>NW_026988532.1:4800000-6287500 GCF_030222135.1 Aotus nancymaae | reverse complement strand
GAGAAATAGTTTTGTGTTGTCTTTTCTAATCGGTGGAATATGAATCCAATATAGCATGAAAAATGAGTAGAGAAAAGATAATATTGGTATAAAAGAAAAAAGATATTTCTGTCTTATTGAAATCCATTTGTTTATTTGTGATCTTAGTGTTCTTCTGGGAATTTACCAAATCATAAGATATTTCTGATTGACAAAAATGTTCTTTTTGTTCTATTATAAATTAAAAGAACTCTTGGCTCTGCATTGACACAGTTCACTTATTTAATAAATGAATGGTGGAATGGTAAAATTCCTCTTTTGTGGCCATAAATAATAGAGGCTCTTTAGTGTGGTCCTTCAAAACATAAACCTTGATGACAAACACAACTAACCACGAACCTCAGTTCTGCTGCTTACTGTGTGATTTGGGGCACATTTCTTAGTTTCTCTAAATCTTAGTTTCTTTATCTAGCAAATGGGCTAAAACCACAACCTCTATTCATAAAGTTACATGCAAATAAAATGAGGCAATACATAAAAAATGCATAGCACAGTGTCTGGCACATAATAAAAGCTCAATAAATGTTCGCTATTTTTAAAGCTGCAAGCTTGTATAACCTTGTAATATTCATAATATGCTTATAGAATTTACATCCTTAATACACTGGTCTTTAAATGGAGCAAGGTGCAGTATGACTACATAAAGAAACTCTACACGGGGTCACTTGAGTTTGTTGTTCTACGAGGTCCAAATGAGATGAACAGGGCATTCTAGAAGTAAGCATAAAGATGATGAGCCTGCAATCTAACAGCTTGGAACCAAGTAGGGATAGTGCACATCTGTCTACACAGGAATTCTTCTTTTTAACAGGCAAGGAGTTTCAGAGGCTAGAATAAAGCATGGGGGGTAAAAGACAGATACAGAATCTTCAAGGGCATACCACAAGGAGGGATGCTACATTGGTTTACATATAATTAAATCAGAATTAAAAACCCTGAAAGGAGAGTTATCAAGTAATAGTTGAGGAAGTAAAGAAAATACTAGAAAGGGGCCAAATGGCTAGCTGAAGGATCACATCGGCTGAGCCATACCAAGGACTAAGGGACAAACTGAAGGTAAACCCTTTTATTCATTCACCTACTATGTGTCAGGAGCCACACTGGTTAGGAGAATAACCTATTCACAGAGAGAGTATATTCACAGAGAGAGAGAATGTATTTGGACTCTGCAGCATTTCCTGGTTTGTATTTGTTCATTCATTTATTCAACAAATATGTATTCACTGATTACTTTGTTCCAGGCTGTGTTCTAAACATGGGATATGCTGTATCAAACACAGACAAAAATCCCTACCCTCATGAAGCTTACATTCTAGCTAAAGAAACACACACATTAAAACATAAATAAATAAAATATGTTAAAAGTTAGATGACAATAACAGCTAAGCAAGAAGCGGAATAGGAAGTGTTGTGGGAGACTGACTTTTATTTAGGCTTCACTGAAAAATGATCCTTGAGTGAAAACCTGAAGGATATGAGGCAGTACACCAAGTGAATATCTGAAGGACTGGCGTTCCCAGGTGATGCGAATGCTGCCTTGAGTGCCAGCAGGCTTGTCGTGAGACCCACCACGTCAGGGCAGATGCATTTCCAGCAGAGGCAAAGGCTGTGGAAGAACCAGTCTAGGCTGGCTGAAGAGGCTGGTGTTCACCAAAGTACCTTTAGTCGGTGGTAGCCACATTGAGATGCAGATAGTCAAGGAGAACTACCAGGCCCTGAGCAAGCAAGAGAGACCAGATCATGAACAGTTCAATTAGAAACTTGGTTCACAAGATGTCACCAGGGCTGGTATCCCTAATCCTCGTGTATCCCACTGGGGACTCGCATGCAGCTAGTGAGCCTTAACTCCCCTGGCAATCCACAAGGACATAAAAGCTGCAAAACCCTCCCTCCTCCAACTACAACCACTTATCCAGACAATATTTCAGAGAAAGAAGCAAGGAGAGGAATCAAAATAAACCACCGAATATTTTTGCCAAGAAATATTGGACCCTAACTGAAAGTTGTAGTATACTAACTTACATAATGTATAATATGTAAATTATACCTAAAGTCTCTATGGAATATTTCATTTATTTTCTTTCATCTCTCCCCTCCTCTGCACCAGTGGCCCTAGAGGAAGACATTTCAATTGCGTGTGAGTAAAACTTGTGACTCTAATGCATTTATATGATCAAAGGAAAAATAGAAGGATATGTTAGCTGTCATGGTATAAAAAGACTTGTGCTTTCTTTTTAGTTATCTGTAAATTTGTTCTAATTATCCTTGCTTTTCTTCTCTCCATTAGACAAATGATTCGTCTCTTTTTTATTTCACTGTTTTTTATATTCTTGCTCAAAAATGATTTTCAACATAAGATGTTCTAGCAGCGGTGTAAATGAAACATCTTATTTTGCTTGTCCAATACGTTCCACTATTTTTCTGGGGAACTCACCTTTCTCCCTTCCAAAGATGTGGCTATAGTGAGAGCTTCCATGATGACAATGAACATAATAAATTAAAAATGCTACTCACTATTTAATTGTGTATCTCCTATGTACCTGATCCTATGCTAATCACTTCATGTACATTAATTCAGTTAATCAATTCAGTTAATATTCACAAGTTGGGAATTAGTATTTCTTCCATGTTACAGATGAGGAAAGGGAGACCTAGAAACCTCAAGTAGCTTTTCCAATATCACACATCGAGTAAATGCTGGGACCTCAACATGTTCTTATATTACCTTCCCTTCCTAGTGACAGTGCTTATTTTATGGTGGTTGCCAGAACCAAATGGGTCCATTGATATTACTTGCCACAAAAACCTCAGTTGCCTGTTCTGATGGGGAGTGTAAGACCCAAGCTAGTAATTTTCTTTTCCAAACTGGAGTAAGAACCAGTAGAAGCAGGCAGTGGAGGAGGAAGAGGAGAAGCTGTAAGTTTAGAGTTTCAGGTGCTGCTTTTCCATCAAATAGAGAAAGCTAAACTAAGAAAAAAAGAGAATGAAGTCAATTTCCGATTTAGACTGTAGGCAGTTTCTGTTGTTCTCGTCCTGAGTTTCCACTGTCCCTGAGGTTTAGCAGCATTTCTGCTTTTGCATTACGTAGTTTAAGTCAGGTTTCTGTCTTCTGCCCCCAAAGGTCCTGAACAAATACAAATGGAAAAAGGATGTCAAATGTTAATGGTCTAGTCTCTGATACAATAGTGACTTTGAGGTGATCCAGTGGCTTTTGTTTCAATTTTATAACTTTTAACATTGAGGTACACATTCAAATATTTATTATTTCTAGTAATGGTAATATTTATTTGTTTAATACTTGGTCAAAATATCGGCAAGTTATATTTTGGAATCACAGAATATGAAGGGACTTGGAGATGGCATCTCTGTCCACCCCAGTCTGCAGGAAATAACTCATCCTTCAAGGTCTGAATCAAATAATGCTTCCACTGAGATAACTTTCTGTATCCTAGAAAGAATTCATGACTTCTTTTTCTTATCTTGAAAATATTTTTTCTATGATGTTCATATAATATATATTATGTAATATGGATATTTTGATAGGTATATAAAATGTGTGCTCTAGCTTTTTGGCTTTGTATTTCGATATTTAGCACACACCTAGGATTCCCTAGATATATGCGGTACAATTATCAAACAAACTAAACAACTATGAAATTCAGTTTAGAATAAAGAAACATGAAAATCAGAGGTACAAAGAACCTTAGCAGTCATCTAATAGAAACTTCTTAGGTCTACAGAGTTGAAGTGTTTGTTTTATTTTTTTCCCCCAAACTCACATAACTTATTAGTAGCAAAATTGGAATTAAAACGTAGATCTATATTTGGCTATGCTAAGTTGTAACTCCAAAGTGATGTTTTCTCAAATTAAAACTTGTGTGATGTATTCCTGCTCTGAGAGGAGAAAAGAGAATTCATGAGGCCAGGAAAGGTGGCTTTCCTCATCCTCCATAAAGATGTACAGAATGGAGAACCATTCTCTTTGTCAATATCTTACTTGATGAGAACCGCTTTGGCCTTGTAACTCTGAAGGTTGAAAGTTATTCTGTGCATGTGTCATCTAATGGCATGCTCTCTATTTTATGTTAGAAATATTTAAATTAGCATGCAGAAAACTTCCCTAGGTCTGAGATGTTTAAAAGTTAGATACTTAAACGGCAGTCATAGGTCTCTTTGAGCAGCCTTCTTAGTGAGACTCTGTGTTTTCTTTTATTTTGGAGCACTGCATAATTTTCTTTTGAATTAGGCAGAACTACAGATAGGATTCTGTTTTATTTCCACATGATACAGGACCTATACAATGCTTGTATTCAACTTTTGTAATGATGATGAGGAAACACCATTGGAACTGAGTAGGATCTCTGATAATAAGAGAACAATCATGCCTTGGATCAGGTGGGACTGTCAAATGTTAATTGCTCAGAGGTTTATGTCCTCGATGTATTGAGAGTGTTTAAAGGGGAACTAAATGTGCTTCTGAGGATCAGCTCCTCTGAATTGGGAGTCATATCTCTCCTGATCACAGACTGAGTTATTGTGGAAGGTGAAGGCGGATCACAGGGGAAATGGGAAGGGAGTAATTTGAGAGTGCATTATGAATGAGGTGACAACGTTTGGAAGGGTTTCACCTATATGAAATTTCATGAAAATGTGCTCTTTTGATGGGAATTGAGGCACAAATCATCTATGCTCACGCTGTTGATGTGAATCACAAGGTTCCGTCTTAGAATCTGTAAACTGGATGGGACTGTTGGAAACCTCATAGAGACTGCAGATACTATATACAGGGAGTTGGGGTAGCTTCTGCAACCCGTGATGCTGTGCTGCAATCAATTTAGCTGCAGAGACTGAGATAGATAGACATTCACTTGTCCCTCTGTGTTGTCTGTGACCTCCAAGACAGTCAGGAGAGAACCGATTCCCGACATTTACACCAGAGCAAGTCATCAAACCTAATTTTTATTACAGGATTTCCTTTCTCTTTTTTAATGTTTGTTGCTACATTGTATCAACACATTAAAATATTTTTGCTCATATATTAGCAATATATTTCAAGTACAGCTTTTATTAACTATTTACAGAACACAGAAATTTTATTTTTCTGTACACAGTTATTAGACATTTTTTCTTGGTATGTATTTAAATTACATTATTTTTTAAATTATGAGACATAAACTTATACTACTGTTCTTCAAGGAGAGAAATTGAAACTTGTATTCAACTATGTTTGAGAAGATTGACATATTTTATGTTTCTTAATTATCTTTAAAGTTCCCAATTGCATTACTGTTGAAAAGACTCAATTTACTATGTGCCAATGAAAGAATAAAAGAACCTCCCAGACAACTGCTATTTCAGATGAGAAAGTATTTCATTCCTTTGTGCTGTCAGAATATAAAACTTTCATGTGAAGGGCGTTTTTAACCTTCTTTTGTTCTACTCAAAGTCATGGCATTGTTTGGGTCAAGACTGACATTCAACACAAGTATAAAATGTTAATTTAATAAAATTTTCCAGTATATAGATTTTCTGTTGTTTATTAATTGGTAATGCCTTACATCTTTGTCTCTCAAAAATATTTTATGATATATGAAAGCAGTCTCAAAATGAGCTTGACAAAATTGATCAATCTTTTGAGGTTTTTACTAGCCTCCTGAGATTTTTAACCCTTCTCCAAATTTCCTGTTCTTTCATCAAAGGGTCAGTTCATTGAAAATCTTATTTTATACCCTCTATGACCCTTTTCACTATACGCCTTTTGAAACTACTAGGGAGAGTTTGATAAATCAATAATAGCCTGTAGGAATGGTTGCTGAATTGTTTGTTCATCTGAAATGACTCAGTAGCAGAAAGCCTATCCCCTTCTAGATTTACATTTGGGCAGTTTGCAATCTGAAAATTACATTAACTATAAACCTATTGGCATATTTCATTCTGCAATTTTTTACAGCTACTTTTGTTATAATTTCTTTTATCTTTTTTGGATGGTGGCACAGAGACTTGTTTTCATCACAAATCTAGGTTTATGGCACACTGTCATTATGAGCTCTCATTTCATTTTATTTTAACTAATTATCCTTTTTTTAATGGTCACTAGTTCCATTCTTCTCTGACCCCCTCTCTCACCAGAGACTCATACTATTTTGCCTAAGATATATCCATTTGTATGTTCTATCCTTGTTAAATATTGTTTTGAATCTTTAAATTTTTATGTAAATGGTATTATACTATAAATTATAGTTATTTTTCTATTCCTTACAATTTTTAAAAGCCCCCAAACATATTAACATTGATCCACGATTTTGAATGCACACTTAATTCATTGCATCTGACTGTTGCATAGCATTTCGTATTGTGTGTCCACCATATTTAATTATCCAGTAATGGACAGCCAGGTTGCCTCATGTCTGTATTAACCATGCTATGGCTGAGGCTCCAGTGTTTGAGTAGAGGTGGGGAGAACTGCGAGTAAGTACTCAGGAGCTACATGGTCTGCCAGCACCTGTTTTCATGTCCTTCATAGCAATATGGGTTTGAATGCCTCTCTGTTTTGCTTTTACTTTCCCTGGTGCTGGCTAGAGCTGTTTTATTGTTTATTTATTTATTTATTTTAAACTCTATTTTACAGTGAGGGAGGGGGGCCAAGAATGTTCTCCTCAGGGATTCTTTTTTTGCTACTGCTGTTGTCACTTAATTTTTCAGAGTGAAACATTTTATCTCACTTCTGTGACATACCAAGTGTTGGATTTCAGTAAAGCTTGCTAGCAACCTCTCTTAATTCTCTGTGTTTTCAGGAACTAAGAAGCTAGAATTACTTTTAGAAAACACATTCTTACTTATCATATAAAGATGAGCTTAGACATTTGAGAAATGCAGACATTAAAACGTTCTTTCATTGGGCACATTTGACATGCAAAATGTTGAACTGATATCTACCCTAAATAAACATTAGTTATTAACTGCATTAAAAGAACCACAGATCTCACAAGGCAGAATTAATGGCTATACAAATGGCCACAGATTTATTTGAAGTAATAAGAATAAAAAAGACTGTGGAAAAGATTTCTTAAAATTATTGTAGCAATATATTTTCTGGTCATGTTCTCACCTTCCAAGCAAATTTTGATCTTTGTGATCTCTTCTATCTCTTTGATCTCATTCTTTGAAATACTTCATTTTTCTTGGTGTGGGGAGCAGGACTTGACATACAAACACTCGCCTTCCTCTGCTTGGTGAACTCTGACTAGAACATTCAAACACTACACACTCTTTCACTGTAAAACAAACAAACAAAAATGCCAATAAACAATAAAATGCCTTCCTTTATCCTGAATCTTACCTAGGAGCTGTCTTACATCCTTCACAGTCAAATTTCTTCCAAGAGACATCCTACCTCCCTACTACAACCTGCCCTTAACACCCCACTGAAACTAATCTTATCCTAAAGGGCAAAATTCAACACTTTCCTTCTCAGCTCTACATTTTCTCTTGGCAGAAAATGGCATATAAACTACTTCCTCCACTTCAAAACTCTCTATCACATGGTCTTGCTCAGGTTAATTCCTAAGTTTCTAAGCTATTCTTCTGTCTCCTTCATTTCCTAACACATTCAACCTGGAAATGTTCTTCATCCCTCTGTCCCTGGTACCCTTCTCTGTCACTCTATTTTCCCTTCCTAAGTAATTGCATAACTTAATGTACCCTATATCTATTTGCAGGGATTTTAAAATCTGTATCTTCCATTG
The DNA here is from genome assembly GCF_030222135.1 of Aotus nancymaae. Taxonomy (NCBI): domain Eukaryota; kingdom Metazoa; phylum Chordata; class Mammalia; order Primates; family Aotidae; genus Aotus; species Aotus nancymaae. The sequence continues at coordinate 6,279,716 of NW_026988532.1, read as the reverse complement.
GGATATCATTTCTAACTCCGTATATTCATCTGTTGATTAGCTCTCACCTTGAGTAGCTCACAGGCACCTCAGACTAAGCTAGTCCAAGCTGAGCTCATGCTCTCTCCAGTTCCTCCCTCCCTTCCCCATTTTCCATTCCCTTCCCCATCCCATTGGTCCTCTTCCAATTCCTTCAGTGCTCCATGTACAACCATCATTCAAGCATGCAGTCTGTAAGTGGACAAGCTATCCATTACATTGCTCTTTCCTTTTTCAATACTGATATATAATCAATCACCAAATCTTATCAGTTATATTTCCAAAATACAGTTAAAATTTATCCACATATCCCCACTGTTTCCCATGTCCATCCTGGCCCTTTTTCAACTCTTTCTGCACACAGCAGCCAGAGTGAACTTAATAACCCCTAAATATGACTTTAAAATGCTTTCAAATGGTACTCATAGTCCATAGGATGCCATTAAGCTCCTCGTGGATTAGGCCTGCCTATTGCACTAGTAATTCTGCTTTTCACTCTCTGTTGTCCTCCTGTTTAATGTCTTTCCATTCATGTGCTCTTCCATCTCTCTGCCTGCATTCTGATTTTCCCTGTGCCTGGAAGACCCTTCCTACATCACATTCCCCCGATTCACTTGAATAACCCTTACTCGTCCTTTAACACTTTTCTTAAACAACTTCTTCAGGTTAGATGAGAATTCTTTCTAGAGGAGCTTACATAGAACCATGTGTTTTTCTTTTCATAACATTATTTAAGCTTGTAATTATTTTTTATTAACTCTACATGCTACAAACCGTGCTTCAAGTATGCAAAAACCACAACTCTCTTATTCCCTTGGCATGGTGCCTGGGATCATAGGTGCTCTAAAATATTTTATGAATGAAAGAATGAATGCTTAAAGGAAGAAATTCATCCTTTGGGATTCCTTTATGCATAATCTCCTTGAGAAAGCCATTCCCCAAATTTTCACTCCCTTTCCTTTATCTTCTTAGAACTGCATCCATGTTTCTATGATACATTTTACTAAGTTGAGTTAAAAATATCTGCTTCAGAATATGCCACTGTTGAACTGTGTCTCAGAACTTGGAACTGTACTGCTTTGGCTGAAATTCCAACTCTGCTACCAAATCATCTCGAATAAATTCTGCCTCAGTTCCCCCTCTATAAAAGAGGATAATAAGTTTTACACTGTGATTTATTGTTAGGATTACATGACAACCCACATAATAGGTGTTCCACAAGTGTTAGTTACCATTATTACTGTGTGTACTGTTTCATATATTCCATATTGTTTTTCTGTAAACGACAGGGCAAATTGTCTAAGGCAGTAGAGAAGGAGAAAGAGAAATAAAATTGCAACTTAACTTAATCCATCTATTCTTTTATATAAAATATGTATCTGAGTACCTATTTCTAAATTTAATTCTATTCATCTTCCACACTTCAACCAGAATTATATTGTAAAAATGCAAGCTCTCTTTCACTGCTTCTCTAATCAAAATTTTTCCAATGATTTCTTATCACTTAAAGAAAAAAATTGCAAAAGCTTTAGCATGGAATGAAATGGTCCATGCTAACCTTTCCTAAATTACCTCCTCAAATTTTTTGTTCCATCTTGTTATTTTCTTTTGCTTCAGCTATATTTGTCTTCTACTAAAAAGAGAAAAAAAGAAAAAACAAAGAAAAAAAAAAAGAGAAAGATGGCCAGTGGTCTTCTCTGAAGCACCTGATCTTCACATAATCATACTACATTTTCAAATTTTTTATTACTTTTTTCCTATGCTCTACCTCCGTCCCATTCCAACCGAAATAAATTATGTCTCTTTTAAAATCTCATGGCATCTCGTGTAAGCCCATAGCATCTTGTCACATTTTATTGTAATTACTTATGAGGTTATTTCTCTGCTGGATGTGGGTTCCTTGAGGGCAGGCACCTTGTAGACCACAGTAGTTAAAATGCAGGTCTTGCATTTAAATCCTAACTTCATCTCTTCCGAACTGTGTGTTCCTGAGTCAGTTTATTTTGTTCCCCCTCTAGAAAATGGAGATGATGTTAGTATTTACCTAAAGATTAAATAAGTGCCTAAGAGAGAAAACGAGCTCAAAGGATGCTAGCTTTTATTAATAGTATTTGTTATGGTTACCTGTGGTTGTACAATAAAGTATCCTAAAATGTGACTTACACGAAAGACTATTTTATGATGTGTTACAGTTTTGTAGGTCAGAAATCCAAGCACAATTTGTGTGGACAATTTCCTACTCCTTGTAGCATTGACTGAGACCAGCTGAAAGATCCAAGACAAGATCATCCACATCTGATATTTTATCATTCTAAAAAGCCTGTACTCAGCTAAACCATTGGCCAAAGTGCCTACACATGGTCTCTTTATCAGGTAATCTCAGAGTAGTCAAACTTCTTACATGGTGTCTCACTTCCCCTGGGGCAAGATTTTCAAGAAAACCAGGCAGAAGATGCATAACTATATTTGTTTACTTTCTGTTGCTTATAACACTTTCTGTTGCTTATAACAATTTCATGTAATTTATGAAGAAAATACATTTATTTTTTATAGTTATGGAGGCTGAGAAGTCCAAGGCTGAGAGGCTGCATCTGGTCAGAGTCTTCTTGCTGGTGAGGTCTCTGTACAGGGTCACCAGGCAGTGCAAGGTATCACATGGTGTGGGGGCTGACCATGCTAACATGCTCAGGTCACTCTTGTTTTTCTTTTAAAGCTACTAGCCCCACCCCATATTAACCATCAATCCATTAACACATTTACCCATTAATTCATGAATAGATTAATCTACTCTTGAAGGCAAGACCTTCATGACCCAATAACCTCTTAAAGGTCCCGCCTCCCATCACTGATGTATTGGAGATTAAATTTCAATGAGTTTTGGAGGTGACATTCAACCAAAGCAAGGATCTTTTCCTACCTGGCCTAAAAAAACCTGCATTTTTGACTTTTTAATGATAGCCATTCTGACTAGTATGAAATGGTATCTAACTGTGATTTTGATTTGCATTTCTCTGATTAGTGATAATGATGATAATGAACATTTCTTCATGTTTGTTGGTTTCTTGTATGTTTTCTTTTGAAAAGTGTCTGTTCATGTCCTTTGCCCATTTTTAGTGGGGTGATTTGTTTTTTGTTTGTTGATGTAAGTTCCTTACAGACTGTGGATATTAGACCTTTGTCAGATCCACAGTTTGCAAATATTTTCTCCCATCCTGTAGGTTGTCTGTTTACTCTATTGCTAGTTTCTTTTGCTATATAGAAACTCTTTAGTTTAATTAGATCTTACTTGTCAATTTTTGTTGCAACTGCTTTTAGGGACCTAGCCAAAAATTATTTGCTGAGGCCAATATTGAGCAAGGTATTTCCTAGAATTTCTTCTAAGATTTGTATAGTTTGAGGTCTTATATTAAAATCTTTAATGACACTGGTGAGCCTGCAGAGAAAAGGGAACACTTATACACTGGGCTGCAGAGAAAAGGGAACACTTATACACTGTTGGTGGGAATGTAAATTAGTTCAGCTATTCTGGAAAGCAGCTTGGAAATTTCTCAAAGAACTTAAAGCAGAGCTACAATTTGACCTAGTAATCCATAACTGTGTATATACCTAAAGGAAAATATTACAGCAAAAAAACACATGGACTCATATGTTCATCACCACACTATTCGCAATAGCAAAGACATGTAATCAACCTAGACACTCATCAATGGTGGATTGAATAAAGAAAATGTGGTATATATACAACAGTGAATACTACACAGCCATAAAAAAGAATAAAATCATGTCCTTTGCAGCAACATGGATAGAGCTTGGGGCCATTATCCTAAGCAAACTAACACAGGAACAAAAAACCAAACACTGCATGTTCTCACTTATAAGTGGGAGGTAATCATAGAGCACACATGAACAGAAACATGAGCACAAAAGACACTGTGGACCACTCGAGGGTTGGGGGAGGGAGCAGGGTGTGGATTTTAAAACTACCTATTGGGTACTATGCTCATAACAAACCTGCACATGTATCCCCATATCTAAAATAAAAGTTGAAATTTTTAAAAAATCATGCATTTTCATTTCTGCTACATCCAATTGGTTAGAAGCAAGTTCTATGGCTAGACCAATGAAGAGGCAGGAAATTCCTGAGGAAGCCCTGGCCTGGTCACATTATAAAAGAGCACAGAGAATAGGCAATACTCTTGCTGTCATCTTTGGAATATACAGTTCACTACAGTGTCATCAGTGTTTACCAGAGTGTCAGACAATCAGTCACTATTTGGAGAATGGATGGATGAGAGATTGTGGGGGAAGAAAATAAAAGTAGATCACAATCCTTGTTCTTTTGGATATTTTAACTCTGTCTTTAATAGCAGCTAAGAATCAAAGACAATCACAGTTTGGATCTGTGTGAAACTAAAGAATCAGGCTCTACTTTTCCTTTTTCTTTTCTTTCTCTTTTAAAATAAACAGTGCAATATTTTGAAATTGGAAATGAAACAGTTAGTTCCTAAAAACTTGCATCCAGTGTTCACCTCCTACACACACACACCCTCACACCCACACCCAGACACACACACACACTCACACACATACCCCCTCCATGTTTTAAAATTTAATTTTTATATCAGTTGTCTTACTATTTTAACACAAAAATATATAGTCTTTTTCTTTTATACAGAAAATTATAGAAAGTTTTATGGAAAAGTGCTTACTATTTAACTATCTCTATAAATACAAACTGTAATTTTTAAGATAATAGTCAATTAAAATGGTATCACAAAATGTTTCACAAGTCCAAAATTATTTTTTTAATTAATGAAAACAAAAAATCAATTGATGTAAGAGTTTCTAATCAAATTGTTGATGTTAAAAATAATCTGAAGAACATATCTTGTTTCCAGTGATGGAATTCCCCTGCACAGGTGCCCAAGTGAGCTTTAGCCTCTATTTCCTGATGGGAATAAAATAAATAATTACTCTACCAAAGAGAACACCATATTTTCCAAATTCATAGTTATTATACAAAATATTATTGAATCTAGAATTTAAAAGTTTTAAAATAACAGCTGCCGCAACAGGACATACTTACTTAAAGATACATAGTACATAATAAAAAGTCATGTCCAAGTAATGGCATGACAGTCTGAAATCTAACAAGACAAAAATAATTACTTCCCAAATTGAGTATGGTGCCTCATGACCAGTGAAAACAAGCCCCAGTTATATTATTCACATACGTTTTTTAGTGACATCTTCTTTAAATTTTGGAATGTCTTGCTGAGCAGTAGATAAGCCAAAATTCTAAATTCGAGATTTTTCTTTCTCCTGGACCCCAGCCCAGCTTACTGAAGAGGAGAGTTGCTTTTATTTCTATTCAATAGCACCAAAGGAACTGAGAGGACGAATATGCATTGATGGGCTCTGTGATTTGGCAGAAACCAAGGGGCACAGAAAAGAATGCCTCTGGTAATATCTACTCAAGAAAATGCAGAGGGCAGTAAAACAGTTCAGCTGTGTGAAATGTAATAATGTGATTTGTTTAGTTATTTGTTTTCCTTTTTAATCTCTGCATTTGTTTTTGTTTTGTTTTGTTTTTGAGACAGAGTCTAGCTCTGTCCCTCCGGCTGGAGTGCAATGTGTGATCTTGGCTCACTGCAACCTCTACCTCCTGGTTTCAAGCGATTCTCCTGCCTCAGCCTCCCAGTAGCTGGGATTACAGGTGTCTGCCATCACGTCTGGCTATTTTTTTTTTTTTTTTGTATTTTTGGTAGATCAAGGGTTTCATCATGTTGGCTACGCTGGTCTCGAACTCCTGACCTCAGGTTATCCACCTGCCCTGGCCTCCCAAAGTGCTGGGATTACAGGCTTGAGCCACCATGCCTGGCCTGTATTTGTTATCTACACTAAATATTGGTGAAAATATGCATGCTTAACCCTTCTACTGTTTGTAGCTAATTGTGTTTAAATATAAATGAGTCACATAATTCCTGAATGAAATATATTCAAACAATAATAATGGGTATAAACAGTTAAGTGAAACATAGTGAAACATTGCTGAGTCCTTGAATTTAAGGAAGTGGACATAAACTTTCCATAGAGATTCTAAAGCAACTCAACCAGATGTTTGTTTACCAGAAGTGTTGGCTATTCAATACATGTTGGAGAAATTCTTGCTTCTACTCATTTGTCATTGAACCTTTATCAAGAGTTAACATGGTAACCCCATTCTCTCTCATGCCTTGGAACAAATAGCAAACGCCCTGTGTCCACTGGACATCTCTTCATTAAATTTAAAGGACAATGGGGATCTGTTTGGCCTCAGAAAAAAATCTGCATTTTTCTCTTTTTTTTTCTTAGTTATTTACTTCTTTAAGAGTCTTGGGGTTATCTTTAAGGTTAAAGAACTATTAATCAATCCATTAATGTATTAATTTGACCACAAATTCAAACATTACCAAACCCCTTATACTCTGAGTGTACAAATATTTACAAAAACAAGGAAAGTAATAAAATTTTAGTTACTTACATTGAGAAGACAGATACTTATATGCAATTATATTGTACTGTATATGATGAATGCACAGCATGCACATAGGAGCATATACATTATGCCGTAGAAACCTAGGGGAGGGGAACACCCATTTTTTTCTCCTGGAGGGTTATAGAAATCTTCCTGGAGAAGGTAACAGTTTAAGAGAAGGAAATCTTAAGACACAAAAGGAAGAATCAGGATTTATTTTACTATTATAGTTGACCCTTGAACAATGTGAGAAGTTGGGGTGCTGACTCCGAAGCAGTTAAAAAAAAATCTCTGTATAACTTTTGACTCCTTCAAAACTTAACTACCTACTAATTGCCTACTGTTGACTAGAAGCCTTACCTACAACCTAAACAGTGAACTAACACATATTTTGTATGTTATATGTATTATATATGTTATATTTTTGTTATATGTTATATGTATTATTACAATAAACTAGAGGAAAGGAAATATTACTAAGAAAATCATAAGGAAGAAAGAATATATTTACTATGGAAGTGGATCATCATAAAGGTGTTTTTCCTCATCATCTTCATATTGAATAGGCTGAGAAGGAGGGAGGAGAAGAGAGGTTAGTCTTGCTGTCTCAGTGGTAGTAGAGATAGAAGAAAATCCACATGTAAGTGGACCAAAGCAGTTCAAAGCCATGTTATTCAAGGGGCAACAGTATTATGCCTAATTTTACTTTTAGTCAGTCAATATACATTACTGGGTGACTATATAATAGAAATTATTATAAATAGAGACTATTTCTAATAGAGACAAAATAGAGACTATTTCTCCATCATTCTCACCTAAAGATTTAACATTAGGCTGCAAATTCTCAACCTCTACCATTGGAAGATAAGTGTATACAATTGAAATACTACGTATTACACACTGGGTGTATTTGTTCATTTTCACACTGCTGATAAAGACATATCTGAGACTGGGCAATTTACAAAAGAAGGAGGTTTCATGGACTCACAGTTCCATGTGGCTGGGGAGGCCTCACAATCATGGGGGAAGATGAAAGTCACATCTCACATGGTGGCAGACAAGAGAAGAGGGCTGGCTCAGGGAATCTCCCCTTTATAAAACCGTCACATCTTGTAAGACTTATTCATGAGAAAAGCATGGAGAATACCTGCCTCATGATTCAATTACTTCCCACTGGGTCCCTCCCACAACACTGGGAATTGTGGGAGTTACAATTCCAGATAAGATTTGGGTGGGGACACAGCCAAACCGTATCACTGGGTTTGTCTGTTAGGCAGCATAATTTAGTTTCTGATATTTTAGAAATTAATTACTAGCAGTTGAGACAAAGGTGAAAATAAAGAGGGAAGTTTTAAAAAAATCACTGTTCAATTCATTGATTCTACAGTGACAGAACAGGAAGTTAGGTCATTCAGCACAATTTATTTTATTGGCAAAAGGTTCTTTAAAGGCAATTCCTTAGGTGGCTCTTCCTTCAAAGCAACAGTCCCCAAAGCATTTTCTATTAGGATACATTTCCTGTGATGTTAGTTGTTATGAAATATTTTATATTCACTTTTTCAGTTATTCATTTGACAAACATTTATTAAGAGCCCACTATGGATCAGGCACTATCTTATCCTAGGTACTTGGTATATAGGCAGGGGTGTGCTAGTAAGTGTTTGATAATGCCTGGGGGTCACTTGCTCTTTTTTTTGGTGTAAATGCTCCTATAATTGCTGATTTTAAGCCACCAACAGAATATGAGGTAAGTGCTCAGAGAACACTGAATGAATTGAATTTTGCAACTTTTTTGATTATAAATGTATGAAGGCCAGAAAGTTTGTCTCTCTTGCCTCCCACTGTCTCCTCAACACCAAGTTAATAATAGGTGCTTAATAAATAATTATTGATTGAATAACTATATACTTGAATAAATAGAAAAACTGGAAACTTTGGATTTATAGTTTTAGTACAGCCTTGGACAAATTTTTCTTAAAGATAATGAAATATCAACTTCTTTGATTTGTTTTCTGGTTTATTAGCAAATGTTAGTTGTGGTTAGAATGTTTTGAAAACATACAATTCATACAGACACTATTAATTTTCTATGGCTACTATTATAAATTACCACAGATGAAGTGGTTAAAACAAAAATCATACAGTTCTCTAGTTTTGAAGTGCAGAATGGGTCTCACTGGGTCAAAATAAAGAAAGGTGTCATCGGGGCTGCATTTGTTCTAAATATCTAAGGGACCTTCTGTTTTCTTGCCTTTGCCGGTTCCCAGAGGCTACTTGTGTTCCTTGGGCTTCCCTTTCCATCTTTACAACTAGCAATGGTCAGTTGAGTCTTTCTAACATCACTCTAATACTCACTCTTCTGCCCCCGTCTTCTGCATTTAAGGACGCTCTTGATTAAATTGGGACTTCCCAAATAATCCAGGACAAACTAGGTCTCTCAAGATCAGCTGATTAACAACCCTAATTCCATCTGCACACTAAATTCCCATTTGTCATGTAACCTGACATATTCACAGGTCCAGGGGATTAAGATCTGGGGAGAAAGGTCTTGTGGATGCCAAACACTGGGATTGAATTTACCATTCTATAGTTATCTAAGGTTAAGTTCAATAATAGCACATTGTCATTCATTGACTCATTCATCTCCTTTGAAACACGTGCAAAGTTGAGGGGCTCGATTCACATGGAGTTGGGTTGCAGTCCCAGATCTGCCTCCTCTGCTTTCATAACCTTGGACAAAGAGCTAGACAATCCTCGTGTCATTCTGGGGCTGCAAAATGGTAACAGGCATTGCATGAATTTTGTGAGGAGTAGAAAAATATATGGAGAGACAATAGATAATATTTAAGCCTAATAAAATTATGGATTTATTCTCACTATTTTGGGAAAATAGAAAGAATGGAAGAGGAACTGAACATCCTGGTTCTTGATTCTCTTGCTCTAGTAGTAATTAATAGCAATTTTAAATTTCTATCTAATGTGTTAGAGAAGAACACAGGACTGCTAAGGAAGACGAGCAAATGGAAATAGGCATCTGAGAAGATGATGAAGGTGGCCAGACCCTGAGCCTAGAAGGACACAGGTATTACTGGATCAGTAAAAGGTTGTGTTTCCTATTTATACCAGCTTGCTGGGGCCAGGTATGACCTCAAACAGTGACAGCTGCTCATATGCCCAGGGAGGTTGGGATTCTTGATAAAGATTCCCGTGTTCATACCTGGCATAGAAGTATAGGACACATATGTGCTGAAAGGACCATGGAGACCTTGGCAAGAAATGGCAGAGTGGTTCTCACTGACCTTAGGATTCTTGAACCGTGGCAGGAGGGGAGGTGAATGGGACAATTTTGATTTTGGAAAATAAGAGTATTTGATATTTTTTGTTATAGAGTCTGAAATACAAGAAAGTTTAAAAAGCAGCTATTAATTAATTTTCAGTCTGTGATATAATTTGATTCTTTCCAAATACTATGCATGCTGAATGCAAGTAATAAAAAGCTTCTCATTCATTTGTGTATTTTTGCTTTAATGTTCTTAATAAATAAGGTTTCTTGAAAATGAAATGGCAACAGGTTTCTGATTTTCACTCTTCATAAAAATCATATAGGAATATTCTCTTCTTATTTGAAATCTTGACTACTGTTCCTGACATTTGCTACTTGTTATAAAATGTAAAAACAACATTTCTGAAAGGCCCACTCATTGTGATAAAGAATACATTTGAATGACTCAAAAAACACTTATTCTATTTAACCAAAGTCTGTATGCATTTTTATATTATTTTACTTTAATTTTTAAAATGTACATTATTTATCCAACCAATTGGAACTGTTCTGGTGTGCATCCATTTATGAATGCTTTTAAATTTCCAATGGCTCATAATAGCATATTTGAAACTACTGGAGTTGAGGCTCTAAGTGAATGTTAAGACCCAAATGAAAAGCTGTTATTGTACAACACTCAAGTCATTTTCTAGAGCATAATATCTCAGCAATCTTAAACACTTCTATTCAAAATAGCAAGAAGAATTAGACAATATGATGACAATCCCTTTGCAAACTTCAACTGTTAAAATCATTCTGAAACTATCCTACTGGAAAAGATCAACCACACTCACAAACATTTATTAGCATTACCATAAATTAATATTGACTGTGGGTAAAAATGCCATAAGAATTTTAATAGCCAAGAAAATCTTCTAAACAATTTAAAATAACCCTCTCTATATAGCTAGATGATTCTATAAAAGGGGAGGAGGTATAAATCTCTTCTGTGGCTCGAGGAAGACAGTCATATGGTTAATATGGTCCATGTGGTTTACCACTGCAGCTTTTGAAGCATCATATCCTTCACTGGTTTTGTTCTGCATAGTAAATATCCCATCATTAATATGGATGTATATTCTGTCAAACAGCTTAAAATGTTGTGACTATACTGCCCTATTTTCTGGCTGGGATGTATATTTCTACTAATTCATAAATATCAGTTACAGAAACTTACACAGAGTCTTCACTCTGTTTGAATACTTTGTAGAAGCTGAAATGTGCCAGACAGCGGCTCTAAATCAGTGATTCTCAAACAGGGTGCAATTTGTACAATTTACCCCACTCCTGCAAGCCCCCTGGGATGTTTGGCAATTTTAGTTGTTAAAACTAGATTGGGGATGTCACTGGGGTTGAATGGGTAGAAAGGAGGAATGCTGCTATGCATCGTACAACACATGAGACAGCCCCCACAGGAAAGAATTATCTGCCAAGGACATGTGGGTAGTGCTAAGATTGAGAAATCTTGGTCTAAATTAAACAACAATAACAAAACATATATATATATATATATATACACACACACACAATATATATATTATAATGTAACAAAACATAATATATATATGTTTTGTTATTGTATGACACTCAAGTCCATTTTCTAGAGCATAATATCTCAGCAATTTTAAACACTTCTATTCAAAATACCAAGAATTAGACAATATGATGACAATCCCTTTGCAAACTTCAACTCTTAAAATCATTCTGAAACTATCCTACTGGAAAAGATCAACCACACTCACAAACATTTATTAATATTACCATAAATTAATGTTGACTGTGGCAGTAAAAGTTTGTTATAACTTTTATTTAGTTTGTTGTAACTAACTAAATATACTACATATATATATAGTTTTTGGGTAAAAATAGCTGGTTTGTTATAACTAACTAAATATAACTATATATAGAGTTAGTTTTTGGGTAAAAATAGCTGGTTGGCTAGTAACTATTATTTACAGGATGTCCCCTTTGGCAAGGGGAAACATTGAAAAATAAATAGCTTCTTTCTTTGAAAATGTGGCATATGTACACAATGGAATACTATGCAGCCATAAAAAAAGATGAGTTCATGTCCTTTGCAGGGACATGGATGAAGCTGGAAGCCATCTTTCTCAGCAAACTAACACAGGAACAGAAAACTAAACACCACATGTTCTCACTCATAAGTGGGAGCTGAACAATGAGAACACATGGAGACAGGGAGGGGAGCACCACACAGCAGGGCCTGTTGAGGGGTGGGGAGCTAGGGGAAGGATAGCATTAGGAGAAATTCCTAATGTAGATAACACATTGATGGGTGCAGCAAACCACCATGGCACATGTATACCTATATAACAAACTGGCACATTCTGCACATGTATCCCAGAACTTAAAGTATAATAATAAAAAAAAGTTTATAAAAATGACAAAAAATGAAAATTTTAAACTTTTAATAAGACAGTTGGTCTGAAATTTAGTCTTCTTATTTCTAAAATTTAGTCTACAAATGTAAGCAAAAACATAAACCCAAGAAACATAAATCAACATACACACTAACTTTGTACACAGTAGCTTCTCATAAACATTTAGCTAGTAAAGATTTACTCAAATATCCACTGTGTTATTAGCAGAATCAGAGTTATATAAATAGGTTCCTGAGATTGAGGAATTTGTATTCTACTATGAGGAGGCTGACAGTTAAACAAATATATAAAATTAGAGGACAGAAAAGGTTGAGAAAGGAAGGTAAGGCCAGAATGCAAATAGCATTATGTGACATTGAGGTTTGAATTTTGTTTTATAGACAACAGCATTAAGAACTATCTGGTAGGCCAGGCATGATGGCTCACACCTGTAATCCCAGCACTTTGGGAGGCCGAGGTGGGCGAATCATAAGGTCAGAGTTCAAGACCAGTCTGGCCAACATGGTGAAACTCCATCTCTACTAAAAATACAAAAAAGTTAGCTAGGCATAGTGGTGGGCACCTGTAGCTACTTGGGAGGCAGAGGCAGGAGAATCGCTTGAACCTGGGAGGCTGAGGTAGCAATGAGCCAAGATCGTGCCACTGCACTCCAGCCCTGGTGACAGAGTGCGACTCTGTCTCAAAACAACAACAACAACAACAACAACAACAAAAACTATCAGGTAGAAGTGGAAAGAATGTCCTGGAGTGATACATACCAATAGAATTTTAATATCCAGGGAAGAGGTGTTAAGGAACTTAATTAAGAGAGCAGCATAATTATGAAGAGTAGGCAGGTATAAAAGCTACAAATGAGGTTAAGTTGAGTGAGCTTGGTGATTGATTAGCGAGGAGTGGGATTGGGATGTGGGATGAGAGAGAACAGACATGTGGAATGACCCCCAGGTGTCAAGTGGTTGCTATGGTTTGAATGTGCTCTCTCTGAAATTCAGGTGTTGAAACTTAATGGTCAATGTCATGGTATTAAGAGGTAGAGCCTTTAGAAGGTGATTAAGTCACAAAGGATCCTCTCCTTGTGAATGGGATTAAGGCCCTTATAAAGGAGGCTTCATGAAGCATTTGGCTCTTCTGCCCTGTTGCATTCTTTCATGTGACATACAGCATCCCTGCCATATGTAGGATGCAGTAACAAGGCACTGTCTTCAAGGCACAGAACAGCCCTCACCAGACAACTTAACCTTCCAGTGCATTGATCTAGAACTTCCTAGCCTCAAGAACTTCAAAAAATAAATTTCTATTGCTTATAAACTACCCAGTCTCAGATATTTTGCTATATCAGGGCTAAACAGACTAAGACAGTGAGTTGGATAAGTACTTATTCACTAAGATAGAAAATCAAAGAACAGTGAATTATGAAATAATCTTCTGAGTTCACTGTGGTTATCTAAGTTTGAAATGCCTTTATGATATCCTGGTTGTGTATCAAGTAGAAAACTATACATGTGGGTCTAGAATTAATAGAAGAGAGCTGGACTATGATGAGAGACAATTTTACATGGATCTGTAACATCTCTGTATGTCTTTTGGGCAGAAGCGTTGACAGCTTTTGGTTCTGGACCATCTTTTCAAAGATGGTTATATAGCGATGTTCAAGAAAACAGCCTTGAAGATAGGGATGATGTCTCACTCTGGAAGGTAGAGCCGGCTTGTTTGCTTTAAAGTGTAATACAGATAATGTGTCAGAGGAGGATTCTAGGAATATGGTGAAATAGGAATCACCAGGACCTTGTCTGAATAACAACTGAACTGGAAGAATCTGTCTGATGTACTTATTTTGGGACTCTGGAGCCTATTGAAGGCTTGGAACTTCCAGGGAAAAGTTTAGAGAATACTTGTAGTTAATTATGGTCAATTTCAGCTTTAACACATAGCAGCTACCTATCTCCTAACCTCAGCTTATGACAGACAGCTGTGCATAAGTGCCTGGAGAAGCTTGCACCCAGACTGTGGAAGCCAGGGTGGGCAAAAAGGACCCTGTCATTCCAAATATCAGGAATCTATGCTGTAACTGCTTATTTCTGCTTCTGATCACAGAGTGCAGGCAAAAAGTTGAGCAAACATTGGTGTTTCACCTTTTTCTATTGCTGTAAACTCCTCCTCTTCTAGCTGAAGAAATTTAGAGAGAATTTAAAGGGATACTAGCACTAACCCTTTTCCCCACCCTCATTTTTTCCTTTTTTCCTTTTATGGAGCCACGCATTAAGGACTAGGAAATTCAAAAGCAACTGCATATATAGGGAAAAATAAAAAGTGACTGTACAAGCTCAGGGAAAGTTGCAGACTCAAAAAAGACCTGATAAGCCCTGAAATTTATACTTCAGGCTGATATTTGGCACTCAGACAGCCTGAAACAATCACAAAACAAGCACAGTAGCAGAAAACAGCAAAGCCTGTGGAAGGGGAGAATCTGATTTCCAGAGTTACCATATTATTAGATTCAAATGGCCAGGTTTCCACAAAAAAAAATCATGAAACATGCAAAGAAGTAGGAAAATATAGTCAATTCAAAGGGGGTAAAAAACAATAGAAACTGTCTTGAAAAATACCTAATGGCAGATCCACTAGACAAAGACCTTAAAACAACTGTCTTAAAGATCCTCAAATGACTAAAGAAAGATGTGAAGAAAGTCGATAAAATGATTTATGAACAAAATATTAATAAAATATTTATAAAACCTAAAAAGAAACCAAAAAGAAATTCTGGAACTGAAAAATACAATAACTGAAGTGAAAACTCACCAGAGATATTCAAAGGCAGATTTTATTTGGAAGAAAGAATCAGCAATAAACCAATTGGATCTAACAGATAGATACAGAACACTCTACCCTACAACAATAGCATATATATTCTTCCCCAGTGCACATAAGACATTCTCTAGCATAGACCACAATAGGTCACAAATTAAGTCTCAATAGATTTTTAAAAAATAGATGATAGATATCAAGCAAAGTTTTTTTTCAACCACAATGAAATGAAGTTAGAAATCAATAAAAGAAAGCTGAAAAATTCACAAGTTTGTAGAAATTAAACAACGTACTCTTAGCCAATGGAACAAAGAAGAAATTATAAGGAAACTTAGAAAATACTCAGAGATGAATGAAAATGAAAACACAGCACATCGAAACTTATATGACACAAAGAAAGTAGTGTAAAGACAGAAAATTATATGTATAATGTTTACATTAAAAAATAAGAAAGATCTCAAGTCAACAATCTAAATTTACAACTTAAGAAGCTAGAAAAATAAGAACAAACTAAACCAAAAGCTATTAGAAAGAAAAAAATAATAATACAGCAGAGAGAAATAAAATAGATAATAGAAAAACAATAGAGAAAGTCAATAAAACCAAAAGATTGTTCTCTGGAAAGACCAACAACATTGACAAACCTCTAGCTAAATGGACTAAGAAAAAAAGAGAGAAGATCCAAATTATTAAAATCAGTAATGAAAGCAGAGACATTACTATCAATTCTATAAAAAAGAATTATAATAGCATAGTATGAACAATTATACACCAACAAATTGGATAAACTAGATGAAATTGACAGATACTTAGAAATGGAAAACCTACAAAGATGAATACACACACACAAAAAAAACCCCAGAAAATCTGAATAGACCTACAACTAGTAAGGAGATTGAAGTAGTCATCAAAAATTTTTCAAGAAAGGGGAGTCCTGGACCCGATGGCTTCACTGGTGAATTATACCAAACATTTAAAGAATACTAATACCAATTATTCTGAAACTTTTCACACAAGTCAAAGGAAAATAATTCCTAACTCATTCTATGATGCCAGCATTACCTTGATACCAACACCAAAGACACTACAAGAAAATAAAACTATAGACCAACATTCCTTATGAGCATTGATGCAAAAGCAGTCAACAAAATATTAGCAAACTTAATTCAACAGCATATTAAAATGATTATATACAGTGACAAAGTGGGGCTTATTCCTGCAATGCAAGGATGGTTCCACATGCAAAAATCAATGTATTGCACCACTTTAACATAATGAAAAAAATACATAATCATCTCAATTGATACAGAAAAGGCATTTGAAAAAATTCAACACTCTCAATGAAAACACTCAACAGATAAGGACTAGAAGGAAATTACCTTAACATGATAAAAACCATATGAAAAACAAACAGTGGATATTATAAACTCGATGGTGAAAGACTGAATGCTTTTCCTCTAAGATCAGGATCCAAGATGACCATGTTTGTCGCTTCTGTTAAATAGGGTACTGGAAGTTCTAGCAGAGCAATAAGGCAGGAAAAAGAAATAAAGTCATCATCCGAATTGGAAATAAGAAAGTAAAATTATCTCTGTTCTTCGAGTGACATGATATTATATGTGGAAAGCCCTGAGGATTCCATACATACACATACAAAAGACTGCTGGGACTAACAAATGAATTCAGCAAAGTAGCAGAATGGAAAGTCAACACACAAAAATTAATTGCACTTATATATACTAACATAAATAATCTGAAAAGAGAATTATTAAAACAATTCCATTATAATGGCAACAAAATGAATAAAATACTTAGGAATTAAGTTAACCAAAGATGTAAAAAATGTGTACAATGAAAGCTAACATTGCTGAAATAAAGAAGACATAAATGGAAGGATATTTCATGTTTATAGATTGAAAGATCTAATATTTTTAAGATGTCAATACTAACAAAAGAGAATTACAAATGCAATTTCCATCAAAATCCCAAGGACATTTTTTTTTTTGCAGAACTAGAAAACCCACCCTAAAATTTATATGGAATTTTATGGGATCCTGATTAACTAAAACAATTTTAAAAAGAAGAACAAGGCTGAGGGACTAATATTTTCTGATGTTAAAACTTGCCACAAAGCCACAGTAATCAAAACAATGTAATACTGACATTAAAAACAAAACAAACAAACAAAAAAAACCACCAGTAACATATAGACCAATCTAATAGAACAGAGAGCCTGGAAATATACCGTTGCCTATATAGCCACATAATTTCTGACAAGGGTGTCAAGAACACTCAATGGGGAATGAACTGTCTTTTTGACAAGTGGTGCTGGGAAAACTGAACAACCCTTACAAAAGAATGATATTGGATACTTACCTAAAATGATATATACAAAAATTAGCTCAAAATACAAAATAGATTTATATGTAAGAGCTCAAACTGTAAGTCTTAGAAGAAAACTTAGGCAAAAGCTCCACAATATTAGATTTGACAATGATTTCTTAGATACTGTTACCAAGGGCACAGATGACAAGAACAAAGTAGATAAATTGGACTTCATAAAGATTAAAACATTTTGTGCATCAAATGATAATGTCCAACAAAATAAAAGGCCACCCACAGAATGGGAAAAAATATTTGCAAATTACATTCCTGATAAGGGACTAGTATCCAGATCATAGAGAACTCCTAATGCTTAACACCTAAAAACCAAATCACCTGATTCAAATGGACAAAGGACTTGAATAGACATTTCTCCAAAGAAGATGTACAATTTGCCAATAAGCACATGAAAAGATGCTCAACATTGCTAATCATCAGAGAAACACAAATCAAAATTATAATGAGATACCATCTCACACCCATTAGGAGAGCCTTTATTAAAAAATAAACACAACAAACAGACAAAGAAATACAAAAAATAGCAAGTGTTGAGGAGGACATAGAGAAATTGGAACGTTGCACTCTGTTAGTGGAAATAAAAAATGAGACGGCCCTTGTGGAAAACAGTATGGAGGTTTCTCAAAACACTAAAAGACACCATATGATCAAGTAATTCCAAGTGTAGATATAGGCCCAAAAGAATGGAAAGCAGGAGCTCAAAGCCGTATTTGTACACCTACGTTCATAGCAGTACTATTCACAATACTCAAAACATGGAAGCAAAACAAGTGCCCATTGATGAATGAATGAATGAATAAGCAAAATGTGGCATATACATAAAATGTAATGTTATTCAGCCTTAAAAAGGAAGGAAATTCTGACGTGCTACAAAATGAATGAACTTTGAGGACATTATGCTAAGTGAAATAATCCAGTAAAAAAAAGGATAAATACTGTATAGTCCCACTTATAGGAGATATTTAGAGCAGCTCAAAATCATAAAGACTGAAAGTAGAATGGTGGTTGCCAGGGGCTGGGAGCACAGGGAAACGAGAAATTATTGCTTAATGAGTATAGAGTTTCCACTTTTGCAAGACAAAAAGGGATATTGAGATGGATACTGGTGATGGATAAACAACTTTATGAATGTATCGAAGTCTACAGAACTGTGCACTTAAAAATGGTTGAGATTATACATTTTTATAAGGGGTATTTTACCACTAAAAATTTGGGGCTAGGAGATAATGTCTTCCTCTGGAGCACAGATTGGACAGGTTTTTTTGCAGTTCATTTTAAAATTTTGGGATATCTTAAGCTCAGATTTTCTCAGTTTGGGTGCAAACCCACTGCATCAAACTGGCCTCTCTACATCTACAGTACCCCCGGGGACCTGGGTGGAAAAAGATAACTGTCATGAATATAAGGCTTATTCAGTTTGCTATGCTATGAGTAAGAAAGGTCTTTGTCTCTGACCCAAGTGCCTGAATCTTCTGCCAGCATCCATGAACCCGTGGCAGTCTAACCTGTTAGCTTGCAAGCATGGTAGTATCTCATACAGTTATTGAAAACCAGGAAATGGAGATTTGGGAGTGATCAAAGTAGTGGCAGTGGTCCAAGTTTTAGGATTGCATAAAGATCCCCCACTATAGTATGAAAGAAATGGAGTTCTTCTACCTGAAATACATAGTATTTTTTTCTTTCTTTTATTCCTTCCTCCTTCCCTCCTTCACTCCCTCCCTTCCTCCCTCCCTTCCTCCCTCCCTCTCTCCCTCCCTCTCTCCCTCCCTCTCTCCCTCCCTCTCTCCCTCCCTCTCTCCCTCCTTTCCTTCCTTCCTTCTTTCCCTCCCCTTCCATTCTTCCACATTCCCTTTTTCTCTTCCTCTATTTCTCTTTGTTTTGTAACAGCAGATAAGCCCAGAAGGCATTGGAAACAAACTGCAACTCTCTCCTTCATCACTGTACATAGAGATGCTATTCTTCTCCTCGGGCCCAAACTGTCTCAAAGAAACTGTTTCATGCAAAGCTTACAACAGGCAGCCCTGTCAGAATCTCATAGTCTGGCCATATCATAGATGGAGATGGGAAGATACACTGCTTCTACTAGAGAGGACACAGAGAAAGCAGAAAAAAGCAAAGTAAAGCAGGGAGCAACCTGTGAAACCATTTGAGAAGAAAGATTTGTTTGTGAGCGTTCCAGAGAAAATGCTATTTATTAAATCTCTTGACTTCCCCACAAACACATTGTAACAGAGTATGAACATTCAAACTTTTAACTTTGAAAGTTAACACTTTTATTTTTCCTCGTTTTCTTTGCTATCCAGGGACTATTTCAGATAAGCCTGTATTTCTACTTCTGAGTATTTCAGGTCTTGTTTTAGTGGCCCATTAATGTCTCTTACTAAAGGAAGAGATTACATTTTTTAAGTGGTGATTCTGGTGGTGGGTGCAGTATATGTGGGGCACAAATTATAGGAAAAATTTTGGATTTGACAAACAAGTTTGTCTCTTTGGAGATGGAGAAGTCAGCCAGCGAGGTTCCTAATGTTTATTGACTGATTGCAGTAAAATTTTAAAGTGAGAAGAGAAGGAATAACTTAATGAGTGGACACAATGAAAAACCAATGGATAAGACGTAGAAGTACTTCCCTGAGGCTGGACCTTGCTTTCGATCAAGCAAGATCTTCATGGCTAATACTCAAGAACTGTTTTTGTTGAATTTCCCGAACTCCTAAAGAAAATATTCCTTTTATGATCTATTCACATCTGCTTTCACTCTGAATGCCCAGCAAGAGTAATGGTCAGTCATGGCACAAATCTCTACTTTGTTCTGCTACCCTCTGCGCACATCATTACACATATACACAATGCCACAGAACACCTGCAAGCTCAGAGAAAGAGGTCCTCAGTTGGAACCATTTTAGACAGAATCATTTCAGGATTATTTTTTGAAAGAGGAATATTTTAAAACAGAGCTTGAAAGAGGAGTGAGCACTTTTCCAGAACAAAGAGTGTCATAAGCACAAATATGATTTCTTTAAAATGGTAGCTATTTCGGAAAAAAATGCCCAGTAAACCTGAACCAGTAGTGATTTTACTGGAAGTAACTAGAAAATTATTTTAGTCAATTAGGGGATAGTTATACTATGTAAAGGACAAGTTAACAATTCAGATCCTGCAGTGTCACATTTTGGCACTGGGTATTCCTGAGTGCAGACCGATGCAATAAATGTAGGACATTTCAAGGCATTTCTGTTAAGTGCAAAGAATTATGTGGTTAGCAAACATTCTCTAACCGTAAAATTATTCACTCCCCGGACTGAAAACAGACAGAAAAAAAAAAAATAAAGACCTAAAAAAGGAATATGTAGTAAATATTTCCAGGAGAAAAGAATTGTTAATTTCTCAATTAAAAAAAGTTATGCAAAGTATGCATTTCAACAAATATTATAGTATACCAAGCAAATGCTTCCCACAGAAGTATGAATCACCCTCTTTCTATACATTTGTATCAAAGTATGCATTTAGCTGTATCTAACTGGGAGTGGTAAGTCATTCCTGTAATCCCAGCACTTTGGAGGGCAGAGGCAGGAGGATCACTTGAGCCCACAAAGCCCACAAGTTTGAGATCAGCCTGGGCAACATGATAAAATCCTATGTCTACAAAAAAATAAAAAAAAAAATTAGCTGTGCGTGGTGGCATGCCTATGCAGTCCCAGCTGCTGAGGGGGAAGATCACTCAAGCCTGGGATATAGAGGCTGCAGTGAGCTGTAATGGCACCCCACTGTACTTTAGCCTGTCTGACAGAGCGAGACCCTGTCTCAAAAAAGGAAAAAAAGGATTTAGTTTTTCAGATGTCTCTGTGAACACTAGAGCAACACTTGCAAATTCAGTTCATGTTTGTTTCTGAGCTTAGACTATATGCATACTCTGATCTATGCAGACTTGCGATAAGACGCTTGTTGCAAAAATATGAACTCAATGTTTCTGCAAATGCATGCCTGAACAAAAGCTGTCAATAACTATTCATCAATATGTCTTACTGGCCAGTTTTTTTTTTCGGCATATGCAGTTCCTGTAATGTGTTGTGATAATGCTGGTTTAAAATAGCTATGGTTCCAGTCAGTTCACATTAAGAGTAAACAAACAGACGGCTCACCAGAGGATGGATATTCTTTTCTAATAACACAAATATGCCACAAAACGTACTTTTATAAATATGATTACTTTGAAAAATTACCTTAGAAAAGTCACTCAACCTATATAAAAAACTAATTTTTATTTTTTAGAGATAAGTAATCACTCTGTCAGCCAGGCTGGAGTGCTGTGGTGTGATAACATCTCACTGCAGCCTCGACCTCCTGGGCTCAAGTGATCCTCCTGCCTCAGTCTCCTAAGTATCTGGGACAACATGTACCATCATGCCATGTTATTTTATTATTTTTTGTGGAGACAGGGTCTTGCTTTGTTGCCCCAGCTGATCTTGAACTCCTGGCCTCAAGCAGTCCTCCTGCCTTGTCTCACAAAGTGCTGAGATTACAGGCGTGAGCCACCATGCCTGGTTAAAAAAAATTTTTTTTTTTTGAGATGGAGTTTCTATCTTGTTGCCCAAGCTGAAATGCAATGGCACAATCTCGGCTCACTGCAACCTCCGCCTGCCGGGTTCAAGTGATTCTTTTGCCTCAGGCTCCCGAGCAGCTGGGATTACAGGAGCACACCACCACGACTGGCTAATTTTTTGTATTTTTAGTAGAGACGGGGTTTCACCATGTTGGCCAGGCTGGTCTCGAACTCCTGACCTCAGGTGATCTGCCCACCCTGGCCTTCCAAAGTGCTGGCATTACAGGCGTGAGCCACTGCGCCCGGCCAGTTTAAAAAAATTTTTAAGTGAGAGTTCTTAGAATGTTCAGAGTAAATATAAGATTAAAATACCTTGTTTTCTAACCTGTAGGTTAAGAGAGAAGGAAAGGGACAACATATCTAAGCTTATAACCATGAACACCAGCCAAGTATTCAGGTAGCAACTCCATCAATAAACTGTTCATAAATTTCTGTATGTAATTAGTTTTATTGAATGTTGGCAGCTGGTCTATATCCTATCTTCGAAAAGAAAATATCTGAAAGAAGAAAAGCAAGCTCTTTCATCATGAAGTTATATTAAGAAGTTTAATGAACCACATGTATTACATAACATGTACATCAAACATTGCAGACATTTCCAGGAAAGATATAGGAATAAGAGAAGGCTTATAACCTGGCCCTCACTAAAAGTTTACCAAAATAAACAAAATAGGCAAGAAAATTGAAACTAGAAAATACTTTCAAATTTATGCCACAAACTTTATGGAATAGCTTTTAGGAGCAGTATTAACTGAACAGTATTGAAAATCAACACTATAATTTCACATTAAATAATCTTCCTAAAAGCAGTGATTCAGTGGTTTAGGAAGCAAGTGGTGGAAGTCTGGAAAATCTCCAGTAACGTTTCCCATTTTGGAAAGAGATATGGAGGCAGAGACTGAATTAGGTAATGTGGAAGAAATCTTTTTATTAAGAGTTGACTGTCATGGGATTTAATGCTCAATGTATATAGGCTATAAAGAAAAATTCCTCCAAAAATTCAGGGAAATGCAGTAGGTTGCTTGCAGAAGAGTGAAAAAATAGATTGTCCTCAGACTTTTCCTTAGCAACAGCAAGCACCAGAAAAGTTATTTCTATGGACAAGGAAATGTCAGTAAACAGTTGGAAATATGGTGTATGGTTTATGAAAGACATTTGGTCTGGAGATAAAAATGCCTGCTCGTCAGTTGTACCCAATTGCCGTCATGAGGAATTCTAGGCCAGTATTGCCAGATTAAGAGAAGTAAATATTCTCTATTTTTAAATAAAATCTTCTGATCTTAAATTTTAAATTTACAACTATTTGAATTTTAATAGAAAACATTTAAGAACTGCCATGGTTGAGCCAAATAAAGTATTGGGAGCATGAATCTAAAAACTCTGTAGTAGAATATGAAGGAAACAAAGGCCCTACAATTAGCCTCGGTGAACTCTAACAACTATCTAATGTGTTAAAACATATTACAAAGCTACATTTATTAAATGTGTGACACCAAATTATGGGAATTTTGGTATTATAGAGGTAACATTACAGTGAGTAAAATAAATATAAATTTTTGAAAATGATTTGGGGACATTGTATAGCTATTTGGAAAATAAAATTATGTCGAAATCCAACCTCACATATCACAACGAAAATAATGACCACTTAATGTAAATGTAAAAAAAATGCATATACTAAAATAAAATTCAGGTATACATTTCTATAATGATAAGTTGAGAAAGAACTATCTGAGCGTAAACTAAAGCCATCATATCAAATAGCTATTGCTGCACAGCAAACCACTGTTAGTGGATTAAACAATGATTTATTCTTTCTAATTATTTTTTTAATTGGCTAGGTGGTTCTTAGGCTGATTTTGACTGGGTTGACTCATGTGGCTGCAATCAGGTCAGAAAGCGGCTAGGCTCAGCTAGGGCAAATGGAATGCCTGGTTTTTTCATCTTGAACGAGGTTAACCTGGGCTTCTTCAGAGGATAATCACCTCAGAATTTCAAAGAGGCAAAATCAGAAACTGCAAGGAATTGAGACCTAGCTCAAAAGTTACACAGTCATTTCTGCCTCATTCATAGCAAGTCACCGTGTTCCGTGTTTGCCAGTTTCAAGAAGTGGGAAAGTAAACTGTGTCTCTCCATGAAATAAGCTGCAAAGGATTCTTGGCAATTTTTTTTTTTTTTTTTGAGATGGTGTTTCGCTCTCATTGCCCAGGCTGGAGTGCAATGTCACAATCTCAGCTCACAGCAACCTCCACCTCCCGGGTTCAAGCAATTCTCCTGCCTCAGGCTCCCGAGTAGCTGGGATTACGGTCATGTGCCACCACACCCAGCTAATTTTGTAATTTTTATTCTTTCTTTCTTTCCTTTTTTTTTCAGTAGAGACAGGGTTTCTCCATGTTGATCAGGCTGGTCTCGAACTCCCGATCTCAGGTGATCCGCGTGCCTTGGCCTCCCAAAGTGTTGGGATTACATTCGTGTGCCACCGCTCCTGGCCTTCTTGTCAATTTTTAATCTACCACAGGAACAAACTTCAAAGGACAACTTTGTCGTTTTAATGAAATAAAGGTTTGAAGTTTTACTGCCAAGCTCCCAAAATGAAAAAGCCTGAACAACAAATAACAAAAGTGGTTAAAAACATTTCTCAACATATGTGACTAAGGATTGACATTTCTATTTTTAAATGTACTTATATTTTGTTTTTATACATTTAGTGGTACAAGTGCAGTTTCGTTACATGGATACATCATGTAGTGCTGAAGTCTGGGCTTTTGGTGTATCCACCGAACCAAATAGTGAACATTGGACCCAACAGGTAATTTTACAGCCCTTGCACCACCCCCACCCTCCACCTTTTGTAATCTCCAATGTCTATTATTCTACTTTGTAAGTTCAAGTGTACTGATTGTTTAGCTCCCACTTACAAATGAGAACATGTGGTTTTTGACCCTCTGTTTTTGAGTCATTTCACTTAGAATAATGGTCTCCAGTTCCGTCCATGTTGCTGCAAAATACATGATTTCATTTGTTTTTATGGCTAAGTAGTATCCCATGGTATACATGTACCATATTGTTTTTATCCAATCATCCACTGATGGACGCTTATGTTCATTCCACGACTTTGCTAAGGATTAATATTTGTAATATACAAAGAGCTCTTACAAATCAGTGAAAGAAAGTAAAAACTAATTAGAATAGGGTAAATCAATCGTACTAACAATTCACAAAAGAAGAACTATCAATGTTAGTATGAAAATAATCTAACTCGAATCCATTTAGTTATCAAACAAACTCAAAATAAAATACCACTGAAATATTTTTTACCACCCATAAAACTATTTAATAGTACAAATTTAAAAATTGATAATAATGTCCTTTTATGGGAAATTATAGAAACAGAAGGCTCTCCCACACTAGAAGAATATGAATTTGAATTTCCTTTCAGAATAACGACTGGGTTTGCTATCAAATTCTTTAAAAACATGCATAACTAACAATTCCACTTCTAAGAATTTGTCTTAAGATAATTAGGCAAATAGACAAAATTAAATAATAAGAATCTTTTTTTCCAAAGTTGGTCACAATAAAGATCAATTCTTTATTCTTTCATGCATTCATTCAACAAATATTTATTTTTATGTATAGGCATTTTTGGTAAACCAAAGTCCCTGCTGTCATGGTGGTCCTGTTCTGTTGTGGCAGCTATTATACATAATATACTATCAGGCAAAGGGGTAAGGAGTTATTTTAATAAAGTAGCTGAGAAGACCTCTCTAATGAAGTGACATTAGAACACAGAACTTGTGGAAGACCCAGAGATGTTCTCCCACAGATCCGTTTTCAAAGAAGTACTTGTCCAGCAAGTCAGAGACTTCGTTTTGTTCACAGTTTAATTCTTAGCCCTAAGCATGCAGCTTTATGGTTGGTACATAAAGAACTCAAAATAATCAAGATATTTCCATTAAAAATTATTTGTTTATTATTATGTAAATTTAGAACACCTGGACAACCTTGGCATGCAAAACCTATACTTTCACACTATATTATTTTCTCCTTGGGCTGCATTTGTGCCTTGGCTCAGTCTTAGATCTTTCCTGGGATTCTACTGAATGCACTGAATCAGTAGTGTGACCGGGACAGTGCTGTCCGGTCTGTCCTTTATGGACTGTCATCTTTCCTCTCCAATGTTACTAGCTTCATTGTCCTTGGTACTCAACCAACAATCCTGGTATTATGGACTTCTGGAAGCATCACTTTCGGCAGCAGAGGTTTCCTTGTAGCCCTATTTTACACCAAATACACAACCCTCTCTGATTCTGCAAAAAGTGTTGTAATTCATCTACTTTCTCTCAAAGCCATGAGTTTTTTTCTTTCTTTTAGAATTTTTTTTTTTAATTTCAATAGGTTTTTGGGGAACAGGTGATGTTTGGTTGCATGAATAAGTTCTTTAGTGGTGATTTCTGAGATTTTGGTGCACCCAACACCCAAGCAGTGTACACTGTACCCAATGTGTAGTTTGTTATCCCTTCCCACTTCCCACCCTTTTCTGAGTCCCCAAAGTCCAATGTATCATTCTTATGCTTTTGTGTCCTCATAGGTTATTTTCTACATATGAGTGAGAACATATCATGTTTTGTTTTCCATTCCTGAGTTACTTCAGTTAGAATAACGCTCTCCAGTTCCATCCAGATTACTGTGAATACCATTATTTCATTCCTTTTTATGGCTGAGTAGTATTCCATGGTGAGAGTGTGTGTGTGTGTGTATGTGTGTGTATGTGTGTGTGTGTCATATTTTCTTTATCCACTCATTGACTGATGGACATTTGGGCTGGTTCCATCTTTTTGCATTTGCAAATTGTGCTACTATAAATATGCATGTGTAAGTATCTTTTTTGTATAATGAATTATTTTTCTCTGTGTATATACCTAGTAATGGGGATTGCTGGATCAAACAGTATATCTACTTTTAGCTCTTTAAGAAATCTCTGCACTATTTTCCATAGTGGTTGTACTAGTTTACATTCCCAACAGTGTAAAAGTGTTCACTTTTCATGGCATCCATGCCAACATCTATTATTTTTTAATTTTTATGTTATGGACATTCTTGCAAGTCTCTTTCTTTTTTTCCTTCAATTATCTAGTTCAGAAAAATCTCTTCCAACCTTTGTTAGATTCTTAAATAGCTTGATTGCCTGTTTAAATACCCAAATTCTTCCTTCAAATAATTCTGATGTGATTCAAAAGTGTCTGAATTAAATAATCTAAAATTAATCAATATTATTGAGTACCTAGTACATCTTATAAATGTGCTCATTAGAAACACACCCAAATTGCATAGTAAACATGAACCTTGAATTAGCTGCCATGTAGCTGAACTGTCCAAACATAACTAGCAATATCAAGTGGTATAGAAGGGGGTCCTCAACTGGGATGGTAATGATTGCCGATTACGCAAAGTAGAGTCAAATATACAACATGTAGTTAAATTGTTTGTTTCGCTTGAATTAAACAAAAAATTTAAACGATTCCATTTGTTGCACTGAAAATCAGTGAATTAAAATTTCAGTTATTACTAGCAAAAGAGCAACAACAGTAAAAGCAGCAAAAGCCAGGTCTAATGGCATCAACATAGACAGTGACCTGTCATTTTTAGGCCTTGTGTTAGGCTGAATAACATAAGCCCCCAACCCTAGATGTCTATGTCCTAATCCTTAGAACTTGTGAATATATTATCTTGTATGGCAAAAAAGACTTTGCAGGTCTGATTAAGTGAAGGATTTTGAGATGGAAAGTCATTCTGAATCATGCTGGTAGGCCCAACGTAACAACTTTTTTTAAAGAGAAAGACACAACCTATAGAATAGGAGAAAATGTTTGCAATCTATCCATCCAACAATGGTCTAATATCCAGAATCCACAAGGAACTCAAACAAATTTATAAGAAAAACAACAACAACAACAACAACAAATAAGCCTATTAAAAAAGGACAAAGGACATGAACAGACACTTCTCTAAAGAGGACATTTATGCAGCCAGCAAATATACAAGAAAAAGCTCAGCATCACTAATCATTAGAGAAATGCAAATCAAAACCACAATGAAATACCATCATGTTAGTCAGAATGACAATTATTAAAAAGTCAAAAAAAACACAGATGCTGGCAAGGCTGTGGAGAAATAGAAATGCTTTTACTGTGTTGATGGGAATGTAGATTAATTCAGCCATTGTGAAAGACGATGTGGCGATTCCTCAAAGACCTAGAACCAGAAACCCAGTGATCCCATTACTAGGTATATACCCCAAAATATAAATCATTCGATTATAAATACATGCACGTATGTGTTCATTGCAGCACTATTCACAATAACAAAGACATGGAATCAATCCAAACGCCCATTAACGACAGACTGGATAAAGAAAATGTAGTACATATGCATCATGGAATACTATGCAGCCATAAGAGGGAATGAGATCATGTCCTTTGCTGGGACCTAGATGGAACTGGAAGTCATTATCCTCGGCAAAATAATACAGGAACAGAAAACCAAACACTGTGTGTTCTCGTTTGTAAGTGGGAGCTGAGCACTGTGAACACATAGACACAGGGAGGGGAACAGCACACACTGCAGCCCGTTAGTAGGGGGTGAAAGGGAGAGCATCAGAAAAAACAGCTAATGTATGCTGGGTTTAATACCTAGGTGATGGGATGATCTGTGCAGCATATCACCGTGGCACACATATATGTGTGTCACAAACTTGCACATCCTGCACACGTACCCTGGAACTTCAAAAAGATTAAAAAAAAAAAAAAAGAGGAAGACAAACGATAAAAGTCAGGGAAGGTGACATGACCATGGAAGTAGCGGGATTATGTGACACCAGGGCACGAGCCAAGAGCCAGAGAATGACTACAACCACTAGAAGCTGGAAAAGGGGAAAAAAAGAAATTCTCCCTTAGAACCTACAGAAAGAATTGTCCCTGCTGACACTTTGACTTTAGCTTAGTGGATTGATTTTGGACTTCTGACTTTCAGAACTGCAAGATAATACATTTATGTTGCTTTGAGCCAACAAGGATGTGGCAATTTGTTTTAGCATTAAGAGAAAACACCTACGGATCTCAATATATGAAACTGGGTTTTAATCTTTCCCCAAACCTGTTCCTCTGCAGTCGAAACTGACCCACTAATTAGCCCCTTAACTACTCAGTTGCTCAAATCAAAACCCAAGAAACCACTGCTGATTCTTCCTTTTTCCTTTACCACCTCCTTCAATTCATTAACAACCCCTGTTAATTTTCAAATACACTTCCAATCTGTATATTTCTCTCCCTTTCCACTATGACCACCTATGTCTAAGGCATTATTATTTCTCTCCAAAGGAATTAAATGACCCTTTGAGAATAATTTCTTAGAGAAAATTTCACAAACTGGTACGTAATGAACCCCATATATGCATAAAACCGCTATACTAATTATCAGTATTTCATGAGTCTTCTTTCTTCTCTTACTCCTCTTTTTTTTCCAGAGAGTATTTGAAAGAAAATCTTATGTATATTATTCCACCAAAAAATACTTCATTATTTACCTCTGAATAAGAACATATTTTCTAACAACCCCTTTGCCTTTTTATAGCTAAAAATTATACGAAGTTCTTTCTTAATATTATTGATACAGTTCATAGTATGTTTGGATTTCTTATTGCCTCAAATATGATTTTTATAAATAGTATGTTTGAATCACATTCAACGAGGTCCTTTTATTGCATTTAGTTGTTATGTTTTATAAGGGTCTTTTATTCTATAATAAATACTTCCCATTTCCATCACCTTTTATATGCCATTGATTGTTGGATAAATGGAGTCATTGTTTTTCTGTAGAATTTTCACATTCTAGATTTGGCTGGTTACTTCCTCATGGTGTTGTTTAACTTATTCTTCTGTTCCCTGTATTTCATATAAATGTAGAGGACTAATTAGATTCGGGTTCAATGTTTTAGGCAAGAATACTTTATAAGTGTCAATATGTGTTGCAATCATCATATTTTGAGACACATAGTATCTGGCTTTCCCATTTTTAGTGATTAGCTCAATTGATGGGATTCTGAGTATGTCAGTCCGATTTATTCATTAGAAAATTCTTCATTAACCTCTCCACTACTGGTTTAAACAGCTATGTGTGATCATTGCAGAGATCCATTACAGGTCACAAAATGGCGATTTTCTAATTCTATCATTCCTACTGCTTTATTTGCTGAAATTTATAAATAGAAACATGCCCTCATCAACTACTGATTACCCTGAAATACATCTTACCAAGGAAAGGTAAAACAAATGTTTTTTTTTTTTTTTTCCCTCTCTCTCTCTCCCCCCTCTTTAATTATAGAATATCAGAAAAAAATGAGGTAGTATCCTAGCAACTTCAATGATGATCCAAGTATGTGTTTAAATTTGTCTAATAAACCTCATAGATTTTATTCCTTTGACTTGTTTCAATCCATGCAATTACGTTTTTTTTTTAAGTTGAGATGACTGACTTACAAGACAGATGTACACAGTTAATGTATACGTGTTGATGTATATAAATATAAGTATGCCCTTGTAAAACTACCAGCACATATAATGTCGTAAACTTAATTATCATCTCTTGAAGTTTCCCCTCTGCCTCTTACTGGCAAGAAAACTTAAAATCTACTCTCCTAACAAATTGTTAAGTATTCAATACAGTATCGCTAACTATATGCACTATTTTGTACAGTAGATTGCAGAATTTTTTCATCTTGCATAATGGAACTGGGTACACTTTGATCAACACCTTTTCAATTCTTGCTCCCCTCAGTCCCTAGTAACCATCATTCAAGTATCTACTTCTATGAAAAGTTTGACTATTATTCACGTGATAACTTCTTAGCTATCCTTGCTTCTTTTGTTACCCTTTCCAATCAATTTTTCACATAGTATATAAGTTGATCATAAGGAAAAAAACGTAAATTGGATTATTGCACTCTCTTGTTTAAGTTTTTTTCATGTTACCTTTTACTATGAAATATGCCCCCAATTCCTTACCACTGATTACAAGTGCTGCCTAAGTTGGCCCCTGCCCATCTTTCCATGGGCATCGCATTCCATTGTCATTCTCTATTCTGGCCAACATAATAACTGTTTTTCAGTCAGTTCCTGGAAAATGCCAGTCTCTTTCCTATTTCCAGTCTTCTCTTGATATGTCATCTACATGAAATTCTTTTCCTTCAGATCTTTGAGTATTTGTATTCTTCTCATCCTTAAGATTTCAGTTCAAATATGACCTCTGCCAAGAGGACTTCTCAGATCACCTGATGCAAAGTTGTCTCTTCCACTTATTTTTTACCTCATCTCTTTGTAATTCCTTTTAAGGCACTTATTACAAAATATATTCATCCTCTTTCTTCTCTCCTCCCTCCCTCCCTTTTTATCTTGCTTTAGTCCTTCCTTCCTCCCTTGTTGTGTAATTCATTCATAAGACTATAAGCTCTACCAGGATAGTGTCTGATTTGTTTACTATCAATCTCTACTGGCTTAGCACTAGCAGGCACTCAATAAATATTTATTGAAATAATTATATAATAAAATACATATTGGTGAATATATCAATAATATTTATTTTCCATTCTTGAAAATTTCCCTTCAATAGTATGGAATCAGAATATAGAATGTGTGGAAAGATGAAAAGAATTGAAAGAGTTCATTGCTAAAGGCAACTCTGCATCTTTCTAGATCTATAACCTTGTGAAAGTTATTCTACTTCTCGGTGCCTCCGGTTTCTCACCTGCAAACTGGGGTTATTGATGATCTCTATCTCAAATTACGGCAAAGATTAAATGTGCACTATATGTGCACTGTAAAGCACATACAACGATTTTTAGCACATAGAAAATGCTCAATAAATGCTAGCTATTAGTCATTGTTTCATGCAATTATCCTTATAATTAGCCAATATTTTTAATACTTCATTAAACAAAAGAAATGGGTCATGAAGAAAAAAGAAAATATGGGTCCTGTCTTATGAAGCTTAAAACATTTGTAGAAAAGAAAAAAAACAAATGAAATAATTATATATTAGGTAAAATGACATGAATTAAACAAACAGGCTTATTTTGATAAAGCGTAATCATGGAGGAGGCATGTACATTTGAGTGATTAGGGCTATGTCTCTGTGAAAATGACATTTAAGCTTAGGTATAAAGAATGATGAAGGTTAACATGGCAAAGTGTTCTAAATAAAGAACATATGGAGCCCAGAGAACTTGGCATATTCTGGGCACTACCAGAAAGCCAGTCTGACTTCAGTGTCCTATGCAAGGCAGAGAAGTGGATGAGGTTTTGGGAGAGGTGAAATGGGAACGAGGCCCAAGAGGGTAAGATCTTGTAGATCATGATATAAAGTCTGGATTTTATTTTAGGTCCATGAGGAAGATACTAAGGAATCTAGGAAGCTATTGTGATTGGCTTGACCAGAGGTTATGGCGACACAGACCAAGGTGATGACAGTGATGACAAAGAATAACTGGCTTCAAAATATATCCTGGCAGTAAACCCCTCAGTGTTTACAATGGGTTAGATGTGGGGGAAGAAGAAGTAATGTTAGGAGTTAAGACTGACATCTAGTTTTCTGGCTTGAACAAAGAGGTGAGTATCAGGGTGCTGTATATTGGGATAAAAAAGCTTTGTGGAAAAACCAGCCATAGGAGAGGAGGAGACAACTGAGATACTGTGAAACAAAGAAAAGGGCTTGATACTTGTTCATTGCAACAGCTTTGGAAAGAACAGGAGTTTCCAAAACAAGATTCAAGTTTTCTAAAAATTTAGAGACATAGAAAAATATTTCAGCAAATTTTCAACCAGTTTCATATTTGAAATGCCACGGCCAGCACCCTAGTCATGTTGCCACACTGACTAATGCAGCTCCAGCAAATGTTATTACAACAGCACACTCGCTCTCCTAAAAGTTAAGGGTCTGTCAGTATTTCCATTATAAACTCCAATTTTCAGGGACTTATAACTTGGCTATTTTGAAATCACATCAGGCTGAAACTTGCAAGTAATAAAACATTTAAAAAAACAGATTTAGTGTATTTTCGTCAAGATCTACTTAAAACATTGCCAAATTGTTCTGAAATAAAGTGACTTTTAGTTAATATATTAAGACAAATATTTAATTAAAAGCACTCTTTAAACTTGTTGGAAAAATTGCACTTTATAATACTGTCATATTTCATATGTATAGATTAGATATGGTGGACCACAAACATTACACTGAAGCAATTTTAACACATTATGCCAGAAGTTGGCTTATGTATTGCAGTTTGGGATGAATTTCTTCCTGATAAAACTTGCTGTAAATTGGTTAAGGTTCTTCTGAGGAAAAATAATTTGTTCAATTTTGTTTTACGAATAGGTATTTTTATTATTGTGCCAAGCAGAACTTAGTCTCCAAGATATTTTATTTTATTTTGAGACAGGGTCTTGGTCTGTCATCCAGGCTGGAATTCAGTGGCAAAATCACATCTCACTTCAACCTTGACCTCCTAGGCTTAAGTAATCCTCCCACTTCAGTCTCCTGAGCAATTGTGACCACAGGTGCATGCCACCACCCCCGGCTGTTTTAAAAAAATTTTGTAGAGGTGCCCAGGCTGTCAAAGTTAGTTTTCAATTAAAAATATACCATCTTCAGCTTGGGATAGAATATTCGGATTTCCTGTTAGTAATGGAATTTATTAATAAATGGATTCCCACCTAAGTTAAATTCACCTAAGGCCTTTTGTAAAATTAGTTAAGCCACGTTTCATGAGGAACCTGAAGAAACCCAGAAAATGTTACATAATAGAAGCAATTAAATACTAAATCCTAGGCAATATGGGGGATGCAAAGATGAATAAGGAATGTGCCCCACCCTTAAAGGACAATAAAACAAAACCAAAGCAGACACAGGCAAGACCGAAAACAGTAGAGCAGATAAAGCGCAAGGTGATATTGTGAAGGCGTTGCTTTCGATGAAGAGATGAGGAAATACTTAGCATGAGAGGTGCCATTTCAGCAGGATATAGAAGGCTGGATATGGAAAGAGAAAGGGAACAGATGAGGGTTCTATACAGACATGGCAGCATGAGCTAAGGGAAAGAGCCAGGGAATTGCATGACGATTGTTGAGATGATAGCACCTTATTTTTCAGGAATTGAGCCACATTTGCCCAATAGATATCACTTTATGGGTTTGTTTCCAGAATTTCTAAAAAGTGCATATGTGTGTGGGTGTGTGTGTTTATGCGTTTATCTGTATATTTGACTAACAGGGTACATAAGTTGAATGTGAAATGAACTCTACTTGGTAAGTTTCTTCCCTCTCTTTCCTCTTCCTCTTCTCCTTCTCCTTCTTGTTCATTTTTATTATTATTATTTTTTTGAGACAGAGTCTCGCTCTGGTGTCTAGGCTGGAGTGGTGCAATCCCAGCTCACTGCAACCTTCGCCATCAAGTGATCTCAAACTTCAGCATCCTGAGTATCTGGGATTACAGGCGCATACCACCATACCCAACTAATTTTTATATTTTTAATAGAGACAGGGTTTCACCATGTTGGCCAGACTGATTTGAACACCTGGCCTCAAATGATGCACCCACTATAGCCTCCCAAAGTTCTGGGATTATAAGCGTGAGGCACTGCACCCAGCCTGTAAACTTTAAAATAAATATTTATTCATATTAACAATAAAGAATAAAAAGACAAATATTTATTAAGAAAAAAATTCTTTAAGAGAAGAGCAAATATCAGACTATGTTAGAAATAATATTTATTCATCATTCCAAAGATTTCATCACAGTTGTCTTGGGCAGAAAAAGAACTTATATGAAACAATACCTTTTTTGATTGGGTGCCAAACACTTTGGGACACAGAGGCAGGAGGATTGTTTGAGCCCAATAATTCGAGACCAGCCTGGGCAATGTAGTAAGATGCTGTCTTTCCAAAATAATTTAAACACAATTTTAAAAGAAATAATACTTTTTGAGGCCGAGCGCGGTGGCTCACGCCTGTAATCCCAGCACTTTGGGAGGTCGAGGTGGGCGGATCACGAGGTCAAGAGATCGAGACCATCCTGGCCAACATGGTGAAACCCCGTCTCTACTAAAAATACAAAAATTAGCTGGGTATGGTGGTGCGTGCCTGTGGTCCCAGCTACTTGGGAGGCTGAGGCGGAAGAATCGCTTGAACCCAGCAGGTGGAGTTTGCAGTGAGCCGAGATTGCGCCATTGCACTCCAGCCTGGTGACAGAGCAAGACACTGTCTCAAAAAAAAAAAAAAAAGAAAGAAAGAATACTTTTTGAATCACAGCATTAATGATGATAAATCTTGTTTGTTCTGGTTTAGCTCAGACATTTTGCTCATCTCCTGTATCTATCTTCTGAACATCTGCTGAATCTCCGAACTCTTAACATTTAGTGAGAACATCACTTATGCTGCGGTCTGCCACTGCTGTTTCGATCCTCTCCAACAGTTTCCACTCCTCTTGTATTTTCTTTTCTAACATAGGACTTTTTTATTTCTCTTTATTTTACCATGAAAATCTACCTATTGCTGTTTTCCATATATTTTCTTATAAGTAGCTTTCTCTCTCTCTTCCATCTTACCTATTATTAAAATTATACTTTCTTATATTTCTGAAATGCTGAGTTATATATGAAAATCATTGATTTAACTATGCTAAAAATGAAATCTAGTAATATTTATTACGTGAATTTTGTGGTATTGCATTGAAAAGTATCTTTACCTCAAGTGTTTAAAACTCATACATTTCATAGAAATTAAATATCTGAATTAAAATTAAATAATGAAAATGGATGACATTGGGAATCTGTCCCTAACCTTTGGATTAGAATAAGGGTTTTTAATTAGAAAAGAAACTGATAAGCCATAACAAACAAGATTAATTAATAGATTACAGCAAAAAAATAAAAAATAAAAAATGATTTTTTGAATGACCAAATATTAATGAAGTAAAAAAAAAAAAATTAAATGAAAGGATGATAGTACATGATAGACTATGCCTAATAAACAAAGAACCCCCCAATAGCCATAACATCTAATAGAAAAATGGGTAAAGCAATCAATATATTCACAGAAAAGGAAATATAAATGGACAATGAATATAAGGAAAGATGCTTAACACACCAGGAGTTAGGGAAATAAAAACTAAAACAAGGAGCTAGTAGTTTTTTGCCCATAAGATTAACATAAATAAGATTAATAAAACCCTGGTTGGGGGGGAGGTATCACAAAACAGGCTTTTTCATATATCCTTGGTATGAATGTGAATTATATGACCCTTTCAGAAAGCAATCTGCAAGGGTTTATTAAAATTAAAAATAAGCAAATACTTAAGGAAATCTAGCCTAAGATACAGAAATAAAAATATTCCGCATGCTGAGTAGCAGTGGCTGCATTTGAATATTGTTTGGTGTAAAGTTTCAGCACATGCTTTTTGCACAATCTATTCATGTGAATGCATTATTATCTGGTATAAAATAAATCGGATATAGCAAATAAAAAATGAAAAATTATAACTCATTAACAGCCATATCACATATGTTAGCACTGAATAATATATCATTTTAATGTCTTAAATAACATTACTGTTTATGGGGATAGTGCAATGACCACATCCTCTATGGCTAGCTTTAATTTTTAGAACTTTGTTTACAGTAACTCAATCATTCTATCTCCTATCTGTGTATTGATTTACCATTCTGAAGCTTTACCATAATATTTTTCTTTGACCTAGTGCCAAGGTATTAATTTACATGTGAACCTATCTTATAATAATACCTGGGCTCTATGAAGTATCTTTGGTTGGGTTGAAGGAAAGTTAGCTAATATTTCATTTTATTTTTACAAACAACACATTTCCTGGTGATTTATATTTTCATTTTATATTAAAATCCTCTTGTAATTGTTGTCATTCTCTCCTTGTTTTCCTCTAATTATTTTGACTAGAGTAAATTCTTAATTATCCAGTGACTGGATATTTAATCTGTGGCTTTTCCAAATCCTCCCTTTTTAATTATTTACTGGTCATTCTAAAGCATTTAAATGTTTTTTTTTTTATTTTTATAATTTCATCAGATGATAAATGATGGTAGAGGGAGAAGTTCATATTAAAATAAGTAGGTTGCTCTTTTAATAAAGATTCCTGGTAAAAAGTTTGATTCCAATGAATGCATAAAATAAATGTTTTAACCATTTGTGGATTGGAATCCTTTCACCATCCTATATAACTTAAAGTCAAAACTCTATAATTTGCTCTTATAATAATTTTATAATATGATAAACATATTACATATAATTATATTAATATATATAATTAACATATAATATATAACATAGTAATTTTACTAAGAGCAAAGGTGCAAGTGTTAAAAAAAGGCCTAATAGTCATACCACTCCACACCACCTGCTAAGGTGCACACAGCTTGCAATAATGGCGAGTGGAAAGTTTTCTTCACAAATGTGAGAGGATTAAGTTGTTCTTACATAGAAAAGTCCTCGAATAGATTTAGAAACTAAACTGAAATGTGAGGTTAAGCACCATGTCAAATATCCAAATAAGCAACAGTTATGTCTATCAAAATACTGTTATAATCCCATGACTTAAGGAAGAAGAAAATTACCCTAAGGAAATTATGACATAGGCAGAAAGTATGCATAGGGATCCTGCTCTTCATTTATATGCTTCCCTCACTAACTTTAGGCTTTTTTTGGCCCTAGATGTTTTTATGCTGCTCTGTGACTGTGGAAAAACAGCTATTGTCCTCCATGCCATCTATCAAACTACCTTTTGAACACAGGCAACTGTGCTCAACTATTTTCCTTTCACTCTACGTGGGCCAGGATTTGTATTCTCCCTTCCTATTGACTTTTCTGTTGACCAGAATAACAAAATAAATTCATACTAAATTGTGTTACAACCCTCCCTTCCTTTCAAGAAAAATTTCACTGAAAAGAAAGAAGTTTTAAAGCCATTGGAATTCCGAATTACTTTAATTTCTGGAAATTTCACAAAGAACAGAATATTTTGCTACAATGCACGTTTGTGTAAAATCAATGAACTCAATTGGCAAGTAGAATGACATCAGTAT
This sequence comes from Aotus nancymaae, assembly GCF_030222135.1. NCBI lineage: Eukaryota > Metazoa > Chordata > Mammalia > Primates > Aotidae > Aotus > Aotus nancymaae. The sequence continues at coordinate 6,241,490 of NW_026988532.1, read as the reverse complement.
AGAATGCAGATTTAGCACCACCAAGCAACAGCCACTGAACACAAAACATATTGATGCAATTGAATGCGGCACCCCACTTCCTCCTGTTGGCTCTGTTTGGGCGCATTCTGTTTATTAGCCTTTTCTCTGTCTTTGTGAATTTTACTTTGTATAAGTCTTCCTTATATTCTTCCATCAAGCTATTTTTATTTATATTTACTGCAGTCTTTCTTCATTAAAAATTTATATTTCTTCACTATGTTGCCCAGGCTAGTCTTGAACTCCACCGCTCAAGCAGTCCTCCAGTCTCGACCTCCCAAAGTGCTGAGATCAGAGGCCTAAGCCACACCACCCAGCTTGTTAGACTTTTGGTTACAAAGTTACATAGCTTTTGATGGTTCATCCAACCCATTTTTCCCTTAAGCTTGCTACTTTTATCGAACAATTTTGCAGAATTGTGAAGGTTTTTCAGGAACACATATCACTTAATTATAGGAATGCTTGTAAAGTTTTTTTTTTTTTTTTTGAGACAGAGTCTAGTTCTTTCACCCAGGCTGGGGTGCTGAGGCGGGATCTGGGCTCACTGCCACCTCCGCCTCCTGGGTTCAAGCGATTCTCCTGCCTCAGCCTCCCAAGTAGCTGGGATTACAGGTGCCTGCCACCACGCCCAGCTAATTTTTGTATTTTTAGTAGTGACAGGGTTTAATTGTGTTGGCTAGGCTGGTCTCGAACTCCTCACCTTGTGATCTGCCCGCCTTGGCTTCCCAAAGTGCTGGGATTACAAGTGTGAGCCACCATACCCGGCCGCTTGTAAAGTATTTTTAAAAGTGTGGGGAAAATATCCTTCCATTCTATGTCTTCTTTTTATCCTTCCTTTCCTACAGCGGGCAGCCAGAGAGAGAGCGAGACAAAGAAAATGTTTTTCTTTCTCTCAGCTCCCAGCATTTTAAGTGTCTATTATAAGGGTTTAAAGCTACTCAGTCAACTAAAATCACGTCTTCCCCTAGTTATTATCAATAATGATAAACTTAATTACCAAAGGTTTCAAATTAGTGCAGTTCTAATGTTACTGGCCATGTCTCAATTTTTACTAAAATTCTCTTAATTTTAATCACGTCTAAGGTTCTTTGTTTCAAATGTCTTTTCCTAAGAGCATGTATAATATTTTGAGAAACAGTCGCCTTATATCCTCTTCTTCCTTATCATTTAAATTGTTTTGACACATTTTGGAAAAGGTTTGGAAGCCTGTAACTCTCCTTACTGTTGTGTTTAATATTTTAATCAGGGCCTGTTCTAGGCTTAGAAAGTGCTACAGAGTTTCTTCAAACTGTTGTCGTGTCTCAGATTTTTCACAGTCACTTGATTCTATGAAATTTAAAATGCTATAAATTTGGCTAAAATGATGAGATCAGATCAGCTCTCTATCCATATAAACAATGTGAGACACCACCTTTTGTGGGAAATAATGGGGACATATCTCAGAGTTTTCTGGTCTCCTTATCCTCAGAGCTTCTGCAGGTATTCCAAAAAGTAGGAAAATATTTTTATGCCAAAAAATTTAGAAGAGAATAGGGTTATACACATTCCAACAAAGCATGTAATATTTATTATAAATGAGAGAAGATAAATCAAGAAAAAAAACTGGAGTATGGAAGTGGAGCCAGACGTAATGTAAAAAAAGCACAAGTGAAGCATAAATTTGGCTCAGCTCTCTAGTAGCCAATGTGAGAAAGGTCATCTCTCCAATACACTGTGCCCATTAGCTGAAACAAACCAGTTATTTAGAAGACATAGACTTACTTTTGGAACTAATAACAGAGAAAAATTTCTTGTGTGTGATTTCATGATCTGTAGGGAATCCATAAGCCCCACACTTTAGGTGCCAGAATGTAGGGATCCATGAGCCCCTCATTGGGAACCAGAATGTAGGGAGGTAGCCCTACATCACCCGTGGGTACCCTGAGTTCGGTGGTGACAAAGGATGAGAAAAAGACAGATTAAGAGAGAAAGTGGGGCCAGGGCCCGTCACTTTATTACTCTGGAGGAAACAGTGAAGGCTTCGAGCTCTGATCATCCACACTATTTATTTATTACAATCACTTTGATCTACAGGGTAGGGTAGAGTGATGGTGGAGAGAGGGCGATGGTGGAGTGAATCAGTGAGCCGGAACTGAATCAGTGAACGGGAACTGGTGTGTCATTTTAAGGACTGATAACGGTGGTGGTTTGGGAGTTTCACAAAACGAGAACATGTGGTTATCTTTAGCTTATTATCTATGTACAGCTGATGGAACACAGCCTATAAGTCTGGGTACATCATAGTGCTACGAAGGGGTTTCACGTCCTTGAGCACAATGTTTACGGTAACAGAGTCGAGGTCACCCTGCACCGGAACATGAGGCATGGAGAGGCCTTCCTCCTCAGACGCCTCCTGCAGCCTTCTGCAGTTTGTTGCTCCTTGTTTATATGTTACTCACAACCAATCTAGGTAGGCACTCTGTAAGTCCTTTCTCCTTTGCTGTTTTTCCCAACAATGATCTATGTGATCAGTAATGTTTCTGTACTTAGGAGAAGTTTTTTGGATTAAGGGTAAGTGGGCTAGCTCTTCTCAACCTTGCTTCAACAGATTTAGTTGGAATGATGCTGGGACTCAGAAAATAACCCAAAATGAAGGCCTCAGAAGCAAAAATGTTTCTCTGATTTTCTCTTGCCCTCCTCTCAGTCCCATTCTCGCCTTAGGCTAGCCATAGAAACTAGAATCACCTTTCCCCAAGGCAGGTCAAGACACCAGAACCCCCTTTCCCTAAAGCCAGCCATAAAACCTAAAATCATTATTCATTATCCCTTTGCCTTTCTGTATAAAAGCTACTCATGAAGAAATGATGTGTCCTACCTTCTTTGGCTGTGGGGTATAAGACCCCCATTCCAGAGATGGTATTGCCTCACACCAAGAAGGAAGGAATGCATGCTCAGAGGCCAAGAATCTAGATAGACCAGCCCTGCTGGGATCTCCCACTCAAGTCTGTCAGCATGAGATTTTACTCTTTTTATCCAATCATATTTCTTCATAATTATCCATATTTTATTGAACCTCAGCATAAAAATGGACACTTTCCCCATCACTTTGGGAGGCTAGGGGGGCAGATCACAAGGTCAGGAGTTCGACGCCAGCCTGGCCAACATGGTAAAACCCTGTCTCTACTAAAAATACAAAAAATTAGCTGGGCGTGGTGTCAGGTGCCTGTAATCCCAGCTACTTGGGAGGCTGAGGCAGGAGAATCGCTTGAACCCGGGAGGCAGAGCTTGCAGTGAGCCAAGATTATGCCATTGTACTCAGCCTGGGGGACAGAGCAAGCCTCCATCTCAAAAAAAAAAAGGACACTTTCTCCTGTATCCTGGGGTCTTCATTCTGAGGGATCCCGTGTGTACACATTATATAAATTTGAATGCCTTTTCTCCAATCAATTTGCACTTGTGAGTTGACTTCTCAGTGAAACTTTAGAGGGCCACAGAGAACTTTTCCCTTGGCCCTGATAGTCTTTCCAGGCTAAGGAATGTATGCAAATTAGTGATATAGGTAATTTTATTTCCCATACTATATACTAGTTCTTAGAGGGCAGAATTTGCTTATTTATCATAGAACTTGAATTTTTTATAGTTGGTGTTTATTAATTCATGAAATGAATAGATAAAAAGATGCACATATGGAAGGAGGGTAGCCTCATTGTCTGATTCATTTCTCCTCAGCATTGGGTGGTATAAAGCGTGAAGATGCTAACAGGGCTGGCCATTAGCAACGTTAGCCAGTGTTGTTTGCTGGAGGTGTCTGTCTTTCATACTCACCTTTTAAAACTCCTTCTACCCACTTTTAACCTCATCAGATGCCTCTGCTCCTCAGCACCAAGCACCTATGAGTTTATCTACCTTTGCTATTGTGTCGAGACATCAGTTTTCTGGTGGACTCAGAGTGCCACATTTGATTAATGGTTGGGAAAATGGGGATAGGGAGTTTTTATGTCAATGGGTGCCTAGCAGTTATCATGTGAGATCCTATACATTGAAAGTGGTTCTTTGAGCCCTTGAGATACATCTTTAATGAGACATCCTTAAACTAAGGACTTTTCCCTTTCCTTCATTCATCAAACAATAAAAACTGTTGTCACCCACTCAGAAGGTATGTACTTCTGTTTTTAATTAAAGCAGGCAAGATTAATACAATAAACAAGTGAATTTTTGTTTGGAGTTAGAAATTAAAAGACTTGTATTAAGATTCAACTGCCAAGAATTAGCTATGTAACCTCAGGCAAGTCCTTCAATATCTGTGTAACTTTTGTGACTGTTATGTAAATTGAGATAATTTTCTGGTACTTAGATTGAGATAATTACTTGCCCTTTCTGACACCAAGACCATCCATCTTTAGCCCATTATCATTAATTGTACTTACCATTTTATCTTATGAACATATCACTTGAAGGAATAGACTGTTTTATTGGTTTGTATCCTAAATGCTTATCACAATGATTGTTACATTGTATACTCAATAAAATGTCCATTGGTCCAATGAATTAATGAAAATATTTGGAAATTTTCAGTGCAAAATAAATGTAAGTTGTTTGAGGGAAGCAGGTCGAACTTTACCATGTTTTCCTCTCCTTTGGGCCTGGTAGTTCCTACCTGTGGAGCAATGGCACCAAGCAATCAGTACCAGTCCATATCGACAGATTGGACGGTGCCTAGATGTTGACGCATCTTACACCTTCATCCTTCTGGAAGTGTCCTCACTCCGAAGGTCTTGAATTCCCTTTAGCTCATTTGGTGTACAGTGTCATACGTTGCTCTTCACGTACAACCACATACTGTTGCACAATACCTGTAAAAAAATCAAAATGTTGAGTGTTTATTCTGACACATTTTGCATGCATCCAAGTGCTCCAGGTTTATGACTTTTCCATAATTATACCACTGAGGACTTGCGATCTTATTACATACCAGACATTATGTAGTCACATAAATTAACTCATTCTATATTCATATGTCTATGATGTAGGTACTATTGTTATCTCCATAGTCAAAATGGAGTTATATCAAAATGGAGATACCAATAGTATCTACATCATAGACATGTGAGGATAGAGTGGAAGAAAAAAAGAGCTGTTTAAGTATTAATATCTTGCCCAAGGTCACAAAGAGTGGCCTAACTTCTACTATCGGCTGTCTGGCTCCAGAGTCTAATTACATTATGCTAACTCTTGACTAACTGCTTCAATAGCTGTATTTTTATAATTCATTTTTCTTTTGGGAAGGAGTAATAAAAATCCTGAAGCTTACTTTAACTATGGAATACATACCCTTTACTTCTAGAGTCCCCCAAAGTTTTAACTGAAGTTCCTTTTATGTGCTTATACAGGTAAGGATAACTCTACAGTATTTATATTTATAAAATATATAAAAAATAGAATTTGGAAGAATGTTCTCATTTATCACCCAGTAAAGGGATTGTTAAATCTTAACTTTTTTCAAAAAACAAACCAAACCACCAGAAACCTACTCAAAATCACCCACTAAAACTCTAAAGAAATGTATGATTTAAAATATAGAACACCCTAGAAGGAGCTATTTTTTCCCTTCTAGCTTAAGTCAAGCCTAGCATGCTGTGACTGTACCTTTCACATGAGATGTTAACTATCTTATTATCAAAATGGTGAAGTTATCATTGTACTGCTTGCTACTCAATTATCTTGCAAATTGATAATTTTGTACATGATGGAAGATCTTGTGTTATACACCATCAAATTTTAGCAAATTAGTTACAATACTCTAATACTTTAATATGCGATGAATAAAAAGGCAGAAAACGCAGAATTACAATAAACATTAGGCTATTTCAGAACACCAGTTTTTCACACCTATTTTCTTAGCATATAGCAGCTCAAAAACCATACATTAAGCAGTTTGAATTGTCCTGAAGTTATATTCTGAAGAGGTTGTAACACTTAAGAACTGACAATGCTAAAAAGGCAAAAGCATTATAACTCATAGGCAGCACACAAGACTTTTACTTCATCTACAAAATGTGAGAATGTCAGTTTTATTTATTACAAGGATAAGGAGGAAAACAGCAAAATAAATTTGATAATATGATTTACATTTTATTACAGGTGATTTTCCTAAAACTCACAACTTTCACATTTGGCTGCGTGAAACAGAGAGAGAAAAAAAGGGAACTTTCACTAGTTTTAAGTAGGCCAACTCACATGATCCCTCCCAATTAGAGTTTAAATGAGAATGAGTATATTTCTTCTAGCTGGGAAAATATTTTCCTTAATTGAGTTTAAATAATTTACCCATAGTGATGAATAAGCCCTTGGGCTAGGCTCAGAAACCTTCTCTACCAGCCTGTTTAATAAGAATTAAAAAAATATTTAAGGGACATACATGAAATATATATATTTTGGTCGTAATAGTAGAGACAAGAATTTTTAAAAATCCATACTATTTCTCTTTCCGGTCTCTTTCTCCTGAATGTACCTTCTGAGTTTCTTAGGTATGCTTTACAAAGACTATTTTACTTAATGGATTAATGTGTTCACCAACTTTAGCACCCTATGTGTGTGTGAGAACGGGGCTATTTAAACTGCTTCCTCACAGCCTTCCCCTTCACTACCAGTAGTATAGTTTACTTGGAAAACAATGAGGAAGAAGTACCATAGCCCACAGGCACCTAGGAATGGGGAATTAATTCAGACTGAGAAAATACGGCTCTGGAGAGATACTAAAGTCGTATTGGAAATTTATGAAGTCTAAATGAACCCTTTCTCCCCAGCTTCAGACTTAGATAAGGTGTGAGATGTCAGGGATGTGCATGGACCCTTCAAAAACTTATATTTTCATCCGTGTTCTTCCCCCTTCCCTCTCCTGCGAGACAAAATATACGGAAATACAAGTGCTTGGTACTACATGCTTTTGAGGCTTAAAAGCCCAAAAATAAGCACGCTGTATCCGTTGTTGAGAGGCATCACTTTTTAAATAAACATCACCAGAAGAATCTCTTCAAACGGAGAATGAAGTCACTCTCCCTCCCCAGAAGCTATGAGGGAAAAGGGAGACAGATATTTCCCCTACTTGCACGTGGGATCTCCCTGTCTCTGCCTTGGGAGGTAGCTGAAAGAAAAGGCAACGCTCAGTCCTCCATGGCAAAGTCTTTGGTCTTCTCCTCCTGGTCTCCCACTTTGTAGCGCAGCAGCACGCGCAGGCGACGGGGGTTGTCCCGGGAGGGCAGCAGCGTGATCTCTCCTGATACGTCCGTGTCTTGCTCCACTTGCACCGGCTCGTTCAGGTAGAGGAGAGCCTGTTTCCAGTGCGTGGCCGGGTGAAAAGGCGAGGTGGACAGCACCAGGGGTTTCTCTGACTCCCCTCCAGGGAAGGTCACCTGGAACCAGATGGCAAAACCGTGCATGGGCGCCGAGCCATAGCAGCTGCAGCGGAAGCGCCCGCCCACTCCGGCCTCCAGCTCCTGCTCCAGGCCAGCGCGGGAGAGCTCTAGCTGAGCAAAGCGCTGCGGCCGGGCCAGCACGTCCTCGCCGGATAGTCCCTGCACCACGATCTCCGAGTGGCCCATGAGGCAGCGCGTGGCGAAGCCCTCCAGGCAGCTCATGTCCACACCATAGTGCTGCTTCACCTGGCTCCAGAAGCCCAGGCGCCATTCCAGCATCTGGTCGCTGATGGGGGCTATGAAGAGCTCGGCGGAGGCCGGCAGGAGAAGACCGCCTTCCTTCAGCCACTTGGTTCGCGCGTGGAGGACGGAGCTCAGCATGGACTCGTGCAGGAGTCCGTAGCCCATCCACTCGCTCACGATGGCATCCACCTGCTCCGGCAACTCCACAGTCTCCACCGGTCCCGGCAGGACGTGCACCCGGTCCTCCAGCCCGTTGAACCGCACCACCTCCCGGGCCTGTTGCCAGATGGCGCTGGCCTCTACCGCGTACACGCGCCGGGCGCCGGCCTGGGCACAGAAGATGCTCAGAATGCCGGTGCCCGCTCCCACGTCCAGTACCGTCTTGCCTCGCAGTGCTGCCCAGTTCCGCAGGATGCCCAGGCGGTAGGCATCGGTGCGGACGCGGTCTGCGATCATCTCCTCGTGGACCGAAACGTCCGAGTAGCACTCGTAGTACAGCTGGTCCCGCTCCCGCTTAGTCCTCCGGGGTCGCTCCAGGGCCGCCTCCTGCTCCGCGCCATCTTCCTCTTCAGTTCCCTCCCCTCCTTCCCCGCCGCCCCCCGACTCAAGCTTTCTTTTCTTGGGCTGCGACATCTTGGCCGCCCCGGCCGGCTCCCGGCGTGCGTAGCGCGCCACCACGCGGGCTCCAGGAAACGGGGGATTCTGGGACTTGTAGTGCGCGCTCGTCCTTCCCACTTCCTGCGGGGTCGCCTGACCGGAGGGCCGGAATGTCTCCGGTGCCTGCCCACGGGAGCTGTTTTGTACTGCTCTTCTGGTGTCCTGGCATCCCTTTTCCCACCCACCATACCCACATTCTGAAATCCTTTCATTCCCCCTCCAACCCTTATCACTTTGTTGCTTTCACTCCCTTCCTGAAGTCGACACGCCCACTTGAGACTAATAATCCACCTTTCTCTGCTCAACCCATCTTCACCTTTGGTTTTTTTTGTTTGTTTGGTTTTTGAAACTGAGTTTCGCTCTTGTTGCCCAGGCTGGACTGCAATGGCACGATCTCGGTTCACCGCAACCTCTGCCTCCCTCCCGGGTTCAAGAGATTCTCCTGCCTTAGCCTTCCGAGTAGCTGGGATTACAGGCATGCACCACCACGCCCGGCTAATTTTGTATTTTTAGTAGAGACAGGATTTCTCCATGTTGGTCAGGCTAGTCTCGCACTCCCGACCTCGGGTGATCCACCTTCCTCGGGATCTCAAAGTGTTGGGATTACAGGCATGAGCTACCAAGCTCAACCTAACTCACCTTGGTTTTATTCCACCGACAGTACCATCTACCCACTACCGCCTTACCAGGACAATTGTAGCTCTTAAAGTGCTCCAGATGTGGCAATTTAGAAATTGCACTACGCATTTCTCTTTTCTGTTTTCAGTGGAGTTAGGGTGCAAATGTAACAAAATAAAAACCTAGCAGTACAAAATCTGGGTTCTGATTCCAGTAAGATCACTAATTAGTTGAGTGATTTAGGGCAAGTAATATAACTCTGGCCTTCAATTGCCCATTCACGCACTAGTGAATCTTCATTGCAGCTGGGGAAGAATTATGTTTCTGGTTATACTTAGAAAAATAGTTACTTGGCTTTCGACTCTGCTAATTCTGTGTGGCTCACTCAAGAGTTAAATCCTGAAAAGTACAGAGTAAAGAGCCATGTGATCAAAGCAAACTCGTTGCTAGGTGTATTTCTCTCTTGCTAGGTATACATGTGTGTGTGTATGTCTGTATTTTTTTTTTTTCTCAGAAATAACAGAAACCATTTCTTTTGATCACTTTTCCAATGCAACTCATTTTTTCTAGTGTTTCCTTGTCTGGCAATATTGACACTTTCCTCTTTCTCTTCTATTTTTCTTAAAGTCAACCATCAACTGTTATTCTTTGTTGTTCATAATGGAAATAAAATAAATTTTAAAATGTGTGGCATCTATATGAGTGTGTTATGAACGAGGTGGGCATAATACCATTTTATCCCAGCTTAAAAAAAAAAATCACACAGAAGAAAATGGACTTTTTATTTTCTTGTGGTCTAGAATTATGTCCTTGTGGCCAATGGGCCTGTATTCCTTGTCTGGGATGAAAGTTCTTTCATCCTATTTTCTCTATTAATCTTTCAGTAACAGAATAGGCTTATCGATGTGGCATCCTCCGCTCTACTCAACTTCTAACTCAAGACTCTCCATCCTGGCTGCTCATTAGAATTCTCTAAGGAGCTTTTTTAAAAAAATACCTATGCCTGGGTCTACGTCAGACCAATTAAATCAGAATCACTTCAGTGGAACCTGGGCATTTAGTTTTTAAAAGCTCCCCAGGGAATTTTAATGGGGAGCCAGAGTGAGAACAACTGTTTCTCACTAAAAGGATCTTAGTTAAATCTTGCTCATTATTTTAATTGGGTAAATTATATATTTTTTTCAGTGGCCTGGGCTCAACCATTTAAGGTTAAAAACCTTGAAGCATTTCTTGTCTTTTTCTGCCTTGGTTTAATATCTTATTTTAAGATAATTGATGCCCAGTGGGGACATCAAATTAAAGTTGTAAATGTGACCATTTTAATACCTTACTTTTATTGATAGATCGTTACTTAGTATATACTTTTGTCATTCTTTCTTTCCTCAAAATGTCACCTTTTCCTTCTAAATACATTCACTTCTTTACCCAATTTTCAATTCACTTCTTTTTGATCTCTTTTAAGAAAATTCTGAATATAAGTTTTATTGGTTCTACCTCCAGAATATATCTTGAATCCATCTGCTTTTCTCCATTTCTATTGTCAACACCCTATTTAAATCTTCCATATTTAATTGTGTCTGGAAATTAATCTCCTAAGGGATCACTCAGCTTCTAATCTCATCCCTATCTAATCCCTACTCTACATAACTGAAAGAATAATATTTTATAAAACCCATTGGACCATGTCATTCTTAAGTAACTTCCCATGTTTGTTAATGGAATAATTCAGTAACTTGAGGTAACTTCCCATCTCATCTCACACCATTCTTCCGAACTTTTCATTGGGCTCAAGACATACTGAGCCGGGTGCAGTGGCTTGCTCCTGTAATCCCAGCACTTTGGGAGGCTGAGGCGGGTGGATCACAAGGTCAGGAGTTCGAGACGAGCCTGGCCAATACTGTGAAAACCGTCTCTACTAAAAATACAAAAATTAGCCGGGCATGGTGGCATGCGCCTGTAGTCCCAGCTACTGGGGAGGCAGGAGAATTGCTTGAACCCAGGAGGCAGAGGTTGCAGTGAGCCAAGATGTGCCATCTTCCAGTGCCGAGAAAATCGTTTTTCTTCTTAGCACTTTAGTAGCTTCTTCTCATCCTCATGTATCAACTCAAACATTATCTCATAAAAAAGGCCTCCCCTGGCTACATTAAATAGTATTTTCAAACCCAAGACACTATTTTGTTCCTTCCTAGCATTCATTATTATCTGTATGTGTTTAATTAATTTATTTGTTTTCTATACAATATGAACTCCAGAAGACTTGGACTTTTATATTCCCACTATTCTACTCCCTAGCACTAAAACAGAACCTGACACATAGAAAGTGCTCAATAAATAGTCTTAAACAAAGACTATTGTGGATGCGCAAATTATTATGCATACAGGAAACAGTAGGGAGAGTTTTGCTTCGTTAGTTCAGTGTGACAATGTGACTGGTAAACTCTGAGAGAAATACAGATATAGATAGAATGTAGAATGCTCCAAGAAATGAGAATAGTTTAAATTTTAAACACTCTTAATGCTTTTAGATGGAATAAGCACCAAACATTATCCCTAGAGTAGATTTAAAAAGGCCTGTGGCACTTTCCTTTCCTGCACTTAGATTTGATATAGAGAAGGAGTTCTTTACTGATCTTTTGTACCACACTGAGATGTTTTAAGAAGGAAAGGGACCTAGATCATAGCCCTTCCCTAAGCCCTGCAGCTTAGCAGCAAACCATCTGCATGAAAGAGTTGGAGTTCAGCTGGCAGAGCATCCTTTGTATTTTCATTTGAGCAGTCTGTTTGCCACGTCTATTCAATACTCAAACCCAGTTTTTCAAACAAATGATCTTGAAATTAACTTAGTGCATCTTGACCACCATTAAGAATAAATAAGAGATCAGAAGATATTATATGTGTCAAATGAGTAAAGATGAGTATTATTTCATAAAACTTGTTTTGTCACTCACGCCTGTAATCCCGGCACCTTGGGAGGCTGTGGTGGGTAGATCACAAGGTCAAGAAATCAAGGCCATCCTGGCCAGCATGGTGAACCCCGTATCTACTAAAAATACAAAAATTATCTAGGCATGGTGGTATGCGCCTGTAGTCCCAGCTACTTGGGACGCTGAGGCAGGAGAATCCCTTGAACCAGGAGGAGGAGGTTGCAGTGAGCCGAGATTATGCCACTGCACTCCAGCCTGGGTAACAGAGTGAGACTTCGTCAAAAAAAAAAAATATATATATATATATATATATGTTCTATGTTTATTTCTAGCTTCAGGTTATGGTTAAAAGTTTGAAATATACAGTTTACTATTCTTCAAAACACTATGAATTTTGGCTTTGCTGTACTTTGGCTTTGGGTGCCTATACTCTTTCTTCCTCTTATTCATCTTTTTAAATATCACTTAATGTTATTTTTTCAACCAGTCTATGGGCCTTTAATACATCTAACTCTTGTTGCCCTTGTATCACTGTATCAGAACTATTTCTATATCTGGCTTTGGACTGTGGACATTTGAACACCAAGATTTTGTATTTTTGGCTTTTATGCTGAGAACCTAGTGCATTGTGCTGGAATCTGAAAGTTTTCCATACTCCAGATTGTTGCTCCCAAGTATATTGAGGTTCATAGATGTTCTTTGGATGACTGGGAGAATCATGATCTATTTTCTGTATCAAACACACTCATTTATTTGTTCAACCGTTCATTTATTCAACAGGCATGCTGGACTTCTACTCTGCACTAAGTACTATTCTAGAAATAAGAAACAAAGTAGGCTGGGCGCGGTGGCTCACACCTGTAATCCCAGAACTTTGGGAGGCTGAGGCGGGTGGATCACGAGGTCAAGAGATCGAGACCATCCTGGTCAACATGGTGAAACCCCATCTCTACTAATACAAAAAATTAGCTGGGCATGGTGGCGCGTGCCTGTAATCCCAGCTACTCAGGAGGCTGAGGCGGGAGAATTGCCTGAACCCAGGAGGCGGAGGTTGCGGTGAGCCGAGATCGCGCCATTGCGCTCCAGCCTGGGTAACAAGAGGGAAACTCCGTCTCAAAAAAAAAAAAAAAAAGAAAGAAAGATACAAAGTAAACAAAAGGGCAAATGTTCTTATCCCTGAGGAACTTACATTTTTGTGTTAATGTTATGTTATCTGTTATTATTATGCTTTCTTACTAGCAATTTGTTATACCACTTTTAAATATCAACTATCATATATTACTTATTTCTAGTTTCTTTCCCTCCTTAGTTCAAAGGTCTATTATTTAAAAATATTTATTAAAGCCTAGTGTAAGGATTGAAGATATTTCCTTCAGGATTTCAAAAATTCATTGTAATTCTCAACGTGTGTGTTGAGGAAGGGTAAAGGAGCAATGGCATGAGAAATGTTGTAACTACCTCTTTGATATGAATATTCATTAAATGATGTGGTTCTTGCCATTCTGCAGTTACTTGGAAGCTGCAGCATAGAAAGAAGCACTTTTGCTAAAAAAAATTTATAGAAAAAAAAGACAAAAGTGGTGACTTTGGTATTTAAACAAATTGGAACATCAAACATAGAAAGCTTAGGTATATGTTACTATCTTGACATGTGTAGTGTCTTTTAGATACACGGTGTATTGGCCCAGCTATTAAACCTCATGCTAAACAGATGAATAGCAAATTCATAGCTCCTTGATGATATTACTATGAGCGAGTGTAATTATTTTAAAAAAGTTTGTATTGAATTGTTTAGTTAGTAAAAACAAGGATATTATACACTTAATTCATAGTTATCAATTCAGGTTATATTTATTGAGCCCTCTTAAAATACAGACTATGGAATTTTACCATTTTCAGTGCATCCATGGAAATGTACACTTGCTTACCTGCCCCAGGCATAATGAGAATAGGGTAGCTTAATGAAATTCAGATATTAAGCCTAATGAAATCATTTAATAAGAACTTCTCTCTCTTTTTTTATTCTTTTAATATGAAAAAGCCAGCTATTGGCTTTTTTTTTTTTTTGGTTGTGTCAAAAATAAACTTTTTAATTTTCCAACTTTTATGGATACATATTAGGTGTATATATTTATGGAGTACATATGATTTTTTAAAAAAATTAATTTAAGTTCCAGGGTACATGTGCAGAATGCGCAGGTTTGTTACATAGGTAAATGTGTGCCATGGTGGTTTGCTGCACCTATCAACCCATCACCTAGGTATTAAACCCAGCATGCATTAACTATTTATCCTGATGCTCTCCCACCCCCTGTCCCCCTGACAGGCCCCAGTGTGTGTTGTTTGCCTTCCTGTGTCCATATATTCTCATTGTTCAGCTTCTAATTATAAGTGAGAACATGCGATGTTTGGTTTTCTGTTCCTGTATTGTTCTCTGAGAATAATGGCTTCCAACTCCATCCATGTCCCTGCAAAGGACATGATCTCATTCCTTTTTATGGCTGCATAGTATTCCATGGTATATATGTGCCACAGACAACATGATCCTATATCTAGAAAACCCCATAGCCTCAGCCCAAAAGCTCCTTAAGATGATAAGCAACTTCAGCAAAGTCTCAGGATACAAAATCAATGTGCAAAAATCACAAGCATTCCTATACACTAACAATAGACAAGAAGAGAGCCAAATCATAAATGAACTCCCATTCACACCTGCTACAAAGAGAATAAAATGCCTAGGATTACAGCTAACAAGGGAAGTGAGGGACCTCTTCAAGGAGGACTACAAATCACTGCTCAAGGAGATAGGAGAGGACACATACAAATGGAAAAACATTCTGTGCTCGTGGATAAGAAGAATCACTATCGTGAAAATCATACTGCCTAAAGTAATTTATAGATTCAATGTTATTTCCATTAAACTACCATTGACATTCTTCACAGAATTAGAAAAAAACTACTTTAAAAATCATACGGAATCAAACAGAGTGTACATGGCCAAGACAATCCTAAGCAAAAAGAACAAAGCTGGAGGCATTATACTACCTGACTTCAAACTATACTTACTACAAGGCTACAGTGTCCAAAAAAGCGTGGTACTAGTACAAAAGCAGACACATAGACCAATGTAACAGAATAGAGATCTCACAAATAAGACTACACATTTACAACTATCTGATTTTCAACAAACCTGACAAAAATAAGTAATGGGGAAAGGATGCCCTGTTTAAGAAATGGTGCTAGAAAAACTGGCTAGTCATGTTGAAAAAGTGAAAATTGCAACTGGATCCCTTACTTATACCGTCTACAAAAATTAACTCAAGATGGATTAAAGACATTTAAATGTCAAACCCAAAACTATAAAATCCCTAGAAGAAAATCTAGGCAATACCATTCAGGACATAGGCACAGCCAAAGGTTTCATGACAAAAACATCAAAAGCAATTGCAACAAAAGCAAAAATTGACAAATGAGAGCTAATTAAACTAGCTTCTGTACAGCAAAAGAAACTATCATCAGAGTGAACAGACATCCTACAGAATAGGAGAAAATTTTTGCAATCTATCCATTTGACAAAGGTCTAATATTCAGAATCTACAAATAACTTAAACAAATTTACAAGAAAAAAATAAACAACCCCATTAAAAAGTGGCCAAAGGACATGAACAGACACTACTCAAAAGAAGACATTTAAGTGACCAACAGACATATGAAAAAAAGCTCAATATCACTGATCATCAGAGAAATGTAAATGAAAACCACAATGACATACCATCTTATGCCAGTCAGAATGCTATTATTAGAGTCAAGAAACAACAGATGCTGGCGAGGCTGCAGAAAAATAGGAATGCTTTTCCACTGTTTGTGGGAATGTAAATTAGTTCAACCATTGTGAAAGACAGTGTGGTGATTCTGCAAAGACCTAGAAACAGAAATACCCCTTGACCCAGCAATCCCATTATTGGGTATATACCATTCATTCTGTTATAAAGGTACCTGCACGTTTATCTTTATTGCAGCACTATTCACAATAACAAAGACAGGGAATCAACTCGAATGCCCATAAATGATAGACTGGACAACTATTGGTCTTTATCAGATTCTTATGTTCTCATAGTAGTTTGCTACTGAGGGCATTTGAAGTGCATGGAAGTAATTATACTTACATCATACACAAGGTAGTGTGGTGGTTCTCAAAGTGTGATCTCTAGACTAACACCAGCAGCATCACCTGGGAAACTGTTAGAATTACAAAAATTTAGACCTCATCCTAGATATAATGAATTGGAATCTTTAGGGAAGAGACTCTGTTGTCTTCCTTTTTAGTAGGCCTTCAGGTAATTCTGATGCACACCACAGCCTACCTAGACAGTTTGAAGAGCACAAAAACCAATTTGAGGCCATATACAGTTTACGGAATGAAGCATTTATTATTTTTTTCTACTGCCATATAACAAATTACAAATTCAGTTGGCATCTTAAAACAATACATATATATATATATATATATAGTTCTTTTGGGATCTCTGCCATGGGTCATAAGTTAAGGCACAGCTTAGGTATGTCCTGTCAAAGCTGAAATCAAGGTGTTGACTTGGCAGCCTTCCTTTCTGGAGCTCAACTTGTCTTTCAAGCTCATGTGATTGTTGTTGGCAGAATTCAATTCTTTCCATTTATAGGACTGAGGTTCCCCTTTTCTTCCTGATTATCAGATGGGGGCTACTTGCAGTTCCTTGAAGCTGCTGGCAATTCCTTGCTATGTAGTCCTCTCCCGGACCCTCTCGCAACATAGCAGCTTACTTCTTCAAGGCCACGTGGAGAAGTGTTCCAATTTCAGGAAGATTCCTGGTTCAAGTCCACACTCCCTCCCACAGGATAATTTGGATTAACTCAAATTCAACTAATTTGGGACCTCCATTATACCCATAAAATAATATTTTCAGCTGGAGAAATAACGGAGGATAGATACCAAGGATGTATTCCCACCAAAGCTTGATAAACTCAAAATATCTGCAGAGAAATCTGCGTCACAGAAGAATATGAGTCTGGCTGATGGCATGTAGAGATTGAGGCAGGACAACAGGGTTTGGAGGCAGGAAACTTAAGGACTTCCTAGAACTAAGTCAAACTGGAAAACCCCAACTTTCTAAACCCAAGTAAATAAGATTGCAACTTCACTTCAGCTTCTTCATTTGCAAAGGATGGACACCAAGTAAATAACTTTGTAACTTCACTTTAACCTCTTCATTTACATAGGGTGTACACCAGGTAACCAGTGGGAAACCTCTAGAGAGTATTTAAATTCCAGAAAATTCTGTAACCAGAGCTCTTGAGCTGCCTGCTGCAGCCCGCCCCCAGTCTGTGGAATGTACTTTTGTTTCAATAAATCTGGGCTTTTCTTTCGTTGCTTTGTTTGTGCAGTCTATCCCGTTCTTTGTTCAAAATGCCAAGAACTTTGACACCCTTTACTGGTAATGGAAATGACTGGGTCAAATAGATCAAAAACAAAGTTTTGAGCAAGCCGTAGCTGTGCCACATCTGAGCAGAAAATTTTAATACAGCTTCATAATTTGCCTCTGTCACCCTGGAGTTTCTAAACTCCGCCATATGAAAAGCATGCCACAAATAGTAGCTACTTTTCTACTCTGGGTCACAGAAAGGAGATTCCTGGAATGAAGTGAAGCTGAGCTGAGCCCAGGTATATCCAGAAGAACATAGCAGGCCACAGTTCCTTATAACGGAAGCAAGGAACAAACACATTGTGAACACCGAGATATTGGGGTTATTTGTTATGATAGCAAAAACAAATCTGAGTAATAATAAACATACAGAATGAATTACTGAAATTGACCCAATAGTGTCATCAAAAGATAGGTTTAGTATGCTTTTTTTATTTTCGATAAACATAGAAACTGACCCATCTGGTTTTAAAGCTTGAAACTTATATTTGATTTATCTGAGTTCCTTCCTTAGGAAATGACCTTCCAGCTTCTCAAAAAGAATCAAAGAACTGAAACGCACCAGATCACCTGTCCAGACAATGAGATGCCAGAACCTTCATTCACCATGATTGCTCCCTTGCCCCTCTCTACCTGTTTTCTTACACATTATTACATTTCTTCTCTGCTATCTAAACCACTAATTTTAGTGGGTCAGGGAGATGGATTTAAGACTGAGCTCAGCTGCAGCACCATATTTAAGCCTTCTTTCTTGATAATTTTCTCAGTGATTGGCTTTCCATGCAGCAGGACCTAGACTGAATCCTGGGTATTTCAGTAACATTGTTATTATGAAATTACTACTCGGGTCACAACATAAAACATTACTAGCACTAGAGTCCTCCCTATGCTTCTAATCCTATACTTTTCATCTTTCCCAAAAGTAAGTATTCTAATAATACTATAAAATATTTGGTGACCTGGTTGGAACTTCATGTACCTGGAATAATAGAGTATATGCTCCTGAGAGTCATTTATGTAACCATGTATGGCATCTTTTTTTTTCACTTTCAGTGCTTTATTTTATTTTAAATTATAAATACACCATAATTTATTTAACTGTGTTTCTGTTGTTACACAGTTCCTTTTAAATGAATATAATCATTCCTGCCAGATATTTCATAGTGCTTTTTGGTGTTGTTTTTCTATATAATTCTTCTAACTCTTCAAATTTTCTACTTTATGTAAATAAATATGTTCGTTTTTCTTACCATATTATATATTAAGTGCCTGATGATAGCTAAAACTTACTGCATGTTTTTCATGTGCTAGGCATTTCTTAAGTGTTTTATATGCTTAAGAAATGCATATAAATATTTGTGCATAGTAAATATCAACAAATATTTACTAACCACCTAATACGCTGTAGGCTCCAAAAGTATAAGGGTAAACAAGGCAGACAAATCCTTGTTTTTATGACATTTATATTTTAGGGAATAATTTCTAATTAATAAAATATATTATATAAGTATGATTATTATTATCTTTATTAGAGACAGGGTCTTGCTCTGTCACTCAGGCTGGAGTGCAGTGAATTGATTAGGGTGGGTGTTATTATCTATTTTCACAAGTGGAAAAACCAAGGCACACAGTAGCTATATCCATCTCTTATTTATCTTTTCTACTGGATTATAAACTACTTTCTGGAGAATCCAAACTCTCCACAGTGTCTAGGGGAGCACCACACATATAATCATAACATTAATACTTTTGATGGTGATTAACATCTATTTTATGATTTTTATATACAAGCGACAACTCAATCTTCATAAAACCTACATGGTTGGTATTATTAGCCTCATTTTGGAGACTACAGCACAAGCAAAAAACAATGCAAAGTGACTTGCCTTTGGTCTAGGTTCTTTGTGTGTTGAAATTAATCCATGTGGTTACATATAACAGTAGTTCCTTCATTTTCATTGCTGTATGATATTCAGTTCTCAGCTTCCTGTAAAGCCACTATTGTATACACCATGTTGTACATATGAACGACTTTGAATAGACAAGGTAACCAAGCTTCTCATTTCATCCGTCTCTGTCCTGTAGCTACTCTATTTCTATATACCAAAGGAAAAACCACTTTAGACATTGTGCTTGTGTCTAATCCCACATGTGTTATACTCAACAGAGTTGTAGTATGGGTATCACTAGTTATACTGTAATAGGCTGTATTTAAGAATCTTGGTTTATTCCCTTAAAATTGTTAAGCTCCTTGTATATAGCTAGCACTGTGCTAGGCTTTAGGAAAGAGAGGATGAAGCAGTCTCAGTCCACCCCAAGGAACTCACAATACAAAGTGCTCATAAGCCATTTGGCAGTCCTTTAATCCAGGTTTGTCTATGTTTTACAAATGATGTTGAGTGCTTTTCTCAAAAACTTGAAGATAATTCTTAGGCTATTTAAATATCTTTCCTACATGGCTCTGCAGATACTTAATTTGCACTGAATTTTGTTTCTGGTTTGAACTGCTGTGCTAGTCTGATGAATTCTGTTATGTTCTCTACTTTGTTTTCTGATCTATATGCCTTAGGATGTCATTGGACAGTGTAATGGCCACACTTAAGAATTCAATCAGTTTTCAGTTTCATGTATATAAAGCCATCTGTAAAGTGCTGTGAGATGAAATTATAATTATTATTGTTATTGTTGGGTTTATGCTTTATTCAACATAGCCAATATGAAGAAATACCCGAATGACTGAGAGAGAGAGAGAGAGAGAGAGAGAGAGAGAGAGAGAGAGAGAGAGTGTGTGTGTATGTGTGTGTGTGTGTGTGCTGTATTTAATATCCATTGAGTTGCAGGCTTTCTCCAAGGACACAAAGAAAAATTTAACATATGCTTCCAGGCTTCTCTTTCTATTCTCAAGTACGGTTTACAGCCTCAAGCATGGTTGTTCTTACTGACAGAACTATCTTTTATCTTCTTTTTACAAGATAAGATTAATCTATTTTTAAAGTTAATACACCACTGGCTTTGTATCCTTGTTGCAGGCTTTGTGAATAGGTTAAAACCTCTTTGTGTTACATTATTTACTGTGAAGCTACATTCAAAAATGCAATGAATACATTGAAATTAATAACTCTAGAAGGGTGAAAAGTGATAGTATTCACACTCAATTACAGAAATGATCCATTACATTAATATAATAGTGATGCTATCCAAATGCAATATGGTGAATAAAAATAAAGTGACAGACTAACAAAATTTTAGCTTTTGAGTCTGGGAAGAAAGGAAGATAAATAGTTAGAAGGCATGGTTAATAGCTCAAATGCAATTGTTATAAGTCCTTATTTCAGTGTCGACTCTTAGCAAAGGACACCAGGCAAATGAACTTGAATATCCATTTGATTAGCTGCTTAAGAGCTGAAATAAGCTTTTATATGCTTTGGAAAGAATTGCTGGCAAAAAGGCTAAGGGGGTGGGTTTTAATGGAGGTAATCCTCTAATAAATTACGCCTTAGCAGTAGAAATATAGAAAAGCAAGATAAACTTGAAGTAATCCTGATAAGTCCTGTTCTATCCGTTGTCTTCACTTAATAGATACTCTGGATCTGGATTAAACTGTATTCACTTGTCACCCGGAGACATGCTATTCTTTATGTATTCTTTTTCCCTCTTCTTACCCAGTTAATAAGTACTTTCTCACCTGTGAGTTGTGAATGATGTCAATGAATGGGTGGAGTCCTGGTTCTTTAATTAAGATCATAGATCTGTAAGGAGCCTTTATATGTTCTATAAGTGGTGACTATGAGCCTTGTCTGGACATCAGATTGACCTGTGTTGCTTGTTAGAAATACGTATACCTAGGTCTCTCTCTTATAGATTTTTGATCTGCAGACCTGAGAGGAGCCAGGGCAATAGTATCTTTTAACAAGCTTCACCACTGACTATACTGTAGGAACAAGGTTAAGAACACTATACCATTGTTGATTGAGAATGCATTTGATAAAAAGGTGGGGATTTTCTTAAAGTATATTTCAGCATTGATTTGAATTTATATTATTTTCTATATATAAAATTAATTTTTATTGTCCAAGTAATACCTTTCTACTATAGAAACATCAGAAAATATAGAACCAAAAAGAAGAAAACTTCAGATATAACCACTGTTAATATTTCAAAGTATACAAGTGGGAGTTTAGAGATAGAGCATTTGCCTTTGCAATTGGAAGGAGAAATCCATAGGTGATTCGTAGAGCTGTTTTTCTTGTATATAACTAGATATTATTTGTTTACGTTGTCATTCTTTACTGGAGGAAGGATCCCATCTTTCTCTTCTTTCTCTACCCAAGCATTTTTCTGTTTTTGGTTTTGGGTTTTTCCGCCTCTCTTTGGAAAGTGGCATAGCTGATTTCAGAATGGGAGTTCAGCAAAGCTGATAATAGACTTTTGGGATTACCAGTCCTGGTGACATACCAAATTAGTGTAACAGCACTTCACTCATCCATTCCATTTATTCATTCAACAGACATTTATCGGGCACTTACTAATAAGCCAGACACCATGCCATGTGTTGTTGATACCCAGTCCTTTCCCTGGAGTTTCTTCACACTCTGTGTGGGAGATAAACAACTTAACATAAAAAATTGTGGTATATTGTATGAGCTATAAAGATACATGCACAGGATATGTGGTACCTGCAGGTAAGGGGCATTCAAACCAACACAGGGAATCAGGGAGGATGAAAATGAAGAAAGGATGTTAAAGCAGGATGTCAGAGCTGAATGATATTCTCATCTGGCCTTTGCATGGTTTTGGAAATCATACAGGGGCATATTAACTCCACTTACTGTATCACTGTCTAGAGTGTAAATCAGGAAATTTTCCGTTTTAAAAATAGTATTCTGCTCTCTTTTTCATAGATGCATTATCTTTTATTAGGTTTCCAAGTATCTGAACAATCATATTTTGAAAATCCCTTCTCTCTGGATAGTTTGCGTTTCTCTGGGAAGGCTTTTCATTTTTATTTGTTTTGATCCTATTTTTCCATGTATAGGTCAGATTTTTAAAGTAATTGCTTCCAGTTTCTTGCTGGAAAGGTTATAGGCCTGACTTTCAACCTCTGTGAAATGCATGGGTAAGAAGACAAAGATCTTGGCATTCAGGACGTAAATGCTCAATGGTATGAAACAGCCATCCAGCTTGTATTAGTCAGTTTTCATGCTGCCGATAAAGACATACCCGAGACTGCCAATTTACAAAAGAAAGAGGTTTAATTGGATTTACAGTTCCACGTGGCTGGGGAAGCCTCACAATCATGGAGGAAGGCAAGGAGGAACAAGTCCCATTTTACATGGATGGCAGTAGGCAAAGAGAGAATGAGAGAAGATTCAAAAGCAGTAACCCGTGATAAAACCATCAGATCTTGTGAGACTTATTATTTACCACAAGAGCAGTATGGGAAAAACCACCCTCATGATTCGATTATCTCCCACTGGGTCCCTCCCACAACACATGGGAATCATGGGAGTACAATCCAAGATGAGATTTGGGTGGGGACACAGAGGCAAACCGTATCATTCTGGCCCTGGCTCCTGCCAAAATCTCAAGTCCTCACATTTCAAAAACAATCATGCCTTCCCAACAGTCCCTCAAAGTCTTAACTCATTTTAACATTAACTCAAAAGTCCGCAGTCCAAAGTCTCATCCAAGACAAGGCAAGCTCCTTCTGCCTATAAGCCTGTAAAATCAAAAGCAAGCTAGTGATTTACTGGATACAATTGGGCGTACAGATATTGGGTAAATACAACTCTTCCAAATGGGCAAAATTGGCCAAAACAAAGGTGCTACAGAGCCCATGCAAGTCTGAAATCCAGCAGGGCAGTCAAATCTTAAAGCTACAAAATGGTCTCCTTTGACTCCATGTCTCACATCCAGATCACACCAATACAACAGGTGAGTTTTCATGCTTTTGAGCAGCTCAGCCCCTGTGGCTTTGTAGGGTACAGCTTCCCTCCCACCTGCTTTCATGGGCTGGTGTTGAGTGTCTGTGGATTTTCAGGTGCATGGTGCAAGCTGTAGGTTAATCTACCATTCTGGGGTCTGGAGGATGATGGCCCTCTTCTCACAGCTCCACTAGGTGGTGCCCTAGTAGGGACTCTCTGTGGGGGCTCCTACTCCACATTTCCTTTCTGTACTGCTCTAGCAGAGGTTCTCCATGAGAGCCTTGCCCCTACAGCAAACTTCTGCCTGAGCATCTAGGCGTTTCCATACATCTTCTGGGTGAAAATCTAGTTGGAGGTTCCCAAACCTCAATTCTTGACTTCTGTGTACCCACAGGTTCAACACCATGTGGAAGCTGCCAAAGCTTGGGGCATCACCATCTGAAGCCATGGCCTGAGCTCTACATTGGCCATTTTCAGCCACGGTTGGAGCAGGCGGGATTCAGGGCACCAAGTCCCTAGGCTGTATACAACTTGAGGACACTGGATCTAGCCCATGAAACCATTTTTTCCTCCTAGACTTCTGGGCTTGCGATGAGGGGGCTGCCGTGAAGATATCTGGCATGCCTTGGAGACATTTTTCCCATTGTCTTGGGGATTAACATTTAGCTCCTGGTCACTTATGCAAATTTCTGCAGGTGGCTTGAATTTTTCCTCAGAAAATGGATTTTCTTTTCTATCACATTGTCAGGTTGCAAATGTTTCAAACTTTTGTGCTGTTTCTCTTTTAAAACTAAATGCTTTAAACAGCACCCAAGTCACCTCTTGAATGTTTTGCTGCTTAGAAATTTCTTCCTCCAGATACCCTAAATCATCTCTCTCAAGTTCAAAGTTCCACAGATCTCTAAGGCAGGGGCAAAATGCCACCAGTCTGTTTGCTAAAATATAACAAGAGTCAGTCACCTTTGCTCCAGTTCCCAACAAGTTCCTTGTTTCCATCTGAGATCACCTCAGCCTGAACCTTATTGTCCATATGGCTATCAGCATTTTGGGTGAAGCCATTCAACAAGTCTCTAGGAAGTTCCAAACTTTCTCACATTTTCCTGTCTTCTTCTGAGCCCTTCAAACTGTTACAAGCTCTGCCTGTTACCTAGTTCCAAAGTTGCTTCCACATTTTTGGGTATCTTTTCAGCAAAATGCCCTCACTCCACTGATACCAATTTATTGTATTAGTCCATTTTCATGCTGCCGATAAAGACATATCTGAGACTGGGTGATTTACAAAAGAAAGAGGTTTAATCGGACTTACAGTTTCATGTGGCTGGGGAAACCTCACAATAGTGGCAGAAAGCAAGGAGGAGCAAGTCCCATCTTACATGGATGGCAGCAGGCAAGAAAGAATAAGTAAGACTCAAAAGCAGAACCCCCTGGTAAAACCATCAGATCTTGTGAGACTTATTCACTATGATGAGAACAGTATAGGGAAAACAGCCCCCATGATTCAATTATCTCCCACTGGGTCCCTTCCACAACACATGGGAATTATGGGAGTAAAATCCAAGATGAGATTTGGATGGGGACACAGAGCCAAAGCATATTACAACTCATCTGTCGATATCATGGTGAGGTAAGTGGTTCTTAAAAACACTTTTCTCCCAGCTTTATCTTTTGGATTTATTTTCACCTACACCTCCAGAGGAGGGCAGTTACCTGCTTTAAGTAGGTAGGGTTGCTTCTTGCTTCCTCCATTACCAGCTTTGTATTCTGCTTTCTTGGGTTTGCTGTCAGTTACCATTAGTCAATTATTTACTTTCTGATTCCAAACTTTTGTTTCTCTTCCCCTTCTCCTTCTATTTCCCCTTCCCCTTCCCCTTCCCCTTCCCCTTCCTCTCCCCTCCCTTCTCCTCTTTATCTTTGTGGCTTTGTATATTGAAAAAAATCAAAGTAAAGCAAAACAAAACAATCGAACAAAATAACACAAATAATATCAAATGGTTTTAGGAAGGAAGGAAAATAAGTTCCTGTATTCAGTTGGCTCTTTAGTCTGCATTGAATTTCTTTCTTTTTTGTAGGACACTGTGCTAAGAAATTAATTCCTGATAATTCTAGATAATAGGCATTGTTATTATACTTCTTTTGCAGATGACGACACTACATTTCAGAAAGCTTAAGTGGCTAAAAAGTAAGTGGTAGAGCTGTGATAGTGGCTCAAATTTGTAAATTGGTTACATAGGGTTTGAGGTCTCTTTTGCACTAACATTCTTATCAAAGATAAACTCGTGATTTTCCTGCATTTGCCAGAGCAAATGCTGATTCTAAACCCAGCTTCAGGGACTCTGACAGTGAGGTGAGAATCTGTCAAGGGAAAGTTGTACATGGAACACTAAGAGAGAGCCCCTGTTTTGCTGACTTTATCAGATCTAACACCGGTACAGATTGGACCTTACTCTGATATAAGTTTATTCTTTTAGGAGTTTGACAAAAGTTGCATTTTGATGATCTATTTTACTAATTATGAAATTCAAGCCAACTGCTTTCAAAGAAAAGAGCTGGAATGGAGAATAATAGTGATGTAAATACGGTGATTTTTATGGACAAAAGCAAATTTTAGCAGGCTGTTTTTAAAAACAAAACATTTAACAGCAGTTTTACAAAATAAAATGCTTCTTCATTATTAAAGAATGTGTACAAGTAGTTAATTTTAAAGTAAAACTTGTGACTTTATTTGACTCTCTTTTGCATCACTGCATTAATTTTATTATTGACCAGATTCTAAATCTCTACTACTTAAAAATATTATTTTGTATGAAAAATAAATATAAATTAACAAGGCCAATTTGCTCATTTGGTTTGTGAAAATGACCTTATGGCTTTATGTATGTAACTGGTAGAAAATGGATTGTACATTACCTTTGCTAGAAGTGATGAATATGAGTTGGAAGGGGTAAAAGATAACATTTTGGGAAATAATATTTGTATTATAAAATAAAGGATGAAGTTTGGAGTAAAGAAAGATTATTAAGCATACTGAATTTAAAATATAAAAGATTGATGATATGAGATAATTGAAAAGTCATATCTTTTCCAACAAGGCTTTCATTAACATGCAAATCTGTTATCTAGCAAGTGGTTGCTTAGCTCCTTGTTATGGACTGAATGAATATGTTCCCCCCAAATTCATCTGTTGAAATATGGTCCCCCAGTGTGATAGTACTTGGAGATGGGTACTCTTAGAGGTAATTATAGCTAGATTAGGTCAAGAGGATAGCCTTTATGATGGGATTGGGGGCCTAGGGTCTTCATAATGGGATTGGGAGCTTCTCTCTCCATTATTTGAAGACACAATGAAAAGCCAGCTGGTTGCAAGTCAGAAAGAGAGTCCTCAACAGAATCTGACCATAGTGGCACTCTGATCTTGGATTTCCAGTCTCCAGAAGTATGAGAAAACAAATTTATTTTATTTAAGGCATTCAGTCTATGATATTTTGCTGTGGCAGCCCAAGCTGACTAATGCACCTTTCAACTTTGTACTTCATCTTGCTCTACACTTTGTAGGCCACAGTCCCCATCAGTTCTCACATGGTGATTCTTTTGTCTTCAGTGTAAAATATATCCCATGGTCCCTGAAACACTTCTTCCTCTCAACACTTGGCAATCCTCTGTGTCCTGGTTTTTGAAGCAAAGCTGAAATGCAAAGTTTTATATGAAATAGCCTAATATTTTAAATATTGATATATCATTCTATAATATAACACATTTCTATGCTGGATCAACCCATAAGCAACCAGTTTGCAACTTTTATTTGAATGTATATGCTCTATCTCCTAAGGTCCTTGAGGTAGGGCTTATGTTTTCTTTTATTCTCCAATCCCCAAGACCTAAACCAGTTGGTAATCAAATAATATTTGTTCTGGTTGTTGCTGATCCTAGTTGCTTTCTCTTACTGAAATTGACCTGATAGTCCCATAGATTTTGTTGGGGTGATGCTTCAGGTATTAAAGCTTGAAAACTTACATTTGTTTTACCTGAGTTTCTCCCTCAGAAGAGGACCCCCATGCATCTCAAAAAGTATCAAAGAACTAAAACTTGCCAGATCATTGCATTCAGGCAATGAGACTCCAGGCCCCTCCTTTCTTATTATTACTTCCTTACCCCTCCTGTGTTCTTGTTTTCTCGCACGTAGTTACATTTATTCCCTGCTATCTAAATCCCTAGTTTTAATCAGTCAGGGAGCTGGATTTGAGACTGATCTCCCATCTCCTCAGCTGCTGCACTCAGTTAAAGCCTTCTTCCTTGGCAATACTTGTTGTCTCAGTCATTGGCTTTCTTTGCATGGTAAGAGGCAGGACCAAGACCGAACCCCTGGTGTTTTGGTAATATTACCCCCTCTTCTGTAGGCAAAATACTCCCAATTCAATTCATTCTTACATTCTTCAATTATATTTTTAATTCACATGGCTGCACTCCTTTGATCTCTCAGATTTTGGTGAAGAGTCTTGTTAGCAATCATGGTGGGAGAAACCTATATTAAAAACCTATACTTTGAGACTCAAAGACGGGAGTCTTTTCAACTGTTGGCCTTGAGCTGTACCTAGAAGGGAATTGACTGATGCTAAATATATGGAGAGTTTTTTCATTGTTTCCGTTTTCTTTCTGTTTTCATCACCTACTACCTTGATTGTTATTTCAAAAACAGTGGCATTTTACTGTTCTGTGGTCCAATTTTTCTCAGTCTCAGTGGGATGGCTTCTCTTTTATATACCTATTTGTTCCTATTATGTGGAAATTATGCTTTAAGTGGCTATACACCTGTTTATTCATTCTGCTCACTGTCAGTGGTTGTTTTTTGATGCTAATACTGCTTCTTGCTTTGTTTTATTCAGGTCCCTGACATGCTTGCTGGCCTGCAGTTTCTAATAAATAACAATAACGAATTCTTTACCAGTTCCAGTTCCTCCCTCACTAGAGTCTTCTTGAAGCCAAAACAAAGGAAACTTCTATTTATCTGGCTCCATATTTAGTATATGTAAACTGTTCAATCAAGGTACTGATCAAATGAAGTTACTTGTATTTCAATAATGTAGTACTGACGTAATTTTATGAGTTATTTTTCTGCAACAGCTTTTATCATTTAATTTTTAGGATAGGTAATATCTTTTTATTGTTCAAAAATAATATTAAGAATGCAAAATAATACAATGAAAGTCTTGCTCCCCGCTTTTCCTCTTTTGCCCAGTTCCTATTATCTGACTCTACAGGTTACTACTTTAATTAACTTTTTCTATATCCTTTCAGTGTTTGCCTATATACATGTGCCATGGTCTGAATGTTTGCATTCTCCCCAAATTTATATATAGAAATCCCAACCCCAAAGGTGATGATGTTAGGAAGTGAGGACCTTGGAGTCATAATGAGATCATAAGCACAGAACACTCATACATGGGATTAGTGCCCTTATACAAGAAACCCGAGAGAGATTCTTTGTTCCTTCCACCCTGTAAGAACACATTGAGAAGGTTTCATCTATGAGACAGGAAGCAGGCTCTTGCTAGACACTGAATATGCCAGTGCTTTGATCATGGACTTCCAAGCCTCCAGAACTGGGAGAAATAAATTTATGTTGTTAATAAGCTACTCGGTTTGTGATTTTTTTTTTTTTAATAGCAGCCCATATGGACTAAGGCAACATGTAAGGGAGTACAAAGTGTATTATTTTTTTTTGTCCTGCCATTTAAACACAAGATGAAATTGTTCTTCACTTTGAAGTTTTTAGTTAACACTATTTCATGGAGTTCATGCCATATCAAAATACAGAGAGCTGCATTCTTTTATACAGTTGAATAGTATTTCATTTGATGGAGGTACTATACTATGATTTATTTTACCAATGTCTTACTGATATACATTTGTTTTGTTCTTATTATTTTACTACAACTTGCAATGTTGTGACAAATAACGTCTTACAGACCTCATGTCACATGTGCAAAGTAGGTTTGTGTCGGATAAATTCCCAGAAGTGGTATTACTAGGTCAAAAGATGATGCATTTGTAATTTTGTCAGATATTGATAGATTACTTTCCACAGGAGTTGCACTAGTTTATATTCTCAATGTGTGAGAGTGATATTATCAAGCTTACTTGTAGAGAGCTTTAGCAAGCCTTTGGATTTTGTCATTCTGATGGGTAAATATAGAATCATGGGGCAGTTTTAATTTGTATTTCTCTTATTATGAAAGCAGTTGGGCATCTTGTTATGTGGTTAAAGTGGTCATTATTCTTTCTATATGAACTTTATGTTCATAGCCTTTGTCTATTTTCCTATTGGACTGTTAGATTTTATTATCAATTTCTAAAAGGTCTTTATATATTACAAAGATTAGTCTTCATATTTGATATGTAAGCCAAGTTTTTTTTGTGTGATTTGAGATTTGTCTTGGCTTAATTTGTTTTGCTGTGTAAAAGTTTTCCTTTTAAAATTATTTTAATTCAGTTTTTTCCAAAAGTTTTAGGATTTCGAGGTACAATAAAAGGCCTTTTCTATAGTTCCCTCTCCAACACACAAAAGTTTATTCCAGCATTTTATAATTTTACTTTTTTAACATTTGAATTTTTGTTTGGTTGATTCATTCATTGAATAAATGTTTCTTGAGTGTCTGTTACATATACATGGTCCTGACTGAAGATGCTTTGGCTTTGGTTTTCTGACATTGTGAAAGTGAGACACACCTAGTAGAAGCCATATTTTGAATTTTCATATTTCCCTGAGCTAGCAATGTGGAGTACAATACTCTCTTACAATGCTGGCAGGGCAAAGAGCTGCAGCTTCCAGTAAGCCATTTGATCATGAGGGCAAGCAACCAATACCTTAGTGTACTATGTTGCCACATAATTTTCCCCAACTGTAGTTAATGTAAGTGTTCTGAGCACATTTAAGGTAGGCTTGGCTAAGCTATGACGTTCAATAGTTTAGGTACATTAGAAGCATTTTTAACCTATGATATTTTTAATTTACTGTGGGTTTAATGAGATATAGCCCCATCATAAGTCAACAGAATTTGTACTCTGAACTGTTTTAAATACTTGAAATGTGTCAGTGATCAAAACAGACAAATATCCTTGTCTTTGTGGTGCTTATCTTCTAGTAGAGGAAAACAGACATATATTCCTGTGAAGAGGAATAGATTGAAAGTAAATAAAATAAGGAAATTACATAGACTGTTAGAGAATGATGGGTGCTCTTAAAATTAAGAGAAAAAGCAGGTTAAGGGGGACTAGAATATCACTCAGAGTGTATAGATTGCAATTTTAAATGGGATAATTGGTGTAGGCCTCATGGAGAAGATAATATCTGAGCAAAGCCAGGAAGAAAGTACATGACTTTCATGCAAATTTCTGGGAGAAGAAAATTCTAGGTGGAGACCCTAAATCAAGAGCTTGCCTGAAAAGAAGCAAGAAGCCGGTGGGACTGGAAGGTAATGAATGAGGAGGAGAGTAGTTGTGGAGGAATCCAGAGAGGCAATAGAGATCTGATCATGTAAAGCTGTCTAGACCCCTGTCAAGACTTTAGCTTTTACTTTGAGTGAAAAGAGGAATCATTACTAACTTTTGAGAAGAGGAATAACAAATATGACATGTGTTAAAAGGATCATATTGGCTGCTGTGTTGAGAATAGATTATAGAAGATCAAGAGCAGAAATGAAAAGATCAGTTAAAATGCTATTGCAAAATTCTAGATAAGAGGTGATGAAGACAGAACAGAGTGGAAGCGGTAGAGAGCGTGAGATGTGCTCACACTGATAGACTCTGTAGGACTTACCAAGAGAATTTTTTTGATGGATTGGATATAAGGAAAAGAATGCAAGTGGATGCCAACATGATTGGAAGGCTTTCCTGAGAAACTAGAAAATTGGATTTACCATCAATCAAAATGTAAATGTTATCAGTGGAAAGATTTAGGGGAAAATCAGAAGTTTCAGATGGATTTGTTTTATCATAAATATTTAGGAGGTTTCTGAATAGTGATGTTGAGTGGGGACCTGACTGGATGCAGCTGCCAGGTGGATGAGTATAGAGAGAAGAAGACCAAACAACATAGTCTGCAGCGAGTCGTTGTTAAGACTCTGAGCACAAGAGACGGCATTAGCAAACGAAGCCAACAATAAAGATAGTGTGTCACATGTTGCTGACAGCAGTAAGCATTAAGGATAATAAGGACTGGGACCTGATGATAGGATTTACAACGTGGAATTATTGAGTGGCCTTGTTAGTACTTTTGGTTAAGTGGTGAAGAAAGAACCCTACAACCTCCACCTCCTGGGTTCAAGAAAGTCTTCTGCCGCAGCCTCCTGGGTAGCTGAGACTATAGGCGCGTGCCACCACACCCAGCTAATTTTTGTACCTTTAGTAGAGAAGGGGTTTCACCATGTTGGCCAGGCTGGTCTTGAACTCCTGACCTCATGATCCACCCACCTTGGCCTCCCAAAGTGCTGGGATTACGGGTGTGAGCCACTGGGCCTGGCCAGGGAACCTTGATTTAGCAGGGTTTAAAAGACATAATAAAAGAGAAATGGATGACAATCAGACAACTCTTTGAAGGAATTTTATTGTTCAGGAAAATATTTGATAGTTGCTGGTGAGAAGAATGGGGCTAAGAGAAGGATTTTTTTCTTGTAAATAGTATTGTGTTTTTTGTTTTTTTTTTTTTTTGAGACGGAGTTTTGCTCTTGTTACCCAGGCTGGAGTGCAATGGCGTGATCTCGGCTCACCACAACCTCCGCCTCCTGGGTTCAGGCAATTCTGCCTCAGCCTCCTGAGTAGCTGGGATTACAGGCACGTGCCACCATGCCCAGCTAATTTTTTGTATTTTTAGTAGAGACGGGGTTTCACCATGTTGACCAGGATGGTCTCGATCTCTTGACCTTGTGATCCACTCGCCTCGGCCTCCCAAAGTACTGGGATTACAGGCATGAGCCACTGCGCCCGGCGATATTATTGTTTTAACTGGGAGAAATAATAGCATGTGTGTATGCTGATAGAGATGATAGAGAAGACAGCAAGAATTTGAGGATGGAAAGCATCGTGAAAAGTGCCAAATGATGCTCGTGATGAGGCAGGAAGGATGGGATCTGTTGCACAAATGGAAGATGTCTGGTTAATTTATGCCAAGGAGGAGGAAAGTAGACCCTCTGTGTGGAGATGGGTGTAGATGCACATATATCATGTTATATCATGTGCCAGGATCTTTGGACTGTTTTCAATGTTTCATTGAGGTGATTTCTTACTCTTTTGAGATGCTATAACAAATTACCTAGACTTGGTGGCTTAAAAGTAATAAATACTAACTTCTCAGAGTTCTGAAGACTGGGAAGTCCAAGATCAAGATGCTAGCAGATCTGGTGTCTGGTGAGGATCTGCTTCCTGGTTTATAGATGGCCAACTTCTTGCTGTATCCTCTCAAGGCAGAAGCGGCAAGGGGGCACTCTTGGATCTCTTTATAAAGGCATCAGTCTCATTCACAAGGACTCCAACTTCATGTCCTAAACACCTACAAAGACCTTACTTCTTAATGCTATCACACAGGCAATTAGCTTTCACATATGAATTGGCGGTGGAGGGTAGGGGGGCACAAACATTCAGTCCATAAGGGCCTTTAAGAAGGAGGATGAGGGAGGAGGTGTGGTGGTGAGCAGAGAGACTAGGAGTTATGGTCACCTTGGCGTGTGGGAGACTGAATGTACGGGGGGCATAAAGTATGCTAGTAGCATTAGGGACCCTCTTGATATTCATGGCTGTGGATTTAGAGTGACACTTGTCAGTGTGTATTCCTTCAGCCATGTTCAGCAGTGACTTTGAAAGTACAGAATGGTGACAGTTGGTTTGACCGGTTTTGGGGCATTTGTAAATCAGTTCACTGATGTGAGAGAGGGGGTAGAGAGTCCAATAATTTATGCTGTGTAAATTATTGGAGGGGAGTGAAGACACAAAGGCAGGGAAAAGATGGTAGGATTCATGTTAGTGGGGTTGAGGAATTATGGAGACCGAGCTATTAATAGGAGTAAATTGTGAGGAGAAATGGGGGAGAGAGAGTGGGATGTAAAATGAGGTTATGGAGAGGTTGCAGTTCTCACAAAAGCTATGGTGTGATATTGAGAGTGAGTAGCTGAGACAGGATAAAAAACCATGACATGACATGTATTTTAAAGGACATAGCTTTCATGATGGATCATTAAAAGAGATGAAGTTAAAAAAAAAGAAGACAGAGTCTCAGATGCATTATCTGTATGTATTATGGACTGAATTCATATGTCGAAGTTCTAATCTCCGATACCTTAGCAAGTGACTGTATTTGGATACGGGAAATTTAAAGAGATAATTAAGCTAAAATGAGGACATTACAGTGAGCCCTAATACAATCTGGACTGGTGTCCTGGTAAAAAGAGGGTAATAGGACATAGAGAGTAACACCAGAGTTGCGTGTGCGCAGAGAAAAGACCATGTGAAAGCGGCAGCAAGAGGGTGGAGTGGCCAACTGCAAGTCAATGAGAGCGGCCCCAGAGCGCATCGACCCTGAAGTCATCTCAATCTTGGACTTGGAGCCTTCAGTGCTGTGAGAAAATAAATTTCTGTTGTTTAAAGCACTCAGTTTCTGATTCTGTTATGGCAGCCCAAGTGAACTAATATGGAGTGCTTATTAAATCACCATGGAAGAAGGAAGGAGTGTTATCGAAGAGAGTGATAGTGGAGAATCAGGGGCTAAAATTGCTGAGAAATTAGGGGAAATGATTCAGAGCACATAATATATCAGCAAAGGGAGAGAATATTTGGTGGTATTATCTGATGACAATATATCAAAGCTCAGTTTTTAGGGAGGGGGGATGCTCTGAAAGCAGCAATGAGGACCAATATGGCATCTAAGTCACAGGCCCAGTGACACCAGGGCTATGGATTGAAAAACAGCCACTGCTTGAGAGAGTTGCCGTGAAGGCAGGTCCCATAGGGAGAGCCAGGTTTTGGTTAGGAAAGGAGGTGAAGGGGATAGAATTTTGCGGCAAATGGACCCACAATTTCAGGCAGTACACTGGAAGAGTTTGAGC
Source organism: Aotus nancymaae (assembly GCF_030222135.1). Lineage (NCBI taxonomy): Eukaryota > Metazoa > Chordata > Mammalia > Primates > Aotidae > Aotus > Aotus nancymaae. Next base: position 6,207,163 of record NW_026988532.1, on the reverse strand, counting down.
AATTAGATGGCTTGGGAAAAGATGGCAGAATGAGGATGTAGGTATTCTTACTATGATTAGAGGGTGGATTTTCTAAGAGTGTGATGATGGCCATAAATGGAGGTAAAAGTATAATGAAGTAAATCTGGGAGTGTTCAAGGCAGAGGACCTCTTCAGGCCTTAGTGTATAAATTGGAGGGTGTGTGTGTGTTGGGGGGGTGGGGTGTGTTTCTGATTAAGAGGACAGAAGTCCTAGCAGGTATGGTTTTAGGTTCTTGACCTTGAGTGGAGTGATGGTAATCTTAGAATATGTCATCTTGACTCCATGTTGATGGCCCTGGGGACTTTTGGGGTAGCAGAGTATTACATTAAATATGTTGGCTGCTTCACTCTTTACTAATCAGAAATTTATCTTGTTTTACTGTATGAAGGATTGAACCAAATTTATTTTGTTTTGGACAGTTACCCAGTTGGCTCAAATCCTTTTTTTGGATAGGCCTTCTCTTCCCCTTGGATTTGGGATGCCACATTTATAAATACTAAATTTCCATATGTATCCTGTATTTAGTGCACATGTGTATTGTTTTTAAAACTATTGTGATTAATAAAAGTAAATATTCTTTAAGAAGTGTTACATCATTTATAGAAGCCTTTTGTTAATCGGATTTTCTCAAAAGGTAAGTCATAGAAGTATGCAACTGTCATTTGCTGAAGAAGAGGGTATAAGTTATTAAAGTTTACGCTATAGAATAATTCTTATACAAAAATGTTGTGAAAACAACCTTCTTCATTATTATCCTTCACTGGGATTGTAATTCTGCAGATGTTGGTCACTGTTTTTTTCTGTGCTAACCTGGCCTTCACCATCAAACAATGACATAGCAATACAACATAACTCCCAGGAGTAACATTATCACAAATTGCCATCTGCCATAAGGTAAGTTAATAATGCAAGGTTGAGCAAGTCCTCTAAGTTGCCAGTACATCCTGGCAGGGTCAAGTATTACAATTTCCTCTGGGGAGTAGGTTGTACCGCCATCAACAAACTGAGATTTACAATTGGTTAGTAATAGTAATAATCATGATTAAAACAAACTACTAATATTAGTTAAATAGTGCCAATTTTTGATCACCTTACTAGATGCTTGCTACTGTGCCTGTAATTTTGATAGTTCGTGTTTAAAAACAATAATAAATTATTATCTTGGTTTTACAAAACAGGATGCTAAGTCTTAGGAAAAGCGAGTAACCTGCTGTCACACAGTAAGTGGCAGAACCAGGATTTAACACAATGTCTTGGTCTGTGTTCTACTTGAAATAGTAGATTTCTTTTTTGCTTTCTTCTCACTTTATTGCTAACCATTGTTTAGATTAGGTATATGACAAAGAAAATCTCGTAAGAGATAACTTCTAGAGCAAATAACATAAGAACACCTTAATTATGTTATTTTGCATAATTATCATTCCCATTTAATGTGTACATAAAATCAATGCACACATACTTTATCAGTCTATCATCTGTTTATCTAATGTTGCAGAATGAATTTATGTAAGTAATTATAAAGATAGAAACACATGTAAATTAAAATAATTTTAAAAACACACAAAATATAGTGATTGCTTTAATCTCATAAAATCCAGAATTATGGTAAAAAAACCACACACTACTTAGATAGACTTATAATCTCAGTAGTGTGTGGTTTTTTTTTTCCTTTTACACAAGTGTAGTCCAGATACTGATCACGTATTTCTTTTTACTCAGTATGTCTGTGGATTTTATTAAAAAGTTTTTATTGTTTTGCATTGTGTTGGGTAATAGGCATTTCAAACCATTTTGTGAAATTCTAACAGTCACAGACACAAGAAGTCTAATACAAGATGGATTTCCTATTGTGTTCCAGCTACACATACCTTAATTCTGTTTTTTTGAATGTGCCGAGTGCCGTGCTGCCTCAGGGCCTTTGCATGTGTTTTCTTTCAGAATGCATTTACACCAGATATTCACAAGTCTCTCTGCTTTACTTCAGTCAGATCTTCTTTCCACTCTTATCTTCTTTAGATGGTATTATTTGTAAGGCTGGTCACCTTGCCGGGAGCTTGGACACGCCCACCCCTCTCCGCACCTAGAAACAACGTCACCACTCCATGCCCAGCACCTAGCCCTACACTCAGCACCTAGCTCCGCCACGTAACTTCCCCACGCCCACTTCTGCACTCAGCGCTCAAATCTGCACTCAACACTAGGTTCTGCACTCAGCACCTAGCCTGCCATTAAAAAACCCCGCCAAAATTTAAAAGAAGCCCCTGCCAGAACCAATAGCATTTTGCCCCGTCCAGGTCCCACTCCCCCTGGGCGGGCTGCTTGCCGGAAATCCCGCCTACCTGCCAATGGCAACTTGCCACGTACACGTCCTGCTTCCCCACAACCAATCAGAACTCCCTATAACCGCTCCCTCCCCCCCTGCCCCACCCAGAGGCATCAAGCGCGACTTCTCCGGCCCCTCCTGTCAGACAGCAGAACCTCACCCAGGAGCCGATTAAATTTCTTTATTCCAATAACTGGCCTCAGTTGCCTCATTTAAACCTTACATTATTCTTATACTAATTAAATGTCTTTCATTTTTTTTTATTGTTATTCTATAGTAACATATGGGATAAAATAATTTCCCTTTAAATAAATTGTCAGAATTTCCACCATTTTAATGCTCTATCTAATTTGTAAAGAATGTAAAAATGTTTATCAAAAGAAACAGAAAAAGAATACTTATCTCTAAATAAGAATCTTTACAGCATCTATATTCCATCATTTACTGAAACATTTAGGATGCATTACTATAAATAATGCTTATGAAGTCACTTTGAAGTGCTTTTTAGGCATAAGATATTATTACTATTTAACATTTTGACTGCAGTGATATAGAAGATATTTATTGAAGCAACATTAGACATTTTATCTTTATTTTAAACAAAGCACATATATTTAAACTGTTGAAAACTCACTCCTAAATATTTAAACTTAAAATCATGAAAAAATGTTTTCATAAGACATTTGAAATTTTACTATTAATGTATTTTATTTGCTTGTAATGGGTAAAAACTCACCACTAAATATTTGAACTTAAAATCATGGGGAAAAACAATCTGAGATTAGGAGTATTTTTACTGATATCCTTTCTACTCCTATTGGAATTTGGTTTTCATGGAAAGTCATTTAAACTATTTAAGAAGAGAGCAAACCCATTAAAAATATGCAAGCTCTTGGAAAACAAAATCCAGTGTACTAATTAAACCTATTAAGGCAATTATAGAGGACTATAAATGATGGAAAGATCTGTTGGGCTCCTCATTGTACCAATGAGAAAAAGCCAAGGAGTTTCTATTTTTCTAAAAGATAAAGAGTATGGGTGATTAATTTCAGCACCATTGAGTTAATTTGCAATGAGTCAACAGCAGAAAACATTTCCATGGCCATAGAATAGCGGTAGAAGAGTTGTTTTACTACTCAATGGTAATAAGGCTATTTGTCAGGGAATGCTTTAGTAATCAAGGAAAAACTACAACCACCTGTTGACAAGAAGGAAGCAACATAAAGTTTTCTGAAACAGTTGGTAGTCCTCAATCGCGGCCAAATCTCTGAGGTTTCTCTCACTAGTGTGCATGTTTGACAAGATTCTTAACTGCTGCCTTCATATCTTTTAATGGATGATCAAAACATTATGACTTCTGTTTCAGAAGACAATTTCAGGCTTCTGAGTTAGTAATAGAAATTTCAAACCTGTCACCCAAAAGGCACTGATTATTATGTAGTGGCATTGAAAACCATCTTATTTAAGGAATATGAAAATCAAGCTAAGGTCAATAAAATCTTAAAAAATTATGTTCAGATTTGTAAGACTTTTTTTTTTTTTTTGAGACAGAGTCTTGCTCTGTCATCCAGCCTGGAGTGCTGGAGTGCTGGAGTGTAGTGGTAGGATCTCCACTCACTGCAACCTCCGTCTCCAGGGTCCAAGCGATTCTCCTGCCTCAGTCTCCCATGTAGCTGGAATTACAGGTGTGTGCCACCACACCCAGCTAATTTTTGCATTATTAGTAGAGACAGGGTTTTGCCATGTTGGCCAGGCTGGTCAACTCCTGACCTCAAGTGATCCGCCCACCTCAGCCTCCCAAAGTGCTGGGATTTACAGGCACGAGCCACTCCTTGCAGCCAAAGGCTCTTTTTTCAAGTATTTAAAAAACCCTCAATTAATATTTATAATCACTCTGTGCAGCAATAGCCACAGGTAAAACTAGCCCTACTCTTCAGATGAAGGATTGAGGAAGAAAAAATAAGAAATTTCCCCAATACCTCTCATCAGAGGAGGAATAGAGGTATGTGGTCAGAATTCAGCTTTCCTAAATTCTAGTTTGGCAAAAGATGGCCACAAGGAGGTGGCTCATGATACCAGGTGATTATTTCCCTAATCTTAGTTGCCTGATGAATTTTCAGTTGTTTGTGTTTCACACATTGCAAAAGCATATTTATTATTATTCTTCAAATTACAACAGATGTGCAAAGTCAGCCAGGGCAGAATAAGCGTGAAGGAAGGACAATGAACAGCATATGTGCAGATACAGTATCTATTACAGAGTCATCCTCAGTGGTTTTGCCAGGAGTGGAAGCCATCAACAGAACTGCTTGAGGCTGCAGAATTTCATACGATGCTCCCCTCCAGAGTTAATCACAACAGAACAGTTTAGTTGTTTTGGTGGTGTTAGTGATTGTCACCCCTCTTTAATGTGTTCATTAAAAACAATGTGTATGTATTTTAAATGGCATATACCCCATGACAGCATGGAGTGAGTAAGAAGATGAGAGAAAACTAAGCATAATGAATGTCTTATTTTAAGTTCACGAGATTCAGGATTTACGAATCCCAGTTACAAAGACAGCTAATTGAATGGTGATATGATTTGGCTCTGTCCCCACCCACATCTCATCTTGAATTATAATCCCCACAATCCCCACCTGTCTATGGGAAAACCTGGCGGGAGGTGATTGGATCATAGGGGTGATTTCCTTGATGCTGCCCTTGTGATACTGAATGAATTCTCACAAGATCTGGTTGTTTGTTAAGTGTGGGGCTCTTCCTGCTTTGTGCACTTCTTCTGTCTGTTACCTGCCATGAGAACTGTGAGTCAATCAAACTTTTTTTTTTTTCAAATTACCCAGTCTTGGGTATGTCTTTAAGATAATATGAAAATGGGTAGGAACACATGGGCACAGGGAGGGGAGCACTATACACTGGGGTCTGTTGTGGGGGAGTGGGGGGGACAGCGGGGGGTGGGGATTTGGGGAGAGATAGCATGGGGAGAAATGCCACATATAGGTGAAGGGGAGGAAGGCAGCAAATCACACTGCCACGTATGCACCTATGCAACAATCTTGCATGTTTTTCACATGTACCCCAAAACCTGAAATGCAATAAAAAATTTTAAAAAATATATGAAAATGGACTAATATAAATTGCTTTTACCCAATTGTTATGACACATAAAAGTTGATATTTCTTATTTAAGGTCTTATTAAAATGAACAACTTTCTTTTTGTTTTGAGAAGATACAGATTAATATTCATGTAGAGTAAGTTCCTCAAGGATCTCATAATCTGTGGGCTGAGAAGTTCTGTTCTTGGTCTGTTTTCAGATTGCCTGTCCCACAGAGTTCATCATCTTAACACGCACTGATTATGCAAGGCCATTTGTTGAGTTCCATTTTAGGCTAACAACTCATTGAAGGCAGAAACTTTTTCTTCCATCTTTTTATCATGCTTACTTAATATTACACAGGCTTTGAGCAAATAGCACATGAACCAATAATTTTAAATCTGATCAATAGTCAAAATATTGATTGAGAGAGAGCTATATGTAGTCCTGAAATGGCTGAAAGAGGACTTTCTTCAAAGCAATTAGACAAGGTAACTGGTGAAAGTTGTTGAACATGATTCAGACTTTAGTATTTTAATTTATTTTTTATTTTTATGGTACTTTAAGTTCTGGGATATATGTGCAGAACGTGCAGGTTTGTTACATAGGTATACACGTGCCATAGTGGTTTGCTGCACCCATCAACCCATCATCTGCATTAGATATTTCTCCTAATGCTATCCATCCCCTAGCCCCTCACCCCATGACAGGCCCCAGTATGTGATGTCCCCTTCCCTGTGTCTCATGTTCTCTCTCATTCTCCCACTTATGAGTGAGAATATGCAGTTTTTGGTTTTCTGTTCCTGTATCAGTTTGCTGAGAATGATGGTTTCCAGCTTCATCCATGTCCTTGCAAAAAACATGAACTCATTCCTTTTTATGGCTACATAGTATTTAATGGCTTATATGTGCCACATTTTCTTTATTTAGTCTATTATTGATGGACATTTGGGTTGGTTCCAAGTCTTTGCTATTGTGAACAATGCTGCAATAAACATATGTATGCATATGTCTTTATAGTAGAATGATTAATAATCCTTTGGATATATATCCAGTAATGGGATTGCTGGGTCAAATGATGTTTCTGGTTCTAGATCCTTGAGGAATTGCCACACTGTCTTCCACAATGGTTAAGTTAATTTACACTCCCACCAACAGTGTAAAAGTGTTCCTATTTCTCCACATCCTCTCCAGCATCTGTTGTTTCCTGACATTTTAATGATTGCTATTCTAGCTGGTATGAGATGATATCTCATTGTGGTTTTGATTTGCATTGCTCTAATGACCAGTGATGATGAGCTTTTTTTCATGTGTTTGTTGGACGCATAAATGTCTTCTTTTAAGAAGTGTCTGTTCATATCCTTTGCCCATTTTTGGATGGGTTTTTTTTTTCTTGTAAATGTGTTTAAGTTCCTTGTAGATTCTGGATATGAGCCCTTTGTCAAATGGACAGATTGCAAAAATATTCTCTCATTCTGTAGGTTTCCTGTTACTCTGATGATAGTTTCTTTTGCTGTGCAGAAGCTCTTTAACTTAATTAGATCCCATTTGTCAATTTTGGCTTTTGTTGGCATTGCTTTTGGTGTTTTAGTCATGAAGTCTTTGCCCACGCCAATGTCCTGAATTCGATTGCCTAGGTTTTCTTCTAGAGTTTTTATGGTTTTAGGTCTTACATTTAAGTCTTTAATCCATCTTGAGTTAATTTTTGTATAAGGTGTAAAAAAGGGGTCCAGTTTCAGTTTTCTGCAAATGGCTAGCCAGTTTTCCCAACACCATTTATTAAATAGGGAATCCTATCCCCATTGCTTATTTTTGTCAAGTTTGTCAAAGATCAGATGGTTTTAGATGTGTGGTGTTATTTATGATGAAAGGTATCTCAAAATAATAAGAGCTATTTATGACAAATCGACAGCCAATTTCATATTGAATGGGCAAAAGCTGGAAGTGTTCCCTTTGAAAACCTGCACAAGACAAGGATGCCCTCTCTCACTACTCCTATTCAACATAGTATTGGAAGTTCTGACCAAGGCAATTAGGCAAGAAAAAGTAATAAAGGGCATTCAAACAGGAAGAGAAGAAGTCAGATTGTCTGTTTTCAAATGACATGATTTTAAAACCCCCATCACCTCAGCCCCAAATCTCCTTAAGCTGATAAGCAACTTCAGCAAAGTCTCAGGATACAAAGTCAATGTGCAAAAATCACAAGCATTTCTACACACCAATAATAGACAGAGAGCCAAATCATGAATGAACTCCCATTCACAATTGCTACAAAGAGAATAAAATACCTAGGAATACAACTTAAAAGGGATGTGAAGGTCCTCTTCAAGAATAACTACAAATCACTGCTCAAGGACACACACAAATGGAAAAACATTCCACGCTCATGGATAGGAAAAATGAATATCGTAAAAATGGCCATACTGCCCAAAATAATGTATGCATTCAACGCTATTCCCATCAAGCTACCATTGACTTTTTTCACAGAATTAGAAAAAAAATACTTTAAATTTCATAAGGAACCAAAAAAGAGCCTGTATAGCCAAGATAGTCCTAAGCAAAAAGAACAAAGCTGGAGTCATCATGCTACCTGGACTTCAAACTATACTATAAGGCTACAGTAATGAAAACAGTATGATACTGGTACCAAAAAAGATATAAATCAATGGGACAGAACAGAGGCCTCAGAAATAATTTTTATTTTATTATTATTATTTTTTTGAGACAGAGCCTTGCTCTGTCGCCCAGGCTGAAGTGCAGTGGTGCTATGCCAGCTCACTGAAACCTCCATCTCCTGGGTTCAAGTGATTCCCCTGCCTTAGCCTCCTGAGTAGCTGGGACTATGGGTATGTGCCACCACGCCTAGCTAACTTTTTGTATTTTAGTAGAGATGGAGTTTCACCATGGCCAGGATGGTCTCGATCTTCTGACCTCATGATCTGCCCACCTCGGCCTCCCAAAGTGCTGGGATTATAGGCAGGCTACAGGCATGAGCCACCTCACCCAGCGTTTTTTTTTTTTTTTTTTTTTTTTTTTAAGTAGAGATGGGGTTTCACCATGTTGGCCAGGCTGGTCTCGAACTTCTGACCTCAGGTGATCCACCGACCTCAGCTTCCCAAAGTGGCCAGGCTGGTCTCGAACTTCTGACCTCAGGTGATCCACCGGCCTCAGCTTCCCAAAGTGCTGGAATTACAGGCTTGAGCCGCTGAGACTGGCCTCAGACTTTACTATTTTTAAAGGATGAATAAAACTTCTGTAAATGATCTACAGAGCACATCTAGGGCTTATGTAGCCTTGAGTTCCTCCTTGTCCATATAAGGATACACTATGAAAGAGAAAAGAGATGTTCAATTATGAACTTGGTTGCTCAATGATGTCAGTGTTTCCTAGACAATGACTTAAGATTGCCAAAATGTTGAGCTCATGGTGGAGCTTCGAGGATTGAGAAAATTCACTAACTAAGAAATCTGCCAGATGATTGATCATCTGAAAATAGATCATGGATTTAAGAAAATGTAAATACATTTAGCTACCCAAAACACATCTGGAAATAGGAATAATAATGGAGAAAGTTCCCAATAGGTCATACTGGAAATGAAGAAAAGGAAAAAGACTTAAAAAGGCAGAAGATGGCACAACCTGGTTGTATGCATTTAAAGATATGACTAAGAGTCAGTATGAGGGGATTCACTGTAAGAAATTTGTCTATGGAAAGGCATAGATAAGTGCTGTCTAATAGAACCATAATGTAATTTAATAGAACCACATATGTAATTTAACATTTTCTGGAAGCCACTTTATGTAGTAAAAAATTGACCTTGTCCAAAGAGAAGTTTAGCTTAGACACTGTAAACAAAGATACTCCTCTCAGGTATGACATAGATTGACTGGTGCCAGTTAAACTAGATCTTAAAGTGATGCTAGCCATACCCAATAGCCTTAGAGTGGGGCTGTCCATGCCATCAATAGCATAAATAGCAACAATGTGATTTAGAGTGGGGGTTTGGGTTGCATGGTATCAGTCATGCTAGACGTTGAGTACAATCTTATGGGAAATTAGTCAATCAATTATGCCTGTGTAATAAAGCCTCAATAAAAACTCTGAACATTGAAACTCAGGTGAGCTGCCTCGATTGGCAATACCCTGTATTTGTTGTGACACATTGATGCCAGGAAAGTGATATGTCCTGAGAACAATGGACGCTTCATGTTTGGAACTCTCCTAGACTCTGCCCTATGAGTCTGTTCCCTTGGCAGATTTCAGTTTGTAACCTTTGTCTATGATAAAGCATAACCAAGAGTTGAACAGCTTTCAGTAGGTCCTGTGAGTCCTAGCAAATTGTCCAAACTAAGGGTGGTTTTGGAAACCCCACAAACTTGCAGTTGTTACCTGAAGAGAAAGTGCTTTTCCTTCTAACCTTGTAGTTGGACACTTACTCCAGGCAGTTGGTGTCAGAGTCTTGGGTGCACTTGATCTGGAGGATGGTGCCTTCACTTTTGCAGTTTGGATCACTGAAACTATATATTTATAAAGTAAAAATAAACAGGTGAGTTAATATTACTAATATATTTTCCTTAACCCAGTGTATCCAAAATATTATCATTTTAACAGGTCACCCAATAAAAACTATTAGCTATTTTACATTCATTTTCTTCTCATACTAAATCTGCTGACCAGTGGCTACCATGTTAGACAGAGTGGAGCAGATATATACTTCTGCTTAGAGCTCTAAGCAGAAAAAAATCAAGTAATGGCATTTGTTAAAACAATACTCAGCTACTGTAAAAACTCATGAACCTGAAGGTTGAGGGACATTGAAAAACATGTGGGTACTGAGTAAAAGGACAAAATAATATAACAGAGGACTGCATGTCTAGGAGAAACACATGAAATATATATCCACAAATCTGATCATAAAATGGATACAGAAGCACTATATGGCAGCAGCCTTGGGGAACATCAGCTACCAATTCTTGTGCTGGTATTTTGATTCAGCTCAATGCAGTGCCTAGGATAAACTCTTGCCATTTATTGTAGGAAGTATCTTCTCTCTCTCCTTATTACTTTAATCCCCCTTTTCTTCTCCCCTTCCTTCTCTCCCTTCCTCCTTCATTCCTTTTTTCCCCATTTTCCTTTCTTTCAAGAAATATTTATTGAGTTCTTGTTTATGAGTCATGTATTACTTTTCTTCTAATAATTTTGCCCCCCACCTGCAGGGGACATTTGACAATAACTATTTGGAGACATTTTTAGCTGTCACAACTCAGGGAAAGGTTATTATTGGAATAGAGTCAGTAGAGGCCAGGGATATTGCTAAACATCCTGCAATATCTAGACCTGTTTCCCCCCATAAATGTTTTTCTAACCCTACATGTTAATCGTGCTGCAGAAACCCTGCTCTAAAATGTGGTAGAGATGAAGGGAGCTACTCTTCTAGGCATAATTTTGATTAAGAAGGAAAAAAAATGGAGATTAAGAAAAATCTTTAGAGAAAGGAGTAATTAAGAAATACAGCAATAATGTAACAGCTGACACTGGTGTGCTTACAATTTTATCTTAACTATAATAAACATTTTACATACTTTAATCTCCTTTACCTTTGCCACCTATGAAACAGATATGCTGTTATCTTCATTTTATGCATGAGGACACTGAGATCCTTTCTATTAACTGAAGTTATGGAACAGTGGAGTTATCAAATTAGAATAATGGGCAAGAGGAAAAACTGGCTCTATAATGAGAAAAAAACTAGAATTGTATTTATATAAAAAACCCTTCCCCTAAACTTAGAGGAAGCTGAGACACCGAAGAATGACTCAGACAAGTCCAGCTTGGTGAGTAGGTGAGTTTATTAGGAATTGATTAGGAGACACTCCTGGATGGCAGCAAGACAGCTTGAAGAGATCCGCGCCACTTCCCTCTCTGAGCTGCTTTTAAGTTTCTGCTCTTTGCCTGCCGTGTGTACGCAGTAGGGCTATTTTTCTTGGTATGTTCTCAGATACTCTCTGGGATGTTGGGTTCTCAGCTGCGCACTCTGGCCTTGGCTCACTGCCTGGCCTTAAGGGTTCAAGCAGCAGACATGCATCCTTAAGTAACCTGGTGGGGGACCTGGCACACTACAGTCTCACTCCAGTATTTACCAAATACATCAGGGAAATGGGTTTCAAAAATTGAAAGAAGCACAGTAGGCCTCTGTGATTTGAGGCCGTAATGGAGAGGATGGGTTAATAGGATTTGGAATTTCTGAAAACATACTCTAATAATGATATACGAAATGTTCTAATCACAGTAGAGAATGAATGTTTTCCGAAGGGACATATTAGTTATCTCAGTGTGTTGGAGCTGATGCTCTCAGTATCCTGTTTGTGTATACTGGACACCTACGATTCCTGTCCTGCATACCTCACCCGAGAACTTCCTACAGTAAACACCTATAACTCTTCGCTTGAGATGTTTCCTGGGAAGGTGGAGAGTTCTCAGCCTGCAAGGGGCAGCCCAAAGATGTTAATATTTTTGAGGAAGACTCTAATGGTTGACAAAGGTTTTTGCATAAAAAAACAGCTTCCTTGAACCTTTGAGGTGGGCTCTTTGCAGTCTCCATAAGCTCCTCAGCAGACGTGAGGCCCTGTTGGCCACAGGGGCGTTCTAAGTTTTAACATGCCTTACACTGGCTTCCTTCCCTTCTTGTGTCACTCATTTTTCTGCCGGCGCTGCCTAGGATAACCTTCCATTTATAACCTTGCATTCAAGATTTTCTAGTGGAAACTAATCTAAGACGAGTGTTCTCAGATTGGGTCAGATTTTGAAAGTAGATGACAAAAAAAAAGATGAATATGGATAAGCCAAAGAACTGTAAACCTAGAATAAACCAATGCCTATGAAAATTTCTGGAGGCAATGCAAATGGCTATCTTAGAAACAAAAGCAAGAATAATAAAGATATGAAGAATGTGCATTAACCAATGACAAAAAACAGAACCAATGTTGCTTCTTCCTTCTCTGTCAAAGAAAAATTATCTGTACCTTTAATGAAAAGTGTAGAACAAATGTTAACAAAGAGGAATTGAAACCCAAATTTCTTAATTCTCAAATCCAACCTTGAAAATTAATTTTTTGGAAATAAATCTTCAGCTAACGATAAACAAGAGTTTGTGCACAACCAGCTTCCCTGCTCTTCTGAAGTATATATGCTATGCAGGCTCTGAGATCTTCGGCAGTCTGAACTATTTACATATATGAATTCAGACAAATTGCAGGAAACAGGAAACTTGAAGATAATATTAACAAACTCATGTAGGAAGTGTTGAAAGAAACATGAAACATTTGTAAGGGTAGATAAGCTCTAATTCTTAAATCAGTGTCAAGATACTTTATTTTTAAATTGTAGTTCCCTCTATAGATCTAGGCAGGATTCTAAAATCAATTATGAAATGCTAGTTTGTGAGCATTTGTTAAATAAAGTTGCAATCATCTGGAGCTGGTGTGGGTTCTTGGACTATTACTGGTGGACTTAGACATGTAAGCAGTAAAAAGACTCAAAACTCTCCCAATGTAGCATTAGAAAATATAGTCACATCAATTATGACCCTGACTGTTCTAGTTACTAATTAATGAGAATATGATCTATTATATATATCATATATAGTGTGCATGTGTATATATATATAATCATATACCTGATTTTTAATCTTGCAGCAGAATTATAGCACAATGAGTCTTAACTATATGGTCATGGCTGACTACCTTTAAGAAAATCTTCATACAAATTTAAAATGGTGCATTTTGAAATAGCTTTATTTTATTTCATGTCATTTAATGTTTTCCCCCACTGAGTGCTCAGAGATTGCAGTAGTCTAAAAAAAAGGAAATAAATCCAACAAGAGAGCTATGTCAATTATAAAACAAGTAAATCAAAATTATTTTCATTGTATTAAATTATTAGCACAAAGACACAAGTGTGAGACTTTTCAGTCATGTAATTATAGGATGATGATCAGTGTTTTTCAGTATGACATAATTGTTTCAAATGTCTGGTAGCAGAAACCATAAATGAAAGTATTCAATTCTACGGTTACTTTTGTGTCCTGGTTTCCAACTCATTTAATTTAGACATCTTTGCATTTTGTTTGAACTGTGTGGAAGTTTCTCTGTGCATATTGATGATTAGTATGAGCCCTCTGGAAATATTAAAATATTAATCTATTTAAAAAACAACACACTGTTCTCACATCTCCTCAGACGTATTCTGAAATAGCTGATCTGATGGTTGAAAACATCAGTGGTTCTCATAGATACATTCTGTTTTTCCTATGAATTAAATCACAGTTTACTCATTTCTAAATGCCAGCATGTTTTATATTTTATGGTGGTGGTGGTGGGTAGGAGACGGAGAACACAGTTCCTGGTGCACAAGGAAATCATTGGGTCTATTATTAAGATGCTGATAATTTTAAAAAATAAGTAGAGTAAATCAATGATTTAAGTTATGAAGAGTTTAGATACCAGCATCTCATCAGCGAATAACTAGGAGTACAGCTGTGGCCACATTAGTACTCTCCTTTCACTTTAAGTCTCTAGTGGCTGAAAGTTATCATCTCATGAATACCTACTAGTGTTTTTTAAAGCTCCATATTGCTCTTTAAGCTCCTCCCGAGGCAAAGTTCTAATGTAAACATTAGAACCTGATTGTAAGCAATTTAACAATTTAACTATCTCAGTCAGTTCTGTAGGATCTTCTTCTGATGTGAAATTGTTGAGCCATCAGAAAGGTCTTACTTTGTCAACACATTTCAGCTAATTAAATGTTTGTGTGCCCAGCAGACATATTAAACACTATGTGGGTCAGTTGTTTTCTGTTTTACTTTCATAACTTTTGTCAAAGCTCATTCTCAAACCTGCCTTGCAGCAGCTTTCTCACATACACAGAGGACCGCAGGCTACTCGGAAGTGTTAGAAAATGGGGTGTTCGGATTATGTGAGGAGTCCATCCAATGAAATTAACACAATTATCAATTTACAAGTAACTCAAAAACATTGAACACAGTTTTCTTTTTTAACTCAATGTTGCAGTTTTAGAATTTTTACCATAATTATAGATATGCCAAATTTTAGGACTCAAATAATTATTTTTAATAATCAAATAAATAGATAAGATTTGGTATGAACAAATAAATAATCTTTCTCTCCCTTCTTTTCTCCCCTTTGCTCTCCCCAGAGAAACCATTTTCACTCCTTTTCAATCTCTCTCTCTCTCTCTGAATGTGTGTGCATAGAATTTATCTTATGTTTCTAAATAACATATTGTTGCCTTTTGATTTTTCAATTTTAAGCATTATCTGCTGACTGTTATGGAGAGCAAGTTTTTAGCTCTGTCTTCTCTAGTTCACACGCGCACACACACACACACCCCATTAGGACATGATTGTAAGCAATGCAACAATTTGATCCTCTCAGTCCGTATTTTGTAGAATCTTCTTCTGATGTAAAATTGTTGAGCCATCAACAAGGTCTCACTTTGTCAACACTCATACTCTCCTCCTTTCCCACTTTCTTATTCATTTTCCTTTCTTTTTCAACTCAATATCATAATTTCGGCTGGAATAGGTTTCAACATTGACCTTACTAAGACTGAGGGATATTTTTCCAGAGTCAAGAAGTCCAACGCTACTCTGACCTTTGTTTCTTTGTGTATGAACTCTTTCTTTCTTTTTTTTTTAAAAAACAAAACAAAACAAAAACAAAAACCTCTAGAAGCTTTTGCCCTTGGTGTTTGGACATTTTCCGGTGATGTTCTGTGATATGACTATATTTTTATAATTTTTACTGGCACTTGGTGGGCAAATTTTCTTTTTTTTAACTACTTGGGAAGTTTTTCTCTGTGTTCTCTGTTCTTTTCTTTCTATTGTTTGGAAATTGGATCATCTGGATTGATTCTTTCATTTTCTAATATTTTGCTTCTATTTCCCATTTCTTTCTTTTCCTCCCATTTCTGGCAGATGTACTTAGTGTTATCTATTAAGCTTTGCATATCTGCTATGATATTTTTCCATTTCCAAGAGCTCTCATTTTGCTCTAAAAATGCTTTAAAAATAATATCCTATTTTTGTTTTATGGTTGTAATACATTCTTTTGTCTTTCTGAGGTTATTGATGATAGTTTTGTTTTTGTTTTTTTTTTTGAGTTTGCTCTGCTCTATAGTACACTATTTCCCCACATTTCTTTTTATATTTGATTATTGTGATCTCAATTTCTTATGTTAGATAATTTCCTTAGATGTCTGGTACCACTCAGCTGTCTCATTTAAAGTGGGGAAATAAAACTTACTGGAAGCTCTGAGACCTGGAAGGGAATTATTATCTGTGAGCTTTGCTGTAGGTTAATCTGGCTGGGATGGTTGATTGGAAAGACTCTGATATCTCTATCTTTAGGGTTTTACCTTATGCTAGTTAGATTCTGCGGAGAATGATCCTCTAGCCACCTGTGTGGAGTTGAAGGATGGCTGCTCTCATTCTGGGATTAGTTTTCCATTCTTAAATTCTTCAGAGATTCTGAGATGGAAGTGGGACTGCTTTTTAGCTTTTTCCAGTTCCCGTTTAGAATTCACTCATGTGCCACTCATCCATCTGCTTTCCAGCTTCCAAACCGTATTGCTCTTATCTTTTCTTCTGTACTCCTCATTATTGTAAGACAGTGACTCTCAAAATAATACTTACTATAGTTTTGCTGGGGCTCTTGGAGGGAGAAAAAGTAAATGCATGTATGCAATTTTATGTTTTCTTCCTGGATTTTAATCTTTCTGAAGTATTAATAATTATTTGGAGACTGAAAGGGGAAATCCTGTGATTTCCTATGTTCAGGCTAAGTTCAGGCTTCCTGGGAAAGATTCTCCTAAATTCATCAAGTCAGATAGATATTTGTCAAAATTAAAACATATTGAAACTGCAAAAGTAGTCTTGTCATGGTAGTGATTGAAATTGGGAAATGCCCACTTGTGAGTTCATCATACATACCCTCTATCACTGTATGTCTTCGAAATTTCCCACAATACAAATTATTCTAAAAGAGCATTCCATAGTCCTCATAAAAGTATTTTTTAAATCCAAGACTCGAGTCATTTTTACTTAAAACTTACATAGCATTTTGCCACATATGTTGCATATTCAAAGGAATTTTAATTATATGTCTCTAGAAAAACTATGGACTTCAGTCAAAACACTGCAAGTATTTTACATCAAGAAACAAATTAACTTCCTAATAATCGAGAGTCCCACTTCTATTACTGGCTTACATAGCCACTAAATTGATCACCAGTCCACTTTTTAAAATTCTTTCTCTTCTGCTTGTAACTCTACCTTAAGGTGGTCTTCTAACACCTTTCTCTGTGTGTCAGCTGACAAATGAAAAGGATTTTATTGTACCTTAATAAAATAAATTGTCACTAAATATTTTTGTCCATGAGAATTTGTCTAAGAAATGTATATCCTCCACAAGAAATAAAAATAATTTAATATTATATAAAATGTGAATTTTTGAAATATGAAATGTGTTTTTAAATGCAGCAGTATTCTATTTAAAGTAGGGCAAAAATTTTGTTATAATATTATGTAACAGTATTTCCAAAGGTAAGTCTTTAGACAATAATTCATCTGACCAAATGTATAAAATTAAGTCATGGAGATGAAATTTTGATTATTTATAACATTTACTTAAGAACTCAGATATTAGAAGCAATCAGGTAGAAGTTCAGGATAGTGACTTTAAGAGAAATGTCAAATATATGAAAATGCTCTTACCAATCACACAAAGTCAACGTTTATTAATAAACATTCAGTTCCCACCGGCTGCAGTCAGACATTTATGGTACCATCTATCGTTTTGTCTCTTGAATTAATTTTGATTTAACTGATCAAAACCCAAGTTATCTATAAAATGACATTTCTTCAACACGAGAAGTCTGAGAATATTAATGTTTCTATTTGAGGAAAACATTTTACTGAACGAAAGAATGGGGGTTGGTTTGGTATGTGAGAAATCAAAGAACTCTAAGATTGGAAAAAACTTTTGGAAACCATCTTCTTAAGTGGTTCTCAGCCAGGATTGCTTATAGTCTCTAAAAAGGAGTGTTTGGAAATGTATTTGAAATTTTTCATTATTACACAACTGAATGGGAGGGTTCCTACTGGCATTAAGTAGTGGGGACAGGAATGATAAATATCCTACAATGTTCAGGATGCTTTGAAATAATCAAGAATCGTCTTTCCCAATTCCTGATCAGTTCAGTCACCATTTGATTCATGACTCCTTTATACATTGCAGTTTTATTGTAAGAATGACGAATAGCAAATTCACTTTTAGGATTACAATAATGCAGTTCTGAGAAGTTGAGCAGTAGTTGTAACAGTGAAAAACAGCACAAATTCGTTGGAATTGGAAGGTCACATAACAGAATCTGTTATCTTTCTACTTGACAACTAAGATTTCCAATGTGGTCTGAACCACACTTCTCTAAGCCTAAATGTAAATTTATTCAAATATGTTAATATGATTTTTTTTTCCCCAAATGAAATTGCCTTCTCTCCTGATTAAAAAAAAAAAAAAAGCAAAAATACCTGCCTTTTGTAAATAATCCAGAATATAGAAAAGAACAAAGAAGGGACAACAATCATTCTCAATTCCATTACCCAGAAAAAGCCTTGTTAATGTTCAGATCAGAGTTTCTAAACAGTAGTACTATTGAAGCTTTAGGTAAGATCATTCTTTGATGGGGAGCTGCCCTGCCGTGCAGTATAGGATGCTTATCAGCATTTCTGGCCACTACTCACTGAATGCCAGTAGCATCCATATAGTTTTGACAATGAAAAATTTCTCTAGACGTTGCCAAATGTTCCACGAGGGGTGAAATCACCCCTGCTTGAAAGCTACTGGTTTTGATGTGTATGTGTGTAAGTATGTGGGCTTAATCAGGATATCCTCTTGGATGGTATCAAAAATTCCAATGCTTACCTAAACTAGCCATAATGTATTTTGAAACATTTTTTACAGTTGTGATAATGGAATTCTTGGGGCCCAGTGGATTACATGGGTTCTTCTACATAAGTAGCAGTAGGGACTTAGTCTTATTTATTCTTTATCCACTTACTCATCTTTTAGATGTGGACCAAAACCTCCAAAGATAATGATCTGTGTAGGTAAATCACCTGGCCTAACCTGCTTGGACAATGTCTTGGCCTCCTATTTTAGTCATTTGTCTGTTGTGTTACTACAGTTTTTCTTTTTCTCTCTCTGTATTCTCTCAATTCTGAGCCGGCATCTATTTGTATTTCAGGCTGAATATCATTTATTGGTGGCTCTGTGTAGTGCTTGCATGATGTGAGAACATTTTTAATACAGCCACATGCATTTTCTCCTGTACTGTATTGGCAAATTTGAAATCATTTCTGCTTAAAGTGGTCACTAGGCTAGCTGGTGAGAATTCTTTTCCTGAAAGAGCATGATAACTATTTTCTACTCTTTCCTAGCGAGTGAGTGAGATTGTGAATACTGTTTTGTGATTTATTAAAACATGAAAAATATATGTTGGCCAATAATAACATTAAGTAGATTTACACTGGTACATTCCAGTGGATTCATCAGGGCTTTCTCTCTTTAACTTTCCTGCACACATGGAGCTAGATTCACAGGACAAATTCTTTAGATAAATTAAAAGAGCCGCTCCATACCTGACTGAGTCCCACATTTCATTTTCCTTTTCCATGACAAAAAGAGGCAGCTGGGCTTCTATTGACAAACTCCTCACCTCCTGCCTTCACCCTAACTCAAAGGCTGAAAGAGTAAATGTTTAATAAAAACTGTGTTACCAAGTTACTGGAAGTTTAATGTACTCCCAAAACAAGGGTTGCTAAGCTTGGAATAAAACCACAAGACATCTTCTTTCATGATAAGCAAAATTGTAACATTAGAAATCCAGGGAAAAAGAGAAAGCACGAGCAGGGTTCCAAAGTTCACTCTTGTGGCAGAGGTGATTAGTGCTCACCAACTACCTGTGTGTTCTTCTACACTTTCTAGCCTCCCTTACGTATGACGGCTCCAGATACTACAATGTAAATGTACTCACTGCAGGGAAGAAGAGCCAGTAAACCACGTCACTCATGCCTTTTTCTGGCATTTTGACTTTAGAGGCTACATGTTCTCACTGACATGGCTACACAATGGAAGAAGCCTAGATCTCTGAGTTTCCACATAGAGGATAATTGCGAAAGTCCTGACCTGTGAACCAAAAAATAAAACATTTGTTACTGCAGTGTGGCTTTGCCTAAGAAATCAGCCAGCCTTAAATGGCTGGGAAATGAAAAGAAGAGTGTGAATCAGACACAGACAAGCAAATGAAGTGGAGCAGAGATGCAATTGGCTCAGTTTGAGAATTACTGGTACGTTTTAATAATTATTTATTTTCTTTGGAAGCAGAAGGAGAAATTTTATCTGAACCATTGGTTTGTCTATGGTGATTAAATATGTCAACAAATCTTTTTAAAAGAAAATCTCATGGTATTGATATTTTACTCTCCCATTTAAAATTAAAAAAAAAAAATTTCAAAAGACCTAGTTGTGGCTATTATTTTTAAACCTTGTGGTTATATTTAAAATGTGAGACCCAAACAATCAGCTAAATTGATAGGTTTTTTTTTTTTTACAGTGTGCTAGCAGAAAATTCACTGTTATCATAACACTTGGATCCCAAATAACTGCAGAAACAATAAAAAAATTGGCAGAAATTTAGAGATCTCAACTCTTCATTTCAATCCTAAAAAAATCTCCAAAAAAATAGAAAACAAAACCTAATGTCTTACAACATTTCTGAAGTTACAAGAAGATAGGATTCCCCTATTTTGTCCTCCTCAAAAGATGACAGAGAGAATTGGCAAATAAATTAAATCTGGGAAGAAGGCCACCTGGCTTTTGTACATCAGACAAGAAGGAATGTCAAGCCAAAGGGTTTTCCCCATAAGGAGACAGTGGTAGTGAGGCAGACTCTTGCGGGATGGAAAGAGATAGGGAGTATAAGAAGCTGGAATTCAGCCTAGATCCACACATGATTTGGACAGCTTGATTTCACACCAAAATTGAGCCAAGGCTTAGTGGAAGCTTTACACTTTAGCAAATGTCAATTGAGTTTCAGATTTCGAAAAAGAGCCTAAAAGAAGAAGAAACAGAGCTTTGGCAGTGATGGTAGCTGGCTGGCGATTGCTGCTGCTAGTGTTGGCTACACAAATTGTACCACCCTACCCCTCTCACTGACTCAGGCAAATGATGTGGGGAGTACATTTTTAATTTGTGAAAGTTTGTAGTAGTAGAGAGAATCATGAGTTCTTAGCTATTTGGATATTGTTCATGTTAAAAATGGCAAATAATCTATCCATAACTTAAACAATATAGGAGAAAATAAATTTTAAAAAATATTTTAATGAGTAATTTTGTGTCAACTTGGCTGGGATAGAGGATGCCCAGATAACTGGTAAAACATTATTTCTGGGTGATTGTGAGGGTGTTTCCAGAAGAGGTTAATATCTGAATCAGATTGTGTAAAGATAAACTCCCACCAATGTGGTGGGCATCATCCATTTCATTGAGGACTCAAGTAGGACAAAAAGGCAGAGAAATGGTGACTTCTCTCTCTCTTCTCAAATTGGGATATCTCTCTTCTCTTGCCCCTGGACATTGAAACTCTTGATTCTCAGAAATTTGGACCTCAGATCTTCCAGCAGCAGGCCCTGGTTTGCAGGCCTTTGAACTTGGACTGAATTACATCACTAGCTTTCCGGGTTCTCCAGCTTGCAGGCTTCTCAGCCTCCATAATTATGTGATGAGCGATTCTTATAGTAAATCTCCTTCCCCTATAGCTGTAGATATCCTATAGGTTCTGTTTCTCTTGAGAACCCTAACTACAGTAGGCTCCCCTAATCCATGAGGGATTCATTCCCAGATCCCCTGTGGATACCTGAAACCACGAGCAGTACCAAAATTTACATATACATATGGTTCTTAACTTACTATGATTCAACTTACATTTTTTTTGACTTTGTGATGCTGGGAGTCAAAAACTAAAAAAGTCATCTATTGACGATACACATTCAAGGGAACTGTGCTTTGAGTACCCATACAATCATTCCGTTTTTCACTTCCAGTGCATTATTTTTAAAATTACATGATATATTCAACACTATCATAAAATAGGGTTTGTGATAGATGTTCTACCCAATTGTAGGCAAATGAAAGTGTTCTGAGCACTTTTAAGTTAGGCTAGGCTAAGCTATGGTGCTTGGTAGATTAGGTGTATTAAATGGATCTTGATTTATAACGTTTTCAACTAGTGATGGACTTATATGGACATAACATTGTAAGTCAAGGAGCATCTGTACTATGTTATTTTTCCAACAGTACACATCTATGATAGAGTTTTCCTATAAATACATATCTATGATAGAGTTTCATTTGTAAATTAGGCACAGTAAGAGATTAACAACAATAACCAACATCACGACTTTTGTATAATGACTTTGAGGCCATGATTAAATAAAATAAGGATCACTTGAACACAGTCACTGTGATACTGTGACGGTCAATCTGATAACTGAGCCAGCTACTAAGTAACTAGTGCTGGGTAGCAGAGCATGTTATGTTGGTCAAAAAAATGATCCAAGTCCTCAGCAAGATGGAGTGGCATGGCCTGAGATTTCATCACACTACTCAGAAATGCGTGCCATTTAAACTGTATAAATTGTTTATTTCTGCAATTTTCCATTTTATATTTTTGGAACTAGAGTCATATGACAAATAAGTTCCATAAGTAACTGAAACTTGGAGAAAGCAAAATCACAGATTGAGTAACAAGGGGAATAATGTAATATAAGCGCCTATTTAGTTGCTCGTTTATTTTGTTTAATATCTTGCAGTCTGCAATCATACAAGTAATTAATATAAAGATAAATCAAGGCTGGGCACAGTGGCTCACACCTGTAATCCTAACACGCTGGGAGGCCGAAGGGGGAGCATCACTTAAGTTCAGGAGTTTGAGACTAGCCTGGCTAAGAAAGTGAAACCCCATCTCTACTAAAAACATCAAAATTAGCCGGACGTGGTGGCGCACACCTGTAGTCCCAGCTACTCAGGAGGCTGAGGCAGGAGAATTGCTTGAATCTGGGAGGCAGAGGTGGAGGCAGAGGTTGCAGTGAGCTGAGATCCCACTACTGCACTCCAGCCTGGGCAACAGAGTGTGACTCCATCTAAAAAAATAAAAGATAAAATCAGCTTTTTTTTATTGGCTATAACAGCCTTCCTGACAACAGTCTTCTTAAAATAAGATAAATTAGCCAATTAAGAACTTGTTTCTGGGTCATGTGCTGAGTTGGGAGATCCAGGAACTGGGGAGTCAAAGAGTAGAGGAGGGCAGGGAAACGTGTAATTGCAGGGTGGCAAGCAGATCATCAACTGAGAGAGGGACCCACTCTGGTAAGAGATAGGAAATGCTTTCAGGCTCACCTCCTGTGTCTTGGCAGAACCTTGAAAAATACACTGGCAAACAAACAATTTCCTCCTTATTGTCTGTATAGAATTTGATATTTAGAGCTTATGAGGTTCACCCTTCAGAAGCTCAGAAGCTGACTAGGACTAAGGGAAAGAAGAAATAGTAAGAATATTAGATTCAAATGAGCTATGCCACATTTTTCATGTTGGCTACAGTTAGTTGCTGTTCTTCAGTGTAATGAAACATTTATCATCACATTTCACATTCTAGGTTTTAGTTCCAGCGTTTTTTAGGTTCCATTGTTTAATTAAAATGTTGGGCCTTCTGTGTAGCAGATACGTAAATGTTGCCTCTTTCTCTAACGTGGCAGCTTCGTTAGTTTCTCAGGGACTTTTCTTCAAGGCCACCTCCTTCTCTTCAGGCTTTAACATGGGAAATGCTCTCTTGAGGCATGACATCCCTGTCTTCAAGCCCTGATTTCTGGCAGTTCATCCAACACATAATTTTCTGTATTAGATTACCTTGTCCCTTTTGGGTCTCTTAGGTGAGAAGGATTTGTTTAGAAACAATATGTCTGTCTTTACGTGTATTCCTGAGACCAAGTGTCAACTTGCTGCACTGCAGTCCTCTCTACTTGCCCTGTTCCTGCCTTCCTAGACTGCTCCAGGAGACAGTCAGGTTCCAGTCACTTTGTGATCTCCAAACTCCAGGTAGTACAAGTCAGTTTTCCAAACGTTTATCAGAATCCCCCAGTCCCACCTCACTTGATTGGTGGAGATAGACAAAGAGAAAGTGAACAGCACTGCTGAGACAATACCTTCCAGTGAAATTTCTAATCTACTGCTGATGAATCCTTAGCCTTTTCTTACATGGCCCGGTGGTAGCCTGCACTGTAGCAGAACTAGTTTTGGGTCGCTAGCTTTTCAGTCTCTTCTTAAATGAGCTAACATATTTGTTTTTGAACATGGAAGGTACTTTTATCTATTAGTTGTGGTTTGAAGGTTTTAGCTGAAACTCCAGAACAGAAAGTGTCCCATTTTAACAATCTGTTATACACATCAAATAATTAAAAGGGGATTAGGAATGCTAAAATAATAAAATGGAGGAAATAACTCCCAAACAAGTAGGGTAGGGGAAATGGAATAATAATAGTTATAATAAAGATTAAAGCTGATAAATCTAAAAGAAGGCAAGAAATAATAAAATATCAAAGTACAGAAAAATCAGGGCAAATAGGAAGAACAAAATAAGGCATATATCTAAAGATATCTACAATCACAATAAATGTGAATGGATTAATATGTTAGTTGAAAGAGAAATTGTCAGACTGGAATTAAAAAAATCTACTTACTGTTATTTGAAGAAAAAACACCTCACATGCTTAAACAGAAATAGAAAAATTGAAAGTAAAGTAATTAAATGTACAACAGATATATTTAAAAAAATGAAGCTAGCATGTTAAAATCTGATAAAATAGACTTTAAGACAAAAATATCAAATCATTAAGACATTTTTGTGTAGAGGTATAAAAGATATAACAGAGATCTCAGAATCATACTTAGAAATTGGATGTACACAGAGGGTTACATTACCTATTAGTAGAGAAAGGTGGGTCTAATTATAAATACTGTTGCTCAAACAACTTTTGAATAAAATACATACTTGACTCCTACCTCTTCCATATCCAAAAGTTGCTATTAGACTTACTAATAAAACTCACTGTGAAAATTGTCTTTGATCTTTTACAAGTTGTAAAGAATTTCTCTGTTAGAAAATATCTTTTAATACATCTAGAGTGGGAATATGACTGATAGGATGCTGAGAGCATAAATATAAAGAAAAATTTAATGTTGATTATATAAAAAACTAAAATGTAAAAAGGTATAGGATAAAGAGATTCCATAAGCAACGAGAGAAAAGTTAAATTATAAGTCATAGACTAGAAGATAATTTCAATGCATGAAAGCAGGCAAGGATTAGAACATGGATTTTACAAACAATTCCTATAAATAATACAGAACAAATTAAAAGTCCAATAGAAAACAATGGACAATATATTTAAACATAAGAGAAAGTTTAAATGGCCAAGAAACAAATAAAAGTATGTTCATACTAAATGGTAATCAAAAATACATGTTGAAACCAGAATAATAGAATTTTGCATCTATCAGATTGAAAAGAGTGCAGAAAAAAGAGAAAGAAAAAGAAGAAAGAAAGAGAGAAAGAAAGAGAAAGAAAGAAGGAAGGAAGGAAAGGAAAAGAAAGCGAGAATTCCAAGCATTGGCAAGAATGCTGGGCAGCAGGAATTCTCCTACGTGGTGATGAGAGTGTATACTGGTGAAACCACATGGCAGATCTATTTCACAATGCGTGGTCAGGTTTTAAGATGCATGGATATTATGTGGTGGATACAAAAAAAGGAGCCTCAGCATCAATTTCCGTATCTATGGAAACTATGCCATTCTGTTCTGTAAAGTTTGAAGGCCAAAAATCAACATTTCTCTAACTTTTATGAAGTTAGAACTCTGGAAGCAAATTATGTGCTGTCAGTTAGAAGCATTTTGGCAGTATTTTGAAGGCAGAGTGATTTGGGGTGATTCCTATAGCTTTGTTATGGCTGGCAGGCAAAGTTATAGCAAAAGACATTGTTTTTGTTTTTGTGCTAGCAGCAGTGACTGTCAAGTCACTCATCAGATTTGAGAGGTAGTCATAGTTCAGAGGCTGTGATTTCCTGATCCTGGGATCACAGTGACAGTAGTTTATTCTTTAACTCAACAATTACAGCATTGCCTCCTGACTTCCTACCTTCCCGCTCACAGCAAAGGTGGAATTCTTTTGGATTCATTTGGTGGCGTTGTTCTGAATAATTTCTTGGTGTGTGGAGCTGACTCTGCCAGCCTCTTCAATTATTTTAGAAGCACCTAAAACTCCATATTAGAGTCCCTTCTGCTTAAAACGGTTGAGGTGGTTTCTGTTTTCTACAACTAAAGTCTGATACACCTGTCACCTAGGAATTCTACTTTTGCCTATATAACCTAAGAAAACTCTTGTGCCTAAGCAGACATGTGAGAATGTTCCTAGTGGCATGATTAGTAATAGCAAATATATGACTCGACAGGAGAAATGGTTTGAAAAGAAAATAGTTATGAATCTCTGAAATATTCTATAGCATATTAAAAACATTAATCAAACACATACACACAAGACATAGTATCTGCCCTTGGTTATTTTGATAGAATATTTATAGTTTTTAAGTGCAAGACTTTTGGAATTAGAGATTTTTGTTAAAGATTCCTTTATCAGCTTTTCTTCTTTCCCTTATACACTCTTTCAAGGCTTTCTCACACTTTCCTATAATTTTAAGTACGATGTACATGTTGTATATGTTGATGATATCCCTGAGATTCTGACTCATGTCCACAGATTCCTGTATATCTCTTCATTTAGGTGTGTTGAACATATTTCAAAATCAGTGCGACTTCAAATAAACTAATCTGTGCTCCCAAACCGGCCCTTCACTCTATGTTCCTTCTCTCAGTTTATAGACGATTCCTCTCTATTTCTCAGGTTAGAAACCTGGATATAAACTTTACCTACTTTCTCCTTTTAACCCTCTGCCCCTGCCATACAATCACCACGTCCCTTCAGTTCTTTTCCATTTATATTATTAACAATTTTTCATCCATTATACTGCCACTTTCCTCATATATCTGCTATTGGAAAGCCTTTTACTCATTATCACCTTGTCTTCAATCTCACTCTACCTTTCTGTTCCACATACTATAGTCAAAGTGACTTTTATAAAGCAAAAACATCATGGTATCTTTCTCTTGCTTGAAATTCTTCAATGGTCTCTGTTTCTCCTAAACCTAATGCTCAAAGCCTCTCATGATGAGGCTTCCAGTGACCTTAGTTCTCCCATTTACCACGTTGCCTTTCAAATTCTGCAAGACCGTCATTCTGTGTCTTTCAGTTTTCTGTATACTCTACGGTCTTTCTAATCTTCAGCCCTTTCCATGTGCTATTTGTTTTGCACTGAATACTCTTTCCCTCCCCTTCCTACCCACTTCTATTAGGTGTCAGGCAAGGAATTAGTATCTTCCAGTGGCATATTTCTCTAACATCTGCCTCCTTCCTTATATTACATCCCCTTATCCGCAAGTCTGCATGACGTCGAACACATAAGTCCTTTAAAACATATGCAATTACCATATCATGACATCTACTATATTTAACAATTATTTATTAATATCATTTAACACCAAGTCTGTGTACAGATTTTCTTGACTGACAGAAAATAGTCTTTATAAATGATTTACTTAGATCAGGATCAAACAAGGTCCACAAATGTCCTGATCAATAATACTTCCTTTTCTCATTTTAAATGCCATTTGTATTTGAAAGAAACCCGTTGATTTGTCTCATAGAATTTCCACGTATCAGATTTCAGAAATTCAGTTTTATGGTGATATTTAACACATTCCTCTAACCACCACATTTTCTATTAGCTAATAGTTTAAACTATAGTCTTGAATAGATGCATATTTTAATTTTCCTAAGAAAATTTAGCAGATGGTGCTGTGTACTTTTCCTTGCATCTGTCAGGAGACATATAGAGCTGGTTGTTTCTCTTTTAGGGCTATTCAAGTTATCAGTCAGTTCAGACAGTTCCAGCCTAATCCATCATAAAGCAGCCCACTAATCTTTTACTTAATGGTTTTAGCAGTCATTGGATGATTGTTATCTAAACCCAGTATTCCACTAGGTTACAATATGATGATTTTTCTCATTCTTTCATTTTGTCTGCAATTTGTTACCAGAGAAAATAATTGATACAGAAAGGCAGCATGGATGCTTGATTCCTTCTTTCTGTTTACTAATTTTAGGAATAGTGGCTTGATGTCAATTGTGATCATCCCACAGGCTCAACTCCACACCCACAATTTGGTTTGGATTTGAGACTAATGATGCCACAAATGCATCAAGAGGGCATGAAGAGATTTGTTATTCATATAATGAACCTTTGTGGGAAGTATAGGGCAGGCTTGTAAGCAGGTCTGAAAATGTCTTTAGAGACCAAGGAAGGGATCACTGGCAACTGGCTTTGAGTTTTACTGTGTTTAGAAAGCGGGGATGGGATGAGGGCTCCTGCACTCAGCCTGGGGCTTGCCTGACTTAAGCATCATGGTGATGGTGGTTGGGGGAACATGTGAGCTTGCCCATAGGGGGATCATAGGGGATTAGGGAGGAATTGGACTTAAGGTTGTAAATAGTTAGACTTAAAAAAAATATAATTGGACTGTTTACTGTAATTCACTCCTGATGTTTGACTGATGATTGAAATGTATCATGTTTGTTTGAGTAAGCCATTATGGCATCTATGAGACCTGCAACCTGTAGCTGCTGAGAGTGGTGAAAGCTCTGTTAAATGTGGCCGGGTGCAGTGGCTCACACCGGTAATCCCAGCATTTTGGGAGGCCGAGGCATGTGAATCACGAGGTCAGGAGATCGAGACCATCCTGGCTAACACGATGAAACCCTGTCTCTACTAAAAATACAAAAAATTAGCCAGGCAAGGTGGTATGTGCCTATAGTCCCAGATACTTGGGAGGATGAGGCAGGTGAATCGCTTGAACCTGGGAGGCATAGGTTGCAGTGAACCAAGACTGCGCGCTACTGCACTCCAGCCTGGGCGACAGAGTGAGACTCTGTTTCAAAAAAAAAAAAAAAAAAGAAAAGAAAAGAAAGAAAGTTCTGATCAGTGCTTTATTCAAGAGTCCAATATTGTATATTCTGAAAAGTGAAATGAATATCTTTCATTGTGTTCTCTAAATAGGTCCAGTTTAATGGATTTTTAACCTTAAAAAACCCTGTTTTAATTTATATTGGGTCATATTAACTACTTTAACTGGGAAAGTAGGGGTACATGAAGTCCTATTTCATCAAGTGATTGTAAGGGCCAAAGATTTAATTTGAAGATAGTGCAATATCAGGAGACTAGATAGCACTTTTTTTTAAAGCCTCATTCTTTCTTTCAGAATATCACAAGACTGGAATCAAGGTTTTGGCTTGGGCTATGGTACAATGTGAGGCTCAAATCAGGAAGTATCTGCTTTCAAATTCAGAGCTAGATTCACATGGTTGCTAAAAGTACTAAGTTTTTTTCAAGATTGCAGGGCTGAGGTGCTCACTTTCTTGCCGGTTGTTGGCTGGAAGCTCTTTTCTGTGTGGCCTACTCCATATGGTAGCTCACAAATTTGGCAGTTTGATTATTCAAAGCCAGCAAGGAAGACTGTCTTTTAGTAACACTGATGCTACAATCTTATGTAATATTTGTAGTCACATACATCCTTTTGCCTTTGCTGTGTTCTGTTGATCAGAAGTGAGTCACAGGTCCTTCTCACACTCAAAGGGAGAGGATGAAACAAAGTTGTGACTACCTAGAGGTGAGGATCGTGGTGTTCATCCTAGAGTCTGTGCAGTTCTGCAAGATGGTTCTTTCTTAGGTCTCAGGTAGCTTCCTGACGCGTTGTTGATCTTGAGTTCCCTCTCTGTGCAGATTTCTTTATCAATGACTTTTCCTGTGAACTTTAGCTTTTTTGGTATCCCTGGACTCACAAATCTATACTTTCACCTCCAGGAATCATTATTCTCTGACTGGGCTTTTCCCCATTCACCCTGTGGAAGGCCTTGGAAACTTCTCAAGGCAGTAAGCTGGGACAATTGTAAGAATTATCTCTTTTAAGTTTTCCCTTGGAGATTATTGTCCCTCATTGTCTGATGCCGTCAGTGTCTTGAAAACTATTGCTTCATGTATTTTATCCAGTTTTTCATTGCTTCAGGTAAAGGTGCAAATCCAGTTTACATTACTGGATCTTCCTGAAAGTGGAAGCCTGATAGATTTCTTTTAGTAATTAAACAGTATGTTACAATACATTTTAGTGTAATGCTCTATACATGTACTCAACATTTCCAGAACAATGTGTGTAAAAATATTTTTCATTATAAAATCATACTATGTTTATTATACATTGTTTGGAAAACAGAAGCACCAAGAAGAATATTAAAATCACCTAAAATCAAATCATACCGCTAAGATAAAATTGCTGATAATATTTTGAAAGGTATGCTTCTAATTCATTTTTTTAAAATATTGGGGTCCTTTCCCTTCATATTATATAATAAGCATATTCTGGTGACATTAACTATTTTTCAAAATACGATTTTCAGTGGTTGGATGAAAATCTATTTGTAGGTTCACTACTCTTAATTTGATCATTACTTTTTCTTGGAAGCAATTAGATAATTTTCAATTTTCATTATTGTAAATAGTATATTTTAAATAAATCTTGGCTCATACTTCTGACTATTTCTTTAAAATAGATTCCTAAATATATAATTACTAGTGCAGCCTTCTTAAAAACAAAGGAAGTTGTTAACTTTTGTTTATGAAAGATGCTTCTCTCTTTTCTATGCTTTATCTTGTAGGGTTAGAGTTGACAGAGGCTGAAGATTATTTTGCCATACTGCATTGTAACCCTACAAGTATAAATTAACTTCATTTAGTGAGGATACCTCTCTATATTCATGCTAGTTAATTGAAAAATTCTATAATCAGGAGGAATATTCTGAAAGATTAACGGAGGTTGTCAAAAGATCAAATAGACAAGAATTCAGATGCTGAGATAATTTCTTTTTCCTTTTTAACTTGCATCATATTATGATAGATACATACCAGTGAAAAAAGAAATTTATTACAAAAATGCATGAAAAGCTATAATGCATGAAGTTATAATATGTGATTAGACGACTGGTGTTCAAATTTTGGTTTTTCCATTTATTAGTTTTATAGGTTAAAAAACATCTTTGGCTTCCAGTTTTTGCATCTGTTAAATGGGGATTGTGTAATATCTTAAATGATTGTTATGAGGATTTAATCAGATATTAAATGTATAGCATTTAGAACTATGCTTGGCATACAGTAAACAAAGATGTAGTAGACACTATTAGTGTAAATCCTCTATAATATCATTATAAAGAATTTCCTTTTCCTTAGTAAATAATCATTATTATTATTATTATTTTTGATAAAGCAATTGGTTAGTTTCTGGTACTAAAGAAAACAGAATTTAGTTACAATCTTATGTATCAGTAGATTTAACTCTGTCTTCTAGCCATAGACTTTACTGTGAATCATGGACCCTTATAAAGGCATTTTCAATTTCCTGCTTAGCATGAAAATTCGTCTTACAGTCTCTCTGACAGCTGATCTTACCACCTTCCTGGCTACCAAAGCTGATTTCCTTCCTAAAATGGTGTGATTCATTTTGGGGGAGTCTTATGAAGGGGGTTTATGAGGATAGGTCCTCAGATAGCCTTAGCCAAACCAGCTCTTCCTCCTCCCCTTGCAGTTCATGGAATAACTGCAGAACATACTGAGAAAGTGATAACCCGAAATGAGGGCGACGTGTCTGGAGTGACCCAGGCTGTATCCTCACTTCTCTGAGAACAGAAAATTTTTCAGTGTTTGTGCTCAGCAAGTTTAGTCATGTACAGTGTATATAAACCCAGGGTGGAATGCTTTCAGAGTCCCTCAGCTGTGGTATGATGTGGGGCATGAACAGACAACACTCCCTCCAACTTACACAGCCTTCTTGAGCCTTGGTGGACTAGCTCTCCATGGAGTCCAGGCTTCTGTTTATCCTTGTTGCCTATCTGGGAGTGTAAATCTGCTACGGTGAATTTGTTGTGTGATTGTTCTGTCTCACCTGACTCACGCAATTGGTAGAGATACTGCAGTTCCTTTAGCTTCTCACAGCTGTTCTTACAGTGTTGAAACGGTTTTGGCAGCTGAGTCCACAGGGAAAAGTAAGTGCCCCAGTCTATTCTTCTCTCCACTATTATCAGCTTTCTAATATATTAAATATTATTCTAAAATAAAAAGTCTAGAATAGTTTAAGATTTACAGAAACAATGATACAAATAGTACAGAGAGTTCCTGTGTATTCACCTTATCCCCTTGTTGTGATTTGTATTGTTATGGTTTCTTTCTAACTTGGTCTTGAGGTCTACCACTTGAGAGTAGTCATAAGACAAGATAGCCACTAACTAGGTGAGTCCTGACCAGGGGAAAATGTTAGATTCAGGTGTGTTGGTCAGGTGAGACACAATGAAGAAGTGAAACCAATATGCATGAAACAGAAGAAATTTATTACTCACAGGTCCTAGAGAGGTTAGGGGGGCCAACAAGAGACCAACAGAAAGTTCAGAGCTCAACCAGCAGTGAGGAGTGAGTCAGAGAGAAGGCCTCTGTGGGTCTAGGCCTTTATTAAAATCCATGGGTGTTATCCCTTAGATTTTCCCTTGGGGTCTGTGGGTTGGCTAGTTTTAATGGATACACATACCAAGAAGGAACTTGTTTACATTACTCTTGTGTTGACCCTTAAATTTTCATCCTGGTCACCAGCTGTAAGGTGTGTTGAGTATTTGGTAATTAGTTAAGAAACATTGGATTATATTACCAAAACAAACAAACAAAAAAACCAACATGGGAAGGGAACGTTTTAATTAGGTCAAAGGTGATGTGGTACAACTGGTTTTCAAAAAACTTATGTTGGGATTGAAAATGGATGCTGAGACAGCAATTTCATTAAACAAATTTATGATACCCAGCAGTTTCCACCATTATTAACATCTTATATTAGTTTAGCATATTTGTCACAATCAGTGAACCAATATTGACACATTATTACTAACTAAAGTCGATATTGTACGCAGATTTCGTTAGTTTTTATCAAATACGCTTTTTCCATCCCAGGATCCTATCTAGGATGTGATATTACATTAAGTTCCTATGTATTATTAGGCATCGCTTGGTTGTGACAGTTTCTCAGACCTTGACAATTTTGAAGACTGCTGGCCAGCTATACTCATATTGTAGAATGACAATTTATTGGAATTTGTCTGATCTTTTTCTTGTGATTAAACTGTGGTTATGGCTTTCTGGAGAAAGACTACAGAAGTAAAGCGCCCTTCTTATCACGCCATCTCAAGGACATATCAACATGATTTATAACTGTTAATGTTGGTTATGATCACCTGGCTAAAGTAGTGTTTGTCAGGTTTCTGCACTATGAAGTTATTTCCCCCAACCTTTTCATTCTGCACTCTTTGTAAGGAAGTTACTATGCACATTCCATGGAGTTATGCTCTGTCTTATTTAGGGTTGGGTACCTATACAATTATTACAAATTTTTCTGCATAGGTAATTTATCTCTTTTCCCATAATTATTAATTTATTTAATGATTTACTTATACCAATACAGACTCACAGAAATTTATATATACATTGGGTTGCAATCCATTCCTGCTTTATTCTCTGCCTCAAAGGGCTCCATCTTTGGCTATGGGGAGCTCTTTCTGTTGTTTCCTGTGCCCTATGGACATACATCTGTCAATGCATTTTGTTTGTTTTTGTTCACTTGCTTACTTTCTGGTACTTTAAGGTGCTCCAGGTTTGTCTTGTATATTTTCTGCCCCAGTCCTAGTATTCTCAGTTTCTCCAAGGAGTCTAGGTTCCTCTTGCTGGAAAATAGTATTGGGAATCCATGTCCAGGCTGTGGGTATTCTTGCTGTTGCTACAGTGTCAATTATTCTAGGTCTTCTAAGCTGACAGAGCAAATAAATATACATGCATAGTAACCCATATGTATATACATACTTATAAGCATTTCTGTATTGTAATCATCTGTATCTATATTAAGTTACACATGAGCTCTTACTGATGTCTCTTGCTCTAATCCATTACTACATAAATCATTCTAGTCTCCTCCCCAGGCCAATATGTAAATTTCTACTCCAACAGCAAGAAACCTGGCTTACACAATCTGCCATCCATTTACTTAATTTTTCAATTCTAGTATGCATCTATAATAGTACCAAAATTGATAACCCATACTCCTTGGAAAACAACTTCTATTGACTTACATTATAGTCAGTTTCTTTTGCTTTTAATCTATAGTTTTCATTTATTTTCAGAGTTACTTAAGTTGGCACATACAGTAAATGATTTTCATCACAGATCACAGAATGCATTATTTCTTGGGATATCCCCACCTCCTAAGTGATTTTAATTTTAATTTACTCCCACTAAGGATCACTGTCTATGCTGTGAAGTTCTACAGGTTTTGACAAATAGATAATGTCATGTATCTACCCTTACTGTATCATACAGATGGTTTCACTACCCCCAAAACACCCTGTGCTTCACATATTTATTTCTCTCCTCTCTAATTTCTAGCACTCCCTGACATTTTAACTCTATAGTTTTGCCTTTTCCAGAATGTAATATAATTGGAATAATACAGTATGTAACTATTTAGATTTCTTTCACTTTGAAATATACAGATAATCCTCAACTTACTATGGGGTGATATTCTAGTAAACCCATCACAAACTGAAAATATCCTAAGTCAAAAAGTGCATTTATAATAACATACCTAACTTACCAAATATCGTAACTTGGCATTGGCTACAGTAGTCTAGACCACTTACATTAGCCTACAGTTGGGTAAAACCGTCTATCACAACACCTTATTATTTTATAATAAAGTGTTGAATAGCTCATGTAATTTACTGAATATTGTACTGAAAGT
The DNA here is from genome assembly GCF_030222135.1 of Aotus nancymaae. Lineage (NCBI taxonomy): Eukaryota > Metazoa > Chordata > Mammalia > Primates > Aotidae > Aotus > Aotus nancymaae. The sequence goes on along the minus strand of NW_026988532.1, from coordinate 6,172,548 downwards.
GAAAAACAGAATGGTTGTATGGTACTCGAAGTATGGTTGCTACCGAGTTCACCATTTTAGCATCATCATAAAGAAACTCATAAGTTGAACTATTGTTCATTGGGGACCGTCTGTACACTGAAAACTCCATGTCAAAACTCCTTTTCTTTAAAAATTTCAATAGTTTTAAAGGTACAGGCGATTTTTTGTTACATGAGTAAGTTCTTTGGTGGTGAGTCCTGATATGTTGGTGCATCTCCCACCTGAGCAGTGTACACTGTACCCAATATGTAATGTTTTATCCCTCACCCATTTCCCTCCCTTCTCCCCTGAGTCCCCAAAGTCCATTATTTCATTCTTCTGACTTTGCATCCTTATATCTTAGCTCCCACTTATAAGTGAGAACATATGATATTTGGTTTTCCATTCCTGAGTTATTTCACTTAGAATAATGGCCTCCAGTTCCATCCATGTTGCTGCAAAGGCCATTGTTTTGCTCTGTTTTATACTGAGTAGTATTTCATGGTGTATATATACCAAATTTCCTTATCTACTTATTGGTTGATGGGACATTTAGGTTGGTTCTGTATTTCTGCAATTGTGAATTGGGCTGCTATAAATATGGATGCGCAAGTGTCTTTTTCATATAATAAATTATTTTCCTCTTGGTAGATACCCAGTAGTGGGATTGCCGGATTGAATGGTAGTTCTATTTTTAGTTCTTTAAGGAATCTCCACGCTGTTTTCCATAGTGGTTGTACCAGTACACAATCCCACCAGCAGTGTAAAAGTGTTCCCTTTGCAACACATCCGTGCTGACATCTATTATTTTTTAATTTTTAAATTATGGCCATTCTTGCAGGAGTAAGGTGCTATCTCATTGTCATTTTAATTTGCATTTCCCTAATAGTTAGTGATGTTGAGCATTTTTTCATGTTTGCTGGCTGTATATCTTCTTTTGAGAATTGTCTATTCATGTCCTTTGCCCCTTTTTGATGGGATCATTTGGTTTTTTTTCTTGCTAATTTGAGTTTTTTGTAGATTCTGAATATTAGTCATTTGTCCGATGCATAGTTTGTGAATATTTTCTCCCACTCTATGGATTGTCTGTTTACTCTGCTGATTATTTTGCTGTGCAGAAGCATTTTAGTTTAATTAGGTCCCATCTATTTATTTTTGTTTTTGTTGCATTTGCTTTTGGTTTTTGTTATGAATCTTTGACCTAAGCCAATGCCTGGAAGTTTTTTCAATATTATCTTCTAGAATTTTTATGGTTTCAGGTCTTAGATTTAAATCTTTGATCTATCTTGAGTGGATTTTTGGATAAAGTCAGAGAGAGATGAGGTTGCAGTTTCATTCTACTACATGTGGCTTGCCAGATTTCCCAGTACCTTTTATTGAATAGGGTATCCTTTCCTCAATTTGTATGCTTTGTTGATGTTCAGTTGGCTGTAAGTATTTCGCTTTATTCCTAGCTTCTCTATTCTGTTCCATCGGTCTATGTGCCTAAACGAACCATGCTGTTTTGGTAACTAAAGCCTTGAAGTATAATATAAAATCAGGTACTGCAAAGCCTCCAGATTTGTTCTTTTTGCTCAGTATTGCTTTGGCTATGTGGACTCTTTATTTGGTTCCATATGAATTTTTGAATTTTTTTCTAGTTCTGTGAAGAATGTAATGATATTTTGATGTGAATTGCATTGAACCCGTGGATTGCTTTTGGCAGTATCGTCATTTTCACAATATTGATTCAACTTATCCATTAGCATGTGATGTGTTTCAATTTGTTTGTGTAGTCTATGATTTCTTTCAGCAGTGTTTTGTAGTTTTTCTTGTGGAGGTCTTTCACCTTCTTGGTTAAGTGTATACCTAAGTATTTTATTTTCTTTCTTTGCAGCTGTTGTAAAAGGGATTGAGTTCTTGATTTGTTTCTCAGCTTGGTTGTTGTTGGTGTGTGTCATCAGTGCTACCGATTTGTGTGCATTGATTTTGTATCCTGAGACTTTACTGAATTCATTTATTAGGACTAGGAGCTTTTTGGGCGAGTCTTTAAGGTTTTCTAGCTATTTGATCAGATTGGTGAAGAGTGACATTTTGACTTCTTCTTTTCCAATTTGGATGCCCTTCATTTCTTTCCTTGCTTGATACCTCTGGCCAAGACTTCCAGTACTATGTTGAATAGAAGTGGTAAAAGTGGGTATCTTTATCTTATTTCAGTTATCAGGGGGAATGCTTTCAACTTTTCCCTATTCACTATGATATTGGCTGTGGGTTTGTCACAGATGACTTTTATTACTTTGAGGTATGTCCCTTCTATGCCAATTTTGTTGAGCGTTTTTATCATAAAGGGATGCTGGATTTTGTCAAATGTTCTTTCTGCACCTATTGAGATGGCCATATAATTTTGTTTTTAATTCTGTTTGTGCAATGTATCACGTTTATTGACTTCCAATTGTTGAGCCATCCCTACATCCCTGGTATGAAACTCGTTTGATTGGACTACATTATCTTTTCCATGTAGTGTTGGATTTGGTTCGCTAGGGTTTTTATATGTATGTTCATCAGAGATAAAGGTCTGTAGTTTCTTTTTTTATTATGTCCTTTCTTGGTTTTGTGTTAGGCTGATACTATCTTCATAGAATGATTTAGGGAGGATTCTCTCTTTCTCTATCTTTTGATATCATTTCAGTAGTGTTGGTAACAATTCTTTGAATGTTTGATAGAGTTAAGCTGTGAATCCATCTGGTTCTGAACTTTTTGGTGGCAATTTTTGAAATAACTGATTCAATCTCGCTTGTTATTGGTCTATTCAGAGCTTTTCTTTTTTCCTGATTTAATCTAGAAGGGTTGTATAGTTCCTGGAATTTATCCATCTCCTCTAGATTTTCTAGTTTGTGCATGTGAAGGTGTTTATAGAAGTTGTGAACGATCTTTTGTATTTCTGTGGTATCATTTGTAATTGCAAGGTTCTTTGAACTGGCTGCATCATGGACTACACCATGGTGACCCTGTGACCCACACATACACCTCCAGATAGACTTCTGAAGCCAGAAAGACTGAGTCAACCTTGTGACACTGGACCTTGGACCTTGTGACACCCCTCCTTCCCCCGGGCAACAGAAGAAAAAGAACAGCTAGCTCCTGCAGTGCCTGATTAATAGCTAGCTCCTGCAGTGACCTTGTGACATTCCACCATTGTTCTGGTTTAACTGATAAGCCAACCTTGTGACACTGGACCTTGGACCTTGTGACAACGCCCTGGTGACATCCCCCCTCCCGCTTGCAAAAACCACCCTGAACTGTAACTTCTGTAACTTTCCATTGCCTACCCCAAACCTATAAAACCAACTCCTATCCCACTGCCCTTTGCCGAGTCCCTTTTCAGACTCAGCCCACTCACACTAGGATGAATACACAGCCTTATTGCTCACACAAAGCCTGTTTAGGGGGTCTCTTCATTCAGAGCCTATGTAACAGTGATACTATCTGTCATCTCACTTCTAATTGAGCTTATTTGGATCTTCTCTTTTCTTTTCTTGGTTAATCTTGCTGATGGTCTAACTATTTTGTTTATTTACTCAAAGAACCAGATTTTGGCTTCATTTATCTTTTGTATTTTTTTGTTTCAATTTCATTTAGTTCTGCTTTGATCTTTATTTCTTTTCTTCTGCTGGATTTGGGATTAGTTTTTTCTTGTTGTTCTAGTTCCTTGAGGCATGACATTCAGTTTTCTGTTTGTACTCTTTCAGAATTTCTGATGCAGGCATTTAATGTTACAGACTTTCCTCTCCTTCAAGCCACAAAAAGTGACTTGTTAACATTTATTTTTATTGCTGAATTATATTCTTATTAGTGTTTTAATTTGCAGTTTTCTAATGACATATGGTGTTCAGCACCTTTTATTAAGTATATTCTATATCTGTATATCTTCTTTGGTAATGTGTCTGTTCATATCTTTTGCTCATTTTAAAATTTCTTTCTTGAATTTTAAAAGTTCTTTGTATATTTAGATGAAAGTCTTTCATCATATATATGGTTTGAAAATATTTTCTCCCAATCTGTGGCTTTTCTTTTCATTTTTATAAGAGTGTCTTTCACAGAACAGAAGATTTTAGCTTTAAGAAATACAACCGAAATATAACTTTTATATATATTTTTAATGGATTGTACTGTTGGTGTTCTATCTAAAAACTTGCCAAATTCGTCTCCTAGATTTTTTTTCTTAATTTGTCTTCCAGATATTTTACAGTTTTGCTTTTTACACTTATGTAAATAACCTATTAGGTTTTGTGGAAGGTATAAGAAGTACTATTCTCAGATTTACTTTTTTTGTATATTGACAACCAATTGTTCCAGCATTGTTTGTTGAAAAGACTATCCATTTTCCATTGAATTGCCTTCGCTCCTTTTTCAGTGATCAATTGAGTGTATCTGAGGGGTCAACTTCTGGGTTTTCTTTTCTATTCTGTTGATAAAGGTGTCTGTCTTTTCACCTTTGTCTTGTTCACTGTATCTTAAAGCAGGTCTTAATCTTGGATAATATCAGTGCTTCTAATTTGTTATTCTTGAATACTGTATTGGTAATTTTGGGTTTTTTGCCTTTCTGTGTAAATTGTAGATTCAGGTTGTCAATATAAAAAAATGTTTGCTGAGATTTTGATTGGAATTGCATTGATTCTGTACATCAAGTTAAGAAGAATTGATATCTTAATATTGTATCTTCAATCTATGAACACAAAATATATCTCAATTTACTTAGATCTTCACTGATTTATTTCATTATAGTTTTATAGTTTCCTGCATGTAGAGACCTTATACATATTTTGTTTGATTTATGTATAACTTTCATTTTTTTGGTGCTATTTTACATGGTGTAGTGTTTTAATTTCAATTTCAAATTATTTATTGCCTATAGAAGAAAGCTATATATTTTTATATATTAACCTTGTATCCTGCAGCAGTTGTTTTTGTTGATTCTTTGGAGTTTTGTGTATAGGGAGTGATGTCATCTGCAAACAATGACACTTTTGTGACACTTTCTTCCCTATCTATGTAGCTTATATATATTTTTCTTGCCAATATGCTAGCTAGGACTTCCTGTACAATTGTTGAAGGAATTCAAGCTGAGGAGGGCAAAGAGACCACAGAGACTCAAGAGAATTTATTGGTGCTAACATCTGTAATGGCCACCAGCCCTGAACAAAGAGAATGTATTCCTTTTTTATTTTTTATTGCATTTTAGGTTTTGGGGTACATGTGAAGAACATGCAAGATTGTTACATAGGTGCATACGTGGCAGTGTGATTTGCTGCCTTCCTCCCCTTCACCTATATCTGGCATTTCTCCCCATGCTATCTCTCCCCAACTCCCCACCCCCCACCGTCCCTCCCCTGTTTCCCCTCAATGGACCCCAGTGTGTAGTGCTCCCCTCCCTGTGTCCATGTGTTCTCATTGTTCAACACCCACCTATGAGTGAGAACATGCGGTGTTTGATTTTGTGTTCTTGTGTCAGTTTCCAGGTTCATCCACGTCCCTACAAAGGACATGAACTCATCGTTTTTGATGGCTGCATAATATTCCATGGTATATATGTGCCATATTTTCCCTGTCCAGTTCATTGCAGCACAGTTTACAATAGCAAAGACCTGGAACCAACCCAAATGCCCATCGAGAATGTATTCTTTCATACAATTTGAGGGGGGAGAAAGAGGCAGGAAACAGGTTTCGAACAAAGAGAGTTAATCAAGTTTTACAATTTTGGGAAAACGTGTATTTTCTTCATGGTTATCTCAACCTTATAACCTTTCAGCTGAGGTAGGAGGTTGTATAGTTGAGGAGGACACCCAAGGAGACCAGAAAAACAGGAACTGCATGAGTATGTGTGGGATGTAAAGATAAGCTCTGGTGCTCTTATCTAAGTAGAAAGGGGTCTGTGCTAGGTCTGCTTTACCTCTATGTTCTTTAAATACAGATTTTATGATTAGCCTGGAATGTGGGCTGTGAGCTAAGTTTGGAGCTGCAGTTAGTTGGGCTAAGCTGGGAGGGGTTACTTATTTTTGCTTACTATGATTTTTTTTTTTAAATAACCTAGTCCTAATGTCAACTATTACTTACTTTATTTTGATTTTGTCTTTGCTTTTATTTTCCTCCTTACAATTTTGAAAAGGATGAGTGTGATGGGTCATCCTTGCCTTATTCTCAATCTTAGGGGAAAATGTCCAGTTTCTCATTCTTAATTATAACATTAGTTGTAGGTCACTTCATAGATGTTCTTCAGCAAGCTGAGTTTCCCTTCTATTCCCTATTTGTTGAGAATTTTTATTATGGATGTACATTGGATTTTGTGAAATGCTTTTTCTGTATCCATTGACATGGTCATATGATTTTAATTCATTAGCCTGTTGATGTGATGGATTAAATAATTGACTTTTAAATGTTACACCAGCCTTGAACATATCTCACCTGATTGTTGTATTTTTTTAAAAAGCTGTTGAATTTCATTTGCTAATGCTTTGTTGAGTATTGTATGTCCATGTTCATAGGAGATACTGGTCTGTAGTTTTCCTTTCTTGTAGTATATTTATCCAGTTTTGATATTAGGACATGCTGGCTGCAGAGACTGACTTAGGAAATATTCCCTTTGCTTCAATTTTTTTTTTTGAAAAATTAATATCATTTGCTGCCTTGACATCTGGTAAAAATGAGAGGGCCGCGAATGGCCTAACCATGGGTTATTCTTTGTTTTAAAGGTACCAGGGAATTGTTTCAATCAGGTATGGTAAGACATGCAGACACAGACATTACTGTCATAAAGGAAGACTTTTTATACTCACAGAGCCCTAGAAACAGGAGGCACAGCATGCCATGCAGGACCACACAAGGAAGCACCCAAGTCAGTCAGGAGACAGAGAGGGAAAAACATGGACAAGAGCCTTTATTTTGGTGTCTGTGGGAAGAAGCAAGTGAGGCAGCCTTATAATTAGCTTATTTGAATAATTTTGGTAGGTTTAGGGGCATGGCATAGCAGTTGTCTTTTGTTGTCTGATAACAGGTCCTTGGGTAATAAGGTCAGGGAAATAGTGGCCTGGAGTGTCAGAGTCTAATAAATGGTGGAGTTTGGGGTGTGGGCTCTGGATTGGTTGTTTTGCTTAAGAAAAGTGTGCACATAGCCGAGGCCTTTACTATCTCTAGGATTGGCTGGCCCTGGAAGGGATTCCCCTAGGATCAGAAAGGCCACAGCTGTCAAAGCATCAAATACAGAAGCATAGTTATTACGCCTGCCAACTATGCTCCCTTGGATAAGGTTCCCTAGTCTACCAGCCCTCCTTATTAAATAGACCAATGCAGATCCCCTTTACCATTGAGTGTTGGGCTTCAGTTCCCTGCCAGCTTGCAGAATTATTCAAACAGGCCAATCACTTTCCAACATGGGACCTGAGAGTGCTCCCCACTCTTGATATTACAAAGCTTGCCTCCCACAGTCCTCCACTGTTTACTGTGCTCCCAAGTGCAACCCCATATGTCTCTGTATTGCCTGTGGTATCCTCCTCCCTGTGCTGACTCTATTTAATAAACTGCTGTCTATCTCATTTGTCTGCTGTTGGGTGTTGTATTCTCAGCCATCCCCATAATGCTAGAGTGGACTCTCTTCCTCACCAATAGGATGAAGAAGAGGTGATCACAACACTGCCCGTAAAAGAATCAGGAAGGATTCTTTATTGTATCTTCACCAGAAAGGAGTCTGTGATATTGCTGAAGCTCCCACAAGACTGTGGCTCCTATGTGTTTCTCACATTCACTCCAGTCCATCCTTGTTCCACAGTAATTGGCCAGAATTATGATTTCAGTGTTCATATCAGTCTATGGCTCCAGTGGCTTGTACACCAGGTAAACAAATCTGGCCTCTTTCTTCTGGAATGTTCCTTTTCTCCAGACGTTGAGGTGATAATCTGCCCTGAAACTTCAGTTCTCTGGTAGGTTTGAGAAAAGTTGTTTATTTTCAGCTTGTTCAATTGTTTCTTGCTGTGAAGGTAAGAGTGATAAATTCTAAGCTTTTTATATGTTGGAGTTCTAATTCATTCATTTTTTTTAATACCATAATCTGACTTCTTTACCACCAAAAATTTTCTTAGCAAAGATCCAACTATCTTTATTTCTAAACTTGATGGACACATTTCTTTCCTTACCTTAATCTCCTTGTGACATTTAAAATTGTTGACTACCCTTCTTGAAACTCTTGCCTTGCTAAATTTCTAAAACACTGTAATTATGTTTTTTCTTTTTTAGGTTCTGCCATTATCTTTCCTTTAAATGTTAGTGTTTTCTAGGTTCTACTTTCAACTTTCTCTGCTTTTCAACTCTCCTTGGGTGACTTCCTCTGCTCCCATGATTTTAATTAGCTCTTAAATTATAATGACTCCTAAAATCACTTTTATCATAATCTTTCTTTCCACATTCAAATCTCTCTATTACACTACCATTCTGGATGTCTGCATTTGACTTTCCAGTATTTCAGATTTGACACATCCCCATAAGAAATAAGCATTTATTGTCTATACCAATCATTCCAAACCTTATATTCCTAGATCTCTGAAAAACTCTACTAGGCATCAATCACTCAAATCATAAACTATAAAATTATATTTTACTTTTATTTGCCATCTAATTTGTTATCATGTCTTTCAGTTCTATAGCATCTGGAAAGGGTGTCTTCCACTCTCCAAACCCACTGTCACTCATCTTGTCTCCCACCACTAGTATTCTAAACAAGTGGTTCACAAACATTGGTATGTACCAGCACCACTTGGAAAGCTTGACAACACAGGTGACTGGGATGAAGGCTGTAATTTGTGATTCTGTAGGTCTGGATTGGAGCCTGAAAATTTGCATTTCTAACGAGTTGCCAGGTGTTTTTGATTTAGTTGGTTTGGCAACCACATTTTGACAACCACGGCTCTAGTTTATTACAATGGCCGTGTAATGGATTCCCCTGTTCAGGACTTCTTCCAAGCCTTATTCCACTCCATTGTCTTGATTCTAAAACACAAATGTCCTTAAACTGTGTAATTGCTCTTCATGCCTTTTTGGGCCAAGAAACTGCCTGGCACATGCTTAGCATTCAGTGTTTGTATACACTAAATAGGCATTAGAAAATGAATGGGATTTGCACAGGAAGAGTTGACACGTTATGCTGGCATAAGGGTGAGAAGAGAGGAGGGACAGGATACGGTATAACATTGCAAGGAAGCATTGCCTTTAGTGGAAATACATTTTATGTAAAACTTATTTAGCAATTAATTTTCATTACATATCATATATATGCATATATATAATACTTGGTTTAATATATATAGAAAATACAGGCCAGTGAGGAAATTGGTTTGATTAGAGCAAAGTATTATACTAGACTGTGACCTCCACAAGGACAGAGAGAAACTCAGTATCTTAAACATTTTATTTTGCCTCACATTGTTAAAAACAATCTAGATTGACTTTTGCACGTTCTCTCACACATGTTGCATAGTTTCAATATTTGCTTTAGTTTTTCTCCATGTAGCTTTTTAGAGCTCAAGAAATATATATTTATAGAGTATGTCTCCTTATTTGGTTTACATGCAGAAACTTTTCTCCATTAGAATTAGCTCAAGGACTTTATTTAGTTTGCCACCACAGTCAAGAATGTATTTATTATATCCCTAAAGTTTTAATATTATGATTTCTTTATGAAAAGAACTGTCATTTGCTTGAAGTTTCTCCTTCAAAGATCTTTCTACATGGAACATAGAAATTTGTTTCCCCAAATATTATTCATCTTATTTGAGAAAATCCTCTGTAAACTATTTGTTTCATGTACACAGAGGTTAATAAAGTCAAGGAAAACAAAAATAATATTTGGGTCTTCCAAGGATGATAGTTGACAATTCTCCCCGCAAAGCAGTGGATATCAGTTAGAGTCTGTATTAGATTCCTCCTCCACCTTCCACTTTTCTTCCCTGAGAGCTCACAGAAGACAATAGGGACAATGCCCATTTTGAAGCTGCTTCCAAGGTATTTTTGATCCATCCTCTGCAAGAGAACTGACAGTTTGTTGGATCTCAATTTTTTTTTTTTTTTTTTTGAGACGGAGTTTCGCTCGTTACCCAGGCTGGGGTACAATGGCACGATCTCGGCTCACCGCAACCTCCGCCTCCTGGGTTCAGTTTCTCCTGCCTCAGCCTCCTGAGTAGCTGGGATTACAGGCACGCGCCACCGTGCCCAGCTAATTTTTTGTATTAGTAGAGACGGGGTTTCACCATGTTGACCAGGATGGTCTCGATCTCTTGACCTCGTGATCCACCCGCCTCGGCCTCAACTTTTTTACAGGAGAGAATACTTCTCTTTTTTGATTTTGGGACACTGTAGTGTTGCTGACCTTTTTTTTTTTTTTTTTTTTGAGACGGAGTTCCGCTCTTGTTACCCAGGCTGGAGTGCAATGGCGCGATCTCGGCTCACCGCAACCTCCGCCTCCTGGGTTCAGGCAATTCTCCTGCCTCGGCTTCCTGAGTAGCTGGGATTACAGGCACGTGCCACCATGCCCAGCTAATTTTTTGTATTTTTAGTAGAGACGGGGTTTCACCATGTTGACCAGGATGGTCTCGATCTCTTGACCTCGTGATCCACCCACCTCGGCCTCCCAAAGTGTTGGGATTACAGGCGTGAGCCACCGCGCCCAGCCAGTGTTGCTGACCTTTAATTTGATGCATGGGCATTGAAATTAAACAACAATAAAAACTACCACGTTATCACCATTCCTTCCAAAGAGAGGATATTTTAATTCCAAAATATAAGTAGAACATTCTCCCAAAATAAGAAAAACTCTTTTAAATTGGATAAATTACACTTAATAAAAAAAAAATACCACTTTGTCCTCACTTTGCAGGCGACCATTGAAAACATTATTGGACCAACACTTTTAGCATCTGGGGACCATTGTCCTAGATAAGTTAGCAACCTCTAGGAGAGAAAGTTAAAATCACCTTTGCTTTTCTTTTACTCTTTATTTTAATTTGCCATTTTTAAGCTTTGATTTCCATGTATGTCCTAGCAGCCTATTTTGGTTCAATTAAGTATTTCCTTTCCTGTTTTTCTCTGTTCTGCTCCAGGGGAATCATTCTAACTGCGAAGAATTCGTGTCATTAGATCAGATGGTTCTTTCTTTCTGTCCTTCATACAGTGGCAGGTTTAAAATCCTTTGATGATTCAGCTGTATAATATTTAAAGTTCTATTTCAAATCCTTCAAACTTAGGGTTTTAGGAAATAGCTAGCTGTGTGGGTAGGGAAAAGAAGAGTCTATTAAAATCTCCAATCCTCTTAGTGACCCATTCAGTGAGTCTCTCAACAAATCTATTCAGTTCTTCCCTCTGCTGAAAACAAAGGAAAAAGCAAATGGGAAAGCAAAACCCTACCAAGACAAATCTAAGAGGAGCCCACCCAGAAATAAGCCTTATTAAGAGAGAGTATTGTAAGGGCTACTTATTTTGCACATTCTGAGCACCAGGATATCAAATCTAACTGCTGAGTGGGGTCCAACCAGTTCAGGCAATTTTCCTTTACAATACCGGAAGAGACTCATTTAGAATTCTAGGAATATGGAAAAACAACTAGGGGTAGATTCTTTACTGAGGGCTATACCCTTTTTACATACATATAGTAAACTTTGAAGGCTGTACAAGAGTTCTGAAATCAGTTTCCTTTTGCTTTTCACTCACTGATTATTAAAAACCTTAAACAGGGCTGGGCGCGGTGGCTCACGCCTGTAATCCCAGCACTTTGGGAGGCCGAGGCGGGCGGATCACAAGGTCAAGAGATTGAGACCATCCTGGCCAACATGGTGAAATCCCGTCTCTACTAAAAATACAAAAATTAGCTGGGTGTGGTGGCACACGCCTGTAGTCCCAGCTACTGGGGAGGCTGAGGCAGGAGAATTGTTTGAACCTGGGAGGCAGAGGTTGCAGTGAACCAAGGTCATGCCATTGCACTCCAGCCTGGCACCTGGTGATGGAGCAAGACTCTGTCTCAAAAATAAAAAACAAAAAACAAACAAACCTTAAACAGGCATAGCCAAGGAAATATTTTTGTTCCAGCCTGCACTTCCTTCTATATGTGACACTGTTCTCATTCATTAAGGTCAAGTTCAGTCAGACTTATTCCATTAGATTTTAGAGGGTTTTTTTGTTTGTTTGTTTTGCTTTTTAAGTACTTACTCACAGACTAGTTATTAGGCACTCTATCTTTTACAATTGGTTTCTATTGAAGGCTTTGCTTCCTTTCAACGTTCTTGCTTATTGTTAGTTGGGCCTGTGTAATCTCAAGCTGTCTGTATCTCTAAGCTGAGCATTTTAAGTGTTTCTTCTTTGGGGATCAATGTCCTTCTACACATTAAAGCGTTACTCTGGGAGGACGAGGATTAAATCCTTTTTGACAGGAAGAGAGATTTTCTGTTTGAATAAAAGCTGGAAGTACATTTACCCATTTCTGTAGGACCATGATTTACGTCTATGTAGTACCATGAAACGCCTCTCTTACAGTGCACCCCCTACCCTCCCACGTAGTAGTAGGCGTAATAATAATTGTATTAGCAAGAAACATTTCCATGGTACTTCTATGTGCCAGGTACTGTTCGAATGCTTTATTTTTATTAATTGATTTAATATTGAAATAGTTCTCTAAATTAGATACTATTATGCTCATTTACAGAAGAGAAAATGGAAGCACAGAGAGATTAAGCCCAAGGTCACTGATAAAAACAGAAGCAGTCTAGTCTAGACCCTAGACTCTGCTTTTTTGTTTGTTTAGTTCTCACTCTGTTGCCTGGGCTGGAGTGCATGATATGAGCATAACTCACTGCAGCCTTGAAATTTTGGGTTCAAGCAATCCTCCTGACTCAGTCTCCTAAGCAGCTAGAACTATAGGCACGATCCACCACATCCGGGTATTTTAAAAAAATTTTTGTAGCTATGGCGTCTCCCTGTGTTGCCTAGGTTAGTCTTAAGCTCCAGGCTTCATGTAATCTTCCCAGTTTGATCTCCCAAAGTGCTGGGATTATAGGCATGAGTCTCCCTCCCCTGCTAAGACTGGTTCTTAACTACTTTTCTTTATAGTAAAAAACTAAACCAGAGGAATTGCTTTTTAATCACGTTATTACCAAACATCATGCTTGTTACATGTTGGATCAGTCAGGGTTCTCCAAAGAGGAAGAATCAATTGGATGGATAGATGGGTAAATGAATGGATGAGAAGGAACTTATTAGGGGAATTGGCTCACATGATTATGGAAGCTGAGAAGTCTCATGATAGGTCATCTCCACGCTGGAGACCCAGGGATGCTGATATGTAGTGATGGCTCAGTCCAAGTCTGAAAGTCTCAGAACCAGGGAAGCCCCTGGGGTAGGTCTCAGTTTGAGGCAGAAGGCCTGAGAACCTGAAGGGCTGCTGGTGCAATTCTAGGAGTCCAATGACTGGAGGACCTAGAGATCTGATATCCAAAGGCAGAATAAGGGGTGTCCTCGCTCTGAGAGAGAGAGAGAGAAATATTGAGGGAGAGCGAGACAGAGCTAATTTTCCTTTTCTCTGCTGTTTTGTTCTATCTGCCCAAGTCCCCAGCCCACTGGATGATGCCTGCCCACAACGAGCACAGATCTTCCCCACACAGTCCACCAACTCATTTGCCAGTCACCTCTGGAAACACCCTTACAGACACACCTAGAAAGAAAGATACTATCTAGTATCCCTTAATACAGTCAAGTTGACACCTAAGATTAATCGCCACATGGATTTCTGCAATGAACTCAGGGCCGAGACATATTATGACAGAATAATAACCAGCTTGCAAAACCTCTGGCGACTTTGGGGAGATTGCATTTAGAGAGCACAGATTTGAAACTAGACATACAAGGATTTAAATATCGGGTGTCATTTACTGGATAAAACTGTGAGCATATTTCTTAACCTTCCTAATATGGTTTTTCATATAGAAAAGAACCTATTTCTTAGGGTGTTATGAGATGGAGTACAAAGACAGAATAGCAGCTGAATGAAAAAGTGAGTAGCAAATTGAACTCCTATGCTGTACTTTTAATATGTGTTTATTTAATCCATACATATATTAATTTACATTAATACATATATTAATTTACATTACATTCTGTGCTATTTTATGTACCCTCTCTCCCTGTACACATGTGTGTGTGTGTGTATATATATATATCCATCTCTGTGTGTGTGTATATATATATGTATATACATATATATTTATCTCAACTCACTGAAGTCTCGTATAGCAAGTCTGTGAAAAATTATCATTATCATCAACTCTATTCTACAGATGAAGAAGCTGAGGCTGAGGCACAGAGTGATTAGATATCCTGCCCAGGGTAACACAGGGTTGGGATTAACAGACTGAGATTCAAATCCAGGCACACGGTACCAGTCTGTGTTTTTAATTGCTAGGCCATTTTTGCTTAACACTAGCTAAACCATGGAATAAGAGGGCTAATTGGTATTTTAGCCTCCATGTATTTGCATAAAAAGGGAGAAAGAGACTGCTATCTCAATTGTTTAAGAGCCATTTTAGGTCACATAGTGAGAGGAAGAGCTGGAACTAGAGTGTGCTTTCGTCCATCCACAGCTTTTTCTTTCATAGTCACAGTGATTATGACTTTGGAACCTAACACGTAGGACTACTGATTAAGTAGGAATTTGGGGCTTTTCCAGAAAGTTCAGAACCTACACCACATTGCAAATGATGTACTCATTCCGTTATCACATCACTGTGCAATGATGGATAAGCTAAGCTCACATTGCATTATACTCTTAGGTAGAGAAAGAGGCAGTGGATAAGACTGAAATGGAATTTCCTGCTTGGTTTGTTAATGAAATATCTGAGAGCACTTTCCACAACAACAAAATGCTCCAGTTCTGGTAATGTAGACAAATTCGAGCTGAGTGATTAAATTCCACCTAATTAAAAATTCTTTCTCTAATTTCAGATTCTCTTTGTTTACAAGACTCTTTACCTTCTGTCCAAAATTGTTGTTTACTATGTTTTCCTGCTGCTCAGTTTTTTATTGCATTTCTCCCTGGAGGTAGTTGTATACTGACAATGGTTAACATAATTCTGTATGTAAAGTTTGCATGGAATGTGTAAATATTTGTACTTTAACTCTGAAACAAATCTAATTTAAAATGTATAAATATATTGTTTTCAGAACTCTTTTCGGATGTCTCACCCATTCAAAACTTCTTTTGAACATGAACTGAAGATTGGACACACAATTGTAATTATTTATTAATCTTACATTTAATATTCCCCATGCTGCTATAAAATGTCTGAGGAGACATGCTGCTAAGAATAAACTTCCTCAGCATTGTAGTACAATGCAGACAGTTTTCCACAGGGAAAGAAAAAAAAGAAACATATCTTTTCACCTATTGCAGAGCAAAACACTTAGAATTTTGCCCATTTGAGCTGAGAAGTAATTAGTGGTATGGGATAGAAGCCAAGCATATCAAGAAAACGTGTTCTACTCATGTGCTGATATACCCATTTTGGATTTAGCTGTAATTTCTGTACATTTTGTAAATTTCCTTTACTTCTGTCACAACCTTAATATTAATAACTTGCTTCCCTGAATATAGTGATTTAAAAATAATGGCCATATTTTATATAGATGCAAATTGTAACTATATAAATTTTTAAAGACCTAAGCCAATTTGTTGTATATTTTATTACTAATTTTTTTGTATGACAGCTTAATATGACTTTTCTTTCTTCTACAGTCACTTAGCTCAAAGCAGAATGGAAGCTCATACCAGCCTCAGAGTATCATACTGCTAACAGTCAGTGGAGATCACTTAATGGATTAATTCATTGTTTCAGGAATTTAGCCACATTGCAGGGCTCTCAGTGGCTTCAAGGTCATCTGATTTTCTTTCTGATGTGATACAGAAGCATTCAAATGATGGCCTAATTTGATCCTTCAAACCTCCAAGATATTAATGTATGGCCTTCCTAGGCAATTTTTTCTGAAGTTAACTGCTTTGAAAGTGGAATAAATACATAATCCACTGCACAATCTCATCCTTTGTTTGAGGCAGACCGGCAAGTTGGCTAATGGTTACTTCTGTGTTTATGTATTATATGTCAAATGGTATGGGTCATTGAGCAATCACAGAACTGAGAAGTGGGAGTGTTAGGGATGAACTATTTTGTGTACTTGAAATGCAGTCAGCCAGCCCGAAGGAAATGGGACAGGAACATGATGGAAAGAAGTGGCCATGATCTTATCAATCAGACTTACTTATAGTCTGCCATTATATAATTGTATGTTCTTGGCTCCGTCTGCTGTTAATGGTGAGTCGTTTTTGCAAAAAAAAAAAAAAAAAGTAATAGGTTTATACTTATAAAATACATTGCACAAAATTTATGAGGGATGTTCCAAAAGATATAAGTGGTATTCCAAGAAACAAGTTCTGAAAGCAAAATAAGTCATTAAATCGGCAATTTTGACATGTGATTCTACTTAATGCTGCAGATATCCAAATACTGTATTATTTGACTATTACTCAATAATGTTCATTCTCATTTTTCAGTGTGTAAAATTTCAGTGTAGGCCATGTTTTAAAATATAGTTTATCAGAGGAAAGACAAAGAAGAAAGATGCAAATGCTGTTCTGAAATACTGTAAGTGAAAGCAGTAATTGATGTATAATATAAATTAGCAAAACCAAAATTGACTTCGAAGGCAAAACTAAAATAAGAGTGAGGATACAAGATACTTTCATCACTATAAAAGGAAATGAGCTTATATAAAATAACACATACCCTAATGCCCAACTTGAGGATGCTTTTGGAACTATTCTTAAAAATTTGATTAAGGTAAACGCAGGATGAGAGAAAGTGTTCTGTCCTGAATATCTGTTATGAAGGAAAGATTAAAACTATCAAGAGAATGAATGTTTTTCATGTTTTGAAATTTTAATATTAAAATATTTAAATATTAATACTATTTACATTTGAATATTATATATTTCTGGTATTGCTTTCAAGTTTTAAATGATTTTAGTTTTTTAATGTTACCTTAATTTAAGGGTTTGTGTTTTCAAAAGTCTATATAGCAGAGACCATTTTAATATGTTATTGAAATATATAATCGTATAATGATATATTGCATTACATTAATAAGGAAAACCATGCATTCATTATTATTGTTGTCTTAAAAAAGAAAAATCTATGAAAATTTTAGTATAACTTTATCACAGAAAAATAATTTGCTCTTCACTATTATGGTCACTTATTATTACTTAAAATAATGTAAATAATATATTATGAAAAATACAAGATAATTTATAATTTCAGGAACTTGTAAAAATTATCATGATTTCTGATTTTTAGTTATTGAATCCCAAAGATTAGTATCAATCAGAAATTTGGAAACACTATTAGAGAGTATTCTGTTCTTTCTACAATAGATTTTCATTCACTGAATAGTCTCAATTTATACATTTTTACTGGTTTTATTTTTGGTAACTTATTTGGCACTAGAACCTTCCGGCATCAATGATCTAAATATATACACACATGCATACACACACACGAGACTTCATACACATTTAAACATACATATATGCCATTTCCATAGTATAAGTTCATATAAATTTATGTCGATATTGAGAAATTTCAAATAGAAAAATTAGTTACATTCTAATAATGGTTTGATTTTTTTGAATCCAATTCGTGGAATTTAAGTAAATTCTTTTGGAAGTTCATTCTGTTGAAAGCTAAACATCTATATTATTTTGAACACTTTTGTTAATTCATTTATAAAAGTGAACATTGAAGATGTATTTGCTTTCATTGTGATTTGACTACACATTTTGTGTAGTCAATGTACAACAAAACGTAGTTTCTTTATAGATTAATAAACTTATAAAGCAGATATATACAGGAAATTTGTGATAGTACATGTATAATTTATAATCTAAGTAAGCTACAATATTTTGTAAGGTATAATGATCCAAATTTGTAAGTACCCTATACATATTCAAAGAAACTGAATTATAAAATTTTTGTGAAAGAGCTGGTATTGAACATATATACACAAATTTATCATTAGAGTAATTTATATTTTCTCTTCCTGCAGCCCATCAACAATTCAATTTTAGAAATGTTTAAGCGTACTAAGAATGATTTTGTAAATTGCGGTGTTTTACAAGCCTATTGATTTTTTATAACCAAGTTCTTTAATAAAGAGTTTCATGTTGTTAAAATAAATGGAAGCAGTTAATCATAGTATATAAATAGAATTTTAAATTTTGAAGCTTTTGGATGACTTGAAATTATTGAAGACAAACCATGCAAGCAGGTAGACACTGAAATTGTCCTTGCAAAAGACATAACTGAAAAAATTAAAGTATATGAATGTAAACTTTCTACATGATTTAATTTTAAAATCCTGTAATTGTATTTTCAGAATGTCTTATTTTATGGTAAAAACATCCTTTAATGTAGTTTTTGGTTTTACTTGTATACATTTATTTTCAGTATCATAAAAAGAGATGGAAAGGATTATTGATTTTGGAGAAACATTCCAAAGAATAATAAAAAGAATCAATTTGTTGACAATTTTACTTGTAAATATATTTGTTCAACATTGATATTTTGAATGGTAGTAAAACATGGTACCTGTGAAAAATATTTGGACTGAAATAATTTCGCATTAAATATCAAAAAGTAAAAATTTAGATTATTCTACATATAGCAGAATTTGTTCTGAACTTGCCATTCATAGATAACATTTATTGTTTTTTACTCGATATATTTTCTTAGAGATTCTTTGTAATTTACTTGTTGGATTTCTTATGTTTTTGTCCCGCTAGATCACTGCCTCCTTTTTGACACTAGAGGGCTCCTTAAGCCAGGTTTGCCTCAGTTTCAGTAAAGGATCAGTGTGCTGCCCATCTGGAACTACAGGGGTTCCAAAGGAACTCTCCTGGCAGTGCAGAAAGGCCGGCCAGGGGTTCCTGCCCAGGGAACCTGTGGAACATACATTTCATGAGTAGTGCTGCTGAACAGCCACTCTTTTTTGGCGTCTCCTTTGACTGAGTTATACAGCAGGACTTCCAGGAGTGGGGACGGTAGTCCTTTCTCCTCTTTTTTGTCTTTTGCTTTCTTCAGGAATATATCTCCCATTAGGCACTCACAATGCTTCCTGTCGATTGAGGCATGGACAGAACTTCTGACAAAGAACCTGATGATGAGAAAGCCAGTTGTCCACCTCAATCTCACTTTTTCTAGTGTAGAAACTGAGTCAGGGGAAATGTTTCACATGCTTGGTGCCAGGAAGATTGTGGATAGGGACATCTGAGACATGAAAACCTATTCTCTCACCATTTGCTCAGAGTTTTTTTCTTTTTTTTTTTTTTCACTTTTCTGTGTCCCTGTGATCTGACCCTATCATATTGAGTTCTGAGATACTGCTGGTGGTAACCTTGGTGCTGTATACTTATATTTAGTTTCCTGTGGGGAAAGTGAAGCCAGCTTGTGTCTAAGCCACAATTTTGGACCTGGAAGTGCTTCTAAAAAAGTTTTGAAAAATATGATAAGAACTTTACCTATTGGCCATCTCCTATGGGCTAGGGAGCAGATTTGATGAACGACATGCATTAATTATTTCTTATGAGAATCCCATGAAGCAGCTTATAATTATTTTTACCCTTATTTTATAGACAAGACAATCAAGGCTTGTTGAAGTAAGATAATGTGCCCAAGATCAGAAGATAGTAAGTGGAAAAAAAAAAAGGGATATTTGCTTCTGCCTGATTTCATGCTCACAGCTCACACTCATTCTTAATGTAGGTTTTAAAGGATTTTCAAGGAAATATTAGACCCAGAATAAAGGACTATCATCTTTACCTTGAAGCTAAAGAAACCAAGGTCAAATATAATCTAAAAAATCAAAAGATGGTCAGTATTACCAGCATGTTAAGAAAACGGGTTTTAAGTACACAACTTGAGTTAAAATTTCAGATGAACAACCTGCTAGCCGAGTAAACTTGAGATCCATTCTTCTGGTCCATGAAATTCAGCATTTATTATTATAAAAAAATGATAAAATGATGTCTACATTAAAGAGGGGCTCAAGAATAAAATAAGGTAGTACTTTAAAAGTTTAAAATATTATCTATTATTTTCTTAGTAATAATAAAATACAGCAGTTGTTTGCGAAATGACTCCATGTGAGTCTACATTTGATAATACTTTAAAGACTCTACTTGCATTATCTAATAAATAGATTTTTCTGCTTATATGCTTAAACTTGGAAAAGTTCTATCAAAATAAAATGTGGGTCAGCTAATTTTTGGATAGGTTTGTGGAAGTCATTGGCATTATAATAGATTGGTCAAACTGGCTATGATTTTTTTAACTTCCTCTCCTCAAAATTAGGGGGATTCTTCCTATTACCACATTATTTTACTTATAACCTGTGGATGAAACCAGACAAACCAAGATAGTATAGTTTATTCCTAAATAGAATAGTTTCAAATGTTTTCAGTTTGCAGACAAAGTTATTTAGCATTATACTTGGTGGGAGTGGTGAAGGTGAAATTTGTAATTTGATGTTATTTATAACAACAAAATTAACATTGTTTGCAATTGTCTTTCGAGGGAATATATGGCAGATTATATTTTTGTTTCTGGGCCAGCCAAAGTAATCCTAGCACTTTGGGAGGCCGAGGCAGGTGGATAGCTCAGGAGTCAGAGACCAGCCTGGGCAACATGGCGAAACCCTGTAACTACAAAAAATAGAAAACTTAAATGGGTGTGGTGGCATGCACCTGTAGCCCCAGCTACCTGGGAGACTGAGGTGGGAGGACGCTTGAGCCTGGCAGTTGAGGCTGCAGTGAGCTGAGATCACATCACTGCACTCCAGCCTGGGAGACAGAATGAGACCGTGTCTCAAAAAGAAAAAGACTAAGAAAGAAAAGAACGAAAGAAAGAACGAACAACGAAACTGTGTTTCTGACCTATTTCTCCAAGGACTTAAAATTTAATTTTTGAGCAGTGTAATAAATGTAAAGAATATTTGAGATGAATCTAAAGATCTGCTATCTCACTAGAAATGTGAATTTTATCAAGTCTATCTTTCTACGTCTGTTTCATTATCTGCTAACAAAAATAATGTTGGGAAGATCAAATGCAACAACAAAATGGGGACATTCTGTAAACTGGATAACTCTAGTTGGTTAGGCCACGTCTCAAACCTAGTGTAAATTGATGTATTAAATGAGACAAAAACATTGAATGCTTTGTATTTCTAATAGATGCGAATAGTATACACAGAATTACTACAAAGGTTAAGTAGCTTAATCTGCTTATGTAAGCAGTCATGAATCTGCTTATGTAACCAGTTTTACTCATTTGGTTGAGGAACTCTAGTATGCTGAACACTTGCTGTGGAGCAGACAGTATATTATAGTAGTGAATAAAACAAAAATTATTTTTTTAAGTGAGGTTTATTGTCTACTATTAATAGAAGAGTTGGACATAGCACTCCTATGATCTTAACTAAGCATTGTGATAATTTATAAGAAATAAATTAACTAAATTCTATGAGAAAGAATAACATCTGGGCAGTGATAGCTAGCTTGGTTTGGAGATTTGGAGAGTACGATGCTTGAATTGTACCCCAATAGATGAGTTGATTTTAGCCAAGTGAAGCCTCTTACTTGATGGGTGGGAATAAGTGAAGAAGCTGTCCAGGTAAGAAATAACATATTCAATACCTGAGGCAGGCAAGAGCTTGGGGTGTTTTCTAGGAACTGAAATTGGTTCAATGAGTTTGCAATATAGGGGCATGAGATGGGTTTGAAGATCTGGACAAAGTCCAGATTATGCAGACTTTGGGGCCATGTTAAAGTGGTTGCATTCTATTCTAAATGAAATGGAAAGCCATTGAAAGAGTGGAGAGAAGAATAAGTTTCCCATATTGGACACATAGGTATACAGGGACCTAGAAGTATGTAAGTGACTGAATAAAGTAGTTAGTTGGATATAAGCCTGTGACTCTGGGGATCAGGACTAGCAATATCAGTTTGGGAGTCATTAGCATAGACCGTCTTTAAAGCCATGGCAATGGATGAGATCTTTTCAGAAGAGAATCTAGTGCAAGAAAAGAAGTAGTATGTGTGAAACCAAGGAACTCCGACACTGAAAACTTTAAAAGAGGAGTTGTTAGCAAAAGAGACGGAGAAAGAGTTGTCAAAGAAATAGGAGGAAATGTGGTGTCAGCGTCCTGTGTTTTGAGAAATAGTGGCCAATTGAGACAATGCTTAAAAACTATGGAGGTCTGTAACAACTTTAGCAAGAGTGGCTTGGGTGGAGTGTCGCAAGCAGATGACAGATATCTGATGTTGAAAGGTAAGCAGGAAGTATAGAAGTGAAGCCAGGACAAGAAAAAAATTCTAAAATAAGTTTTGAATAAGAACACACAGAGAAATCTAGAGTAGTAACTATCGGTAGATAGGACACTTTTATTTCTTGAAGATTAGAAATAAAACATGCTTATATGTTAACAGAAATAATTCAATTGAGAGGAGAGGTTTAAGATAAAGAAAAAGAAAGATTAGTCAAAGAAGTTATTCCTCGGGAAGGCAAGAGAGCCTGGGACTCAGAATACAAGCCAAAGGACTTTGTTAGGAGAAGAGATTAATAGTTATAAACATCCAGGTCTACTCAGTTATAGAAATCTCTTAGTTGATGTTCACCT
This sequence comes from Aotus nancymaae, assembly GCF_030222135.1. NCBI lineage: Eukaryota > Metazoa > Chordata > Mammalia > Primates > Aotidae > Aotus > Aotus nancymaae. Next base: position 6,149,763 of record NW_026988532.1, on the reverse strand, counting down.
TCAAGGATACAACCCAGAGGCACATAACTGGGTTTATGCAGCTTAGAGTTTTGCCAGAGCAGTACAAGACAGTGAGAGGAGGCCAACGAGCGTAGTTTGCAAGGGAGTGATTACAATCAGTTGGGCTCAAGACTTTTGGTAATAGAGTGACGTAGACTTTGTATTCGTAGCAGTAAGCTATATGTGGTCTAGCTACCTTTGACTTGTACCCTGTGATATATATTTAGTTTGAAGGCTAATATTGGTTTCTTTATTGCTACTTCTAAAATATGTCTAGATATGAACATTTTAGTAGCTAATATTTAGTGCCTATTTTCTCACTGGCATTCTTCTCTTCAATAAAGTCAGTAATCTAAGTTGTAAGAATAACTATTTTTATGGATTGCTATAAAAGTTATTTTATTTTGAATTCTAAAATACTGTCTTCTAAACATCACTTGATAACATAGATGTGTTCTTGGCCTGCTGGGTAAAAGATACTCTAAATTTGCTTCAAGAAGTTTGAAAATATGAGTCTAAATGGGAATATGTTAGGCAAGTTTATTAAACTACACACACACCATACACACACGCACAGACATGCACACACACGCATGCACACGCACATGCACACATATGTAAACTCATCCTGCAAAGCTCCCTTGTTTCCATCTATGAAAATCCATCCAGCAAATACCCCTCTGCTGTATTAGACTTGCCTGTGAGCTTCATTTCTGCCACCATTACCTTTTGGTTTTTGAGGTGGCAGCATGTTGTGTACATGTAGATGCAACAGTGAGGATGCATGTACAACAGGGCAGGCCTCCTCACATAACTGGCTTTTCCCAATGTCTGTTTTTAATTGGATGATTTTTTATTTTCCCTTTCTGCCCATTATAATGAATTTTTTTAAAAAAGAGATTGTCTCTGATTGCTCTAAGATTAAGATAATTCTTCTCCATGAATAAATTCATAAATAATAATCAAACATTTATAAAAATCAGCATGTTATCCGTAGAAACCTGCAAGCAATTTAGTTTTTAATTACACATATACATATATTTCTGTTTTAACTTTCCCCATTCTTTTCTCCAACTAATGGTGATGTAATACATTTTTGGAAATATAAGACAGCTATTCACAAATTCTGGGAGAGATACTTAAAGTATTAGAGAACTCATCCTTTGAATAACACTGTATGTCATCCTCCCCAAATTATCTCATTTAATTCTGACAATAACTCTTGAAAAATGAGTGTACAAGCATCATAACTATTCCATTATTACAAGTGGTAAAATAAAAATATGAAGAGTGTAGGAGTTTAAGTAATTAGCCTAAAGTGATAGAACTAGTAAGTAGCAAAAAGCAGAACTCAATCTCAGGATCTCATATTACGATTTCTGTGTTTTTTCTACTATCCACACTGCCTTTCCAAACTGTACTTCGGTAGCTGGGGCAAGTCATGTGACTGGATTTAAGTGGAAACAAGGAGATGACCAATAAAGCACGCTCTGGAATGTGCTTCCCTTTGGAAATAATTCTGGAGGAACTGGACCTTCATAGAGAAGGCAAGCCCACGATTTCAGTCACGATTTCCACACTTCTTGGCAGAGTCTTGCTTGTTCTGTCACTTATTTTATAGGATTTTATGAGATTTTAATAACACATTTAGTAACATATCATAAAGAAAACATGATATAATGAAAGAAAAGGGAAATAGAGTATACTAGATTAGCCCTAAATTAATAACCCCAACTATAAATGTTATATGATTTACAAGATTATTTTTTCACCAGGGGAAAAGTATTTGTGTTTGTCATATAAACGTGTGTGATGTACATAGTTAGTAAAACTGATAGTATTAATAAAAATCCTAATAGGCATCATGATTAGAATAAAATGATATTTTGATCCAAATCCCTAATTAGAACAGTGCATTTACCAACTGTTCTCATGGGAAATGGAGCCAGAATTCACCATTTAAAATGATACCTAATTAATCTTTCTTTGTAACAGATGTCAGCCTTATTTTCAAATCTTTTGTAGACAATAACTCTCTGTGTGACTCTTTTAATTGCCTATCTGGGGTTATTTTTTAACACTATAATATATGGTTAAATAAAGAAGGCAGAGAAAATCAGTTTAACTGTGATTTGAGTCTGTTTCGCTACTATGGTGGGAATAGGAAATGCTTAACACCACAAACACATTCATGATTCCATTAGAATCAATTTAAAATCAAGTTCAGTAGTAAGTGTGTTAACCACAGCATAGCGAGGAAACACTGGCCTGGGAGTTAGGAGACCAGAAATCTCTGCCACATATTATTGTATCATCTCAAGCAATTCATCCCACCTCTTCAAAGCACAGATGCACGGTGTCTGCATAACAAAGCCACTGGACTGTGATTCTTAGCGTCTCTTCCAGAATGAGGATTCTTTTATTATCTTTTAAAAAATTCAATGTTTATAACTTACATTCCATTTTAATTTACTCTGTGCACATGTATGTGTACATATGTATATACTCACACACATACATATAGCTCTATCTTTATGTAGTATTTAGACTTCATTCCACAGTGTCTTTTGATGAAGAAGAGCAAGATAGTGACAAGTAATAAAATTATTTATGCTTTTTGACATATATTATCTGTTATAGGTAAAAAAAGAATTATTATTTAATAATAGTTTTCAGTATATACCTGTGGAAGCATAATATTACATTTTGAATGCTTTTGCATCGAGTTAGGAAAAACAATTATGATGAAAATTTAAGATATATATTTAATTCCTATCAATTCTTCCTTACTATACTAAAGCAATGTGTATTTTTATTCTAGCAATTACTAACCAAAAATGACAAAAGTATAATATGAAGAACAGAAAAAATTATAGAATAGAGTGTGTCAAAGATGGTGTCAGTACTTGCTATGATAATTAAAGGTAACGGGCAGTTAGTAGGAACCTATGTATCCCTATTGTTGAGGATTTGAATATTGGATGAAGACTGAAATAATTTGATCTGTAAGTCTGTTGGCTTTGAATGAGCTCTATACTGTTAAACGAAAACCCATAAAGTTGATAACCTTTATAATGCCAAAATGGCTAATAGCAGATAAGAACCATTAACATTTAGTAAGAGCTCATGCTCTACAGACTATATTTTATACATATAATTAACTTCACTTTAGTCCTTTAATTAGCTTCACTTTGCAGATGAGAAAACTGAGACTTGCAGATATTAAGTAAGTTAGTCAAGACTTCTCAACAAAAGTTGAGGGGAGCCAAGATTCCAACTTACGCAGTTTGAATCCAAATTCTTATCAATACACAATAAAACTGACCAGCAAAGGTGTAATGCGGAAACAGAAGACCAAATACCACGTGTTCTCACTCATAAGTGGGAGCTAAACGTTGAGTAGGCATGAACATAAATATGGGAAAAATAGGCACGAGGGGACCAGAAGGTAGACAAGAGAGGGACACAGAGAGGGAGGTAAGAGCTGAAAACCTACCTACTGGGTATCATGCTCACTACCTGGGTAATGGACTCAGTCATACCCCAAACCTCAGCATCACACAATATTCCTCTGTAACAAATCTGTACAAGTGCTCCAATTCTAAAATAAAAGTTTAGGAAAAAAGCTTAAAAATGACCAACTGATCATAAAGGATTAAAGGAAGCATGTATGTCATTCCTAAATGTTTGTCTTTAGCTTGACCTACTTGTATATCCACATGCCTTTTAGACTTATCCCCTAGAAAGTCTCAGACTTACCTCCAACCCACACTGCCCAACTGTGCTCACCATCCTGTACATTAAACTTACTCCTTCCGGTCGGGCGCGGTGGCTTATGCCTGTAATCACAGCACTTTGAGAGGCCGAGGCCGGCGGATCACGAAATCAGGAGTTAGAGACCAGCCTGGCCAACATGGTAAAACCCCGTCTCTACTAAAAATACAAAAATTAGCTAGGCCTGGAGGCCCGTGCCTGCAATCCCAGCTACTCAGGAGGCTGAGGCAGGAGAATCGCTTGAACTGGAGAGGTGGAGGTTGCAGTGAGCCGAGATTGGGCTATTGTACTCCAGCCTGGGCGAAGACTGGGGCGTGACTCCGTCTCACAAAAACAAAAACAAAAACACACAAACAAACAAAAAAACTTGCTCCTTCTCCAGTTATTTTCCTAGCTGGACAATGTTCCCATCATTCATCTATGACTCAAGCATAGACATCAATGCTGTCTTCTCTTTCCTCACTTGCTACATCCACTTCATCCAATTCATTATATCAATTCAATCCTATTACTTAAATACTTTTAAAACCAATTGCTCTTCTCTATTGCCATGGCCTCCCTCCTGGTCCAGGAGACTATCATTTCTCATGTGGTCAACTGTAAAATTTCCCAATGTTGGCTACTCTTCCAGTTTTACTCTTTTCTATCCATTCTTTATACTTTAATAAGAATGATGCTTTAAAGTCACATATTTTATTATATAACATAGCTGGCTTATATTTTCATTATTTTGGATAAAATCCGACCTCCTTAATATACCTACAAGTTCAGGTCCCTGTTTGCCCACTTTCCCCCAAACCCACATCATCTTATGCCATGATCTCCTCCCATCTCATGTCACAGCCATGCTGTTTTTTTCTCAGTGCTTTGCTTACCTTTGCTGCTTCAGGATCTTCACACATTCAAGTTACTTATCAGTCACTTCCTAAATGATAGTAACTGTTTTGAGCACTAGGGAACAGTGGTGAGCAAGACTGACCACGTCCCTGCCCTCATAGAACTTTTATTTTAATGATTTTGAGGGACAGACCGTCAACCAAGAAAATGACATATTTCTGAAGGATAGCAAGTTCTATGAAGAGAACAGGGCAAAGGGACAGAGCAAATGGATGTCTGTGGTGGAGTCTAGGATACACATGAGTTTTTAGATGCCTGGAATATTCTTACAGTGTTCTCTTGACATCCTACCCTGCTTTCCAGACCATGCCTGGCTAACTCCTACTTATATTACAGTTCTGAGCTTAATCATCACTTGATTGAAAGGCTTTTCTTGACTTCTCCTCTATCTAGACTAGAATGGGTCTATTGTACATGCCCCAAGTTCTCTGCTTGCTCTTTTGTAATAGCTATCTGGCTTTAAATTAATTATTTGAAATCCATTTCCTATACTCCATGAGAAAGAACCATTTATTTCTGGTACTTATTCAATACAAAAGACAGACCCATAAACCTCTACTCAATGAGCTTATATTCTTACTAATGTTTGAGAAATCACATAAATAAATAAGGTAATATCAGTTAGCTAAAAGACATCAATATTTGCCTGATTATAAGTTTAGCAAATACAAAGTATAGGTTTTTTTTTTTTTTTAACAATCTGTAAGTGACGAACCTCCACTGTCTAAAATTTTAGGGATAGCTTCTCTAAGGAAGTGATAGTTAGGCTGAGGCCTAGATGAGAAGAGTTAGCTGGGTGAAGATCTGACTTGGCTACATGAGAAAATATCTCAGCACACCATGGTGGGGAACCATAGAGATCAAGGAAAAGGCAATACTTAAATTGGGAGTCAGAGGAGATTCCCTGAGGAGGTAAAATTTGAGTTGAGACCTCAACGGCAAGAATAAATCAGCCATGTGACTATCAGAACAGTGGACTTTCAGAAGAAGAGAAGAGTACAAAAGCCCTGTGACAAGAACGAGCCTGGCGTAGCCTAGGAAAGCTAAGAGGGCTAGCATGTCTGAGCGTGTTAATGAAAGTGGATAGGGGTAAGAGATAAGGTCCGGTCTGAAGGAGGCAGAGGTCAGATCACAGTGGGCCTTGCTGAGCGTTGCAAGGAACTTAGACTTTATTCTGAGTGCACTGAAAAACCTGGATGATTTAAGGCAGGACAGTGGTGTGACATAATTTGTATTTTAAGACTATTATTCTGGCTATTTTAGAGAGAAAGGATTTTAGGAGGCAGGAGGGCAAACAGTAAGAACAGTTGAAAGCTCACAGGTAACATAAGCGATCACCTCTGTAATAGGAATGAATGGTCAGAAAGAAAGGAACGTTGTGCATTCTGTCATGGAGATGATTTTCTCTGAGAACAAAGAAGCAAGATGCAGTGAAAAGACTTAGGATTCCGGCTGACTTGGTTTTAAACTGGAGCCTACCTATAGGATTTCGAACAGGTAATTTATAAAATAAGCACAGTCATCCATGCCTCACAGGGTTATTAAGAACACCACTAAGGAAACGTTTTTGAGCCTCTCGTAGTACTGGTACATGAAACGGACTTAAAAAAAAAAAGCATGTTTCTTTTCTTCCCCTTTTAAGGACAACTATTCCCTGTGAGGAATAATATCTTACGGCACCAGTGGCTATTAATTTAACAGCAGTGACGAGCATTTCATGAGGGCCCCTCAGTTGCCAGGCACTGTGCTGGTTGCTGAGGCCACAAAAGGAAACAAGACAGACCAATTTCCCTTTCACAGTATCTAATAGTACAGCAGGAAAGGTAGACATTAAACACATGATGACGAAAATAGTTACCTGATCGTAGTTGTGATGAATCTTCAAAAGAACAAAGTTCTTTACAGTATATAATAGCAAGACCACCCAATCTGAGGTTTTAGGGAAGGCTCCTGGAATGGCATTGAGTTCTATGTCTGAAGGGTGAATGTTAAGTAGGTGATGATTTACTTAATCTGGTCTTTTCAAAGGTGACAGCTGGTACAGTAAGTTTTGATAATAATTAGAAAGAGAAACCAAGAGATTAAATCTGACGTGAGGTAAGAAATCCTGTACCAGGGCCCCGGAACAATGAGATGTGGGGGTGTGTGATCTATGACGGGGAAGAGGAAGTTTGTCAGTTCAGAGTTCAGCTTAGAAAGTGGACAATGCATATATCATAGAAATCAGAGGGATGATCAAACTCATAAGTTTATCCTCATTCCTTCCAGCATTCAAGACATTGGGAGCATAAATGAGAAGGAGAAATTAGACTCAGGAAAGCAGAGTTAGTATATGGTTTGGGAACCTGGACAGTCTTGTGAGTCAAGGTGGACTGAGCAGTTTCAGATACAAGTAAATAAATGGTAATTTCTCCTTCCTGGTATTCATAAAGATAAAAGATCAATTCACAGCTTATCTACAACTGCCTTAATTATGTTGTAAATATCAAAATATAAATCATGATCCCAAATCTAAGTTGATTTATGAGTGAAAGATCTAAAATTTTATAAAATATTTATTATCTATTTGTGCACAATTATTCCAAAAATAATTTACCTGAAAAATCATTATATATCTTTGGTATGCCAAAAATATTCAGAATGTAGGAGGCCATAGCCATAACTTCAATTCTGCTTTTTTCATATTACGAGATTGAAATGAAAGCAATTGCTGAAAATGCAGTCTTTGATCAAGTATCTTTTTGTTTTAGAAAAATAATATTAAAGGGAAAGTGTGAAGTTCATATTCTCATTTCATGGTGAGCCCATTAAAAAAACAAACACATAAAACAATGACAAACAAACAACACTTCAAGTCTGTAAAATTATTTGTGCTATTCAAAAACTCTTCACCGGAAAGAATTTTTCACTAGTTTTTAAAACTACGTTCATTTTCTGTTCCTGCCTATTGCATTTAGAGATGGCCGAGTTGACAATGTTCCTTCCCGTATGTGCTGATGTGGCTGAAAATCCCAGCGGCCAATCAGCAGTTTTTGCACACCATGGTTTCCAGTCCACTCTGTCCTTTGAGCAAGGATTCTAAGTGCTGCTTGCCAAGCCTGCTCGGTTGGTGGTCTTGGCCTCAAACTCAGTGTGTTGTCAAACTGAATTGTTTCATCTCTGATCATGAAGCTTCTACTTGTCCTACAGGATGCTGTGTCTTCTTTGTGCCCTACAAGGTTATAGTCCTTTAAACTGGGTCATTGGAAATATTTTTCTTGCCTGCTGCCTGAAGCTAAATCTCCATCAGTTTCCTCTAGTTATTCTTCTGCTCACCTGGAATATTCCATTCTTCAGCTGTAAGAAAAAGCTTAACTTTTTTAAAAAATGTGAATCAGAATGGAGCTCTGCCATTTAGGTATGTTCAGCTTTAACAGATTAAAGAGTGAGCATGCAAGAGCTTTCCTTCATTGCCCTCACACTTGCTGGGAAAGTATAAATTATTGCAAACCCATGACTTAATTGACTCAGTATAGGGCTTCACCTTTTCCCATGTGCTTTCTGAGTATAGCCTTCCGCCTGTGGACTTGGTGCATACATTATGTCTACTCACATGAATGCAAGAGAGGGCATTCTTCAAAGGCAGTGTTGATTTTTACTATCATCTTGTGCTTTCTTTTACCCCCAATCCCTGCAATTTAGACTCTTTTAAACTTCTTAGAGAGAGCATCAGCTTCAAATGGATTTTTTTTTCCTTTCTTAAGTTCAATATGTGAATGTAACATGCCTAGCAAACTGTCCAACACACAATAGATGCTTTATTTCATTTCTTCGGATTCATTCATCTTTTAAAAATTATTAAAATATTAATATATTTTCCCTTTTTCTCTTAGTGATCTCTATAACATATCCTTAACTTTCCAAATTATTTTGAATCAGTGGAATTAAAATACTATCTTAATATGGAAAGATCTAGAGTTCATCAGAGAATAAATTTAGGACTAGATATTTTTGTTTACAGTTTTTATAAAGATAGAGGAAAACATGCTTGAAGAATGAATCCATCATTTTTGTTATTAAGAGTAATAGTTGTTTGATGTTTCATGGGAGGAATTTTTGAACCCATAAATGGATCTTCATACATTTTAAGGTCATCTTGAAGGGACAGTTTAGGTATGGCAAATGCCATCTGACGGTGTGTGACTTTTAAGAGTTTAGTCTAAAGAAACATGAATAGGTTTGTAACTGATGTATCTGAAAAATTCATCTATCCTTTTGATTCTATTGCTTCAAGGCAAATTCTTCCTTCCCGAAGGGAGAAGGTGTTTTCTTTCCATCTGCAATGGCCAAACAAATTATTTTAATCAACGTTCTTTGAGGCCCAAACCACATTACTCTCCTACCACAGATTCTTCTGCAGATGTTTTATAAAGAGTAGAATTCCCTTGTGCTTCCAACTAGGAAATCTGGGTTACAGATTTTAAGAAGAATTCTTGGGAAACTCTAGGAAGGAATTAGTCTTAACCTATCAATAATGTGTAGTAAGAAGTAGGGGGAAGAAAGGAAATGTCTTTAGGGAAACTGTCTGCATGGAGAAAAGGGATGAGATCTGATCATCTTCTTTCTTCCAACTCCAATTCTCCAAAGCCCTAATGCCTACTAATATCATATATTTCTATTCAAGGGAGGAAAATGTATAAAATACATTTTTAAAACTAATCATAGATTACTGAAATTCAATAAACGTGTAGAAAATTTGTATATATAAAGCAGATTTATTTTCATTATGTGAGCATGAAAACTACAAAAAAAAAGTTTCTATAGCCTTAAATAGTTGAAATGATTTTCTTCTCTAAAAATTGTGTTTTCAAGTTTCATTGCCTTGTGCCAGTTTTCAGCCTAGAGTGAATTTTTATGGTTGAGTCATAAACCTCTGAAAATCATACCACTAGTTTATAGTGGAAGGCTGACACCACTTTAATTACAGTGTGGCAAGGGCTGGGGTGAGAAGCATGGCATTAACTCCTTCATTCACTCAATGCTTCAGATGCAGGTGGGCTTGGTGATTCAATCCTGAAAATGCGTATCGCCAAGTCATCAAGTTTGTACATAGATGTGTTTTATTTATGTTTCTTTGCCCCTTCCAAGAAATACTGTCATTAGAGTTATAATGAATAGCTTTATTTGTCAGTTTGGATCAAAACAATCTGACACTCTGAATAAACCAACTTCCCTGGGCTGTTGTAGCAAACATACTTCAGACTTAGATTCACAAGCTGCATCTGATAACTGTTACCACTGGGATCTTTCTTTGGCTAAAAGATAAAAAATAAGAGGTTTGGTCTTCTAATTTGAAACTGAAAAGTGGCTCCAAAACTCATGCCATACAAGAGGAAAATCCAAGACTTTTGGCCACACTGCTTCTTTGGCAACATTGCCCGTATTTTGATGAACAAGCAAATGATCAAGCAACTGTTTAAGAAGATCAATGAACCATAAATGGCCTGAAATAACTGACTCATGAAAGCAACAGAGCTTTAGGCATCTTAGGGATCTCAAATACGGAGGCTGCTTTTGTGTTCACTGGTAGGACATACTTAGAATAAAAACTGCTGAGAGATTACAACCGTGTATTATATATAGCACTTAGTACATTGTGAACCCTTAAAAACAGAAACCAATTATAATGAGATGTTAAAAATAAGGAGAAAAGGAAGACAGGCATTTTCTTTGTAGTAAGATACCTAAGAAATTTTATCCTAAAATGGCTGAGGAAACAGCCCTAATGAAATAAGCTAAACTGGGACAGATCCATCAAGTCAATAACTACATTAGCAATTACATCCTTTTAGTGAAAAAGCAATCTGGGCCTTGTCTCCTCAGCTATTGAAGGGATGTCTCCTCAGCTGTGCTGGGAGAGTCCAATAACTTTGGCTGCCTCAGCCCTCTAGAGCTTTCAGTTAAAGCGGTTGATGGATTAAGTTGGCAGCTAACAAGGGCCAGCCACTAGGGTGTATTGGGACTGTGTCTGAAAGCTCATGGAAAATTCTGAGAGATTCTATATCCAAACAAAGTATAGAAATGGATTTGATGGCCACTTCCATGCTGAGAAGTTTCCTTAAAACATTAATAAACTGGTCATCCTGTTTTCTGTGAAAGACTGACAATGGGAATGTAAGCAACGACATTCTGCTAGGGTTGGAGATGTGGGTAAGACATGTTTTCAAGGTGTTCCTCACAGAATCATAATCTGCTAATTCTGCAAGGCTTCTTAGAGGAAAATCTTGCCCAGTGCCTTGCACAAGTCCACTTACAGAATTAGGGGAGAAACTAAATGTAGAACTCAAGATTTGTGAACACCCATTAGTATTGTACCGTAATATTACCTTATTCTGCCGATTCATTCTGCTTGGGCAGTAGCCACCAACTGAATAAGTTCTACTTATGCCCAATTGCTTATTCATGGTGGATGGTTGCTTCCTTCCCTCATTCTCTTTTTTTCTCTCTTTTCTCCCAAGTCCGTGTGATGTTCAGGGTCTTTAGCAGATTTACTTTCCAATGGGTACAACATTGTGGAAGATGCACAATAACAATGCTATGAAAAATCATTTTGTGGAAACTCTCTTAGAGTTACATTATTATTATATTTAGGATGAAATTTTGTCAGTATCTTATGACAAAGAAAAGGCTTGTCTTCCTTCTAATTTTTCAACATGCCACAATAATCAATTTATGTTTATTAATACCTCACAATATATGTAATATAGGGAAGTGGGTTGGATGTCTACATAATGTAGCTGAATGAGAATAGAATTTAGAGTCAGACTTAGCTTCGAATGTTGCCTCTGACCCTTTCATGTAGCATTGGGTAGGTTGCTAGGCATCTTGAATTTTAAGTCTTTTTTTAATAAGGTGTTAGTAATTTCTACCATAGGACTGTTGGAAGAATTGGATAATATAACATGCGTAAAGTGTTTAGAACTGTACCTGAATTCAAGTGTCTGTGATCCTAAATCACTTTCCGATTCCAAACCAGGAATTTTTAAAGTGTGATATCTGGATAAGTAGCACCACCATCACCTGGGAACTTAGAAATGTAAAGTTTGTGGCCCCACTGAAACTTTCGGAATGAGAAGCTAGAGGAGGGATCTAGTGAAATGTGTTTTAACAAGTCCTAAAAGTGACTCTGATGCACACTCAGGTTTCAAACAACTGCTTTAAGGAAATTGACATAGGGACCGTGGATTTTTTTTTCATAGCTGTCCTTGATGTTCATTTCTTTTCTAATCTATAGTCTTGCAATTCTTAGAAAATGGACCTAATACAATGAGTATGTTAGTCATTATCTAACTAGTTTTATTTTCCGCTTGCCATTTTATGCTGTTTATATAGCCCATTTTTTAAAAAGTGTGTCTTACAATTGGCCAGAATTAACCTACATTTTCTTCCCAGACTGTCTATTTTGTGGATTTATAATTTTCAAAATTCAATAAGATAAAATGAGTTTAAAGTCAATATACACCGTCAGAGTTAAAAAAAAAAAAATCATTGTTGAGTTGTTTGGCAAGCTAATGCTGTGGAAACTAAATTAATCAATCTTGGCTAAAAGTGGTTCCAGCTGATCCCTGTACATTTAGCCCTGCGTAGAATTGTTACTATGTTATTTAAACTGTTGAATTCTCAACCATTTAAATGGACAGGTGTTTTCTTCTCCTGATAACCTGCATGTTGCTTGAATAGCCCCAGTCTGAAGCTCTTCTGGGCAATTTTCCTTTAATTAAACCTGACAGCAGTTTTGGTCTGGAACTTTTAGAAACACCCTAGGATAGCTTATGTCCTTTCCACTTACTAAAAAAATAAGCTCCTGCGTTCCACAGGATGATTTAGGTGGAAGTGTTTTGAGAAAGTTAAAAGCATCATATGAATATAAAGCACTATTTCTCATTTGGATAAGTTGACCTGGGTGAAGTAGGTTTTGAACAGCAAAGTGGTTCAACTTTTGCTCTAAGTATTCCTTCCTTGCATTCTTTCTCTCCTGAAGTACTTTAAGACTTTCCCTTTTGGATCCCTAAATCCCTAGAGTTGCTTTTTTTTTTTTTTTTTTTTTTTTTTATCTAGAACAAGGAATAAACAAAGCAACAGGAAAGGCTTTCAGAGCTAGCATTTTGGGGAAAACAACCCCTGACATCTATCTGCTTTTGGAAATAGACAAGTTAACTTAATCTAGGGTACTGGGGCAGCTGGACTATGGGGGTCTTGAATATATGGTCATAGACAGTGGCATTACCTTGGCCAAGATACTTTCAGACAGCTGATTTCAGAGGCCAGGGGAGTGGGGTCACAGAGTTCTCAGGCTTTAAGTTGGTTCTACAGGGTCGTCTGCTTGACGTTATATCTTGAGTAGCTTTATAAGTTTACTTCTATTGAAACACATAGGTCCACTTGCGAATGGAGGCATCATGTAGGAAAAAATACTTAAAACTTCATTAATTTTATATATCTGACTCCTACAGTGTTCTAGTACTTCTCATAGAGTGTTTCTTCCACAATCAAATGTTAAAAGATGTGAATAGCTACTATATAAATAATACACTCTAATATTCAAAGACTTCTCTTAACAAGTTTTGGTAACTGGCTGAAATTGCTAGTGACAAATAAAACTCGTTCTAAAAAAATATGGCAGAGAAAAGAGTAAGCAAGCTCAAAAGCCTCAGTTAACTAAATTAATACCATATTGGCTAATGCACAAACAGATTCAATTTTCCTTAATTAGTCAGAGTTAGGTGACAACATATTTAATCAGTGAGCTAACGAGTGCAGCAGCTGATTGCTCTCACCGCCCTGTGTGTGTCTTGACTTAAAAAGTAAATAAAATTACTTAGACTACAATAATAAAGTGGTATTTTAATTTTATTATAGTAGCAACCTTTTGGAAGTACCATATAGCAGTGAAAACGGATTACTTACTAAATAATTTTTCCCCCACTTTAACACGTCACCATTGTTTCACCCTTTGGAGAAGAGACAGCTAAATAGAAGTTTGTCTGTCAAGGAGACAGACCACATCTTCCACATATTCTGTGTCTCTTCTGCAAGATACGGAGATAGTTCTGAGTGCACTGCTTGAATTCACTGTAGCAGCTATATTCCTATGTGGCAAAACATGGCCTTTGGCAGAGAGAGGGATCTATTCAAAATTCAGTGTTGTTCCAATTAGTTAAACACATCTAGAAGCCAGCAGTGTGTCTGCTTGTTTTTTTTAGTGTCTTTGTCAGTGAGATAAGGAATAGGTGACATTTTTCTCACCATTTTCATGACCTATATGGGGATATTAATTTATTTTATATTAATTAGCTTGGATTTTCTTATGATTTTTCTAGGTTGACAGGAGAATACTCAAAAGTAATGCTACTCACCATTTCTTCCTATATACTTGGTCTTTTGGGTTCTACAGTATTTAGAAAATTCTGTTTCTCAAATAATTGTACTATTTGAACAGATAAGATGAAAATTTTTAAATAGTAACCTGCTCCTTCTGCCGTTATTACATACAAAATGTGTTTGTTTTCATTAAAAACAAACAAAAAGGACTTTGTTTTCATTAGGTTTCTTGCCTTTAGCTGTCACCAAAAATACTGAGTCAAAGATCTTATTGGAAAGCCTGTTGTTACTCGTAAAAACTCTTCATCCAGCATGTCAGGAGGAATTTTAATTAAAAGGAAGTAAAATCCATATAAAATTGTGCTTTAAAGTAGTTATCAGAATCTGTAGTCCCACAGCATTCCAGGAGGAATTACACACTGGTATTCAGGACACTTTTGTTCAACTCAGCAGGAGGGGTTATTCTGTATATCATCCTCTTAATCATTTGCCTTTTTTGATGTGTGTATACCAGGTAATCTAATTGCCTTGCCTCATTTAATCATCACGACAATTCTTGGAGGTAGACATTATTATAATACCCATTTTTCAGATCAAGAAACAGAGACACTGACAAGTGGATCTGAACCCAGTCTTGCACTGTGAACTAACGACCCTCAAGATGATTTAATCACATTGCTGTACTCCTTGCCCTGTTGGCATGATAGCTACTCCAACTAGTTCTGGGTATTCTGAATGCTACAGTAAAGACTCAGGAGTTCTCGTCTTTATTTGGTCAGTGGGGCTCATAGTTTTCCCTATAAGACAGATTTTGCACAAAGCCCTCTGCTTTGCAGACTGACTTTCTCTCAGGATCAGAGATTGATTCAAAAGATAAATAATTGTTTTTCTTCCCAGAATAGCATATCTCCTTTGAGCTCATTTAGAAAGACAAGTAACCATAGGCCTTAGCCAGGCAGACATAGGTTCAGTCTTTGACTCTGTATCTTATTGTTCATGTGACTTTTGGACCAGTTATTTAACTGCTGAACCCAAGATTTCATCTTCTAAAAATGGATACACAAATGTGTACTACACAGTCTTATGATAGTTAAATGGTATCGTAGGGGCATTTTTATATAATTTAAGATACTTATGAAAACAAAAACCCTTGAACAACAACCAAAAATACCCCAGCCCACAATTAAATAGAATCAACACAATGTTATGTAATACAAGCTTGCTCCTTGTGTTTGTAGTTTACGTGACATTTATATTGGTAATATTTGGAAGACTGGGGACATATTTAAATGAGGAGAAGCTAATAATGTTTGTACTACTTGTAACACAGATATATGTGGGAGTATCCTGACTTTTGAAATGCCTCTATTTCTATGTAGCGACTTGGATGGTTTATGTTTCCCTTAGTCTCTCTTGGCTCGGTATTTCTGCCTCCATTGAATTCATTTAATTGAGGATGATCTCATCATCACAAATATGCTGCGTGTGTTTTCCAATAGCTTTCCACAACTGGATAACTCTGAATCCTTCAGATCCCAAGATATCAGTGTGACCCAAGGCTCTGTGGTTAAGTGGCTATTTACTGAAATATATGGGTAATGGATTACATCACAGTTCATATGCAAAAAATTTTTAGTTGAGATTTTACCACATTCTCTAAAGTCCCTGGGCCATTATCAATGGCTCATTCATATAAAACATCAGTTTTCACACCTTGCTGAGTTTCTCTATCCTCTCTTTCTCTCTGGAAACCCATTCTGATATTCCCAGAAACTCTCAAGTTTGTACTTAGTTATGCAAGAAATTTAATTCTCCTTTTTCTTTTCTGCCTTTGGATTCTGCCCCTACACACCAACACCCAAATGGTCCATCAATGTATCCTGCTAAATTCCAGAGATAACTTATGTCATTCTCTCAAGAGGCAGAAACTGCTGCAGTCAGTTGTAATTTTAAATCACCACCCCTTCCTCACCTCACTATGTGTTCATTCATAAAGTTTTTATTAAGCACCAATTTATGAAGAACCCATACCCGTTTTAATGGTAAAGAAATTAATAAGCGAAAAGTAAGCAAAAGTGGTCAAGAATATCCCTGCTGCTAAATTGATTACTTTGGTCACCTTTATTGTTCTTGTCTATCTGTAACTGTTGTGACTTTGGAAAACATCAATGGAATGAAAACTGAAATAAAATGTACTCGCTCTCCACAAGGTGGGATTATCAAATGCTCTCTCTTCATAATGCATGATTATCAAAATGTTGCTTCTGAGTCACTGCCTTCACAATTGGAGAGTCAAAGTATTATATTAGCATTGCTACTCTTGATAGCGATAAGGTTAAAAAAATACTAAAGACATCAGAGCACAACCTGAGAAAGCAGATTCTAATAGCTCAACATAACATGGCCAAAGATATGAGAAACAGAATCTTGGTTTGGGTTTAAATTCTTCCTTTATTTTATTCCTGGAGGCCCAATTCTTCTTCCATTGCCACTAATGACTCAATATCTCAGTGTTTCTTTGTCCCTCCTGCAATATTTATTTAGGAAACATTAAGATAAAGGTGGCAGGTGATCACTTATTGCAGGATTTTAAAAGAAGCTGGAAGAGTCAACAATGCTGATAATGCAAGTTGGAAAGGAACGCAGAAACTGTATCAGATAGTAGAGTGATATATTCATCTGAGGCTTTAAGATTTTAAATTTTGTAATAACCCACATTTAGCATTCTTATACAGTATACATGAAATCTTAAAATCCTGCTTTTAATGATAACAATGATTGAAGTGAATAAGGCACCTAAAATAGGCTGTTAAAATGAAACAACTGTGATGCTAAAAGATTTAATTTAGAATGCTAACCATATGTAGCAGGTGCATGCCTACCTAAAACACTCTATACTAAATAATATAGGATTTTCAGAACAATGGCCAAAATAGACATTAAGCATTAGGATATTTTGTTTGCCTCCTAATAATTCTTGTAAAAAGCATGAATAGTTTTAGATGGACATCAATTTTGTTTCTCAGCCCCTGTGGATTAGGCTATTTTATCATCTGCGGGAAATCAGAGAAAAATAATTGTGTTGTAAAAATGATTCTGGCTAGCTTCAAAGTTTTTAATTGCTTTATTTTTGCCTCCTGGAACACCTGATATTTAATAGGCATAAAAAAGTACACAGAAAATAAACATTTTTATAAATAAACAATAAACACCAAAGAGTATTGCTGTCTGCAGTTAAAGCCTCCCACAAAAATAGATTTATACAAGAATAAGCCTCTTTTTCTATAAACTGGCTAAATAAGATATGCAATCTAAAGTTTCTCTGGAGAATTGTGAAATACTGTCAATTCAGTGGTGAGGGCTAATTGTAGTCACTAACGATATTTTTGTGCAATGCAGACATTCACTTCTACTTGCTCAGAGTCCGGACACAGAGCAGAACTAGCCAAAAAAAAAAAAGAATAAAAACACAACAGCATGGAAATATTTCTCCAAAGCAACTCAACAGCACAGAATGGAGCTTTTCCTTGCTTACAAGAAAGTTCCATTTTTTATCCTCAGGAGAGTCATGATTGCCTCCCATTTTTAATGCCTCAAAAGGAGCTGAAACCTTTCTTCAGATTAAAGTCAGTGCCTGAGTGACATCAGGAAAGAATCCATCAGTTATCACCCAGGGAACAGACTTGTCACCAAGGGAACAGTTTTGGAGGAGCAAAGGCCTGAAGGTACATTTATACGACAGAGGAGTTGGCTATTACCAGGATTTTTAATGGATAAAGTTGCTGGTTGAGATGCTCCTACGGTAGGAGAGTTGGTTGTCCTTCAAAACAAGTAATTAAACAATATCCTTCACAATTTAAGTTAAAGCCAACCTAAGGTGCCTTTAATTTCCCTTTGAAGCAATATATGGGAAGTATTCTTGTAGTATTCACATAGGATCTACAATCCTAAGTAAGCATGTATGCTAAGAAGGGAAACCATTGTTGAGGACAGTAAAGGAGAAATCTTTCATGTTCATATTTAAAACCAACTAAAAGGGGCAGGCTGCAATTCATCTCTAGCTGTGGCTTAAAATCTCTGGAAACTGAGAGCACATATTCCCCCTTCAGTATGGTGTAGTAAGAGGACCCGCCAATGGAAATGACAAACACAGACAAAAACCATGTCCTTGGGTTAGCGTGAAACAATGAATAGCCAAAATGCTGGTGACTTGTAACAAACGTGCTTCCTGCTCCCTTCCCTCGCCCTATGCAGTTCGGTCAACCTCCACTTGCCAGGGTGCAGTATAGTGAATTGTTTAAAAACATGGGCCAGGAAGCCTGAAAAGCTCTGCTTTGAATCTCAGTTTTACTGTCTGTCGTTTGGAGCAGCTCAGTTTCCTAATTCACAAAATGGGGATGATAACGGTACTACGCTGTAGAGATGCCATAAGAGTACATATGTGAAATGCTTTATCACAGTGCCTGCTACATAATAAGTGTTCACAAAACGATAGCCATTCATTAGTATAGCAGTATAACTGTGTGGGAACACATCTGCTTGATTAAAGGGAAGTAAAAGGAATTTCCTAATGAATTAATTTGACAAAGCACTGACACGCTCGTGCTGGATGTTGTGACAATCTTAGGGATGTGGTGGCAAACAAGAGTCAGTCCCTGCCGTCATGTTGCTTAGAGCAGGGTGGTAGATATAGGCATTAAGTTGATAATCATACAAATGGCTGTATGACTGCAATTCCAAGTGTTTTAAAGAAAATATAATTAATGCTGTGAAGGAATATAATAGAGACCTTAAACTAAACTCTGGCTAAGAAAGATCTACTGAAAGGAAGTATTCAAGAGCTGGAAGACTGAGTAGGAGTTAGATAGATAAAAGGGCTAGGATTGGTGGCATGTGATTCAAATGAAGAGAACAATGTGTACAAAAGGGCTGATATGGGTGAAGTTGGCATATTTGAGGAAAAGAGAGTAGGCCAGTAGGAAGAAGTAAAGTGAGAGAGGGGGACAGTGAGAGAAGAGAAGAAATTAAAGAGAAAATAGTGGCCAGATTTTGTAGAAATGCATGGGTCCTTGTTAACAATTTTGACATTTATTTTCCTGAAAAACGTTAAGAAGGAGTTAAATAGATTCTAGGCTAGTAAGTGGCATAACCAGACTTGCATTTTATTAGGGATCATCCTGGCTACTTTTGGATGATGGATTGGGAAGGAATGAGTGAAAAGTGGCTAGACATTCACTGGAGAAGTCCTAGTGAGAGGCAGTGGAGGCCAGGACTGGGCTGGGAAGAGTGAAGAGCAGGAAGATTGAATGGACTAGAGATACATTTGGAAAGTAGAATTCAGAGGAGTTGGTAATGAATTGTGGCAAATAGAATGAGAGAGACGGAGGGCTCAAGGATGACTCACCTACATCTCGGCATAGGCAAGCGGATAAATACAGGTGTCAATTACTGATGTACCAGTTCACTTAATAGCATTGCTGTTGATGAGATTTGAAGTTATCCATTAAGGACTTGCTGTTTTATTATATAAATAAATTAATGTTATTTGGTCCCAGGATCGGGAATTGAAATTTAGGAATGCACAATCAAAAATGTCATAACAACATTTTGTAATAAGTTGCCAAATAAGTAGCGGTGAAAAATCTCCTTCTTTTTCTAAACACCTGCTGCAATTCTGGTGTTTTTGATGTACCTTACAAATATAAATATTTTTCTGGTATTTAAAATTTTTTCTGTCTTCTTTCTTATCCTCTTTCTCTTACCTTTTTTTTTTCTATCACATGACATTTAGCCCTTCTTCATTAACACTTGCTTTCATAACAACAGCCTTAGATGGAGATAATAGTATCATAGAAAGAACTGGAGCATCGAATAGGTACCAGCTGCTGACACATAAAGTTAAACAGGAGAGGAGGCTTTTTTAGCAGGTTTTTGTGTGACTTGAGGGACAGTAGTAAAGAGAATATTTCTCAAATCCAGAAGCTGGAAAACTCCAGGACATTCAACATTGCTAGGGGTAGATGTGGAGAACAGTGCTATTTACTTAAGCTTTCGCGATGGCATTTGTAGTTTTGCAGGTATTTTAATGTCATTACCCAAGTTAATGGGGAATATGGAATTGCATTATATTTTGCAGTATATTTTTATTATCTTTATTGCTCTTTGTCTATTGTGTCTCTATTATTTCTGGAACAAAAACTCAGTTAAAAACTAAATTAGAGCAACCTCCTAATTTGTTTGATTCCACAAAGCAAACTTTGGTGCTCTGGGTTTTAGTTTATAAGTTAAGTGTTGGAGAAACAACTTCAGCTTTAAAATATTGATATGAGATTACTAATAATGATAAGAAATATTAAACCACTGAAGTGACCGTTAACTTTCAGAGTCATGAAATATAATGGGGTGGCTACATTTTGCATTTTTTTTTTTTTTGAGATGGAGTTTCGCTCTTCTTGCCCAGGCTGGAGTGCAGTGGTGCAATCTCAGCTCACCACAACCTCTGCTTCCCGGGTTCAAGTGATTCTCCTGCCTCAGCCTCCCAAGTAGCTGGGATTACAGGCATGCATCACCACACTCGGATAATTTTGTAGTTTCAGTAGAGATGGGGTTTCTCCATTTTGGTTGGGCTGGTCTTGAACTCCTGACCTCAGGTAATCCACCTGCCTCAGCCTCCCAAAGTGCTGGGATTACAAGTCTGAGCCACCGTGACCAGCCCATTTTACAGTTTTATGGGCAATACTTAATACGAAATGGCTCTGACACTGTTGTGTGTTTGTGTTCTTTCTAGATTGAAAAGATTCTGATAATATTAAAACAAGCCCTTCATTAAGTGAGATGTATACTTTTTACATTGCTGTTGGTTTTAATAATTCTGTTTCTTTTTTAAAATCTATCCTTTGATTGCTGGGCATTATGTTTGTGTAAGACTCTGGGTGTGTGAGTGTATGTTAACCCTGAGAGAGAAGCAGAGAGAGAGAGAAAGACAGAGAGAGAGAGAGAGAGAGAGAGAGAGAGAGGGAGAGATTCTATAGGTTCTGGTCTTTTCATTTTACTGGATAATTCAAAAAGGAAATGGAAATTGACATTTTATAGAGTCCTCACCATATAACAGGCACTGTGCCAGACTCTATTTTTCTCTTGGTACTCACAAAAACTTCATTTCTTACAAGGAGAACCTGAGGCCCAGAGACGTTAAGTAATTTGTCCATAGGTACACAACTGGTAGAGGTCTGAGTTATAATTTTAAGCTTGGCTTTGAACTTCAGATTTCAAGTTCTTTTCTATATTTCTTATTGCCTCTGTGAAGATTTCTTATACCTTCACCCAATTCATCAACTGTGGAAGTTACCGGACAGCTGACATTTGGATCCTATCTGATTCAGCTGGGGGTATAATACAGGAAACAACCAGACAACACTATATACAATGACCAGATGACACGCGGACAGCGTGATAGTATATGGCGTAGATGGTAGGCACATTCATATTTGGAGAAGAAAAGTGCATTGTGATTAGCGTTAGCTGAGAATGCCTTGTGAGGGACACACACACACACACACACACACCCCCCTTAACAGGAGCTCGGTGGTCCGTGTGACATTTAGAATCATGATTAAATGCAGAAGTGATGATCAGCACTGAGAGTGGCAGAAGCTTATGGGTAGTGACCACACTGTGAAGTAAAGCACAGCCTTTGATGGAGCCCCTGATGGAGGGCAGGTTGAGGAGTCTGGCACTGATAACATTACTGCTCATTTTTGCACAACTCTCAGCTCAGCTCAACACTTGGAGTGGGTCTGGTAGCTGCTTGGTCAAGTCCCCAACACTGTGTTTACAAAGATGTGCAAGAAGCAAAAGCAGTGTGGCCAATCATGCAAAGCTTTTGTTGTGCTTACAGTGTACATAGACTAAATCCTAAATAGTTATTTTGTTTTCTGGTTTGGTTTGGGTGAACAAGGGCTCCGTGTTTTTTGCAAAGCTGATGATAAATTAAGCATGTTTTCTGTCACAAAAATTGACAAGATTAAGTGTCCCGTGGTCATCACATTTCTGATTATGGAAGGATCATTAACGAGCAAACATCTGGCCATTATTCCTGATGAATCTGTTCCTTGATATTTCTTGACAAGGAGAGAGGGAGGGGTCAGTGAATTCAAGCACGGGCGAACCATGTTATGATGACCCTGGCCATTGACTCTAGTGGTTATTGTTAATGAAGCATTCTGCATAATTAATTATTTGATACTGAGAGATACATCCATCATATTGCGCTGTAGGGCACATGCATGGGCTCAGAAGCAGAAAAACTACTCAGAAGATTGTGCGTTTGGAGTTCTGGTTGGTGCCTGGGCACATTGAGTATAGAGTATGTTGTGGGCTGAGGTAAAGCACTGAGTAGTCACAGGTTCCTGACCTGAGCTATGGATAATGGAGGGAAAAGTAGAAGGTCTTCTTCAATACCCAGAAAGTCTTACACTCAGTGAGGTGTACTCCCAGACTGAAGACAATTCCTGATTGACTACCAGCCATGAAACTGACATCTCAGTGACTTGGTTCGCATACTGTCAAGAAGGGCACGCATCAGAGCAAACTCCTGCCTGGGGTATGCTATTTCTGTGCCCTGCTGCTTGGAGGCACACAGCTAAGCTATTGCACATCCTTCTGGAACCTCTCCTGCCATCTCTTAGGCCATGTGTTTAACTTCAGAGTTCAGGGAGGATGAAGCACAACCAAGCAGCATTCTCCTGGAACTCAGGCGAGAGAACAACTTCTTCCTCAAACCCATGCCCCTTCCACTGCAAAGATGTGTATGCTAATTTTGTTTCAGGTGGCAGCCCTTGGCCCCCGTGTTTCCTCTCACATCTGAGATGCAGCCACCATCAAAAGAATTGGAAGAGGGCTTAGGTATCATCCAGAAAATGCCTTGTGTTCGAGAATTGCAAACTGAGAGATCAGAGAAGTGATTGCTACAAGCTGTGACGGAGTCGGGTGCAGATCTGGGATCAAGCACAGTGTTCTTTCTGCTATATTCAGTCTCTTCTGTGTACTAAAGGGTAAGGTATTTGGTCTGCAGAGATATAATACGGAGAATAAGGGCAGAAGCAATTGCTCCTTAGTACTTCATACAAAGGAGGCTCTCAATAGGTGTTTGCTAAAATCTTTCAGGTCCAGTTGGACATCTTCTCTCACTTCTCTTCTCTACTTATCCCCTCAGTCATTTCGGTTCTCCTTTCACAGTGGTCCTCTTATCTGCCCCATCCAAGGCATTTGGTCCCACTGCCTTAGTTCAGACCCAGAGCAATTGCAGCCATTTCATCTGCCTCCCACCTCTTCCCTCCTTGGTTCCCCTTTCACAGTGCTGCTTAAATCAGATTTTTATATCCTTGACTATTATATGCTGCTGCTCAAATTTTTCAGTGTCAAATCACTTCTTGCAGAGAAAGAACAAGAACCTTAGTGTGGTATTCAGTTTCAGCCATTATCTGTTTCCAACTATTAGGTAACGGAAAGTGAACCAGCCTGGGAAGCTGGGGAGCCGAGGTGCATTTCGGCTCAGCCATTAGCTGTGTGACACAGGAAAGGCACTTAATCTCTCTGCGATTCAGTTTCCTCATGTGCTATGCAAGAGGTTAGGACTGGATAAACTCACTTGTTTTCAAGTTGTTCTGATTCTAGCCTCAGTACTCACGACTCCTGTGCTTTGGTCAACTATACTCCTAACAAGCTTCTAACATAAATCATTCTTCTTTTTATGTAATTTCATCATGGAAAGGCCATTTCATCCTATTGAAATCTTATCCATCCTTTAAGATGCAGCCAAAAAACTACTTGGAGACATTTCTGATTGCATTTCTGAAGCAATACAAACTGTTCTCTTATACTTCATTTCATACCTCTTCTACAGCACTTTTTATATGCCTGTCTGGGCACTTACCTTCTTTTTTCCTTCCTCCTTAAAGACAGATCTGCATCTCATTCTTCTTTGTTTCCCCTATAATGCTTGGATCAATGCTTTTCACAAAATAGATGCCCAATAAATATTTGTCACATTGGAAAACCGCAGTCTGTGCCAAGAACAAATGTTCCCTTTCTCACTGGAAACTGGTTGGGGTAGTATCTAAGATCAAGAGGAAATTAAGTAATGAGATTTAGCTGTAACTCACCCCAATAATTTTTCTAATTGGCTCATTTGGCCATTGTTGGAGCATTCAAAACTGAACCGGTCTGTTTATTGTTGAGCAATCTGCTGCACATGTATTAATTGGGGATATCCATCTTATCAAACACTCTCTACTTCCATTTTTGTAGGAGGAGTCTTAGCTTATGTCTAAGCACATTTCACAATGCCACTAAACACATCTGGGCAAATCAGGCTGATGGATGGGAAGGTACCTAAGGGTTCTATCTGCATAATGGAACAAGGAAACTCGTGGAAGAGAGTTTATCCTAAAGGCAGAGAGAGTCAGTAATAAAGCTTGGTCAGTAATAAAGACCCAGTGGTCAGGGAGGATGTGTCCTTTTGAGAAATAGTAACAATAGATAACATTTATTGAGTGCTTACCAAGTTTCAGGCATGATACTGAGAGCTTCAAAGGCATGATTGTGCTTAATTTCCCTTCTATCTTATTAAGATAGGAGCAGTTATCCACCTTTTGGAAATGTGGAAACTTAGAGAGATTAAACGTGTCTGTTATGTATTTAATAAAAGGCAGAGACAGAATCCAAACCAGGTTGACTGGAATCTAGGGCAAACTACGGGCCAAATCTGGCTAGTGGCCTGCAGAAACGGGCCTTCAAACTAAGAATTTTTTTCTTTTTCATTTCTAAAGCATTGTAGAAAAACAAACAAACAAACAAACAAACAAAACAAAAAATCGAAGAACATGTGACAGAGGCCCTATGAGGTTCACAAAGCCTGGAGTATTTAGTATTTGGTCTTTTACAGAACATTTTGGCTGAGGTCCAAACCCATTTGCCACTCAGTATATTAAGGTCTTTAGAATTATCCCTGGGCTTCATTCCCTATAGACTTGTCTTGGATAGACTGTGCTAAATAATACCTGAAAAAGTGATTTTAGTGAGTATTCTTTAAGAATTTATTGAGGGATAAGGGCTCTACTTTTGCCCATATGTGACAAAATATAACACGAAGAAAGGACAGAGGCACAAGCCACAAGGCAGCTTTTATATCTAAAAAATTAGAGACTTGGATGAGCCCTGGTGTGCAGCGGGCTCATAAGCTTCAGTTGTGCAGGGTGGGGCCCCACGTGGGCACTTGACATTTGTGATGTGAGGCAAACTGTGACCATGGACCTCCTGGAACAAAGAGGAAACGGGAAGAAAAGCCAAGCTTGGAAAAACAAAAACCAAAAAACAGCAACAACAAAAAAGCCAAGCTGTCACTTGGTAGCTGACAATCTATTTTTATAAACAAACAGTATTTAAACCCCAGAGTCTGTCTAAGAAGGAGGAATGAATAGGCGGAGCACCACGGATTCCAATTCTCTCTGCGTGCCAGCTTTTGTCTTGGCCGTGATAAGTCAGGTTGAGCCTCTCTTTGAGCTGTGCTATTACCAATCACGGGGTGAGGGATGGGAAATCCCACTTCAGTCTCAGGTGTAAGCCTTATCAAACACCATAGCTTATCAAGATACTTTATACAACATAATTTGATAAATTAGAACTTTGTTTCCTATTTGACTAATAAAACTTTTGCATATATTTCTGGAAGGGAGGAGTGGTAAGTGACACCCTGAGTTCTGAGAAATAATGAAAGGTATTTTTAAAAAGCAAACAAGGAAAAAAAAAACACTGACAGGAAATGAGTGATTTGGGAATTATGCGGCACATCTTCCCATTGTCTGAAAATACTTTACTGACACTGCATTAACCTTCATACATTATGTTTACTGTGTTATAAAATATGATAATACCAATCATGTACTCTGAGAATAAAACTGGTCTTTTTAAATGCCTTTTTAAAACCACAAACTGAATTTAGACTGGGGTTTCCTATTTACTAGTTGTGTGTGTGCAAACTACATAACCTCTCTGTATGTATTTTTCTATTAGCAAAATCAGGATAACACTCTTATTTTGGACAATTATTCTGAGGACTACAAATTGTGACAATTATGTAGACATTGACTGACACATTATGTCCATTCAATACATAGTAGTTGGTGATGTGTTCTAAAAAATAGGCTCACAGTCCACAGCTCATGAATATGCAGACGCTACATGTATTAGAAAGATACACATCACTTGACTGGAGTAGAGTTGTAGACACTATGTGACATGGTTTGATTGTGTCCCCACCCAAATCTCATCTTGAGCTGTAGTTCCCATAATCTACACATATCCTGGGAGGGACCCGGTGAGAAGTAACTTAATCATGAGGGCGGTTACCTCCATGTTGTTCTTGTGATCGTGAGTTCGTTCTTGTGAGATCTGATGGTTTTATAAGGGGCTTTTCCCTACTTTGCACTGCACTTCTGGCTGCTGCTATGTGAAGAAGGATGTGTTTTCTTCAATTTCCACCATGATTCTAAGTTTTCTGAGATCTCCTCAGCCACACTGATCTGTAAGTCAGTTAAACCTCTTTCCTATATAAATTACCTAGTCCTGGGTATGTCTTTATTAGCAGCATGGGAATGGACTAATACAGTATCACTCTACACACATGCACAGACCACCCATTCATCCACCACACATTAATTAATTTATTCATTTAGTAAATGATAAGTATCTACTAAGGGTTGTGGAGATGCAAAGATAAAGAAGGCTCGGTCATTTTTCCCAAAGAATTTCTAACCCAGTAAGATAGGATATAAACTAACAATGATACAACGCAGAATACAATAAGAGTTTTAATATGAAGATTGAACATGTGGTGGGATATTTGAAGACAGGAATATAGTTTCTTTGTGGCCACCATCTACAGCAACAGTTAGGATTTGTGGTGGGCTACTGTGTGCCATACAAGAGGATTAGGCTTCCTCTGTAAACATTCCTGTGCTGAGGCAATCCTGGTCCCAGTCCTCGAGGTGAGAGCAATGGGTTCCCCTTATAGCACAGATTTCAAAATAAAAGGAGCCATGCCTTCTTTCCTCCACTCGACTGTTACACTGTACTTGATTCCAGTTTCTGGCATGAAACTAGGAATCCTTGCGAGTCTCTGGGGATGTCTACCAATGAAATTCTAAATTTAAATACTTTGTCCTGTTGTAATTTCAAGCTTTATTTTATGAGTAATTTATTACAATATGTGTTCTGGTTTGACTGTTTTAGATAAGTGAGCTATATACATATGAAGATGTTATTTTCAAGAGGAATTTGTTTAATAACAAATATAAAAGACACTTCCAATTTCTTAGGTTTTGAAAAGTGACAATTTAAAATGAAGTTAAATCTAGTAACTGAAGTTTTGAATAAGAGAGTTATTTTTTCCAAATGCAGTTTCATTTTCAAAGTGTTCTTTGAACTTCAGTTACTAGATTTTTCATATCACTGAACCATGACCGATTTTAGTAATTATCCCTATATTATCATTATTGTTCATACAGTTTCTGCTAAATTCTTTTACTTTAAAAGAAAGCAATTTTAAGAGTATCCTGTTGGGTTTATGCAGAATCATCAGTTGAATAAACTGAGTCTTCAGGTAAGAATTTAGTTGTACAGATTATTGTTGTCATCATCATCAGCATCATCATCTTTATTGGAATAGTCAAAGAATTTTGAACTCAGATTTTCTACTGCTGATACAGACCCAGAGAATTAAGCCACAGCATGGGTCTGGGGCAAATAATTCATGAACGTGACTTAGGTTCCCGTTCTGTAACGCAGAGTGACTTTTGCCCAGTGGGGATGTTTTAAGTGATTCGGAGTGAATTAGCTTCAACTCTCAGTATTATAGCCTGTTGGTTGAACATGTAGTTTCTAGAATCAGACTGGCTGGATTTGGAGTTTGGCCTTGCCCACGCTCTCACTATGACCTTCGGAAAGTTACTTTTCTGTGAATTACTTTTCGTATCTATACAATGGGAGGTGGGGGGATAATCATCTCCATTTCATGCAGTTTAGGTATGTAATAATTAAATGACTAAAATTTCTAAAAGCAGTACCGGACACATAATGAGCATTAATTCCAATAATGTCTAGCAACTCTGTATGATGGTTATAATTACCCCTATTCCACAGATGAGAAAACTGAAGGGTGTAGATGTAAAATGGTTTCTATACACAGGATTTAGAAGGTAGCAATAAATAGACCTGGAAAATCTGGCCCAAAAGGCAGAAAGATCAATAAGTTTGAGTTTTTAAAGTTGCTTTTAATGTGGTGCTGGTCCTCATGTATGAAACATTCCATGGACGTATTACATTTGTTAATGTACATCTCAAGCTGCAGTTGGAAGAGGAAAGTGCTAGAATAACACAAACGGAGGATAAAAAGTGTCAAGATGTTATTTTAGAAATACAGCAATGTGAGTGAGGGAGAGAAGTGGCTGTATAGCACAGCACAAGAAAATAAGCGTGCCAGCATGGTATATGACTGTATGCCAGCCCATCTGAGCTAGAAAGAAGACCAAAAGGTAAGTCATGTATTTCTTTTAATGCTAGGTTTGAGATAAGTTTTTATTACAAACTTGGAATTTTATGAATTTAAGATTGTGGTATTTACTATGCTTGTGCCGTAAAACCTACCGACGTGCCCTTTGCTTACTGAAGACCTTTCCAGAGTGTATATTTCAATATTTCCAGCAGCAGCCATTACTGGTGTTTTCTTCTAGGCACTGGGCCCCAGACCTAGAGAGTCTAACCAAAAGAAGAAAAGTTAGATGAGCTTTGTATAGAATATTATCATAAATACATTAAATGCTTTTGATTATGATTTTGTAGAAGGAGAAAGTTAAGGGAGGAAAAAGAGTGACTTAAGATCAGCAACAACAATAAAGATGCAGCTTTTTTCAATCCTTTTGATCATGTTTTTGTGCGTTCGCACATTTCTTAAGTTCCGGCATTTGTCTAAGTCAGCCATTGGACCTACCTGAACTCAAAGCTGCCATTTACTACAAAGGAGTTCACATATCTTGAGATGAATGGTCTGGAAAGCACATTGCTTAGTACAAAATAAAATAAAAGACAGGAAAATTGGTATTAGTAAGAAAATTCTTTCGACAAAGACCACTGTGTGTTCTAAAACATGTTTCTCTTTCCTCCTGAGTACATATACCGACTATATTTCCTAGTTTCCCTTTCTGGTGAGTGT
The DNA here is from genome assembly GCF_030222135.1 of Aotus nancymaae. NCBI lineage: Eukaryota > Metazoa > Chordata > Mammalia > Primates > Aotidae > Aotus > Aotus nancymaae. The sequence continues at coordinate 6,120,464 of NW_026988532.1, read as the reverse complement.
GGCCGTATGACTGAATTCTGCCTTTTGAACGGTGGGCGAAAGTCATAATATGTCACTTCCAGTCTTGGCTCGTGAAATCACCTATGTGATCCTCTACTTTTCCCTTTTCTTTCTGCTGAATGAATGCAGGGGCTGCCCAGGACTTAAAGGTGGAGGAAGCCACCGATAGAAGGACCCTACGCTTCTGAATGATGCATAAACAGAGCAACCCTCAACTAACACCAACTGGACTTTATGTGAGAAAGAAATGAAATCCTCTTAAATTAACTCTTTGAGATTTGGGGATTAATCTGCCACTTGCTGTGGAGGCTGGGATGAGCCTTCTTGAAGAAGGTCCTTGTTTAGAAGTGAAGAACTATTTCCAGGAGTGCTGCCAGAAGAGAGTCCTCAGTTGTTAGCCACCTTTAAGAATGCTGGATAGAAGAGTCTTGTCTTATCCAAGGTCATCCTCTTTTCTAGGAGTGGCTCTCTTCCAGTGACCAGTGAACATACAAGTATAGTGGCTGTGTCCCTCAAGTCAACTGGAGAAAACTCTCAGGAGTCACTCAGTGGCGGAGCTACCTGTGATGTGAACTGGAGTTGTTGAGATTTTACTGTAGAACAATTTTTCTCCCCAATCCTACTTCTTTCCTTTTTCCCACAGGTGTTGATGCAGGAACACTCCCTTTATAGGAATGTACTGCACGCAATGTCATCTCAGAGTCTGCAGGGAGATAGTGTTAATGAAAGTATCTCAGAGCCGCATTCCTTTCATACGTGCCTGGGGCTTTATACAAATGGTATCTCCTTGCAAAGCAAGGATTTTTTTTTTTTTTTTTTTTTTGAGACTGAGTGCCAGCTCTGTCACTAGGCTGGAGTGCAGTGGCTCAATCTTGGCTCACTGCAACCTATGCCCTCCCCCGGCTCGGGTTCAAGCAATTCTTCTGCCTCAGCCTTGCAAGTAGCTGGGACTACAGGTGTGTTCTGCCACCTGGCTAATTTTTTTTGTATTTTTAGTAGAGAGGGGGTTTCACCATGTTGGCTAGGATGGTCTTGATCTCCTGACCTCGTGATCTGCCCGCCTTGGCATTCCAAAGTGCTGGGATTGTACAGGTGTGAGACACCGTGCCTAGCCCTGGAAAGCAATTAACATTCGCTTATTTAAAACTCAAATCTTTCTTTCCTTAGCTTCAGTTGCATACAAATAAAAAAAAACCTTGAATTAATTCAAAATTAAATTCTGAGTGGCATCTCTGTTATCTTCAGCTGAGCCTTTATTCTCCATGTGAATTCAAAACCCTGATTCTCATACTTGCCAGTGTGAGAACTTAGGAATCTTACTTATCTCTGATCTTCAGTACTTTCATCTGTAAAATGAGACAACATTAGTGCCTACTCACAGAGTTATTGTGAGCATTAAGTATGATCATAGAATTAGGGCAGTCAGCACAGCACCTGAAGAGTAATACATAATTAGTGATGACTGGTTCTTATCCTCTGGTCTTAGTTTCCCTGCAGTCATACTTGGCTAACTTGCCGCCCAGCTGCATAACCCTGTGTTCTCACCCTGGAATAGCTTTCTTCTTTTGCATGTTCTGCTCGTCCTTCAGGACTTACTTGAATTGCAACTTTCTCACAAGTTTTTGGCACCTCTATCTGGGCAAAATATCTCCCTTTACCAAATCCCCATAATAATTCACCTTCACTTGTCTTATGGTATGTGCATGTCATCTCCATAGCTAGAGAGTAAGCAGCTCTAAGTCAAGTTCCAAGTTTATTTTTACATTTTCTAAAAAAACTTTGTGTAGTGCATACACACAGCTCTTGCATAAAGAGCTCAACAAATATTTATTGCATAATTACATGAATGAGTTCGGTCAGCTCAATGTCCTTACCTGAAATTTGCATAGATTCAAAATAAAACTACAATCCATAATTATCAAGAATGGGATCTTATACCAGAGTTTCCATGTTGGATATAATACCATGGTTTCCAAAAGCAAAGGTTCTCACAAAAAGAATGCCAATAGATAATTATCAATAATTTTTGGAAGGTATCAAAATGTAGCTAATGTTAGAAGCAAAAAATATGAAATATCAGTAAAACCATTTATTTATCAAATACTCACATTGGCTTGTATTATGGGACAGACATTTGCTAAGAACTTATTACATTATTTAATCTTGATGACAATCCTGTGAAGTAGGTGCTGTTGTTAGTCTCATTATACAGATGAATGAACTGAGGTACAGAGAGCTTTTATAACTTGCTCAAAGAATACTCCGACAAGTGGCCGAGCCATTTTAAAAAGTCTGCGTCCTTCACTGTTAACACTCTGCTGCCTTCTAATTTTTTGGAGACTGTATTATGTCAAAGGTGGCTGCTGCTTTCCCTGCTTTTGTCTCGTGCTAAAATCGTGTTCTATTGCCAGGTGGGAATACTGTTAATCACTTCACACTGGGTTCGTGATATGCAGAGCTGATCCATCATGTGATTGGCTAGTAAAAGTTAAGTCTGGAAAATGACTGAACTAAAGGAGAACCTGGCATTATAATCAGTTCCAGGCACAAAGTACGCATGCTATAAAAAATCTTCTTGAATGAACAAGTTAGACAAGAAGAGATTAGAGGGCTCCTGTTTGTAAGCCATAGAATAATCCCAGATATATTTGGGTAGTTAGCTGCAGACTCATATGCTTGAAATTTTATGCCTTATTTTTTTTTTTTTTTTTTTTTTTTTTGAGACGGAGTTTCGCTCTTGTTACCCAGGCTGGAGTGCAATGGCGCGATCTCGGCTCACTGCAACCTCCGCCTCCTGGGTTCAGGCAATTCTCCTGCCTCAGCCTCCTGAGTAGCTGGAATTACAGGCACGCGCCACCGTGCCCAGCTAATTTTTTGTATTTTTAGTAGAGACAGGGTTTCATCATGTTGACCAGGATGGTCTCGATCTCTTGACCTCATGATCCACCTGCCTCGGCCTCCCAAAGTGCTGGGATTACAGGCGTGAGCCACCACGCCCGGCAATTTTATGCCTTATTAAAAAATAAATCAATGGACGATGTGCTTGGAGTCTGTATATATAATTTTTTAAGTCTCAGTCTAAAAATATACTAATTTTATCACTTTTTAAGTGTTTAAAAATCACTAGTCTGAAAGGATCCAGACTCCTCAGAGAGGAGGTATCTCTCTCTTCTAAATGACAATACAATTAAAATACAATAGACTTTTGCCATTCCCCAGAAGAACATTACAGCTATCGGAAAAACAAAAACAGATTGATTCTTTTTAGTATAATGCTCAGGAAATAGAAGGATTCCCAGAAGAATATACGCAGTATGGCATAATTTTTATGCAGTTCAAAAGCGAGTGTGTGATAAGGGAATAGAAAACTAACAAGGGAATGATAAAAGCAAATTCAGTATAGGTTACTTTGGCACAGCAGGGAAAGAGGTGCACGACAAGAAATAACACAGAGGCCGGCACGGTGGCTTACACCTGTAATCCCAGCACTATGGAAGGCTGAGGTGGGTGGATGACCTAAGGTCAGGAGTTTGAGACCAGCGTGGCCAACATGGTGAAATCTGTCACTACTAAAAATGCAAAAATTAGCCGGGCATGTTGGTGGCGCCTGTAATCCCAGCTACTCGGGAGGCTGAGGCATGAGAATCTCTTGAACCCAGGAGACAGAGTTTGCAGTGAGCCAAGATAGTGCCACTGCACTCCAGCGTGGGAGGCAGAGTGAGAATTTGTCTCAAAAAAAAAAAAAAAAAGACACAGACATAGTAATAAATCATTGGTAATATTCTATTCTTAGGTCGTTTGATGGGTTAATAGATGTCCATTCAGTAAATAAGCAAAAATATAAACAAATAGATTTAAGAATGGCATTAATTACCAAGGATGTTAATGTCGATTAACCATAGGTTGTAATTAATTATTCCTGTGCCATGAATATAATAACAATAAAAATAAACTACCCTAAAGTATATTTGTGAATATATTGCAAATGATATTTAACAGATTTTTGACAGTGTCAGGGACCCATAAAGCTAAGAGAAGTCAGCGTCTTACCAATAATAATGGCTAAGAAGAAACCCCAGTGGAAGAGGGTGTGCTTTGATATGGAAGCGCTCATTTATTCATCTGCCCACTTATCTGCTTAAGAATCCTTTTTGAGCACTAACTGTTGGTCTGGAACAATTATGTAGGTAGTGGATGAAGTGGAAGGCACACAAAGATAAATACAACTAGCACATTCATTCTTTTTTATTCATCTAACACATCTTTATAGACTATCTGTTACATAATGGAGAGTGAGGGCTGGGCACGGTGCCTCATGTCTGTAACCCCAGCACTTTGGGAGGCCGAGGCAGGCGGATCACTTGAGGTCAGGAGTTTGAGGCCAGCCTGGCAAACATGGTGAAACCTGTCTCTACTAAAAATACAAAAATTAGCTGCTTGTGGTGACATGCCCCTGTAATCCAAGCTACTCGGGAGGCTGAGGAAGGAGAATCAGTTAAACCCGGAAGGCAGAGTTACAGTGAGCTGAGATCATGACATTGCACTCAGCCTGGGGGACAGAGCAAGACTGTCTCAAAAATAAAATAAATAAGCAAAAGGTAGTTAGTTAGGTGCTGATAATACTGTGGTTACTAAGACAGCTGTCTCTTGCTTTCCAGCAGTAAAGACAGATGTTCTTTAGGTAACTACTGTAAGATGTGATGAGTGTTATGACAGCAGAAGTACAGGGTGCTAACAGAGGGCCATAAGAACAGAAACGAAGTGACTATTTACCTTATTACCTGTGGAAATCACAAGACAGATAATATGTGAGAGGGGTGTTAAAGACTGAGTAGAAGTTTACTAGGTAGAGACAAGAAAATTAGACATTCTGGGTAGATACACAAAAATGGAAATTAGGAAACCATGGACATTATCCTAGTAAAGAGAGAAAAACTGGACATATTTAAAGAAATAAGATAAATATGGAAGCAATGTTTCTTGGAATTGAAAGGTGTGTTTTTTTTTTAATTGAGATAGAAGAGTTAGATAAGAGGAAAGATTTCTGTTCCTGTGAAGGTGATAAAAGTATGAATTGATAGGGATAATGACCAATATTTAGAGAATTGAGGTCCATGGTAATTAGGGGCTCAATATCCTTAATAAAGTCGAAATAAGGCCATCTACTAAGAAATAAGTAGTGAGATTTTAGATGTTAAAGAATTAGATGACTACGGCATTAAGGAGTCAATTATTAATCCTAATAATCTGTGTTTTAGCTTTTGGAGTCCATGTGGCAGTGGAAAGCAGCAGGTTTAGTGAATTCAAGGAGTTAGAAGAGTACTCTGTAAAGAATTTATTAGAGGCCTATGAAAAAAGCCATGTGACAATAAGGCCTAAGATAACGTTCACGTTTGTGTATGAATAATGCACAGTAGAAGCTGTTGGCTGACTCACAGAGGGCCACAAACGGGCTGATATTTGAATGAGTCATGACATGGATGTAAAAGTCATTAAGACTGAAAGGGAACATCAGGTTGGAAAGAAAACGCATAGTTGTGCAAGAAAAACAGGCCCCCCATGGAGTGGTAGAACATTGTGGTTATAAAAAGAACATTGTACAATGTATTAAAATAGTGGAAGGGATGCTGGATCACAAGGTGAGAGTAACTACTTTTAATCTGTCTTCATATCCAGCTTCCTTGTATCTCGATCTAGATTGTTCACATAATTAAGATAATACATTTAAACTAACTGTTACTTTTAATGAGGCTTACATTAATAACACACACACACACACACACACATATATATATAGCCCTAAGATAAGTATAAGATAACTGCATAGATATTTAGCCCTAAGATAAGTAATAAGGCTAACACCATATCTCATGTTACATTATCATCTTAGTCCATACAAGACCCTTCCTTTGTTTCATTTAGTTAATGACTCCATTTTATCTCAATTCTCAACTTCTCTCCCCTCCCTTTCCATGTCATGGGTAAATTTTCTAATGTACAGAACACATGTCTTTTGGTTTGTTGTACCTTTACAAAATGTATATTATTATTTTGTGAGTATGTACTTTTAATGACCATAAATAGCAATGTGTAATGTATTAGGTTTTACCTCTGTTTTTCACTCTGAGCAATCCCTTTAAATTCATTCACGTGTCTATAATAATATCTAAGTTGTTGCTTTTAGCTGAACACTATACTCCATGGTGTGCATTCAAAACATTTTACCTGTTACCGTCTCATTAATGAACACTCAATTTTGCCTCCATAAAGAATACTGATGGTAATATGATGGTGCATGTTCCCCTAGAACTTCTGTACAAGCTTCTTTGAGATCTATATCAAAAGTCACAATTATAGGTTATGTACATACTAATTTTGATCAGGTAGAGCTAGGTTGTTCTCAAAAACAGCTCTTCTATTCCACAGTCTCGACAATAGTACCTGATGGTTCCTACAGACTCATATTACTGACAACACTTAGCATTGTTCACATTTCTAATTTTTGCTGAATAAATTTAGAGTGATTTTTTATTGTGGCTTTTAATTCACATTTCTTTGATTACTAGAAAGTTTTCACATTTCTTAATAAGCTTCATGAATTTTTGGATTTCTTTTTATTCTACATTTTCTGTTCATTACTTATATTCATTTTTTGGGGGGCGGGTTGCTTTTTTTCCTAATTTGCAAGAATTCCTGACATGTTCTGATTATAAATATTTTGTAAGTTTTTGACATTCTAAATATCTTCTTTTGTTATCTCATCTCTTCCTTAACTTTGAGTATATTATTTGTGTTGAACAGAAATCTTTAATTTTAATACCATCTTGCCAGAAGAGAAATAGGTCAATAAACTCAGCTTCTCTATAATTTAAAATCTTGAGCTTCGGATCAAAAAACTGAGTTGTTGATTCATTAGATACGTTGATGATAGCATGAGATAGTATTGAATTCCGTGATGTGTTCCTGTCCCTCACTTTTTAGAGGCCTGCTTTTTTTTTTCCCAAACTCTTCTTTGAAATCTGTGAGATACTTTAATATCCTTTCAATACATTCTCTTTTGCTTGAAGTAAGCCAGAGTTCTTTTCTGTTGCTTAGAGTCAAAATAATCTTCACTAATACAATAGATTAAAACTGAATGACAAAATAATGGTCTCAGATCACAGTTAATAAAACAGCAATGCAAAGCTTTGTGATCCATGAATTTCTGTCCACTAGAGAGGTGTTTTCTTTATTACCTCTTCAAATGAACAAAGAACAAAATGATATATTTTCACATAGTGACATTTCTATTATTTATGAATAAATGAACTTCATATCCAGTTCCATAATTACATTTGGTTGTAAATATGTAGTCTAATAAAAAAGGGACAATTTGATCATTAAGTAAAACTAAATATATTTTAAATGCTGGGCCTTAATTTAAAAATTTAAAAATCTTTTTGAAGAGAACCTGAATAAGCTGTTTCCTCATTTTTTTGGTGACCTATTAATCTGGGTAGTCCTTGCCTCATCAGCTATATCTTTCTATATATGGATATGCTCAGACAGTAAATAACATCTCTTCCTAGTGCAAGCTTTGTGTCCTAGCAAAGGATCAATTGCTCCTGCAAGGGAGCAATGCATTACATAATGTCAAAAATGTGATTGCCTTAGAGAATAAAGGGAGAATAATGTTTACATAGGAAGTGCTCAAAAAATGCAGCTTTTAGGTTTTTTTGTTTGTTTGGTTTTTTTTTTCTTTTGAGTTTCTCTTTAACTGATAATTGAAATATGTCTAGATCCTAAAATAGAGATTCCTGAGAACAGATGTGATTATAATTCTGTAAAGGACAACTGTTTGAATTTTTGTTACATTATGGGAAATGAATCTTTTAGGTAAATGTGAGTGAGAATTTTTTTTAACTTATTTATTCTGAGTCCTTCTCTAATTTTGTTTGTCATGGGATTTTGATTCAATAGGTATAGGTGGGGCCCAGAAATCAGTATGCATAACCAGCACCCCAAGCAATTCTTAGAAAAGTGGTCCATAGCTTGTCTCAGGGGAACACTGTTTTAGCCTATCAGAATAACATGGAAATGAACTGATTGGAGTGAAGATCTTGGAGATGTTTATGATACTAATTACTGTGAATTTATTAAGTATATCTAGAATTTTAGGAAATAGTATTTGCTTATAAGCTCTCAAACTATCCAATACCTTTTCTATAAATACAGTACACAGCTTCTCTATAATTTAATCATTTTGCTGGCGGGAAGGGGGAATTAGATGCAGTGGTATTTATATAGATGCACTGCGTTTTATTTACTTTTTTACTTAGCAAAAATTTATTCGTTTCCTATTATGTTAAAGACAGTTTGGAAGACACAAGGCACACAGAAATTATAAAGTGCAATCCTTGATATCAAAGAGTTCATAATATATTGGAGAAACAAATATAAAACAAATAATTTTCATGATGTTGAGATGAGGATTATAATACCCACATTTAGTAGGGTTCATTGGTAGAAAAAGTAGTATTCAACTGTATTATAATGTAATCCCCTGTCATTCAGTCAACAAATATTTATCAAGTACTTGCTATGTAATCCAATTGTGAAGTAAATAAAGTTAAAAAAAAAAGAGAAATGCCTGTCCTTCTGATAATTACAGCCTAGAGGGTGACAAGCACTTAAGAGTCATAAGCAATGAAAAAAATACAATAAGCTGTGATTGGAGAAGCTTAGTGTGTTATGAAAACATATTATAGGGACCTCTGATCAAAAATTTGGGGTTTAGGTAGATTAACTAAAAGCTGAAAAGTGGTCAGGCAAATGAGGAGGAAAACAACAGTCGTGCACATGGAAAGAACAGCATCCTAGGCGATGTGGCAGTGAGGGAGGGGATGATGTCTTTGAAGATCTGAATGTATAGCTAAAGCCTACAATGGGAGAAGATGCTGGAGAGTGAGGAGAGGCTAAGAGTTACAGGTCATGTTGAGTGATCTGACCTTTATTCTTCAAGCTGTGGGACACCACTGAACGATGTTATGCAAGGGAGAGACATGATCAGATTTACGTTAAACCATTCAGCCTCCAGTTCAAAGAATAGATTTGTAGAAGGTTAAAACTGCAGGTAAGGGACTGGTTAGGCTGGTACATTCCTGAAGTTGAGAGGAGATGGAGGCCTGATTTAGAGTAATTGTTTAGGGATAAAGAAAATTGGGCAGATCGGAGAGAGATGAATCTAATAGAGTCAATGGCACTGAAAAATTGATATCCCCGGAGTCTCATGCAGTGCTTAGCACATAGACGGCACTCAAAACAGTGTTTATTGGACACATCTTTATGGACGTTCAGCCAGGTCTTCAAATTCATCGTTTCCTTAACTGCATTTATCTTTGCCCATGAAATCTACTCCTCTTATTGACTTTCCATTTTTGGACCTGTCATTAACTCCTTTCCATTCATGCAAAGCTATGAATCATTTACTTCTCATCTCCCATGCTTAACATAGTACTTTGCACAAATAGGCATAAATATTCCATCATTTTTGTTTAAATTAATAACTATGAATTTATTCAATCTGACAACCTCAGTGTGAATGAAGCTTACCCAGGCACATTAAATCAGTGGACAAAGAGTGTGGAGCCAATCTTGTAACATCTCCCGAATCTATCTCTTCTTTCCACGAGTACTGTTTTTTTGTTGTTGTTTTGAACAAAGGCAGGGTTCTCCTCATATCTCCCTGTCTTCAAGCTATGCCCTATTCAATGCATTCTAGTATAGCTGCTATATAAATATTTTCAACAGACAGTTTATGTCTGTCATCACAGCTTTCTTCTCATTGGTTCAGTGACTCGCCCTTGCTGCCGTAACTTGACCCTTGTGATCATCCTTGATTTTTTTTTTTTTTTTAATTGTGTGTTACTTTATTGCATTTCCCAAATATGGCTTTTTTTTTTTTATTGCATTTTAGGTTTTGGGGTACATGTGAAAAACATGCAAGGTTGTTGCATAGGTACATTCATGGCAGTGTGATTTGCTGCCTCCCTCCCCCTCACCCATATCTGGCATTTCTCCCCATGCTATCCCTCCCCAACTCCCCCCCCCACTGTCCCCCCAACTCCCCCTCAACAGACCCCAGTGTATAGTGCTCCCCTCCCTGTGTCCACGTGTTCTCCTTGTTCAACACCCTCCTATGAGTGAGAACAGGTGGTGTTTGGTTTTGTGTTCTTGTGTCAGTTTGCTGAGAATGATGGTTTCCAGGTTCATCCATGTTCCTACAAAGGACGCGAACTCCTCGTTTTTAATGGCTGCATAATATTCCATGGTGTATATGTGCCACATTTTTCCTGTCCAGTCTATCATCGATGGGCATTTGGGTTGGTTCCAGGTCTTTGCTATTGTAAACTGTGCTGCAATGAACATTCGTGTGCATGTGTCCTTATAGTAGAACGATTTATAATCCTTTGGATATATGCCCAGTAATGGGATTGCTGGGTCAAATGGAATTTCTATTTCTAGGTCCTTGAGGAATCGCCACACTGTTTTCCACAGGGGTTGAACTAATTTACAATCCCATCAACAGTGTAAAAGTGTTCCTATTTCTCCACATCCTCTCCAGCATCTATTTTCTCCAGATTTTTTAATGATCGCCATTCTAACTGGCATGATATGGTATCTCAATGTAGTTTTGATTTGCATTTCTCTAATGACCAGTGATTCATCCTTGATTTTTGTTCTTATTTTTCCTTTCTTTCTCTCACCGTCCCACTCACTCGCCATCCTCAGCTAGGCTGCTTCAGCTATAATGGTGTTATTATGGTTTGTCAAAATACCATACATTTTGCTACATCTTTACTCATGTTGCTTTTTTGATTGGAATTCCCTTCAGTTTAGATATGACTTGTCCAAAGTCTACTACCTATCCTTCGAAACTGAGTCCTGAGCCCTATCTTCTCCATGGAAGCTCTTGGGTCTTTCTCCAGCTAGCAACGACTACTCTATTCTGAGCTCCAGGAAAACGTGAATTTGCACATGTATTATGGTACATGCTGCTCTCGTTTAAATGGTTATTTCTATTCCTCTTGCCCCCCTTCATACACTGCAAACAGGACATGGATTGTGTGCATTTCATCTTCATGGCCCAGTGATACCTATTATGCTGCTTTACAAAGATATGTCCAATAAACATATATTGAATGAATGGACTATAAACAGACACTCAAAATCCATTCCTGGCTAAACTGAAGAACTATTTTACCATTCTCCCTATAATTTAATTCTGAATAAAGAGTATGCTAGTACCTTAAAGAAGATTGAGAAATGAGTAGAAATGCTTTGGCTGTCATGGGGTCTTGGAAAGGGCTACTACTGACATTTAGTAGTGAAGGATGCTGATTATCCTGAAGAACCCTGAGCAGCCCCACCCAATTGAAAAACATACATAGAGTTTGAATTTTAGTGCGTGACAGTCCTGTTCTGGAGCTTTTTTCCTTTTGCATTTTGATCACAAAATTATGCCAACAATTTGATAAAATAAAAGTCATATTGCATCTAGGTGAGGGCTTGACACATAATAAACTTTTAGTCCGTACCAGCTGTTAATGTCAGTAGGTTCTTTGAAAATGGAGAAAATCATGCCTATCTCATAGTATTATTATGAGGGTTAATTAAATGAGAACATATAAAACTCTTTGAACAATGGCTGGCATATGATATATGCTCAATAAATACTGACTATTACTATTATTGGTTTTGCTGTTATCAGTATTACTTGCAGATGCTTCACAGAGTAAGTTTATATTGAATTTGTAGTCAACTAAAAGCCTCAAGATTTTTTCACATGAAAAGCCAAGTCCATTCCCTGGCATGCCTTATACCTATAAACAAAATAAGCTCGGTTCTTGCTGTGCGTTGCTTCTTTTTGAAGGTTTACGGGAAATGTCAAGGAGAAGTCGACTTAATGCCTGTGGCCTTTTATCCGCAGCACTGAGAAAATAAGATCAAGACAAAGAGAAATAATAATTTCAGTCTGGGTTTTGCATTCAAATGGATCTGGCACTGTGTTGATTTTTATGTAGTGTAGTAGGTGCCTTTTCATTCAGCATTTGGTTTTCTGAAGAAAGAAATGTATGAAGATGAACATTTTTTTAGGAGCTAATTTGTCTTCCTTCCTTCCTTCCTTCCTTCCTCCCTCCCTCCCTCCCTCCCTCCCTCCCTCCTTCCCTTCCTGCCTGCCTTTTTCTCTTCCTCTTTTTCTTTCTTTTTGCACCATGTTCTAATGGAGCTTGGGAGCTATCTACCTTTGAATTTAGAATTAGCTTTCTGCTTGCTTTCATGATAACTGTTACCCTAAGTAGCTCACAAACACATCCGTATATATTACCTAATTTGATTTACACAATAGCCCATGGGTTAAAGATTTTACTAATGAAGAAATGGAGCAAACTCGTGACTCACACAGAGAGTAAATGACATTTCAAAGATTCACCTTTGGATCTGCTGGATCTAAAATCTAAAATTGACAAGTGCACTATTTAATATAATGCCAAACAACTTCAAGCAACCATTCATTTCAAAGATTCTTAGAATCTGCTTGGTGGGGAGGACAATGAGAGATAAAAGAGAGAAAAGTCCTGTTTTACGGACTGTTTCCAATGTGTCAGGCACGAGGTTAGGCATTTCATGTAATTCTCCATATGGACAGTATAGAAAGTGAGCAAAAGAAAAGTTAAGTAACTTACCAGACCCCAAACTATCTACAGGCTGTGTGCAAATTTTTGTTAAGTTTGTTTAAAGCTCAGCATGCTTCCAATGTTAAAATTGTTCAGAGTGATGGTTAATTTCTCAGTTATCTCACAAATCTTGTTATGAAATACCATTTTTAACACTGGTTCTGAGGAAGGTGAGTTAGTTGTGCCTTCAAACCTATGATATATGGAAGAGGATTTCCTTGTTAATATTTATAGGGGCACAAAATAGGATTGCCTTAACCATTAGATACATTTGTACCTAATGGTAACTTAAAAAAACTAGTACTGATGAGTGCAGGGCTACATGTTTTCCCTCTTCTTTGTTAGAACTTAAAGGAATCAGAATGTCTCTTGAAAAATACATTTTTTCCCCTTTCATTAACTGTAATAATGATGATCTTCTGGGAAAAGAATTATTATAGAGCAAATTTACTTACAGTTGTTTTTAAATATTTAAACAAATATTTTAATGGTTCTGATTAAAGTATGAGTAAGGAAACACTTAAATTAGTTATTTCGGCCTAAATTAGTATAAAAATTTAACAAACCGAACTTGGTGGGATGAGCAGTCATCAAACGTTTTTTGCAAATTGTTTATGTTATTTATGTATTTCAGAGATATAAAATTTTGTATTCAGTAGATATGCATACTTCCCCATTTCATCACAAACTTACCAGTATTTTGTATTTGTGATCATTTTTTAAATAATACAATTATTCGATTTTACCTTTCAGTTATATCATTTCTATATGCTTTGGTTTTCACTCTATTTAAAAAAAAAATCTAAAGAAAAGAGGAAGTGCATCTGCTATTTGTGGCTGGATGGCATTAGATGAATATTTTAAAAGCAAGTTCTAGAAATCTATCAGAAACTTATACAACAGGTATATGTTTATTATTCAATGCTTTCATGAAAAAATAGATTTTTCAACTCCTGAGGTTATACTGGTGAACATAATTTAAAATAAAACCTGAGAAGAGTAAAAGAGATTAAATAAATATTCATGAAAATGCCCTCTTCAGGAAATAGGGTCATTTGAACAGTCTATTCCATTAAAAATCGCTTTATTTCACTTAAATTGGTTACCACACAAGGAAGGAAGACATAAGAAAACTAAGGGATTGAATCTGAAATCTAGACCACAGAAATGACGGAACTCTCTCCATTGCATTAACCACATGGATTTAACACAAAAAAATCTAGAACTGATTTTTTTTTAACCTGTATACTCAGAGGAATACCAAATATACATTTAAGTGCTATGTCAAAATTTTATTAAAAATTGGTATTTATATTAATATATAAATACTGATAAACTAAAAAGTAATTTGGACTCTTATAACATTTGAGATGATCTAAAATAAGAAATTACCTAAAGGTGACATACTAACAATCACTTATAATGATCATTGTCTTAGTTCACAAGCCAAATAACACAAAATAGACTGTGAAATCATTAGCATCGTTTGCTTTTTATTTTTAAATCTCACTACAAATTAAACCAAATAATCTTTACCCAAAATGTAAATAAAATTGAAATTTAAAATTTTAAATTAAATACTGATAACCAGACTTACTGAGTAGCCATTTTAATGTTTGAAATTTCATTCTAAACAATTTATAACTATTGCATGGATGATTTCTCAGACTTTTGCTTATCCTACCACATAATTTCACACTCAGTTTCTCTCTCTCTCTTACTCTTTTTGTCTCTTTAACTGTTCCTTTTAAGATCCATACATTAACCCAGACCCTTAGGAGCTGATGAAAAAATTATGTAAAATGGAGAAGGTTGTTCTAGACCAGTAAGTATCAGCATTACCTGAGAGTTTGTTAGACATACAAATCCGAGATCCCATCCTGGACCTATTAAATCAGAATCCCTGGGTAATTCATATGTACAACAAAGCTTGGAAAGCAATTGTTCTAGGAGGTGCTTGAATACTTCAGAACCTAAGTACCAGATAACTTTCATTTCCAACCAAGTATTCTTAGTCATCTTGAGTTAGAAGTGCTTTGGGATGGAGTCTGGAATGTCCTTTTCTTATTGCCCAGAAAAATAACCTTTTATTTTAAAATGTGCTGCTCATGCAATCTCCTGGCTGGTAGAATGAAGGGCTAAGGCATGCAGTCTTGCCCCTTCCCCCAAGAGCCAAGGGAGCAGACAAGATTGAACGAATCATTACAGGAATGCGCTGACCAGGAATACTGCTCTGATTCTCTCTCCTTCCAGCCTCACTGGCGCATTCCTGTCAGGACAGAGATAGAAAACTGAAGCTGGGACTAGGTAGTGGGAGTCATTTTCGGGATGCACGCAGTCACCAGCATATTGGCTGTCAAAACAAAGAAAGAGAAGCTGAGCTATTTTAGTTTCGTCATTCTATGTGCCCCCTTAGAGTGTTTATTTGTGTTTAAAATTTAAAACGGTGAAACAGCACAAACAAAAGTAATGTTTTACTCTATTTTTTTGGAAAGTGCAATATTAATCTACACATGAAATATTTTATGGAATTTGAATAATGTATTTTAAAAATGAAGTTTATTATTTTAAAATTATTAACCATTTGTTTTAAAAGTAGAAAATGAATCAAGAAAATAAAATATTACATCGATGGTAAAATGTGAGATGTTTTGATTTTATTGAATATGCTTAATAAACATTACAGCATTATTATCCAGTACTGTTACACACTAATATAAGTATTTTCCCCTTAAAAATGTTAATTTCTTACTTTTTTATACTGTAATATTTATTTTATTTTTTTTTAATTGTTTTTACTGGCGTGATTTTACATACAGTTCAATAAAAGAAAATTCTCATCTGATTTCTCTATTGGCTATTATTAGTATTCCTTTCATTGCATGATTACAAGTGCTATAATTTTGTCCTGTACAGGATGGGGTAGTAACAATTGACCTACGCTGGGTCATATACGCTGGGTACATCACTTCTCTCAGACATCGATGTCAGAAACGGCTTTGGTACATTGCTTGGTTTCTGTTTCTTCCAATTTCCTGAACCTGAATACTAGAGTTATCTAGTTGGAAGTATTTCATTTCTTTGGTTTTTCACACAAGATATTATCTAATTACATCAAAGAGCAATACAGGACTTAAGAAGATTTGACCTTAAGGGATTCCTAGATTTCACCATGTATTAATTTGCTTCCAGCCCTTACCATGAAGGTGGGAATGAATGTTGGTGGGAGTGTAAATTAGTTCAACCATTGTGGAAGACAGTGTGGCTAATCCTCAAGCTTCTGTAAGGAACTTAACTCCTTTTAGATGCTATAAAAGCAGTAGGTGTTAATTCTTACTCTATTGTCTTTCTGTTTTGTCCTTAAGAAGAACAATGGCTCTGATCTATTTTCCATATAAAAATGCAATGCATGAAAACACTTGAGCAACCCCACTGAGAACCTATTAATGTCCCAGTGAAATAGCAGCATAACATTCTTATAATATTTCTTACATACAATTTGCTTAGGATTTTTGCAAAGGGGATTTGTTGGGACCTTGCTTAAGACAAGAGGAGTGGGCCATATCTTCTCTCAATGGGGTATCTTTAAAACACTAAAAGAACTCCTGGTGGAGCTGAAATTTAAGCTGATGCTTAAATTTGCTTAATTAGACCTAATACTGAATGCTTACTCAAAACGTATTGTCATGGAGTGAACAACCCCAAAGACTGTTTCTAATAATAGCAATTGCTTTGGATAATGAGTGAACTACAAGTACCATGCCTGTTGTATTCCTATGTATGTTTATACTGATATAAACAGAAGTCTTCAGAAAACGAACTTTGGTTTTTATAAACTGATGAGACTACTAACCTGATGTCTTCCTGAATCAAATATTTTATCTATACAATATATAATACTGTCCTTTCTGTTAAAAGATATTATTTAACAGAATCTGACATTATTTATCAGAATCATCAATCCTATTCAGAATTTTTCCCTGTAACAACAATTTAAAGTTTTATATAGACAATCAAATAAAAATGATTATTATTTCAAGATATCTTAGAAAGTTTTAATATGCACTCTGTTAAACAAGAGTTCCTTAAATTCATATCTGAATCTAAAATTCCCCAACTGCAGTACTCTTTTTATTTTACCTTTTTAGAAGAATAAGGTGAATTTTAAAATATTTTTACCTATTGGGAGAGGAGGATGCTAAGTCATTAGGGAAAGGTGAATATTTTCTTTACTCGTATTTGTATTTGAAGAAGTTAGTACAATATCTAGTACTCTGTAGTGACCCAGTGAGGAGCTGAATGAGTCATGAAACCCTTGACAAGGTTCTTGTCAAGGCCTAGTTGAACTCAAGATTGGTGTAGAAAGCCCAGGAGAGGCTGCCTTTCCAAACAAGGAGCATTCTTCATCTTAGATGACCTTATCAATTCTAGAAAAAGTAGAAGAGGTGCGAGGTTTAGTAAGATTAAGTTGTGGAGAATGTCTACATTCAAAGATTCTATATTTTATAATTCTTGTGGGAGTTTTTTTTTTAAAGAACATATTCAAACCCACTCACACATTTGTATTAAAAGTTATGCTAATTGCCAAGCAAATAATATCTCAAATTTAGAAATCCCAGTCATTTCTAATTATAGCTTCCAGAATGGCAGGACTTTGTGAACTAGCAAGCAAACATGGAAAGGCCTTCTCAGTAAATCAATAAGTGGAACATTTTAGAGATATGAGATTAATTATTTAACATAAGGACTCACTGGAGCTTGTACTGTGTCCATGTACAATTAGACAGTTTTTTTTTTCTAGTTGAAAGCTAATTGTTCTCTTTTAAGTACCTAGGATGCAAATCACTTAATTTTCTAAGTGAGATGTCAAACTAAGTTACATAGTCAGTGCTTACTTGTAAATATACTGCAAATATGCCTATGGAAATAAATAGAATGGACCATTTGTAGTCTTCTTTATAACACCTCAAAGGCATCTATTATGTAGGCAAGCACAGAGGATTCATAATTTTGTCCTTTACTACAAAGGCTTATTACAAAATAGCCTATGGCCAGGAACAGTGGTTTATACCTGTAATCCTAGCACTTTGGGAGGCCGACACAGGCAAATACCTGAGCTCAGGAGTTTGAGACCAGGCTGAGCAACATGGTGAACTGTGTCTCTACAAAAAATACAAAAATTAACTGGGCATGATGGCATGCACCTGAGTCCCAGCTACTTGGGAAGCTGAGGTGTGGAATCATACAAGCCCTGGGAGATCAGGGCTACAGTGAGCAGTGATAGCACCACTGTACTCCTGCCTGGGTGACAGAATGAGACCTTGTCTCAAAAAAAAAGAGAAAAAAAAGCCGACACATGATATGTTGCTCATTCTGTAATGATTTCTTTCAGTTTATAGGAGAACATAGGGAACTAGGACAGTGATACATAGCAAGCTATTAAATATACTGCAATGTGCAATTAAAGTATTTTCTTAAAATTTCAGCCTAGAAAATAAAAAGGTGTACACACAGAAACATGTTACTTTGTGAATAATATAATAGGCTTTGGAAGAAAACATTCTAGTTTCAACTTTTACTCCCACCACGTTTTTCCACTACCTATTACCTGAGTGAGTTTAGTCCATCGACTACCTTGTTGGGGCTGCAGGCTCTTCAGTTTGAATATGGGCATAATTATAATTATTATACTGGTAGAATGGTTGTGAAGATCAGATCAAACAATGCACATAAAATGCTTAGATGGAGCCAAGCCTGAACCACTCAATGACTGTTAGCTATTATTGTTTCAAAATTAAACCAGACATTGGGAGTGTTTTCTGCATTTCTAAAAAATGCTTAATCTGAGAACCAATTGTTTTTATCAGCCTTGGTTTATGAATATTCACAATAAATAGCATAAAATACAACTGTTATATAATGAAAGGCTCACATGAAAATGCCTATTTTTTTCTGAAGAACTTACATTATGGAACATCATATCACATCTGCCTATTAGTCCCTTATTTGTATCTTTGTCCTGATGTGAAATCCTTCATTGATACTTTAGTGATCCAAAAATTTAGTTCTCTTGCTCTCTTCTCTGAAACATGGCTCAGTACAAGAAAACAAACAGACCTTTCTATGCAGAAAAATAGATGTCACAAAATCTATATCCTAAATTTTCCCACTTCCATTTTAGAGGTTTTTTTTTAGGCCTTCCCTCAAAGTTTATTTGTCCATATGTTACATGTAGTTCTTTAAGAAAAAGTCATTGTCTGGATTCATACAAGTGGTATTAGGAAGCAGTAAATTAGAAATGGGAAGGATGATCATATGTACATCATCAAGAATATAGCTAATGGCTTAATGACAAGAAAGGAGACAGAAAAATTATAAAAGGCAAAGTGATGTAAAAGAGTAAGTTCTTGGATGATGGGGGTTACTTGTATTGAGAAAGACCTTTTGTACTTCAATAGATTCCAATGACATACAAAATTAGAAAAATATGGAATAATAATTAATATTTATAAGTAGCTGAGTTGTCAAGAAATATTCAATCTGTTAAGATTATTTAAAAAATTAGGAAAGCATGTAATGCACCAAAATTATCAAATGCGTGGCCTATGGGAAGATTCTGGCTGGTTAATATATCTTGTTAAGTCACTTTATTAGAATAATTGCATTACTGGCTAATATTTAAAAATCAGTAACTTTCACCTAGAAATTGGAATTTCCAGGTTTCTTGAAAAAATAAGTAGATATAGTGATAATGAACCCATGTTCTCACTTTGAGCAATCAAATATATAAGAACTCTCATACATTATTGATAGGAATAAAAATGTCATCATTTTGCAAAACTGCTTGACTGTATTTCCTAAAGTTAAATATACATCTAAAGTATGATCCAGAAATTCCACTCCTAATTTAACCAAGAGAAATAAAGGTACATATCCACAAAAATACTTATATAGGAACGGTCATTGCAACTTTAATCATAGTAGCCTCAAACTGAAAGCGACATAGACATTGATCAACAGAAGAATGGTCTAACAAACTGTGGTACAGCCATACAAAGAATACTACCCAACAGTATTAAGAGTATTGTTTGCTGTCTCATAAAACAATTTTATTTTTGAAACAAAAACAAACTATTGATACAACATGGATGGATGTTAAAAATATTATAATGGAACAAAAGAATCCAGGCACAAAAAGTTCATGATTTCATTATAAATAAACTTCAAGAGCAAAAAAAAAAATGATTTTATGCTGCCAGAAATCAGAAGAGCAATTGTTGGGGTAGGGGAGGAAGGCATGGAGGAATTGACTAGGAAGTAAAATTTGTGGGCAGATGGAAATATTCATTTTCATCCAGGCGATACTTATATACATTCGTAAATATTAATCAAGCTATAGACTTACGAGTTCTATATTTTGCCATATACATCTTGTGTTTCAGTAACTATTTTTAGCAGAAAAACAAACAAGACACACAAATAATTGAGACTAAGTGGCTGTCATCTTTAGCTTGCATGGCTCTTGCAATTATTAACTTTTAAAGAAAATTTTATCACTTAAAGGAGTAAATTTTAACTATCTGGAAAACTCAGCTGTTCACTAGTTTCTTGAGAGTTCTAGAGAGCTGCGATTTTTTGATGCTTTTTTTTCTTGCAAGTTTTACTCCATGTCATTTTCTGAACTTGCTTTATTTAGTGTATTTCTGTTGCTTATCTGTCTTTATACAACAAGTGATTAACTGTTAGCACTCATAACATTTCAAACATTTCAAATAAATAGAACCACTGCTTTACACAGCAGGTAGCAAACTTATGGTAAAAGAATAAAACTCATTACCCGAATACTTAGACACATTCAAAATAATAATAAAAAGTAGCTGCATATTGGCAAATACAATTATGTATTTCAAATCTTAGATTTGATAACATAGCTCATATATCCATAACAATTTTCTAAAAGAAGCTGTGGGCATATTCAAGTTAACATCAAGGAGGTCAACCAGTTCTCTTTCATAATACATTCTTTGTTATTTCTATCAGGAACTAAATTCTGAACTGAAGGGTAATCCTTTCCAAATATGAGTTTTCATATTAAACCAATTCAGTCCTTCCAAGAGTAAAGAATTTCTTCATAAAACCATAGCATAAATCTTCATATTTTTCAGAAATTTAAGAGTAAACACACAAATATAATTCCCTTATCTGTCAAATTCATTTACATCTAGAAGCATATTGCCATTTGGCAATTCATAAAAGATGAATCTATTCAAGGTCAACTGTTGTACTTGATAACAAGCATTAAAAGTAGTTTATGAGCAATGCATGTTATTAATTAATAATGCACACACAAGTGTTGAGATTAAGCAATATTTCTGCATGTAATTATGACTCATTCTTTTCTCAGTGATTTATGAGACAGAATTTTTATCTAACAGACATTTCCAGGTATCTAATCAACTGGATGTTATTGCATTTTCTTCACAAGGTAGAAATGTTTCAAACTTAATTACAATTCATTGACCTACAGTAGTGCTTTCAGGTTTGATTTGCATAACCATCACCAGTAAGTTGAAGCTGACCACTGATTAGAATAATTATGAGTCTAAAGATATATAAATAGACTGTAATAGTAGGCTTTTAATTTTCTAGGTTTTTGAATATGCCTCAAATTTGAAGATGTTACCATGACTTCACATTGCTATCTGGTCAATCCATATCCTGGTTTATGAGTTATGCCTGTACACACCTCCAGCATCCCCTAGTATCCAAGATATTATAGTATATTCCTAAGTGACAGTCTTTCAGGCTTTTTTTTCTCAGCACTGCTCACAGGAAGTAGATTCATGTACCTCAAAGACCATTTTTGCAAGTTATCCAGCTATTCAGAATGATTCCAGTATAAGAATGCAGTATAAAGAAAGCAGTGTAAACTCCTTCGAAGAGCATAGGTGGAGACTTCACGTCGGGATCTGCCATTGTACAGCCATGCAAACTTACGTAAGCCATGTTTACCTTTCAAAAATCTTTTATATTAGGTTCAGGGGTCCATGTGTTACATGTGCAGGTTTGTTAGATAGGTGAATTGCATACCACAGGGGTTCGTATACAGATTATTTTGTCATTCAGATAATAAGCATAGTACCTGGTAGGTAGTTTCTCAATCCTTTCTCTTCTCCCAACCTCCACCCTCACTAGGCCCAGATGTCTGTTGTTCCCTTCTTTGTGTCCATGTGTGCCCAACGTTTAGCTCCCACATATAAATGAGAACACGCAGTATTTGGTTTTCTGTTTCTTAGGGTAACTATCTCCAGCTCCAATCCATGACCTACAAAGGACATAATCTTACTATTTTTTATGGGTGTGTAGTACTCTTTATTCAGTCTAACACTGATGGACACTTTGGTTGATTTCATGTCACTGCTGTTGTGAAGAGTGCTGCAATGAACATAGATGTACATATGTCTTTATAGCAGAACAGTTTCCATTTCTTTGTGTGTATACCCAGTTATAGATTGCTGGGCTACATGACAATTCTCTTTTGAGCTTTGAGAAATCACCAAACTGCTTTCTACAATGGTTGAACTAATTTACATTCCTGCCAATACTGTATAAGCTTACTTTTCTCTGCAACCTCACCAGCATCTGTTACTTTTGACTTTTTAATAACAGCCATTCTGATTGATGTGAGATGGTATCTTACTATAGTTTTGATTTGCATTTCTCTAATGATTAGTGATGTTGAGCATTGTTTCACATGCTTGGTCACATGTATGTCTACTTTTGAAAACTGTTAATGGGATTGTTCGATTTTTGCTTGTTAATTTGTTTAAGTTCCTTGTAGATTCTGGATATTAAACCTTTGTTGGACATACAGTTTACAAATATTTTCTCCCATTCTGTAGGTTGCCTGTTTACTCTGTTGATAGTTTATTTTGCTGTGCAAAAGGTCTTTAGCTTAATTAGGTGCCATTTGTTAATTTTTGTTTTTCTTGTCATTGCTTTTAGTGTCTTTCAGCAGCATGAGGGAGGCTGTTGTACAGGCATGGTGTAGTACAGGCTGGTGTTGTACAGGCTGTTGTACCGGCTGGTGTTGTACAGGCTGGTGTAGTACAGGTTGGTGTTGTACAGGCTATGGTACCAGCTGGTGTTGTACAGGCATGGTGTAGTACAGGTTGGTGTTGTACAGGCTATGGTACCGGCTGGTGTTGTACAGGCATGATGTAGTACAGGCTGGTGTTGTACAGGCTGGTGTAGTACAGGCTGGTGTTGTACAAGCTGGTGTAGTACAGGCTGGTGTTGTACAGGCTGGTGTAGTACAGGCTGGTGTGGGTGCTATATAGGCTGGTGTTGTACAGGCTGGTGTTGTACAGGCATGGTGTAGTACAGGCTGGTGTTGTACAGGCTGGTGTATTACAGGCTGGTGTTGTACAGGCATGGTGTAGTACAGGCTGGTGTTGTACAGGCTGTTGTACTGGCTGGTGTTATACAGGCATGGTGTAGTACAGGCTGGTGTTGTACAGGCTGGTGTATTACAGGCTGGTGTTGTACAGGCATGGTGTAGTACAGGCTGGTGTTGTACAGACTGGTGTATTACAGGCTGGTGTTGTACAGGCATGGTGTTGTACAGGCTGTTGTACCGGCTGGTGCACATCAGTGGAGGTTGCTCTGTTGAAGCTCTCCAATGGTAAGATGTGGTCTTCCAATGAAGGAGCCATGATGAATGTGCCCAGGAAGAATGCTTGTTGAGAATCTGATGCTGTACTGCCAGTGGGTGTGGCCAGGCTGGAGTTCTTGGAAAGGCCAACATATCAGAGGGGTGCTCAGATATGACTGGTCCAATCTCAAGGGCAAGGCCACCCTGCTCTATCGAAATATGACAGACATCCCATGGCCAAAGTCTCCTAGGAAATCAGGCTGAGCCTTGGTGGATGGGTGTCCCCGGCCATGCTCCACTGCAGATGTTCCTGCATCAAACCCTCTGGGCTCTGCACGGGCTGGAGTCCTATACCTACCAGCTCTCTAAGCAGCTCTACCTGCCAGCTAAAGTGTCCATGGGGATTGTGGAGTTTCCCACTGCCAGGATTCCAGAGGTCTGTGGTGCGAGTGGGCCACTCCCCGCCTGTTCAACTCACACATACCGATGAATATACTGTGTTACCTGCTCTATTTACCTCATTGATTCATAATTCGACTCCACTTCTGCTACACATAATGAATATTCTCCACTTCTGCTATACATAATGAATACGTGAGAAATGCTTAAGACTTACCAATACCTGTACCTAAGATATTAACTGATAGTATTTAAATCTTCACAAGTGATGCTAATTTGCGATCAGAATTGCAAAGCAATAACATCATTGAAGAAATCATAGATAAGCCTTCTGAAGTGGTAAATTCTCTTTAAAAATTTAAGAATTTCTATCAAATCATGTGTGAATTCATAATCTGCATTCCTCCAATTTTTTTTTCCTGAGTATATTGCCTCTCTATCCAGTTTCTTCCTGACACAAAATCTGTTCTTTTTGTGTCTTTATGTCCATAATGGGTCCAATTCTGTTATAGCACTTCGATAGCATTATCATACATTATATATATATATACACATTATATATGTATTATTATACTGTATTTTATATATATATCAAGGCTCTGTCTCTGATGATCTCTGAATCATCTCTGTGACTTTTGGCATGTAACTTCGTGTCCTTACCAGTGGTTAGTTTGATGCCTGGCTGTTATTAAAAAATGGAACCTGATTGACATGACCCATCTCACATCTTATTTATTATGTTTTTATATGTAACCTTTTTCTAATGTTACCATCACTCTCATCTCTGTCCCTTTCTCCTCTTCTTCACCTACTTATTCCCATCATTTCCTCAAGTGGGAGTCAAAGTTCTTTTCTTCCTGCAACACTGTGTACACATTTATGCTCCACTTCCCCTAAACATAAAGGGCACATTTGAAACATCAAATTATCATTACGCATTGCTGTGTAATTATCTAGTTATTTTACATGTGCAAGTTTTCATCTTAAAACTGTAAGGACTTTGAGGGAGTCATCATATTTTGGACATGTTTTAATATTGAATGGAGTGCCCAGGAAGTGAATGAAGGAGACTCTGTGAAGTCTTCATAAAGGAGACTTTAACACATTCCTTGTGGTCTTTTTGATACCTTAGCGTACTTTGAGCTTAAACTGAGAGGTCGCCGTGCATTTTGCCAGTTTTATTTCTCCATTTCATGTGGCAACTGGACTGTCATTGATGTTACAGAGACATTTAATCATAATTAGATTGAGGCCAATTTATTTCATGAGGATGATTATGTTTTTCATTTATGTATTCTCTACAGGATGATTTTTATCCCAATTGGATTTGAACTGCAGGACAAATGTCATGTGCTATAATTCCAACATTTCTTTAAATAAATTCATGATGATATGAATGTTCATGATGATTTCCGTTCTCAAAAGATCATGAGCTAGTGTGGGACATGACTTTCTTTTGCCCTAGTCTAGACCACATGAATCTGTGACCAAGAGGTAAGATATTTGGAGGAAACATGTTACATGTAGAAGCCTCTATACAGGGGAGAAAACTAAGGCATGACAAGCACTCTAAGACTTCTCATTGTTACAACACAAAATACAAAAAGAAATAGCAAAAGTCAGCCTGTCGCTCTCTATGGGACTCAGAACATGCTTAAGTTTTGATACGATGAAAAACTTTCAGGACTACAAGTATTCAGTAACTTGATGGATGGATCATCTTTCAGGATCTCTAATTCTCCATACTTAGGGCCGAAGGGCTTTTCAGAAGTAATGCTATAGGTTGTATCTAATCAAGAAATGCAAATCTGAAGAAGTCAGACTGTGTACACGTTGTGATAATAGGAGTTGAAAGGGGTGATAAGTGTAGAACGTTTTTTGGCTTCACCTCAACGTAAATAAATGCCTCAATATGTGCTAATTCAGACAGGAGATAGGGATAAATCAGATTGGATATTTGACAGCTTCACTGTAGTTAACTGCATATATATATCTTATGCTTCTCTTTTTCTTTCTTTCAACTCTTGGGATTTTACAAGGAAAACACACTGTAGAATGGATTGTAATGCAGGAAAACTAACCTTATTAGCTATTGACAGCTGTAGGTTTCCGTCATCTTCAAGAAGGGAAAATGTCTGGTAATAAAGGAGCTTATTCATAAATCTGTATAGGATGGCGAGACATTCTGTTAGAATTCTGTACAGATGAGAGTGTTTCAGCAGGTAGCAGGCAGAGGTTCTCTTTTTTTTTTACTTTTTCTCCTAAAAATAGTTATTTTCCCCTAAAGGCTTCAGAATTTTGTGTAATATTAAAAAATATTAATGGCATGCTGTAACTACAAAGATAATATAATTACTTGACATCATTAAAATGTATTTTTCTTCTCTTTCAAGGGTGGTGAATCTGCATCAAGCCATTTACTTCTGTTCACTAGTTTTCCCAGTAATCAACAGCAGGTACTTCTGAAATGATTGATTGGGATTACAGCTAACATCTGGAATAGAAGAGAAGAGTGACTTACTCATCTGCTTGGCACTTGAGACACTTAAAGTTTTTTCTGTCTTTTAATGCCAAACTTACTCAATGAGTGGGGTCTGTCTATTGCCTTCATTTCTTGCAGTCTAATGATTTCTTTCACCACCCTAGTAAGATTGCTCATTGAAATCGCTTCCACTGATCTCTTCATTTGTCATGTACAACAGTTCTTTCTTGGTTCTCATTTTCCTTGATGTTTTGGTACATTTAGCACATTTGACCACTTTATCACAAAACTCCTCCCACGGTATCTACGAAATATTATGAAGTATGTATTTTTCTTTCGTGTTTCCCATTCCACTGTATTTTTTCTTTTCTAGAATATCTAAGGATGTGATATTTTCCCACCCTTTCTCTTGTCTCTTAATATCTCCTTCAAAGATTTTATCCACTCACACCTCCAACCATTATTATTAAGAAAATAACTTCCAAAAAAAAAAAAAGAAGAAAGACATGAAGAAGGGAAAACAAGAAGAAGGAAGGAGGGAAATCACAAACGACCCATGGAATTTATCTACTAAATTTTTACCTGAATATTCTATTGCATTTAAAATGAGAATAGACTATCCTCTTAATTTCAACATTTTCACATTCAATCTGTCTCTAATCTGATGTTTTTTCTTTTCTGTCTTTTTCAAATTAACACCTTTCTTTCTAGCCTTACTGTCTCTAGTTTTATAATGAATTGCCTTCCGTTGACCACGCATCATTACAGTAGCATTCCAAAAGAAAGCTCTGATTCCTGTTTTCATGTCTTCTGATTATAACTATCTACTTAATATTTCTAAAGTATAAACTATATTACATTATATCCTTATTCAGAGCCATCAGTAGCTTTACTCCATGTAAGATTCATAAAGGCAAGGTCTTTATCCATCTCAATTATTAGTATATCCTCAGTTACTAGATGATGGTCAGAAAAATAGTAAGTTTTCAATAAATATTATGGAATAAATAATGTAATAAAGGATCCACTCTAAATGTAGGCTGAATTCAGTGTTTTCCAGGGTTTAACCCCATTCTACTAATTTCACCCTATCTTTCTTCACTGCATTCTGTGAATCCTTCCTTTCAATCGGTTAATTTACATCTTACTTCCCAAATATGTTTTGTACATCTTTTCAATCACTCCCTTCTGAGGATTCTCAAAACAATTATCTTTTCTAAGATTTCTGCCTTTTAAATCTTGTTTTAACCTAAAATTCTAAGGTCTGACTTCTTTCATTGATATCATCTGAAAACTGCAGCTCACTTTTGCTTTTACGTTTTTTGAAGGCTTTCACTGTGCTACACACTTTGCTTTGTGCCGTTCATGCATTACTCATTTACATTTCACAACCACACCCTGTGACATAAGTATCAGTTTCACCTATTTTATAACTGGGGACATCACAGCTTTGAGAAATGAGGTCATATAGCAGGAAAGCTGCAGAGTTGAGATTTGAGCCTTGAGCTGACGCACTTCAGAGCCTGGATTCTCAGTCCCAATGTCCTTCACAGTCATGAGATTCTCCACTGAACTCCTGGCACGTGTGGTCTGTATTGCTTGTTTGGTAGTATTCATATTTACTTGCATTATTTGTTTAATTTGTCGTGTATATTAAACTTGTATTTCAAGTACAGGGAACATATACTACCATGCCTTGATTGTTGGGGATACATTCTGAGAAATGTGTCATCAGATGATTTCATCCTTATGTGAATATCATAGTGTATACTTACACAAACCTCATGGCA
This sequence comes from Aotus nancymaae, assembly GCF_030222135.1. Taxonomy (NCBI): domain Eukaryota; kingdom Metazoa; phylum Chordata; class Mammalia; order Primates; family Aotidae; genus Aotus; species Aotus nancymaae. The sequence goes on along the minus strand of NW_026988532.1, from coordinate 6,092,423 downwards.
TAGCTTACTACACACCTAGGCTTATGGTATGGCTTGTTGCTCTTAGGTTATACAACTGTATAGCACATTACTGTACTAAATACTGTAGGCAATTTAAACACAATGGTAAGGATATAGTATCTAAACACATGTAAACATAGATCCCCAGTCATCTAGTGGCTAGGAAAAGAAAATAAACAGAAAAGGTACAGTAAGGCTGGGTACAGTGGCTCACGCCTGTAATCCGAGCACTTCGGGAGGCTGAGGAGGGTGGATCATCTGAGTTTAGGAGTTCAAGACCAGTCTGGCCAACATGGTGAAATTTTGTTTCTACTAAAAATACAAAAATTAGCTGGGTGTGGTGGTGTGTGCCTGTAATCCCAGCTACTCAGGAGGCTGAGGCCGGAGAATTGTTTGAACCCAGGAGGTGGAGGTTGCAGTGAGCCAAGATCGTGCCGCTGCACTCCAGCCTAGGCAACAGAGCAACACTCCCTTGCAAAAAAAAAAAAAAAAAAAAAAAAAAAAAAACTACAGTTAAAATATAGTATAAAAGGTTAAGAAGTGGCATGCCTATATAGGGCATTTAGCATGAATGGAGCTTGCTTGCCTGGAAGTTGCTCTAGATGAGGCAATGAGTGAGTGGTGAGTGACTGTGAAGACCTAGGACATTGCTATACACTACTGTAGACTTCATAAACACTATACTTTTAGGCTATAATACATTTCTTTTCAATTTTTAAACATTTACTTATTTTTACTTTTTAAAGTTTTTTAAATTATAGACTAAGACACAAACACAACCTAGGTCTACACAGGGTCAGGATCATGAATGTCACTGTCTTCTACCTCCACATCTTGTCCTGCTGGAAGGTCTTCAGGGGCAATTATATGCATGGAGCTGTCATCTGCTATGATCACAATGCTGTCTGCTGGAACACTTCCCAAAGGACTTGCCTGGGTCTCTTCCTTCATTTCAGAAATATGTCCATCATGGTCTACTTAGTTTGTTTCTCCTTTTTTCATCATAGATTTGTATGAATAATGCATTGAGCTACAATGTTATGATGGCTATGATGTCACTAGATGATAGGAAATTTTTACCTGCATTATAACCTTCTGGGACTACTGTTGGCATATGCAGTCTGTTGACAAAACATCACTATATGGCACATGACTGTATTACCCTTTATCGCTCCAGTATGTAGCATAGATTTGAATAGAGATATGAATAATAATTACTGAAAAATAATTATCACCTCAAGGGATTTTTTGTGAATGAAAATACACACTCTTTGGCTGGATGAACTAACCACTGAGTAGCTACTACCTGTTCAGTGCTTTATACTATCTTGAACATTAAATTCACTTGGTGAAAGTTTTTGCAGAACTGCAGTTGTCATAAAATAAGAACACCTCTTTATTTAGGTAAATAATTAAAAATAAATGTCAGGTATGCCCCATTCCTACTCATTTAAGTCATTTTAATGATACATGAAATATAAAAGGAGACTCTGCTAAAGGTCTCTCAGGAGAAAAGGGCAACACCACTAAATAAAGAAGGATGATCATGCTGGGGCAAACTTGAAAGGAGATGGCATTTATACAAAATGCAATTTACTTTGACAGTAATTTTCTGAATTTCCCTGGTTATTATTGAAGATATATATGTGTTTGAATAAGAATGCTCCCTCTTTCCTCCCCAGCCAGCTGCTCTGTTTGATCCTTCAGTGAAGTCACCATCCTGTGTTAATGGCTTCACAGTTTGTTCCTAGAGAAAAAAAAAATTATTATGATGTCACAAATTTGTCATTTTGACTTCACTGCAGGGTCAGGCTGGGTGAGAATATGGGTTGTAAGGGATAAAATCTTTCAGGCAGAAACTTTTCTTCTTCTCCTAATAAGAAATAGGTAGTGTTGGGACAGGCACTTAAAATCAAATAGATGAAAGGGTACATGACTTTAAATGTTCACAGGTATCGCTTAGAAATAATCCGTCTGAAAGTCTCTTTTTAATGATGTCAGGATAACTTTTTTGCTCTACATCCAGGCCAGTGCTTTCTCTTGACTTCTCTGTTATACACCTTAAAGGCCCCAATTACAAAAAGGAGAGTTTCTTTATTTGGAATTGTACTTTTTTCAACCTCCTAAGCTGTTTAAGGAATCACAATAAGACAGTACTTCTTTGCATAATTATCAAAGTGCTCCATTATTCCAGCACTTTTAAATTAATGCACACAAACTTCAGGTTTAAGATGGCAGTGTTGAAACATATTTGTTCTTTCTCTCTCCTGAAATCTATGAAAAATAATGAAAAGAAAGTTAAAAAAAAACTTAAATGAAACAAAGAAATAGCTATAATCTCAAACTGCAAACTATTTCCCCCAAATGATGTAAAATCTGGATCAAATCAGGGCAGGATGCTGAGAACTAACACCTGCCTCCTTGAACATGGATAGATATAGAATGTCCAAAAGTAAATGTTACAGTCCAGGAAGGCATATACAATGGTTCTTTGATTAAAAACGATAAGATCCGGAGGGTATAGTGGCTGCAGAAAAGTGCAGAAAATCTCTGTAGTATACAAGTGTAATAGCATAGAATGGCAGAGGAGGGGCACCGAAGTAAAAACCAAACTGATACTCCCTGTCCTATTGACTGCAAGGTGAGTGCCAAGGGTGAGGCAGGTGACGAAGCAGCAGCCCAGGAAACATTGAACATAAAAGGATTTTCTGTGAGTCTCAGTCACTACTTGAACACCAAATAGTCCTGCACTCAAAGGAAACAAACAATTTAGTGTGAGGGTGTTTGAGATCACAAATTTAGTATAGGCTCTGGAATTCTATATTTTATAACTCATCCTCCCTAAACTTCTTATGTATTATTTTTCAGTGGGGTATCTAATCTCATTCAAACTTGAGCAAAACTTAGAAATCAGTAAACAAACTACAGATGAAAATGAAGGAAATAGAAACAAGCATATGGAAAGTTAAGTAAACACATATCATAAGAATATTTACCATCAAAACTACAAAAAAATTTAGATACACAACTTTTTTTTCTATTTTCAAATAAGTCAAAAATAAATGTACGGGCACAAATATGTAAACATATATAATATAAGAAAGTTAAAAACAAGCTGTTAGTGCTCAGAAAAGAAATGAAAGACCCAAACATATTGGAAATAAAGCCATATTATGAAGCAATTTAAAATATAATAAAAATGATTGAATGCATGGCCAAAGAAATGGGGGTTTTAATGGGGTAAACACACAAAACCAGGTGAAAAATAAAAAGATATAAAAATAATAATGAGATGATAGAGAATGCAAAAAATCTAATTTTTACATATTTAATATTTCTGAAGAGGAGAACAATACAGCAAAAAGAAGAGAAAACATTCAAATATATTTTAAGAAAATGTTATTGAACAAAATAAAGACTTCTATTTGTAGCTCAAAAAGGTATTTTATATCCTAGGAAAAAATGATACAGAAATATCAATGTCAAACTTGGCAAAACTGTGGAATTTCAGTATCAGTGAAAAATTTATGTAAACAAACTAGAATAAAACAGGTTAAAAATACTTTTCTCAAACTTCCATAAAAGAAATAAAGGACAGAAGACAATAGAAATCATGTAAGAAAAACATTGTGACGGAAGATTTTATACCCAGCCCAGTTGTCCTTTAAGTATAAAGACAATAGGTAGACCCCCTCACATACGGAAGAACTCAAGAAATGAAACAACAATGATTTGTTTTTAAAACTACTGACTTTATCTTGTCATCCAGAAGATGAAGCAAAATGTGCCTGAGAATAATGAAACAATATTAAAAAAATAAACAAAGTTAGCTCTGAATTTATTAAGACACAAAATTATTACTAACTAGTGGGGACTTATAGATAAAAGACAGAATATACATACCATCAAGTAGACAATGAAAAAATAAAAATAAATCATATAAGATATAGGAAAGGAGATGGGAGAAAGCCCAAGACTAGTTTAGTTTATTTACTTACCATGATGGGTAGCCAATAGATTTGTGTGAATTTGAAACTTGTAGTTAAAAATATAGGATTTCATTTTTTAATTAAAAAAATATATACTACTATCTGTCTTACAATATATGGTAACAAAATAAATAACAAAATTCCAAACGTGATTTATCGTCATCAGAGAATATTAGTAGATACTCTACAGCTTGAGAAAAATTGAGGTAAGATAGATTTAGGTAAAACAATGTTTTAAACATTTTAATTAAATCTTTATTAAAATAAGTGAACTATTTCAGGAGCTAATATCTCTTTGTTGAAGAAACATTTATGTAAACTCTAGCATTACCCCTCTTAAAACAAAAAATTGAATTTTATGTTCATATAAAAACAGCTTGTATAATATAATTCCATTCTTCCAAAATTATTATTTAAAGCATGTGTATCTATCTATACCTAGCTGCCTAAGAATCAAGCCTCATAGATCTCTTTAGATAATAAGTTCTCTATCATCCAGCTCTAACTTTATACATCCTTATAATCTTCTATCTATGTACAGATATAAAGAGATGGCTGAAATTACTTTTACCTAAAATTATTGATGATTATTTCTGGCTGGGGAGATTTGGAGTAATATTTTACTTTCTGTTGCTTTTTCTCATCATTACTTAACCTTTTGTTTTTATCATAAATCTTTTTTCAAAGCTCATTCTGGATAAGACAGCAGGAGAGTATTGTCATCCACATTTCTAAAATATACAAATAAGAAAGTCTTTTATTTAGCTTGAATAAATAGTTCTTGAGTGATGGTAATTGCAAATGGAGCACAATCTAAGCATTTCTGCATGTTTCTCTGGAAGTCTTCCTTCTTTTTAAAACTCATTCCTTCCTTGGTTTTAACCTCATGGTTCTACCTCTGCATTGGACTACTCTTCTATATCTTCATTTCTAGACTCCATATTCAGCTCTAGTTTCTTTTTCTTATACATAAAATGTCACCAATACTCAATGTTGGATTCCTTTCCCTTCTTTGGGCTCTCTTTAGACAAAAGCTCATGTAGAACATTGATTCTCATCACTAAGATGATTAATCCATTTCTCCAGCCCTGTCCTTTCTCTTTCTTTTCTTGAATCTTTTCATTTTGAGTGTCCGCCATCTACTTCCAAAAAAGTTGGGTAACACTAACTTCTCATTGTTTCTTTAAAAACAAACGACATACACTCTCTCTCTTTCTGAACAGTAACAATGACAAAATCTTTCTTCCTTTCAAAATTTGTTTTTATTAAAGTCTGATAACTGCCAAATATTTCACATGGAACTGTCTAAATTAATACTCTGGTTTTTCATCTCCTACTCACTTCTCATGGGATAATAATTTGGATTTTATTCCTTCTCCTTTTTTCAAACTACTTTCTCCAAGGCGACCAATGCAAATCATGTAACGTTAAATCCCATGACAGGTGTTTTTTAGTCACTAAGCAACATTCAGTACTGTTAACTACTTCCCTAGCCAGAAACAATCCATTTCTTAACTCTCACACCCAAACATCCTTATTATTTCTCTCTCTGACAGCCAACTTATCAGTCTTTTGTGCCAGCACATCATCCTTTACTAGACTTCTGAATATTGTAGACTTTCAAGCTTACTCCAAGTATCCCTGCCCATTTTCTTCCTAACGGATCACGGTTATAGACATGTGATCTGTGTCTATAACCAATGTGTTTTTTAGGGTCTTCCTACAATCAGATTTGGAGTCTTGACATACCCCTCAGTGTCAGACACATATTTTTGCCTCTCTACTCAACATTTCCAATTGGATGTCTCCAAAACATATCAAACTCAACTTGTCTAGAAATGAACTCCTGGTTTTCCCTTTCAAATGTGGCCCACACTGTTCCCTGTCCTTGGAATGTTCTTTTCATTATTTACAGTTAGCATAATTTTTTAGATAAACGTCCTTGGATTAACCCAACTAATCTGGATACTCTTGTTGCATACATTCAAAAACTTCCTCTATTTCCCATTATTTGTTCTTTTACAGCTTATAATTACGCATTTGTTATTTGATAGCAATTAATTTATTGGTTATTTAATTAGTCAATCTTCCTTTAGGGAGTGTGCATGTATATTTGTACACACACACACACACACACACACACACAAGATTATATGTATGCATATGTGTATACATGCATATACATATAGAATATTTATTCTGTAAATAATATGTTAATATAATTATGTATTAATTATTTAATTGTCTATCTTCCTCTTAAAATTGTAAGCGCCATTGGACCCTCATGCTCTTGTACAGTATATGGCAAATAATGTGCCCTCAATAGATATTTTTTGAAAAAATACAATTTTTGAATAAATGAATAAATGTTAGAGCATCCTTTTTAACACCCAGCCTTTAAGCCTTGCCATCTTTGTTTTTCCCTTCAGCCTCGTGCTGTATAACCAGCCATTATCAAGCACTTTTGAGATAAAACATCTTTCTCGGTTGTAATTTCCTTTCAATTTCTATCGATATCATTGTGGTCTAGGTGTTTATCACCTAGCTTTAGTCTATTGCAAAAGTCAAAATTTGACTCATGTACCTTTAATGCATTCTTTATAATACTGTCAAATTAAACATCTAAGAATTATACTTTGTACCTATATACTGTCAATACAAAAATCTTTTAACACTTGTGATATTGATGGAAAGACGGTTTGGAATTGGAACTTATGTTTAAAAGGGAAGCAGAGCCTAAAAGTCGGACAATTTTCAACCTGCCAATGTGATACAAAAGAAAAAAAAAAAATTTCCAAGGAGAAATTAAAGCTGGCTGTAAGCTCCAGAATTTTGCATAAGTAAGGAGGAGCCAAATGTTAATTGCCAAGAAAATGGATGTGAGACAGGTAGTCAAAGGAGATTCTTTTGGCACTTGAAGGTTTTATGACTGCCCTGTTGGATTTTGGACTTGCATGGGGCCTGCAGCCACGTTGTTTTGGACAATTACTTCTTTTTGGAATGAAATTGTTTACTCTACACCTGTAGGCTCCATTGTACTTACGAAGTAACTAACTTGCTTTTAATTTCACAGGCCAGTAGGTGGAAGGAATTTGCCTTGTCTCCGATGAGACTTTGTACTTAGACTTTTGGGTTAATGCTAGAATGAATTAAGACTTTGAGGGTCTGTCGGGAAGGCATGATTGGTTTTGAAATGTGAAAGAGACATGAGATTTGGGCAGGGCCGGGGCAGAATGATATGGTTAGGTTTTGTGTTCCCACCCAAATTTCATCTTGAATTGTAATCCTCATAATCCCCACGTGTCAAAGGAGAGACCAGGTGGAGGTAATTAAATCATGGGGCAGTTTCCTCCATTCTGTTCTTGTGATAGTGAGCTCTCCTGAGACCTGATGGTTTTGTAAGGGGCTCTTCCCCACGTCGACTGGCACTTCTTCCTGCTGCTTTGTGAAGAAGGAAGGCACCTTGCTTTCCCTTCACCTTCTGCCAGGATTGTAAGTTTCCTGAGGACTTCTCAGACATACTGAGCTGTGAGTCAATTAAACTTCTTTCCTTTATGAATCATCCAGTCTTCGGCAGTCTTTTATAGTAGTATGAAAATGGACTAATATAACTTCTAATTAAATACCAAACAAAACCCAGACTTCTTAGTTTGGAACATCCATGTTATCTCCTTGTTGTCTCTTAAAAATTGTTTGTAGGGTTTAGTACCTTGGACCCCACTGTTTCTCTTCCTGAAATATAGCCCATCCCACCACAGCTGTGTACACACTACTCCATACCTGAGATTCCACCCAAATGTTAAGGTCAGCCAAAAAGTTACCTCCTATAAAAGATTCCCCAATTACTCATCTAAAAATACTTTCTTATTCATGTGACATTCAGTGTCTACTCCACACGATACAGTATATTATATTAATTCTGACTTTTAATCACACACATATGATTTTTCAGAAGCTCTTTTGTATATGTATGTGTATTATAGCTTCCCAATTAGATTTTAATGTAAAATCTAATTCAGGATAATTCTAATGTCTTCTACTTTATTTTTAAGAGTCTAAAATTATAATAAGTGCCCAAACATTTTTTTGTTGACTTTAGGAGTAGAAGAATGACAGGTAAGGAGTAGAGATCAGTGAAGGGCCATGATTATAACGGTGTACTTTTTAAATTATTGTTACTATTAATAGTAATAAAAATATTTGTAACAAATGTATATTTCTTTATACTGTTCCAAATAATTTTCTAATTAATCATTTTATTATATCTTCTTGGAGGACTAGCTCAACACTAATAATAACAGAACTGAAACAATCTATTCTTCAAATTTATAGAAATAAAATTAAACCCAATATAATTGGCTACCTAAGTCAGAAATAATAGTTTATTTATTTGTAGTTTCATACTTGAAGAGGTGAAAATTTTAAATGCACCTTGTAGGAGTTTCTAAAATAAGTTTGAAAACTAATGAACATGTAGTGTGTGTACAGAAAGTTTGCATTGGTGTTCATGCTGATTTCAAGATTCAAAACTAATCCCTAATTTTCAAACAGCCTTTAAATTTGAAGAGGGATTGGAAATAAATTATAAATAAATCAGAAACTAAATTTAAATGTAGAGAGAATAAGTGAGAGAAAGAGAGAGAGAGAGTAAGATAAAGAGAGAGAGAGAGGAAAACTCCCCCTGGCTTTTAGACCAGTGTCATAAAATTAAATAGCTCTAATAAAAAATGTTTTAAGATTACATGAAAACGAGTTCCTTTTGCTCAAATCAAACCAGTTCAAGAAAATTTGGCCCTTTTAAAGCTGACCTCATTAATTTCATGATCTTTGGATTGCACATAGCCTCCCAACTGTGCAGATTAGTTTGTACCTTTGAAACCCACCAGCATCATATATCTCTGAAGATTAAAAAAAAATACAACATAGAACTCTGAACTCATGTGATTAAAATGCAGGAATTTGTTCAAATAGCTCTTACATGTGAGCTACACATAATCATTTGAAAGTCTTCAAAAATAAAATAGGTATAATATAGAGCAGTAACTAAGCTTTTATTTGTTAGAGATGGCCGCTCCTAAAGATTGGGCATGGGGAATGCTTTCTGTAAGGTTGCTGGGATAAATGTGTACATCCTTTTTCCCAAGACCTTGACACTAACACAGACTAACAACCATTTTAAAACCATAATTACCCGCCTAGGCAACATGATAAAACCCTGTCTCTACAAAAATACAAAAAATAGCCAGGTGCATGGTGGTGTATGCCTATAGTCCCAGATACTCAGAAGGCTGAGGTGAGAGGACCACTTGAACCTTGGAGGTCGAGGCTACAGCAAGCTATGATCCTGCCACTGCTCTCTAGCCTGGGCAGGGCAACAAAGAGACCCTGTCTAAAAACAACAACAAAAACAGACAAACCCAAGATTGGTGAATATCAGTAATCCCTCTGCATTTCTTATAAGCAAAAAATGGTCACTTCTACTGCTTTGTTTTGGCAGAGCAGTGATAGCTAGATATTTACCATCACTCACTTTATTATACCAACTTGATTAATGCTACACCTTCTGTCCCTTTATTTATGAGAGTTCATTCCAACCATATGCAAGTTTTCTGTCTTTAAACTCATATTACCTTTGACGATTTTCTCTAATATGCAATTTAAATAACTAGAAAATTGTTATGCAAAGGAAAGTTTTAATTGAAGTACTTTGTGTGTAGCTTACCAGAAAGACTGATTCTACAACAGGTGGTTTTACAATCTCTGGTACCAGACTATTAGGGCACATCAAACCTTAAAACAGGTTTTGCCTTTCATTTCTGAAATGAATTTGGATATGTTTTCCCCACCCGATGTTGGGTGTAAAACTAGAAACCAACAAAAAATGCAAACATCACTCCCTATTTGATATTTGAAATATTTGAGGGGGTTCTCTGATTTATTTTGCTGGAAAAGTAATGCCACTCTGCCGAGCACTACCTTCCTGATAGTCATAGGAAGCACAATTTGCCTTCCTGCACTTACTCCTCTGTGATGGTTTCTGTGCTCCATGAATGATTACAGAAATGAGAAAGTAAGTTTGCTATGTATAGAATAATGATGTAAGGGTTCAACTTCTAAGCTATGGCTTTGGATGCTGTGAATATTAAAGTCTGATGAATCTTTGCCAACAACTGCATTGCTGGAGCTCTGACTTCCTCTCTCAGAAATTCATCTTCTGATGAGAATTTTCTGTTTCATATGGAAATCTTGATTTGGGGGCTATAGGGATTTTTTTTTCTAAGATAGAGAAACCATCAATCTGTGTTTACTGGTGTGTATGATGATAATCTAGTACTGTGATCGCATGAAGAATAAATTCAATTTGTCTTTCAAGTATAGGGAACATTTCACTTATTTTATTTTGTAACTCGTAGCTAAACAGGTAACTGGAAACACTTCTCATTGATCAAAAGAAAGAAAGGACCTCAGGCACAGACTTGGCATCTTGCTAAGATGTCCTCACACATTAGGAGGTCTTAAATCCTTCCTCTCAAGGAAGCTAAAAGTTGTATTTTTTTCATGATTCAACAAAATGCCATATTGTCCTCTAGAAATAAAACTCATACTACATGTTGTCAAATTTGCAAAACACGAATTAAACACTAAATGAGCTCAGGTACTTGTATTTTCATTTTTTACAAAGTTGGTCATTTCTGATAATGATGTGATAGTGTAGAGATTGAAAACAGAAGTCACTGAGATAAGTCAGGCTGATGGATCTTGTCAGGCCCTTTGGCCCTTGACCCAAAGAATTCCCAATTCTTTGGTCCTTAAAATGACCCAAAAACATTTTAAAAATGTCTTTTCAGCCTTTTACACATAAATTCAGATTTACAGCTTTCTTGACAAAATTACTGGAGTATTTGGCAACACTCGCCCACATTTCTGCATTGAAAGAGTAGGTTAGAGCCAAGTGGGGTCCCTGCTCCATATTTCTCTTGGCCTCTGCTTTGCCTAACATGGTCTTAAGTCCAGGATTCTTCACTTGTTTCCTTATCGTGTAGGCTCCTGTAGGCACCTATGTCTGTGGTCCTTGTGTTAAAGTGTTTCCTTATTTGGGATTTTTCCTTGAATATGTGTTTGTTATTGATAGTAGTTCTCTAAAAACTTTAAAATGGTGGCAGACGATTAAGATGTTTTCTACCATCATTTGTGAATAGACAGTACCCAACATATTGTATATTAAATGTCAAAGTAAGAAAGAGTCTTTCCAGGATAGACTGGGGTATCAGGCAGTGGAGTGACATCATAAGTGGGGATAATGCCTAGAGTCAGCAGGTAAGGCAAATGTTTGGGTAAACTTGCCCTTAAAATGCTCTTAGGAGGTTTTGCAAAACTGATACACATCTCTCAGTAAGTCCAGGATAGCGAGTTTTTCCCTTCAGCTTTGGAACAAATAGATATCTTCCCCCCTTTTCAGTGGAGCGCTAGATAATGTAACTGCATTGAATTTAGGTATGATATTATGTGCAATACATATCTTTAAAGACTAGAATACTCATAACTGCAGTGAGATGAACACTAAGAGAGGTGTGTGGGAGGTGAACTCAACAGAGGAATAGACAGAGTCCCATTTTTCCACACCATGCTCACTGTGGGGTGTATGCTCAGTGAGTGGACTGACAAGCAAAACACTCTTTCTGTTAAATTTTTTCTCTCTCTTCCTTTCCTTTTCTGAGTATATGTACTTGGATCTGAGTACATTTGAGTTTATGAATACGGTGGAAATACACTGATTCACACTACAAGATCACCAGGCAAATACACACTTTGGTCACTTACTGAGTCATTAGAACTAAGAAAAATGAAAATAAAGACTGGGAGGTTTGATTTCTGGTAAGAATTATTCACAGATAGAAAAATGGTTAAACCAGTTAAGATATTTGGTGAGCCTCCCTGTGTGAGATACTCTGATAGCTGTTTAGAATGAAGAGAGATATATTGTGACTATCTTTATCAGTGTTTAAAGGCTCATACATTTTACAGTCTTTAAGAAAAATTGAGAATCTGACAGAGAATTGCCAACTGTTTTATTTTGGCCACTGAGTGCATTTAAAAGAGAAAATATATTTAAACATAAAAAAGAAAGAAGGAGATAATCTTATAATAAAATATGTTTTTTTAAATTTAAAACTAGCTTTATAAAAATCACTCCTGCCTCCTACCTTTTGGCTGTGAAAAACATCTTCAAGAAACCAAAAACTTAAATGTGAAAATATGGCACATGCATTTGAAAAGTTAATCAACTTGACAAGACAAGAGAAGGTTAAAAGTCAAGTGAGCGGTGTAGAAGAGGCTTTTAGAAGCCAAAATGGGAGCAAATAAACATTGGAGGTTGATGAAACATTTAGGTGTTCAATCACTATAATAGATGCTCTCTAAATATCTGCTGACTGAATACATACATTAATATGTTGGGATGGCCTAATCTAGGAAGGCTCAGAGAAGCTGTACAATTTGGGCTGGGCTTGGTGAATTAATGAATGATTTGGACAGGAGACCAAGACAAGGAGGAAATTCCAGTTTCTGGCAAGGATGAAATCACAGGTGCAATAATGTTCAAAATATTAGAAGAAAGAAAGGTGTCCAAAAAGGAGTCATGTCTCTCTTCTCTTCAGCTCCTTCTTTGTCCTAAAATGGCAGAGATCGAATGAATAAAGTGAATAAAAACTTAGCAATTATTTATTACAGGTTGAGATGTACTACAATTATGGACATGGAATCTTCATGTAAAAGTAGCTGCAGAGAAACAAAAGCATATCTACAATCTCAAATGTTTCATAATTATGGCTTTGCGTCATAGCTATATTCACCTAGATAACTGTATATATAGAAGTAGGAAAATTATATGAATTAGTATAGTTGTGCTTTTTGGTGATCCTCAGGCAAATGTCACCAGCTAGGGATATGTGTGTGGGGAGGGGTGTTGGTGGTGAGGAGAAAAGTATATGGTACCAGGAGAGAAAAAAGAATTCCAGAACTGGATTATTTGTTAGTTACACATCTGTATAGGGCATCTTCAAAATAAATTTTAGTCTTACTGCTTTATGAAACAGATCAGAGGATTTGAGAAACCTTTCACGACAATTTTAGTTCCTTAAGACACTTATGAAGGCAATTGTTTTTAAATATCCTCTATCCACTTTTAAAATTCTGAATTGAAATATAGAGGATAAGGAAAAATGTTTTGAAGATGTTCAGTTAACCACAGCCAGGTCTGACAGAAACGGCAAAGCCACACACAAGTGGTTCAGAGCCTGCTAGTAAGTGATTACATTTTTCATGTTAGCTATCACCCCTCTTCGGATTGGTGGTATTGTCAGTGACAAGACAAGCAGACTGTGGTATTTAGATGACTTTATGACTAATAGTCTCCTTATGGGTTTTGCTCACTTCTTTTTATTATATATTTACACCCCATTCTTGCCTAAGAGGTCTATGTAATAGCTTGTTTTTTCCAATCTACTCTTGAAGCCCCTCTAATTCTTTCTTTGCTTAGCAACCAAAGCAAATTTTTTTCAAAAACATGCAAACTGAATCATGTCTCATCCTTACTGTATGTTCTTCAAAGGGTTTTCAAGATTCTTAGGATAAAGTTCAGCCCAATTATCCCTACTCTGAATGACTCAGTTCTTACCTCTATTTTGTTTCTTTGCCTACCACCCTTTATACTCTAGGATTTATTGAAGTGTGGTACTTGATTGATCATATTATAATTACCTTGTTACATTAGATCTACTGTCTAAGAATTTTTATATGTGGGTGTTCATAGTCTTCATTGTAAGGGAAATTCCTAGGCAATTCTGATATAAACTGGAACTGGAAAACCACTTCACAGTTCCCTATTGACATGACCTTTTCTCTGATCTTCAAATATGTCCATTTTTTTCCTATTTCAGAATTTTTAAATGTGCAGTTTCTTTTGTCTAGAATATAGACTATTTTCCTCTTGTTTCCGAATTAATTTTTAATTATGCTTGCACTTGCAATTTATGTTACTCTTTCAGGAATATCTTCCCTTACACTCCTGGAATAAATTATATCTTCTTTTTATTTTTGTATTTTAGGCTCTGGGGTACATGTGCAGATCATGCAGGATTGTTGAATAGGTACATACATGGCAAGGTGGTTTGCTGCCTCCATCCCCCCATCACTTATATCTGGCATTTCTCCCCATGTTACCCCTCCCCAATCTCCCCACTCCCCTGCTGTCCCTCCCTTAGTGACCCCCGAACAGATGCCAGTGTGTGATGCTCCCCTCTCTGTGCTCTTGTGTTCTCATTGTTCAACATCTGTCTATGAGCCAGAACATGCGGTATTTGGTTTTCTGTTGAGTCAGTTTGCTGAAAATGATGGTTTCCAGATTCATCCATGTCCCTACAAAGAAAATGAACTCATCTTTTTTTTGGCTGCATAGTATTCCATGGTGTATATCTGCCATATTTTCTTTGTCCAGTCTATCATCGATGGGCGTTTGGGTTGGTTCCAGGTCTTTGGTATTGTAAACAGTGCCGCAATGAATATACATGTGCATGTGTCGTTATAATAGAATGATTTATAATCCTTTAGGTATATACTGAGTAATGGGATTGCTGGGTCAAATGGAATTTCTATTTCTAGATCCTTGAGGAATAGCCACACTGTCTTTCACAATGGTTGAACTAATTTACACTCCCATCAACAGTGTAAAATTGTTCCTTTTTCTCCACATCCTCTCCAGCAACTGCTGTCTCCTGAATTTTTAATGATTACCATTCTAACTGGCATGAGATGGTATCTCGATGTGGTTTTAATTTGCATTTCTCTGATGACCAGTAGTGATGAGCATTTTTTCATGTTTGTTGGCCACATAAATGACTTCTTTTGAAAAGTATCTGCATATATCTTTCATCCACTTTTGAATGGGTTTTTTTTCTTGTAAATCTGCTTTAGTTCTTTGTAGATTCTGGATATTAGCCCTTTGTCAGATGGGTAGATTGCAAAATCTTTTTCCCATTCTGTTGGTTACCAGTTCACTCTAATGATTATTTCTTTTGCTGCACAGAAACTCTTAAGTTTAATTAGATCCCATTTGTCTATTTTGGCTTTTGTTGACAATGCTTTTGGTGTTAGTCATGAAGTCCCTTGCATATGCCTATGTCCTGAATGGTTTTGCCTAATTAATAGCATACCAACCAAAAAAAGTCCAGGACCAGATGGGTTTACAGCTGAATTCTACAAGACATGCAAAAAGGAGCTGGTACCACTCCTTTTGAAACTATTCCAAACAATACAAAAACAGGGAATCCTCCCTAACTCATTTAATGAGACCAACATCATCCTGATACCAAAACCCGACAGAGACTCAACTGAAAAAGAAAACTTCAGGCCAATATCCATGATGAACACTGATGCAAAAATCTTCAATAAAATACTGGCAAACTGATTGCAACAGCACATCAAAAAGCTTATTCATCACGATTAAGCAGGCTTCATCCCGGGGATGCAAGGCTGGTTCAACATGTGCAAATCTATAAACGTAATTCATCACATAAACAGAACCAAAGACAAAAACCACATGATTATCTCAATAGATGCAGAGAAGGCCTTCCACAAAATTCAGCAGCCCTTTATGCTAAAAACTCTCAATAAACTAGGTATTGATGGAATGAATCTCAAAATAATAAAAGCTATTTATGACAAACCCACAGCCAATGTCATACTGAACTGGAAAAAACTGGAAGCATTCCCTTTGAAAACTGACACTAGACAAGGATGCCCTCTGCCACCACTCCTATTCAATGTAGTATTGTAAGTTCTAGTCAGAGCAATGAGGCAAGAAAAAGAAATAAAGGGTATTCAATTAGGAAAAGAGGAAGTCAAATTGTCTCTATTTTCAGATAACATGATTATATATTTAGAAGACTCCATTGTCTCAGCCCAAAATCTCCTTAAGCTGATAAGCAACTTCAGCAGAGTCTCCAGATACAAAATCAATGTGCAGAAATAACAAGCATTCCTATACACCAATAACAGACTTAAAGAGAGCCAAATGATTTGCTATTCACAATTGCTACAAAGAGAATAAAATACCTGGGAATACAACTAACAACGGATGTAAAGGATCTCTTCAAGGAGAACCACAAACCACTGCTCAAGGGAATAAGAGAGGACACAAACAGATGGAGAAACATTCCATGCTCGTGGTTAGAAAGAATCAATATTGTGAAAATGGCCATACTGCCCAAAGTAATTTATAGATTCAATGCTATCCCCATCAAGCTACCATTGACCTTCTTCATAGAACTGGAAAAAAAAAACAAAACACACTTTAAACTTCATATGGAACCAAAAGAAAGCCCACATAGCCAAGACAATTCTAAACAAAAATAACAAAACTGGAGGCATCACACTACCTGACTTTAAATTATACTACAAGGCTACAGTAATCAAAACAGCATGGTACTGGTACCAAAACAGACATATAGACCAATGCAACAGAACAGAGGCCTAGGAAGCAACGCCACACATCTACAACCATCTGATCTTCAACAAACCTGACAAAAACAAGCAAGGGGGAAATGATTCCCTGTTTAATAAATGGTGTTGGGAAAACTGGCTAGCCATCTGCAGAAAGCTGGAACTGGACCCGTTCCTTACATCCTACACTAATATTAACTACAGATGGATTAAAGATTTAAAAATAAAACCTAACACCATAAAAATTATATCTTCTTATGCCTTTTCCTTGCTTCCTATGTCTGTCCCTCCCTTCCTTCCTTCCTTCCTTCCTTCCTTCCTTCCTTCCTTCCTTCCTTCCTCCCTCCCTCTCTCCCTCTCTCCCTCTCTCCCTCTCTCTTTCTCTCTTTCTCTCTCTTTCTCTCTTTCTCTCTTTCTCTCTTTCTCTCTCTCTTTCTTTCTTTCTTTCTTTCTTTCTTTCTTTCCTTCTTGTCTCAACCTGTTGCCCAGGCTGGAGTGAAATGGAGTGATCTCAGTTCACTGCAACCTCCACTTCCCGGATTTTAGCAATTCTTCTGCCTCAGCCTCCCAAGGAACTGAGATTATAGGCACATGCCACCCACCCAGCTAAATTTTTTAACTTTAGTAGAGACAGGGTTTCACCATGTTGGCCAGGCTGGTCTCAAACTCCTGCCCTTGTGATCTGCCTGCTGCCCAGAGTGCTGGGATTACAGGCATGAGCCACTATGCTAGGCCTGTAAATTTCTTTCAGGCATTTGAAATGTTCACAATTAGTTATTTATGTATATATAATTTTTATTTCCTCTACTAAACAATATGCTCCCTGAAGGTTACAATTTTATCTCTTTTCTTGTGAGAGGTTACTAGGTTTTATCATTCTGCATTAAGTGTTCTGTTTATACTCTTAGTGCAGCTGGTGACTGCCTTAATCTTAATCCTCATATCACAATGTGCTACAGTTTTCTCTCTACTTCTCTTTGCCCTATGTTAGAGGACAAATAAGTTAATGTACTTCTTTAGGGAAGAGACAAACCAGTTTTTCTTTATTATTCTGATAGAATATACATAACAAAATTTACCATCTTAACAATTTTTAAGTGTACAGTTCAGTGGTGTTAAATACATTCATAACATATAACCGTCATCACCATCCATTTATATAATTCTTCTTATCTTGCCAAAGCAAAACCTTTATATTCATTAACCAATAAACCCCAGTTCCCTTCTCCCACCAGCCCCTATGAACTACCATTCTACTTTGAGTCTCTGTAATCTTGAAGTACGTCTTCTAAAGGGGATCAAACTGTATTTGTCTTTTATGTAACTGGCTTATTTCAGTTAGCATCATGTCCACAAAGTTCATGTTGCAACATATGTCAGAATTTCCTTTTTTTCTAGGGCTGAATTATATATATACTGTATTTTGTTTATCCATTCATCCTTGAGGAACACTTGTTTTGCTTTTACTTTTTGGCCATTGTGAATAATGCTACAATGAACATGGATATACAACTATCTCTTTGAGGCCCACATTTCAATTTTGGGGATGTATACATAGAAGTGTTATTTGTAGATCACATGATAATTCTGTTTTTAATTTTTTCAGGAAATGCCATAGTGTTTTCCACAGTAGCTTTACCATTTTATATTCCTACCAACAGTGCACAAGGGTTCCAAGTTCTCCAGTAGATTCTGGATATTAGTCCTTTGTCAGATAGAAAGATTGCAAAAAATTTCTCCCATTCCGTAATTTACATTTTCACTCTGATGCTAGTTTCTTTTGCTGTGCAGAAGTTCTTTAATTAGATCCCATCTGTCAATTTTGCCTTTTTTTGCTATTGCTTTTGGTGATTTAGTCATGAATTCTTTGTCCATACCTATGTCCTGAATGATACTGCCTAGGTTTTCTTCTCAGGTTTGTATGGTTTTAGCTCTTATGTTTAAGTCTTTAATCCATCTTGAGTTAATTTTTGTATAAGGTATAAGGAAGGGGTCCAGTTTCAGTTTTCTGCATATGGCTAGCCAGTTTTCCCAACATCATTTATTAAATAGGGAATCCTTTCGTCATTGCTTGTTTTTTCAGGTTTGTCAAAGAGCAGATGGTTGTAGATATGTGGTGTTATTTCTGAGGCCTCTGTTCTGTTTCATTGGTCTATATATCTGTTTTGGTGCCAGTATCATGCTGTTTTGGTTACTGTAGCCTTGTAGTATACTTTGATGTTAGGTAGCACGATACCTCCTGCTTAGTTCTTTTTGCTTAGGATTGTCTTGGCTATGCAGGCTCTTTCTTGGTTCTATACAAAATTTAAAATAGTTTTTCTAATTCTGTGAAGAAAGTTAATGGTAGCTTGATGTGGATAGCATTGAATCTATAAATTACTTTTGCTGTTATGGCCATTTACACGATATTGATTCTTCCTATCCATTGAGCATGGAATGTTTTCCTATTTGTTTGTGTCCTCTCTTATTTCCTTGAGCAGTAGTTTGTAATTCTCCTTGAAAAGGTTCTTCACATCCCTTGTGTTAAGTTGTATTCCTAGGTATTTTATTCTTTTTGTAGCAATTGTGAATGGGAATTCACTCATGATTTGGCTCTCTGTTTGTCTATTATTGATGTATAGGAATGCTTGTGATAATTGCACATTGATTTTATATCCTGAGACTTTGCTAAAGTTGTTTATCAGCTTAAGGAGATTTTGGGCTGAGACACTGGGGCATCATGCTATCTGCAAACAGAGACAATTTGACTTCCTTTCTTCCTCTTTGAATAGGGTTTATTTCTTTCTCTTGCCTGATTGCCCTGGCCAGAACTTCCAATACTATGTTGAATAGGAGTGGTGAGAGAGGGCATCCTTGTCTTGTGCTGGTTTTCAAATAGAATGCTTCTAGTTTTTGTCCATTTAGTATGTTATTGTCTGTGGGTTTGTCAAAAATAGCTCTTATTATTTTGAGATACATTCCATCAGTACCTACTTTATTGAAGGCCTTTTCTGCATCTATTGAGATAATCATGTGGCTTTTCTCATTGGTTCTCTTTATGTAATAGATTCTGTTTATTGATTTGCATATATTGAACCAGACTTGCATCCTAGGGATGAAACCTACTTTATTGTGGCAAATAAGCTTTTTGATGTACTGGATTTGGTTTGCCAGTATTTTATTGAGGATTTTTTGCATCAATATTCATCAGAAAGATTGGTCTGAAATTTTCTTCTTTTGTTGTGTCTCTGCCAGGTTTTGGTATCAGGATGATGCTGGCCTCATAAAATGAGTTACGGAGGCATCCATCTTTTTCTATTGTTTGGAATAGTTTCAGAAGGAATGGTACTAGCTCCTCTTTGTACCTCCAGTAGAATTTGGCTGTGAATCCATCTGGTCATGGACTTTTTTTGGTTAGTAGGCTATTAATTACTGCCTCAATTTTAAAACTTGTTATTGGTTTATTCAGGGATTCAATTTCTTCCTGGTTTAGACTTGGGAGGGTATATGTGTCCAGGAATTTATCCATTTCTTCTAGACTTTTTGGTTTATTTGGGTAGAAGTGTTTATACTCTGAGGGTAGTTTGTATTTCTGTGGGATCAGTGGTGATATCCCCTTTATCATTTTTTATTGTGTTTATTTTATTCTTCTCTCTTTATGTTCTTCAAAGGGTTTTCAAGATTCTTAGGATAAAGCTCAGTCCAATTATCCGTACTCTTAATGATCCAGTTCCCACCTCTACTTTGTTTCCTTGCCTAACACTCTCTTTCTACTCTAGGATTTATTGATGTGTGGTACGGCATTTACCATATTATAATTACTTTGTTATTTTAGATCTACTGTCTAAGAGTTTCTTTATCCTGATTTCCAATTTGATTGCACTGTGGTCTGAGAGACTGTTATGATTTCCATTTTTTTGCACTTGCTGAGGAGTATTTTACTTCCAATTATGTGGTCAATTTTAGAATAAGTGTGTTGTGGTGCTGAGAAGAATGCATATTCTGTTGATTTTGGGTGGAGAGTTCTGTAGATATCTATTAGATCTGCTTAGTTCAGAGCTGAGTTCAAGTCCTGAATATCCTTGTGAATTTTCTCCTAGTTATTTAACTAGGAGTTAAAGTCTCCTAGTATTATTGTGTGGGAGTCTAAGTCCTTCGTAGGTCTCTGAACTTGCTTTATGAATCTTGGTGCTCCTGTATTGGGTGCACATATATTTAGGATAGTTAGCTCTTCTTGCTGAATTGTTCCCTTTGCTATTATGTAATGCCCTTGTCTCTTTTGGCCTTTGTTGGTTTAAGGTCTGTTTTATCAGAGACTAGGATTGCAACCCCTGCTTTTTTTTTTTTTTGCTTTCCATTTGCTTGGTAAATCTTCCTCCATCCTTTTATTTTGAGCTTCTGTGTGTCTTTGTACAGGAGATGGGTCTCTTGAATACAGCACACTGATGGGTCTTGAATCTTCATCCAATTTGCCAGTCTGTGTCTTTTAATTGGGGTATTTAGCCTGTTTACATTTAAGGTTCATATTGTTATGTGTGAATTTGATCCTGTCATCATGATGCTAGCTGGTTATTTTGTCCATTAGTTGATGTATTTTCTTCATAGTGTCAATGGTCTTTACAATATGGCATGCTTTTGCAGTGGCTGGTACCAGTTGTTCCTTTCCATGTTTGGTGCTTCCTTCAGGAGCTCTTGTAAGGCTGGCCTGGTGGTTACAAAATCTCTCAGCATTTGCTTGTCTATAAAGGATTTTATTTCTTCTTCACTTATGAAGCTTAATTGGGCTGGATATGAAATTCTGGGTTGAAATTTCTTTTCTTTAAGAATGTTGAATATTGGCTTGCCAGTATTTTAGTGAAGATTTTTGCATCTATGTTCATCATGAATATTGGCCTGTAGTTTTCTTTTCTTGTTGAGTCTCTGCCAGGTTTTGGTATCAGGATGATGTTGGTCTCATAAAATGATTTGGGAAGGATTCCCTCTTTTTGGATTATTTGGAATAGTTTCAGAAGGAATGCAACCAGCTCCTCTTTGTATGTCTGGTAGAATTCGTCTGTGAACCCATCTGGACCTTGGCTTTTTTTGGGTGGTAGGCTCTTAATTGCTGCCTCAACTTCAGACCTTGTTATTGGTCTATTCAGGGTTTTGACTTCTTCCTGGTTTGGGCTTGGGAGGAGGCAAGTGTCCAGGAATTTATCCATTTCTTCCAGGTTTTCTAGTTTATGTGCATAGAGTTGTTTGTAATAATCTCTGATGATGGTTTGAATTTCTGTGGAATCTGGTGATATTCCCTTTATTGTTTTTTATTGCATCTATTTGGTTATTCTCTCTTTTCTTTTTTATTAGTTTGGCTAGTGGTCTGTCTATTTTGTTGATCATTTCAAAAAACCAGCTCCTGGATTTATTGATTTTTTGAAGGGTTTTTGTGTCTCTATCTCCTTCAGTTCTGCTCTGATCTTAGTTATTTCTTGTCTTCTGCTAGATTTTGAGTTTTTTTTTTTATCTTGCTCCTCTAGCTCTTTCAATTTTGACAATAGGGTGTCAATTTTAGATCTCTCCTTGCTTCTCATGTGGGCGCTTATTGCTATATATTTTTCTCTAGAGACTGCTTTAAATGTATCCCAGAGATTCTGATATGTGGCCCCCAGTCTCTTCTGGCTTGTAGAGTTTCTGCAGAGAGATCTGATGTTAGTCTGAGGGACTTCCCTTTGTGAACAACCTGACCTTTCTCTCTGGCTACACTTAACGTATTTTCCTGCATTTCAACTTTGGTGAATTTGACAATTTTGTGTCTTGGGATTACTCTTCTCAAAGAGTATCTTTGTGGTGTTCTCTATATACCAGGCTTTTTTTTGTTGTTGGGAGTTTTTGATCACTAATTTAATCTCTTTAGTAGTTATAGATATATTCTGATTTTTAATATTTTGTAATTTGGCTTGGGTAGATTTTATGTTTCTAGGATGTTGTCCATCTCATCCAATGTACACAATTTTTGCCATAAAATTGTTTGTAGTTCTTATAATCCTTTTTATTTTATAATCAGTTTTATTTCTATAGTATCTGTTGTAATGTCCCATTTTTATTTCTGATTTCAGTAATTTGAATCTTTTCTCTTTTCTTAGTTCATCTAACCAAAAGTTTGAAACTTAAAGAACAAGTTTTGCCTTTTATCAAATTTCTTTATTGTTTTTCTGTTCTTTATCTCATTTATCTCTGTGCTAATATTTGTTATTTCCTTACTTCAGCTAGCTTTGGGTTTAGTTTGTTCTTATTTTTGTAATTCCTTAAGTTGTAAACTTAGTTTGTTGATTTCATATTGTTTTTGTTTATTAATAAGTTTTTAGCTATACATTTTCCTCTTTGTCCTGCTTTTGTTTCTTCTTATTATTTTTCTTATGTTGTGTTTTCATTCTTACTTATCTGTATTATTAATTTCCTGTGACTTCTGTTTTGATACATTGATTGTTTAAGAATGTGTTGTCAACCTCCAAAATTTGTCAGTTATTCAGTTTTATTTCTCTTATTGATTTCTATCTTTATTCAGTTGCCATCAGAGAAGATAATTTGTATGATTATCTATCTTTTAAAATTTATTGAGACTTAATTTGTAGGCTAATGTGTGGTCTGTTCTGAAAAATGTCTCAAGCACACTGGAAAAGAATGTATATCTTATTTTTGTTGGATAGAATGGTCTGTATCTACTTCGTAAATTTATTGGGTTTATTGGGTTGTTTAAATCTTCTATTTCTGTACTTATATGTCTGTTTGTTATATCCATATTGAGAACAGAGTATTGACATCTCTAACCATTTTGGTAGCAATATCTATTTCTCTCTTCAATTCTATCAGTTTCTGTTTTATGTATTTTGATGGTCTGTTATTAGGTGTGATAGATCAGATGGTTGTAGATGTGCAGTGTTATTTCTGAGTTATCTATTCTGTTACATTGGTCTATGTGACTCCAACCATAATAAATGCTTGATAAAGAAATGAATAAATGTCTGATAAATAAATGAATAAATGACTATTGTCTTACCATTAAAATGTGGTACGATATGTTTTGTTTTAGGAAATAGATTGTGATTTCAGAATTTCTAAATATGTGAAATGTTGACTGCTCTTAATATTCTTCTAAATTTTAAAAAATTATTGTCCATTCTCTTTACTTATAGATACCACTGAGTTTAATTGGCATTAAATTTATTTTAAACTAGGTTTTGAATAATGTATGGGTTAGAAAACAACATAGAAGGAAATTTTGACCTGGATTAGGCAGACATTTCTTAGATACAAAACCAAAATCACAATCTATTAAAAAAAGATTGACAAGTTATAATAGAATGATTTATTTTCTGTTGAGTATATACCAAGTAATTTCAGATTACTGGGACAAATTGTATTTCTGCCTGTAGGTCATTGAGAAATTGCCACACTGTCTTCCACAATGGTTGAACTAATTTACACTCCCACCAACAATATAAAAATATTACTTTTTAAAATGAAGCATTTCTTCATTGAAATGAAGACTGTTGCTCTATGTATGACACTGTTAGAAGAATTAAAAGATACAGACTGGAAAAAATTTTGGAATCTCATATACGAAAGAGTATTTATTTATATCCAGTTAACATAAGAATTTCAAAGGCAATCAGAAAACTATTAGTTGAGTTTTTTAAAAAATGGCCAAAATATTTGCACAGACACTTCACCAAAGAGAATATAGGAATGGCAAGTAAACATATGAAAACACACTTAACATTGTTAGTTATTAGAAAAATTCAAATTTAAACCTCTATGTGATAATACAACACATCAATTAGAACAGCTAAATCAAACAAACACGCAAAATGCCTGATGATACCACATCCTGGAAAATATGTGGAGAAACTGAAACTTCTATACATTGCTTGCAGGACTGTAAAATGGTACAGCAACTTGTCAAAATAGTTTCGTAGTTTTTTTGTATAGTTAAACATAGATTTACCATACAACCCAGTGATAACACTGCTAGGTATTTACCTAAGCTAAATGAAACCTATGTTCACACAAAAACTTGTATGTGAATATTTATATTTGCTATATTAGTAATCATCAGTCATAATTGGATTAGTAATTAATACAAACTGAGATATATCCATATAATTAAATTCTACTCAGCAATAAAGAGAATGCATTACTGATATATACAGCAATGTAGATGAATCTCAATCACATTTTTCTATGTGAAAGAAACAAGACTAAAATGCTAGATACTGAATAATTCTGATTATAAGACATTGTGAAAAAGACAAAACTATTGGGATGGAAAACAGATCAGTGGTTGCTAGGGGCTGAGGCTGTGGGAAATGGTTCTTACAGAGGGGAAGGAGGGGATTTGTGTGGATTATTGAACTGTTCTATATTTTGACTGTGGTTATGTGGCTGTAATGTATTTGTCAAAACTCACAGAGGAGTACACTAAAAAGAATGAATTTTACTTTATGTAAATTGTACCTTACAAAAATGAAAAGAAATGTCAGCAGCAGAAACTTTTTCCTGAATAATTCATATGTTCAAAGCCCAGGTACTATAACCATTTACCTTCCTTGTTCTGAATATAAGCAATGCCAGCATGTATTGCTTAAACAGCCTCATGTCTGTTTAAGAAGAAATATAAGACAAATTATGGATTTAATAACCCTGACTGTTGTCTAAAAGTAGAAGTCATTAAAAGCTATTTGACTAATAGCAACCTTAAAAATCTAAATTCATGCTAGAGTATTACATTGCTGAATGACTAGATTTCAGATAAAACGATTGATTGCATTATTGAGGTACGCATGTTTTACTGGTCTTCCCATAAATTACCCTTAGCTCCAGGGCTATAGTAATAGGTTTTCATTTTAGAAGAGTTTTCTCCATTTATAATCCCATAATTTTTTTTTTTTTAGTTTGATCCTCTGTTCATTTTTATCTTACTCATTTGTGAAAATAATTTTAGTTTTATCTTATTCTGTGAAAAGCTACCATCCTGTAGAAGTTCCTAAATGCTGGTAGTAACTATTTTGAATGACTAATTTCTGAGGGAAGAGTAAAGAATGTGAAGTCTTTCTGGCACATTCTCATATCAAGAGAAATGGTCAATAATTACAGACAATTCCTATTTCCCATCTCTATTGGGGATCACAGAGGGCCATTTAACTTATATAGTGAAAAAAGTCTCACTCCATGCTATATTAAGGAACAAAACTTCTCACATATAGATATGACCTTTAACATTTGAAGTTAGATCATTTAATTACACAATTACACACCCACTGCTAGTTATAAAACAGAGATAATTTGCTTTCTAAATGACAGTTTCAGTCTTCATTTCCCTTCCCTACAGAATTTCTACTGAAGTATGTGTACAATAACATTTGGTTATTTGAAGGAGGACAAGTGTTTTTGAAACTACATTGACAAACCTGTTATATACTGAACTACTAAAGTAGTAATTCAATCATCTCCACCAGACCATTGGACACTGATGGTGGCTCTTTTGCCACAAGCTCTGCTTCCTTCAGTAATTTCCACAAGTGAACTTTCACCCTTCTGTGCTCTGACACATACTTATTCACAGCCATTTGAAGTAATTTCCTGTATGCAGATCTTGATTTGTTATCAGAAATCAATATTTTGAAGACTTTCTCTTCAAGGAATACTATCATTTCAAAATCAAAATATTTAGCAATTGCTGAAAGCTCTCAGAAATATTCTGTGCATGAGCTGACAGGAAACTGTAATCAAATTGTCAAGCAATTGCTCTGACTGTGGCAAAGTGAGGATGTTAGATTACATGTGTCAGCATGGGAAGATAACGGCTGCACAGTGAACTGCGTGCTGAAGGCTTGATAGCAGAAGGGAGGTTTATCGCTGTAAACTGCAACCTATTGTAGACAGTAGTGCCACCTCAGCATTCCCTCCTTTGCATTAGGAACTCTTTATGATCAATGAGTGTCTCAGTTTAACCATTTGGAAAGCATTCTGGAAATTCCAGGCAAAATGTGTTCTTTCAATTAATTTGTGCTAATCTGCAAGCCAGGGTTAAACAGCTAATGGTTTTCAATAGATAATATTGGTCTGTCTTTCTCAGACTGGATCTAATACAACCTTAATACATATATTTCAAATGAGTGGCTATGGTAGCAAGAAAGCAAATGCTCTTCAGGCTAAAATGGATACTATTTATTTATTTTTTTTTAATCTGGTAGCCTGTTTTCTTAGGCATTGAAAGATTTATTGCCAATCTCTTCTCTGGTTTTCCCCCTGGTCACTGCAAGACCTTAAGGTTGTTCGACATCTTCCCCTCCCCCTATGGCAGTTTTTCAGCCTCTACCAAGGGCTTCTAAGGCTATCCATTATTCAGTGCCTCAGAGTACACGGCTATCTCCAAGGCCTAATCACTCAGCATCCGCTGTGCCTTCCCCTCCAGAGGCAGGGGAAGGCTGCAGAGTTTGAGGTCAGTATATGTGGCTTCTTTGCTCTTTTATCTATCTTGACAGTCAGGTATTTTAAGGCGCTGTATTTATTATTCACTTGCAAAACCAGGGTGGTGATTTTTGTAACTGATGTTGTGGTATACTTGGTGTTTATTAAATAAATACACATTTCATGATGTGTATTATTTATTAAGTTAAAAATTATTCTACTTAAGTGTAGCTTTTGGTATTTTCCTTTTCTTTCTTTTAAAAATTATTTTTTTCAGTTTGCTTTATAAATGTATTTCTGCATTGGGTTCAATATTCTGAACACCAAAGGTATTTTCTTGGATGAGTTTGGCATTTTGGGAAGTGACATGAGCTCTTAGCTCTTTAGCTACCACTTCATAATTACCTACTTCAATACCCTGAAAAAGATCTCAGCCACCAGAGAGTTGATGCAGCTCCACTGAGCATTAAACCTTCTCGCAGAAAGCAGTTAGGCTCTGTGAGGCAAGTTTATTTTAAAGCAAGTATCTGCAAAACTTCAAGATGATTTGAATGGAAGCGTTTTTCTTTTGAAGCACATGCTATGAGTAATCCCATCACCTGAAGGAGCAAAACGACTGGATACTCCTAGGGCTTATATTTGGGTGTATTGGCACCAGTTGCCCCTTCACTTCCATCCCCTACGTCTCCCAAGCTCATGTTGCATTCAACACTCCTCCAGCATTGCGGCAGCATAGGTAGCTTTGGGGAGTAGATGATCAACTTTTCTGTGTCTGTTTACATATATATATATATATATATATTTTTTTTTTTTTTTTTTTTTTGAGATGGAGTTTCACTCTTGTTACCTAGGCTGGAGTGCAATAGCGCGATCTTGGCTCACTGCAACCTCCGCCTCCTGGGTTCAAGCAATTCTCTTGCCTCAGTCTCCTGAGTAGCTGGGACTACAGGCACATGCCACCACGCCCAGCTAATTTTTTGTATTTTTAGTAAGACGGGATTTCAATATGTTGACCAGGATGGTCTCGATCTCTTGACCTCGTGATCCACCTGCCTTGGCCTCCCAAAGTGCTGGGATTACAGGCGTGAGCTACCGCGCCCGGCCTATGTATATTTTTAAAGTGAATGAGGGGCTTAATTACCCTTTCAGGCCTACAAATAGTAAATAAACCGGCACATGATATGTGTCCAAAACAGGCTCATATCTTTTCAAATACTATAGTAGTTGAAAGTATTCCAAATACTTATGGAAGATGAGGTGTCCTACTCCTTTACTCAAAAATATTTCTTATGTAAGAAAAAATACATTATTTAATAATTGTTATGTAAGCAGTACCTGTGATGTTACTAGGGGACATCAAATGAACTGAAGAGTCAGTCTTCTCTTTCATCTTTGTTTTTACAGCCTCTTTCAAAGCACCCCATACAGTAGAACAACTGGGTCTCCTGCTTCTTAAGATGGATCACAAGACATCCTTAGGCAACTGTGTTATGAGCCTCAGGCTGATACCAGGCCCATCCCTAATATTTGTGGTTTCTATCTAGGACCAGAAGACAAACAGAGGACCCTGGACAGCATCCCAGGCCCTCTGATGCAGAAATCTGTAGAAGGGATGCCAGCTTTACCCTGGATCAACAGACAGTAAAGAAAATCAACAGCAACATTTGACTCTCCATTGCCTTGCATTGCCTGCCTTGTGTATCCTAGAGTATTTTATCTTTACCTTCCCAGTGTCTAAGATCTCCAAGGCAACATTCATAGAGCTTTTGCAAACTTTACAGTGCTTGCCATAGGGCTGGGGACACAGCAGTAACTATGTAATTGTAATTTTACTGTGTAATGATTTAGGTGTTTATAAAACTCCTTGAACACACCCTGTGAAATAAATATTATGTACAGACACAAAGCAACCATATTTAAAGGATTATGCATGACTTGGAAAATGCATCTCTGCAATTTAAATCCATTGTTTCTAATGTAGCCTTTCTGAATCCTCTCCTTTTTAATTAGACTTGATATCAACTTCTTCTGGGGTTAACAGCCATTAATCTCTGTTCCCTCTCTGTTTCCTTAACAATTTTTTATACTTTTTAAAAATAGCAATTCTTGCATTTTTTATATTATTGTTATGTCAGTGCCTTTTAGCTCCCCTTCTGGTTTGTGAAATATTAGGGCAGAAATCAAATTGTACTCACCTTTGCATTATCTTATACATTGCATAAAGGTTCATTTCTCTTGCAGGCACTCAGTAAAAGTTTCTTTGAATTGAATTCTAGGAAATACCTAACGCAATGTCTCTTCATTAATTTCTCTTTAGAATGAGAAAAACTATTGCACAAATAAATTGTCTTTTATACTCTGTTGACTTTAAGGCCATACCCTCAAAAATACACTATTATGTAGCCACGGGTACTGTCATATAAACAACACTTTTGCTAAATAGTTATTTTAAGTGTGAAAACTGACATTTCATTACACATCACTATCCATATCTTTGCTAATTAAGGCTCTAGTCAGAGTTCCTTGATAAAATTGCTAATATAAAATTAATACTTTAAAAGTTATAAATTGATGAGGGTAAAATTTGCCCTCTCAAAACGTTGTTTAAGAAGTATTAGAATACAACTCATAAGCTACTATATCAGTTTTCAGCAGAGAATTTGTTCTTTAGGCAACGGTGTTTAGGATTGAGGAAGAGAGTACTGGGATGATTCATTACTTCAGTAATACAACATGAACAGGTTTTAGCTTCAACAAGTATGTAGGAGATTTCCTGTCTCTTATAAAAAGCCCTTTTCACATTACGATAAGAAGTCCCCTTCTACCTTTCCACCCACTTGTTATATTTCTTAACTTATTGTCTAGTATATTTTGACAGTATCTCCCAGATGATGATTACATAGTGCTTATCTTTTTCCATATCACCTGTACTAGCTGATACTAAAAAAAAATCATGTGATAGGGTCTTACAGCTGTCAGCAGAGGAATTATAAATTAAAGGTGGGGATGAAAATGATGTTTATGGGAACCCTGATTACTGACATATCATTGATGTTAAATGATTCATTTCCCAGGAGTGTCTTTATCTTGTGGAAACTGCATCTCCTTATATTCTCTTTTCCCTGAACACCACATTATGCTTCTCAATCATTCCTGTGCATTTCATCTTCAGTCTGCCAGATAGGGCCACACCCCTTCCTGAAGTGATCTGCCTTCTGAGAGATACTTTATAGGTTATTGTTTTTCCTTTGGTTAAGAATTAAAACATAGTCAACTATTAAATACCACAAACCGTCTCTGTAAGCTGGGAAATAGCACTGAGTAGCCATGTTATGAATTTTGCTTTAAAATTGTGCTAGTACAATGTAAACCAGATGATACTTAGCAAAGGTTACCTAATTATGTAACCATTTCTTGTTCTGCTTTTAGTTTTTGGAAAATCGGGTTAAAGTCGGCTCTCTAATATGCTGACTACAAAGGTTGATTAATTTGGACATCAATTTTTTGAGTCTTAATATCCTACCTCTTTGCCTATTTTCTTCCAACCTCAATCCTAATAATCCATTCTCAGGTTTATCCTCTATGACCTCTTAGCAAAGCATTACATTGTACAATATTTTCTTTAAAGCCAAACTCTTTCTTGCCTCTAGGCCTTTAAATGTACATTTCCCTTTCAGTCTGAAACCTTCTACTTTTATTTTGTTTTCTTCTTTTTTCCTTCACCATAATGCCCTTTTCCATCTTTCTTTTTCCATGTGTATATTATTCTACCTTCAAGTCCTAGTTTGAAAGTTATTTCTTCAAAAACTTGCTCTTAAGGTTGGGTGTTAAAAAGGTAATGGGTGGAAGAAAGTTTAACAGTAATAACACATAAAATTAATATTTGCCAAGAATTAGGGTTAAAAAAAATTACTGATGAAAAAGACAAAAGATATTTGGACCTTCCAGCTGTCCACTCTACTGGGGAATCCCTCTTCTCTCTTCAAATCTTGAAAGCTCTGCTTCTTTTCCTGACTTTCCATTCCCTGTTATTTCCAGCAACTACTTTGATCATCTCAGCTTTCTGACCTTCTTCTGAGAGAAACCCAGTCACTCTGGTGTATAAATTTTGATGGAAATTCTAAGAATAGTAATAGGTAATGGTTGACTATGTTTTAATTAATTTTAAAATATTTTTGTGTTTTTCTCTCTCTGAGGCAGTCTGAGAGAGTGACATTGCTTATTCCCCAAGGCGTATAGATGCCATGTAATGAAAACAATCTCCTCTAATCCTCTAAGGTGAATGATCCCTGCCTCCTTCTTCCATGTTAAATGTTCTAGGACCACAGAAAGATTCTCTAAGGAAGTGGCACATATTTTGGGGAGAGCTGGAGGGAGTAGAGGGAGGAGTGGAGGGTATAGAGATTATGGGGGACTTTCATGGAGCTCCAGTAGTGGAAGAGAAGCTCATGGTATCAAGGTGATGTAAACAGACTAGATAAAGAAGTGGTGGGGTATGAGAGAAATGTAAAGGACTCTCCCAGGGTTTTATTATTTGGTTTGTGATATAGATTTAATCATGAGGCCACTAAAAAAATGCTACAGGGATTCAGGAAAAAATGAAATCAGCATGACTCAAACAAGCTAAAATATGGAACTTGTAGATATTTTTTCTTCAATCATTTTTATTTCTTTAAATTTGTACTAGTTAGTGGCTGTGGAATAGGGGTTAAACCCCACTGCCTCACGATCTCCATCAGCATTTTAAACAAAATTTTAAATAAAAAAACTAAAATAAAAATAATAAAATATAAATTTATAATAGTGCTTGCAATGGAAATACCATTGCAAGAAAAGTGCCTTAAACTGGGTTTCCCAACTGGTGTGTCATGAATCCTACAAATTAGCAGTGATGGTAAATTTTTATATAGTGAAAAAATATAAGTCATTTAAAAGTATTATCAATTTACAAAGATAGGTAATATATCTGAATAGTATTCAAATCCTGACATGCCTTGACTCTGTGTCTCCACTCAAATCCCACCTTGAATTGTAATCCTCATAATCACCATGTGTCAAGGGCAAGACCAGTAGAAGTAATTGAATTTTTTTTTTTTTTTTGAGACGGAGTTTCGCTCTTGATACCCAGGCTGGAGCGCAATGGCGCGATCTCGGCTCACCGCAATCTCCGCCTCCTGGGTTCAGGCAATTCTCCTGCCTCAGCCTCCTGAGTAGCTGGGATTACAGGCACGCGCCACCGTGCCCAGCTAATTTTTTGTATTAGTAGAGACGGGGTTTCACCATGTTGATCAGGATGGTCTCGATCTCTTGACCTCGTGATCCACCCGCCTCGGCCTCCCAAAGTGCTGGGATTACAGGCTTGAGCCACCGCGCCCGGCCGTAATTGAATTTTAACAGCAGTTCCCCCATGCTGTTATTGTGATAATGAGTCTCACGAGATCTGACTGTTTTATAAGTGTCTGGCATTTCTCCTCTTTGCACTCATTTCATGCTGCCACCCTGTGAAGAAGGTACCTATTTTTCCTTACCTTCTGCTGTTATTGTAAGTTTCCTGAGGCTTCCCTATTAATGTGGAACTGTGAGTCAATTAAACCTCTTTCCTTTATAAATTACCCAGTCTTGGGTATTTCTTCATAGCAGTGTGAGATGAACTAATACAGTAAATTGGTACCAGGAGTAGGGTGCTACTATAAAGATAGCTGAAACTGTGAAAGCAACTTTAAAACTAGGAAAAAGTCAGAGATGGGCACAGTTTGGGGGGTGCAGAAGAAGACAGGAAGATGTGGAAAAGTTTGGAACTTCCTAGAGACTTGTTGAATGGCTTTGAAACAAATGCTGATGGCAATATGGATACTGAAGCCCAGGCTGAGATAGTCTCAGATGGAGATGAAGAACTTGTTGGCAACTGGAATAAAAATGACTCTAGCTATGTTTTAGTGAAAGACTGGGGGAATTTTGCCCCTGCCCTAGAGATCTGTGGAACTTTCAATTTGAGAGACGTGATTTAGGGTATCTGACAGAAGAAATTTCAAAGCAGCAAAGCATTCGAGAGAAAGCAGAGCATAAACATTTGGAAAATTTGCAGGCTGATAATGTGATAGAAAAGAAAAACCCATTTTCTGGGGAGAAATTCTTAGAGAATAAGCAATGTCACACTCTAAAACTGCTGCAGAAATTTGCATAAGTAACAAGGAGCAGAATGTTAATCACTGAGACAGTGGGGGAAATGCCTCCAGGGCATGTCAAAGACCTTCATGGCATCCCTCTCATCACAGGCTGCAAGATCTAGAAGGAAAAATTGGTTTCACGGGCCAAGCCCAGGGCCTCCCTGCTCTGTGCAGCCTCAGACATGGTGTCCTGCATCCCAGCTGCTTCAGCTCCTGCCATGGCTAAAAGAGGCCAAAGTACAGCTTGGGCCTTTACTTCAGAAGATTCAAGCTCCAAACCTTGGTGGCTGCAAAGTGGTGTTGAGCCTGTGGGTGCACAGAAGTCAAGAATTAAAGTTTGGAAACCTCTGCCTAGATTTCAGAGGATGTATGGAAACACCTGAATGTCCATGCAGAAATTAGTTGCAGGGGGAGTGCTCTGATGGGGAACCACTGCTAGGGTAGTGAGAATGGAAAATGTGGGGTCTGTGCCCCCAGAGTCCCCACTGGAACACTGCCTAGTGGAGCTATGAGAAGAGGGCCACCATCTTCCAGACCCCAGAATGGTATATTTGCTGTCAGCTTGCATGATGTGCCTGGCAAAGTCAGGCTCAACACCAGCCTATGAAAGCAGCTGGAAGGGGAGCTGCACCCTGCAAGGTACAGGGGCAGAGCTGCCCAAAGCCATGGGAGCCCACCTCTAGCAGCAGCATGACCTGGATTTGAGACATGGAGTCAAAGGAAATCATTTTGGAACTTTAAGGTTTAATGACTGCTCTATTGGATTTGGGACTTGCATGGGGCCCATAGTCCCTTTGTTTTGGTCAATTTCTCCCATTTGGAATGAGTGCATTTACCCAATGACTGTACCCCAATTGTATCTATGAAATAGCTAACTTTCTTTTATTTTACAGGCTCATAGGCAGAAGGGACTTGCCTTGTTTCAGATGAGACTTTGGACCTGGACTTTTGGGTTAATGCCAGAATGAGTTAAGACTTTGGGGGACTGTGGAAGGCATGACTGTGTTTTGAAATGTGAGGACATGAGATTTGGGAGGGGCCAGACATGGAATGATACGGTTTGGCTCTGTGTCCCTGCCCAAATCTCACCTTGAATTTGAATCTCCATAATCCCCATGTGTCAAGGGCAGGACCAGGTGAAGGTAATTGCATCATGGGGGAAGGTTTCTGCATGCTGATTTTGTGAAAGTGAGTGAGTTCTTACAAGATCTGATGGTTCTATAAGCATCTGGCATTTCTCTTGCTGGCACTCACTCTGTCCTGCTGCCCTGTGAAGAAGATGTCTGCTCTTCCTTTGCCTTCCACTATTATTGTAAGCTTAGTGAGCCCTCCTCAGCAATGTGGAACTGTGAACCAATTAAACTTATTTCCTTTATACATTATCCAGTTTGGGGTATTTCTTCATAGCAGTGTGAGAATGGACTAATACAAATGCTAACTCTGCTAAGTTGCTGAATAGAGTAATTTTGGTTTGGTTCTTAAGGTTTTTGTATATGGCACCAATAGCTAGAGACTACTGTCTAGGAGCCATAGCACCATATCGCTTCCCCGTCACCTTCCTATTGAATCACTCCCATTTTGTCCAGTGAATGATAAAGCAGTTAGAGCAATGCCTGGCACATAGTCATGCTCAGTAAGTGTTAGTGATTATGATTATAATTCTAATTATTATAAAGCATACATAAAAAATGTTAATAGACCTAATTTTTTTAGTATATTTTTTCTTCCTTAATAATAAGTGCATTTTTGTGTTAACCAGGAAACAAAGTCTTCTCCTTGGTTAAATTTTATAATAAATTACATTTGTTTCTCAGAGTTAAAATTTTGATTATTTATAACAAATATTAGACTGATACAAAAGTAATTGTGGTTTCAGATTGTGAGTTTTAAATCATTATAACTAGACTCAAACACGTTTATTAATCAAAATAGGAACCATTACAATCAACCTATTTTTGCCAATGAGAGATAAGTTTGTTTATTTCTGTAGCATAAAAATCCATGCTGCAGGATTCAATAAACACTTGGAAAGCATTTTCTGCATCCTGCTGGTTGTGGAAGTGTTTTACCTGCAAAAAGTTGTGGATGCTTAGAGAAGTGGTAGTTAGTTGGCAAAAGGTCAGGTAAATATGGTGGATAAGTCTAACTTCATAGCCCAGTTTGTTTAGCTTTTGTGTGCTTTGGAGCTTCTTCTCAGTGGTTCTTCTTCCCAACCACTAAGCTGGCCATTGCTAGTTGTTATATAAAATCCACATTTCCTTACACGTCACAATTTGATCGAGAAATGGTTCATTGTTGTTGCATAGAATAAGAGAAGACAGCACTTACAAATTAATGATTTTTTTAAAATTTTCACTCAGTTCATGAGGCACCCATTTATTAAGCGTTTTCACTTTTCCAATTTGCTTCAAATGCCAAACAATCACAGAATGGTCGAAGTTGAGCTATTCCACAACTTCTCGTGTAGTTGTAACAGGATCAGCCTCAATGATTGCTTTGGTTGTCAACTTCAACGGCCAACCACTATGCTCCTCATCTTCAAGACTGGCTCCATTACAAAAATTCTTGAACCACCATTGCACTCTACATTCATTAGCAGTTCCTAGACCAAATATATTGTTGATGTTGCAAGTTGTCTCCACTGCTTTATGACCATTTTCAACTCAAATAACAAAGTTTCTCGAATTCACTTTTTGTCTAATATCGTTTCTATAGCCTAAAATAAACATAAAATAAACAGCAAGTGAAGTGAGAAATGTCCATTAAAGTAATGTATAACATAACCACATATATTTAAGAATGTATTCCAATACCAAATGGCAGTTCCAACAATGCAAAAACCACAAATATTTTTGTACTTACCTAATAGTAACTAAACAAAATTCAATTAAATTTTTATAAAGATACTATAGGCCGCTACACTTACAGAAGCTAATATATGTGATTATACATGACTATCAAGAATATTTCCATAATGTTATGTTTTCAGAATTTTAATAGTTTAAGTAAAATTAATGTTTATTACTTCCTGTTTTGTTTAGTGTATGTTTGTCTCATATTTTAAATTTTCTTAAAAATACAGATGATATAATGTAATAATATTAATTTTAATGTAAATTATTTGAAGTTTTTATAGCTTATATTCCCTATAAATATTTTCTCTTCAGTTGATTTTTATAGACGCATTTTTTATCTTAGTAGACAACTTTTTGATTAAATGTGTAAAGCAATCATACTCCCAAAATAAACACAATAGTACAAAACTAAGTTCTTATCAAGAAATATAATAAGAATTTTCTAAAAAATGCATTGGAGAGTTCTATATTTCTTACCTTCCTCACCTGAAAGATTTTTGCATGAAATACTATAAAATGAGTTAATATTATAAGCAAATTTTTGACATAGTACCTTAAGACATTTATTTTTCTCAATAAATGTTTGTTACTTTAAAAAAGTATTTAACTTATTTATTGATGCAGACAAGTTATGCCAAAATTTAGTGACTTAAAACCACAAACATTTATTTTCTCACAATTTCTGTGAGTTGGGAATTCAGACATGGCTTAACTGAGTTCTCTGGCTAAAGGTCAATCATGAGCTTGACTGAAACCCAGCTTTAGAACAGGGCTGTGGTCTTATCTGCAGGCTTGATGAGGGAAGATTGACTTCTAGATCTACTCCTGTCATTGTTGTCAGGATTCACTTCCTTGTGGTCTTTAAGACTGAAGCCTCAGTTTCTCACTGACCTTTGGTCAGAGACCTCACTTAGTTCTTTACCACCTGAGCCTCTCAATAGCACAGCTTACATCATGACAGCTGGCTTCCCTAAGAGGGTGAGAGAGAGTCAAAAAACCAGGGAGAGAGAATCCAAGACCAAACCCACAGTCTTTTTCTAACTTAATATTGGAATTGACATCCTACTACTTTGCTGTAATACAGTCATCAAAACAAGTCAGTAGATGCAACCCACACTGAAGGGGAGGATATTACAGAATAATATGGCTACCATGAGATGAAGTTATTCGGAGTTATTTCAGAGGCTGGCTAAACAGAGAAGGCTGCATACCTGTGTCACAAACAGCCTTCCCTCACTGAGTTGATAGCAACCCCTTTTTCCCAGTTGCACCCTCAACAACCTTGGAGTTATCCTTGTATTGTCTTTTTTAATTACATGCAATTATAATCTGTCAGGAAACTTATAAACTCTGCTTCAAAAATAAATACAGACTTCTATGACTTTTCATGTTTCCATTGCTGTTATTCTGGTTCTAGAGTCCACCATCTTGTGTCTGGATTACTTAAGTGGCTCCTAATAGATGATTCTGTTCCTATCCTTATCTACTAAGAGTGTATTCTGTCCACGGTAGTCAGAATAAATATTTGTTGTTTTAAGTCACAGAGTGACAGTTGATGTCACTCTGTTCAAAATATATCTTGACTCTCCATTACCCAAAATGGGTCAAAATTTACATGAGCCTGGGAAGCTTTACATAACTTGGCTGATCATTCGCTTTCTGACTTCCTCTTCTGCTTCTCTCATCTGTCACATGCTCCACTACAAGCACACTGGCTTCCTTGCTATTTCTCAAACTTAGGGGCATGCTTTGGCCCAAGGTACTTTTCCATTTCCTTTCCATGTACCTGCAAGGCTCTTTCCCTACATTTCTGCTTGGCAAACTTTCTCTACTATATACTTCAATTCTTTCTTAAATCTTCCTTGTAATGCGTAATCCAGTCATTCTACTCAACATTGCAAACTGTCTCTCTCACATCATTCTTTAATTCTGATCTACTTTTTCTCTTTTCTATAGCACATATCATCTGTTAACAGTTGAACTGTGCCCCTACAAAAAATTGAAAAGTTGAAATTCTAATTCCCATTGCCTTAGAATGTGATATTATTTGGAAACAAGTTAATTGCAGATGTAATTAGTTAAGATGAGGTCATAGTGGAGTAAGGTGGGTTCTAATCCAATTTGGCTGATATTATCATGGAAAGGAAATTCAGACACATACATACAGAAAAGAACACTGTGCAAAGACGAAGGCAGAGATTCAGGTGATGCATCGTCAGACCAAGGAATAAGAAAGATTGCCAAGAAACCATCAGAAACTAGGGAAGAGGCAAGGAATAGATTCTTTTTCATAGCCCTTAGAAGAAACCAACCCTGCTAACACCTTGACTTTGAATTTCTAGAGCTGTGAGAAAATAGATTTTAATGCTTTAAGACACCCAGTTTTGTGGTACTTTGTTATGACGGCCCTAGAAAACTAATGTAAAATGTTTAAATGTATAAGGTAATTCAATTTTCATTATTTATTTAGTTTACTGTCTACCTTGCCCTGTTGGAACATAATCCTCTCAAAAACAGGATTCTCTGTATGTTCACGTTACTGAGAAAGAACTGTTCCCAACACATGCTAGGTTCTCTATAAATCTGTATTGAATAAATGACCAAAAATCAAATTTGTTATATAAAATCACTTATACAATATATTATTATGCCCAAAGAACTAATTACAAAGATCTATAATATCCTGATACAGAATGCGTCACACAATTGCAGACTTTTTGTTTTAACAGCCTGTCTCTAAACTCCTAATGCAATACATGGGATCAATATGCAAAGGAAAAAGGAAATGTGCAATGTTTTGACGAATACAACTAATAGACATGTTCATAATATGTTTGATGACAGAGAAATAACTTTAATTCAGAATATTGTTAGAATAAAAAAGTTTCATTACAGATTGAATAGTACTTAAGTAATGGTAGTAGTGAGAATCTCTCAACAGAAACTTTTTGTAGAACTGTATTTGTTCCATAATATACCAAAAAAAACCTACTAGGGATGAAATATTAAAATTGATAAGTTAATCATTTTATATAAACCAGATATTACAGAAACACTACATAAATCTGTGTGTTCTGATAGTGAGGGAACACTGATAGCAAGTTATAAAGGCTTTTGGATATAGTTCATATTATAAACCTTTAGATTCAAGAAATACATTATTTTCTTCAGAGAGACATGGAAACCTTTGCTGTAGATCAGAATTCCACATTAAATGATGTTATCAAAATCATGAATCTAATGAAATCCAAGCTATCCCATCTTATCTGTTTTTAGCTTTATACGAAGAAATGAGATCAGACACCACTCTCTGCTATTTCATACTGAATTGTGTTGCTCATCCAAATTAACACTTTTGTCTAGAACTTGCAACCTTCAAGAATCAAAAACACCTTTTTTTGAATGATTCTTACCTAGGATATTTTTGAAGCATAGTTATTGGCTTGCTAAACTTTGCTTGACTGAGCCATTAAAAAACTTATTAAAAAATGGCAAGAATCCCATGGACATATTAACAAATATTGAGTTTATGGATTCAAATGGAAAATTAAATATGGAAAACATAGAGTGAAAAATAATGTACTGATGATATTTATTTCATATTACAATTTGGGTGTTAATAATTATTAAAGTCTGGTAGGCTTTAATAATTTAATAATGTTTGGCTGTACCTAGAAATAGTTTTATGATTATTTTGAAATAATATAGTGTCAGGATGATACTGCCCTAACAGAATGAGTTAGGGAGGAGTATCTCATTTTCAATTATTTGGAATGGTTTCAGTAGGAATGGTACCAGCTCTTCTTTGTACATCATGTAGGATCCAGCTGTGAATCCGTCTGGTCCTGGGCTTTTTCTGTTGATACAGTATGTTATGTATCATATATGTACCAATTTATGACTGTTTCAATTTCAGAACTTGTTATTGGTTTGTTCAGAGATTCAATTTCTTTCTGGTTTAGCCTTTGGAGGGTGAATGTTTCCAGGACTTTATTTATTTCTTCTAGACTTTTTAGTTTATGTGCATAGAGATGTTAATAATGTTTTCTGATGGTTGTTTGTATTTCTGTGGGTCAGTGGGAATATCCTCCTTATTGTTTCTGATTGTGTTTATTTGAATGTTGTTTCTTCTTTATTAGTTTAGACAGCAGTCTATTTTATTAAGTTTTTCAAAAAGCAAGCTACTGGATTTGTTGATCTTTTGATGGTTTTTTCCGTCTCTAACTCTTTCAGTTCAGCTCCGATTTTGGCTATTTCTTGTCTTCTGCTAACTTTGAGATTTGTTTGCTCTTGGTTCTCTAGTTCTTTTAGTTATGATGTTAGGTTGTTAATTTGAGATCTTTCTATTTTTTTTTTTCATGCAGGCATTTAGTGCTATCAGTTTCCCTCTTAACACTGTCTTAGCTGTGTCCCAGAGATTCTTATAGAATGTAGTTTTGTTTTCGATAGTTTCAAAGAACTTCTTGATTTCTACCTTAGTTTTATTATTTACCCAAAAGTTATTCAGAAGCAGGTTATTCAATTTTCATGATTTTCATGTAATTGTATGGTTTTGAGTGAGATTTTTTTTTATTTTTATTTTTTCAAATGGAGTCTCACTCTGTCACCCAGGCTATAGTGCATTGGCATGATCTCAGCTCACTGCAACCTCTGCCTCATGGGTTCAAGTGATTCTCCTACCTCAGCATCTTGAGTAGCTGGGATTACAGGTGCTTGCCACCATGCCAGGCTAATTGTTGTATTTTTAGTAGAGACAGGGTTTCACCATGTTTCCAGGCAGGTCTTAAACTCCTGATCTCAAGTGATCCACCCACCTTGGCCTTCCAAAGTGCTAAGATTACAGGTGTGAGCCACTGTGCCCGGTATTTTGAGTGAGATTTTTAGTCTTAAATCCTAATTTGATTGCACTGTGGTCTGAGAGACTGTTTGTTATGATTTTAGTTCTTTTGCATTTGCTGAGGAGTGTTTTGCCTCTGATTATGTGATTGATTTTAGTGTAAGTGTTATGTGGCAATGAGAAGAACATATATTCTTTTGTTTTGGGGTAAAGAGATCTATAGGTATATATTAGGTCCATTTGACTTAGGGCTGAATTTGTGTCCTAAATATCTTAATTTTCTGCTTTGATGATCTGTCTAATATTGTTAGTGGGGGGTTAAAGTCTCCCATTATTATTATGTGGGAGTTGAAATTTTGAAGGTCTCTAAGAACTTGCATTATGAATCTGGGTACTTTTGTGTTGGGTGCGTATATATTTAGGATAGTTAGCTCTTCTTGTTGAATTAAACCCTTTAACATTATGTGATGTTCTTCTTTGTCTTTTTTGATCTTTCTTGGTTTAGAGTCTGTTTTATCCAAAACTAGGATTGCAACCCCTGCTTTTTTCTGTTCTCTATTCACTGGGTAGATTTTTCTCCATCCCTTTATTTTGAGCCTATATGTGTAACTACATGTGAGATGGGTTTCTTGAAGACAG
Source organism: Aotus nancymaae (assembly GCF_030222135.1). NCBI lineage: Eukaryota > Metazoa > Chordata > Mammalia > Primates > Aotidae > Aotus > Aotus nancymaae. Next base: position 6,051,010 of record NW_026988532.1, on the reverse strand, counting down.
CATACCAATAGGTCTTGGTTCTTTATCCAGATTACTAAAAAAGAAAACTTCAGGCCAATATCATTGATGAACATCAATGCAAAAATCCTCAAAAAATATTGAAAAACCAACATCAGCAGTACATCAAAAAGCTTATTCACCATGATCAGGTAGGCTTCATCCTTGGGATGCAAGGTTGGTTCAACATATACAAGTCAATAAATGTAATTCATCATATAAACAGAACTAAAAATGAAAATCACATAATTATCACAATAGATGCAGAAAAGGCTTTCTATAAAATTCAACATCACTTCATGGTAAAAACTTTCAATAAAGTAGGTACTGAAGGAACATATCTCAAAGTAATAAGACCCATATATGACAAACCCACAGCCAACATCACACTGAATGGGCAAAAGCTGGAAGCATTCACCTAAAAAACCAGCACAGGACAAGGACACCCTCTCTTACCACTTGTATTCAACATAGCATTGGAGGCTGTGGCCAGGCAAATCAGGCAAGAGAGAAAAATAAGGCCATTCAAATAGGAAGAGAGGAAACCAAACTATCCTTGTTTGCAGATGACATGATCTTATATATAGAAAACCCCACTGTCTCAGCCCAAAATCTTCTGAAGCTGATAAGCAACTTCAGTAAAGTATCATGATACAAAATTAATGTGCAAAAATTGCTAGCATTCCTATATACCAACAACAGTCAAACCAAGAGCCAAATAATAAACAAAGTCCCATTCACAATTGCCACAAAAAAATAATAAAATGTCTAGGAATTCAGCTAACTAGGGTGGCAAAAGATGAACATTGATGTTCTCTGTAAGGAGAACTACAAGCCACTGCTCAAAGAAATGCGATATGACACAAATTGGAATAACATTTCATGCTTATGGATAGGAAGAATCAATATCATTTAAATGGCCACACTGCCCAAAGCAACTCTTAGATTCAATGAGAGTTGAATCTAAGAGTTGCTTAGATTCCCACTAAACTATCATAGACATTCTTCACAGAACTAGAAAAAAAAAACTATTTTAAAATTCATATGGAACCAAAGAAAGAACCCAAATAGCCGAAGCAATCCTAAGAAAAAAGACCAAAGCTAGAGGCATCATGCTACCCAACTTCAAACTATACTGAAGGGCTACAGTAACCAAAACAGTATGGTACTGGTACAAGACCAAACACGTAGACTAATGGAACAAAATAGAGAGCCCATAAATAAGAACAAGACTAAATCTATGTGATCTTTGACCAACTTGGCAAAAACAAGCAATGGAGAAAATATTCTCTATTCAATAAGTGGTGTTGGGATAATGGGCTAGCTGTATGCAGAATATTGAAACTGGACCCCTTCCTTACACCATATACAAAAATTAACTCAAAATGGATTAAAGACTTAAATGTAAAACCCAAAACTATTTTTTTAAAAACCCTGGAAGCGGGCTTCACCTTGCAGGGGTTCAACTTGCAAAAACCCTGGAAGACAACTTAGGCAATACCATTCAGGACATGGGCATGGGCAAAGATTTCATGAGGAAGATTCCTAAAGCAATTACAAAAAAAAAAATTGATAAATGAGATCTAATTAAACTAAAGAACTTCTGCACAGAAAAAAAAAGCAAAACTGTCAACAGAGTAAACAAGACTAAACAGACAACCAGCAGTATGGAAGAATGTTTTTGCAATCTATCCATCTGACAAAGGTCTAATATCCAGCATCTATAAAGAACTTAAACAAACTTACAAGAAAAAACAAACAACCCCATTGAAAAGTGGCCAAAGGACATGAATAGTTACTTCTCAAAAGAAGACATACATGTGGCCAAGAATAATGTGAAAAAAGCTCAGCATCACTGATCATTAGAGAAATGCAAATCAAAATCACAATGAGGTACCATCTCACATCAGTCAGAAAGGCTATTATTAAAACGTCAAAAACAAAGATGCTGTTCCATTTACAGAGAAAAAGGAATGCTTATACATCACTGGTGGAAGTGTAAATTAGTTCTGTCATCGTGGAAGACAACGTGAGAATTCCTCAAAAACCTAAAGACAGATATACCGTTTAACCCAGCAATCATATTACAGTGTATATACCCAAAGGAATATAAAGAGTTTTTTTATAAAGATACAGGCACATGCATGTTTCTTGTAGCATTGTAGCACTATTTATTGTAGCAAAGTCAGGGAATCAACCTAAATGCTCTTCAAAGGTGGACTAGATTAAAAAAAAATAGTGGTACATATACACCATGGAATACTTTGCGGCAATACAAAAAGAATGAGATTATATCCTTTGCAAGGACATGAATGGAGCACAGGCCCTTATCCTTAGCAAACTAACACAGGGACAGAAAACCAAATACTGCATGTTCTTACTTAAAAGTTAGAGCTAAATAGTGAGAACACTTGGACACATAGAGGGAAACAACACAAAGTGGAGCCTATTGGAGGGTGAAGAGTGGGAGGAGGAAGAGGATCAGGAAAAATAACTAATAGGTACTAGGCTTAATACCTGGATGGTTAGCCTCTTTTTCTGGCTGGAACCATGGAAGGTGTAGAAGAGAAGAAGGTTCCTGCTGTGCCAGAAACCCATAAGAAAAAGCAAAAGAATTTAGCAGAGCTGAAGATCAAGCACCTGAGAAAGAAGTTTGCCCAAAAGATTCTTCGAAAGGCAAGGAGGAAGCTTATCTGTGAAGAAGTGAAGCACTATCACAAAGAATATAGGCAGATGTACAGAAATAAAATTCGAATGGCAAGGATGGCAGGAAAAGCTGGCAACTTCTATGTACCTGCAGAACCCAAATTGAGTTTGTCATCAGGATCAGAGGTATCAGTGGTGTGAGCCCAAAGGTCTGAAAGGTGTTGCAGCTTCTTCACTTTCGTCAGATCTTCAGTGGAAACTTTTTGAAGCTCAACAAGACTTCAGTTACCATGCTGAGCATTGTGGAGCCATATATTGCATAGGTGTACCCAAATCTGAAGTCAGTAAATGAACTAATCTACAATGGTGGTTATGACAAAATCAATAAGAAGCGAATTACTTTGACAGATAATGCTTTGATTGCTCGATCTCTTGGTACATATGACATCATCTGCATGGAGGAGCTGATTCTTGAGATCTATACTGTTGGAAAATGCTTCAAAGAAGCAAATAACTTCCTGTGGCCCTTCAAATTATCTTCTCCATGAGGTGGAATGAAGAAAAAGACCACCCATTTTGTAGAAGGTGGAGATGCCGGCAGTAGGAAGGACCAGATCAACAGGCTTATTAGAAGATGAACTAAGGTGTCGTCCATGATTATTTTTCTGACCTGGTCAGTTAATAAACAGTACTGATCTCAAATTGAAAAACAAATACCTGGATGATTAAATAATCTGCACAACAAACCCCCATGACACACGTTTACCTTTAACAAACCTTCACATTTACCCCAGAACTTAAAATAAAGTTAAAAGAATGAAATACTTGATATAAGAATCTGTATTTGTCTTAAGTCCAATCACATTATCATAATATTTCTTTAAAATTACATTGGTCAATGAATGAAAAAATAGAGCTGTTAGATTTTATGATGTATAAGTTAAAGAAAGTAAATGACCTAAATTTTGGCAATGGTGAGAGTTTTAGCTCTCAGTCAAAAAGCTATTAATAATCTTCTGATGTTTGCTGCCTTTACTTGTATGAAAAAGTTTCTCATCAATGATTGAGTATAAAAAAATCAAAGAGATCATATTCTGGTCATTTATTTTTCCATAGCAAAATATTCAAAAACCTTATGGCTTAAAGCAATAATTAATTAGTATTGTTGATAATTCTGTAGATTCACCAGACGCAGTGTGCAGTTTTTGCTTTGAAGCTTTCATGGGGTGGCATCAGATGTCAACTGGGTCTACAATCATTAGAGGTTTGATTAGCCTGGGAATCCAGGAGGGCTGGAAGTTGATGCTGGCTGTCAGCTGATAATTCAATTGGAGTTGTCAACTTGTTTGCCTTAAGTTTGGTCTCTCCATGCAGCTTAGGCTTCTCAGGTATGACAGCTAAGTTCTGAGAAGAGTCATTTTCAAAATAAATGTTTCTTGATACTCAGGTGTAAATGCCAATGCTCCTTATAAAACTTAGTTTTGAAAGTTTAAGAATATTACTTCTCCTACATTCTGTTGTTTAGATAAATCACTAACAAAGTTCCAAATTCAGGGGAAGGGGAATTCGATTCTACTTTGTAACGTGAGAAGTAGCATGCATACACAGAGGAGGAATTCATGGAGGCCATCTTGGAGATGCTTTAACACATACAGATTTTTTTCATATTGTATTTCTTTGAAGCAGTTTGAGATTTACCACAAAATTGAGCAGAAGGTACAGAGATTTCTTAAAACCCTGCTTCCACACATGCATAGTCTCCCCCATTACCAATATTCCCCACCAAAGTGGTAATTTGTTACAACTGGTGAATTTAGACTGACACGTCCATAGCACCCAGAGTCCCTACTTTACATTAGAGTTCACTCTTGGTATTGTACCTTTTATAGGTTTGAATGAATGTGTGCTAAAACATGTACCCACCATTACAGTATCATTCAGAGTAGTTTTACTGCTCTAAAAATCTGGTGTATTCTGCCTACTCAAAAAGATTTGATGAGAAATTGAATATAAACTTAAGATGAAATATAGTTTAAAATGTGTGTGTTTAAAAATGTTAAGATAAAAATTAATAATATACAATATTTTAAAAATGAGATATATCTTATAAATAGGATTAATGAGTGTCTTTCTCATAAGACAGGCTCAGTAAGTGTTGGCTGTTACAGGATGTTGCCTTTTTGGTATCAGAATTCTGGTTAAAGTTGTCAGAATAGCAATAATAACAACTAATATTTACATAGTAATTATTGGGTGCCAGGCACCATTCTAAGTACTTTGCAAATAATTACTTATTTAAACTCTCACAATTCCCTGGTCAGGTGTGTACTTTATTGCTCGTTCTGTTCTCTAGATAATAGAACTGAGGTACAAGAAGATCAAGCAACTTCCCCAATATTGCACATCAAATGGGTGAACCCAGACTGTAGTTTCAGAGTCCCAGCTCTTAAGCATACACTGTGCTATGCATATTATACCTTTGGTGAAGAAAAATCAGAGAAGCACAAATTGTAGGTCAAATCAAGCAATAGGCTGTTCAATTTCATGCTTGCTTATACTGAAATAAACTTGGTAAATAATTTGTTGGGTTATTGGATATTGTTTCCACATAAAAGAAAATATAAAACCCAGAACTCGGATCTTAAATGTCTAATACCATTCTTTGAAAAATAAATGGAATGAGCCTAACTTATGATGCTCCTTGGAGAAATGGCTAATTCAAGGGCTGGGGTGACATAAGCGTGAATCATCTTGTTGTGCTAGAGAGTAAAGAAATAGTCACAAACAAAAAACAGTTCCGAAATGGGACATTTCGAAAAGACACAAGAGCCACATTAAAGAGCTCTCAATGGCTGAATTGGGATCACTTTGAGCAACAAAATAATACAATATAACCCAAAGTATAAAATAAACCTTTAGGTGTCCATACTGATATAAGCAAATAATAGAAAAAAAAAATAAATGAGAGACGAGGCAAATGGTAAATCACCATTAGAGAAGAATTCCAAATAATATGTGTAGCTACTCCTTTACGATACGCAGCTTTATTAAGCTCGCCTATGTCTTTAGGGTAAGCTGAATGTAGTGAGTCACAAAAAACAAAGGATAACAAGGGAAGATTAGAAACTGACAGGCATCACCTTGACCAAGTGATCAAGGTTAACTTCACCGATGTTGAATGATGTTGTTCTCATGTACTCTCTGATACACTGTGATTAGAAGGGCTCTAATCATGAGAAAACATCAAAAAAGTCCAAACTGAGGGACACCCTAGGTAATACCTAATCAATAGTCTTCAAAGATGTGAAGGCCACAAAGAAACAAAGAAAGATTGAGAAACTGTCACAGATCAGGAGACAAAGGAGACATGCCATATTCATAAACGATGTTAATTTTAGGGGAAGCTAGGTGAAGTTTTTATAGAAACACTGTATTATTTTTGCAACTATTTTTTAAATATAAAATTATTCTAAAAAGTTTATTAAAATAATAATATAGGGTAACATAGCTGTTTATAAAAAGTGTATTTCCTAATAAAAATACTTGTACAAATGCAGAGAAACAGAAGGAAAATGGGCTAGAAGGAAATATATCATCAAATGTTAACTGTGGTTATTTCTGGGTTTTGAGGATATGGATTAATTTTTTTATCCCCTGAATATCTGTGTATATTTTTCAATTACCTATAATGAGCATATTTTACTTTCATAATTAAAAATGTAAAAAAAGGAAAAGCAATGTAGTATAAACACAGCTTATGAACAGCATTTGTTAGAGTTCTCAGAATGTTAATTGATGCAAATGAGAACGTTAACTAATTTTTTCAAGTAGTTAAGAACAAGTACAGTGGGAGCTAGGATGATAGTTGTGTGAAGCATCTGGAGGGTGTAGAATTGCTTCCTGTTTTCTATTACTTTATCACTTTTAAGAAAGACATATCAATGATATTGATGTTTTCTTATTCCTAATGAAAAAGAATTGATTTTGCAAATTGTTGAGCTTGAACATCAGTTTCCTCTTTTTTGTACTAAATAAAGACGATTACAGGGTAGATTTAGAATGAAATGTGTAAACCACTATACACATGATAAGGACTATTGTTATTAGTGTTAGTAATAGTAGCAGTGATAGTAGTAATACAGTGGTAACAGTAGTAACAGTGGTTGTAATTTGCTGGTATTATTGTTCAGTGCAATGTGGTATCCTGTGTTGGATGCTGAAACAGAAAAGAACACACGTGGACCATTCAGTGTGCACACTGCACATAATGAACCCTTCACAAGTTCACTCATTTTACTTTAGCTGCTGTTGGTTCTTGCAGTAAGGTACAAAGTTCACGTAATGCTGGTAACTCACCGGCTTAACTGTTTCCCCTTCTGTAAGGTGTTTTTCTGTCTACCCTAGGAAGAACAGACTAGTCTTTCCTTTGTATCTTCACTAAGCCTTATGGTTATGACTATGACAGTAGTCATTATACTATAAAATGTTAAATTGCATGTCTGTTTCCTTCACTCTTCTGGGCCTTTTGAGGACAGGACCCTGTCTTAGGCATCCTTGTATGCTCTACAGCATCCAAGACACAATTTTTCCAACATATATCAAGTGTTAAAATATATTTACTATTTTGGATTATTTGTATATTATTCAGACAGGTTTAGAGTTTTATTTCAAGGTCCTTGAAAAACGACCAGATTTTAAAGGGTAACATCATATTCCAACCAAGTGATAATACGTTTCAGAATATCTATTTGAATTGTAAAATAACTCTTCTTCGCATCATAAAGAAACGCAAAGTATTTCTTAATGTGCAGTGAAGTACTGGTAGAAATAAAGAATGGAATCTGCAGGCTATTACTTCTTAAGGAAGTGATGGGGCCAATGATCAAATAATCAACCTTAATTTAGGTTTTGCTACTTGCCGGATACTCTGTGAAGATTTTTGCTTCATTTTGTTTGAACTTTCACACACTAGAAGGAGGCTGGTGTTATTTCCATATTTTAGAAGAAGAAATAGGTTAAGACAAGTTAATAACTTGCTTAGGGTTATACAAACGTAAGGCCAGTCTGCCCCCTTCACCCTAAACAAGAAAGCATTCGTGTTATATCAGTTTATTGACCACACATATTTTTAGTCTACTTAAGCTGCAATAACAAAATGCTATAGAGGTGGCTTAAACAAGAGAAGTATATTTTCTAGAGGCTGTGGAGTTCAAGATCGAGTGCTGGTCAATTCCGTTCCTGGTATGGGCTCTCTTCCTGGATTGCAGAAGTCTCCTTGATGTGTCATTTGTGGCAGATGGAGAGATCTGAGAGAACAAGCTCTCTGGTGTCTTCTAAGGGCACTAATCCCATCACGAAAGCCTACCTTCACAACCTTATCTATCCCTAGTTACCTCTCAAAGGCCCATCTCCAAATACCATCATACTGGAGGTTAGAGATTCAACATGTGAATTGTCAAGACACAAACATTTAGGCTACAACATTATAATAATGAATTTAGGTGTTAGCCTTTTGTTTTGAGTTTTCTTATAGGTACTTATAAAGGCCTTATCCTTTCAGAAACCATCTTCAATTTTCGTGTCTAAGATACAACTGTTTTAACGGAAAAAAGCCCCTAACTGGGATAGTAAAACGTGACGAGGGATTTCGTGAACTGAGTTAAAATCAGACAAAGGAAAACAAAGTTTATAAAATCATGTTTTAAAGTTTTTTTCCCTAATTCTTCTAAAACTTGGGGTTATTACCAACTTGTAGCTGCTTTCATTAGTCAATTTGTATTCATCCTTGTTGATTGCCTTTCAATCCCCTGGGAGTCCCAGGCTCTATTGTATCTGGCAAATGCATTCCTTTAATGAAAATGTGTTGAGTGTTGCTGTGCTTGACAACCATGGCATTTGACCACTTTCATGTATTTTCTATGATTAGGTAATTAATTCCTATTGGTAGATCTCTTTGTGTCCTGATGTAAGATGCAGAAAAAAGTAAAATAAAGGAACTAACATGACTGCTTTCACCCTGGGATGAAGATTTCTTACTGAGATTTTGTTTTTTTACATATATCATTAGCTTCTGCATAAAACTGTAGCCTAAAAATTAAATTCTGAATTGTGCGTCACCACTTAATGTCACATTTATTCCAGTGGCTGTTAGGGAATGCATATGTGTGTGTGTGTGTGTGTATGTGTGTGTGCGCACGCGCGCACATGTGTATAAACAAGAGCAATGTTAGAAAAATTTTTCCTCCTCACTTTTGTATATGCAATGAAGGAAGAGAGTCTCTGCATAATTCCCTCCTCTGTTCCTACTATACCGTTAAGCAAATTTACTTTCATGTTTCAGAATAAATTTAAAGTGGCAAACATATTGCAGGAAAGAATCTCAAGTATGTCTCTATTCCTTCACTAATACACCACAAATAAATTCAGTTTAAACTCTTCAAATACATACTTGCTTTTTGTGTTTTCTTTAAGAAGGAGGCCGGGCACAGTGGTTCATGTCTGTAATCGCAGCAATTTGGGAGGTCAAGGTGGGTGGATCACTTGAGGTCAAGCCTTCCAGACAAGCCTGGCCAACATGGTGAAACCGTGTCTCTACTAAAAATACAAAAACTAGCTGACTGTGGTGGCGGGCATCTGTAATCCTAGCTACGTGGGAAGCCAAGGCAGGAGAATCTCTTGAACTGGGAGGCAGAGGTTGCAATGAGCCGATCGTGCCACTGCACTCCAGCCTGGGCGACAGTGTGAGACCCTGTCCCCCTGCCACCCCTGCAACCAAAATGAAGGAATTTTGTCTCTCATTTTGTAATTTATTGAACTTTAGATACTGGTATTTCATAGGGTTAGAAACAATGGCTCAAACTTATAATTAATTTGGAGGAATTTGATGCAGATTTTGTTAGTTTTTCAACCATCGAATCAGTCTTCTATGTTCACGGCTTGTGAAGCCGAGCTACTGAAGCATCATTCAGAGAAAGAACATCGTTAACTCTTTTATAAAATGACTCTTGTCTTAATTACATTCTACAACCCAGATTTCCATTCTCCCAGATATACAAACAAATGCCTATTATAATGCCCAGCTGAGAATAACCAAATAAAGCCCCGGGTTGTTGCCTGCACATTTAAAAATAGAATTCCAACGAAAACAGAAAATATAAAATTATTTGATTAAGGTTAAAAAAATAATAAAAAAAAAGAAACAAATCACTGGTTCATACTCAAACCAGATGAAATTTAAAACTGTTTCCACACTGGATCTTAAGTGACATACGTGTTACAATCTGGTTTTTAATCTTTGCCAAAGTGTTATGTTTACCTCAAGTAATTAACCAAGGTTGGGAGAGAAAAAGAAAAGCATGAAATTGCTTGCGTGGTTATTAGCCAAAATGCAAGCTCCTCACTTACTTTTACATCGTTTTATAGCTTAATATTTTGTCGTTTGCACTGTCTTTACTGCTTTACTGTCAGGTTTCCTGAATATTCTTCTTTTCATGCTTTGGTTTCTTGGTCCTGGAATCTCTTTTGTGTATTTTGATTAAAAGTGATTGGGTTATCACTGGCCAGGCGAGGTGGTTCACACCTGTAATCCCAGAAATTTGGGAGGCAGAGATGGGAGGATTACAAAGTCAGGAGTTGGAGACCAGCCTGGCCATCATGGTGAAACTCTGTCTCTACTAAAAATACAAAAATTGGCCGGGCATGATGGCACATGCCTGTAAACCCAGTTACTCAGGAGACTGAAGCAGGATAATTGCCTGAACCTGGGAGGTGGAGGTTGCAGTGAGACGAGATTGTGCCATTGCACTCCAGCCTGGGTGACAGAGCAAGACTCCATCTTAAAAAAAACAAGTGATTGGGGGTGAATAATGGTTTTGAGTATGTGTCTCATACTGGGTTTCATGGAGTGGATAGAGTTAACTAAGTGACTCTATTACTTCTCCTTTAGTACAAAAATGGAGCTTTTTATTAAAACAGTAAAACATTAACTGGGATTTCTAACAGCCATCTTTAAAAGATTATACAAAGAAATGAAGATCTAGAAAAAAAAAAACCCAAACATCTAGGTGCAATTAGCTACCATTTTCATTATCTGTAATTGTTACCTACTTATTCCAAACTCAATCTTATTAGACTCTGATGAGGATGCCCCTTTAAAACTCACCAATGTCTTTTAATGTAGAAGCAAAACAAGCCTTTCTAGATTGGAAATGTACACAGAGGTTAAAAGTAGCTTCCCTCAACTCGCTTAGTTTTATTTTTCTGAAGTGAGAATTGTAATTTATAACTTGTTTTTCGGTTTTACAAAGGCCTCTGTTTGCCTCACCAATATCATTCATCAGTTGTTTAGCTAAGAGTTTATTCAAAAGCTAAAAAAAAAAAAAACATAGTCATTGCTCCATGAAGTTATTTGATTACCACCTTCCAATTTATCTCAAATCGTATCTTCCTTATTTACTACTCCTTCTTTCTCAATCCCAAATTGTTTACATAACTGCAACACAAAAGCCTGCAAGAAAAAAAGTCACATTGGATTTCTGAGAAAAACTGAGTATACTGTATCAACTTTTAAAGTTTATCAGCAAATAATTTCTATAGATTATGGAAAACGTTATAAAGTACATATTAAATACTTATTTTAATATTTATTCTCACTATTTTTGAGACAATCTATCATTGAACTATGATTCTGTCACTTGTCTACATTTTGTAAACCTAGTCTCTGCCAAAAATTTTATTGCTTCACAGCGAAAGCCAAGGAAATACATTGTAAAGAGAAACTGTTATGAATATTCAAGCTATCTTCTTAAGGAAAAAAGAAGAGCAAAAGAGGAAACAATTTAATAAAATTATCAAATTTTTTCTTGGATGACTAGATAAGTTGAGTTCTTAAATTCCTAATTATAGTTGATATAAAAGTTAACATGTTATAGACATGTATAGACATTTAGAGCTGTTTATAAAGCCTGCCTTTCTCTCTCTTTTCCCTTTCTTCCCTCCCTCCCTCCTTCCCTCCCTCCCTCCCTCTCCTCCCTCCCCTCCCTCCCTCTGTCCCTTCCTTCCTTCCTTCCTTCCTCCTTTTTTTGTCTTATTCTCTCTCATCTCTTTCTATCTTCCTACGTGGAAACTGTAACAAATAGACAGTGTAGATTGCTTTTCCAAAAGCCATCACTTCTTTATCCCCTTTCCTGACTAACAGAGTCCTGATTTTGTTCCCATATCACCCAGAGGTTTCTCGATGTCAGGAGAGTCAGACATAATGTAGGGGTGAAAGTGAGATAAAGGAGAAAGCTGATGGGTATCCCTGAGAAGAGAGAGGCAATGCTCTATGTTTCCTACCTTTGAAAATAGTAATGTGGTGCAAGATTCTTGGTGTTGCTTTAGTCTCCTTGAAGCCAAAATGGAAAATTATAAACATTCAGTTTAGGACCTTGACGGGGCTGAACTTTGGAATGAAACTTAGAACTAACCCTCTCTCTACAAACATTTTCTTATTTAAAAAACTAGTCTATTTACAGGAGTAATGTATTTAAAGTAACACAATTCTTTCTCCAAAATAAGTCAATGATTCATTCTACTTTTAACTAAAATAATGATATGATTGTTTTAATAAAGCTAATGTGATATGGTATGGCTGTGTCCCCACCCAAATCTCATCTTGAATTCCCACGTTTCGGGAGGGACCCAGTGGGAGGTAATTAAATCATGGGGGCAGGTCTTTCCTCTGTTTTTCTCATAATAGTGAATAAGTCTCATGAAATCTGATGGTTTTAAAAAGGGAAGTTCCCTGCACAAGCACTTTTCTCTTGTCTACTGCCATGTGAAACGTGCCTTTCAACATCCACTATGATTGTGAGGCCTCTCCAGCATGTGGAGTGATAGGTCCAATAAATGTCTTTTTTTATAAATTGCCCAGTCTTGGGTATGTCTTTATCAGCAGCATGAAAACAGACTAATACATCATCTTTCTGTAACAAAAAAATTACTATTCATTAAAATGTGTAGAAAACAACTAGAATTATACTATTACTAAGAGATAATTATTTAAAATAAATGAAAAGCATTCACATACATGTGATTACATATATTAATATACACATATTGATAATAAAAATGTTTTCAGTTGATTTTTTTTTCTGAAAAAAAGAAATTAAACTGAACCAGAAGGAATTCAAAACTTTCTAGTGTGTGTTTTCATCTGAAGAGATATTGTTTTCTTAACTACCTTTTCAGGTAGCTAGAAACTAAAAAAACAAAACAAAACCCTGATTTTAAAAACTGAGAGTGTGAAGTCTTTCTTTTTTAAAAATTGAATTGGGTGTCAAGAATGGTGTAAAGTGTCCATTGTTCAGTGTCGAGGACAGAGATTCCCTGAACAGGCTGTTCTGGGTCTTTCCCTTGGCTGTGGTTTCAGCTGTTTATATTTTAATGATCCTTGCTCATTTTCTTTTATGTATATTTGTAATTTTTTAGTTATTTTTTATTATGCTTTAAGTTCTGGGATACATGTGCTGAATGTGCAGGTATGTTACGTAGGTATACAAGTGCCATGGTGGTTTGCTGCATCAATCAATCTGTTGTCTACATAAGGTATTCCTCCTAATGCTATCCTTCCCCTAGCCCTCCACCCTCAACAGGCCCTGGTGTGTGATGTTCCCCTCCCTGTGTCCATGTGTTCTCATTGTTCAACTCCCACTTATTAGTGAGAACATGCATTGTTTGGTTTTCTGTTCCTGTGATAGTTTGCTGAGAATGATGGTTTCCAGCTTCATCCATGTCCCTGCAAAGGACATGAACTCATCCTCTTTTATGGCTGCATAGTATTCTATGGTGAATATGTACCACATTTTCTTTATCCAATCTATCATTGATGGGCATTTGGATTGGTTCCAAGTCTTTGCTATTGTGAATAGTGCTGTAATAAACATACATGTGTAAGTATCTTTATAGGAGAATGATTTATAATCCTTTGGGTATATATCCATTAATGAGATTGCTGGGTCAAATGGTATTTCTTGCTCTAGATCCTTGAGGAATTGCCACACTGTCTTCCACAATGTGAACTAAGTTACACTTCCACCAACAGTGTAAAAGCATTCCTATTTCTCCACATCCTCTCCAGTATCTGTTGTTTCCTGACTTTTTAATGATCACTATTCTAACTAGCATGAGAGGGTATCTCTTTGTGGTTTTGATTTGCATTTCTCTAATGATCACTGTTGATAAGATTTTTAAAACATATTTGTTAGCTGCATAAATGTCTTCTTTTGAGAAGTGTTTGTTCTTATACTTTCCTCAGTTTTTTGTGGGGTTGTTTGTTTTTTTAAGTTCCTTGTAGATTCTGGATATTAGCCCTTTGTCAGATGGATAGATTGCAAAAATTTTCTCCCATTCTGTAGGTTGTCTGTTCACTCTGATAATAGTTTCTTCTGCTGTACAGAAGCTCTTTAGTTTAATTAGACCCCATTTGTCAATTTTGGCTTTTGTTGCCATTGCTTTTGGTGTTTTAGTCATTAAGTCTTTGCCCATGCCTATTTCCTGAATGGTTTTGCCTAGGTTTTCTTCTATGGTTTTGATAGTTTTATGCCTTATGTTTAAGTCTCAAATGCATCTTAAGTTAATTTTTGTATAAGATGTAAGGAAGGAGTCCAGTTTCTGTTTTCTGCATATAAATAGCCAGTTTTCCAGCACCATTTATTAAATAGAGAATCCTTTCCCCATTGCTTGTTTTCAGGTTTGTCAAAGATCAGATAGTTGCAGATGTGTGACGTTATTTCTGAGGCCTCTTTTCTGTTCCATTGGTCTATTTATTTGTTTTGTTACCAGTACCATGCTGTTTTGGTTACTGTAGCCTTATAGTATAGTTTGAAGTTAGGTAGCATGATGCCTCCAGTTTTGCTCCTTTTACTTATGATTGTCTTGGCTATGTAGACTCTTTTTGGTTCCATATGTAATTTAAAGTATTTTTTTCTAATTCTGTGAAGGAAGTCAATGGTAGCTTTATGGGGATAGCATGGAATCTATAAATTACTTTTGGTGGTATGGCCATTTTCACCATATTGATTCTTTCTATCCATGAGCATGGAATGCTTTCCTATTAGCATGTGTCCTCTCTTATTTCCTTGAGCAGTGGTTTGTAGTTCTTCTTGAAGAGGCCTTTCACTTCCCTCATAAGTCATATTTCTAGGTATTTTATTCTCTTTGTAGGAATTATGAATGAGATTCACTCATGATTTGGCTCTCTGTTTGTCTATTATTCATGTATAGGAATACTTGTGATAATTGCACATTGATCTTCCCTGAGACTTTGCTGAAGTTGCTTATCATCTTAAGGAGATTTTGGGCTGAGATGATGGGTTTCTCTAAATATACAATCCTGTCATCTGCAGATGACAAAGACAGACAATTTGACTTCCTGTATTCCTATTTGAATATGCTTTATTTCTTTTGCCTGGTTGCCCTGGCCAGAACTTCCAATATTATGTTGAATAGGAGTGGTGAGATAGGGCATCTTTGTCTTGTGCCATTTTTTAAATGGAATACTTGTAGCTTTTGCCTATTCAGTATAATATTGGCTGTGGATTTGTCATAAATAATGCTTATTATATTTAGATACATTCCATCTATACCTAGTTTATTGAGAGTTTTTAGCATGAAGCAGTGTTGAATTTTTGTCAAAAGTCTTGTCTGCATCTATTGAGATATGTGTTTTTTATCATTGTTTCTGTTTATGTGATGGATTATGTTTATTGATTTGTGTATCTTGAACAAGCCTTGCATCCTTGGATGAAGTGGATGTGATTATGGTGGATAAGCTTTTTGATGTGCTGCTGGATTATGTTTACCAGTATTTTATTGAGTATAGATAATCAGCCCTACATCACCCATGTGTACCCTGTGTTTGGTAGTGACAAAGGAATGAGAAAAAGACAGATTAAGAGAGACAGTGGGACCAGGGGGCCGTCACTCATTACTTTGGAGGAGACAGTGGAGGCCCGAGCTCTGATAATCCACACTATTTATTGGTTACAATCACTTTGATCTACAGGGTAGGGGTAGAGTCATGGTGGAATGAATCAGTGAGCTGGAACTGATGTGTCATTCTAAGGATTGATAACAGTGGCGGTTTGAGAGTTTCACAAAGCAAAAACATGTGGTTATCTTTAGCTTATTATCTATGTGCGGCTGGTGGAACTCAGGCCTTACAAGGAGCCTACAAGTCTGGCTACGTCATAGTGCTGCAAAGGGGTTTTACATCCTTGAGCACAATGTTTATGGTAACAGAGCATAGGTCACCCTGTGCTGGAACATGAGGCATAGAGAGGCCTTCCTCAGGGGCCTCCTGTGGTCTTCTGCAGTTTGTTGTTCCTTGTTTATATTTTATTCATAACCAATTTATGTAGGCACTCTGTAAGTCCTTTCTCCTTTGCTGCTTTTCCCAACAATTGAAGATTTTTGCATCAATGTTCATCAGGGATATTGGCCTGACATTTTCTTTTTTTGTTTTATCTTTGCCAGGTTTTGGTATCAGATGATCCTGGCCTCATAAAATGACTTATGGAGGAGTTCCTCTTCTTCTATTGTTTGGAATAGTTTCAGAAGGAATGAACCAGCTCATGTCTGTACCTCTGGTAGAATTCGGCTGTGAATCCATCTGGTCCTGGGCTTTTTTGATTGTTAAGTTATTAATCCTTGCCTCAATTTCAGAACTTGTTATTGATCTCTTCAGGGATTCAACTTCTTCCTAGTTTAGTCTTGGAAGGGTTTATGTGTCCAGGAATTTATCCATTTCTTTTAGATTTTCTAGTTTATTTTCATAGAGGTATTTATAGTATTCCCTGATGGTAGTTTGTATTTCTGGGGGATTACTGGTGATCTTTATTATTTTTTATTATATCTATTTATTTCTTCTCTCTTTTCTTCTTATCAGTCTGGCTAGCAGCCTATCTATTTTGTTATTCTTTTCGAAAAACAACAGTTCCTAGATTTGTTGATTTTTTTTGAAGGGTTTTTCATGTCTCTGTCTCTTTCAGTTGCTCTGTTCTTTGTTGTTTCTTGTCTTCTGGTAGCTTTTGAATCTGTTTGCTTTTTCCTTCTTTATTTCTTTTAATTGTGATGTTAGGTTGTTGATTTTAGATCTTTCCCACTTTCTACTGTGGGCATTTAGTGCTATGAATTTCCCTCTAAACACTGCTTTAGCTGTGTCCCAGAGATTCTGATACATTGTGTTTTTATTCTCATTGGTTTCAAAGAACTTATTTATTTCTGCCTTAATTTTGTTGTTTAGCCAGTTATCATTCAGGAACATGTTCAGTTTCCACATAGTTGTGCAGTTTTGAGTGATTTTCTTAATTTTGAATTCTAATTTGATTATACTGCAGTTTGAGAAACTGTGATGATTTCTTTTTTTTTTTTTTTTTTTTTTTGCAGAGGAGCGTTTTACTTTCAGTTATGTGGTCAATTTTAGAATAAGTGTGATGTGATGCTAAGATGAATGTATATTCTGTTGATTTGGGGTGGAGAGTTCTGTAGATGTCTATTAGGTTCGCTTGATCTAGAGCTGAGTTCAAGTCCTTAATATCCTGGTTAATTTTCTGTCTCATTGATCTAATATTGACAGTGGGGTGTTAAGTCTCCCAGTATTATTGTGTGGGAGTCTAAGTCTCTTTGTAGGTCTCTAAGAACTTGCTTTATCAATCTTGGTGCTCCTGTATTGGCTGCATATATATTTAGGATAGTTAGCTCTTCTTACTGAATTGTTCCCTTTACCATATGTAATGCCTTCTTTGTCTCTTTTGATCTTTGTTGGTTTAAAGTCTGTTTTATCAGAGAGTAGAATTCCAACCCCTGCTTCTTTTTGCTTTCCATTTGTTTGGTAAACATTCTTCTCTCTTTTTATTTTGAGCCTATGTGTGTCTTTGCATATGGAACGGGTCTCCTAAATACAGCACACCAATGGGTCTTGACTCTTTATCCAATTTGCCAGTCTGTGTCTTTTAAATGGGTCATATAGCCTGTCTACATTTAATTCTAATATTGTTATATGTGAATTTGATCCTGTCATTATGATACTAGCTGGTTATTTTATCTGTTAGTTGATGCAGTTTATACACAGTGTTGATGGCCTTTTCAATGTGGTATGTTTTTGCAGTGGCTGGTAACGGTTATTCCTTTCTAGGTTTAGTGTTACCTTCAGGAGCTCTTGTAAGGGCAGGCCTAATGGTGACAAAAATCTCTCGGCATTTGCTTGTCTGTAAAGGATTTTATTTCTCCTTCACTTATGAGGCTTTATTTGGCTGGATATGAAATTCTGGATTGAAAATTCTCTTCTTTAAGAATGTTGAATATTGGTGCCCACTCTTTTCTGGCTTATAGGGTTTCTGCAGAGAGATCCACTGTTCATCTAATGGGCTTTTCTTTGTGGGTAACACAACCTTTCTCTCTGGCTGCTGTTAGTATTTTTTCCTTCATTTCAACCTTGGTGAATCTGACGATTATGTGTTCTGAGGTTGCTCTTCTCAAGGTGTATCTTTGTGGTGTTCTCTGTATTTCCTGAATTTGAATGTTGCCCTGTATGCTAGGTTGGGGAAGTTGTCCTGGATAATATCCTGAAGAATGTTTTCCCCAACTTGGTTCCATTCTCCTGTCACTTTCAGGTACACCAATCAAAGGTAGATTTGTTTTTTTATGTAGTCCCATATTTCTTGGAGGCTTTGTTTCTTTTCACTCTTTTTTTCTCTAATCTTGTATTCTAGCTTCGTTTCACTGAGTTGATCTTCAATCTCTGATATTCTTTCTTCTGCTTGATCGCTTTGGCTATTGATACTTATGTATCATTCATGAAGTTCTCATGCTGTGTTTTTCAGCTCCATCAGGTCATTTATGTTCTTCTCTAAACTGGTTATCCTAGTTAGCAATTCTTCTAACTTTTTTTTAAGGTCTTGCATTGAGTTAGAACATGCTTTATTAGCCTGGTGAAGTTTGTTGTTACCCACCTTCTGAAGCCTACTTCTGTCAATTCATCCAACTCATTCTCCATCCAGTTTTGCTCTCTTGCTGGTGAGGAGTTGTCATCCTTTGGAGGAGAAGAGGTGTTCTGGTTTTTGGAATTTTCAGTCTTTTTGTGATAGTTTTTCCTCATCTTCGTGGATTTATCTATCTTTGGTCTTTGATATTGGTGACCTTTGGATGGGGTTTTTGTGTGGATGCCCTTTCTGTTGATGTTGATGCTATTCCTTTCTGATTGTTAGTTTTTCTTCTAACAATCAGGCCCCTCTGCTGCAGGTCTGCTGGAGTTTGCTGGAGGTTCACTTCAGACCCTTATTTCCTGGATAAGAAGTTTTTCCTATCCAAAGTTATATTTACATATCTATCTTTATGCATTTTATTTTATATTTAGTTTCTTAACACATCTGGATTTATTTTTGTATCGCTCCATGTATGAGATACCAGTTCAACTTTATGTGTTGCCAGATGGATGACCAGTTGTTCCCACATTCTTCATTAAATAAACTGTATTTGCTGATTAATGAAAACCACCTTTGTCAAATAGTGGATCTCTACTTACGTTGTGATGTATTTCTAAACTACTAGTTTTATTCCATTGATCTATTTTTTCTTCCTATGACAATACAATTGAATTGCAGAAAATGTATAATAACTTTTAATTTCGGGTAGAATGAGTATTCTTCCATTACACTGTTTCTTTACAAGTTTCTATAATTCTGCTATACTATCTTTAAGATACTTTATCCATATTCCTTTAAAAAATCTTTGGGATTGAAACTACAAAAAAATATTAATTTGGGGGGAAATTTACATTTTAAAGATACTAAGTTTTCCCATCGAAGAATATAGTACAGATCCTCATTTGCCTGTTTGGGTTTTGTGCCCTTTAATAACAAGCTTTTCTATGTTGTTCTTCACATAGATCTTGAATTTTTTGTTAAATTGACACCTTAATATTTGATAGTTTTTGTTGTTATTGTAAATGTATTATTTTGTACCATTTCAATTTCAAGCCACATTGCTAGTATAAAAAAAGTTATTGATTTTTGTATTATATCTTGCATTTGTCCTCTTTACCAATTTTCTTCTTAATCTTAGTTCTCTTACTGAAGAATTATGTTTCTCCTTTTTGCTCTTTTTGTTGTATGTTTAAGGGGCTTGAAATGGGCATTAGAATTGCTATAAAAGAAATTCATAGAGAAATGTAAATTTACTATAATGCTATAGCAGGTTAAATAGTATTTTAAAAGTGGAAAGTTGATTTGTTTTGTTTTTCTGTTTGTTTTTTAATCCTTTACCTTCCACTTGAAATATAACGTACTGGGCTTTTGGATTTTTGGATCACATCCAAAAATGTTAATAATGGAACAAAAGCTGTTCCATAATGAAGGGAAGCTACCTCAGGAAATAATGTAGAAGCAATAAAAGGGAACTTTATTTCTTTTTTATCCTAAGATAATTACAAGCAGAGACAACTGAAGATGAGACCAAAGTTGGTGAGATATTGGATAGAATATGCAGATTCATGAGAACTTGTTGGCTTGAAAATCGTAGATCGGGAGGACTCTAGCTGTAGTCCCCATTACTTATCTGAAGAGGTCACCATACAGAACAAATCCATGCTAACATGGGAATTATGGTCAACCACAAAGAGAATCTATTTTGTAGTTTAGGGTGTTCCTTTGGTCGTATGCGGCATGGGCACAAATATGAAAACCAGTAAGAATCCTATGGAGCTGTAGTGGAAGCCAGATGTCGTTATACAATAGTTCTTGGTCATGCAGGTTTTCTTCAGAGGCAGAGCTAAACCAAGTGCTAGATGAAGTGTTTCATAGAAACTCAAAATATCTTCAGAACTAATGAAGCCTAGCGAAGGCTTACCCAGCAGAGATGAGCCAAGAGGTCTGAATCAAGCTGAAAGAAAATAGACCACAATTTTATCAGTCACAGAGAGGTACCTAACACTCAAGGATAAGATACAGCCTGCCAAACACTGGTGGTCTCAAGATGGCACACACGCAGAGATTAGCACAAGGTCAATAAGGCCCTCCTACACACTCAGGCACCATTCTAAGGGAACAAAAGAAGAAGGAAATAAAAAGATTAGCCTATATCTAAAGAGAATATTTAAATTTTTACTTTATAATTAGTGTAAAAGAATTTGACTAAAATTAGACTTTTTTCTTGCCACTGTTAAAGAAAAAGCTTTTTCCCTAGACATTCAGTAAAAATTGCAAGAAATATTTTATTCAAGACTTGCCGTAAGGGTCAAAACTATAGTAATAAAAAGAGATTGAACTCAACTCTGAATACAAAAGAACATATAGGGATTTAACGCCAACTGCAGGTTGAGGAAATGAATGGAAAATTACTGAGAGGAACTTTGTTAGGTATCGATGATGGAGGAAGAGGGGTTTGATTGACTATCAAGGGTAGGGGATTCTTGCTAAGTTGGCTTAGCGGGATTCTTTGTTAAACTGACTTAGCAGAAGTTGGTAGTAATGTTGAGTTGACAATGTACAACCTCACCGACTGATCCATAGCAATTTTTTTCCTTTAATGTAAAACAAATTTCTCTGTTTTGTTGATATAATGCTATTCCTGTAATTATACAAAGCCCTCTTTTAATCATTCTCTAAATTTTTAATAAAAGCTGACATAACATCTTATATACTTTTTTCTAACTTAACTTTAATTTTTAAGTTTTACATACATAGTTTAAAAAGTCAAATAGTTCTTGGCCAGGCGCAGTGGCTCATGCCTGTAATCTCAGCACTTTGGGAGGATGAGGCAGGCAGATCACAAGGTCAGGAGTTCAAGTTCAAGACTAGCTTGACCAATGCAGTGAAACCCCATCTCTATTAAAAATACAAAAATTAGCTGAGCGTCGTGGCAGGCGCCTGTACTCCAACTACGTGGGAGGCTGAGGCAGCAGAATTGCTTGAAACCAGAAGGCAGAGGTTGCAGTGAGCCGAGATCATGCCACTGCACTCCAGCCTAGGCGAAAGAGTGAAACTCTGTCTCAAAAAAAAAAAAAAAAAAAAAAAAAATACAGTTGAAATAATTGTTTTTCTTTCAAAGCTTAGATATGTTTAGAATTCACAAATGGGAGTCTTAGGAACGTTGTGTTCCTCATGATTATTTTGGTAAACATTCCAAATATTCCATTTCTTTTTCTGTTTTTTTTTTTTTTTTTTTTTTTTGGTTTGTGAAAGAAACTGCTTTCTTGATTTTTACTGACCTATTATTTCTCCCCTTTCTTTTTCTGTTTTTTCTGTTAATTCCTCTTGGTGCAATTTAAATAGCACCTCCTCCTGCAGCTAGTCACCTTCCCTTTTTTAGTCTCAAATGTCTTTTTTGGCACTTACTTCATTATATTACAACTGTTTATGTCCTTGTCTCCTCTTTTACCTTGTGAATATGTGAAGGACAGAAGCTGAATCCGACTGACTTTTGTACATTCAACACTAATACATGTCTGGGCACAGAAAAAGTGCTCAAAGACAATTTTGTATGCAAGTGCTATGGAATAAGCAGAAATAAAAAAAATACTTGTGATATTTACAAACGATATCAAGAGATGACACAAGTAAGCCAGTTTACTTTTTTCCTTTTTGTCACAGAAATAGGATCTCCATATTATAATTTTTAAAAAATAATTACAAAACATTTTCTCCTTCTGTATGTTATTATTTAGTTATGTGGCTATCTGCAAAGAAAACAGAGACAATTGGAAAAGATTTAAGAAGGAGATGGAAAAGAGAGTGATCAGAGTACTGGGAGGCAGGGGTGAGAAGAAGAACCAAGGATTGTGGTCTTACTAGGAATTTTAGTTTTATATTTTTTTACTTTTAATTTTTGAGGGTGTATAGTAGGTATATATACATATATATTTAATTTTTGTGGATAGGAGGAATATACATATATTGTTATATATGTATATATATTTAATATATATATATTAAAGAGATGTCTGCACTCCTTTTGGGGGTTTGTGGATAGTAGGAATATATATATGTAGTATATATATATTTATATATATATAAATATATATTTGTGAATATATATATGTAGTATATATATAAATATATATATATTTGTGAATATATATATATTTGTGAATATATATATGTAGTATATATATATATATATATATATTCCTACTATCCACAAACCCCCAAAAGGAGTGCAGACATCTCTTTAAAATACATATATATTCCTACTATCCCATTAACCATTCCCACCTTCCCCATACACTTCTATTACCCTTTCTAGCCTCTGGAATACACACAGACACACAGACACACACACACACACACACACACACACATATTCCTGCTATCTATTTATACCTCCAAATTAAAAATTATATATACACATATATATGGTGCATGAGATGGTTTGATACAGGCATGCAATGTGAGATAACACATCATGGAGAATGCATTGTCCATCGCCTCAAGCATTAGTACTTTGAGTTACAAACAATCCAATTACACTCTTTATTTCAAAATATATGATTAAGTTACTATTGATTATAGTCACCCTGTTGTACTATCAAATACTAGGTCTTATTCTTTATTTCTAACTATATATATATTTTTTTACCCATTAACCATTCCCACCTTCCCCATACCCTTCTATTACCCTTTCTAGCCTCTGGTAACCATCCTTCTACTCTCTGTGTCCATGAGTTTAATAGTTTTGATTTTCAGATCCCACAAATAATTAAGAATATGTGATGTTTGTTTTTTTGTGCCTGGTTTATTTTCCTTAACATAATGATCTCAAATTCACCCACATTATTGCAAATGACTGGATCTCATTCTTTCTTATGGCTGAATCCTACCCTGTTGTGTGTGTGTGTGTGTGTGTGTGCGTGCATATATATATATATATATATATATATATATATACACATACCACTTTTATTCGTCAATTCTTCTGTTGATGAACATTTAGTTTGCTTCCAAATTTTAACTTTTGTTAACAGAGCTGCAACAAATATAGGAGCGCAGACATCTCTTTAATATATTGATTTCCTTTTTTAAGATATATACCCAGAAGTGGAATTGCCAGATTATATGATAGCTCAGTATTTATTCTTTTGAGGAACCTCCAAACTGTTCTCCGTAGTGGTTGTGCTAATTTACATACCCGCCAACAGTATACAGTTGTTCCCGTTTCTCCACGTCCTCACCAGCATTTGTTATTGCCTCTGTTTTGGATATAAGCCACTTTAACTGGAGCAAGATGATATCTCATTGTAGTTTTGATTTGCATTTCTCTGATTATCAGTGATGATGTTGAGTACCTTTTCATATTTCTATTTACCATTTTTGTGTCTACTTTTAAGAAATGTCTATTTGAATCTTCTGCCGTTTTTTGATCAGATTATTAGATTTTTTTCTATAGAGTTGTTTGAACTCCTTATACGTTCTATCCCTTGTCAGATGGGTAGTTCATGAATACTTTCTCCCATTCTGTTGGTTGTTTCTTCACTTGTTTGATTGTATCTTTTGCTTTGCAGAAGCTTTTTAACTTGATGTGATCTCATTTGTCCATTTTTGCTTTGGTTACTTGTGCTTGTGGGGTCTTGCTCAGGGAATCTTTGCCCAAACCAATGTCCTAGAGGTTTTCCCCAATGTTTTCTTGTAGTTGTTTCATAGTTTGAAATCTTAGATTTAAGCTTTTAATCCATTTTGATTTGAATTTTGTAAATGGCAAGAGATAGCAGTCTAATTTTATTCTTCTGAGTATGGATATCCAGTTTTCCCCATACCGTTTATTGAAAAGATTGTCTTTTCCTTAATGTTTGTTCTTAGCACCTTTGTCAAAAATGAGTTCACTGCAGATGTGTGGGCTTGTTAGTTTTATACTTAATCCAACTATTATTTAATTATATCAACTCAAGCCTAAAGAACTCTAAGGAAGCAACATATTACTACTAAATAAATAACTACATCTCAGTAGCAAAGGCTATTTATAAATGAGAGATTTCATGTCAATGGTGGCATTTAAACTGGAGCCAAATGGCTATGAGTAATATTATGGAAGACTTGGTCTAGATCAATCGTTTCCAAACTCAGGTCCTTATTGGTGTTCCTTGGGTTCTAAGGTTTTGAGGGAGGGGGAGCTGATGAGGTACTTATCATCCCCTTCAATTAGAACAGTTGTGCTTTTATTAGTTTTATATGTTGAGGTTTCAAGTAAAGAAGTTAAAGGAGTGTTCCACTGATTGAATGACTTTTGAAAACTGCTAGTCTGTATTACATTGCTTCTCAAACTTGGCTGTGCATCAGAATCCCCTGGAGAGATTCATAAAAGCACTAATTTCTGGGTATTTTTCCATACCTACTAAATCTAAATCTATGGAGTTGGATTGTAATGTCTGTATTTTTACCAAGCGCCTCAGGCAAGTTTTATTTAGCTGGCTTTGAAAGTAATGTCCTCTAAGGATCTTTCCAAGTTATGTTTCTGTAATTCTTTTTAAATTTAGATAGATTTATAACAAGAAAAAATATTCACCATCACAGATAGTTTCTAATTCCATACTTGTGGATTATCAAGAACACTGGATTAAAGAATAAAAACAACTAGATACCTAACATCACAGTAGCCTAAACCTGGTTTATGAAGTACAAAAAAATGGATTGCTGGAGTAAATATAGAAGTGCCTGAGCAATACACAATCATATAGATATGCTGTATTTAGAATACTGAGAAGGAAAAATGTACACAACAAGTAATTTTCACATCTAATTGTGCTGTCTTTTCAAGGCTGGAATATAGATATACAATTCTGGATAGAAAAAAGTCTTTAATGTTGCAGTAATTAGCTTGATCCTAAGAGTCTGGGGGATCATGGGCTTTCATTAGAGTATATGATAGTGACTTGCTAATTATAAAAGCTACTAGTAGTTTATGGTACCTACTCTAAATCCTCAAAGCTGGAATTTCCTGGGTGAGGGATATATGTCTTTCAAATTTTGTTTCAATGACAGACTTGTCAATAGTTAGCTGTTTATTGATGATAGGCTGCAGGGGTGGTCCAAGAGCTAGTTTTCATTAATATTCATTAATACCTTGAGTGAAGGAAAAGCAAATTAGCTTCTTATGTTAGCAGAAGATTCTAAAATGGGATGTGGAAAATGGTATCAGAGAGCCAAACTGCACTTTAAGTAACCATGATAGGCTTATTTGATAGTGAAAATAAATAATCCAAAGTTTATTCTTTTTTGTTTTTTATAGAATAACCTGTAGAAGTAACAGTGGACTAACAACAATAGAAAGTCTAAAAGTTAGTTCAAAATGGAAAAAGCATAAAAGCAAAGGCCATGGTTCACTATTCACCTATCTGCTTCCAGCCTCCCTCCTGACCCAAAATGACAGATTAGCCTCATCCCCAGCAACCTGGCAGCCTGTGAATGGAAGCATAGCACAGCAAGTCTCTCACTTTCAATAGATTTGATGTCAAAAATAAAGAGTAATATGATAATAGCAAGAAGGTGAGAGCAATACAACAGGGCTTAATGGGTGAGTGTTTTCAGGATATGGGAAAAATTGCCACCTTTTAAAGATGTATCTGTACAAATGACACCTTCAGAGGAGCAACTAAAGGTTTTAGGGTGTTAGGGGTTTATAGGCACATCTGTAAATTCCAGGCATCTGTGGCTGCCGTAAAACACAGAGGTAAAAGAGAAGCTCCATTTCACTCTGTGTATGAGCTGTCATTATTATGTTTGTGTTTCCTTTCTCTACAAAAGGCTTTAACAGTCTCATCACATACATTCCTTTTACTCTAAGTTCCTTACCCTCATATTGGAAGAAGGGGCCATCAATAACTAGGAAATAAGTATTTACATTATTAAGGAAAGACCACAGAGAAGTAAAAAGACACAGGATAAATATGAAATTCATATTTATTCTAGGCTATCTCACAGTACATGCTATATATCTTTTAATTTGAAGCAATTACTAAGGTAGCTCTGTTTCTTTATTCAGTCATCATTCATTCATCCATTAACAACTTTTAAACATATAATAGTATCTTCTGGACACTTTGATAAATCCTGGAGATTTTGTGGTGAGCAAGACAAACACTTTCTTCTGAGATTATTACTGAGTGGGGAAAAAATTTAACAAGGTTTTTTTTTTTTTTTTTTTTTTTTTTTGGAGATGGAGTTTCGCTGTTGTTGCCCAGGCTGGAGTGCAAGGGTGCAATCTCAGCTCACCACAACCTCTGCCTCCCAGATTCAAGCAATCCTCCTGCCTCAGCCTCTCAAGCAGCTGGGATTACAGGCATGTGCCACCATGCCCGGCTACTTTTGTATTTTTAGTAGATGCAGGGTTTCTCCACATTGGTCAGGCTGGTCTCAAACTCCCTACCTCAGGTGATCCACCTGCCTTGACCTCCCAAAGTGCTGGAATTATAAGTGTGAGCCATTGCCCCTGGCCTAAACAAGTTTTACAAATAAAATAATAATGCTAGCTTACAGGAGTATGTTTTTCTTTGATCACAGACAGAGGTCAAGTCAAAAAATGCTTGCATATGAACAACATTTAAGTTGATCCATAACGGATCATAACAACATAAAATTGATCATTTTAACCATTTTTAAGAATGCAGTTCAATAGCATTAAGTATATTCATATTACTGAGCAACTGCCACCCCCATCCATCTCTAGAATGTTTTTAATTTTCCCAAATTGAAACTTTGTACCCATTCAGCAATAATTCCCCATTACTCCATTCCCTGGCAACCACCATTGTACTTGCTGTCTCTATGAACCTGACTGCTCTTGACCTCATATAAGTGGAATCATATAATATTTATTCTCTTGTGATTGGTTAATTTCACTTAATATAATATCTTCTAGATTCATACATGTTGTAGCGTGTGTCAGAATTTTCTTCCTTTATAAGGTTTTTTCCATTTTGAAAATTTAGTGTTCTAATGATTTATGTATACAAACTCATTTAAACATAAAAGAATATATATTTATTATTATATACAATACATATAGATATATTTTTCTATTCCATTAAAGCAACACATTTTAGATCCACTGAAATATCTTTGTCTCACCCATGAGTCAAAGCTCATAGTTTGAAATCTCTGATCAATGGTGTTTCCTGAAGCTAAGTCTTAGCTAAATGCAAGGCATGGATTCAGGGGTAACATAAGATGAAGAAAAATAAAGATATTCAAAAAGGAACCAATTGTCATGAGTCTACATTGTATGCATACTAAAAACTAAAAGCAGTAATACATTTTGCATTGGCTAGGATCCAAAATGATGGTGACATTATGAAGTCTAAGAACTAATGAAAGACCCTGAACCATGATGTACACAAAAATGACAAGAAGAATGCTTAGCCCAGCAAATATGATGGCTTTTTAAGTATCAAGGACTGTTTTGATCATAATTGCTCTAATTCCTGTTATCACATGGCACATTAATAATAATAACCTATACTTAACAGTGTGTTAGGCACTCTTCTCAGTCCTTGTGGCAGAGACATATATATTTCACTTGATATAATATCTTTTAAATTCCTACATGTGGTAGCATGTGTCAGAATTTCATTTCTTTATTGTGAAAGCATAAGATAAAGAAAAGTAGAGATACTGAAAAATGAACCAATTGATACGTGTCTATGTTGTGTGCATACCGAAAACTAAAAGCCATATGGTTTGCACTGATTAGGATCCAAAATGATGGTGACGTTATGAAGTCTAAGAACTGATGAAAGACCCTGAACCATGATGTAAGAGGAACCACCAAACCAAGCCCACTTACCATTCCTTATGCCAGCTATTTAGAAAAGAGTAGCGATCGAGTCTCCACCTGTGACTGGTACCAAACCCCCCTTACTATTCTTCCTAGGCAAATCACTGGCCTTCATTCTCCAGGACTTTCATGTGTGAGCGTGGCACATGACTGATTACTGGTTCTGGACAGTAGGATGTGAGTTGAAGGGATGTGGGACAGCTTCAGGCCATGGCGGCTAAGAGCCTGTGGCCTTCTTCACGCTTCTGCATTGTGATTATCTGTACCGAAAACAAAGGATCCAGTGGAAGATGTCAAGGTCCTCAGGGACAATGATGCTCCCAGATAGAAGGAGACTGTGTCCTTGAATTGTCCAATTTTATAGTGACAACAGCAAGAATAAGTCTTTTGTTATCAAAAGGCTCTAGTATTTGGGGCTTTTCTTTTGATACAGCAATTAGCTTACCCTGATTAAAACTGGACCTAACATATTAACTTATGAATCTTCTGAGATAAGAAATGTTACTTTCCTT
The DNA here is from genome assembly GCF_030222135.1 of Aotus nancymaae. Lineage (NCBI taxonomy): Eukaryota > Metazoa > Chordata > Mammalia > Primates > Aotidae > Aotus > Aotus nancymaae. The sequence goes on along the minus strand of NW_026988532.1, from coordinate 6,022,055 downwards.
ATAGCTATTGCAAGTATGATAAACATGAGACCAGAGAGTTTAAGTAACTTTCCCAAAGTCATACAGGTGGTTAAGTGTTAGGGGCCAAGGTTCAAACCAAGCAGGCTGGTCCAGAGTTCATGCTCTTTACCGTTGAAGTCTATCCATTGGCACTGGGTAGCATTTAACTCATTTAATTATAGTAGCAATTCCATGAGATATTGTTTTCATTGTATAGGTGAGGAAATTGAGTTTGAGAAATAATAAATGTTTCCTAAGTCCAGAATTAACATTTGGGCTCATGTTTGTAAGATTCCAGAGCTCTTTTTAGTATGCCGTATTTTCTACAACATGGCATACAATGAAGGTAAAAGACTGATGAAATTCCGCAGAGCGGAGGAAGCCACAGCAGCAGAAGACACAAAGAACTCAATTTTGGTTTAACCATGGAAGATTTCTCTAGTGATTTTACCTGTCCTAAAAACAGAATGAGGTTGCCTCATGACACAGTGACTCCCCATCACGGGATTGTAACACAGGCTGGATGAGATTTTGAAACAGATTTTTAAAAGAAGATTACCGTATGGGCTGTGTGTTTTACTTGGAAATCAAAAATGCCTTTGATATGTGAAATTCTGTGATAAGGACCTGTAAGAAGCTTGGGTACTTAGGATTCCACAGTGCAGAGCCTTGACTGCACCGCCATATGGGAAGTGACAATCTGTGGAACTTGAATGTGGCAGGTTAGATGGAGTTAATAATTAACAACCCATAAATTCCATTATCTATTTGATATTGTTAGAATTAGGTGCCAGTTGCAGTTGGAGACTTGATCGCTGCTGTTAGACCTCTCTTCTAATTAGCAGGCATAAGAATCTGGTTGTGAGCCTGGGATGTTGCTGAAGGCACGGGAAACAACCTCAAAGAGAAGTGACAGAAGAAGAACAGATGTAAATGTTTTATGCCTGATAGGCCATTTCCTTGCCCCTGCCTCTGTCTGGAGACTCGGTGTCCTGAGACACATCCACTCTCTTCAAGGAGGCTGCCTGACCCTGACCAGACGCTTCATTATTTAATGTATTCATTATGTCTGAGGTCGGCTTCAATTTTTCAGGTCCTCATCTAGCTGCCGGGGGATAAGTGCATAAAAAGCCTATCATCAAAACATCATGCCCTCAACTCTGCAAGTCTTCTGGTAGCCTCTTCCGAATTTCAAAAACAGAGATAAAATGCAAGTCACATTTTACATCCAATGTGGGATAATTTTTTTCTTTGCTTTACAGTATGTGCCAAATTTGATTCCTGTGACAATTCATATTGTACAAAGTGAAAGGAAGCTTTTCAACCTGTTCTTTTTTTTTCTCCCTTCCATATGGCTGATTGATTCATCTCATACTACAAACTTTTTTCTCCCTAAAATGTGATCTCTGGTGCTTTAAATGAATATATCATTGCTTAAATGGTGCAGCGTGGCATAGTGTTTCCATTTCAAAGCGCAGGCTATGGAGTTAGAGAGAGCTGAGATTAAAATACAGCTCTGACGGCTTATTAGCTATGAAACACTGAGCAAGTCACTTAACATCTCCCGGTCTCCATTTCCTCAACCGAAAAACTGACATGAATCTGAAGCTGCAAATTTCTTCTCTTATGTAAGATTTTTTATACCCCTCAATTATGTTATTTACTATGTATTAATTTACAACAAATACTCATTTCATGATTTCTGTGTTTCAGTCAGTGTTAAGCACAGGACATATATCAGCGAACAGGGGCAGAGTGGTACTCTGCTCTCATGGAGCTCAAGGTATGCTAGAAAATACAAATTAAACAGCCAATTACCCAGTTCATAACTTAGTTACATTGGTGAGTAGTGCCATGAAGGAGAAGAATGGGGACTTCAAGGTGATTAATAGGGGACAATGACCTATTATAAGGGATTCGGGAAGGCTGATATGAGAAAATGATACTTATGTTAACTTCATTCATTAATATATTTATTATTTATTCAACAAGCATTTATTGAATAGGGGTAATAGTCCCAACATTAAAATAGGTTTTAGGGATATTGTGGAGAAAAAAGGTAGGCAAAATTCTCTCAAAGGGCTTAAAACCTAAAATGATGTTTTTTTTCTAACTTCATTCTCAGTACCAAAATAGACTATTGGAGACTGAGGAGAATTTCTTAAAAGACAATAAAATAGAGAAGTCACTTTGAGGTGAAAGCATTGGCATTTGTTTTACGGAAGAAAAGAAAAACAGGGAAGAAATTTAAAGTAAGTTAGAATAAAGCTTTGCCCGAGAGAAATATGGAGAAGAAAAAATTTATGTGTAAAACTTAGTAATTTGTCTGGGGAACTTAGTTCGATGCCAGAATGAGTTTTGATGAGACTATTACTGGAGCCGTTACTCAGCTCTCTGATTTGGTTGGGTGCTTATTCCTTTTAAAATAAATGGTTACATTGTTCACTAGCTTGCAGACTCAATGACAGTGCAAAGCAAGTTACATAATTTGTGAATTTTGTTGTTAAGTTCAAATATCACCCTGATACCTACCTATTTAGAAAATCAGAAGACTTTTCCCTCATTGTGAACACTCCATCTCTTCTTAATGTTGGGGGAAATTCATGGTGTAATTTGTTGGTAGTAGTTTGTTAGCATGTAAATATGACTATAGCATCCATACATACAGAAGCAATAATCATCAACTTGCCTACCAAATCAAGTGAGTGTCCCATATGAAATGTTCAATGTATCAACAAGATTTTTGACTTTGCTTCCAAATATCTCTTAAGTACTTGTCATCACTGCCTTTTCTAATTTACAATCACCTCTATCTTGCAATAATTTCAATGACTTTTCTATTGGTCTAAATTCCGTTTATTGTGACACCTCCTCTACATGAGTCTTCACATTGCAGCCAGAATGACCTCTTCAAAAATGTAAGCCTGATCAAGCTAGTTTCTATTTATTATCTTCAGAATTATGACAAAATTTTCCTATGACCTGGACTTTATACCTATTTTTCCTATTTACCTTTATAGCCTCATCATGAATGAAGTCCCCAATAACATTTTTAGAAAATTTGAAATATTTTATTTTTTTAGAGTAGCTTTAGGTTCATAAAAATTTAAGACATTTTCCACACCTCTGTCCCTACACATTCATAGCCTCCCTATTATCAACATTCACAACCAAAGTGGTGCATTTGTTACAACCAATGACCAACACTGACACATCATTATCACTCAGCACACATATTTTGCATTAGGATTCATTCTTGGTGTTGTATATTGTATGCATTTGCACAAATGTATCATACAGAGTAGGTCCATTGCCTGAACTAACTTCTCTACATCCCCTAAAATCCTGTTAACTGCTGATCTTTTTGCTGTCTTCACAATTTTGCCTTTTTCCAGCATGTTTTATAGTTAGAATCACACACTATGTAGCCTTCTCAGATTGGATTCTTTCACATAGTAATATATATTTAAAGTTTCCTTCATGTCTTTCCATGACTAGATAGATCATTTTTTAGTCTTAAATTATATTTCATTGGTTGGAATAATGAAAGACATTTTGTGTTGCTTCTAAGTTTTGGCAATTATAAATAAAGCTGCTATAAAGTTCAGGTTTCTGTGTGGACATACTTTTTCAACTCTGCAAGTATATATCATATAGTGTGATTTCTGGCTTACATGGTAAGAATATGTTTAGTTTTATAAGAAACTGCCAACTTGCCTTCCCAAGTGGCTGTACCGTTTGCATTCTCACCAGCAATGAATGAGAGTTCCTGTTGCTCCACATCCTCACTAGCATTTGGTGTTGTCAGTGTTTCTGGGTTTTGGTCATTGTAATAGATGTGTAGTGGTATCTTATTCTTGTTTTAATTTGCATTTTCCTGATGACATATGATGCGGAACATCTTTTCATATGCTTATTTGCCATTTGTATATCCTCTCTGGTGATATGTCTGTTACGGTACACATACACACATACACACACACATCATATATATGTGTGTGTGCGTGTGTGTGTGTGTGTATTTTTTTTGAGACAGAATTTTTCTTTAGTGCCCAGGCTGGAGTTTAGTGGTGTAATCATAGCTTACCACAGCCTTGGCCTCCTGGTATCAAGTGATCTCCCTGGGCTCAAGTGATCCTCCCACCACAGCCTCCTCAGTAGCTGGGATTAAAGGCACATGCCACCATACCTGGTTATTTTTTTATTTTTTATTTTTAGTAGAGACAAGGACTCACTATTTCATCCAGGTGGGTCTCAGACTCCTGAGCTCAAGAGATTCTCCTTATTTAGCCTCTTAAAACGCTGGGATTACAGACATGAGATACTGTACCCAGCCTGTTAAGGTCTTTGGTTTTCTTTTTTTTCCTTCTTGTTGAATTTTAAGAGTTCTTTGTATATTTTGACAAGTCCTTTGTCCAATAGATGTGTCTTCTGCAAATATTTCCTCCCAGTATGTGGCTTATATTTTTGAATTTTTTAATATCTTGATTGCTTCACACAGAGCAGAAAATTTTAATCTTACTGAAGTCCAGTTTATCCATTCTTCTATAGATTTTGCCTTTGGCATTGTATCTACAAAGTCATCATCAAATCAATGACGTCTACATTTTCTCCTACATTATCTTCTTGGACTTTATAGTTCTGCATATTATATTAAGATCTGCAATTCTTTTTAAGTTTCTGAGAGGATGCTTAATTGTTACATTTTCATTTGTTGAAAAGATTTTTTTCTCCATTGTATTGCCTTTAACCCTTTGTCACAGATTAGCTTTATTTGAGTTCATTTCTAGGCTGTCTTTTTTATTCCATAGATCACTTAATTTATTCTTTCTCCAATATCACACTGCCTTGATTACTGTATCTCTATAGCAAGTCTTGAAACTTGGTTATATTGGTCCTTCAAATTTGCTCTTCAATATTTTGTTGGCTACGGGGGTCTTTTGCCTTATCCATATAAACTTAAGAGGCATTTGTCAATATCCACAAAATAACTTTCTGTGAATTTTGATTGGGATTGCATTAAATCTAGAAACAATCTGGGAAGAACTGAAATGTTGACAATATTGTTTCTATCTATGAATATGAGCTCTCTCTCCATTTATTTAGTTATTTAATTAAGAGATTTAGAGTTTTTTACATGTACTTCTTATATGTTATTTTAGGTACTATTTAATATAAACAGCACTGTTTCCTTAATTTCAAATTCTACTTTTTTATTGCTGGTATACAGGGAATTGGTTGAGTTTTGCAAACTAACCTCATATTCTGCAAGGTTACTATCATCACTTATTGATTCTAGATTTATTTACTCTTTTTGTAAATTCCTTCAGATTTTCTACATGGATAACCATGTCACCTGTGAACAGTTTTATTTCTTGTTTCACCTTTTTTTTTCTTTTTGACTCTGAATTATCTAGAACTTCCAATACCATATTGAAGAACAGAGTGAGATGGGGCATCTTTTCCTTGTTCCTGATTTTAGTGGGAAAGCTTTGAGTGTGCCACCATTAAGTGCGATGTCAACTGTAAGTATTTTTTATAAATGCTCTCAGTCAAGTTGAGGAAGTTTCCCTCTCTTCCTAGTTTACTGAGAATTTTTTACTGTGAATGATGTTGAATTTTGTCAACTGATTTTTTTCTGTATCTATTAATATGATCCTGTGTTTTACTTCTTCAGCCTGTTGAGGGATAGATTACATTAATGAATTTTTGTATGTTGAACCAGGTTTGCACACCTGGGATCGGTGCCACTTGGTTATGATATATAATTCTCCTTACACATTATTGAATTTGATTTACAAATAATTTGTTGAAGATTTTTGAATCTATTTATGTATCTATCTATCATGAGAAATATTGGTATTTAGTTTTATTTCTTGTATGTCTTAGTATAGTTTTGATATTATTGGAAATACTCGTCTCAAAGAATTCATTAAAAAGTATTTCCTGTGCCTCTATCTTCTGGAAGACATTGCAGAGAAATGATATAATCTTTATTAAATGGTTTCCCTGACTTTTAAAATCCCCTTACTTTATCTTCCCATACATCACTCTCATATTCCTTAAAGAACCCATAAATTTTAATGTTTTATATTCATTTTTGGCATTATTATTAATACCTTGTTCCCCTTTTCTCCTTTCACACAGAAAAAGCCTATAAGGTTAGAGGTTATGTCTACTTTTGCTCATTATTCTAACATATCACTTGGTTTGACGTAACTACTCAACTAGTCAATGAACATTTACTTACTGAATTGGATTGAGGGATGAATGAATGCATTTGATGGCAAGCTCAAAACATGAAACGTGCACTGTAGAACCTCGAACAATTAATTTATCCTATTGATATATTTTAGAAATATGTATTCCTTTACCTCTATCCCATAGTTGAAACTATGTTACAGCTTACTCTCATTAGCAGACTTGGAATCTGAGAAGACATGCTCTACTAACAGCATTTCATATTATAGCAGCTGGTTCAATAATTTCTTTGCAACGTCTTCACTTTCAACACATTCTCTCATTCTTTCTTTTATTTCAAATTACCAGTGTGAAGTTCTTTTACCTTTTCTATCAATTTCCTGCTTCAATGGGATCTTCATAAATTGAATTCCCAGACTTCCATCACTTCTACCTTCTTATGATTTGTCCAAAGATAACCTTTCTACCTGCTTTACATCATTCTCCTCCCATCTCCTCAGGGACATTACTTTATCTGTTAGTACATTTTCTTAATTGTCAAATAGTAAAAGACTTTCTAATTTATTATCCTCTCTAATCTTTCTGCAGCATTCAACCATTTCCATTTCTTCCTCCTTCTTCTTAAAATGCTCCATTTTTTCTTATATGTACTCTCCTGGTAGCTTCTTCTATCTATCACATCCATTTTGCATCTTCTTGTATTTTTTGATCCCCTGAACATGTATAATCCCCACAAACATATTGGATCAGTTTACTTCCTTCTTTGCAGTTTCTCCCTTAAAAGTCTCATCAACTTAGCTACTTAAATTTTTTTTTTGTAACCCTGTGCTTAAGACAAAGCACCTGCTATTATCTTAAAAGAAACTCCCAGAACCACATGCTTGAGAGGTCCTCGGGCTCTACAATGGATATGTAGCTTCTGATGCACAGCAGGAGGTAATGACAAGATTCAGTCTGCTATTCCTTGCAACCAGACACACTGACATGTTAGAATTTGATAGTGATTTTTTATTCTTTTATATTTAAATCCAAGAACTCTGATTGCACATCACTTTGTGTGTGATGCCATTTTCCGTGTGTTCCTTGGCATCTTGCGTGACAGTGATGGGGAGTTTGGGAAATATGAGAGTACATCAAAAGCTGAATATAACTTACCATCAAACTTCTCACCATTAAGAATGACTTTAGTTTGTTTTATTTTCTTCTCTCTTACCTTATTCTCTTCTTACTAATTTACTGACTGACTCATTTATTCAACAAATATTTATGGATCATCACTCAAGATAGAGTGATTAGTAAGAACAGACAACAATCAAATAGCTTCCTGCTCAGTGGGGGGACAAATAGCAGTAACGCAAATTTTCTTAGTCATTTTCCCCATACATGTACAGATTGGATGACTTTAATGTTTACAGTATATTAATAAATTTTCATGTAATTTTCTGCAATCTGCAAAGGACACCTAGGAACTATCCTTCAAGTAATTGAGAGTTTTCAGGGAGTGTTTCACATGTGTTCAGGAATCAACCTCTTAGCACTGGCTGTGCCTGGGCTCCTTTTCACTGATATTCTTTGCTAGATAAGCTACTTAAAAAAGGCTCATCTTACTAAAAGAATGTGAAAGTCCACGCAAAAATTTACATCCCAATGTCCTAAAGGCCTCCAAATCCTTAAGGCGCCCAAATGATTTTATATTCACTCCAGATTCCTCATGTCAGTGTCATACTTTATTCTACGAAAATATGTCTTAAATTTCTTATGTAGATAACTCTACCTTCTGCCTATAGCAACTCCTCTTCTTACGTAATTGGTGGATGGACAGAGAGTACGTGATTGCTAATTTTGTGCATCAACTAGGCCCCTAGTACCATAGACTCATACCCAGCTGATGCATAAAATTAAGGATCACAGACAATTGAGTCTATGGTACTCAGCTGCCGTCCAAACAACAGTCTAGAAGTTACAGTCAATGTATGTGAATGTATTTTTTAGATTTAAGTCAGGCTGAATAAAGCGCATTACCCTCCATAATGTGGGTTGGCCTCATCCAATGAGATGAAAACCTTAAAAGACTGAGGACTGAGGTCCTCAGAAGAGGAAAGCATTCTGCCTCCAAACTGCCTTCAATTAAGCCTGCAGCATTGAGTCCTGCTGGAATTCCCAGCCTGCCAGACTGCCCTGCATATTTTGAACTTGCCAGCCTCTAAAATTATGTGCATGAATTCTTTAAAATAAATCCTTTTCTCTTGCTCATTTCTTCTCTCATAATCATCTGTCTCCATCCTATCGTTCCTGTTTCTGTGGAGAACCTGACTCATATACTGGCTTCTCTGTTAGCTCACTACCATGGCCAATTCATACAATTTCTCCCTTCCTGCTTAATTTAAAATACAAAATCTTCACATATATAGACTCTTATGTGATTTTTACACAGATTGTCAAATGTAATAAGCTGAAAAATTGTTCCTCAAAGATGTCCAAGCCCTGATTATCAGGTGAATATGTTATTTTATATGATAAAAAGGACTTTGCATGTGCAATGAGGTTTTTGAGATGGGGAAGTTATCCTGGATTATCTGGGTGGTTCCAGTGTAAACACATTATCTTTATAAAAGGGAGGTAGGAGGAGGAAAGTATGAAGAATGTGATGTGACAACAGAAGCAGAGATTAGAGTGACATGGCTGTAAGCCAGGGAATGTGGGCAGCCTTGAGAAGCTGGGAAAGATAAGGAAAGGATTCTGTCTAGAGCCTCCAGAATGAATTGTGCTGCCAACACTTTGACTGTAGCCCTGCGAGATTCATGTCAGACTTCTGACTTCCAGAATTCGAACAGAATAAATTTGTGTTGTTTAGAGTTACTAAATTTGTGTTAATTTGTTACAGTACAAGAAAAACTAATACGTCAAATATGCCTGAAGTTCAGCCCTGCATGTATCCTGTGCTCAGACTGAGATGCCTACTACACAAAAATGAGCAATTAAAATACAGTGTGATAGACTCCCACTTCTAGCCAACTGGTATCAGACTTGCCATCCTGCCATAAATAACTGGAAAAATGGACCAGATATATTAAACAACTCTTTTCAGGCATTGGACAGCTGGCATCTCAGCAATGTGATCCTTTGGAGAAGGGAAACAAATGAGGTGAGTCCTATGTTTGTCCCAGCTTTCATTTTGTAGGAATTTTCTGTACTGTGGTAGAGAAAGGGGAATTAAGCAAAGTATAGTAGACTCTCTCAGTTGAAGAGCTAGAGATTAGCGTTTGAGTAGCCTGAGATGGTTGAAATCTGGAATCTACATAGAAAAAGAGTCCTAGAGGGCCAGGGGCGGTGGCTCACGCCTGTAATCCCAACACTTTGGGAGGCCGAGGCAGGTGGATCACGAGGTCAAGAGATCAAGACCATCCTGGTCAACATGGTGAAACCCTGTCTCTACTAAAAATACAAAAAATTAGCTGGGCATGGTGGCGCGTGCCTGTAATCCCAGCTACTCAGGAGGCTGAGGCAGGAGAATTGCCTGAACCCAGGAGGCGGAGGTTGTGGTGAGCCGAGATCACGCCATTGCACTCCAGCCTGGGTAACAAGTGCGAAACTCCGTCTCAAAAAAAAAAAAAGAGTCCTAGAAATATGTGTATAGGCCTTTCAGTTTTTAGCTGTATACTAACCTGCATATGTATAGAGTAAAACTCGATGTAGAACAAGGAAAAACTTGGAGTTGTAAGCTGAGCAATTCGCAGAGCTCATTTATGGCTGTGAGACATTTGAGTCCCAATCATGCAAAGCAGAGGCTGAACAACAGGGCACTTAGTAGACACCCCAGAATGGTGGTAGTGCTAAAGCAGGCTTAGAGAAAAATCTACTCTAGTCCCACCCTAAAAATCTCGTGAAGAGTTCTTTAAAGAGTTAAGCCAACCCGCAAGTTATGTAAGTGTCTGCTAGAACAAAACCCAACATTTAAAAAAAAAATTAATGAACACCTTCATTTTCACTCATTCTGTATCTTACATCCTCAGAACTTATTTATCTTATAATATATAAACTCTTTGACCAATATCTCCCCATCTCTCCCATCCCCACAACCAGCCTTTGGCAACCACCATTCCACTCTATGCTTCTATGAGTCTGAATTTGTTTGATTTCACATATAAGTGAGATTGTGCAGTATTTCTCTTTCTGCGTCTGGCTTATTTCATTTAGCATAATATCTTCCAGGTCACAAGTGTCAGGAATTCCTTCTTTTTTATGACTAGATAATACTCCATTGTATGTATATGTATTTATTTATACATACATAAATACATACTATGTTTTCTTTATCTGTTAATCCATTAATGGAAACTTACATTATTTCAATATCTTGGCTATTGTTAATAATGCTATAGTGAACTTGAATGTGCATTTATCTTTTCAAGATTCTGATTTCATTTCCTTTGGATATATACTTAGAATTGCTAGATCATACAGTAGTTCTATTTTTCAAAGTTGTGAGGAAACTTCATAGTGTTTTCTATAATGCTGCTACTAGTTTACATTTCCACCAACAGTGTACAAGATTTACCTTTATCTACATTTTCATTAAAACTTGTTATCTCTTATCTTTTTGACAATAACCTTCCTAAGGAATGTGAGGTGATATCTCACTCCGGTTTTGATTTGCATTTCCCTAACGATTAGTGGCATTGAGCACCATTTCCATTTCGTATATATGCTCAACACTTTTATGTCTTCTTTGAAAAAATATTTATGTAAGTTCTTTGCTTATTTTTAAAAATAGGGTTGTTTTTTGTTTTTTTTGCAATTGAGTTGTGTGAATTCCTCATATAATCATCAAATATACAAGTTTGAAATATTTTAGTTCATTTCATAGGTTGCCTTTTCATTTTTTGACTTTTATTCTTTTTTATACAGATGCATTTTAGTTTGATATAGTTCCATTTGTTTATTTTTGCTTTTGTTGTCTGTGGTTTTGTTACCATACATAAAAAAATCAAAACATTAAAAATTCAAGGAGCTTTCTATTTCTGTTATCTTCTAGAAGTTTTATGATTTTGAATCTTACATTTAAGTCTTTAGTCCATTTTGAGTTAGTTTTTGTATATGGTGTAAGACAAGGCTCCAATTTCATTCTTTCTCATGTGAATATCCAGTTTTCTCAATAGCATTTTTTGAAAGGACTATATTCCCATTGTAATCTTGGCACTCATGTCAAAGATTAGATGAACATGTATGTGTGTGTATATGTCTGGATTCTTGACTCTGCTCCATTGGCCTGTGTGTCTGTTTTTATGTCAGTACCATGTTGTTTTGATTATTATCGCTTTGTAATATAGTTTGAAATCAGGGAGTGTGATGCCTTCAGCTTTGCTCTTGCTCATGTCTGCTATGGATATTCAGGATCTTTTGTGATTCCATATAAATTTTAAGATTTCTTTTTCTATTTCTATGAAAAATGTCATTGGAATTTTTATAAAGATTGCATTGGATCTGTAGATCACCTTGGGTAATATGGACGTTTTAACAAAATTATTCTTCCTGTTCATGAATATAAGATAACTTTTCATTTATTTGTGTCTTCAATTTATTTCCTCAATGTCTCTTCAGTGTACAGATCTTTCATCTCATTGTTTAAATTTATTTCTAAGTATTTTATTCTTTTTGATATTATTGTAAATTGGAATGTTTTCTTAATTTCTCTTTTGAATAGATTTTTGTAAGTGATAGAAACCCAAGTAATTTTTGTGTGTTGATTTTGTATCCTGAAAAATTTACTGAACTAGCTTTTCATTGTAAAAATTTTTTGGTGACGACTTTAGGGTTTTCTGTATATAAGATCATGTCATCTGTAGAGACAATTTTACTTGTTCCCTTCCAATCTGAATGCTATTTATTTCTTTTTCTTGCCTAATTACTCTGACCAAGACTTCTAGTACTACATTAAATAGAAGTGGCAAAAGTGAGAATCCTTTTCTTCTTTCTGATGTTACAGTAAAAGTTTTTAACTTTTCAACGTGGAGTATAATTTAGCTATATGTTTGTTATTTATGGCCTTCATTGTGTTGAGTTATATTTCTTCTATATATAATTTGTTGTGAGGTTTTATTAAGAAAGAATATTGAATTTTGTCAAATGCTTTTTCTGCATCTAATAACATGATAATAAGTTTTATTATTCATTTTGTTAAAGTGGTATATTACATTTATTAATTTGCATACATTGAATTAACTTGCATCCTAAGGATGAATCTCACTTGATCATGATGTTTCATCATTCTTTTAATGTGAATTGTATCTGGTTTGCCCAATAATTTTTGTTGAGGATTTTTGCATCTGTGTTCATCAGATATATTGACCTGTAACTTTCTTTTCTTAGTGTGCTTATCTGGATTCGGTCTGAGGGTAATTCTAGACTCCTAAAATTAATGTGGAAATGTTCTGTTCTCTTCAACTTTTTGGAAAATTTTGAAGAATTGGCATTAGTTCTTCTTTAAATGCTTGGTAGAATTCACCAGTAAAGTCATCTAGTCCTGAGCTTTGTTGTTGTTGTTGGGAGGTTTTTGATTACTGATTCAGTAATCTAATTTGTTATTGTTCTGTTCAGATTTTTATTTTCTTTATGATTCAATCTTGGTAGACTGTATGTTTCTAGGAATTTATTCTTTTTTTCTAGGTTATCCAATTTGTTGGTGTATAATTATTATAATTGTTCACAATAATCTCTTGTGAACCTTTTTATCTCTGTAGTATTAATTGTAATGGTTTACATTTCATTTATAATTTTATTTGAGTTCTCTCTTTTTTTCTTGGCTAGCATAGCCAGATGCTTGCCAATTTTTTTTTTGTATTTTCAACCAAACTCTTAGGTTCATTGACTTTTTATATTGTTTTTCTAGTCTCTATTTTATCTATGTTTGATCTTTTTTTTTATTATTTCCTCCCTTCTGCTGCCCTTGGAATATTTGCTTTCTTTTTTTAGTTCCTTGAGGTGTGAAGTTGAGTTGCTTGAAGTATTTTTTCTTAATGCAGGCTTTTATCACTAGAAACTTCCATGTTAGAACTCCTTTAGTTGCAGCCTCTAAGTTTTGGTATGTTGTCATTTCCACTTTTATTTTTCTCAAGATACTTCTTTTTAAATTCTTTTTACTTTTCTTTGATCCAATGGGTGTTCAGGAGTGTGCTGTTTTTAATTTTCACATATTAGTCAATTTTCCAAAATTTCTTCTGTTACTGATGTCTAGATTTTACCAATGTGATCAGTAAAGATTTGAGATGACTGTCTAATTTGTGAAGACTTGTTTTGTGGCCTAACATATGATCTATCCTGAAGAATGCTTTCTGTAAGCTGTAAAGGAATGTGTATTTCACTGCTATTGTGTATATGTGTGTGTGTGTGTGTGTGTGTGTATATATATATATATATATATATATATATATATATATATATGTCAGATTGATTTGGCCTATACTGTTGAGTTCAAGTCCACTATTAATTGATTTTCTGTCTGGGTGGTATCTCTGGTGTCGAAATTGGAGTATTAAAATCATTTACTGTTATTGCATTGCTGTCTAGTTCTCCTGTTAATTCTATAAATATTTGCTTTACATATTTAGGTGATTCAATGTTCATTAAAAGAATATAATAATTGTAAATATAAATGCACCCAACATTGGAAGTCCAATGTTCTTTATATAAAAAAAGATTAAACAATTTAAAAACTCAAAATATACACTGTGCAGAATTTGATTTAAAAACAACAGAAAAAGCAGAAAAATATGACCCATTACAAGGAGAAAAATCTATCAATGGAAACAGATCCAGAAATGACAAATGATAGAGTTATCAGACAATGACTTTAAGATAGTGCAATCCCATTACTGGGTATATATCCACAGGATTATAAATCGTTCTACTATAAGGACACATACACACGAATGTTCATTGCAGCACAGTTTACAATAGTAAAGACCTGGAACCAACCCAAATGCCCATCGATGATAGACTGGACAGGAAAAATGTGGCACATATACACCATGGAATATTATGCAGCCATCAAAAACGATGAGTTCGCGTCCTTTGTAGGGACATGGATGAACCTGGAAACCATTCTCAGCAAACTGACACAAGAACACAAAATCAAACATCGCATGTTCTCACTTATAGACGGGTGTTGAACAATGGGAACACATGGACACAGGGAGGGGAGCACTATACACTGGGGTCTGTTGAGGGGGAGTTGGGGGGACAGTGGGGGTGGGGAGTTGGGGAGAGATAGCAAGGGGAGAAATGCCACATGTAGGTGAAGGGGAGGAAGGCAGCAAATCACACTGCCATGTATGCACCTATGCAACAATCTTGCATGTTTTTCACATGTACCCCAAAACCTAAAATGCAAAAAAATAAAATAAAAAGATACTGATAAAAAATACACGAAAAAACTTAAAGGAAAGCATAACATAAACATAAATAAGCTACACATTCAAAATCTGAAGCATAATGAAATGATTATTTAAGAGTTGTAAATGCAATAAATAAAGTGAAAATTTTAATTAGTTGTGTTAAAAGTCGATTAGAAACTGTGGAGAAAATAATTAACAATCTTAATATGGTTTGGATTTGTGTCTCCACCCACAAATCCAGTCTTATTAAGTTATTATGTTAACATGATAAAGACTATATATGACACATCCTGTTCGGCTAACATCTTACTGAACAGAAAGTTTTCAGCTATTCCTCCAGCTGGAAAAACAAAAAAGAAAAACAAAAACAAACAAGGATCGCCACTCTCACCACTTCTTTTCAACATAGTACTGGAAGTCCTAGCCAGAGCAATTAGGCAAGAGAAAAAATAGAACACATCCAAATTGGAAAGGAGGAAGTCATATTTTCCATGAAGACAACATAATAGTTTGTATAGAAAAACTTGAAGACTCTACCAAAAAACTCTTAGAATACATGAATTCAGTAAAGTTGCAGTGCACTAAATTGATATACAAAAATCAGTAGTATTTTTAATACATAAACAACAAACTAGCTGAAATGAAAAAGAATCAAGAAGGAATCACATTCAAAGTAGCTATAAAAGTATAGTATCTAGGATTAAATTTAACCAAGGAGGTGAAAGATCTTTACAAGAAAAACTACAAAACACTGATGGAAACAATTGAAGAGACTGGGCACAGTGACTCATGCCTATAATCCCAGCACTTTGGAAGGCCAAGACACATGGATCACTTGAGGTCAGGAGTTCAAGACCAGCCTGGCCAACATGGTGAAACCTTGTCCCCACTTAAAAAAAAAAAAATTAGCTGGGCATGACAGTGGGCACCTGTAATCCCAGCTACTGGGGAGACTAAGGCAGGAGAATTGTTTGAGCCGAGGAGGCAGAGGTTGTAGTGAGCTGAGATCGTGCCACTGCACTCCAGCCTGGGCAAGAGAGGGAGACTTTGAAAAAAGAGAGGAAGAATGAAAGAAAGAAAGAAAGAAGGAAGGAAGGAAAGAAAAACCTGTAGAGGGTACTACACATGGAAAGACATCTCATGTTTATGAACTGGAAGAATTAATATTGTTAAAATGACAATACTCTGCTAAAGCAATCTACAGATTCAATGTAATCTTTATCAAAATACCAATAATATTCTTCATGGAAACAGAAAAGAATCCCAAAATTTATACTGAACAACAAAATACCTCAAATAATCAAAGCAATCCTGAGCAAAAAGAACAGAGCTGCAGGTAACATACTACATGACCTCAAAATATGCTACAAAGCTGTAATAACTAAAACAGCATGGTATTCACATAACAAGAGATAAATTGACCAATTGAACAAAACAGAGAACCCAGAAATGAATCCACATATTTACAGTCGACTGATTTTTTTTTAATGAAGGTTATAAAAATACTCATTGGGGGAAGAACAATCTTTTTAATAAATGGTGCTGGGAAAGCTGGATATTCATATACAAAAGAATCAAACTAGACCCCTGCCTCTCACCTTATACAAAAATCAACTCAAAATGTATCAAAGACCTAAATGTAATACCTGAAACAATAGAAATAGTAAAAGAAAACAAGGGAAACAGTTTAGGACATTGGTCTCAGAAAAGATTTTACAAAGAAGACCTCAAACGCTCTGGCAACAAAAGCAAAAATAAACAAAAATGATTATGTCTAACTAAAATAGTCTGTGCAGCAAAGGAAACAATAAATAGTTCAAGACAACCTGTAGAATGGGATAAAATATTTACAAACTACTCATCCAACAAGGGATTAATATCCAGAAAATTCAAGAAACTGACACATCTCAACAGCCAAAAGTAAACAATTTAATTTGAAAATGGCCGAATAAACTTATCAGACATTTAAAAGAAGACATATAAATGAACAATAAAGAAAAAGAATTCTTAGCATTGCTAATCATCAGCAAAATGCAAATCAAACTTTAATGAAGTATTTATTGTCTTACCCCAGTTAGGATGGCTATTATCAAGAGACAAAAATTAGAAATGCTGAGGAGAATGTGGAGAAAAAAGAACTCTTACACACTGCTGGTGAGAATGTAAACCAGTATTGCCACTACAAAGAGAAGCATGGAAGTCCCTCAAAAAAAAGGAAAGGAAATCATTACATTGAAGAGACATCTGCACCCCCATGTTTATTGCAGCACTTTTCACTATAGCCAAGATATGGAATCAACCTGGGTGTCCAAAAACAGCTGAATGGGTAAAGAAAATTTGGTGTATATATACACATGGAATACTATCCAGCCATAAAAAAAGAATAAAATCTTATCATTTATGGCAACGTGGATGAAACTGGAGGACATATGTTAAGTGAAATAAGCTAGCAACATAAAGTTAGACACTGCATGTTCTCACTCATATGTGGAAGCTAAAAAAAGTTGATCTCATAGAAGTAAAAAGTAGAACAGAAGATACTAGAGGCTGGGAAGGGTGAGGAAAGAGAGGGATAAAAAGAGATTTGTTAAAAGATACAAAATTACAGCTAGGTAGGAGGAATAAATTTTGATGTTCTATATCACTGTAGGATGTCTATAGTTAACAATAATATATACTTTCAAATAGCTAGGAGGATAGTGAACATTCCCGACACAAAGAATTGATAAATATTTGAGATGATGAATATGATAATTATTTTGATATGATCACTACACATTCTATATATTGAAATATCACTACACATACCATGAGTATGTACAATTATTTCCTGTCAGTTATAAACCATAGATAAATAAGTACATAAGAGCAAAAAATTAAATTAAAAAGTACTATGTGAATGTGTTGTAAAATTGACATAAAGTTTGTAAGATTTAGAAATAAATTTATATATATATAAGAACTGTATACTGGAAATGACATAAAATTGCTGAAAGAAATTAAATATCTAAATTAATGATGAGATATACTATGCTTAAAATGCAAGGCTCATATTTTAATGTAAGTTATGATTCAGTAAATTTGCTTTAAAAAAATACATATATATATAGTGTGCTAAATGTTATACTGAAGGTAAGGATTTCTAATTCAATTTTGAGTGTAGGCGGTGTGTTCCAGAAATCCTCCCCAAATTTGCCAGCTGTAGGAAGAGTAGGATTTAGATAAACACAGGGAGAAGGATATTTCTGAGAGTCATTTAGGAACCACCAAGTTGTTCAGTAAACTTGGGATAATGTATGTGAGGCCTGGATTCTGAGAGATGAGATTGGGAAGGATTAGCACATGAAAAGCCTCATAGTATGCCTTTTAAAATTTTGTACCGTAGGTGCCTCTCTGGCTTCATCCTTGTAATCACCCTGCTTGTAAGCAGTGCTATGGGATTTGAAACTTTCCTTAAGCATCCTTCATTGCTTTTCGGTGTGCAAAGATACATTAAAATGTGGATGCTCTGAGGGGAAGAGACACATCTAAGTGGTTTCCCACTTGAATCTTCCAAGATACTCCTAGATTGGGTAGCAGCGCCCTTGGTAGGAGGAATGCTGAAATTGGAAATCTAAGAGGTCTGGGAGGAAAATAGCTTCTTGAAGCCTTTCTGAAGGTAGTACAGGCTGTTTTGGGTAAATTTGTGGTTCAGATTCTTCTGTTTGGAGTGTGCCTTTGACTGAAGTGCTAAGAGAAACCAGGATGGGGATGTTGATTATGAGCAATTTAGTACTCCCATTTGCAGAGCTGTGTTCATCTGTGGGTTTTCCTCTGTATTAATCACTTAGCTCCCAGTTTAGGAAGAATGACTGAAACCAACTCATAGAAATCTATCCCAGAATTTGGCTTTAGTGGATGAGGTGCAGCAGCCCTGGGGTCAGTGGATGGCGGGGAAGATTTTGAAGATCATCTCTTTAAGCATAATCTCTCTCTTCTTTTTCGACATGATGTTCCCACATCTTTAATCATTGCTCATTATGTTGATCATCATTCGATTACCCAAGTTTTCTAGTGCTGTTTGGAAATTTTCTATGCCTTTGTTTGTTAGTTAAGTAAATAGTACCTGGTTCTCAGGGGAACACCGTTATCACTCATTAGAGTGTCCTATGCAAAGCAGAGTATGACAAGTTCCAAAGTTGACATGAATGTTCTGTAGCCCCCTAAGTTTTCAATAATTGTTGTTTTACCCCTTTACCATTCAAAACAAACTTCATTCCACATACTAATTCCACAGAATGAAATACATTTGAGAGAATAGAAATATAGACTATTACCATTTATAACAGAAATGTAGAAGATTAATTACATGATCAAATGTTAAAATATTTTTAGCGGTACATACACTTATCTAAACTATATTACAAAAAAATTAAAAAATTTTAAAAATGGATTTGATTTTTCATGTTTGCTGACTTAGTTCAATAAAAACAAACAGAAACCGAAATAGTTCTCACCACCGTGTGAGAAAATATAGAAGTATAAGTGTAAACTGCAGGATGAAATACCATCATGAGATCATCACTCAGCTGGAAACAAATTGAACATTGCTTTCTTTTGCTTATTTCGTTGCTGTTAAAAAAAAAAAGCCTATCTTTTTTATGCAGATTAAGAAAACATTTAGGTTAGGAACCCTGGCACTTATTTCTTCTACTGAATTTCAGTCTTATATAAAAGTTGTAATTTTAACTCAAAGATACATTTGCTTTTTCCCTAGAAAATAATAACAAAGAAAATTTTAAGCTGAGAATAGTGCTCCTGAAATTAGAGTGTTCTTTTACTCTAGTCTAAAAAATGTGAGACATCAGATCATAATAATCAGTGATGAGTAAACCCAATGTAGATCATTTGATATCCTTTGTTATTTCACTTCTTTGATAAGTAAGCTTCTAGCAACAGTCTTCATATGTGAATTTCCTTTGAAGGATGCCTCTATTAATTCAATAAGGTTTTGAATAAAGCCCTATTATCGGGGCCCATGTTTCTGAGGTCAGTCTGCCCTGATGGAAGAACCTCTTAGAACCAGAAAATGAGGTCCATCTCACACTGGAGAGTCAAACAGTGTAATGGTCAGGAAGCGCCTGAAGAATAAAAGTTACTTAACTGACACTGGTCAAGATGAAATTTACCTTCAACCTCAGAAGTTGGAGACAAGTACGTCTCCAAAAGCCCAATAAGAGGCACATTAGTCAGTCTTTATCTAGGCATTATGGTAGCTGATATTATTTTGGAAAATGAAATTCTGGTAGATTCAAATTCTAGAAATAGTTAAAAATGTCAATCCTTAATGTGCCGTAAAGCATTGGAGGTTTTTGCTCTGGTAGACATGGATGGCAGTCTGCAAGTCCAATTGATTAAAGTTTAAGTCATTTAAAGGACATGCATAAATCTTTATATGACCCATCAAAGGCTTTATGACTTTATTAAAACAACATCTTGACTACACTATGCAGTGATGGTGAGAAAATTTTTGCAAGTAGCACCCCAAATTTCAAGCATTTTCCAACCTTTTATGGCTCAAAGTCACATGGGTACTAGCTGGCTGTTGGTCACTGCTGTCTCTCATCCCTGCTCCCACTCCATAATGCCAGAACACTTAACTTTATTTGGAGACGAATCAGTCAGACATGAGGGTCTGACAGGATGCGCTGTTGATAACAGTAAGTTTGTTCCAAGATTGAATGAGGATATGGAAGTCAAGGGATTGAGGATAGGGGTTGGGTGATTCACTAGATCACATCAGATATTCTCTGTATATTTAGGTCAGAGCAAGATCCTCCTTGGTGAGCTCCACTGAACCATTGCTTTGGATTTAGTTGGCTTTGTCTAACAGCTTAGCTTCCACTGAGCTGAGTGTGGTGGTTCTGGGATTCTCCTGCAGTTACCATGCTGTTGATTTCACACACACATACACACACACACACACATACATCATTAGCTTAATCTTTCATCTTCTGAACAGATTTCAGGAGATTTTCCTTCATGGCAAGTATTTTTCTTTTTTACTTCCAAGAAGATGTTTCTTTTATTGGTTTAATTCAGATACAGTTCAAACTCTTGCAGACATAACAGGCTCCTTTTGCTTGTTCCATAGAATCATTTGTTTCTCCAGCTCTCTGATATATTTTTGTAATTCATCTGTAATTCTTTTAGTTTTTAAAAGGCCATTCTCTACTGCTGAAATCTTCTGGATGATTCCAGAATGTTGCTTTTTGGAAAGATTCTAACTCCATCAGGAGGTGGTTATTTTCTGACCAGAGAATCCCTGTTCTATTTTTAATTTGTTGCAGCTGTGCCTCCCTCTCAGTTTTTTGCTTCCCTCTGTGGCTTTTTGCAATTTCTCTGCATATTCTTTGCCCTTTGCTTCTTTGACATAGCTAGATCTTTTCAGTAGCAACTTTCTTCCTCCTGTTGAACTAAAAATACTATCTTCCCTTTAAAGTGGATGAAGAGTTTCTCACTTCTTGTGTCCTTGTATATAAGTTCTGATGATGACGGTGGGCTGGTTCCTGGGGTTACTTTGGGCCATAGCCATAAACCTGCATTAGTTTCCAAAGAAGTTGTTTCACACTGGCTCATTTTGATCTTGTTATGAACTATAATTCCTGAGATATTTTTTATGAATTGCAGTTTTGTCAATTTCCTTTCAGATCTATATTTGGGTATTTTATTAAAAAGTCTGAATAAAAGATTTGAAAATGCCACTTATTAGATTTTAGCTTGATTTTAGAGATAACTTGGATTATTGATTTTGTACTCAATGCCTGAGCTGCCTGTCTCCCTAGCTTTATGTCATTCACAGATTTTATGAGCTTAATTTTGTGTATTCTTTTAAAAAATATTTATTGTTTGCCATGCATAAACTAAATATTTTGTCAAGTGCAGTACAAAGGCTCATAAGATAAAATTCTTCTCTTTGAGTTGATTACAGGTTGGTGGAAATCAGGTTATGTAACCAAATCATTGTAATCGTGTGTGATATAAACCATAAGTCTTTGTTTTAGAACTGCTGAAATGAGAGATGACTCCCTTCTTTGGACAAAACTAGAAATTCTTCTTCTGTGTAGAAATAAAAACTAGACATTTTTGGCTACTAAGAGAAAGAAGCCAATTCAAAAGATTACTTTATCGTATGCTTATTCTCTATCTATAAGACAATGTTAACAACTTTAGTTATCAGCCATTGATTTTCAGCCCTATACCAGAGTTGTATACCTGAGCAATTCCAGATTCCTTGCTAGCAGAGTTTACTTGGAAGTAGAGAAGTGATACAGAAGTATTTTATCACAACCACATCCAAGCTCTGTATATAACTGGATGACTTCTGTATAGGCAGAAAGATGCTCTGATTGTATTACTTCTGAGACATAAATAGTGCACCATAATGCAAGCTCATCACATTTTCATAACAGCAACTGAGTAAGCTTTAACCAGGAGTTCCATCACTGTTTAATGAAAGGGAATTCTCGGAATTGTTCAGATGTTGTCTGCAATATGTATACTCTATTTTGCACGTATACACAGTAACTCTCTTAAAAAATAGTATGTAATAATGACACTTCCTTAATTTCATTTGTTTTCTTGAAAAAGAAAAAAATTATTAATTGCATAGTGAGTGAAAAGGTGTTCTCAGATCCTTCAAAAGGTATTTTACCAAAGGTCTCCCAGGTTAGTTGTTTAAAATTCTACAGAAGTACAGAAGAGGTAGTGACCTGATTTCTAATTTTTTATCCATGTTGTGAGAAAAAGAATGCATTGATCAGAGGTACAAAAAGAAAAAAATGTGACATGACATCAGAAAACGCCTTCCGGTTTGACAAAATTTATCAACCATGTAGAGAATACTTATGAAATTATAGATTTTTGATTTAAATTTATTTTCTAGGTTGGATACTCACAAAAAAGTAGTGATCATTCAATGTCTTTGGCCTAAGTGAATATTTTCTGTTTTTCCTTATTTTATTTTATTTTTTCATAAGGTGTAGTAATGATTGCTTGTATAACTAAAGAGTGAGAAGGATATTGTTAGGGTCATTTTTAATCTATTTGAAAATTAATATCTTTGAAGGATCACATTTTGAAAATAATTAATTTTTTTGAATATGCAAAAGTGAATCTTCAACATAGCATTCCCTTACCATCAACATTCTTTATTTTTTTCCTAGTTCCTCTTAGTCAAGCACCAGGTCAATTTTAAACTTCCATTGTCACCTTATCCATATAATATTTTCTTTATGTAAACTCATAAATTTATTTTATTTTAATACCATTTATATGTATTGTATTATATAATGCACATCGTATAATACAGTACATTTACATGCCATTTGATTTTGTTTTGCTTACACTTTCTTTTGTGTTTGGTTACTCTGTCATTTGCTTAATTAAGTAGCAGTTAAAAAATATATGTAAGTTAAAAGATACCTTAGAAAATGATACCTAAGTAGGAGAACAAATATAATGATGAAAGAGGATGGGAAGGAGTGAGTTAGGGGTTAGTGGTTTTAGATAGAGTGATCAAAAAGGACTTTATTAAGAAAATAATGGTTGAATAACAAAATGATGGAAAAGAGGGGACAGTCATGTGGATATCTGGAGGAAGAGCATCCTAACTAAAGCAGTATGTGCAAAGGACTTGAGTTTAGAGTGCTCTTCATGTTTTTAAGAAGGAACAGGGTTGCCAGTGTGTCTGGAAGTAACTGAGCAAGAGAAAGAGAGTGGTGGACCCGATTCTGTAGAGATTTGTAGGTCCTCAAAGGAGCTTGGCTTTTACTCCAACAGATCTGGAAATATACAGAGGCTTAATGATTGACATGTTTGAACTTGCATTTTAATAAGATCACTGCGACTGCTTTGTTGAGAATGTAATGTATGGGGCATGAGTGGAAGCAGGGAAACAAGTCAGAAAGCTATCCTGATTATCAAAGTACTGAAAGAGGAAAGAAGTAATCTGAGCCTAGAAGGTAAAGCTGTAAATTAATTCATTAGTACTTTCTTTTTCTGAGCCCTGGGATCAATGATTGGATCCTAGAACCAGGACCCTTAGCTTCTGTTAATGGAGAGGGGTATGTAGAAAGATCTGGATATTAGGCAAACATCGCTACTGAGCTATTTCAATGACAAGAAATAGATTATTATTACCATTTTAAAAATGTCGTGAGTGCCTACCAAAACGTTTTTTTTTTAATTCCAACCACAGAGGTTTTTCTTGCCTTTTCACATTTTCAGTTTGTGTTTCCTTCTCCCATAGTGAGAAGTAAGGGCCCCCCAAAATATCAACATATTTACTCATCGGCTCAATATTACAACATACACAAAATAGTTTTAGAATTGCTACATCTATACCACTATCAAGATAAAAGTTGAAGATTTCTTTGCAATTTTCATTGTCTTTACACTAAAGGTATATAATTAGTAATGTTTTCAAAATATTATTTGGATTATTTTTTTTCTGATGTGGTTATATAATCCATTTGATACACAGTATAGCTTATTTGTGTCTATTTGGATTAAATTTTACTTTGTGCCAGTTAATTTTGATTTGTTTTTTGAATACATAAAACAATAACATAGTATTCAAAGTGAAAACTACACAAAGAACTATTCTAACAGAAGTGCTACTTCTTACCATCCAATTCCCATTCACTTCTTAGAGGTAGCCAATTAAATTAATGTCTAGTATATTAAGCTAATACCTGTACATGCCTCCTCCCACTTTTGCTTATTCAAGACACAGTAAATTATACGTACACCAGGGTACATTGCTTTGCAACTTAATAATAGATACTGAAAATCATTCTATATCCCTTTATAGAGCTTCTCTCCGTTCTTCTGTAGAGCTGCAGGTACTCCACTGGGTGCATGACTCAGAGCTTACTCAATTCATTTTTATGTTTAGGTTTTTATTGTTCTCAATATTTTGTAGTTACAAAATATGCTACAATAAAAAACCTTTTGCATATATATTTCTCATATTGGAGCTATATCTTCAGAGAAATTCCTAGAAGTAAGATTTCTGGGTCAAAGGATAAATAAAAGTATAGGGTTTCTTTATTTTATTTAATTGACAAATAAAATTTACACATTTATTATGTACATGTGATGTTTTCAAATGTGTATATATTGTGGAATGGCTCTGTCAAGCTAATTAACATATGAATTACCTCACATCACATTTTTTTTGCAGTGAAGACACTCAAAATCTATTATCCTAGTGATTTTCAAAATACAATACACTATTATTAACTACTATCACCATGTTATAATATAGATTCCTTGAACTTATTCCTCAGAGTAAGTTCTAACTGAAATTTTGTATCCCCTGACTTAATCTCCCCAACCCCCAAATCTTCCCAGCCTCTGGTAACAAGCATTCTACTCTCTACTTCTATGAGTTCATCTTTTTTTTATATTACACATATAAGTGAGAACACACAGTGTTTGTTTTTCTGTTCCTGGTTTATTTCACTTAACACAATGTTCTCAAGGTTCATTCATGTCATTGCAAATGACAGAATTTCTTTCTTCCAGGTGAATAGTATTCCACTGGGTACAAATGACAAATTGTCTTTATTCATTCACTTGTTGATGGACAATTGCATTAATTATATATTTTGGCTATCATGAATAATGCTGCAATACACATGGGAGTGGGGATATCTCTTTGACATAGTAATTATTTTATTTTAGCTAGATATATCCAAAAGTAGGATTGCTGGTCACAGAGCAGTTCTATTTTAATGGAGTAGTTCTATTTTTAATTTTTCGAGGGACCTCTGTACTGTTTTCTATAATACCTGCACTAATTCACATTTCCAACAACAATGTGGCAGTGTTCTCTTTACATCCTTGCCAAAATTTATCTTTCATATTTTTTATGATGACAATTCTAACAAGTGTGAGGTAGGTAATATCTTGTTGTGGTTTTAATTTTCATTCTGGGATGATTAGTGATGTTGAGCAAATGCTCATATACTTGACCATTTGTGTTTCTTCTTTTGATTAATGTCTAGGTTATTTGCCCATATTTTAATTATATTGTTTGTTTTCTTGCTATTTGTTTGAGTTTCTTATATGTTTTGAATATTAGCCTCTAATGAAATGCATGATCTGGAATTATTTTTCTCCCATTCCATAAGCTGTCTCTTCAATCTGTTGTTTCCTTTGACTCTCGGAAGTTTTCTTGTTTGATATAATTCAATTTGTCTATTTCCACTTTTATTGACTATGCTTTTGAGGTCATTTTTAAAAAATGATATCCCACATTGATGTCTTAGAGCATTTTCCCTGTGGTCTTCTCTAATGGTTTTATAGTTTCTGGTCTTCTTGTTTAAGCCTTTTAATCAATTTTGAGTTGACTTTGTATATAGTGAGAGATAAGGTTCTATAATAATTTTATTCTTTTGTATGTGGATATCTAGCTTTCTCATTGGCATTTATTGAAGAGACTCTCCTTATCACCATTGCTGAAAATCAATTGACCATAAATGTGTGGGTTTATTTCTCTGCTTTTTCTTTTGTTCCACTGGTCTATATGTCTAGTTTTATGTCAGTACTATGGTGTTTTGATTACTATAGCTTTGCATTGTGTTTTGAAGTCAAATAGTGTGATCTCCCACTTTGATCTTTTTGCTGAAAATTGTTTTGGCTATTCAGGATCTTTCTTGCTTCTATATACATTTTAAAAATTTAAATTGTGTTTCTATTTCTGTGAAAAATGCGAGTAAAATTTTGATAAGGATTGCATTGAATCTATAAATCACTTTGGGTAATATAGACATTTTTAACAATATTAATTCTTCCAATTCATGAATATGGGATATCTTTTGATTTATTTGTTTTTTTTCCTTCAATTACCTTTATAAGTGTTATGAAGTTTTCAGTGTTAGTCTTCCTCTTCCTTGGTTGAATTTATTCCTAAGCATTTGCTTTTTGTAGCTGTTGTGAATAAGATTGTTTTCGTATTTTTTTCAGATAGCTTATTGTTAGTATATAGAAATGCAACTCATTTTTGTACGTTGATTTTGTATCCCGCAACTTTGTTGAACTAGTTTATTAGTTCTAACAGGTTTTTTTTTTTTGATGCATCTTTAGAATTTTCTATATATAAGATCATGTTATCTTCTGACAGCAATAATTTCACTTCTTCCCTTCCAGTTTGGATACGTTTTATTTCTTTTTCTTGCCTGGTTGTTCTGACTAGAACTTCCATTGCAGACAATCCCTGACTTGACAGTTCAATGTGTAATTTTGACTTTATGATGCTGCCAAAGCAGTACTCATTTAGTAGAAACCATATCTCAAAGATCGAGACAACCATGCTATTTTTCACTTTCAGAATAGTATTCAATAAATTACATGAGACATTCAACACTTTATTAGAAAACTGGCTTTGTTTTAGATTACTTTGTCCAAGTATAGGCTAAGGTAAGTGAGTGTTCTGAGCACATTTAATATAAGTTAGACAAAGTTCTGATGTTAAATCAGTTGGGTGTATTAAATGCATTATCCACCTACAATATTTTTAACTTACAATGGGTTTATAAGGATGTAATCTCATTGTAAGTCAAGGAGCTTCTGTACTATGATGAATGGAAATGGTGAGAGTAAGCATCCTTATTCCTGGTTTTAGAGAAAAAGCTTTCAACTTGTTACTATTGAGTATGATGTTAACTGTGGGTGTGTCATACCTGGCCTTCATTGTATTGAAGTACATTTCTTCTCTACCTCAATTTTGGAGAGTTCTTAATCATAAAAGGATATTAATTTTTGTCAAATGTTTTTTCTGCATATATTGAGATGATCATATGGTTTTTGTCCTTAACTCTGTTGATTTATAGAACTGTTTTGCATTCTTGAAACAAATTCCACTTTATCATGGTAAATGATTTTTTTCATGTTCTGTTGAATTTTACTAACATCTTACTGAAGATTTTTTTCATCTATGATTCTCAGAGATATTCACCTACATAAAAAATATAATTTCTTAAAACTATCAAAATATCTGTCAGAGGATTTGTATCATGTTGCTTTTCCATATCAACGTATGATGGTTCCTATCTTTCCTCAGCTGCTACCCTCCACCTAACAGAGGCTGTGTTGTCAAATTTGGAGTATTTGCAAACCTTACAATATCTCAGTATACTGTTAATTTGCATTTTTACTATTTTGAAAAGACAAATCCTTTTTTTTTTTAATCTGACTAACTGTGAGAATGAAGATTGCCACTCACTGTGCTGTAGAATATTGTAAAAACAACAACAACAAACCCAGAAAACTCTACAGTCACTTTTGGAATTTTAGACACGTAATTTTAAATTACCTATTAGAAATTCAAGTGAATTTGTTGAGTATGTAGTTGATACATAAGTCTGAAGTTTAGGGGAATGGTATGGCCTGGAGTTACAATTTTATGTTATTATAAAATTATGATATTTACAAGCTTGAGATGTATAAGATCA
The DNA here is from genome assembly GCF_030222135.1 of Aotus nancymaae. Classification (NCBI taxonomy): domain Eukaryota; kingdom Metazoa; phylum Chordata; class Mammalia; order Primates; family Aotidae; genus Aotus; species Aotus nancymaae. Next base: position 5,993,962 of record NW_026988532.1, on the reverse strand, counting down.
GCAAAATAATGCATATAGTTAGAAAAGAGAAGACATACAAAAACTTGGCCCATTGGCCCTCTAACACTGAGAGGTTTAGGAATTAAGGAAAAACCAGATAAGAAGACTAACAAATGTTCAGAGAGGTAGGGGGGAAATGTAAAATTGATGTCCTGGAAGTCACACAAATAAAGAATTTTAAGGTGGAGAGAGACAGATATTGCAAATAAGTTAAATTATTTGAGAACTGATTGTGGGATTTAAAAACATAGATGTCTTTAGTGACCTTGATAAGAACAGTTTTTGTGGTTGTTGGAGTAAAAGCCTAGTTGAATTGGGTTCGATAAAGAATTGGCAGAAAAAATAAACTGAACTGGAGACTAGTGGTATAGACTACTCTTTAATTTTTTTTTCCATAGAATGAAATTGAGAAATGGGCAGCAATTTAAGTCTCTCAAGAACAGGCACCATATGTTTATTTTTTTGTATGTTCACAGCACTTATTACAGTAAATATATTCATAATAAAAGCATAAATTCCCAATTAAAAATATTCCCAGTATATGAATTTCCTTTATACCTTCAGAGATAAACTAAACTGTTTGTTCACGGGAAGTATTCTCAAGATTGAGAAAGATGCAAATGCAAGTAATTCCAATCTAAGACAAACTTGAATATATTTCCTACTCACAAGGTTGACATGATTGCTTATTGTTGGATTGGTCTTTCGAACCATCATGTCATTTTTAGTCAATTGTAGTCTCAATCAGAATATATATCTTTTTCTAACTTATTCATGGAAATAATATAACTTATTGAGAAGTGTACATTGTAAGTAAGAAAAACTTTGAACATAAGGTGTGGGACATTCAGTTTCTCTGAATAGAATATAGACAAAATTATAGTTGCCATGCTTGCTCAAACAAATTACTATTCTTTTTCCTTTTTTGATTCATTAACACATTTCCCTAGTCAGGCTAATTGGATTGTTGAGGTAGAATGCCTCCCAAGTAGAAATGCCTTCTATTTTTTCATTCAGATTTTTTTTTGAATGGAGCAATTATCATAAATTACTGTAACATCCCCACCCCAAAATTATCATCCAAGTGAATGCTTGTCTTTTTAGAGATCTTACCAAAGACACAGTGGAGGATGGGAATGATCTAGTGCCTCATCTTTACAAGGTTATTGGATACCTTTATTACTAACAAAATGCTGATGGGGAGTGGGGGGGGTCAATGTACCTTACCAAGTTTTATTATTATTATTTGGTAGATTGGAAAAAAGAAAAGTAATTAAATTTTAGTAGTGTCATATTTCAAACAATGAAGCAAAAAAAATGCTTAGAAGTAGGAAATTTTTCAATTAAATAACCATCACTTTATGTTCATTTAATTACTTCATAAAGTTGTGATAAATTCTGTTGTTTCTTTTTATCTGTTTCTCCTTTGAAAATTTATATTTATTGCATGTACTTTATTTTGTAATTGAAATAATTAATTTAATTAGAGATGAACTCCTTGACATGTTTGACTATATTTTATCTGTGTAATGAAGGCAGATGATATGCTTTGGCTGTGTTCCCACTCAAATCTTACCTTGAATTGTAGTAATCCCATGTGTCAAGAGCAGGACCAGGTAGAGATAATTGAATCATGGGGGTTGTTTCCACCATGCTGTTCTCCTAATAGTGAGTGAGATATCATGAGATCTGATGGTTTTATAAGGAGCTTCCCCCTTCACTCAGCACTCATTCTCTCTCCTGCCAACCTGTCAAGCAGTGCCTTCTGCCATGATTGTAAGTTTCCTGAGGCCTGCAAAACCATGTGGAACTGTTAGTCAATTAAACCTTTTTCCTTTATAAGTTACCCAGTCTTGGGTATTTTTCATAGCAGTATGAGAATGAAATAATATAGTAAATTGGTACCAAAGGAATGGGGTGCTGCTTTAATAAGGATACCTGAAAATGTGAAAATGACTTTGGGACTGGGTAACAGGCAGAGATTGGAACAGTTTGGAGGGCTCAAAAGAAAGGAAGAAGAAAGGCGAAAGTTTGAAACTTCACAGAGACTTAAAAGGCTCAGAAGACAGGAAGATGTGGGAAAGTTGGAACTCCCTAGAGACTTGTTGAATGGTTTTGACCAAAATGCTGATAGTGATATGGGCAATGAAGTCCAGGCTGAGGTGGTTTCAGATAGAGATGAGGAACTTGTTGAAAACTGGAGCAAAGATGACTCTTGTTATGCTTTAACAAAGAGACTGGCAGCATATTGCCCTTGCTCCAGAGATCTGTGGAACTTTAAAACTTGAGGAAGATGATTTAGGGTATTTGGTGTGAGATATTTCTACATGGCATAGCATTCAATAGGAAGCAGAGCATAAACTTTTGGGAAATTTGCAGCTTGACAATGTGCTAGAAAACAAAAATTCATTTTCTGAGGAGAAATTCAAGCCTGCTGCAGAAATTTGCATAAGTAATGAGGAGCTGTATTAGTCTGTTTACTTGCTGCTGATAAAACCATACTTGAGACTAGGCAGTTTACCAAAGAAACAGGTTTAGTGGGACTTACGGTTCCACATGGCTGGGAGGCCTCATAATCATGGTGGAAGGCAAAGAAGAGCAAGTCACATGTGGATGGCACCAGGTGAAAAGAGAGCTTGTTCAGAGAAACTCCCATTTTTAAAACCATCAGATCTCATGAGACCTATTCACTATCATGAGGACAGCACGGGAAAAACTTGCCCCCATGATTCAATCATCTCCCACCTGGTCACTCCCACAACACATGGAAATTATGGGAGCTACGAGATGAGATTTGGGTGGGGACACAGAGGCAAACCCTATCAGGAGCCAAATGTTAATTCCAAGACAATGGGGAAATGTCTCCAGAGCATATCAGAGATCTTCATGGCAGCCCTTCCCATCACAAGCTTGGAGGACTAGGATGAAAATCTTATTCAGTGTGCTGGGCTCAGGGCCTTGCTGCTTTGTGCAGTCAAGGGACTTGGTCCCTTGTGTCCCAGGCGTAGCTAAAGGAGGCCAAGGTACAACTGGGGCCATGGCTTCAGAGGGTTCAAACCTTGGTGGCTTCCACATAGTGTTGAGCCTGCAGGTTGACTTCTGCAGCCAGAAGTCAAGAATTGAGGTTTGTGAACCTCTGCCTAGATTTCAGAGGATGTATGGAAATGCCTGGATGTCTGTATAGGCAGCAGTTTGCTGCAGGGGCAAGGCCCTTATGGATCCACTGACGGCTTGCACCATACCCCTGGAAAAGCCACAGACACTCAACATCAGCATGAAGGAAGCTTGGAGGGGGGCTGTACCCTGCAAAGCCACAGAGGTGGAGCTGCCCAAGGCCATGGGAGTCCACCTCTTGCATCAGCATGACCTGGTATGAGACCTGGAGTCAAAGGAGATCATTTTGGAACTTTAAATGTTTAATGACTGCCCTACTGGATTTTGAAATTTCATGGGGCCTGTAGCCCCTTTGTTTTGGTCAATTTCTCCCATATGGAATGGGTGCATTTACCCAATGTCTGTACCCCCGTTTTATCTAGGAAGTAACTAACTTGCTTTTGATTTTACAGGTTCATAAGCAGGAGATATGCCTTGTTTCTGATGAGTCTTTGGATTTGTACTTCTGGGTTAATGCTGGAATAAGTTAAGACTTTGGGAGACTGTTGGAAGGGCATGACTGTGTTTTGCAATGTGAAGACATGAGATTTGAGAGGGGCTGGGGTGAAATGCTATGTTTCCGCTCTGTGTCCCTGCTCAAATTTCACCTTGAATTGTAGTAACTCCCACATGTCAAAGGTGGGATGAAGTGGAGATAATTGAATCATGGGGGCAGTTATCCCCATGCTGCTGCCCTCATGACAGTGAATGAGTTCTCACAAGATCTGATGGTTTTATAAGGGTCCTCAGTCTCTCTCATCCACCCTGTGAAGAGGTGTCCCATGATTGCAAGTTTTCAGAGGCCTCCCCAGCCATTCAGAAATGTGAGCCAGTTAAACCTCTTTCCTTTATAAATTATTCAGTCTCAGGTGTTTCTTTATAGCAGTGGGAGAATGGACTAATACAGCTGAATTTTCTAATTTTCTTTCTACAGCTTAAATATTCAGGATAGAAGCAATAATATAGTTAAAATATCACATAGCTGTTTTGGTAACTATTCATTTTTTCACTTATTAATCCAACATACTATTAGCAAGCTTCTTATATAAAAAACACTAACAATGTAAAACAATCCAGTAATTATTAGAGGCTTACTCTGTGTGAGGTACTTTGCTAAGTGTTTTCTTTCTCACAACCCCATGAGGTATATACTGGTATAATTTCTTTTGTAAAGATTTGAAAGCTGATCCTCCTGGAGGTTATGAAACTTACTCAAAATCAACCAGTCACTGTACAACAGAGCTGAAACTTGAACGAAGCTCTCTGACTCTGCAGTTCATGATCTCAGCCATAGATTCTGGAGAAAAAGGTAATAAATTGTTGCTTTTGGGACAGTTGTTGTTTGGAGATGAATGTCATGGTGGCAGCCTGACATACTTGTATACAGTCAGGAATTCTCTGTTGGTGAAGATGAGATGATGAAGAAACCATTTTCTTCATTAACTGATTTTCTGAGATTTGTTTTTGCAAGTTAAATACTGTTTTCATGGAACTATGACTGTGTGGACACCTGATGGGCACCAGAAAAATTGTGGTAAATAATCTGCTTGTAAGGTGCTTAAGTCAAGTGCTACATAGTATCTGTCAGCATTTGGACATTGGTAAATTTTAATTTTAGGTCTGATCTTCCTCTGGGGATTTTGTTTGGCCTCCTCTAAACCAAAACATTTGGTTTACAAAGACACAATCACCAAGACGGTCTTAACATTTTCCTCAGCTTAACTAAATTTTAAACAGGTTTCTTCAGGACTATAGTCTCCTGACTTCACCTTTCTTAAAGCACTTGCTTTAGAAAACTTGCAATTGTAATTATTTGTCTACCTATTTGAGATGTGAATCTTCTATAACTCATGAATGTCTTTCTCAAGGACCTGGAGACACCTCTTTGAAATACAGTCATCGAGAAAGGTAGGGTCCCTACCTTTCAGTCTCTGTGGAAGGGCAAAATCTTAATTTTGATAAGTAACAGTTAGTAAATGCTGATGGCCTAACCACTTTGACCAACTTCTTCCTAACATCCTCTAGTACTTTTCAATTAATCCCAGTAATAAAAAAAATCCTTCTGTTCTTTCTTTTAGCAGAGTTGAGCTTATTCTCTCTCATCTATTGCAATAACTTAAACAAAATATTCTTCAATGTTTAACCTATCTGGTGCAACTTTACTTTGGCCCATATGCCATTGGTATGGTGGAATCAGAAAAACCAGGACATGGCAACTGTGATGAAGACATTCAAGGAAGAAAGGGTTCACAGCATGTGTATGACTTAAGTTGGAAGCCAAAAAATCCTGTTCATACCCCTTCTATTAAAATACATTTCTATTCTTAAAATAAATTTATTTGCAACTAGAGAATGTCAGATTTGAAATGGATACTTGATATCAGTAATTTCAATCCCTATGGTGTACCAGTGAGAAAAGAGGTAATTTGCCCACAGTCACCCATATGGTCAACATTGGTATTATAAGGCCTATCTTCCAAAAATCATCTCAGCCCATTTTGGGCAGTCTTGTGTTTTATATCTGTTGCAGATTCAGTCAAGAATCTTCAGGCTACCAGTAAAAAAAGTGCATCTGATCTATGTACGATATTATTACTACCCTGGAGAGTTTAATAACCATTGAGAAAAGACTATGTAAGTTGTCATAATCCATTTTTTATTCTATAAAATATTTGGGCTCATGAATTGGATTTAATATGAAATACTATATCATGTACAGCCTCCTTATTTGAATTAAGACCTACCAGTCAATGCCCTATATGGTTTTAATTTTAAAACATCCAACTTTGCTTCAAACTGTTAGGAAAATTAAAATGCATTATTTCTAGGTTTTACGGCATTTTCAAGTAGTCTGTTGTCATGAGATGAATATTGCAGCCTATCAGGTTTTTTAATTCATGATGCTATTCAAACAAATATCAGGTTTTTGTATGTGCTGTTCAATTTCTCATTACCATGCAACAAATCTTTTTCCAAATTGCCTGAGGTTAGTGCCTGTGTTAGAACCCAGGAGACTGGAAAACATAGCTTAAATCATGAGAAAATTAACTGACCTATATTTGAAATAACATATATAATTAAAAAATATTAACATCAAGGTCATGTCACCAGATTTAGCCATTATCAGACTTCAATCACTAAAGATTAAAATTCATAATTTTGACCCAATATAATGTCATCATTAATGACATTATATGTCATTAATGTCTGGTCATCTGCATTAAGCACCTGGCTCAAAAAAAGTGGATTTGGAAATGTCCTGGGTCACAGAGAATGCTTGGGGTTGCTTAAGCTTTAAAGGCAGTTTAAAAAAAGAACAAATGAAGCACATAAATAAATAGATTTACAGTCTAATGCTTATCAGCCATTTTAACTTTTTCCCCACTTATGTTCATCAATCGATTGTTTTCAACTAACCACAGAGGTATCAGAACACTATACCTGCTATTCCACGCATGAGCGGGGATAGTAGACACCACCTTAAGCCTTCTAATTCAACCAGGATTGGGCTAAGCAGGAACTCTGCTAGAACGTGATCAGACCTACAATGTTATTGTTCCTGCCCACGCTTTAATTATAATCTTTATCGTAATATGAATCATGGTTGGGGGTTTCGGCAGCTGGCTATTCCCTCTGATAATTGGTGCACCCGATATGTCATATCCCCAGATAAATAATATGAACTTCTGACTTCTCCCCCCATCTTTTCTACTCCTACTTGCATCCTCAATAGTAGAAGCCAGCGCTGGACCCATCTGGACAGTTTATCCCCCTTTAGCAGGAAACCTAGCACAGGCAGGACCTCTGTGGACCTGACCATCTTCTCGCTCCACTTAGCAGGTGTTTCTTCTATTTTAGTGGCCATTAACTTTATTACCACAATTATTAACACAAAACCCCCAGCCATATCCCAGTATCAAACACCCCTTTCATCTGATCAGTCCTCATTAACGCAGTCCTTCTGCTCCTTTCCCTCCCAGTCCTAGCTGCCGGCATCACTATAGTATTAACTGACCGAAACCGCAACACTACTTTGTTTGACCCTTCTGGCAAAGGTGACCCTGTGTTGTACCAACATTTATTCTGATTCTTTGGTCACCTTGAAATCTCTATCCTTATCTTACCAGGCTTCGGGATAATCTCCCACATCATAACATATTATTCTGGAAAAAAGGAACCATTTGGGTACATGGGTATAGCATGAGCCATAATATCAATCGGCTTCTTAGGATTTATCGCGTGGGCCCACCATATATTTACAGTAGGAAAAGACATAGACACACGAGCATACTTCACCTCTGCTACCATAACTATTGCTGTCTTACTGGCATCAAGGTCTTCAGCTGATTAGCTACACTGCACATCAAATGACCTCCTGCAATATTCTGAGCCCTTGGATTCATTTTCTTTTTCACAGTAGGAGGTTTAACTGGCATCGAATATACAGGCTATGAAGAATCGTATATAGTCCCAACAGCAGACTTAAAGTCAGGAGAACTTTGACTCCTCAAAGTTGATAACCGAACAATTCTCGCAATAAACATCCACAGCCGTATGTTAGTCTTATCTGAAGACATCCTGCACTCATGAAGTATCCCCTCATTGGGCCTCAAAATAGATGCAATCCTTGGACACATAAATCAAACTACCTTAACCGCCACATGACCAGGCCTTTCTATGGACAGTGCTCAGAAATTTGTGAGTCTAACACAGTTTTAGACCTATTGTCCTAGAATTAATTCCCTAAAAATCCTTCAAAACTTGATCCATGTCTGAACTGTAATATTTACTGCAGAGCTATCCATCATTCACCCTTTAAGTTAGACGGAGGGGATCTGCCCCTCTCTGCCGTGAGTGCCTCAGCTGGATGGTTCCACATGATCCCTTATCATCCTGTCAATAATCATAACCTTATTTTTCATTATTCAGTTAAAATTATCTAATTTCATTTGTTATACACCCTTTACACCAAAAACGCAGAAAAGCCCCCTGAGAATGAAAATTTATTCACCTCTTTACTACCCCCGACAATTCTAGGTCTACCCGCAGTAGTATTAATCATTTTATTTCCTACCATACTATTTCCAACCTCCAGTCTTCTAATTAGTAATCAATTGATTTCCATTCAACAACGACTAATTCAACTTGTACTAAAACAAATAGTTATCCATAACATTAAAGGCCGAAGCTGATCCCTTATACTGATCTCCCTAATTCTCTTCATTGCCTCAACCAATCTCCTCAGGTTTCTACCCCATTCATTTACACCAACTACTCAGTTATCAACAAACCTAGATATAGCAATCCCTTATGAGCAGGATCAGTAATTATAGGCTTCCACTTTAAGACAAAAACCTCCTTAGCTCATTTTTTAACCATAAGGCACACTTATGCCACTTATCCCCATACTAGTGATCATTGAAACTATTAGCCTATTCATTCACCAATGGCATTAGCTGTACAATTAACAGCCAGTATTATAGCCAGACACCTACTAATGCATTTAATCGGGGGAGCTACACTAGTACTATTAACTGTCAGTCTCCCCACAGTTTCAAGTGCTCTCATTATGCTAACCCTACCGACCATCCTCAAATTCACCATAGCCCTTATTCAGGCCTATGTCTTTACCCTACTAGTAAGCCTTTACCTACATGACCACACAATGACCCATCAAACACATGCCTACCATATAGTTAAACCCAGCCCCTGACCACTAACAGGAGCTCTCTCAGCTCTCTTAATAACATTTGGCCTGGCCGTGTGATTTCACTTTAATGCTATCTTATTTTGAATGTGAAAAAGAGAAAAAAATGGAACGGCTATACCGCAAAGCTAGGCTAAGCTGCTCTGTTGGGCTAAAAGTTTTATGACTCATTTAAAAAAGTGCCTGTTGGTGATGACTGGAGCTTTGTGGGAAGAACATTTTTATTATCAGTTTCAAAGTGTCAGTTTATCTATTTAGTTTTGTAAATGGAGAGAAAATGCTATGAAACAGCTGTTCTTATATGTGTAACAAATGAATAAATACTTATTCTATCACTTGGCCTAATAAACCTTTGCATTTAGGAATACAAAAAGATCAAAACATTAAGTTGTTAAGGATTGAACGCACACAGTAACTAACCAGGCACATTTGACCTCCTTTCACTTGAATGAGAGCTCTTCTACATGCTGCTAACAGCATCCAAGTCCTTCTCTTATGATTTTGTTGAATCATGTTTGTGTCTTGAGGAAGTTTCACAATTTCTTGTAGGAAGTTCAAACCTTAAAGTTTGTTCATCACTGTATATTTTTGGAAAGCCCCTTTTGTAACTTCAATCAATGTGAGATTACTTATATTTTTATTTATTTAATATATGTATTAATTATGTGTCACATTATTATGAAAATTCGTTTCACTGAAGAAATATTACTATGTTTGATTATAAGGATCTTTTCTAGCCTCTAAAGTGTCTATATTATTATCTTCTTATAATCTAAAATTTTGAATACTAAAACCCAGCTGGCCCTAGAGGTTTTTTTTAGGGATTTACAAATCCCTATCACTTATGATATGTAGCGTGCTCTGGTAACTAAGGCTAATATGTTTCCCCGCTTATGATAGTGTGGAAATGTTCCTGAGGGTGAGTGATCATCTAGCCATTACACTTTCCAGCTCATCTTGCAGCAGTTGTGATCCCATGACTAAATATAAACGTTAGAATATAAAATATATATTCATAATTTTATCTCACTTATTGTCATGATAACTTTGGGAAGTCACTATGGTTAGCAGTATTGTTTTTGAAATCAGAAATATAGAGGCTCAGAAGTTCTTGCAACTCATAAATGAGAATCTTAGAGGTGGAAAATAATTCTTCTGAGGTCAAATCCCATGCTCCTCTTACCACAATAAAATCTTAAAATAGATAGTTTCTCTTCTTTTCTCTTCTATTCTTGGGCAAGTATTGCAAATATGCTCCTATGTTTTCTTTTTTTCTAGATAAGGGCAAACATACTGTATAGACTGAGTATAAATCTTAAGCATGTATTTATTTATGGATTTAGGCATAAGTTTGCCTAATCAGCCTAAACAAATCTATCAGTCATTTTTTGGGTGTTTATTAGAGCAGTTCTATTGACATTATGAAGACATATAGCAATAGTTATTATATCTTTGAGTGTTTACCATATACCAATTATTCTCTAAATGTTTCTCATACATTAATGTATTTTCTATTCACAACAATCCTATGAATTATTTAACATAATTATCCTCATTTTACAGATAAGAAAACTGAGACACAACACAATGAAGCAATTTTCTTGAGTTCACATGGCTGCAAGTGGCAGAGACAGCCACTGGATCCAGTCTGCATCCAGAGCCTACATTCTTAAATATCATGATATCACGTCTCTCAACATGTGTTAATATTTACCTAACTTATAACAATTTTTTATTCAACGGAATGAATGATATGTAACTTACAACTTGCTATCATAATTGAGTACCTAGGATGAGATTTTTAAAGTATTGAATATTGACTTTTGATCCAGACAATTACATTTAGTTTTGTTTTTAATACATCTTTCATAAAACAAATTCTTGTCTCAATGAAGTTTGGAAATTCACATTTAATAATAAGTTCCAACAGGAGGAGAGATATTTAAATGGTGTCTAGAGGAGAATATAAGAGAGGAAGGGCTTATGTTCAGAAGAAAAGAGATACTGAGTTAAGAGATACTAAGGAAAAGAGACAGTATAGAGAATTCCTAAGAGACCCCAGATACCAGAAGAGTCAGCAGAAGGATTGGATGATATATGGTGCTAACAAGACTGGAAGGAGAGGGTTCCTGCATGCCCAAAGCCTATTAAAGATTGGGTAGTTGGGAACAGGGAAGCCAAGCCAGTATAGAGAGGGACAAATACTGAGTGCATTAGCTATCCTGCAGGAGAGCTGCCCCTTCAAAGCCAAATTGAATGCTGTTACTTCAAGTGAATTTTATTGGCTTTGGCTATTATCCCATTCCATATTCCCATGAAGTTGTCCACACAGTGGGATCCTTAAGGAAACTCACAAAATCAGGATTACTATTACGTTAATACATTTCTCCTCTAGAGATTTCAGAGTTCTTTCAAACTTTCAATCATCATGCAATTTCAGCAAGTACCTTGTTCATGTTTTAAAAATTGACTGTCATTTATTTAGTCCTTTGTCTCTTTTCATGCATTAATATGTGAGGTATTGTAATATATGAATTAAAGGGCAAACTCTGGGAGCTAGACTGATACAGAGTATAATCTTTGCTCATCCACTTCCTAGCTTTGTGACCTTGAACAAGTTACATAACCTCGCTAAATCTTAGTTACATCATTTGTAAGCAGGGGAATAATAAAAGTACCTACTTCATAAAGCTGTAGTGATAGTTTAATGAAATAATGTTTGTAAATCACTCAATGCACTGCCTGGCCCATAATTAGTGTTCAATAAATATAGACTCTTATTAAACTGATGGTACATTTTGTGAAGTTGATTTACCTTTTCAAAGTGAGCAACGTCACTCTCTTCTTCCTGGCAGGAATAAACTTACCAATATTTCTAATAGTGCCACTGTTGCTTTGGCCTAAGTATGGAACTGTCTTTGAAAAGATTACAACAGCAAAATAAGTCTAACACAGCTAAATGTATCTTGCCTCCAGCCTACAGACTGGCTGTCCTCATTCATTCCTAGGCATAGGTCAAGTTAACCATTGGAGGAACTTAGTGTATAGTTTAACTTTGAAACAATAATGATAATAGTTCCTCCCCAAAATGAAGCCCCTCCTTGTTGAGAGACCAAAACTGCCTTTGTAAAACTAATGAAAGGCCACAAGCTTAGGATTATAGGAGGGGTCTGAAATCTCTAAAACCTAGGAGTAAACAATAACCAGCCACTTTCCCTGACTTTCCTTTCTATAATCCCTTGCTGTTCGGGAGTGATGTGGTCAGACTTCCCTAATTGGGCCTATAGATAACATCATTATTATAGCAACTAAGATTGGTCTTTTGAGATGTTTTTCAGACACCTGCAGTCTGGCAACCAACTGACTCCTTCCAGACTCAGGACTTATGATTCACTCAACCTGTACTGGAGCCTCCACCTACAGGTAAACAGCGCATGAGGCTCGTTTTCCACACGACTGAGATTTCATCCCCAACCAATCAACAGCACCATTTTGTGGCCCCCTGCCCACCAAATTATCCATAAAAACCCTAGCCTCTGAGTTCTTATGGTGGCTGATTTGAGTCATAACTGCAGTCCTACTGCTTGGGTAGCTCTGTGTTAATTACACTCTTTCTCTACTGCAATACCGTGATCTCAGTGAATTGGTTTTGTCTGTGAGTGGACAGAAAGAAACTGTCAGGTGATTACAAGTGCAGCAGCTAGAATGAGGATGAAGGGAAGTTGACCAAATTGGCCAGGAGTGCAGTATTGACAATGGACGGGTGAGCTCTGTGTAGATTATCCTGGCTGACACTGAGGAAATGCCCTCCTTACTGAAACTTGTCTCAGAAAAGGAAGAAAAACCAAATAGGTTTAACAAAAGCAATTAAATCCAATAAGAGATGTGAGCCTGAGGTTGCAAGCCAATTTACCAAAAAGTCTCGGTCAAGTGAGGGAAGATCGTATAGAGTCTAATTTAAACAGGAGGAACTAGTTATCAGAAATATCCTAAAGCTTATGGCATACAGAAAAGCAAAGCAATGAGAATCTTTATTTCCCAAGCCTTGAATGGACTGAGTGTAGTTTTGGAGAGAAATAAGGTAAAGGAAAAATCTTTTTTGCTTTTTTTCCCCTTTTGTAATTGTTAAATAACTGAGTCCTCAAAGAGAAAATAATCTCTACTTTCACTTTCTGGCCCCTTGGTGGATATGAGACCAAGAAGTAATTATTTGTTAAATATTTACGTCCTTGGGCTTCATGTGAGCTATTACAATCACTTCAAGCCCACAGGCCTCCATCAATTTTATGAATGTCATTAATCTTGTCACTTAACCATCTTGGCCTTTGCTTTCTGCTCTCCTCCACCTTGTTTGTCCTTGATGTTAAAGAGCAAGGCGTGTTTGTTTGCAGAAGGGAAGATGAGTCTCTTTCCTCCCCCGATCAACACAACTCAGCTGTGTATATCATTTGTAGATCAGTTTTCCTGTAAATTCTCATCACCTCTTTTACTAAAGTGCTTGGAACTCAGGCAACTTTTCTTTCCTTTTGTGCAAGTATTCTATTTTTTTAAAATTTCACAATGATATCTCAGGGTTTCTTTGAGCACCAAGGGATCACAGAGCTCAAAGTAAAGGTTTGGATTGTGGATTAGAATAAAGAAATTTGAAGAGGAAAGATTAGAAAAAGGATCTGCAAGGGGATATTAATAATTGTTGCCAAGTTCATAGCCCTGAAACCTAAATGGTGAAGGCCAAAAATTCAGAGAGTCACGATTGCTGGTTAACCTTGAAGCTGTGCTTTAGTGGTTCTTTTATTTATTTTTCATCTGCTCATTCAATAAACATTTGGTGAGTTCCTACTATGTGCAGAGTTCTAAGGATGAAACAGTGATGAATAAGATAGAAACTCTACCTTACAGCAGTTTTTAGTCTCTCTGGAAAGGCAGATATGCAAATTACTGCTATAAAACAAGTATATATCTGTATATATTTAGATATATACTTGAATACATAAAACAAACATTAACAACGATCTGAGGAAACCTCGAAGAAGAAGCAATTAATTCTCACTAGAAACACTGATAACTTTATATCAGGAGAAGGAAAAAGAGAGAAGTGGCAGGGGCCCGGTGGCTCACACCTGTAATCCCAGTACTTTGGGAGGCCAAGGCAGGCAGATCACCTGAGGTCAGGAGTTTGAGACCAGCCTGGCCAACATAGTTAAACCTCATCTCTACCAAACAAAAAATTAAAAAATTAGCCTAGTGTGGTGACACACACTTGTAGTCCCAGCTGCTCAGGAGGCTGAGGCACGAGAATGACGTATGAGAATCGCTTGAACCCAGGAGGCGGAGGCTGCAGTGAGTCAAGATTGCACCACTGCACTCCAGCCTGAGTGACAGAGTGAGACTGTCTCAAAAAAAGTGTGGTGGGGGGTGGCGTGGAGGGGAAGCCTATTGAAGTGATGAGACAGTTGATGTTCAAAGTGCCCTGTGGTGGCCAGTAGGTTCGTGGCAGTCTCAAAGTCACTACTGGAGCAAAAAGAAGCTCTCCCTCATAAGGTGATCACACACACTGTCTCACCTGAGGATGCTTCTGGTTTATAACTTTGTACTGGTGTAATTGTTAATCCAGCTCCCTTTCACTGTGCAGACTACACAACTGGCTACCTACAGCTCCTTTGCCCCTTGGTACCAAGAGTTCTCCTATCTCTTTCTGTCTGGCTCCAACTTTTACCCCAAATCACAAAAAGGAAAGGAGTGCAGGACACAGCCTTCAACCCTGAAACCTTTAGGCAAGAACTAACAAAGAACTGAAGAAGAATGGTCTTGAAGTATAGGTCTGGGGCTGAGGAGATGCCTTGAACTGAGCAAAGGGCTGAAGTTATGAGCAATGTTGGATCTTCTGTGATTAGACTTTTGGCCAGGGTTTCCCAGTATTTGTTATGAGGAACCATTATACAACATATTAATAGTTCATGAATAAAAAGAATTTTGGGGTTATTTCTGCTCAATAAATGCTGTATTAAGCATGGATAAACAGGCTTCTTTACTCTGGATTTCTTATGGCCTTTAAGGTGTTCAGCTATCATGCAACCTCTATAAAGTGCTATGTATACTATGCTCTGTGTCCAGTCTTAGCTATTTAATTACGGAGCCCTCTTTTTTACGGAACATTTCATAAGACAAGCACTAATTTTAGGAAACCCAGCTTTCGGCCCCGAACTCCATATGTTGCTTCCTTTAGAGATTAACTTTTCTTTAATAATTTACAGGGTGTGTTTAGTTAAATTATTGGACGTTCCAAATGGGCTCCCCCCTCGGCTGTCACGTATATTTTGTTGTTGTTGCTTTGCTTGTTTTTCTGAATGGTCACTAGATTTGAAAAATATTTGTGTAAATAATTCACAGCATAACTGTCTCTTTCTACTAAAGAAGCAATACGATAAAGTGGTGAAGAACACTGACTCTGCAGCCAGACTGCCTGGGTTCAAACCCCAACCCCTGGCTATGTGACATTGGACAAGTTATAAAACCTCTTTGTGCCTCAGTTTTTTTTTTTTAATCTACAAATTAAGCATAGTAGACTGGATTCCCCCTCATAGGATGGCTGAGATTAAGTATATGTGGATAGTGCTAAGAGCAGTTTCTGCCACATAATAGGTGCCGTGTATGTTTTCTTTCTGTAAAATGTGGATGACAAAGTACTTATCTTGCTGAGTCATTGCCAACGTTAATGAGCTTATCCATAGGGAGCAGAATTGCCTGGGCTTCACCAATGAGGATGCTCATGGAACTTGGGGATTGAGAAAGGCCAATGGAGATCATCCAACATTTCTATGCTCTAGTTCTTCATCTATCCGATGAGAGCAATGAGTGTCCCCGTCACTGGATTTCTCATAATAATGTATAACAATATATGTAAAAGGCAAAAACAATGGGCTTAATATGCAGTCAGAGCTGAATGAATGTTAGTGCTTAAATCATTACTGCTAATCCAGCCTCCCGATTTTCTAGTTAAGGAAATAGAAGCTCTGAAATATGAACGAAAGAGCCTCGATTTTTTTACTAAAAATCTACACTTATTAACATTTATTTTTATTTGTTTTTTTGAGACGAAGTCTGGCTCTGTCACCAAGCTGGAGTGCAGTGACGCCATCTCAGCTCACTGCAACCTCTGCCTCTTGGGTTCAAGTGATTCTCCTACCTTGGCTTCCCGAGTAGCTGAGACTCCAGGTGTGCCACCATGCCCAGCTAATTTTTTGTATTTTTAGTAGAGATGGGGTTTCACCATGTTGGCCAAGATGGTCTCGATCTCTTGACTTCATTATCTGCCTGCCTCAATCTCCCAAAGTGCTGGGATTACAGTTGTGAGCCACAGCGCCTGGTCTGCATTTATTTTTTGCCATCATAGATTCCTCATGGGCTTTTTGACTGATGGTCAATACAGGATAACAGAAAAGCTTCTCATCTGGGAATGCCAGATACCTGTACTGGCACTCCATCATATCACCCCATCATTTGCAAATTAGTCACATGACTTCACAAAAGCCTAGGGTGTCTAATGTTTCTTCCATAAAATGATAACATTGTGAAATTAACTGCATCCTTTGTTTTAGTTCCAAAATTCCATATTTATTCAATAATGTAAGTTTTATTTGTTTTCAGTATATAGAAGACAATTCTGGAACAATAAGAATTAAGCAATTGGACTTGGAGTAAATTGCATGTCAGGGGCAGAGATGGAAACCTGGAGGTTGTATTTCCAGTCAGTTCCTTAGCCCTCTAGCCTCTTTTGATAGTTTCTCTGCCTCCATTTTTATGTTCTTTGAAGTTTTTCAAGATACAAAAAACTTATGAAAAATTAAGTCTAATGCCCTGTACAAGCATTTCTCTCATACACAGTTCTCGAATTTCACTGGGGATTGGAGACTAAATTTCATAACATCTCAGTGACCCCACCCACCCACCCCAGATCTGAGAAACTCGGGTCAGCATATAATGAAAGTAGATATGAAGCTTTTGGGAGGGTGGAGAGGAAATACTGAATACATTAATGAACAGTCCTCTGTATTCCAAAGCCCTTTTCCACTAAAGATCAAGCCCCAGTCTTTCTCTAATATTAATGAATTACTTTCGAAATTTACACAGATAAATAAATCACTCAGAGAATATGAAACGCTGAAAAATCGTGGCAGCATGACAAACTCAAGCTTTGCAACTGCTTTGATTGATTTTGTCTCTGTGCCTGGGGGACAAAGTAGGTAATTTTCCTGTGTAAGGGTAATTATCCTAGGCTGGCCAACCTGGTAAAGAACCCCTGGAGCTGCTGGCTAACCTTGGCACTTTTATCTTTTAGTTCATGCCGACACACCACAAAAAGAAGAGAAATCTTATATTGCAAAGAGCGGGTCTCTTATTTCCCCTACACTTGCTTGGGGTCACTTGATTTCTTTCATTCTCCATAGTTTTCTCCTTACAGAATTAAAAGCCAGTAGTAAAAAGCAAAGAATCTAAAAAAAATAATAGTGCACTCTATTAAGTCAAACTTCAAATTCTAATGATGTATATTGGTCATAGCCAAGAACTAAGTTCTGCTTAGATCTAAGGAAGGCAGCTTTTAAACCTTTAAATTGTCATGTGTCTGGTGCTTGAGGTCTAAGTGACTAATAAAAAGTCAACTTGGATTAGTGAGAAGGAACGTCCTAATAGAGCTGACATGCAATCAAGCGGATCAGTAGAGGGGATATGAAATGATCTTCTCTTACCTGCTGAAGGGGCATTTCAGAGAGAGCCAAGTGCTTTAGTGGACTTTCAGAATGTGGCATCTTCCAAACACAATTTAATGCTTTCTGTAATTAGTTGGGGATGTGCCAAAGAGTTTTCGATTGCCTCATTTTCTTTCTTAACTCTTGATTTTGTTCTACTCACTTTTTGGTTATAGCTCTACATTACATTTGCAAAAATAAGATAATTAGCATAAATACTGTTCAATGACCTGTCAATTTCATGTAATGGTGAGTTCTGGACATCTCACTCTTACTATAGTTCAGTGCATAAGTATACAACTGCCTGAGTTTGAATCCCAGTTCTTCCACTTACGTAACTTTGAACAAGTTATTGCACATTTCTGTGGCTTCACTGAATCACTTATAAAATAGGATTGATGATAGTATATTACACATAAGATGGTGATGAGAATTAAAATCATGTAAAGTCTGACATGAGGCACATAAGATACACACACACACAGACACATTTCTAGTAAGTGAGTTGTCTTACATTTTATGGATATACAATCATTTATTTAATTATTCTGGAACTGGTGGTCATTTGAGTCATTTGAGTTAGTTCATAATATTGTTTTCTTTACAAGCAATATCTTTCTATACACAATTGTATGCATACTAGGGATTCTAACCATGAAGACCTTTCTTTCTCATTGCATTTTCTCATCCTCTTTTCTTATAATTATTAAACTATATTTCTTCCTTTTTCATCTTTCCTTCCTCATACTACTTTCTCTATCCAATTAAAATAACAAGTTACTTTCCAATGATAGAGACAGAAATCAGTTTACATATTTGCCCTTTTGAAAGCTCCAGTGTCTAGAGGCTTTCTTTTTCAGCATTGCCATAGATGCATTTAATGGTTCCCCAGTGAATACACTACATTCTTTTATTCTGGATTTGATTGCATAGGTCATAAAGACAGTACAGCAATGGACATCCTTTTATCAGTTTGTTTTTATCATCAGATAATATCATCATCTATCCCATTTCCAGATGACTTTTTACATTCAGGGTCATTCTGACTCTGACTTCTACAGCTTTACTTGTACAATTTTTTCTTGACCAAGCTCCCCTCCTCCATATGTGCTGGGCACAGGATTACAGGAGAGAAATGAGAAATGAGATCAACTTGATCTCAATGAGCTCATGTTGGGGCAAGACAGCAAATATAGCCTGGCATGTCACAAGCCTGACACAATTACTATTTGAAAATGAACAAGAGAAGAAAGTCTGTGATTTCAACATAGTATGTGAACCCCTGTAACTAAGAATATGTAGAAAACGAAGTGGAAACACTGAATGATTATATAATTGCTCATGGACTCTGCGCATATGAGGTAAAGGATCTCAGGCTGCAGGTATAGGTTGGAAATATCACCTCCTATGGAAAAGGAAATTTGGCTTGACTTTTTAAAGAAGAAATGAATAGGAAAAATAAGGATAGTAAAAAATCAATACAATGAATACCTTTTAAAAGGGGAACATACATTGAATATCTACTGTTTACAAAAGAGGGAATGTTTACCCAAATATCCATCTGCTTAAAGCAGTTATTGCCATGTTTAAAATGAAAAATAGAAGTGTATTTAAACATCAATATTTCAAATTAGTTTTCGAATAAAAACAGCATCAATGATATGGTCACTAATAATTGCCTTTTAAATGTTTTCTCCCTGAGAGATATAAAAATGTTACCTCCAGGAAGAATTCGTAATTATATAACAGAAAAGTAGATGATGTCAGACAACCACAGGTTTGAATTTTTGACACTATATGTGTTCAGGCAAGTTTTTTTGATGTATCTGAACCTCTGTTTTCTTTTCTACTGAAAAAAAAGATTGAGATAGTTAAACATAAATTAAAAAAAAAACTCATTATCTTACCTGGCACCCGAAAATATTGATTTTCACTTCAAAACAAGTCTTCAAAATGGCCAAATTTTCCACAATATACGTACCAAGTAAATAGTAAATCACTATTTTTCCAAAATAAAAATTATAATTTGTTGTCAATAAATGCTTAATTTCCTGTTGACTTCTAGTCCCCACATTCTGTCATCTAAGGAACCAAAAAGAATTCAATTGCATATTTAAAAAAAATCACCACTCTAGAAGAAAGCCTTAACAAATACATCTGTGGGTTTTGTGAATTCCACAAACCTAAGATAAAAGACTACTAGAGGCATATGTCAATGTTTATCATCATCTTCACCAAACATCATGATTTACAATCCAGTAACTATAAATGTACCTGTGAACCAAAACTATGTACATTATTATAGCATGAACTGTCAATTGCCTACTGCGATTTCTTCCTAGCCAAAAAAGTCCTGACATTGTACCCAGACTCTTCTGTGGGAACGGAGTCACGATTAGCCTAAGTAAATCCTTACAGTTACATTTCCAACTTACATAGACTACCTTGTCTCTGGGGTTACCTGGTGAACTAATTCTGGCATATGATACTTAAAGAGAAACCTGTTTTGGGGACAGTTAGGGGACTATCAGGAATGCAAGTGAAAAATGCATTAAATGCATTCCTCTCCTTCCTCGCATATGGCAACCGTCTTACGACCATGAGATGTCAACCAGGATGGAAAGACCAGAGCTTTCCAGAGCCACAGGTCTCCAGGTGACAAGCCACTGAACCAGCCGCCCCAGAAGTCACCCATTTCCAGAATTCTTCTGTGTAAGGAAAAGTAATTCCTATTTAAAAATTTGAATTTTCTATAACTTGCCATGAAAGCATTATTTTAGATGTTTATTTATAGTAATCAAATTTGAATTTGAATTATTTATTTTTATATTGCTTACTAGTAATGGATTCACTCAATGGGCCTTGAGGAAATACCATTTATCTATCTTCTATCTATCTGTCTACCTCAGAAATTTTTAAGAAATTTACTAGGAAGTTTTCATTCATTTAACTTGCCATGTTAAAAATTTACTAAGCAATTTTTTTTATTTAACTTGCCGTGTTTAAGGCTGCAGCTCTACTGCCTACAGTGCCTGTCCTTCATACTTCAGCTCAATCCTTAGCTTTTTTCAGAGAAGCGTCTCCTGATTTCCTGAAAACAGTAAACCCCTCTTTGGCATTCGCCACGTTTGCTCTTCTACATGGTCTTATATAATTTTCAAACAATTTTTAGCTCTAGGAGAACAGAGAATGTGTCTGTTTTTGCTCACATTCATGTGCTCAATTCTAGCTCGAGACTTAAGAAACAAATATTAGACGTATAACACATATTCAGTGAATCCCTAATATGAACCTAGCACTGGCATATCAAAGAGTAATAAAAGGCTTTCCTCTACCTCTTTCATGCATTCTTTTCTTGCCTTGTGATGATCCACCATAATATATTCAAGACTCACATATTTCCCTGGAAGCTTCCTCTCCAGGTCACTCTGGAGAATAAGCCTATCAACATTCTTTTTTGCCCAGTGTCCAGCACTCAGCCAAATATTTCAGACAAAGACATTTTTTTTTTCTTTGATGTTAATTCATTTATGATTATACTGGATGACATGTGCTTGTAAGCAAAAAGAACAAAAACAATAGTAACACTACTTCAGTGCTTAGTAGGCTTCAGGCATTTTTATAAACATTTTAAACATATAACTCATTTCATCACCAAAAACCTCTATGATATAGGTTGCTATTATTATCCCTAGGTTTCAAATAAGAAAGCTGAGATTGGAGGTTAAATATATTACCCTAGGTCACATAGCTTGTAGTGCTGAATTTGGGTTTAAACTTAACCTTTACTCTAGTGACTCTCAAAGTGAGATCTTAAAGTAGCAGTATCAGCATCACCTGAGAATGTGTTAGTAACGCAAATTACTGGACCTCTTCCTAGACCCACTGAATCAGAAACCTGTGGTTGGAAGCCCTGCAATCTTTCAACAAACTGTCTAACTTATTCTGTTTTGCACACTACAGTTTGAGAACTGCTGCATTACACCATACTGCCTTACAAAGAGTGATCTAAACTAGAAAACTTCTATAAAGATTAATTCAAAGAACTAAGTACCTCCCTAAACTCCAGGGAAATGAAAGTTGGAATTACTCTTAGGTAGGAACTGGCTTCCATCCAGCTTCTTTTAATCACAAGAGATGAATGGATAAATTTTTATTGTGATACCTGTGAGGATAATTTTTCTGTACGTGTTAGAGATTGTAGGATATTAAAACAACATTGTGGGGAATGTTTAGCTACAAAAATATGAAATACAAATTTGAAAATAGAAAAGAAATAGAAGACTATCACCAAATCCTTAAATTGGTTGAATTTTTCCAGTGCCTGTTGTAAACCTGGACCTGTTTTCCCTGTCATTACCTGGGTGGAATAAGGAAATGCAAAGTAATTGCATTATTAAATTAAGCAAAGCATAATGAGGTAACTTAGCTGTGCCACAAATATATAATGCATTCATTAATTCAATGTACATGGGATTTGAATTTTTTGCTTATTTGTATTATTTGTGCCATGCGTAACCATTTCTTTTAGCTCAGATAATCAAGTCTTG
The DNA here is from genome assembly GCF_030222135.1 of Aotus nancymaae. NCBI lineage: Eukaryota > Metazoa > Chordata > Mammalia > Primates > Aotidae > Aotus > Aotus nancymaae. The sequence goes on along the minus strand of NW_026988532.1, from coordinate 5,971,805 downwards.
AATGCATGTACATATACGGTTGGGAGTAATTGGTGTAATTAATGTATGTGCAACAATTTTAGCTGGCTAATGTCTGAAGGGAAAAGAAAAAAAAGTAAATTTATGAAGTAGGTTTTAGATTAGCATTGTACCCAAGATGACTTTTTTTTCCAGCAAAAAATTTAGCCTTAATAATGGCCTTTAGTTAATAAAGATGTAGTTGATTTCACTTGTGAAATCCTAAGCATTTGCTTCACCCTAAGGAGTCCAGTTTGGCAACTACATTTAACAGAAACCATTAGCTGCACAAAGCAGAAGACTTCAGTTAAATGAAACTCTGATAATATAAACTAGAAATATAATCACAAAAATGAATTTACCAATTTTCTTTTTTTCCCCTCTGTGAAAACATTGAATTAATTTTCTTTCATCATTTTCCCATTTTTATGTTCTGCCTCATTCCAGAAAGTTTTGAGGCTATTTATAGAAGTGCTTAATAATAGTAATAATGGTAATAATAATAAGAAGAAAACAAAACGAAATTGAGGAGAAAGGAAAATGAAGAGTGGTTTAAAAATTGAGAGCTTTGCACTTGTTCCAAGTAAACTTAAATGTTACAGTAAATTCAAATTCAAGAAACACATTTGGAGCCTCGAATCATTGCAAGGTGTGGCTCCTCCTCCTGTCCTGCTGAACCTTCCAGTTCTACATGAAGGTGAGGTGGTTGTGGGAATAAACACTTAAAAATCCGGGTTTCTCCTCAGTTCTTTCCAAGTGTCTACGAGCATGATCAAGGGTTAACTGATCAACCAAAAGGCACAGCTGTTCATATGTTATAAAGGGAGATATTAGAAACTATCCCCAAGAAAACAGAATTATTCTTCTTGATTATCAGCTTTTATTTTATTTACCATGCTCTTCCTTTTTAAATCTGCCAAAGCATGTGTTAATATTGTGTTAATATTTAGGTTAATCTAAAATCTTGTAACCCAGTGTTCTTACTAGCACATGTCAATCTTTCTTTCTCTATATGAAACCGACAAATTTATCTGAACATCAATCACCTTCAATAGGATCCTGGGGAAAACAATCACAGAGTAGAAGATAGGAGAACAACAATTAATATGCAGCATTAAATCAGAAGAGTATGGAACAGAACACTCAGTCATTCTACAGGATTTAATTTGCTCAGAGAAACAGCCTTTAAACCTGAGTCACAGTCACAGCTTGGTTTTCTCTCAATTAAACCCATGCTTGTCTGAAGCAGTGAAGGCTTGGAGGACAAGATCAGGGCACATGCTAATGAAATTCCCTGCAGAACAAGGGCATTAGGCAGAAAGCGTTGTGAAGGAAGAATCACATAATCTGTATTTAAAATTCTTTATTAAGCAAGCATTGAAGACTTCATTGTACATTACGTGTGCCACACAAAACCAGCCATAAAAATCAGGGACTATTACAGGTTGTGATCTGAGGGCAGATCATAGTAAGATTATTGTAAAATATATTTTTTAATTAAAACATGGAAATTCTATAAGGTTTCAGGTTTGCAGTAAATGTGCTTGATCTATCAATTCTCAGCTTAGTGTTGTGCAAGCTTATGTTTATAAATGACATTATTTTAAAGGACCAACCAAATGTTAGTCTGTGGTATAATGTACAGCCTCATTAGGCCAGAGTATTTAAAACAAGTTTATCTCTCTAGCCACTGAGCAAGGAAAAAAAAAAGTTACTTACTAATGCTTCTCAAGAACCATAATTACACCTTTGCACCTGCTGAGCCCTGGATTACCTTCTGATACATGACAGAAATAGAATTTCAGTTCCTGCCAAACTAATATAAAATAATGTTCTGTTACTACTCTTTTATTTTGAGCATGATTGCTTTGGGTAAAATATTTATTATTGTTAATGACACATTTTTATGACTAAATGCTTTATTTAATATATTGAGCATGTACTATGTTAGGTGTTGGTTTATATATTTGGGATGTCAAAATAATACAGCAAACTGTCTGCTATTAAAACTCTTGTAGTCTTGTAGAGGAGATCCGTGAACATACCTAGTGTGGCAAATGCTGACACAGAAGGATGTGGAAGAGTCCACAGGAACACAGAGAGCATTAAGAGAGAGTAGGAACCCTTCCAACATTCCTAGAGGAGTATAGAAGGACCAGCAGGAAAGTCTGAAAGAAGGAAGAGGCATTTAGGAGCGGCAGAAGGAAGTGGAGAAGCAGAACTGGCAGAGACAGCCTTTTAGGCAATGGGAATAGTTTGTGCAAGGCAGACTTTGTGAATCACCATGACACTTTCAGGGAACTCTCGGTTTTGGATTACTACGTGTGAAATGTTTGTGTACATGTTGTGTGTCCATCAGGGCGGGTAGGCTATATGACAGAAATAGAGCTAGAAGCTCATAGTTAGCGGTTAAATGATTAAAAATGACAAGAAACAAAGAACTCATAGGCTTCTTTAATCCACAGCTGAAGAATATAGGCTTATTCTTTGGGTGACAGGAAGCCACTGAAAATGTTTAAGCAGGGAATGATCATACGGCATTTTAGAAATAGTGTAAGTGAATGAAAGGAACAGGTAAGTTTGAGGATCCTTTCAACAATTTTCTTGCTCAAGTGAGAACATTGCTGAGATTTTTAGAGTTAATAGAGTCAGTTAAAAAATTTAAAGTCACTTTTTTAAGGGCAGAATATTCAATCATCAAATCAATATGTTAAAAAATTTTGTCCTTTATACTGTCATTTATTTATTTTGTGTTATACACTGAAAGTTTCTGTCCCTTCAAAATTCATATGCTGAAACCTAATCCCCAGTGCTATGGTATTTGAAGGTAGGGTGTTTGAGAGATAATTAGGTCATGAGGGCAGAGCCTGTATAAAAGAGACTCCAGAGATGTCCTTCATTTCTCCTGCTACGTGACAAGACAGTAGGAAGATGGCCCTCACCAGGCATTGCCCCTGTCAGGGCCTTGATCTTCAGCTCCCCAGCCTCCAGAATGTGAGAAATACATTTCTGTTGTTTATAAGAGACCCAGCCTATGGCATTTTGTTATAGCAGCCTGAACAGACCAAGCTATTTGAGAATTAAAACTCAGTTTTATTTCCTTGCTAGACTATAAGAAATATGCAGGTTGGGTCCATGTACTCTTGGGAATCAGTATAGTACCTGTTTATTGAAATAATTAATATTTATTGAGGTGATTGGAACTGATTTAAATCTTGGTACCCAGATTTTCATTGAAAGGTATTGTTAGGTCACCTTCAAGAAAAACAGAATTAAATGGTATGTATTTTTATCCCATAGTTATTACACAATTCATACTGAGAATAACTGGGGGTTCTCTTTCTGGCTATCTTTTAAAAAAAGTTAGTAACAAACCACTATAGATAAAACATCATTCACTTCCTTGGAAGTGGGACCCATTGATCTCTTCAGTTCACTTTGAGGTTCTTCAAAGAGTAAACTGTTCACAGTACTCATGCTGGGAAACAAAGTGTCACTGATTTATGTGCTGAGCAGTGTTCCATAAGGCAGTGGGACATTTTAGGGCAGCAAGCCAGGAGTGAGGCAGCCAAGGAAAACTTGGAAACACAAATTAGAGACATATAAGAAATATGCTGATTATGGGAAGTTTCCAGAAGTTGGTGGTCAGACAACCAGGGAACATCGCATTAAAAGTCAACATTAGGCATTTACTCTTTTTTTTCTCTCTCCCTAAAGCCCACTCTCACTAGGAGCACTTGACTGATGAGCTACAATTTTTCCTAATTGTGTTTTCTTAAGTTCTTCTTCACGTAAAATTACCATCATCAGATATATCTGAGATAAGTCTTTTCCAATCAACTTCTCTCATTTCTAATCAAGAGGCTGTGAAGTGTAATCTAGAAGCATCTACAGTGTACCAAATACTGTCCCCATTTAAAAAGACATGTAGCATCCTTGCTTCCAAGAGCCTGTATTTTTTGTTAAGAAAATAAATAAGATCAACCATCTAGGGTATTAAATAAAATGCATGACAGAGGATTGTATAGTGTGTTATCAGAGGACAATAGCATTTTAGTGGGGGTGGCAGGTGGGCAAGAGCAAGTGTGAGCAGAGGTTAGCCAGAAAAAGAGGGGAAAATATGTGCTTCATCCAGGCTAATAGAACCACAATTTGAAAAAGCAGAAAGAAACATTAAGCCCTTCTACTAGTCCTTCTGTTTTCAATATCTCAGTAGGTTTTATTTCACCTCTTCTGGGTTACTGATTTTCAAACCATTTGTTTTTGACCTCTTTGTATTTGATGGTGTCATTTGCATCTGTTGTTCTACTTCTGCCTCTCTGTTTGTTGGATGCTCCTCATTTCCACTTTTCTCCCCTTACTTGTAGGATTAACCAAGGAATCTGCCTTTAGTGTTCTTGTATTCTTGCCCACCTGTGTCTCTGTGGGTCGTCTCATCTGCTTCTATGATTTCAGGTGGCATAAAATGTTGGTTCCCACATTTATACAGCTAGGTCTGAGCATTTCTAAGCTCAGTATATCAACTGCCTCCTAGATATATCTATCCTAGATATATCCTAGAACAAGGTGTTCTACATGCTTTTCACATGTAACAGAAATTTTATCATATCCCCTTCATCCAAAATACAGTCTGTTCAGCTTCCTATAGTCTTAGTCTGCATTGACAACATCATTTAAATAACCTTATAATCTAGAAATCTCTGTACCCTTTTTAACCCTCTCTTTGTCTCACTTCCACCAGATCATTCACTAAAATCTTTTTCAGGTGATCCAGCTTCCTTTTTTCTTTATTAATCTTAAGTGGCCCTGTGTCACCTCAGTGTCACTGACATCACTTTTGCCTTACTGCAGAAATGAAGCCACCAAATACATATCCCAGAATTCTCTTCCCTGCATGAATCTAATTTAGAGTTTGCCAAGAAGTACAAATACAAGATTTGGAAGGCTTAAGAGAAAGCAGAGTTATTATTCTTCCAGCACAGTTACAGCCAAACATGTGAGTGGCATGCCTGTGAGAATTCTCCCCACCTCCATCTCATGCCAGTGGCTTCTTCATTTTTTGACTCCAGGTTTTCCATTGGCTGCATAAGCCTGTGTCTCCTATATTAAACGTGTCACACTTGATACATGGAAAGTGGCTTTTGTTTTTTAGCTGACAGCGAACTGACTCATCTGGTATGCCTTTTCTCTTACAACTCTCTCTCTAAAAATTACCCACATTCAAGTCATAACCACTATTCACTCTTCCCCTTCCTACTTTTCCAACTTATTTGATTTCCTTCCCTTCTGTCCTCTTTCCTTCCTTCATCTCTTCTCTCTTTCTGCATTTGTCTCTCTTTCTGTCACTCTATCCTTTCTGCCTCTGAATTTGTGTTTTTTTTTTTTTCTGGTTGACTATTACTGTGTACCAAACCACCTCAAAGTCAGCAATACAAAACAATATCTATTTATTATACTCATGGATTTTGTGAATCAGGAATGTGGACAGGGCATAAATGTTTTTTATCACAATTACTGGAGCCTCAAATGGGAAGATTCAAATGTCTGAGCATCCTGGAGACTTCCTTAATCAAATATCTGCTCTCAGATGGGACACTGTCCATGTGTCCTGACAAATGGCTGTAGGGTTGTGAGAGGGAGCATCCTAAGAATGGAAGTTAAGAGGCTGAGTTTTCCAAGAAAACTAACAGGTAGCAGATGACCTTTTATGGCTTAGCCTCAGCATGTACATAGAATCACTTCTGCCGTATCCTATTGGTTAAATCAGGCATGAGTCTGTGTGGATTCAAGGTGTGGGGATAATGACCCCATTTTTTGATGAAAATAGGTCAAAGAACTCTAGGATTATGTTTTAAAAGTGCTTCATAAATACCAACTCCCAGTAAGATACTATGTTTACAAAATATGAATAATAGTCTCTCCTTCCTCAAGGTCTTTTTTTTTTTTTTTTTTTTGGCTACCAGGAAACAACAGCACCTTCATTAACATTCTAAACGGGTTTAATTATTACCAAAACTGGTAATTTCTTTACTTAAATGGGGTGAATGGCTGCAGAGCAGACTAATGCATCATTGGACATTGCGAATATAAGGTTGAAGAATTGATGGCTATCTCTCAGATGCAGGATCAGGTGCAGCGTTGACTCTTTCTGCATGTCATAATCAGAAAACTATGGCCGATTCCAGCTGCTTGTCTTCAGAACTAAACCTCTGTTAGTCAGAGGCTGTGCCTTCTTTATCCTGGGTCTTGATCTTTACATTCATAATGGTAAAACTGGGTTTCGTTTTCAGAGTAATTGTCTTGCTGGTCTGGATTATTAGTAGCTAAGTGCACTAATATGTCACAATAATCTTTTCTCTTTTCTGTAGTTGTATATTTTTGTGAATTTGCTCATAGCATGCACCTCATTGTCTATTACACTGTTATTTATTATATATAATATTTTTCTTACTAGCTGTTTCGGGGAACTTGAGGGAATTTATATATTTGAGGGTAACATACACAGTGTTTTGTACCTACTATGATTTTCACAAACATTAATTGAATTGGATTTCCTCTATGTATAATTACAATTTTAAATTTTGTTTCATGAGAATGACTCCACATCAAATGGGTTATAGAATGTTAATCAACGTTATTGAAATTCACATTTAAAGTTAGTGAGCCTCTTAGAAGTTCTACAGTGTATTGCAAATCCATTTCTTTAACAAGATATATTGAGCCCTTTTACCACACTGTGCTAGCCACCACAGGGATTAAACTGTGAGGCTGGCAGAGGTGGATCCTACCTTTCCAGAGCATATGATATTGAGGTAAGTATAAATAGGAGACTTGCAAGTGCTTTATAATGTTAAATTTGTCAAGTTCTGGGTACAGTAGGAACAAAGATGAAGTGGCCACTAATCTGAACACAGAAGAGGATGGTTTCTAAGAGTAGATGATATCAAAGATGAAGCATGTAGGATAGGTAGGAGTCATCTCTGTGAAGTGCAGTTTCAGATAGGACAGAGCGTTCCTGGCAGAAGAATAACTTACAATCAGTGATCTGGAGCTGGGAGAGCTCATAAACCTATTTGGTTCACTAAGGAAATCGGAAAAAGGCATTTTGTAGCAATAAATAAGGTTTAAGAGGAAGCAGAGTAAACTTGCAATATAAAAGTTTGATTTTATGTTAAGGGAAATGGAGAATAAGAGAATTGATAGATTTTCAGCAGTTAACTGATGAATAAAATTATTTTAGAAATATAGAACAGATAATGAGAGACAACTTGTAGGGAGATCTGTTGAAAGGTCAAAAAGTGATCATGCCCTTACTTTTATAAGTAACAGTGAAGTTATAGAAAGATGGATTCGTTTGAAAAATATTTGAATATAGAATCAATAGAACTTGGAGACTGAATCTGTAAAGAAAGAGAGTGAAGAAAATAATCAAGGATGACCCCAGCAACTTTATGAGTTGAATAACTATTAAATGACCAATGAATATTGGAGAAAGAATAGTCTTAAGGGGAAAAAGAGAGATTCAGCTTTGCACATTGTGGTCAATAGAATGCTGGTACCCCAAAGACATGCATATGCAATTAAATTAAGGACCTTGAGTTGAGAGAAATTATCTTGGACATTTCAGTTCAGCCCTACATAATCATAAGAAAGTGGTGTTAGGAAAATGAAAGTCTGAAAAGAATATATGGCAACAGAAGCAGAGGTTGTAGTGATATGAGGAAAAAATTGAAAGCTGGAATATTCTAGAAAATGGATTTTCTCCTACAGCCCCAGAAAAATTAGCCTGGCGAACACATTGTTTTTAGGACTTCTCACCTCCAGAATGACAAGATAATAAATACTTTTGTGTTTTTTCAAGCTCCTATATTTGTGTCTGTTACAACAGCAATAAAAGGTAACACACACATAAGGTTTTCTTAAAATATATATTTATTCATTACTGTACATATTTATGGGATACAATCTGATGTTTTGATACATATCTATGCTATATAATGATGCAATCAGGATAGTTAGTATCCGTCACCTTATGCAATTATCTTGTCTTCGTGGTGAGAACATTCAAAATTCTCTCTTCTAGCTATTTTGTAATATACAAGATTTTACTGTTAAACAAGTCACCTACTGTGCAAAAGAACTCTACTGTGCAATAGAACATCAAAATTTATTCCTCCCCTTTTATGGTGACTTTACACACATTGATCAACCTTTCCTATATTCTCTTTTTCCATTGTCCAGCATTTTTCCTATACTATCTTCTGGTAGTTTTATAGCTTTAGGTTATTACATTTACATCTTCAATCCACTTTGAGTTTATTTTTGTATATGGCAAGAGGCAGAGGACTAGTCTCATTCTTCTGCATATGTATATCCAATTTCCCATCACCATTTTTGGAAATAATTCCTTACCAAATGTGTGTTCTTGGCACATTTGCCAAAAATCAGCTGGCGGTAAGCCTGTGAATTTGTTTCTGAGCTCTCTATTCTGTTCCATTGGTCTATGTATGTGTCTGCTCTTACGCCGGTAATATGCTATCTTGGTTTCTATGGCTTTATAGTGTATTTTGAGGTTAGGTAGTGTGATGCTTTCAGCTTTGCTTTTTTGCTGATGATTGCTTTGGCTATTTGGGATCTTTTCTTGTTTCATAAAAATTTTAGGACTTTTCTCCTATTTTTCTAAAGAGTATAATTGGTACTTTGACAGGGGTTATATTAAATCTGTAGATCGCTTTGGGTCATATGACCATTTAGCAGTATTAATTCTTTGTGAATATGTGATATCTTTGTTATTTGTGTCCTCTTCAATTTCTTTCAATAAGTTTGTAGTTTTCAGAGTAGATCTTTTTACCTCCTTAATTAAATTTATTTCTAGATATTTTATTTTTTACAGCTATTGTAAATGGAAATGCTTTTGGGATGGCTTTTTTCAGAGTTCACTATTAGTGTATGTAAATGCTATTGATTATTATGTTAGTTCTGTGTCCTGCAGCTTCACTAAATCTGCTTGCTAGTTCTAACAGGATTTTTTTTTTTTTGGTGGAGTCTTTTGGATTTTATGCGTATAAAATTATGTTATCCGCAAGCAGGGACAATTTCACCTTTTCCTTTCCAGTCTGGATTTCTTTTATTTATTTCTCTTGATGAAGTGCTTTGGCTATGATTTCTAATACTGTATTAAATACAAGAGATAAAAATGGGCATCCTTGTCTTGTTCTTGATCTCAGAGTAAAAGTGTTAAGCTTTTCCCTGTTTGGATATTAGCTGTGGGTTTGTCAAGTCTAACCTTTATTGTGTTGAGTTATATATATATATCTTCTGCACTTAATTTGTTTAGAGTTTTTATTATGAAGGGATGTTAAATTTTGTGAAATGCTTTTTCTGCATCTATTTAAATGATTGTATGATTTTGTCTTTCTGTTAATACGATATATCAAATGTATTGACTTGTGCATGTTAAATCAAACCTGGGATGAATCTCACTTGAATCATAGAGAATAATCTTTTTAATATGATTTGGAATTTGCTTAGCTAACATCTTTGTGAGAATTTTTGCAGCTATGTTCAATTAGGGATACTGGGCTGTGATTTCTGTTTTTGCTGTGTTCTTGTCCAGTTTTGAAATCAGGGTAACGTTGGCTTTGCAAAAATGTGTTTGGAAGTGTTCTACCTTCCTGCATTTTTTGAAATGGTTTGATAAAAATTAGTTTTGTTGATCTTTTGAATTATTTTTGAATCTCTATTTTGTTTAATTTTGCTTTAAGCCTTATTATTTCCTTTCTTACACCAATTCAGGTTTAGTTTATTTTTGTTTTTCTAGTTCTTTCAAGCACAGAGTGAGATCATTTATTAGAAATCCTTCTTTTTTTGATGTAAATTTTTATTGATATACATTTCTCTCTAACAACAGCTTTTGCTAGTTTTGGCATAATGTGTTTCCGTTTTTGTTTTCCAAAGAATATTTTAAATTTTTCTTTTAATTTCTTCATTAATTCATTTGTTGTTCAGGAGCACGTGGTTTAATTTTTATGTACATGTAAAATTGTCAGAGTTTGTCTTCTTAATTTCTAGTTTTATGCCAGTGTTGTCAGAAAAAAAGTACTTGATGTGATTTATATCTTTTAAAATATATCAAACTTGTTTTGTAGCCTAATGTGTGATCTATCTTGGAAAATGTTTCATGTGCAGTTGAGAAAAATGTGTATTCTGCAGCTGTTGGATGATATATTCTGTAAATGTCTGTTCGGTCTATTTTGTCTATGGTATAGCTTAACTCTACTTTTGTTGTTTTTGTTGCTGTTGATGATTTTTGTCTAGATGATGTATCTTTTGTTGAAAGTAAGGTGTTAAAGTCTGCTACTATTATTGTTTTTCAGTATATCTCTCCCTTTAGGTCTGATTGTTTGTTTGTTTATTTATTTATTTATTTATTTATTTTTGAGACAGAGTCTCACTCTGTCACTCAGGCTGGAGTGCAGTGGTGTGTTCTTGGCTCACTGCAACCTCCACCTCCTGGGTTCAAGTGATTATCATGCATCAGCCACCTAAGTAAGTGGAATTACAGGTGCACACCAGCACGCCCAACTAATTTTTATGTTTTTAGTAGACAGTGGATTTTGTCATGTTGACCAGGCTGGTCTCAAACTACTGACCCCAAGTGATCTTCCTTTGTTGGCCTCCTGAATTGCTCAGATTACAGGCATGAGCCACTGCATCCAGCCTCTGCTGATAGTTTAATGAGGATTCCCAAATAAATGACTTCATAGTTTTCTCTTGCAGCTTTTAGAAATCTCTTGTTGTCTTTGACTTTTCATAGTTTGATTATAATGTATCCTACAGAATATCTTCATGGCAAATTAATTGGAAACTTGAATTTTCTGAATCTGGATGTCCATATCTCTCTCAATACTTAAGAATTTTTCAGCTGTTATTTAATTGAATACATTTTCTGCTTCTCTTTTCATATCTTTCCCTCAACCACTCCTATAAAGCAAATATTTGTTAGTTTAATGATGTCCAAAGAGTTCCATATCATTTCTTCATTCTTTCCTACTCTTCTTTCTTGTTCATATTTGCCTGACTGGGTTGTTACAAAAGACCTATCTTCAAGTTCAGAAATTATTTCTTCTGCTTGATCTTCACTATTGTTGAAATTCTCAATTATATTTTTTATTTAATGCATTGAATTCTTCAGTTCAAGGTTTTCTGTTTGGTTCTTTTAAAATAAAATCTATCTCTTTATTGAATTTATCATTCACATCATACGTTGTTTTTCTGATTTCCTTGAATTGTTTCTGTTCTCCTGTTTCTTGCTGAGTTTCCTTAACATTATTATTTTGAACACCTTCTAAAGCATCCTGTTAATGTCCTTTTCTTTCAGATCTGTCACTGGAGACTTACTGTGTTCCTTTGGGGGTGTCATGTTTTCTTACTTTTCTATGTTGCTTATGTTCCCATGTTGATATCTATCATCTAGTGGAATTCTTGTTTTTTCTCCAATTTAAAGAAGTAGTTTTCATAGTGAGAGATATTTTCCTGTATATATTGTCTTAGGTTATCTGTCGAGTATTATGCACTGGCTTGTTTCTGGGTGGACTCAGTGGCATGGTCTCCATATAGTTCCTTCAGCTGAAATCCTTGTCAATGACATCTGTGATTATCTCAGGGGGTTAGGTTACAGGCAGTTGTAATGGTATTGGCATGGTTTTCCTAAGGGTAGGAGTGCTGGGCTGATTGTCCAGCCAGGTGCATTTAGGCATAGAGGATCAATGGGCTATCTGGCAGGATCTCCCAGGAGGTGGTGTCCACCACTGGACTTGCTTTCATAGCAGGATTGGGTGTGTGTGAGCACAGCCCAACAGGTGGCTATGTAGCTGTCTCCTTTAGGAGGTACTGCTGCTGCCAAACTGTCAACTCGTGTGCAAATAGGCACACTGGTGCCAGGCAACCCTGTGGCAGTCTGATTATGTTGACAGGGCCACCACTGGACTGGCTTTTGGACTGAGCTTGGGTATATGTGGGCTTAATGGGCCAGCCAGCTCTGCAGCACATGTGTAGGCAGTTGAGGTGGCTGGAGAGCTCTTCGGTGGATTCCCTACCATGGAAGTTCAGCTGGTGTGGGGATGCTGTATGGGTTTGAACACTGAGTCTCAATAGTTCTTTCTGATGCGTTTTCTGTGCAGCTTCATGTAATGCAGCAGGCACCCATGTGAACATGATGGGATTATGGCAGGGCCTCAGAAATGGAGAGTCAGCTGCCACTGGTCCCCAGGGCTAGACATACTTAGGAGTGGGTCCAATTTTAAAATGGCACTGAGCCATAGCAACTAAGGTTGTGAGAGTGAAGGTTAATGAAGATGGGCTCCTACTTTGAGGTAATACAGCTGGGGTAAACTCACAGTTAACCTCCAAACTGGAATTGGGTTCTGTGAGGACTGGGGAACTATCCTATAGCAAGGGCTCTTGGCATTTGTGGTAGCAATGGGAGCTGCAAGGGATCTCTAGCTTACCTTTTCTCCATAGAAAGAAGTCCCCACTGACTTCTTCAGCACACTTCTTCAGTCTATCTAGTCGAAATATATGGGGGAATAATTACCAGACCATTTTGCTGACATCTTATGATGAATTATATCTATGGGATATTCACATCAGAGGTCTGGTAGGTTATTGGGCATTTGGTTCTTATGCTTAGGAGAGGGAATGGCCTGATAAAAAGGTTTAAATCAAATAAGTATTGAAAGATGACTAATGGATTGAAAGGAAAAAGTTATACATGGAAGATAGAGAAAACACACCAAATGGACAAGTCCCTTGAAAAAGAGGCAGACCACTACTTCCCATGGAGGAATATGTGTATACATTAGCAAAGTGGAATGTAGAACAATGCCTTAGAAATGAAAGAAAATTCATTCCTCACTGCTATAATTTTAAAATCCTTATTGTGACAACTACTGATTATGTAAGGTTTGATGAATATAATAAGTGATTCATGTAGTTTCAAATTTAAATATTCAAAGAAAAACATGTTACTTTATAAGAAAAGAAAATTGGCAAAAGAGGTGTAAGTAAAAGTCTCAAAACAATAGAACAGTTGAAAATACTTGATTAGATTCTAAATGGGGTTAAAAAGGCAATAGAAATCCTTAATACAAAAAAATAAAAAGCCAATATTAAAAAAAAAAAGCCCAAACTAATTATGAGAGAAAAAATTGAACAAGAATATAATTCTGGGTTAAGTAGTAAATGATGAAAGGTTTTAGTTCACTGATGACAAAAGATAAGGTTAATGTTTTAGAAAGTTCAGAGTTTTCCATTTATTCAGCTCATTGTCAATATATATCAATCACCTACTATGTACCAGGAACTTTGCCAAATAAGAAAGGATAAAACATTAAGAAACAGAATATGAATGTCACAACATTTATTATTTAGCTCCCACTGAAGTCACCTTGGACTTTGGAACACAGGCTGGAATGGACCAGGCTGGTGGATGTGAGCGAAGCAGGATGTGATGATTAGCTCCCCGACAGAAACTCCTCATACTGACAGCTGAGAGAAGCAAAGCAAAAAGAGCTAAATGTTGATTCAAACCAAATGTAAACATATGGTTTCGTAAAGGGGGGTGGAGATAAGAGGGAAGTGTTTAGTCTCAAAGTGTGAACATGAACCCATTTTAAAGAAGCAAGTTAGCAGCACAAAAGCGCAATTTGTCTATTAGCTTCGGTGGTAAAATCATAAAGATTTCACGTATCTATATAGCATTAATTATTGTGGAAATATTTGGGCCTCGAGTGGCGTTGTCATTGGGTTCCATAAGTGCTGCTCACTAACAGGCTCTATTGTCTTTTTTTTTGTGTGGTCTCTTACTGTATTTTTTCTCTACCCACCCCTCCCCAACCCCCAGATAGCCACCTTCTCTAGTCCAAAAGGTGTCTCCAAGTTCTTTGTGGACGCTAAAGAACTGTACCAATGTTGTCATTTTCCTTATTATTGTTCCACTCCCTAGCCACAAGCTGGTTGTCCCTTTCCCTCACCACTCTGCCAGCATATTCCCTTCATGCTCTCAAATTATTTTTCCTCTCATATCCATGTGGTATTTCTCATTAGCTACAATAAAGTTGATCGAAAATAAAATTTTTGAGATGGAGCCTTGCTCTGTTGCCCAAGCTGGAGTGCAATGGCGTGATCTCCACTCACAGCAATCTCCCCCTCCCGGGTTCAAGTGGCTCTCCCTGCTCAGCCTCCCGAGTAGCTGAGATTACAGACATGCTGCACCAAGCCCGAGTAATTCTTGTATTTTTAGTAGAGACGGGATTTCACCATGTTGGCTAGGCTGGTCTCAAAACTCCTGACCTCAGGTGATCGGCCCACCTCAGCCTCCCAAAGTGCTGGGATTACAGGCATGAGCCACTGCTCCTAGCCTGGTAATGTATTTTTTTTTCTTTCTTTTTTTTTTTTTTTTTGAGACAGAGTCTTGCTCTGTCACCAGGCTAAAGTGCACTGGTTCACTGCAACCTCTGCCTGCTGAGTTCAAGCGATTCTGCTGCCTCAGCCTCCCGAGTAGCTGAAACTACAGGTGTGCTCCACCACACCCAGCTAATTTTTGTATTTTTAGTAGACACAGGGTTTCACTATGTTGGCTAGGATGGTCTGATCTCCTGACCTCGTGATCCGCCTGCCTCAGCCTCCCAAAATGCTGGGATTACAGGCCCAGTAATACATATAGTAATTAATGGCTTAAATGATAGAATATTTTACCTATTGAGCTATAAACCAAAATAAATTATATGATAACAACAGAAAGGTACACACACACAGGCACACATAAAATAGCTTAGATTACCTGAAAGATAAGTAAGTAAGCAAATGACTGAAATATAGGTAATTTTACTTATGTGCAGCAAGCTGAGAGAGCACATGTTTATCTATGTATCTGAATACAGATATGGAGATATAGATACTGATATATAGATATGGATATAGGAAAGTGATCATATGATATATTTATTATAAGATCTATATGATGTATTTAATATAATCAAAGTTTCTCTTAATTATCTAAGCTTTTCTAAATAGTGTATTTGATCAATCCACATGTACAAGTATTCCATGAAACAGAAACCAACCTGTGAATTACACTGTAAAGCATCAGAGATTAGATTGATTTGCTCTGTAATTCTAGTAAACTACACACAGGAGAAATAATATGGAAGTATTTAGGGAGGTGAATGATGATAGGAGGGGCTTAACAGTTTGCTTGTGAAAGCAGTGAAGCAAAGCTAAAGGGAAGATTTGGATACTCTTTGGCATAAACAAATTTTCTTTTAAGTAATCAAAAGTTTAATTTTTCCCTCTGGCAAAGTAGGCAACTTCATGAAATCCTTCCTGAAATAATAACGAATTATAAATAGGTGAACTTGAATAGTGATAATCAGTTAAATGAAAAGTATATGACCAATAAAAATGTGTAAGCGGATATAGTTCATTGAGTTTAGCTAGTTTTTAAGCTAGTTTAGCTACTGAACCAAAGCTCATGTTGTGAATTTAAAAAACACATAACAAAGATGAGTCACCTTAAAATGAGAATTAGATGCATGCATAGATATAAGTATACATTCTATACATATATAAACACATTTCTTTAAAAGTTGATTAAGTCTTTTTGTTCACAGGCAGTATTTAAATATAATAGCACTCTTATAGTTAATATTATATAACTGGAACAGTTAAAAACTTTTTTTTTCATTATTTAGAAATCCACCCCACAAAAACTTCTAATAGGTAAACCTAATCGTGCAGTCTTGGAATTTTGTTTAGCAAATAATACTCATCAGAAATTTATTTTGTCAATTTTTAGAATACGTTTACTGACAATATTTCCTAGACTTAAATGCTCTTAAGAAGCAAAGTTCTCTTCAGCATTACTCTGACTGTCCTACCAATGACCGCTGGCCCAGGAAGAGGAAATGAATAAGAGTTAGGAAGCCTATGCTTAAAATCAAATGCCATTTTGAAAAAATAACTTAAAAAAAAAACAACTCTTTTTCTTGAGAAATAATGACCACATTACCTGCCTGGAAGGAAGCCTTGTGATAATGAGCTGTACATGAAGAGTATATGCTCAGTTCACGTCAAGGAGGAAGGTGATAAGATAGGAAGCTTTTAGCCTACTTGAATGCAAGTTCTGTACTTCAAACTAGGTCAGATATTATTTCAATTGAACTAAGGAGTGCTCAAGAGCCATTTTCTGGAAGAATGCTTAGAAATGTGTGACATGCAGACACACTCCTGATGAACGTTGTGATGCCTTTAGAGATGGCCTGCCTTAACCTCCATTAGCAGTAGCCACACAGTGGTACTAGACATTACTCTTTCAGAATTCTCTCTTTCATACCAATCCTATTGTTGCTTGTTGTTTGGAGATTATAATAATGGTTATCACCTCCTATGTTCTGGAATATGTAAATACTTTTAAAAATACTTGTGTCCTATTTTATCAAGTGTTAAAAAAATGAATAACAGGATGGGAGGTAGATAGTTAAGAATGCTACTTGTGTAGCAGGAGTGGCCATGGGGAAACAGATCTCTCGAACACTGAATAAAGGAGGGAAGAGTTTATTCAGCTGGGAGACCAGACAGTAATTTGTCGAAAGCCCAGCTCATTTAACAAAGGAAGGTTCTGCCATTATATAGGCTTATACTTTAGATGTTACACGTGGAAGAATCTTAGGTTTGTAGCTTTAGGAATCACATATGAAAGGGTTCCCGTTTACAGTTTTAGGACTCACATGTGAAAAGGTCTCTGTTTACAGTTTCAGGAATCACATATGAAAGGGTTCCAGTTTACAGTTTTAGGACTCACATGTGAAAAGGTCTCTGTTTACAGTTTCAGGAACCACGTATGAAATGGTTCTGGTTTACAGTTTTAGGACTCACATGTGAAAAGGTCTCTGGTTTGATCTTGTTTTAAGTAAAAATAGTGTCTTCCAGAGAGTTTCCCCAAGACCAAGCATGTTATTTTCAGGAAGGAGATTCAGGAGGCGCCAGCTGGCCTGCTCTCTCTTCTATTGAGCTGCACAGTGGATGACAGAGAGGGAGGGAATCCCAGATGCCTGGGTCTCCTTCCTCACTTGCACCTATCTCACCTTTCCACTCCACAGTGTATATTGGTTTATTCCTAATAATTTAAATTCAGGTGTATGTTAATCACAATTGATTCTTTCTAAGATTTTTACTACTATATTTACCACATACTTTCCATTTAAATAATTTTTATCTATCAGAGCCTAAAAGTATGAATATTTTCCTTATGTGTAAAAAATTACTGCCCTGTAGACTAATTAGGATGGTTTGCTTTATTTTTTCTAAATGATTTTAGAAAAAATAAAGGACTGATGACTAATATACATTCAGAGATAGTTCAATTCAAAGTGAAAGTTCTTATGGAAATGTCTTAAAAAGGAAGCATTGTTTAGAAATAGATTATCATATAAGTCTGTCTTTGTGGTAATGACACTTATATGGATTCTACAACGGAATCTTTTTTTCTTTTTCTATGATATTCATTAGGATTTGTTTAAATAAATCATTCCCTACTCTCAACTAATTTGTTAAGAATAAAAGATTGATTTACTGGTGCTTGTATTAACTTTTATAATTCCATTGTGTAACAGCAGAAAGCCTAAGTTCTGTTTTACTGTAATAGAGTTTGCAAAGTTTTAGGTATCCATGGGGTTTTGAAATGTTTTCTCTGGCAATTTGTACAGCACTTTTTGTTATATAAAGAAGTTGAAGTTGAGATTAAAAGATTGAGGAAACTGGTAAATATATTTTTAAGTAAAAATATAGGCTGTTATGAGAATAATATGATTATGGAAATATTAATACTAATAAGAATGTCTACTTTGGACATATATTTCAACAGAATTAGTAAAGTGTTTGAAAAAGAAACACATGGGGCTGTAAGGTAAGATGATTTTTTTGATCTGAAATTGAGCAATGTGTTCTAACATTTTGCCTTGGTATTGAAAACTGCAGGGTTGACTACATGTTGGATAAAAATATTTCACTATTTTCCCTTAGACAGGCTTTACCAGGGCACTATCAAAGATAAGCTCAACACTTTGTGGTCAAGTTTGAAAACCATCATTGCAAAATGACAAAAATGTCATAAATTCCAAGTGAATCATGGTTTAACCATTTACCAAGTAGCCTTCTCTAATGTATTGCAGCATTAATCATATCAAACAGAGAAAAGAATTGAAAGCTAGTCCTATTTTTTTTATTTGTCAATTGAAATACTTGGTTTGATTTCATTGATCTCACTACATTTTGATGGGAGGTTAGGGAGAGTTAGAGGAAACTGCTTGGTGCATTATTAATTGTCTACATCTTTATCGTAGCGCCAACACTATTTATCCCATTTTGAATTCTCCAGGTCCCCATCTCTGGCAGTGACAGTGGTCATGGCTTTTGTGGCTACTTTTTTCATTTCTTTTTCTCCTGACTCAAAGGGCAGGGTGCACCTGCTGTTCTTTTCAAGGCTGAGTAAGGCATCAGTTTTTGGAGGTACTCCAGTGGCTGAGAAAGTGTCCCTCTCTCCTTTATCATCAAATGTCTCTCCTTGAGGAAATGATCAAGTTCCAGTCACTCAAGAAGCTGAGACTTTGAGATTGTTCTTTGGCCTGACAATCTAAAATCCTTTGCTGCCTTCTTGGATGAGCCGGTCATGACGTATTTTTAAAGTTAAAATTTTAACTCTTGTTTAAATCATCTGAGCACAGCTTCTGAGTTGTAGCTTTGGGGCATTCATAGGGTTTTGTTTGTTTGTTTTTATAGAATTCTGGGGATGTTAATGCCCATTTTTTGGCTCTGTCATATTGCATTTCTACATATTTCCATGGTGTGCATATTTATACAAATTAAAATACTGTAAAAAATCACTTTCAGGTAACCATCAGTAATCAACTTATTACATGACATTTTCATACCTAGAATAATCATTTTTCTTTTAATTCCAATAAAAATCAGCTTTTCTTTTATATAAGTGAAGTTTTCATGCTTCTCACATTTTCATTCTATTGATTTCCAGTGCCAGATTTCTCTTTTATCAGGAGACACTCCCCATCAATTGCAAACTGTCAACCAAGTTTACAAAATATTACATCCTTTCCATCACTGAGTTCCATTCAATTAAATACATCATACAGACACATCAGAAGTAGGAAGAATACCAAAGAAAAATAATACAGAGGCAGGGATTTTTTTATTGCCTGACTTGAGAGTTAATCCAAATGAGCTAGATTAAAATGACTGTGCTGAGACATGTCTTTTCAAAAATAATCTCTGCAACTGGATGAGTATAATTCACACTTTTTGTAGAGTTGCACTTAAATATTTATTTTGTCAAAACATATGATTCAAAGTTTTGTAGTGCTTTCTTGAAATACATTCCATCATTATTTCCAACTCCTTCAGCTTATTTGCATAATTCTTTGTATCATAAATCATTATAGAAGTAAATCTTTCAAATCTTCATATTAAGGCTGAATGAACCAAGCCTTATAACTGTCAAATAACTTGATCATGGAATCATATAACCTGCGAGGGGCAGAGCTGGAATTTCTATTTGGACTTCTAAATAAGCATAGTATTTTTTTCCTACTGTATTCTAACTTGTTTGCTCTAATATAAGGATCATATGTTTCATGATGTGTCTATGGTTAAAAAGAAAAATGAGTAACAAGAATGGGTTCTTTGTAGTCCCAGGATTAAAAGTAATTTATATAATTGTTCCCAACAAGGTAAAAAGTTGGGTTCATTAGCTTTAAAATTTCCACATTAAACAATCTGGGAAATAGGTAAGCATTATGGTGAGACTTCTGACATCTGTGCTTCGTAAAGAAAGCCTATGAAGTTGAGATGTTTAATTAGTAAAACAGAAGACAAAGAAGAGATATATTTGTTTTAAAGCATTCAAAGGACTACAATGTGTGAAAAAGTGTTATATTTTGTTTTTGTTGAAGAAATAAAACAGGATGATTGTGTAGAAATCACAGGAGGTGAATCTGAGTTCAAATATCTATATAGATATAAATGATAGATGATAGATAAATGGATAGATAAATAGGAGTTACACATTACAAGAAGAATTCAAGCAAGAGACTCTTAGAGGAAATTTTGCACTGAGTGTGAGTTTGAATAAGTTTCTCTTCTACACTAATTTTCTATGATTTTATTGCTTATCAGCTTTTTTTGGCAAAGCAAGCCATCTAGTCACAACTGAGTTCACAGAATAATGAATTAAAACACTTCTTCAGAGAGGAGAAACAAATATAGTATGAACAATTATATGTTCTAAACATACTCACTGTAGAATTTTCTTTTAAAGTTTTTATTGCATTTATTTTATTTGATACTAATGTTACTGACTTTTTAATATTAGTGTTTTTCACGTTTTGAAATTTTGGTTTACTGACTCCCACCTTAATATTTTTTTCTTTTCTCTTTTTTTTTCAGGCTCAGTCCAATCTCAAACTGTGCAAGTGTTTTCAGTTGCCTGCACCTAAACTGGTCAGAACTGGCTCATTTTGCTTCTGCCTCATAGTGATAATGGGGATATTGCATATTCCAGTGATGAGCCAGTGTTCAAGTCTTGGTAATATGAATGAGTTTGTATTTGTCATATCTTAAGTATCAGAAAGCATTTGGTAATTAAAATTACTTATCAAAAACGCTCCCACTTTTCCTCTCACCAGTCATGTTTAAGAATATGCATCACAAACTCTACAAAGTAAAATGTTTTCAAATTTTCTATTAAGATATTAGAAAACATACAGAGATTCAAATTAGCTCTTCTCTCCAGGTCATGGTCTGCTCACATTGCTCAATGAAGGACTCTCTTGTTTTACTTGTTTCTCACTTCACCAATGCCGTTCTTTTTCCTTTTCCTCTCTATTACCATAAACACTTTTTCTTGTTGAGCTGAAATATATTCTTTTGTCTCCTTAAATATGTACTTATCTTTTACAGTTTTGAAATATATCCTTCGGTCTTTTTGAATATGTACTTATCCTTTACAGTGTGATTTTATGTGTATAAATTTGTAAATAATATAAATATATACTTTGCAGGGACGTGGATGAAGCTGGAAACCATCATTCTCAGCAAGCTAACACAGGAACAGAAAACCAAACACTGCATGTTCTCACTCATAAGTGGGAGTTGAACAATGAGAACACATGTACACAGGGAGGGGAACATCACACACCAGGACCTGTGGTGTGATAGAGGGCTAAAGGAGGGATAGCATTAGGAGAAATACCTAATGTAGATGACGAGTTGATGGGTACAGCAAACCACCATGGCATGTGTATACCTATATAACAAACCTGCACATTCTGCACATGTATCACAGAACTTAAAGTATAATAAAAAATATATATATTTTGTTATAAGTCTAGTCATCTTTGTTTAAAAGGCCAACAGTGTATTTTTAAAATATTCAAGTTTCTGCATTGACTTCTAGTTTATTATTGCTGTAAAGTATTTCAGAGTATGTAACCACTATAAAGGAAACACTGCACTGACTAACCTGGAAGTAGAATTAATGAGTTTTGGTGTATACTATATTTAACTTAATTTTATTAGGTCTTTTCTGAATATTTCTATCAGTAGCATGTGAAGATTTTATTTTCTCATATTCTAACGTGATGTTATCTGATATTCTATTGTTTGTTATTTTGTGATAAGTTTAAGGAATACTGCTTGTATTTCACATGTATTTTAATTTGTCCCCTGTAATAATCATTATAATTGACCTATTCCTAGTCTTTGTCCATTTTTATATTGGGTTTTGGTATAATTATTTTCCTTTTCCTGGAGTCCCACTTAAATTCCAGCTATTAATATATTTTAAATTTTAGACTGCAGTAATATTCTTCCAATATATTATTTATTTGTTTTCAGTACTTATGATAACTTGCACTGAACATAAAATTTTGTTGTCTTGTTGTTGCTGTATATTTTGTGGGTTTTTTTAAGATTAAAAAATACTTTTCCATCAGAAGGTTACAGATATATTCTGAAATTTCTTCTATTATTTTATTTTTTCTACAATCAAAATTTTAATCTATCTGCACTTTATTTATGCATAAATCTGTTTGATTTTTTTCTCTATAAATATAAAACAACGCAGCTTTCTCAGTACAAAGTAAGCAACAGTCAATTTTTGGTTTCTCATTACAATTTTGTCAGTTTTTTCTAGATATCTTTTGAGGCTATGAAGTTGGGTTCATAAATATGTTTGAGTCCTGTATTGATCATTTCTTTTACCAGAACCCTGCATTCTTCTTCCTTTGTGTGTATGTATGTACCTTTGAATTATATTTACTTTCTGATATTAAAATGGTTACCTTATCTTTGTTTTGGTTCATAACTGCGTGGTACATTTTTTCTTTTCTCTTTAATTTCAACCTATGACATGTATGACATATAGTAGATACTAGCTTTATTATTCAGTGTCATAGTTTATAACTTTTAATTGATTAATTAAAAATTTTATTGTTACATTCATCTCTCTTGCCATATGCATTTATTTGCTTCTTTTTTCTCCTTTACTGCATATTTTCTATTGATTTATATGCTGCCATGAAACTTACATATTCTATTTGTATTCTTGCATTAAATAAGTCTCTCATATATAAGTATATATCCATATATATATATATGTTTACATTTTCATCCCAAATAAGACATCCCATTTTCTCATTCCCTTTGAATGTTCTCCATGCTACTCTGTTTCCCATACCCTTCCAGGCTGTTATCATAGATAATTTTAGTCCTAGATTATTTGGATTTACTTCAGTAGTGTTCGTTTTGATTGATTGATTCAATAATAACACATTTTACTAAATTATTCACATTGCTTTAGCAAACCCTGGATTTGTTTCTGTTTCTCCAAGAGTATTTTCAAAGATAGTGTCTGTTTGCAAAACCATTGTAAGCTTTGTATTCTTAGGTCTATCTATATATAGACATATTTAAATCAGACTTTAGCTAGATACAGTGTTCAGAGTTCAGAGTTTCTTTCCTCAAAATATTACTTCATTGTCTCTTTTGCTCTAGAGATGTTTGTTTCCAATCTAATTTGCCTTCTTTTTGGCAATCTATTCTTTCTAAAACAGTTTGAATTATTCTTTTTGTCTTTAATGTGTTCTTAAATCTTCTGCTATAATATATCTAGGCTCCATCTAGCATAGATCATTGAATTGTCTTTTTATTGTGTATTTTGCCTTTATAAGTTATATAGTTTTTTTCTTGCTCTGTAAGAATATTATTTAATAGCTACATTGACTGGTAATGTGTAAATCAGGTTGAAAAGACAAAACTCAAGCCTTAGCTTACACATCTCTTGGTCAATTTAGGTTGTGCGGGTCAAAGGAAGATGTAACATAATGTAGAGAGTTTGTGCTTGATCGCTTTACTTCTCCTCTATCCCCAGGAATTAGATTCTCTAACCATTTTCTATTAAGGGTATATATAGTTGCCTGCCCTCGTTGGTAAAGAGAGTGAAGGATAGCAGAGGGAATGTTCAGGGGCTTACTATTTTTCATTGCTTACTTACTATTTTTTCTCCCTTCTAGCTGGCCTTGTTGTGCCATGTCTCTGGTTGTATATGGCTGATGTCATAATTTTTCTACCTCTACTGGTGATGGGAGTGAGGGAAGAGAAAATCTATCCAGGATAGTGTTCAGACAGAAAAATAATATAACTAAAATGTTGCCCCATAAGCCATTCTCTTCTGTAGCACCTTCAAGGTTGGGCCGAGTTGGGAGTAAAAGAACACAGGAGCTTGTGTTAGTTCATCATCTTGTCAGGAACTAAAATTGTGCCACTCAATCCGTCACAATATTATATGTTGAAGAAGTTCTCTAGGAGCCAAGTAGGTCTTATGGTTTGTGAACTTCGTATTTTTCACATAGAACTAATTTGCTAAGCAAACAAAGTATATGCAAATTGTGAGTTTTAAACCAGTTAAATTAGCGATTAGTTATTTGTCTTGCAAACCAGCTTGTCATAATATTCCTATAAATGATAAAGTTCCCTAGTACATTTAAATGTGATACGATTCAAAAATGTCAACATATATTTAGTTTTGAGGAATGCAGGTATTAGAGTGCTTTATAGAGAACGTGGAAGGCAGATAACTTTGATTCTAACTCAGCCACCAATAAATAAACAATACATGTCTTCATTTTTTTTCTCTGTTTCTTCATTCTTTCACTTAGTCTGCCATTTGTATATTTGATCCAGTTGTGAAGCTGTGGTATCAGCTCTAAATCTACCCCTTTTATGCTCTGCTTTGTGATGCTAGTGCTGGAACTCTTCATGCCCCATTTCTACTCTGCTAGCTGACTCTATGTTAGGCTAAGCCAATATGGAATATGAAAGAAAGACTGAAAAGCTAGAGAAAGAAGAGATATGCTATGCCTCCTCAAAGGTCTCATACCCCTCCTCAGCCCCCTCCAAGGCTTGCAGATTCCAGCATCATTCAAGGGGCTCCTCATCCTCAGAAATCTGAGTGTCAGTTGCATGTGCTTCTTCTCTAGCATCTGAGTTGAAATAATTCCAACCTAGTCCCTTTGAATGATGGCTACTTTTGCAATTATAGTCTACCTTTACCTCTGTGACACCTTAGTGCTCACTTTCTACACTTTTAATTCTTCACTACAACTCTGTTAAGATCCTAGGTATGGTTTATATCTCCTGATTGAAGTCTGACAGGTACAATATTTATTCAACATACTTTTATGTTTTAAAAAATATGATATGTATAAATATCTGCATTGTGCTGGTCACTATTAATGCTGGTCACGTCACTCATGTTCTTTGCATTAAGGCTTTTAATATATATTAATTATATTTCCAAAAACTATTTTTAGAGTTTTGTATTTTTTTGTACAAGGGAGAATTTTATATGAGGCAATGGGATTGTACTATGAAAATAGGAATATTTTACATTCATATGATATTCTACAGATTGAAAAATACCTTTATGTTTGTTATACCTTGTAAAAGTACAAGGCAGCTATTATCTACATTTAGAAATCGCAAAACTTGATGTTAAGAATTTTTCTCAAACATTTTTTTGAAACTTATGTTTCTTATCATTATCAAAAATGTTTAAAATCTTCAAAGTTTTAAAATGCAAAAGCAATAAATACTAAATTCACACACAGTCTCAAATTCTAGAATTTCTGTTTCTTCTACAATGCGGGAAAATGGAAGTCATATATTTAAGAAAAAATATACATGAAAAAAATGTGGTAGGAGGTTGGAATAATTTTGGTGAGCCAGTGATATTTGTGTGTTTTTGACAGAGTGGATGTAATTTTAAAAAAGAGATTCAGGAGAAAAACCTGTAAATTTTAGCTCTGAAAAAACACCAGTCTTGATTATGACAATACCATAATTTATGGTATTTCCTTTAATTCAATGCAGTTTTAATATCATGAGCCTTTTCACAACACACAAATACAAAATTTGACAATCACTTAACTGCCCATAAAAAGTTCTACTTTCTAGGCTTCCAACCAAAAACTAATTTTGGTTGTAAGTGGGTGTGACAAAACCTCTTAAGAATAAAAACAAAAAAAAGAAAAAAAAAACTTTTCCCCAAAATTATTCAGTAAGATTGCTTCTACAGGGTGATGCCATAGATTTATAGCCCTGGCTATCCTTTTTCCCTGATAAATTGCTGCAAACCTCTTGGTGGGGCCTAGATTAAAAATTACAAACTTAATGCATTTTTAAAAAATAGGTCTCAAAAGAATTGCAGTGAAACAAACATACTATTTGTATATTGTAAAAATTTTATTTCAAAGAGATACTTTATAGTTTTAGTAGGGATAAATGCAGTAGGAGTAAGGGTTCAGCACACTTCTAACACTGGCTTTCTTTGTTATGTGGTTTTGTGATGATGCAGATTATTCATTTAAGAGCCGAATATCTCTAAATATGTCAAGCGTTTTTTGTGTTTTCCCTAACAGGTGAATCAGGGTGTCAGTGTCCCATAGAGCCTCAGAGAGTGCATTTGAAACACTGCCTCACTAGATCATATAAATGTAGTTTTACAAATGACATTGACTATGACAAACTAAGATGAGGAGAGATAATGAGCTGTTTTCCACCTTCTTTTTTCTCAGATTATGTTCTGTAAGTGATTTTTTTCTTTTAAATTGGCCAAAATATTTTCAATCTTCTACGTGAAACTGGAGTTTTTGCTTTTCCATTCCCCTTTGATGTTTTGAACATTTTTCCTCCTTTATTGTTTGTACCAGAATCTGACTTCAAAGTAGGACATTACTTTGACATAAATTACAGCATGCTAGAATGCTTAATCTTCTTGGTCTCATTTCATTGCTGTCCTGTATAAATAACACATAATAATTTTGTTTCAATAATACAGTAATCCATCTTTATTGCCTTGTGCTTCTTAATGAAGATGGAAAATGAAGGTCCCTAACTATAAATTAGAAGTGCTTAAACAACTGACAAAAAAATCAAGGTTTCAGTTATTAGATAAAGCTTTTGTTTATTGGATATCTATACACATAGAATTTTGAATCCTCTTTGTTTGAAGAGAATTATGTTGACATATGCTGATATGCTTGGAAATACAATATCCATTTATTAGGTGAATTAATCAATCAGAACTTACTAATTTCAGATGAAAGGTCTAAGGTGAGCTTTGCTGAGCCGCTAGGACTTGATTAATGCAATTTCAAGGGTCAAGAAAACTTCAAACTAAACTGTTCAGTATAGAGAGTAATCAAGAGTTTGAGTGGATTCCTTAGGGTTAGCCTCTAAAAGAAAGAAATGAAAAGATCCAGAGAAACATTTCCTCCTTCATTTGTCTGTTACCATTGACCTTCTTTTACACTTCTGTAGGATAACAGTGAACAAATCAAAATTTCTGAAGTCTACCAGACTTTCTTTTGCGTCATGATTTCTGCATGTGCCTTTACCTTTGACTATAATATTCTCTCATGTCCATCTTCCTCTAGACACCTCAGTGCCATGAGTCCATCACCTTAACCTGTTTGCAGAAGCTCTTTCAGACTTCAGCTTAGGTGATATTTCCTCTGCAAAGTCTTTTCAGTCCCAAGACTGTGATAGGTTTCCTTCCTCTGTGCTCGCATTATATCCTCTTCTTGTTCCTATTATAATAGTAATACTTATCAATATGTTTGGTTACATGTTCATTTATTTTCTGGATTCTCCCTTATAACATAGCCTCTTGAAAGCACAGACAGAGTTTTATTCTGGGTTATATTCTTAGTGCATATTATAATAGCTGACACATTAAATATTGAATATTTATTGATTGTATTGACAGCAATAGCTGGAAAAAGCATGCAGTATATCTGAAATGCAGAAATGATAAGGCAGTGCACCGTGATGATTTTATGTTGGCTCAGAGTACAGACTATGGAGCCAGATTTCTTGGGTTTGATTCTCAACTCTGCTACGTTCTCAGTCTATGACCTTGGGCAAGTTGTTTTACCCCTCTGTGCCTTAGTTCCCTCACCTGTAATATAAAGACAGTAAAGGGATTCTACCTCAAACATTTTCATGAAGTTTAAAAGAGCTAGTATATGTGTAGAAGACTCACTAGATCATAGCAAGTATTAGATGAGTGTTTAGTTAAAAATAAAACTCTGGACAGGAAGTTTAATTGTAGGATTGTCAAGTGAGGAATTGGGGACATTGTAATTAGAAAGAGATGGAGAGGCTGACAGGCCAAAATTCCAGACTATAATTTACAGGAAGTGGGCGATTACCTCTGAATGCCTGGCTGCAGCCTGCGTTTCTCTTCTTCCTGTTCAGTCTTAATTCCTAGGACATATAGTTTTATTATTTTATCCCTAGAGCAATATTTCTTACAAGATTGTTCTTCAACTTTCTGCCTAAGAATCACTAGATTGCCTTGGTAAAAGGTAAGTTCCC
Source organism: Aotus nancymaae (assembly GCF_030222135.1). Taxonomy (NCBI): domain Eukaryota; kingdom Metazoa; phylum Chordata; class Mammalia; order Primates; family Aotidae; genus Aotus; species Aotus nancymaae. The sequence goes on along the minus strand of NW_026988532.1, from coordinate 5,943,800 downwards.
AAGCATCACTACAGAATCCTTGCAGGAGGAGTCTGGTGAGCTGCATTTAAACAGCATCGCAGATGTATGAAGTCTGAGAACTACACATTGAGGTTCACAACTCCAGTCATATTTCTAGAAATATGGTTGTGTAGAAGAGGTTTGAAAAAGACTTCCTTTGCATGCTTTTAATCCCCCTACAGCTTTCAGTCATAATATTTATACAACTTTTACAGCATTGCTTATTTATTACCTGTGCTTTGGTGTTTGCAAAAAAATATAAGATATAACTTTTGCCTCAAGTAGTTTATGGTATAGTTAGTTGAGAGATTGGTGTCAAATATATTAATAAAACTGTTAAAATTTAGAAACTTAGGTTTTCATATTGACTTTACATCCATACAGTGTAAAAGAGAAGGGCTATGTAGGTTGGAGTAGTCTGGAAAGATTTTGGAAAGTGCATCAGCCATGAAACATGAATGGGGATTGGCTGAGCAGGAAAGGGTGGGAATAGTTGAGCAAGAGTGAGAATGTGAGCAAAGGAATAAAGGATGTAACACCTAGGGAAGAGAAGAGAGCCCGGACTCTGATCTTTCATGTTAAGGAGTAGAAAGAGTGCGAGTCACAACACGCAGCATCATCTCCAATTATTTTCCATACTTTTAAAAACAAACAAAAGAAACATAAGAGAAGTCAGAATTTGACTAGATTATAGAGAATCGTAAGAAAGTCTTTCTTTAGGGATTGAAAAACGACACCTGGAATCTAGGCAGATTATAACAGTGCAATAAACCCTCCATTTCTCTTAATATAAATGCAGTATGCTTTCCTGGAGTATGTAGAAACTAGTTCGAAAAATAGGCATTAGTAATAGAATTAAATAACCCAAATCAGTGCAAATTACAGGAAGAGCTAGTTGCTAGTAGGTTATGGCTACACTGACTCCTGATGAAAGGAATACAAACAGGTATTTCTTAGATATGTTTGTGTTTGTTCATTCATGTGTGTGGCTGCAGGAAGAAAAGGAGTTGGTTTGAGAAAAGACTTTCAATGAAACAGAGGAATCATAGTAGTGGTCTCAAGTATAGAAATGGAGGAGGGAGAAAGAGAGAAAATGATAAAGATGGTAGAATCCAGATTCAGCTAATGGAAGATGGAAAGGTTAGAACCATCAGCTGCTAGAACAGTATGTAAAATAATGATAGGAGAAATAAAAGGAGAAAAAGAATAAAGAGATTCCTTCTTCCTCTTTTCAAATTTGTCCTCCTTCACTTTTATATTACAATGGAAAATTTATCATCCATTCAACAACTCTAAAAATATATCTACTATTAGGATGATAAACTTGGCTCAGAGAGTTTAAGCAATTTGCCCAAAAGCAAGGTTTCCGAGGAAGCATGTACACTGAGGTCCACCTTACTGTGAAGGTCTCATTTTCTAGTGATCCAGTGGCATTAAATAAGCTGAAATAATTTTGATTATAATTATTTTCTGCATTGTCTTAAGCTAAAGGCCTCTTATCTTCTCTTGTACTCACTTGGTTTATTTCTTCAATTCTCACTATTCTTTTGCTTTCTAATTTTTTTTTTTTTTTTTGCTTGAATTTTGGAATCTGCTTTGTTCTGACACTCTATCACCTCTCTCTCCACACCAGCAATAAGGCATTTTTGTTTGACAGGTGGCCAGAGATATCCTTCAAAAAGACAAATTTGATCATATCATTTTCTGAAGAAAAACGCTTTAGTGGCCCTTAGGGATTGGGAGATGTCAGCCTTTGCCTAATTCTTTACCCTCATGTCCAGTTACTCACCCCTATCTGTACGATTCAGATTTGCTTGCTTTTCTCTTTTCTTTTCTTTTTCTTTTATTTTTTTAAGTTACTTAGCTCAAAACTTTTATTTTAGTTTCCTAAAACTGCCATAACAAATGATCACAAAATTATTGGCTTAAAACATTAGAAGTAGATTTTTTTTTTCTAGTCTGGAAGGCAGATATCCAAAGTCAAGGGGTCAGCAAGGCTGTATCCTTTTAGGGGTTGTGAGGGAGCTTGCATCCATCCCTTATCTCCTAGCATCTGGTGCTTGCAGGCAATCTTTGGCCTTCCTTGGCTTTTATGTGCATCACTTAAATTTCTGCCTCAGTCTTCCTGTGGCCTTCTCTCCTGTGTGTGTCTATGTTTTCCCCCTTCTGTCTTGTATTAGGATATTTACCATTATATTGAGGGCTAACTCTAATTTAGGATTATCTCATCTCAAAATCCTTGCTTAATTTATCTGCAAAATACTCTTATTCCAAATAAGTGAATATACTGAACTTCCAAGTGGATATATACCTTTTATAAGGACACTATTTGACCTACTACCGTCTGTCCTCTGGCACTCTAATCTTTATATCCATTCCACATGCAAAATACATTCACTTCAACCCAACATCCTCAAAAGTCTCAGTCTATTATAGTATTAACTCTAAGTCCAAGATCTCATTGGAATATTATAAATTCAAAAAGTCCCAAATCTCATCACTGAAATCATCTACATCAGATATAGGTGAGACTACAGGGATAATCCATCCTAACAAAATTCCTCTTCATCTGTAAACCTGTAAAACTTGAAAATAAGTTACCTGCTTCCAAAATACAATGGTGATAGAGGCATGAGATAGATATTCCCATTCCGAAAGAGAGGAAATGGAAGGAATAAAGGGGTCACTGTTTATAAACAAGTGTGAAATACAGGAGAGCAAATTATTTTAGATTGGAAGGTCTGAGAATAATCTTATGCCTCATGGTTCTGCCTCCTGCGCTCTAAGTGTCAGCTTCTTCACCCTCCATGCCCTTGACCGCAGCTCCATCGCCCTCTGAGTCATTCTTCCTTTTTCTTGAACAAGAGCAGATGTTTGCAGTCAGGTAGCTCTATCAGCATGTTTTTTGCCTGCAGAATTTTGGAAGTCTGTTAACCTTCCTTCATTTCATCTGGTCTCTGTTCCTTTTTGTCCAGGCTGACAGTGTTTTGCTGGTATCACATGTTCAGAAACCTTATAGGCCTCCCCTCTATATCAAGGTGATTCGTGCATGCTATTGGACAAAAGGATTCTCCACAGGTCTTTCCTAGATAATTCCAAAACTATACCTGGCTTTTGTCCAGAAAGTTGATTGGACTTATGAGTCACAAATATAATCTCTTTAGCAAAAGTTTGTTTAGCCACACACTTGGACTTCTCTCCAGAATGTACTTTCTTAACCGTGATTTTCTTAATTTTAACATCCTTTGCAATCTGGATAGGCTAAGAATCTCCCAACCATCAAGCGCTTATTTCTCTCTACTTAACAGTTCCTTCCTCAGTTTATCTTCTTCCTCTTGTATTCAAATAAAAGCAGTAAGAAGAAGCCAGCCTACAGCTTCCACACTTTTCCTGGAAATATCCTCAGCTGAATATTCGAGTTCATTGTTTACAAGTTCTGCTTTTCACCTACCTGTAGAATAAAATTCAGTCATATTTTCTGCTACTTTATAGCAAGAATTTACTCTTCTCCAGTTGCCAATAACTTTATTCATTATCTTCTAAAAGCTTACCTTTAACATATTTTCACCAACAATCTCTTTAAAGTAAGCTTTTTCTATCATGTTCCTCAAAAAATTTTCAGCCTTTATTCATTCCTCCATTCCAAAGACACTTCTACATTTTAAAGTATTTGTTACAGTAATAACTCTTTTCATAGGAAAAAAATTTCCATCAGTCAGCATTTTAATGTATTTACGCTATATACAGATAAAGATTATATTTAGAGAGACTTATGAGGAAGAGGAATCATAGTGTGTGTATATGTTTATGTGTGTCTCTGTGTGTACATATATATGATTTATTGAGGAATTGGCTCACACAATTGTGGGGCTGGCAAGCAATGTGTAGGTAGCCCAAGGGCTGCACTCTCAGGCAAAAGTTGAAGCTGCAGTCCACAAATGGAATTTCTTCTTCCTCAGTGAAACCTCAGTTTTTGTCTTAAAGCCTTTCAGCTAATTGAATGAGACCCATCCATGTTATCAAAGAAAGTTTTCTTAAAGTCATTTGATGGTAGACGTTAACCACATCTACAAAATACTCTCACAACAACCCTTAGATAAGTGTATAATTAAATAACTGGATACTATAACCTAGCCAGGTTGATACATACAACTAATGATCCAGCCATTGAATATATTTTTTCAGCTCCTGAATTTGCTCTATTCCAGCTAACTTGCATTCATACTGCAGGTTGCAGCATTAATATCTTCTCACTCTTGGAGGATAGATTACTCTGAGTCCCAGACTAACCTCACTCCCTGTTAAATGTCCCCAACAGTAACCTGTTATCATACTTTTTACTATTTAGTCAATATCTAAATCACCTGCCGGATTGCAAATTCCAAGAATTTCCATGAGTTTATGTTGTTCCCCACATGGCTGGCACTCAATAAAGTCTGTTGAGTGAGAAAGTGAATAAATCACAGGTTATGCTGATCCAGATGGCAGTCTCTCTGTCCACAGCTCAGGGATTTAGGGCCAGCACGAGCTATTTTAATAGGAGCCAAAAAAAATAAATTAAGAAAAGCTGTTTCTTCCTCAATCCTACTTGGCTTTTAAGAACATCGTGTCTAGGGACTAAATAAAATAAAATGAAATTTTAAAAGCAAGACTTAACAATTAAAGTTGAGCAATAGCTTCCATTTCTACTCAGTATTTACCCTTCTCTAAGAGAACAGAAAACCACTGGGACAATGGGTGGCATAATAAGAATTTTAGGATTTGACATTAAATCTGAAAATACATTTTAAAACATGTTTGAAGAATGGGCTGTGAAATCATGTAGACATGCATTCATGTCTTGATTATAAAACTTACCATGAAGTCATCTTGCCCAAATTACTTAATTAAGCCTCCATCTCTTTACAATGTTAGTCAAGAAATTTCAGTAGATTCAGTCTGTTGGAACTGAATTATATTTGAGGTGATATCAATTTCAACAGAAGTAAAGGAGACAAACCTAGAGGCCAAATGGAAAGGGCCTCTATTTTTCCAGGACCTAGACTGCACAAGAGAATGAGGGTGTTCAACATATGCCTACAGATGGAAGAACAGTGACCCAGTGGGGAAGTGGAGACTCCACTGTTGATAACGGAAAATAGTAAAATACTGGTAAACACCATTTGCTAAACACGTTCTTTGGGCCAGGCAAAATTTACATACTACTCTCTGATGTGCAAAACACTAATTTCTTCAGTTTCATTTAGAGAAAATACAGCAAATTAATTGGAATAGTTATGCTTATACAATTTACATCCGACTTATTATCTTCATTTGTAAAATAAATACAATAATACTTGCTCTACTGACAGTCCAGAGCTTGTTGGGAAAATCAGAATAAAAATGGGATAATATGTTTGAAATTGGTTTGTTCCCTGTGAAGAAAATAAAAGGTATGATTGTTAAGGAGCATGTATCTACATGCTTCAACAACTAAACAAATTTGTACTTAAAAAACAAATCACTCAAACTGGTTATTTGGCATCATGTGGACAAAACAATTGTTAATTTGACAGTCCTTCACATTTTAACTGGTTGTCATGGCATCGTGTTGACTGAAAAGAAAACTGATTCTCTCTCCTCCACAGTTTTCAGATTCCATGAAACATTAAATAAAGAGATCTGAAAATAGAGGACAGTTTTAAAAGTCTCCACTTGAGGCTTAGTCATAGGATAAATTTGAGAACATTCCTTTTGTTGTGTCCTGAATAAGCTGATATTGAACATGCCCCATGCTGTTTGTCTTTTGGAGATGCCCTAATTTAGACTCTGCTTTTGACCTTCTGGACAGATGTAGAAAAGGAATGGCATGCAACTGGCCAAAAAATGAACAATGTTGGTTTCTCTTTTCGTTATCAAGAATATAAATCAAGAATGATATAATGTTATAATTGAACATGCCTTAAAAACATTATTTATACTAGCCTTTCTAAAGATCATATTTCAATTTAATGAAAGAGTTAGGTCTGTAATCCTGGTTTTCTGGGGCCAAGTATCCCTCACTCCCGCTTCTTGCCCTCAACTGCACTGCACTGTAAAATAAATGGAAATTGTGTTGACTTTAATCTTCCTTCCCTTTGATTTGAATCTTATACAAAAACAGCATGTAAAGTCTTTAAAATTCTTAATAACCTCACACATACTTTGTCTAGATAAACTTGACAGAAGATGGCATGCACCTTCCCCATTTCTCAGAAATGCTGGATGACCTGTGGTTTCAGTCTGCCTACTATGGACACAGTTGGGGTTGTGCCTCATCCACCATTATACCCTCTGATAAGTTCTTAAGAAAAGTTATTAGTCTATTAAACAGAGAGACACAAGGTAAGGTCTGCTGTATGTCTATCTATTGATAGGAAGGCTGATCAGTCCCCACTTCAGAGCCCATTTATCTGGCTCAGTTATTCTGAGTGGATAGATCACTTTGCTGCCAAAAGTACTTATTTTCCTTTTACCCAACATTTCCCAGAGGCAATCAGGACATGAGACTTAATCTTTGTTAACAGAAGGAAGCATGAGCCTAATTTAAACGTTGCAGTAGTAACCAGTAGACCTACATAGCTAAACAAAACAAAACAAAATAACTTTGATCTTCAACCAATGCAGTATTATGAAAATAGCCAAATGGCTCTCTACAAAACCACTTAAATCGTAAAAGTTTCAACTAAAACCAGAAATATAATTTTAATTACTGGCAATGTTATGGCTTGAGGAAATGAGCTTTCGTTGAAGCTTAAACTTGAAGTTCGAAAATGGCTACCATGTTATCCATTATATAGACAATTGAGTATCTTTTCTCACCACTGATTAAAGTCCATTTAAAATCACCAGTGTAGTTATCTGTTTTCACAAAATTATATTTAAAGAGCATTTTACAGCATACTCCCTACTCCAGTCCCTACTAATTACATATACGTGTTTTCAAAGTGCTTGTGGATGTTATCTCAAAAGGTATTTTTATTAAAATATTGGAGAAGTCTCAGGGATTTAAATGGATCGTCTAAAGTTACATAGCTAGTATACAGGGAGACCAAACCTTCTGATTGAAGAGCTATTTCCAACATGTTACACTGGCTCTAGTAGAGCTAGTTCTGGACAACTCGTGATTTTGTCTTTTTTTTCCTTACCAGACACGGCGTTGCTTTTTCCATCTGATGTAGCCTAACTCCTGATTTCATTTTCTTTCTGTGTTCTATTGACCAAGTATTCTTTCATGGTGACCATATAATTACACAGTTTACATAAATAAATTCTAACTTTTTGAAGGATTCCTTCCAGAGTGCTCATTGTAAATGTAATGTATATGTTAGCTTATGTTGGACACTTCATACCTGGATTTAAAAGAGAATCAATGTTTAAAACAGAAGCTTATTTGTAATATTATGCTTAGGATGAAGTAGAAGCCTCTGGTATAGTCCTGGGCAACTTAGGAGCTCTAGAGCTGGCATTGGCTAGAATCTAGAATGAAGAAATTAATCTTATTTTTCTTCCTGGTGTCTATGTTTAGGAGAATTAATGTTGTTTCCCTTTGTGGAGAGTATAGTCTCCACAAAGACAAACACTGAATATGTGATTAGAGTGTGAGTTTCACAAAAGGGCATCTGTAGGGAGAATTCTACATTACTTTTGGCCCACTTATTCTGAAAGGCTCATATCTCCTCTTTCTCAGTGCAATGCTGTACATATTTCATGCAGATACCCACTGCCTGTCGTAATGTGTTGGAAAGGCCCAATAGATCATAGCTACTGTGTATAGTGCCTGTTCTCACTGATGCTAATCTATATCTTATTTTTAAACTGCAATTTCTCTAACTTTCATTGGATAACAATGAAAGTTTGGGGAAATGATACGGATTTATTAAACCTGGTTAAAAATCTCAATTTTGCCATTTACTAGGTATGTGATCTTGGGTGAGTTACTTAACCTGTTAAAGCCTTAATCTCTTAACATATAAATTTAAGTAGAGATTGATAATTACTTCACTCCATTTTAATATGAGTATTATGTGAAATATTGTACACGAGAATGCTTTCATATATATTGCTTTATAGCAAGTTTTAGAATGTCTCAAGAAAGAAAGTTACAGAGCTTGCGTACAGTTCCCAGTGTCTTTATTTCTGATCTCTCTTTGTTCTTCGTCAATAATAAACTTATATTCCATGCTTGTCATAGTACAAAGGACTTGGGAAACTTTTAAAATACAACCATAGACCGAGATACTACATAGCAAAAATAATGGTTTAGGAGGAAATGAGGCTAGAAACCCTGAAAAATCTGATGTCTAGAATTACACAGAATATGGAAAATTCATACTGCTTCTTAGTTCATCAGTAGGGGGAAAGGAGAAAGAATATTCAGAATTCTCACTTTAAACTCTTGGGCAAATCGGGGAAGAGAAAACTACAGAGGCAGGATTTTGAGAAAGTGGAAGGAAAAAGCCATTGGACCAACATCAGAAATGAAATGTAGATTTTGAACTGGCTCTTCTCCTTTAGCGTCTCTTGTTTTGAGTGCTTTTGACCAAATGAACTGAAAAAATCAAATGTGTGGTGTGATGTGGCAGTGATGGAGACAAATGTCCGTTGAAACATGTGGGACCTAAAATGAAACTAAGGGGCTACAGAATTAATCCAATATATCACCATTCCCCCATATGTCAGCTTTAAATATCTGGTCTCTCAGAAACTAAAGAAGTGAGAGGCTAGTGAATTAATCCAAGGCATCATCACAAGATCCCTTGGTATCTATCTGTAAATTTTGGTCTCTAAAGGTACAGGGGACAAGTTTAGTCATGTTAGAGTATTTATGGATTTTGCAAGTTTCCCTTTAGCTCATTCATTGGAGGTTTTCCATAAAATAGAAATGCGTAGACTAAATCAATAGCAGCATTAAATTGGAATCATAAACTAAAAATAGAAAAAAATTAAACACAAAATAGGAAAAGCTCCATCCCCATATTATAAGAATAAATTCTAAGGCAATTATCTTCTCCTACTCAATTCAGTTACCATATTGCGTCCTTGGGATGATAATGAGACTTTTACTTTCTTTTTTTTTTTTCGGTGGCTCTGCCTGTCAAAGGAGAGCCTCATGGGACTGGAAAGTACTATGTCTTATATTCGTGCCTGCAACCTGTATTTACTCCTGATGAGGCTGCTGTGTATGGCTCTGCTTTCCATTTAAAATCTAGCTTCTCATTAAATAGTTTCTGTTTTTAATCAGCCAGTGAGCAGGCCATAATAACTAATCTTGTAAAAGGGTTAAGTTTTTATCTGATTCATATTTATTTGAATCTCACAATTCAAATAAGAGAGAAAAACATCCAACTTTTCTTAGGCTGGAGACGCTGAGTGGGATATGAGATGTTACATAGTCATGAGACAGTTGCTCTGAATAATAAGTGAAAACCATAAAGCCTACAATATTTTGGCTTGAATAATAGATCATTAGGTACTTATAAAAGAAGGATCTTGATGATAGATTCAAACAGGACTCCTAAAAATATATTTAGATAGATAATTTCCTTATAGTAAGAAACTAAAGATTCCTTTCTTCAAATGTGTAATCCTAAGAACAGTATTTTGTTTTAATTTAAACCTAAAATTACAAAACTAAGCCATGCCTGATGCTGGAAAAGGCAACTATTTTCATAAATGCAGTAAAACCATCTTGGCTTGACAGTTTTACAAACATTCATTTGGAGGCTGAGGTTATTAGCCTTTACTCCTGGTACCAGAATGACAGCATAAATCCTCAGACCAATGTGCGCTGTAGTACATTCATTAACATACCCCTCAATTTTTGTATTGCCTGGTTATTAGGTGACAATGCTATGCCATTGGATGTCAAGGGGCAGTGGCAGCTGTCACAAAGAACAGCAGGTGGTCATGCAATTGCTGTATCTCTACTTTAACTTTTCACAGATGTTTGAGTTAGGAGTGACCAGTAGCAAAAAGAACACCCAGGTTATTCTCATTTATTAAACAAATTTGAAAGGTATATTAAGGTGAATTACTGTCCCCTGTCAAAGTGGTCTAATGGCTGCTACAGTTACCTTTAAAAGTGTAGGAGTCAGTGGCCTGAGGGATTGAGTGGAAACCACATTGGTTTTAGTGGTAAAAGATATTTGCCAAGAAAGAAAGGACAGTGAAGGATTTATGTCGATCCTTTGTCTAGGACTTAAAGTGCTATAAAGCATTCTTCTAACTCAGTTGGCAATCACATGGGGGAGGAAATACAACTGTTTGGTTTTCCTTCAGCGGTAACCTAAGGTAAATTATATTTTAATGAGGGCTATTTGGGAATGGATGCAATTATATAAACCCATGAGAATTTTTATTTGTTACTTTACTTTTGGATGGCTGTCCAATTCCAACTTTAAGTCCTTAAGAACTTTGTTATGGGACTCAGAATAATATTTCTTTAATTACTAGCTCAGCACAGTTTTCTGTGCACATTTTGAGTACTAGGTCACTGGCATGTCCTGATTCAGTAGCAGACATGTTTTTCAATATGGTCTTTAATGCTTTGTCCTCTCCTTCAATTTCTTATGAGATTGGAAAACACTTATTAAATTTTTTTCTAACTTATTAGAATCACATACTTGAAGTATTCAGATATTCAGAGATACTTTAAGGTATTCACAGACTGAAAGTATCTCCAAATCTTGCATCAAAATGTACAGTGTCCCCTAGGTCAGCGGTCCCTATCCTTTATGGCATCAGGGACTGGTGTAGAGGACCATTTTTCTTCCAGAGGAGGTGGTGGGGATCATCAGCCATATTAGATTATCAGACATTAGACTGTCATAAGGAGCGCTCAAGTTAGATCCCTCGAATGCGCAGTTCACAATAGGGTTCATGCTCCTGTGAGAATCTAAAGCCCTAGCTGATCTGACAGGAGGCGGAGCTCGGGCAGTGATACTCTCTTGCTGCCACTCATCTTCTGCTGTGTGGCCTGGTTACTATAAAGGCCAAGTATGGACTGGGCGTGGTGGCTCATGCCTATAATCCCAGCAGTTTGGGAGGCCAAGGCAGGTGGATCACCTGAGATCAGAAATTTGAGACCAGCCTGGCCAACGTGGTGAAAAAACATAAAAACAAACAAACAAACAAAAAAACAGAAATTAGCTGGGTGTGGTGGTGTGTGCCTGTAATCCAGCTACTAGGGAGGCTGAGGCAGGAGAATCTCTAGAACCCGGGAGGCAGAAGTTGCAGTAAGCAGAGATTGCACCACTGCACTCCAGCCTGGGCAGTAAGAGCGAGACCCTGTCTCCAAAAAATGAATAAATACATAAATAAATAAATAAATAATGCTAAGAATGGTATTGGTCCAGGGCCTGGGGAAGCAGAAAGGGAATTATCTTAAGATTGTGAGTTTCTTCCTTTTTTTTTTTTCTGCTGAGAACCAGCTGTTTCTTTGAAAATCACTTGCTGCTTCTCAGTGAAGTTGGCTGCATTCTCTTTCTACTAGAATATTCTGTAACCATTTGAGTAGTGAGTGTAATGGGTCAGGAACTAAGAGATTGAGTCAATCCAAAGGCATTCTACAAAAACTTACAATATGCCAGTACTTTCTAGGTTAGTCAGTGTTACCACAGAGAGTGAAGATTCTGTTTTATCTCCAAGAACAATTAAAGGCTTATCTTTAATTAAGTGCTGGATTGAATGATTCAAACTGTAGACATTGCAGAGGCTCAGAGAAGGAAAAGACTGAAAATATCCAAGACCAGAATCATTTACTTGAAATTAGTAACTGTATCGTTTATTTACAACCTTAGAAAAGTCCAAATAATAGAGTCAAATTGATAACAAGATGAAAAAGCTGACACAAGTACTCCATGTTCACATGAAAATAGTAGACTAAATAGTAGGTTGCTCTGATCCAACTGTGATATTGAAAATGTCACTTTTACTTGTTAAGTATTATTGCCTCTGAATTCTTTTCTATGTAAAGCCCGAAGGTCACCTGACACACCATCAGGCAATTACTTCCTTTTTCATTGTGCATGTCAATGGCTGGTAAAGTACGTATCATTACAGTTTAGGAATGCCTTATTCTTTTCCTCTTACACTGGCACCTCCTTGGTGATATGCATGATTTGGCTAGGGCAGAGAAATAAAGTTAGTAGGAGTAATCACACAGTTGCATGCTGAGAAGAAGAGTGAGCTTTATTTACAGCACAGCACTCTGATTTGGCTTTAAGAGAATTACGTCAACTAAAAATGATACATAATAGACTTGGCAGAAACACAAGCTGGTGGTCAGGCCTGATTATATCAAATGGAAACACTTGGAAAGTAACGTTTCCAGGGTCTTACTCAGATTTATAACAGGTGTCCACAGGACAGTAATCCTCACAGATCCTTAAATGCTTTCTAAATGCTAAGGTTTTGAGCTAGAGATATCCTGTGGCTGCTTGACAAAAAGCGTTATGCTAATTAAGACCTATCCAAGTCTCCTGATCTAAGATAAGTCAGAGCCTAAAAGGAAATCATGTTGTGAATTGATTCTCTCACTGTGATATAGTTGCCATAAATTTGGGAGGAATTTTTAGGCTACAGATATAAATCAATTCACAGGAAGAATTTAAAAATAATATTATTAGCCAGAAAAAAGATATTGAAAAAACTCACTGATAAATAATTTGTATATACCATCATTAGTAATTGTTTGGGTTAAATTTGCCATTGTTTTCCTCAAAATAATATGTTTAGGACTTAATGTAATTGCTTTCAAAGGACTGGTTTGTATGAGCGGCTATAACACATGAGCCTTTGTTGTAGCAAATAAATTCTAAGAAAAATAATAATTCGTCTGCTTGATTGTTTTTCTGTTCTGGATTGTGAGTTTGATAAAGGCAAAGAATGTCACTTATTTCCACCTATAGTGCCAGTACCTACCAGAATTCTTGTCTCATATTACACACGCAGGAAATGTTGGGTGACAATGCTGAACAAAAATATTTTCAATTATGAGTTTTCTTAGGAATAACAAGAACATTAAGGAAACAAACGAAAAACGGATAGGAACTAGAAATTGTCAAGGCATTTAGTTGTCTGAGCAAAACAAGGCCTGATATTCCATCAGATCCATTTTTAATTAAACTAGAAATGTAAACTAAAGTCGCAGTGTTCTAGGGTTAATGAAGTAATTCTTTTGTTTTCTTTACATAGCAATAAGCATGTTTTCAAGATCTATTTAGATATGATCATAGATTTGTTTTGGATTTATCATTTGAGCAACTTCTGCCACCTAGACTTCCGTATTTAGATTCTAGGAAATCATTTTTTATGTGGTCAGAACTTTTCAGAGTTGGTCAATAACGACCTGAAAGGTCAATAATCATGGAAATAAATTTGCAACTGTTGAGAAGTCTTTCATAAGAAAAAATGTAGCCAGGGATAGGCAGTCGATGTAATCATATATGACAAGAAGTGTTCTGTGTAACTATTCTAGCAGACAGAAAAAGTTTATTAAATTTGGGTTGAATTTTACATTTGAGGATCTCAGAGATATTTGCTTTTGTCTGAAAGATATTCTAACCTATGAGGACATAACTAAATTCAATGACTAAGCTATATATACACCTTTAAATTAATACAGTTATTTTTTATTTTCAGATCATGATATATAGTATATATAAACTTATCAGCTATAACATGAAATATGGTATAATATGGAAATGTAAAATACATATTTGGGGAGTGGGACTGTATGTTTTCTATTTAAATGTTCTGCTTTATAACATCAGGATTAAATTTGTTTTTTTTTTTTTTTTTTTTTGAGATGGAGTTTCGCTCTTGTTACCCAGGCTGGAGTGCAATAGCACAATCTCGGCTCACCGCAACCTCCGCCTCCTGGGTTCAGGCAATTCTTCCTGCCTCAGCCTCCTGAGTAGCTGGGATTACAGGCACGCACCACCATGCCCAGCTAATTTTTTGTATTTTTAGTAGAGGGGGGTTTCACCATGTTGACCAGGATGGTCTCGATCTCTTGACCTCGTGATCCACCCGCCTCGGCCTCCCAAAGTGCTGGGAAGGATTGAATTTTTACAAATTATTTGCATGCCCAAGAAGCCAGCTCTGCCTATTAGGTAGGTGTATTATAAATATTCTATAGATGAGCTGCAGAGGGTAATATATTGCCAAGTTTATACAAGTAGTACATGGCAGAGAAAGAATTGAAACTCTGGTATTGGGCTGAGAAATTTCTGTTTTAAAATCAAACATTATTTAAATAGAAAAAAATGCTAAAGTTCAGTTTAATGACCACCATCCCAATCCCGGTCTATGCCTTGATTTTCCTCAAAGGTAATTAGTGACCTCTCCATGTGCTACATATTCTTCCAGATCTTTCTCTATGTCTTTGCCTATGTATATATGTGCTCTTAGAGAACATTTAGTATCAGGTCCAGGATACTAAATTTTATAGCCTTAATATGTAAGTGATATAAAATAGTTTTTGTCATTTTGAGACAATTTTTAATTCAACCATATGGTCTAGAGACACTTCAATTTTAACATATTTAGTTCTACGTCTTCTTTCTAACTTGTGCATAGCGTTCAGCAGTGTGACCATATTTCCCTTATTTTAACCATTTGTTTCTGTGACGGTTAATGCTGAGTGTCAACTTGATGGGATTGAAGGACATAAAGTATTTTTCCTGGGTGTGTCTGTGTGGGTGTTGCCAAAAGAGATTAACATTTGAGTCAGTGGGCCAGGGAAAGTAGATCCACCCTTAATTTGGAGGGCACGATCTAATCAGCTGTCAACAAATATAAAACAGGCAGTAAAACATGAAAAGGAGAGACTGGCCTAGCTTCCAGGCTACAGGCTGCATGCTTCCTGCCCTTGAACATCAGACTCCAAGTCCTTCCATTTTGGGACTCGGACTGGCTCTCCTTGCTCCTCAGCTTATAGACAGCCTATGGTGGGACCCTGTGATCGTGTAAGTTAATAAACTTCCATATGTATGTCTTATTAGTTCTGTCCCTCTAGAGAACCCTGAGTAATATACTTTCTTATGAACAATAAGGTTATTTTGATTTGGGGGAGAAAGCATTTACATGTATGGTAATAACTTGATTTCTATCAAATTCTCAATTTTTAACTAGATTTGGGCATTGATATCACTTGCTCTTCCATGTATATATGTATCTATAGATTTGTTTTCAAAAGTATAGTGTTTTATAAATATTGAGTGATGCTCTTATTACATCAATTCAGCTCATCGTGTATTTATTGAATATTTGCTATGAAGAATAATCTGATTTAGGTATTATGAAAATTAAAATAGATATTTTATCTAAAAGCATATGTTATAGTCAGAGTGGAAGACACAAATATAAAAAATTATGAAAAAGGAATATATGACTTAAGTTGTAGAAAAAAATGCAACGTTCAACTGGATTGCAGAGGAGAAAAAGAATACTCTAAGGGAGCTGGGAAATGCTTCTTGAGAGAGATGAAAATCTGAGACACACATTAATTAGAGTATAAGAGGAAGAGAATAATGGATTGGTCTAATTCCCTCTTGTATGAAGTGGGCTTGGATGCTTTGTTTAGGCTGTCGTTCTAGAGCTGATGAGTCCTTCTGGCATGAGGATCTTTCCAGAGCATTACTAAGGAATCTAAAAGCCCTTGTTGTGTGTCAGAACTGTATTGGAAAATGAAACATGCAGTCATAGTAAAGTGTCAATCCAAGGAATCCTCAGATAAGCAAAAGGCAGCTTCGATTTGTGCTCTAGCAAGAGAGAGGCAACCAGAACGCATAATAGGAATTCTGGAAGAAGAAAATATAAGTCAGTGTCTGGGGAAATATCACAATGCACTAGAATTCAGAATCTGGTGTCTCTTTATGGGGTATTGTTAGCTGTACTATAAATAGAAGGAGGGATTTATTTTTTTGAGGCAGAGTCTTGCTCTGTTGCCCAGGCTAAAGTATAGTGACATGAACATGGCTTATTGTAACCTCAACTTGCTAGGCTCAAGCAGTTCTCCCACTTCAGCCTCCCAAGTAGCTGGGACTATAGGCACATACCACCAATCCTGGCTAATTTTTAAAAATTTTTTGCAGAAATGGGGTCTTACCATGTTGACCAGCTTGTCTCGAATTCCTGGGCTCAAGTGATCCTCCTGCCTCAGCATCCCCAAATGTTGGGATTACAGGTATGAGCCACTAAGCTCAGCCAGAAGGATTTTAAGATCAAACCAAGGTTGTGGATTGGGAAAATTCAGATATTTTCATTAAGCAGATGGTATGTTTTAGGATGTATTTTGGGGTGATTCATGAAGGGAAGAAGAGGTACAGGAGGTATAGGAGGTGGTAAGGATGCTGGAAATGTGGATTATAGCACATTGTGACCAAATGCTAAGGTCAGTGAGATTCCAATTTGAATGATAAATGATGAAGTATTAAATACTTTCTTCCATGAGGAGCCACATGATCAACTCTCTCCTTAAAAGAATTCTCTTGCAGGACCTGTGGTTGGACTAAAGGAGGAAAGATTGGAGAAAATAACAGTTATGAGACTCTTAAAATAGACTAGGAAGTGGTACTGTAGTCTCAGGTAAGAATAGTGGAAGTGTAAAGAAGACTAAATAAATTTGAAAGACACTACAGAAATTGACTCCTTGGGATGAATTTTCAGCTGATTTGACATAAGATGAGGGAAAGAAAGGAATCAAAGATGGTAGTAACAACTATAGTGCAACTATTATTTAGTTAGTTCTCTGAAGGTCACGTATGCATATTCTTATATATGTAATTTTATTCATATTTTTATTTATTTATATATTATTACTCCAAGCCCTTTTTTATTCTGAAGGAAACTGAGACTCAAAGAGGTAAAGTAACTTGCTGAAGGTCACTATCAAAGTCCTTGGCCCACGTTATTAATAATAGTAATTTAATTATGACTCCCTGATGCCATGTGTTAATATTGAACATCTATTAAGGAGGACAGTAAATTTTTGTGGAATATTTTTGTATTTAATAATTTGAGTTTATAAATTTCTTTTAAGACTGCTAAGATAGCATAGGCATGTAATATACAAGAATGAAACTTTTATGTCTTATATATTCTTATGTCTTAAAATGTTTTTCACAGCCACTAAGTTACAGGGATACAATAGAATACAAGTGTTATAATCAATAAAGTACTAAAAAGAGACTGTCAATCTTTCTGATTTATTGTTTTCTTGATGCTTGAAACACTTTATGTCAGCTTTTTCAAAGAAAAGGAAAAAGAACAATAATGTAATTTCCTAAATTCCCTTCAGTCTTTGAAAATGAAAGTCCAGTTCCAGATAATGAAGTTGTGCATGCTGGGGTTTAAATTCTACCCAAAATAGTTGCATTAATTTGCAGTTATTTATTCCAACAGAGGAGAAAGATCCCTGAATAATTGAAATCCATAGATAATTGAAAAACTGCAGTTAGCAATATTTCTCAACTTCAACCCATACCAGATTTATTTATTGGCATTATAATCAAGTAACAAAAGCATCTCATTTAAATTTTACTTCCTCTGCCTTTTCTTCTCACTTAATGTGAAGGAAAATGCCTAAATTCATAAAGAGCAGAAAGTAAAAGGTACCCAGTTACTATTTGGCAGAAAGTCAGAACCCCAACAGCTGAAGCATTTATGGTATGTAAAACAATGATAAAACCAAAAACTTTTAAGTATAGTGGTTAAGGAAATCTTGAATACTTTGAAATAAGATAAATGAATTTTACCTAGTTTTTATTATCAAGTAGAGGCTAAAGGTTATAATTCTTTGAACTAAAAAAATAGTTGTCATATTCAACTTCTGCCACTTTTTATTAGGTAATATGGTCTTGTGAACACAGTGGTAGCTGTATAACCTGTCACTTATTATTTGGTAAATTTCTTAACATGTCTACATTTCAGTGTGGTATCACAGGTAACAAAATCTATAGCAAGGTGTCAAATAGACATTATGCCTTGTTCAACTAATGAAGAGTTGCAAGGTGTATTTACAACATTGAGTTTGTTTGTATTGTGTTTTAGTAACCCCAATATTTAATTAAATCATACAACATATATTTTTTAGAACCTAACCTATTCCTGGGAGTAGAATAATGAATGATAAAGTCCTTGGTGACCCTTCTAAAACTGATATGTGGTTGATCTCATGTGGTGAATAAACACAGGGTGCTAAGGCTCTAGGTCAATGAAAGATTCCTGAGGAGATGACCTATAAGATCAATGAGGAAATAATGTGGTTAAAACATATTGGCATAATCAATGTGAGTATTCAGAAGTATTCAGACACTGTTTATTTGTTTATCATTGGGAATTTTTTAAAGTGAAATCATAGCTACCTTAACACAAATTCAGATAGTAATGATCTCCTTTGATAGAAGCATAGGTGGAGACCTGGAGCCTATTCTTTTTAGCTTTCCATCCTTCTTTCCCTCCATTTTTTCCTAGGTAGAAATGGATTTGATTGGGGATAGACGGTGCTAAGGTCACCACCAATTTGATAATCAGAGCTAACCCCAGATAAGATTTTTCTCTAATTTCCTATCACCTGCGTTTCATGTGTTTGCCACTCCTTCCCTCTCTCTTAGTTCATGGTAAACTTACAGAGATCCATGGCTGCTTAGTGCTCCCGCTCTGTTGCCACTACCAATGGGCAAGGTGCCTTTCCCTGTTTCCTGTGGGATTTTATACTGATTGATTGATTCATTCATTCATTCATTCATCATTCATTCATTCATTCACCTAATCAGCATTACTAAAACATGCTGTGTGCTAGGCACTGTGTACAATATAGGGGTTTTATTCTTATTTTTGTTTTTTAAAATAATTTTAACTTTTATCTTAGGTACAAGGGGTATATGTGCAGGTTTGTTACCTGGGTATATCACGTGATGCTAAGGTTTGGGGTATGGATCTTGTCACCCAGGTGGCAAGCCTAATACCCAATAGTCAGTTTTTCAACCCCTGCACTCCTTGCTCCTTCCCTGCTCTAAGAGTCCACAGTGTCTATTGTTCTCATCTTTATGTCCATGTGCATGCAATATGCACTCAATTTATAAGTGAAAATATGTAGTATTTGGTTTTCTGTTCCTAATTGCTTCACTTACAATGGCCTCTAGCTGCATCCATGTTGCTGCAAAGGACATTATTTCATTCTTTTTCATGGCTCTGTGCTATTCCATGGTTTACATGTACCACACTTTTTTTTATCCAATCCACTGTTGATGGGCACCTGGGCTGACTCCCTGTGTAAATAGCACTGTGATGAACACATGAATGCATGTATATTTTTGATAGAATGATTTATTTTCCTTTGGGTATTTACCCAGTAAGGGGATTGCTGGGTCAAACAGTAGCTCTGTTTTAAGTTCTTCGAGAAATCTCCAAACTGCTTTTCATAGTGACTGAACTAATTTACATTGCTACAAACAGTTTTAAGCATTCTATTTTCTCCAAAGCCTTACCAGCATGTGTTATTTTTTGACTTTTTAAAAATAGCCATTCTGACTGGTGTGAGATAGTATCTCACTGTGACTTTGATTTGCCTATCTCTGATTATTAGGGATGATGATCATTTTTTCATACGTTTTTGGCCTCTTAAGTATTCTTTTTTTTTTTTTTTTTTTTTTTTAGAGAATAGGAAGGAGGAAAAAGGAAGAGAAAGAGAGAGAGAGAATGGGGAGGAGGGAGAACGAAAAGAAAGAGGGAGAGAGAATGGGAGTATTGCTTTCTTGCCCAGGCTAGAATGCAATTTAGTAATGGGTATTGAAAACCTCTTTTATACTGATAATTATACTTAATGATGTAGTCAGGAAGGAATAAGGGAAGAAGATAACAAACAAACAGCCAACCAATATTTCATTTAAACCTATGAAATGCTATGCGATTACTGAGGAGTGATTTACTTCCAATTATATAGTCACCTTTGGAATAGGTGTGAGGTGGTAATGTATGTTTTGTGTATTTGAAGTGGAGAGTTCTATAAATGTTTATTAAGTTTACTTGTTCCAGGTCTGAGTTCAAGTTCTGAATATCCTTGTTAATTTTCTATCTCGTTGATCTATAGAATCGTTAGCTCTTCTTGTTACATTGATCCTTTTGCCATTATGTAATGTCATTCCTCGCCTCTTTTGATCTTTGTTGCTTTAAAGTCTACTTTATCAGAGGTGAGAATTGCATCTCCTGCTTTTTGTTTATTAGTTTATTTTTACTCTCTGTTTGATTGGTAAATCTTCCTCCTTCTCTCTGAGTCTTCGTGTATTGTTGCATGTAAGATGGGCCCGGATGCAGCATACCGATGGGTTTTGGCTTTTTATCCAATTAAAATATATATAGGCTTAATACCGGCGTTTGATGCTAGCTGGCTGTTTTGCCCATTAGTTGATGTAAATTTTTTATTGTGTTAAAGTTCTTTGCTTTTTGATATATTTTTGGAAAGGCTGATGTTGGTTGTTCCTTTATATGTATAGTGCTTCTTTCAGAAGCTCTTGTAAAGCAGGCCTGGTGGTGGTGAACTCTCTAAGTACTTGTTTGTTCGCAAAAGATTTAATTTTTCCTTCGCTCATAAAGTTTAGTTTGGCTGGATAGGAAATTCTGGGTTGAAAGTTCTTTTCTTTAAGGATGTTAAATATTGGTCCCCACTCTTTTCTGGCTTGTAGGGTTTCTGCTGAGAGATCTGCTGTAAGTCTGATAGGTTTCCCTTTATGGGTAACCTGACCTTTCTCTCTGGCTGCCCTTAGTATTTTCTCCTTCATTTCAACCCTAATAAATCTGGCGATTATGTGCCTTGGGGTTGGTCTTCTTGAAGAATATCTTTGTGGTGTTCTCTGTATTACCTGGAGTTGAATATTACCCTGCCTTGCCAGGTTGGGAAAATTTTCCTGAATGATATCCTGAAGAGTATTTTCCAACTTGGATTCATTCTCTTCATCACATTCAGGTACACCTATCAAACGTAAATTAGGTCTTTTCACATAGTCCCATATTTCCTGGAGACTTTGCTCATTCCTTTTCATCCTTTTTTCTGCATTCTTGTCTTCTCGTTTCATTTCACTGAGCTGGTCCTCGACTTCTGATATCCTTCCTTCTGCTTGATCAATTCGACTGTTTAAACTTGTGCATGCTTCGCGAAGTTCTCGTGTTGTGTTTTTCAGCTCCATCAATTCACTTATATTCTTCTCTAAATTGTCCATTCTCGTTAACAGTTCGTCAAACCTTTTTTCAAGGTTCTTAGTTTCTTTGCATTGGGTTGGAATAAGTTCTTTTAATTCACAGAAGTTTCTTATCACCCACGTTTTGAAACCTGCTTCTGTTATTGGAACACACGTGTAATCTATTAAGCCTTGTTCCGTTACTGATGAGGAATTGCAATCCCCTGTAGAGGGAGAGGCATTCTGATTTTGAGTATTCTCTGCCTTTTTAGGCTGGTTTCTTCCCTTCATTATATATTTGTCCGTCTGTCGTCTTTATAATTACCGGCTTTCTAACTGGGTCTCTGACGTCCAACTTGTTGATTCCCTGCGCCGAGATCTGAGCAATCCACTGAGCCGGCCAAAACAGTGGTGTTAAGATTGATGGTGCTTTTCTGCCCGGGAATCTCCGGACTCTGCACCAAGAACTGGCGTGCTAAGGCACCAGCAAAACCACCACGCCGGCCACAAGAGTCGCCCTGGCGACCCGTGGGGCTCCTCCACTGGGAATCTCCTGGTCCGTGAGCAACAAATATTCGTCTGAAAGTGTGGCGTCCTCTCGTTCTTTGCACTTTCACTGGGAGGTACGTGCCCGAGCTGCTAATCATCAGCCATCTTGGATCTCTCCTCAAGTATTCTTTTGAGAAATGTCTGTAAACAACTTCAGTGAAGGTTCAGGATGTAAAATCAATGTACAAAACTCAGTAGCATTTTTATGCACCAATAATGTTCAAGCTGAGCCTCAAATTAAGAACACAATCCCATTTACAATAGCCATAAAAAAGGAAAATACTTGGGAATACAGCCAAACAAGGATGTTAAATATCTTACAAGGAGAGTTAAAAAATACTGCTGAAAGAAATCAGAGATGACACAAATAAATGAAAAAACATCCCATGATCATGGATTGGAAGAATCAATATTATTAGCATGGACACACTGCCCAAAGCAACTTACAGATTCAATGCTATTCTTATCAAAATCACAATGTTATTTTTCACAAAATTAGAAAAAAACTATTCTAAAATTCTTATGAAGCCAAAAAGGAGTCTAAACGGCTGAAACTATTCTAAGCAAAAAGAACAAAACTGAAGGCATCACACTACCCAACTTCAAAGTATACCATAAGGCTACAGTAACCAAAATGCATAGTAATGGTACAAAAACAGACATATAGACTGATGTGGAACAGAATAGGAAACCCAGAAATTAAGCCATCTGCAACACATCTGCAACCATTTGATCTTCTACAAAGCTGACAAAAACAGCCAATGGGGAGAAAGGACTCCCTTTTCAATAATTGTGCTGAGATAACTGGCTAACCATATGCAGAAGAGTGTAATTGGACTCCTACCTTTCAACGTATGCAAAAATTAACTCAAAATGGATTGAAGATTTAAATGTAGGTCTTCAAACGATAAAAATCCTAGAAGACCTAGGAAATAACCTCTCAGCATTGACTTTGGCAGAGAATTTTTGGCTAAGTCCTTAAAAGCAATTGCAAGAAAAAAATCAGCAAGTGGGAACTAATCAAACTAAAGAGCTTATGCACAGCAAAAGAAATTATCAGTTGAGTCAATAGACAAGCTACAGAATGGGAGGAAATATTTGTAACGTGCATCTGACAAAGGTCTAATATGAAGAATCTATAAGAGACGTAAGCAAATCAACGAGGAAAAAACAACCCCATTATAAATGGGAAAATATGGGGTTTTAAGAGACAAATAAGACAATCATATTTTAGCAGCTCTATGAAGGTGTAATTTTCATACCATATATTTAGACATTTAAAGAGATTTTTAGTAAATTTACACAATTACACAACCATCAACCAAATTCAATTTTTGAACATTTCCATCATCCCAAAATGATCTCTTATGTCCACTTGCGGTCAATATCCGTTCCCTCTCCCAACTCCAGGCAACCACTAATCTGCTTCTGTCTTAATATATTTGTCTTTTCTGGACATTTTATATAAACAGAATTATGCAAAATGTCATATTTTGCATTCAGTTTCTTTTTGCACAAAGTTTTAAGGTTTATTCATGTTGAAACATGAATTAGTGATGCAAATCCACTACAAAATAATATTTTATTGTGTTGTATATGTTACATTTTCTTTATCAAGGCAATCATATTTTATCATTAATATAAGCTAAATATTTTAATATCCTGTCTATAGAAAAAATTCCTGCTTATTTTCACATTTTAAAACATAGGAAAGTTGCTAAAAGTCGTATTTGCTATTTAAGCCAGACCTTGGGGAGGCTGAGATTCTTACTCTCCTGAGAAAATTTTGAGGGAAAAGCAAAAGCTTCAAAGCTGTAGACACCAAGATAGAGCTATTACAATATCTCGTGTGTGTGTGTGTGTGTGTGTGTGCGTGTGTGTGTGTATATATATATGATATATGTGTGTGTGTATATATATATGATATATGTGTGTGTGTATTTATGGATGCAGATGTGTACGTGTGTGTATACACACTCACACCCGTCCACCACGCCCCTAATTTAAAGTTTCTGGAAACTATCCTAAGGGTATATAATAAATAAATAAAGTATCATTTGTTCTGAAATTTGAGCCACATCCACCTTCCTTCTTCTGCCTTCCCTCGACTCCCTCACCAGACCTTCCCCCACCAGCTCAGCTTGACAGAAGGACCACAACGCTGGGTGAGTATTGCTACGAGACAGTGTTTCTGCTCTTTCCAGCTCCCTATCAAGGGACAGGGCATGCAGGGAAAGAGCAGAAACAATTTAGCCTCTAACTTTGAGCTGTAGAGGCTAAATTGTTGGATGAGTTGCTAGGGTTTTCATTCCTCTATCCGGCCTCTATTCATAGAGCTCTAACCAGGTGAGACAAGTCAAGAATATTAAGGCCCTGATTAATTTCTCCCTAGTTCAATCATAGGGCAGACTGTCAATGTCAGGGGAGGCAAACTGAAAAGAACAAAGCTTACAGACCCCACCCAGTATCCAGAGCAAAAGCTTGGAGACTAAGAGAGCTCTCAAAAACAATGAAGATTTAGATGATAAACTAAGAGGATGCTGTTAGTTCTGTGAGAGAAACAAGCTAAACTGTAGGCCAGCTATTTTACCAGAGACAACCAGTGAAATAGACAACTAAGAAAAACCTTTCTAGAGTCAAAACAAACTTTTAAGACAGTACTGAAAACCCACTCCTGCCCAAATTTAATTGGACCAGACTGCAGAGTAATTTATGCCCCAAGACATTGTCAAAAACAATAAAGCAATTAGCTCACAATTAGTGGAGTCTTAACAGTTGGATGTAATACCAATAGAAGCAAGATAGCTTAACAGAGATCGGAAAAAGTTACAAAGAGAACCCTATTAAAACACCTGTAATTCCATGATAATGCACATAGCTGAGGCTATCCCCTAGTAAGAATGAAATCAGAGTCTTCACACGGCAGGGATAATAGACTTCACTAACATATTCCACCCAAATCACTAAACAAATAAATAAGCAAACAACAATAAAAATTAACTCTAGAGAAAAAGATGGAAATCAATATTCAGAGGTGTGACAATATATCACCTAAAATATCATTTTTTAACAAATATTATGAGAGATGGAAAGAACAGAAAAACGTAACGCATACATAGGGGCGGGGGTGCAAACAGGCAAATTGTCTATGAGAGGGACCAGATGTCAGATTCAGACAAACAGTAATCCCTCTGGAAGGAACCAACTCCTGTCTAGCCAGAATAGAAAGGCTTCCCAGAGGTTCAGGCCTTTAGGTTCCTGGCAAAAGACTGCTGGGGAGGAACCAGAGTGACAGTAATAAAAAGACCTGTGTCTGTGAGTAATAAGAAACTGCAATATGTTCTGTAGTTTATCTTTTTTAAATACTTTGCTTTGCAGATGTGCATATATATATATATAATATAAAACTAGAAAATAATGGAAAAATAAAATATGTTTGTATCTGGAAAGTTAATTTACTCCTAAACCTTAAAAATGTTCCACCTTTTTCTAAATGCTAAATGGAATGCTAAATAGAAACATTTATTGGTTAGATTAAATTTAATGATTTAAGAAAATACATCACTTAAAATCGTCATCTTTATTATTATATGTTGAACCCTAGATACTTTTCTGCACTTATATCAAGAATATAAACACAATTTATAAGATCATTTCCCACTTAAACTGATTTTTCTTCTTTCCTACCAAGAGATTGTTTTAATCTATTTTTTTCAGACTACTACCATAGATATTTATAGAGATGCCACAACCATCTTGCATATTTGACAGTTTTGTTGTAATATGTTTGTTGTGGGAAATAATTATATCTATAAAACAAATTATTTGTTGCTTCATTGCTTCTAAAACCCTCTGGTACATGAGTTTCCTCTGTATTTGACATTTTGTGATGATAATACCAGATGTTAAACTAATAAATCCATATAGAAGTTCAAAGAACACAAATTAAAAGAGAGTTCCTAATTTTTCCACAAGTAACCAAATTAATAATTAAATAGAAACATGAAGGCTGTTCACTTAAGATTGGAAATAGTGGATTCTAAGATGTTTTCATATCTTACTGCAGAAAAAAGCCATGTAAGAGACTCTTAATGCTATCTACACACATGTAAAACTTCATCTATTAACCCAAATTGGATAAAACAGAAATAAAAATAAATTTGATAAATACGTTTAGGAATTCTTCCAAAGCAAAAATATAATATTATTAGACTATATTGTGCATTAATTCAAAGAATCATGTAGATTACCTGTGAAATTAAAAAAGAAAATACTTTCAATCAAGATACAACTACACTTTAAGTTCCTATCATTCTTTTTTTAAAATCATGAAGATCTATACCACAAAGGTTAAAGATTTTAAATATTTAGCAAAATGTACCTTTTAACCTTCTGTCTCTCAGAAGGCAATCCAAACTCTGTTTAATTCATTAAATTAATCCTTTGTGGCCACAGTAGAATAAAAATTTCATTTCTTTAGCATGCAAATGATGCTATTAATGTGCAGAAATATACAGCACAAAAGTCATTTACTTCTCTGAGTTAATTTTGTTCTAAAACCTACGATATATTTCATATGCAAGAAATAAAAATAAAAATCATTGTACAATTTAATCTGTCAGAAAATGCCAAACATTACTTTTGATTTTATGGATAAAAAATTTGTTTTAAAAATTGTTTTGGATGGATTGTGGGTATTTTCTTTTGGCACAAATTAGAATGGTGTCTACTTAGATTTACAGAATTACATCAAAAAGAGTAGAGCGTATTTGTTCTCTTTACCCAGTTTTTCCTATAATTCACAACTAGAATTAGTGTGGTCCATTTGTCACAACTCATGAAATGATATTGATACATTATTATGAACCCACATTCATGCTTTATTTAAATTTCTTCAATTTTTCCTGTCCTTCCCAAAATCCTATCTTGCCACATTAAATTAGTCATTGTATTTCGAGCTCCTCTTGGTTGTAATAAGTTTTCAGACTTTCCTTGTTTTTTGATGACCTTGTCAGTTTGAAAAGTACCGATCATGCATTTTGTAGAATACTCCTCAATTGGGATTTGTTTGATTCTTTTCTCAAGATTAGTATGTGGTTGTGGTTTTGGAGAGGAAGACTTTAGGGGTGTAGTACCATCCTCATCATATCATATCTAGGGTACGTACTATCACTTTGACGTAGATTTTCCCATTAATCTTGATCTTGGGTAGTGTTTGTCAGGTTTCTTTACTATAAAGTAATTCTTTTTTTCTCTGTTTCCAAAGTGTACTCTTTGGAAGAAAGTTGCCGTGTATGAGTTGATACTTAAGGAGCGGGGAGTAGTGCTTCATCTCTTAAGTGTGGAGTGATTACCTAAATTATTTGAAATTCTTTTGCTCCAAAATTTGTCTGTTCTCCCTCATTAATTTATTTTTTCAATTATTTTTAATATCGGGAGGCACACGTGGGTATTTAATTTATACCTTGGGTTATAACCCAATACTACTTTATTTTCTTGCTCAATTGTTTCGGATTTGGCCATTAAGAGCTCTTTCACTTGACCCTTGTCCCTTTGACATAACCTCATTTCCCCTCCTCTTTTGAGCACTTCCATATATTCTGGTACTGCAAGATACTCTAGGCTTATCTTGTATATTTCCTGTCCCATTCCTAGAATCAACAATTTTGTCAAGGAGCCTCGGTTCTTTTTATTGGAGAATGACATTGAAAGCCAAAATCTGTGCACTAGGTGTGCTCAGATTACTACTTGGTTCTTATTGTTTCTATGCTCTCTAAGCTGAACAAATAGACATATGCATATATACTAACCTTGCATATATGCACATATACAAAAATATATACATACCCATACATACATATATATATATACATTTATCTGTATCTATATTAAAGTAAATGAGTTCATTAGATTCTCTTAATTCATTGCCACACAGGTCATTCTAACCTCTTTTTCTTGCTTGTATTCCTATTCCAACAGTGAGAAACCTGGCTCTCACCATCTGCTGTTCACTTACTTAATCATTCAATTCCAATATCCATGCATAGAAGTTTCAGAATTGCTAACACAAATGCCAGTGGGAAATAACTTTACTGAATAGAGAACAGTGCTAGGTAGAGTCACTTTTGTCTTTAGTCGTATAGATTCCATTCATTTTTAAAGTTATTAGGTTAGAATCTTTGTCTGCAAACCCTTCAGCGAGGTTGTTTTATGATTCTAAAATATATTTAGATTATTTTCTCACCGTTTCCATTCCATCTGAGGATCTACCAACTTTCTATATGTGTATATTAGGTGTATACATGTTAAGAGTCACTCTTTGTGCTATAAAGTTATAGGATTTTTAACAAATGCAAAATGTTATGTATTCACTATTATGATATGGTACAGAATACTTTCACTGCCATAAAAATGTCCTATGTTTCACCTATTCAACTCTGTCCTACCTTGAACCCCTGTGAACCACAGGTCTTTTTCCTATCTCTTGTTTTTTCTTTGGTGAAATGACATATAATTGGACTCATATGGTACATAGATTTTTCAGACTACTTTCTTTCCCTCAGCAACATGCATTTCAGATTTATTCATGGCTTGATAGCACATTACTTTTAATCATTGAATAATATTCTCTCATATGAATGTAACGTTGTTTGTTTATCCATTCATCTTTTAAGGATATCTTGATTGTTTCCAGGTTTTGGAGATATGAATAAAGGTGTTATAAACATTCATGTGCAGATTTTTTTCAAATCAGTTGGTTAAATGACTACTAACGTATTCTTGTATTGTACGGTAAGATTATGTTTATGTTTAGCTTTGTAAGAAACTCTCAAACCATATCTCAAAGTGGCTTTATCATTTTTCATTCCCACCAACAATGAATAAGAGTACATGCTGCTCCATTTTTTACTGCTAATTGCTATTTTCAAGTTTTTGAATTCTAGAATTTCTAATAAATGTTCAACGGTATCTCATTGTTGATTTAATTTGTTTCTCTAATGGTGAATATGTTAAACACCTTTTTATATTCCTATGTGTCATCTGCATATCTTCTTTGATGAGGTATTTGTTGAGATCATTTGTCCTTTTTCTTATTGAGTGTTTTATTTTCTATCGCTAAGTCTTAAAAGATCTTTATATGTTCTGGATATGATATTTTCCTGCATGTGTGATTTGTAAATGTTTTCTCCATTGTCTTTTACAGAACAAACGTTTTTATAAAATCCAATTTCTAATTTTTTCCTTCATGAATCATTATTTTAGTGTTGTATCTAAAATCTCATCTCAAAACACAAGATTTTGCAATTTTTTCTGTGTTTTCCTCTAGAAGCTTTTAAGATCTAGATCCATTTTGTTTCAATATTTATTTAAATAGTGAGGTTGTGTTTGAGTTCATTTTTTTTTTTAATGGACATCTGAGTATTCCGGCATCATTTGTCAAAAAGACTTTCTTTTCTTCATGGAATTGTATTTGTACTTTTGTAAATAATCAGTTGACTATGTTTGTCTGGGTTTATATTTCAGTTCTCTGTTATTTTCCATTGATCTATGTGTCTTTATTTTTCCTGCCAATACCATGGTATCTTAACTACTGTAGACTTGTATGAACTCTTAATAATTTGTAAAATGTGTCCTCTAACTTTGCTCTTCCTTTTCAATGTTGTGTTGGCTATTCTAGACCTTCTACCTTTCCAAATACACTTCAAAAATAAATTTGTTGATGTCTAAAAAAACAGCTTGCTGATATTTTATTGGAATTATCTTAAATCTACAGATCAAATTGAGCAATTGTCGTCTTAACAATATTGAATCTTCCAATAGATAAACATGTCATATGTCTTTGTTTATTTAATATTATTTGATTTTTTTTCTCCATCAGTATTTTGTAATTTCCTGCATATAGGCTTATACCTAAGAATTTCATGTTTGGAGATGTTGTTGTAAATTATATTTTTTTAAATTCCAAATACCTATTGCTCTTTGTTGATATGTAGATAAGCAATAAACTTTTGTCTATTAACTTTGTAACCTATGACCTTGCTATATATATATATATATATTTTTTTTAGTTCCAGGAGTCTTTATTTATTTACTTTTATGAATTCTTTGGATTTTCTGCAGAGACAAACCTGCTATTTGTGATTAGAGATGTTTTATTTTTCTTTTCCAGTCTGTGTGTCCTATTTATTAATTGACAAATAATAGTTCTATATATTCATGGGGTACATCATAAATATATCATACATATAATGTATAATAATCTGATCAGGGTAATTAACATATCCATCATCTCATCTCAAACATTTATCTAATTTCTTGGTGTTGGGAGCATTCAATATCCTCCTTCTAGCAATTTGAAACTATATAATATATTATCGTTAACTATAGTCATTTTGCAGTGATATAGAACAATAGAATGCGTCTCTCCTATCTAGGTATGTTTCTATCCTTTAACAAATTTCTCCCTATTCTTGCCTTTCCCCCCATTCTTGCCTTTCCCCCAACCCTTCACAGCCTCTAGTATCCTCTGTTCTACTTCTTACTTCTAAGATCAACTTTTTTAGCTTCCACATGTGAGTCAGAACATGTGGTGTTTAATTTTATCTCCTTTTATTGTCTCAGTGAACTATCTAGCACTTTCAGTATGAAGAGTTATGCCATGTTCTTGACCTTAATGGAGGAAATGAGTCTAGTTTCTTACCAAGAAGTATAGTAAGTTATGATGTTAGCTGGTTTTTCTGTTTGTTTGTTTGTTTGTTTGCTTGTTTTTGAGACAGAGTCTCACTCTGTCACCAGGTGCCAGGCTGGTGCAGGTGCAATGGCACGACCTTGACTCACTGCAACCTCCGCCTCCCGGATTCAAGCAATTCCCCTGCCTCAGCCTACTGAGTAGCTGGGACTACAGGCACGCACCACCATGCCCAGCTAATTTTTTTGTATTTTTAGTAGAGACGGGGTTTCACCACGTTGGCCAGGATGGTCTTGATCTCTTGACCTCCTGATTCACCCGCCTCGGCCTCCCGAAGTGCTGGGATTACAGGCGTGAGCCACCGCACCTGGCCTGATGTTAGCTGTTTTAATAGATTTTTAATCAAGTTGGGGAAGTTCCCTTCCATTCCTACTTTGCTCAATGTTTTTATAATAAATGTTTACTGAATTTTATCATGTGCATTCATATACCAATTGGCATGGTCATATGATATTTCTTCTTTAGTTTGTTGATGTGGTAGATCACACTGGTTGATTTTTGAATACTGAACCAGGCTTGCATTACCTGGAACAAAGTTCATTTTGTGGTAGTTATAATTCTTTGGGTATTTCGTTGGTAATTTTTCATTCTTATAGTGCTTTTATCTAGTTTAGGTATTAGAGTAATTATGACTTCATAGAATGACTTAGGAGGTGTTCTGTCTGATTCTATTTTCTGGAAGATATTCTGTATATGTATTATAATTTTACACTTAAAACTTTACCAAAACTCTCTGGGCCATGTACTTATTTCAAGGAGAAGAACATTAGAAATATTTCAATTTCTTTAGAAGATATATGGCTTTTAGGCTTCTCTTCTTCCCCCTGCCCTCCTGCACCCCCTACTCCTCCTCATTCTACTTCTTCTTCTTCTCCTTCTTCTATCTCTTCTTCCTTCTTCCTTCTTCTTTTTCTTCTTTTTTCTTTTTCCTAAGAAACAAGGTCTCATTATGCTGTCCAGGTTAGATTTGAACTCCTGGGCTCAAGCTACACTCCTGCCTCAGCCTCCCGTGTCACTAAGACCACTATACCCACCTTATTTCTTCTTATTTGAATATTTATAATTTGAATCTTCCAAATAATCAGTCAATTAATTGATCAAATTTGAGGATATAGACTTCTTAGATTATCCCTTTATTATTCTTTTTATTTTCATGGGATCAGTAGTGATGACTCATCCTTCATGTCTTTTATTAACAATTTGTGTCTTCTTTTTTTGGTTATTCTGGCTACTGGTTGATTCATTTTATTGACATTTTCAAAGAATAAGGTTTTGGTTTTGTTAATTTTCTGTTTTAAATTTTGTTGAATTTTGCCTTATGTTTTATTTATTTTATTCTGCTTGCGTTAGACACAACTTTCACTAATTTCTTCAAGTGAAGCAGAGGTTATTGATTTTAGATCTTTCTTTTTTTCTAATCTATGCATTTAATGCTATACATTTTCCTTTAATTACTGTTTTACTGGATCTCCCAAACTTTAATAAGTTGTATTTTCATTATAAATGAGTTTCAAAGATTCCTAATTTTTCTTGAGACTTATTGTTTGGGCCCATATGATATTTTAAACTGTATATTTAATGTCAAAATATTTGTGAATTGTTTAGCTATCTTTCTGTTATGGATTTCTGTTTGAATTTAATTGTGGTCTGAGAACAAACTTTGTATTACTTCTATTCTTTAACCTCTGTTGTGTTTTATACTTTATAATGTGGTTTATCTCTGTGCTTGTTTTATATGAGCCTGACAGAAATGTATATTTTTCTATTTTTCTAAGGATTGTCCTATAAATGTCTATTTGATCAATTTGCTTGATGTTGCTATTCAGATCAACTATATCCTCATATCCATTCTGTCTGCTTGATTTATCAGCTACTGAGGAAAGTGTTAAAGTCTCCAACTATAATTTCGCCTTTCAGTTCTTTTTTTTTTTTCGTCTTATGTATTTTGCTTCCTATTGCCAGGTGCACATATGTTTAAGATTGTTACGTCTTCTTAAGGAATCGCTCCTCTTATTATTATGTAGTGATCCTCCCCTTTCCTATTAATTTTCTTTATTCTGAAGTGCTTATTGTCTAAAACTAGATAAATATGTGAGCTTTCTTTTAATTGAAGCTAATTTAAAAAAGTTTCTTTTAGTTAGAGTTATAAGTTTCTCCATTAACTTTTAACATATCAGAGTCTTATACATAAGTAAGTTGCTTAAAGATAACTTATAGTTGAGTCTTGTTTTTCTGTCTACTCTGAAAACGTCTGTCTGAATTAGTATATTAAGGTCATTAATATTTAAAACTATTTCATATATTTGGATTAATACCTACCATGTTTATATGTTTATAATTGTTTTATAGTCATTGTATTTGTTTGTTTTTATCTATTTGGGTTTTTTTTATTTCTTTGAGTTTATTGAGCATTTAAGTGATTCCATTTTATCATCTGTCTTAGTGTATCAATTATACTCTTTTTGGAAGTTTTTTAATGATTGCACTGGGTTTTAAATATACAGTTTAAATTAATCTAAGCCCACCTTCAAGCCACACTAATCCACTCTCAGGTAGTGGCCGTACTTTTTAATAGAATATTCCCAATTGCTCCTTCCTTTGCCTTGTGATATTACTTGCCAAACATTTCATTTATTCATATGCTATAATTACCCATGTATTGTTGCTATTATTGCTTTAAACAATGGTTACCTTTTACATCAATTAAGAGTAATAAAATAATTTAACCTTGATTTATTCCTTATCCAACACCCTTTGTATTAGGATCTATATAATTTTTTCTCCTGCATTAAGAAATCTTTTAGCATTTCTAGCATTACACTTCTGATGGTGATTTCCTTTAGTTTTTATTGTCTGAGAAAGCCCTTACTTCTCATTAACTTTTGAAAGGTAATCTTGCTTGAGATAGAATTCTAGATTGGTGAGATTTTTTTTTCTTTCAACACTTTAATATTGTATTCCATTCTTTTCTTGCTTGCAAGTTTTCTATTGAGAAGTGTGCTATAGTTCTTATCCTTGTTCGTCTATAGGTAGGTGTTTCTTCCCTCTGGTTTCTTCAAGATTTTCTGTGTGTTTGATTTTCTGTAGTTGGAACATAATATGTCTAGGAATAAATTATTTTTGGTACAAATTCCACAGGATTTTCATCACATTTTCTAGATCTGTGGTTTGAAGTGATTTGTCATTTTTGAAAATATTTTACCCATTATTACTGCACATATTTCTTCTTCTGAGCTCTCCTTTTTTCTCCGCATGGTATTCCACTTGCCTCTGTATTATACCTTTTGAAAATTTCCTACAGTTCTCGGATGTTCTCTTTTTTTAAAGCTGCTTTTTCTTTCACATTAAGTTTGGAGTTTCTACTGACCTGGCTTTAAGCATACTGATTCTTTCCTGGGCCATGTTGAATCTACTGATAAGTCCATCAAAAGCATCTTCATTTCTCTTCCAGTTTTTAAACATTTATATTATTTCTTTTTTATTTTTATTAGTTTTATCTGCTTTTATAACTCATCTGCTCTTGTAAGTTGTCTTTTTTTTTTTTTTTTTTTAACATTAGATAACTTAGCATATTAATCATGGTTATGTTCTGTCTGATGATTTCAAAATCTGTCTCAAATCTGAGTCTGGATCTGCTGCTTTTCTTTTCTATTCAATGTGTTTCTCTTTTCCTTTTAGCAGGACTCATATTTTTTTAGTTGAAATCTGGATACAATGTATCAGATAACAGAAATTAAAGTAATAGGCATCTAGGGTGAGGTTCTGTGTTAATATGGTTAGGATTTGAGCTGTTTTCATTTTTTTTTATTATACTTTAAGTTCTGGGGTACATGTGTGTAACATGCAGGTTTGTTACATAGGTATGCACATGCCATGGTGGTTCACTATGAAGAAACTGCATCAACCAATTGGCAAAACAACCAACTAGCATTAAAATGTCAAGATTAAATTCGCACATAACAATATTAACTGAAATGTAAATAGGCTAACTGTCCCAATTAAAAGACATAGACTGGCAAACTGGATAGAGTTAAGACTCATCGGTGTGCTGTATTCAGGAAACCCATCTCACATGCAAAGACACACTTAGGCTCAAAATAAAGGGATGGAGGAAGATTTACCAAGAAAATGGAGAGCAAATAAAAGCAGGAGTTGCAATCCTAGTCTCTGATAAAACAGAATTTAAACCAACAAAGATCAAAAGAGACAAAAAAAGGGCATTATATAATGGTAAAGGGATCAATGCAACAAGAAGAGCTAACTATCCTGAACATATATGAGATGTTTTTAATGTTTATTGTACTGGTAGTTCTGATTCCTGCTTTGTCACCTCGGAATATGATTTTCCTTGCCTTTTGGTGTGCCTTGTCATTTTTTTCTTTGTTGACTTTGGAAAACCAGATGTGTTGTACTAAGAAATAGAAAGTGATTTAAATGGACCTTTGGTTTATGTGGCTATGTGTTGGGCTTTGTTTAATGTTTGCTATGGGTAGAAGTGGCAATGTCTTCACATTTCTCTGTCATTTTTGTTTCCATCTTCTCTCTTGACTTGTAGACTCACTAAGTTATTCTAGTTAAAGAAGAAAGTCTGTGCCTCGCAACTTTTTAAGTGACGATTCACAATCATCATACTGAAGCCCTATTGGTGAGATGATGAGAGGAAAAACAACTTATAATCTTTCAATTAAGTCTCAGCCTTTTACTGGACCTGTATTTCTGGCTGTGACTTTCATATATGTTTCTTTTTAAACAGCTTCCCAACCTTCCATCTAAACCACCCATACCTGTTGAGACAGAAAGCCTAGAAGAAGCTAGAATAAAGAAATGGCTTTCCTTCATAATCCTGGAAGAAGGCTCTGATAAATTCTCTCCCCGTAGGAAATAGGTTTTGTCATGTAGAAGACACTTAACAGGTTTCACAATGATTGCTCCTGTCCTCTCCCTAGAATGGCATCTTAGATTTTCACTGTCAGAATGTGGTGGGACTTCAGACAGGAAATCAAAGTGTGAGGTCTGCTTAAGCCTGAGGCTCCCAACACTCACACTTGTGGTAGTTCCCTCTCAACCTCTAGTAATTAATCAAGATACTTTTTATTTGACATTTTTTATTTTTATTTTTCAGGGTACATAGTAGGCATATACATTTATGGGGTACTTGAGATGTTTTGATATAGGCATGCAATGGACAATAATCACATCATAGGAAATAGGGTATCTATCACTTAAGCATTTATCCTTTGTGTTACAAATAATCCAATTATACTCTTTCAGTTATTTTTAAATGTACAATCAAGTTATTACTGACTGTAGTCACCTGTTGTATTATCAGATAGAGCAGGTCTTATTCATTCTTTCTAACTAGTTTTTTGTACTCATTACCCTCCACCTTCCCACTACAACTCCCCACTATTCTTCCCAGTCTCTGGTAACCATCCTTCTACTCTCCACATCCATGAGGTCAATTGTTTTGACTTTTAGATTCCACATATAAGTGAGAACTTGTGATGTTTGTTTTTCTGTGCCTGGCTTATTTCACTTACCATAATGATCTCCAGTTCCATCCATGTTTTTGCAAATGACAGAATTCTTTTGTTATAGGTGAATAGTTCTTCACTGTGTATACGTAGTACTTCACTGTGTAGATGTACTACGTTTTCTTTACCCATTCATCTGTTGATGGGCACTTAGGTTGCTTCCAAATCTTAGATATTGTGAACAGTGCTGTAATAAACATGGGAGTGCAGATATCTCTTTGAGGTAATATTTTCTTTCTTTTTGGTACATACCCAGCAGTGGGATTGCTGGATCATATGGTACCTATATTTTTAGTTTTTTTTTTCGAGAAACCTCCAAACTGTTTTCCATAGTACTTGTACTAATTTACATTCCCACAGCAGCGTGCCAGTGTTCCCTTTTCTCCACATCCTCACCAGCATTTGTTACTGTCTGTCTTTTGGCAATAAATCATTGCCAATTTAACTGTGGAGAGAGATATCCCATTGTAGTTTTGATTTGCATTTCTCTGGTGAGCAGTGATGCTGAACACCTTTTCATATGCCTGTTTTCTATTTGTATGTTTTTTTT
Source organism: Aotus nancymaae (assembly GCF_030222135.1). Taxonomy (NCBI): domain Eukaryota; kingdom Metazoa; phylum Chordata; class Mammalia; order Primates; family Aotidae; genus Aotus; species Aotus nancymaae. Next base: position 5,907,218 of record NW_026988532.1, on the reverse strand, counting down.
GGTGAAATATCTATTTGAATCTTTTAGCCATTTTTAATGGGATTATTAGATTTTTTCCAAAGTTGTTTGTGCTCCTTATATGTTCTTGTTATTAATCCCTTGTCAGATGAGTAATTTGGAAATATTTTCTTTGATTCTGTGGGTTGTCTCTTCACTTTGTTGAATGTATCCTTTGCTATGCAGAAGCTTTATTACTTGGTGTGACCCAATTTGTCCATTTTTGGTTTGGTTATCTGGGCTTGTGGGGTATTGTTCAATAAATTTTTGCCCAAACCAATGTCCTGGAGATTTTCTTCAATGTTTTCTTGTCATAGTTTCACAGTTTGGGATCTTAGAGTTAAGTCTTGTATCCATTTTGATTTAATTTGGTATAAATCCAGTTTACCCAGCACCATTCATTGAAGAGACTCTTTTCCTTAATGTATGTTTTTGGCACCTTTGTCAAAAATGAGTTCACTGTAGGTCTGTGAATTTTTTCTTAGTTCTCTCTTCTGTTTCATTGGTCTCTCTGTCTGTTTTTATGCCAAAATTGTATATCTGTTCTTTATGCCATGCTGTTTTGATTTTTACAGATCTGTAATATAATTTGAAGTTAAATAATATGATTCCTCCAGTTTTGTACTTTGCATAGAATAGCTTTGACTTTTTTTTTTGCTTGGGCTTTGGCTATTTTAGGCTATTTTTCATTAATCAAACAAAATTAATGTAAGTGTCTCTACAAGATTGTGGTTCTACTGCTTCTGCTATAGGAAAGTAGATTTCATCTGACTCTGAAGTCACCTGTCTCTCTAGATTTTGGTGTGGCTATTTGTGATGAATCTAAGAAAAGTCATTTATTTTTCAGTGTGTCAAGCTTTTTCTTGTTCTTCCAAAGGTTTTATATGTGGGGAGTTAAAACTGGAAGTCTCTGGTAGGTGTTTAACACAGTTTAATTTCAGAAAATTATTAGAAATTTTACTAAATTTTTCCCAAGTGCCCATATGGTAAAATGTATAGTCTTGTGAAAATCTCCAGTTTCAAATTTGTAATATATTCTCACCTTGGAAAAGGCGTGGAAGAAACTGTTGATTCCCTTAGGGTGAGGAAGGGGACTTCAAACTCAGTGGTTATCCTCAACATCTGAGATATTGCCTTCCACGATTCTGAATTTCAGTTTTGTTTTGAGTTAGATATACATTAAATATTTACTGAACAGATTTGAATCCACTTTAGCTAATGTAGTGTTTCAAATAAGATTAGATTTGTTTGATGCAATTAACCATAGAAGCAGTATTTCCAAAGAATTAATTGGAACAATATAGAAGAATTTTTTTTCAAATTCAAGGAATATAATTTTATCTAAAATATAGATGTTTAATAAGGGTATGGTTTAAAAATGTATTCCAGTTGCATTAATCCCTTGTTTCTGGAAATGGCTTATCTAAATACAGAACAAAATTAGTCCATTTCTTGATTTCCCATTTATCTTCTAAGATTGAGTTAACAAGGCTAGTAATGAGAATCCATTACTTAGAGGTGACTTAAGTAGCCCAATAGACTGAAGATCTCTCAGATTATGTTATGCTGTTACAAAGACAGTTCTCAGACCTTTACTTACGAAAGGAAGAATTATATGATTCTATTGTATGGGATTCCAGGCATTCTATATTATATCACTAACCCTTTGCCTGCAAAACATTTTCTTCTACATTCCTCAAGTGGAGCATTCATTACATACCAGCTGACTTGTGCAATCAGTCCAAAACCTTGGAAACACCTTTATAGAACTGACACTCATCTTTTAAGTTGTGGATAATTTACATCTTAATCCACCTAAAGACTAGAAGATTGTCTGTTAGCTCACAATTCTGTAGTAGGCATAGGAAATACTGAGCTAGAGACTCAATTCATCTCACCAGCCCACTTGTATAAATTCACAGCTTAGTGGGAGAGACAGAGAAGGAACAGACAGTTACACTACTCTGAGATAAATATTATGTTTGAGGTTAATATAAAATCTTCCCCAATCTCTATGTTTGGAATGATTTGATCATTTTTCTTTGCTTATACTAACCTTATTTTACTTATTTCATTTTATATTATGATAAATTATTTTCATAATCTGTTAATTCAATATAACATTCATGAAGAGAGATAAAATGTTATTTATTGCTTTATTTAAGTATAATGATTTGACCAGAGAACAGCTTTGACCAGACAACAGCTGTTCAAAAAGTTTTGCAAAATAAACCTTTAATATTTTACTATTATATAAATAACACTTCCTATCAAAATAATCTTTCTATTACAAAGCATATAAAAATTTTGGAAGTCCTTACATTTGGTACTACATGATATAGCTTGTAGGTAACTATTTTATGTTTAGAGTCCAATAGCTCCTTTAAATTAAAGTTTATGATTTTTTATTGGAGCATGATTAGACAATGCATAAAAATAGAATAATATCTCAAATGCAAAATGCTTCTAAAGAATATGACAATCATGAAATCTAAAGATGCTTGGCGAGAATTTATCATGCTTTAAAGTTTAAATATAACTAAAAATGGAAGAAAGTCTAATCTGAAGTAAATATTAAGAAAACTTTGACAAAATCAAGTTCTTTTGAAAATTAAAAATGAGTAAATATAGATATAAATAATGATATTGTTTAAATATTTAAAAAGTTATGTCAAAACACATATTTAATCACTGATTTTAAGACACCATTAACATTACTAGATACAGGCCAATGAAAGCTAAAAAATAATCAGTTTACTAAAGATATTTCACTTTTATTCATTTTTATTTGCATTCATTTTCATTCAAAAGAAGTAAAATCCAATACCCTGCATTGTATTGTTTAAGAACAGTAAATTTCCTCCAAAGTGTGACATATACCTACACAAATTGGCTGTTGATGTGAATTGATACTCAGCAACTGTTTGGAGTAAGGAGGAGGAAGAAAAGGGAGGTTATAATTCAATCAGAGCTCTTCCTTGTGGAAGTGGACAGTTTTGTGTAAAGATTACAGAATCATAGCATCATTTACTTGAATGACATCTTAATGAATGATAGATAATAGGCATGAGTAAGGCAAACCTTCTTGAAGATGTTTAGAATTAAGTAATATATGCACTTTTAATGGAATTGAGTGGGAAATCTCTTTTTTTAAATCATTTATTCACTCAGCATATATCTACTGAATACATCTATGTACAAGGCGTGATGTCTTGTGAGAAGAGGTTTATGAAAATGTTACCTCATCCTTCTCTTTCTCTCTACTTTGCTCTTTTCCTTTGTTCAGAAAACGTGTAATGTAATATTTATTCTAGAATTTTATGTGGTTATTTGCTTTATTTGTCCATCTTATTTTCATAGTTGAAATAACTTTGTACAGCGGATGCTATAGAGTGTCAGCCAGAACACTCCCTTCAGAGAAGAGGCACTCCAAGCTATGGCTAGCAGGCATCTCACAGTTGCATTCATTCAACTGCCCTCACCTAAATACTGTATCCCTTCCTCTGGAGCAGCCTGCATCCAATGTCTGGTTGAGGTAGGTGTAACAATGCCTGGTCCCTGTACCTTAGTTTGGGAAAACCCTGAAGTATCAGCTTAGCTCCTGTGCTGTCTGTAGTAATGCCTGAAGGCCTGAGCCCGCTGTTGCAACTGCATTGAACTTAAACTTATCCCTCTGCCAGTCACTTCCTGTCAAGGGTTGTCCCTAAATATATGTCAGTATAATCTGCACACATAGCTCCTCAGTTTCTATATAGAGCTGACCTGGAAGAGTTAGTACTAGAAGTGACCTAGAAAGAAGGCTCTAAAAGGAGATTTTGGAACTACATCACCTCTGGTCAACTGGCAGGAAGTACAATTACTGGATTGTTGAGATGGTGTAATTGTTAAGAATTTTACTGGTGGCAAACTGGATAGAAAGATGTGTGTTAATGATTGCACTATTTTTAGTATTTCAGAGATACAAGAAAATTAATAAATGTAAAGACTATTGAATTAAATTGCTTTTCTGAGTAGTACTGATGTCTTAGAGAAAGACAAGCTGAGAGTGATTAATAATTAAACAAAGCTCAAAAGTGAACATTTGATGGTTTCCTCGGCAGCCCATAAAGAGACTTCCATCTTCCGCATTCAGAGAACAGAAAAAGCTGAGGAAAAGGCGAGCTCCAGAGAAGATTCAATTCTCAATCCTAGGAATTTTCTTGTAGCAGAGTAAGGGCTCCGATTGAGAAGAAACGGGACTCTAACACTTGGATGGAGTTAGCTGATATTGTAGCAGGAGTGGCCGGGGGAAACGGATCTCTCGAACACTGAATAAAGGAGGGAAGAGTTTATTCGGCTGGGAGACCAGGCAGTAATTTGTCGAAAGCCCAGCTCATTTAACAAAGGAAGGTTCTGCCTTTATATAGGCTTATACTTTAGATGTTACACGTGGAAGAATCTTAGGTTTATAGCTTTAGGAATCACATATGAAAAGGGTTCCGGTTTACAGTTTTAGGACTCACATGTGAAAAGGTCTCTGTTTACAGTTTCAGGAACCACGTATGAAATGGTTCTGGTTTACAGTTTTAGGACTCACATGTGAAAAGGTCTCTGGTTTGATCTTGTTTTAAGTAAAAATAGTGTCTTACAGAGAGTTTCCCCAAGACCAAGCATGTTATTTTCAGGAAGGAGATTCAGGAGGCGCCAGCTGGCCTGCTCTCTCTTCTATTGAGCTGCACAGTGGATGACAGAGGGGGAGGGAATCCCAGATGCCTGGGTCTCCTTCCTCAATATGATGCACTTCAGACCTTAAAACTCAGAATGCATCCATGAACTTACATAAACGGAACTGTCTTCCTTGGTAAAGTCTAGCAAGCCCCTTTTCTTGAGGCTAATGTAGAGACTTCTGCCTCATAAGACAACAGAAGGGTTGTTCTGAGCCTGCTGATACAGGAAAGGGACTATGTGCAGATGGAGCTACAGGATCTAGCCAACACGTGCCGGCCATGGCTGTAAGAGTACATATGAAACTGGTTCTTGAAGTGCTCAATCAAGGTGGGGGGTTGGAATATAAAACTTGAGAAAAGAAAGTGCATTGATATGGAAACACTCTACCTAGAAAAGAATTTAAAGTCCAACATAAGACCTCTAATGGTATCGTGCTGTGAGGATGGCTCTTGCAACCTGGGAAAAGTAATGGCCTATACTATATTAAGTAGAAATGTATGGCCGGGTGTGGTGTCTCACACCTGTAGCACTTTGGGAGGCTGAAGTGGGTGGATTACTAGAGGTCAGGAGTTTGAAACCAGCCTGGCCAACGTGGTGAAAACCCAATCTCTACTAAAAATAACAAAAAAATTAGCAGGGAGTGGTGTTGGGTGCCCATAAACCCAGCTACTTGGGAGGCTAAGGCAGGAGAATTGCCTGAACCCAGGAGGCGGAAGTTGCAACGAGACAAGATTGCCCCACTGCACTCCAGCCTGGGAGATAGAGTGAAACTCTATCTCAAAAATAAATAAATAAATAAATAAATAAATAAATAAATAAATGTATATATCAGATAGTAGAGAAAGGAATCAAAATGCTTAGAGAAGTGGTCATTCCAGATAAACTGTGTAGCCCTGGAAAATCCACAAGCTGGCCATAATTCAAGGAGAGCTTGAAGATCATGCCAGTTACCAACTTGGTAAAGAATGGTCCCAGTATTATTGAGAAGCTCAATGATACCTCTCTTCTGTAGGCCAGGGATAAAGTTGGGAGTTGCTGTTATGGAAATGGGCTTCCTAAAACAGTGAGTATCATGGGACCCCAAAATGAGAGAAGACAGGTTAAAATATTGGAAGCAAGGTGGAAACAACCATTACAATCAGTGACAAGCTTAAGATGTCAGCCAGAGGACCTTTCCTACAGAGAGCTATGAAAATACTTAATAGATTGTTTTCAGAGGAGCAAGGTACATGGTCAGTCAATGAAGTTATTTCTTAATTTACAACATCAAAATTGTTGAGAACCAGCCCAACCCTCTACATGGGTGCCCCCGTGTCCCGGCATTGATGAGGGAGTGAGAAAAGAAATAAAGACAAAGACACAAGAATAGAATTTTGCAGCATGGATCCAGGGGTCCAACGCACTCTTGCGGGGTGATCCATGTTGGCATTGAGCTCTGGGCTTCACGAGCTTTTATTGGGTGCATTATCTTGTTAATCTTGCAGGCTGTGGGGAGGGGGGTTGAGAAGATAGCTGGAGGAAGAGCACGTGTCTGCAGCATTTAATAGCACACGTGGTTCTCCTAAGAAATGCTAATTAAGGACACTGAGATTTTACCACCCATTGTCTATCTAGGTGTTTTGGCAAGAAAGGTGCAGTGGATAAGGCACCATAAAGTCTGACCACACACAATGCATCAAGGGGCTTTTATCTCCCGAGTATTGTGCACACAGGGCAATCAGAATTGCTCCATATTCTGAGAACATAGGCACAGCCTGTGGTGTTCCGGTGATCTCTGTCCTGTAAGGCTGTCCAGCCTTACCAGCTCCCATTAGCAAAGACCCTCCCGAGTCTTGTGAGCAGAGGTTGCATTACTTCCCAGAGTCTTTTGCATAAACTCCTTTTATGAGATCCTCACACAAACTCTAGTTGGGAAGAGTTGTGGGACCAAAGCAGTTTTTTCTGCTCTGCAACCACACAGCAGTGTTTCGCAGTTGTAGGGCGCTCTCAGACGGTCTTTACCATAGGCCTCATGTTGCCCCTTGATCTCTGCTTTTATTTTACTGCACCACAGTTTGGATATGATCTGTGGCACAAATTTTAGTGTATAAAAAGTAAAGCAAGCTTGTAATCATTTAACTATAAGTAACACAGGTCTGTCCCTGGCCATCTCTTCCCACATCAATGCATTAGAATTTATAACTAGGAGAAAGAAGGAAATCATGCTAATAAAATTTAAGAATTTTTATATATATATTTTTTTAAGAGTTTATATTCTTAACTCAGTTCTCAGATCTAGAACCTATTGACCAAAGAGGATGAGACCCTTTAAGAGAAGATCCTGAAATACTACAGAAATCATGTACAATAATGATTTCTTCAGTCTTTTCCTGAAGGGAATTATGGCTACTTCCTCAGATAAGGATTTACTGGAGAAAGAGGAATGCCTGGACATTTAGAGAACTATTAGGCACGGTATCCTAGTTGACACTTACATCTTGATCCAAAATGCCATCATGGTCCCATGTTAGAAGGATTATAGGTGTCAGTTGTGGCTGCTGAGTTAGAAACTGTAGTTTATTCAATTGTTTTTTTTTTTCCTGTAAATTTTCTTAAGAAACAAGACAAACTAGAGTCCTGATCTGTCCAAACACTCTATTAGAAGAGAATTAGCAGCATAAGAATATAATAAGTAAATTGAAAGTGATATACTTCTCTGATCCCCCATTTAGTACAGAGACACTCACTCAGCTTCTGGAAGTATGGGTTGCCGAGAGCTCACATTAGTAATCCTCACTAGGATCTGTCTTTGGCTTATAGAAGTTTTTCTCCCTTTTGCTTTCATTTCATTCCTAAAGCCAGAATGCAGATATGTCAATCTAGAACTTGAGAAATATACAATTAACGATCTACACTGTCTGTTCCAAAACATGCTGCCACACTACTGCTGCTGTGAAACGAGCCAGAGGCCCTGGCGATGCCGGTGAAAATCAGACAATTCAAAGAAATGCTTTTATTTAGTTCTGCAGCTGCTGCTATTGAAGTTGAATTCTGTGTCTTGGATGGTCTTTTTTGGCACTAGACCTGAAACTCACGCATAGTCCCTTGAGGTTGCAAGACCACCAAATTGCTACCGGATACTGATTGGTCAAGAGCCTACCTGACTTTTTCATGACACAACTTAAAAACACACATACACACCATGCAGCCAACCATTTTCCCACTATTTGCTTTTAGATCTACATACTGGACGTGATACTAGATCATTTGTCCAGGTTATTTCCAAAAAGGAAGAGGTTGGAATCCAAATCATTTTATTTTCGGATGGATGTTCATGCCTTATGTTAACTTTCTCCCATATTGCCCAGAAAATTTGAATTCTACATACCAAAAAAATTGGAGTGAAGTTGTTAAAAAACAACAACAAACAAAAAAGAAACAACAACAACAAAAATAAATAAAAAAATAATATCTGTTAAACACTCTCCAAAGCTATGAGTACTTAGTCTTATATCTGTTTTTTAAAAGAGGTTACATGAGAGAGCCTTCCCAACGCAAAAACAGTAAACAAGGGGTCTTATCTCTCTATGTTAGATCTAGAAGTTTAAATGTCAGGTTTTTACTAATAATTCTAATAAAATGTTTAACAGACCACCTTACCAGACATGCTTTAACATATATGTGAACTTTATCAGTGATAAAGGAAAGATAAAGTAGATACATGTTTGAAAGTGTATTAATCCATGTTGTTATGCTGTTAAATTAATCGATCAAAAATAAAATCCAATCTAGTGGCTTGTTTCATTTAACCATTTCACATATTTGCAATCTAATTGTCATTTAGTGTTTGCTATAAAGTTGGATTTTTTTTTTAAGGCAGAATATCATACAAGCAAAGTAAATAGCGGTAAGTTGGCAGTAGAAATGAAATGTTAGAACTTTGGCTATAAAGACAGATAACTGAAGTCAAAGTTTAAATAAAGGATTTTCCCTTGAAATACACAGATTGGCTGTCTGCATTTGATAAATATATTTTTATAATTGCACCAGTCATATTTCAAACTGCCTTTATGAATACAGTCTCCCTGGAATATTTTAAATCTTTCAATGCTTTTATTAGGTGCATATATTATAAAGTGTGAAATGATTATTTAATGAATATTCTCTTCTGCTTCAGTTCCTACTATGATGCACCCACCCACAAAACTATATTGACGTGAAAGTAATGTGTCATATATAGAACATTCCTAAAGACTATGATACAGAAGAATTTTAAAACTTTAACTTGCTAACTGGTAATAAATGAGGTTTCAGATGGAAATAAAAAAAAACTTCAGTTGATATTTCATTGGATGTCCATGGGTAGCCTATTTGATATTTCACTGGACGTCCATGGGTAGCCTATTTGATATTTCATTGGATGTCCATGGGTAGCCTATTTGATATTTCACTGGATGTCCATGGGTAGCCTATCTGACAAGGGAAAACAGTGTTTAAAAATAAAGCCTGGAGCTGCTGTAGCCAGTAGAGGACTGTGTGTTACACAGGGAGTGTGAAGAGGTTCATGACTTCTGCATGGACAATGGTTATTTTTTTGGTTCAAATATAGAATGGAAGTTCCTCATAAAAGGACAGACACTATAAAAATTTTCCAGTTACTTTAATGAAATTCAGAAACAGCAATTAAAGAATGGCAGAAAACTACACCCCCATGCAAAAAGAGATTCCATTTTCTAGTAGCAATTTGGCCTTGCATTTTGCAGAGGGTACTGGAAGAACAATCTCCTTGATATTGTAACTAAAACTTCTTGATTCTTATTTATACCTCTACCTTGTAATTTTTTTTTTTTACAGAGGTGGGAATTTCAGCAAATGAAAAGAATTATACAGAGGGAAGTCCACAGTTGGCCATGGATCTGTACACTGAATGCCATACCAAGATGTTTTAATGGAATACGGGTAGAAAAAGAGAAGTGGTGAGAATCATATTCTATGCAGCACTCTGCCGTATATATTGCTATTGGCAATACCAATAATTTACTTTAAATATTCCTCTCTCAGGTTTTTGTTGTTCATACAAGAAAATTAACTGTCTCCGCAGAATCAGTGGTGGTTGTGCATTAGAAAGGGCATACAGACGGGGTAATTCATTTGATCCTGCTGAGTCTCTGGCATGACATCTTTTCCCCAAGCAAAACAAGCCAGTCATTTCAAGTTTACGTAATAGCGTCCAAACCAAACAAGGAACAAAGCCCATTTTAGTTCGGAATAATTAATGATCTTTCAGTGTAACAACTTCTGACTTACCCTTTAAAGTTTTTTTCAACATTAAGGATATAAAACTGAAAATACAAATTGGACCAGAATGATACTCATTAATAAAAGAAACACATTTCTGAAATTATACTGCATCCGAGTTGACCCTTTTAATGGGCTTGTTGGAGAATCAAAACTAGAATAGGAAGAAAATTGCTATTGAAATGAAATTGCAAATTTATTTTTTGTTACATTATAAAGTATAATATTACTGGGTCCAGAATTCATTTAATTCAACAAACAAATGTTAACCATTTATTATATGCCAAGAACTGTACAAGTCGCTCAACTTGCTTACCGTGCACCTATGAAGCCAGAGACATGTAAAACAGACCAATAAATGATATCTAGCTTCCATTCATATTGGTAATGTTATGAACTAACCTAACTGTACATATGGAAGCAAAAAAGCCATTTTTAAGCCATAGCTCTTGAAAATTATGAATATACAGTCTGGGAAGGAAGGGGTACTGTCAATTACTAGTTTGAAGATCAGGCAGAAACAGATAAGAGGAACAAAAGAGGGACTGCCAACTTGTATCCGGTTTTAACAACGTAGTTTCATTATTTAAATGGTAGTGAATTTCAAGATGATTAGAAATACCTACATAGTAAAGCTATACTCATCCCCAACAAAACCATAAACATTTTTGAATTATCTGATACTTTGTACTATTTACGCTTCAGCTCCTCTCTATTAAAATAAAGACTGCATGCTGAATACTGGTGGACTTGCTTTCCATTTCCCCTCTGTCAGTGTGATTAAAAGGTGAACACAAATTATTCAGCCCCAGGCAACATCTTGCACAGGATCTCTGGCATTCAGTGGGGAATTATTTTGCAGTTAATGAACTACTGAAAACATTTCCAGCCAAGCAAAATGTTTTATCAAATTCGTTTTCTACTTTTAAAATATGTGCTCATAATCTTGGCACATGAAGGAAATGCCAATTTAAAAAAAAAGTCATTTAAAGTTAAAAACAGTTTCTAACCGAACACTGTTGGAGGGCTGAGATGAAGTAAAGAGCAAAATATTAACGCAGCACTGCCCCAAACGGAAGCATGAGACCTCCTCGCTGCTAAATGCTCCTGTGATTGCCTGAGAAAGCAGATGACTTTGAACTTCACTTAGAAAGTCTGATTGTGTATTTTTAGGAAACTCAACATTGCTAATATTCATTGGAGAGAAGGTAATTAAAAAGAGAGTAACATTATATTCATCTTTCCAAATGTAAATATTTTTGCTGTTTTCTATTGTAAAAGTACATCATGCTAATTGCAAAAATCCAAACCATATTGAATGTGTCCAAATATGAAAAACAAACCAGTGCCCACGAATCCTGCCAGGTATGACCAGTTGGGTGGCAATTCACTCCGCCTCAGCCACCCTAGTCTGCTGGTTCTCCTGGAACCACGAGAACATGCTCCAGCCTCAGATTGTTCCCTCTGCTCGGATCTATGAAGCGCTCACTCCCTCACGTTTTGCAGTTTTCTTCTTAAGCCTTTGGGAGGTCTCTTATAACCACTCTAACTTAAACACCACTTCTCATACTGTCTCTCTTTATTATCCTTACTCCATTACACTTTTTTTTTTTCATTGCACTCTAGCACTGAGAGAATATAAGTAACTTACCCAAGTCCACACAGCTAGTGAGTGGCAGACCACAGTTTCACTTCAGCCATCTGGCCCGAGTCAGCGCTTATAACAGCTATGCTCTGCCGTCCTTCTCTTAATCAGTATTTATGGAGTGAATTTCAAATATTTCCAGACACATTCCTATGTATATATGCTTGCTTTATTTTATAAATGGAAGCGTATAAAATACACTTAGTCTAATTTCTTAAAATAGATAAAATTAACAAATTTATATGCCTATGTGTGAATATCTATCTCTAATCTAGCTACACATCATAATTATTTTAATCAACACATATTTGTTGGATACTTAAATGGTGTTAATGTTTTCACAACTGTAGTTTTCTAAAGATTTTGAATAGTTATCTGATTATTTCCTTAAAGGAAATTTCTAAATATGAGATTATTAGATCAAAGAAAGGATAAGCACATATTAAAGGCATTTTACACATTTTTACAAATTTTTGTTGAGTCCTCGGTCCTGTCTTGCCCGTATGGCTAACACTTTGCCATTTATTACATGTACTGTGAACCAAGCTGTACCTGTTTACTCAGCAAACAGTAAAATTCCAAACTTGTCATACTGCTTTCTTAGCTATATAATCTTAGACAAACAATTTAAACTACCCGCTTTTTCTCTTTTGTGTATTTAAATATTATATCTAAATATAATTTAGATATAATTATATTTAGATGTTACACATTTTTTATTCCTTCAGTTTCTTTGTTTCCTGTACATTTCTTTCTGTCTTTCTTGTTTAATTGGGGGAGCTACTTTTGTAGTCTTGTTTTAGATTTTTAATAGTCAAATTTACTAAACATCATCATTTCTGCCTCTATATAAGAATAAGAACTTTTGGTTAATCTGTTTAACTTTTTGCTTAACATTTTTTTAAACAAAAAACTAGCCTAATATCAAGCTGTTCCTTCTCTACTGATTATAAGTGCTATTTCAATATGTACTTAATACAAGCATACATGTGGGACTTTTGGATTCTTAAGTTCCTCTCTGTTGATGAACCGGCATGTATCTAAAATGGTTTTACACTATTTTATTTGCAAAAACCTTCTAAAATGTTTTGATATTTAGTGGAGGAAAAGTCCTTTATTACTACATGTTTTCAGCAATTTTGGGCTATTCTTATACATGAAAATGTATCCTTTATCTTTTAGCATAACTTTAAAAAATTATAACAGAAGGACTTGCTCCTTATAAGAAAATCAAATATTAAACAAATACAGAGAACAGAAATTCTCATCTCCATTTTTCCTTCCTCCCGTTATCTATTTTAGCATTGTTATTAACAACATTATGTGTATCTCCCGTGCATATATAGACTCCATCATTCTGCAACTTACTTCTCACTTAACTACACAATGTGCTCTTTCTATATCAGTACATTTGGATATAACATATTCTTTTAATTGCCTACATAGCTTTCTGTATTATAAAAATATTGAAAATTATTTAATCATTCATAAGTGATAAATTTCTAGGCTAACTCCAGATTTTGCTATTTACATAGTGTAGCATTTTTTTTTACCTATGTCCTTGCATATTTGTGGCAATATTTGTGGAGTATAGATATCTGGATATTCAACTGGTCACTCAAAGAATACACACATTTAACAGTTTTGTAGAAATTGTCTGTTTATTGATAGTTTCTTTTGCTGTATAGAAGTTCTTTAGTTTAATTAGACCCCATTTGTCAATTTCTGCTTTTGTTGCAATTGCTTTTGGCATCTTTGTCACAAAATCTTCGCCAGTTCCTCTGTCCAGAATGATACTGCCTAGGTTGTCTTCCAGGGTTTTTATAGTTTTGTGTTTTACATTTAAGTCTTTAATCCACTTTGAGTTGAGTTTTTGTATATGGTGTAAACAAGGTATCAGTTTCAATCTTCTGCATGTGGCTAGCTAGTTATCCCAGCACCATTTATTGAATAAAGAGTGTGGGCCTCATTGCTTATTTTTGTCAACATTACAGAAGATCACATGGTTATAGGTATGTGGCCTTATTTCTGAGCTCTGTATTCTGTTCATTAGTCTATGTACAGAATAGGAGACAATATTTGCAAATGCTGCGTCTGACAAAAGTCTAATATTCAGTATCTATAAGGAACTTAAACAAATTTGCAGGAAAAAAACAACCCTATTAAAAAGTGGGTAAACAACATGAACAGATACTTTTCAAAAGAAGACATACTTGTGACAACACATATGAACGAAGTTTAATATTACTGATGATTAGAGAAATAAAAATAAAAACCACAGTAAGATACCATCTCATACCAGTCAGAATGGCTATCATTAAGAAGTAAAAAAATAACAAGATGTTGGTAAGTTTGAAAAAGAAATGCTTACACACTGTTGGTGAAAGTGTAAATTAATTTAACCATTGTGGAAGACAGTGTGATGATTCTTCAAAAAGCTAAAAATAGAACTACCATTTGACCCAGCAATTTCATTACTGGGTATATACCCAAGAGAATATAAATCATTCTGTCATAAAGACGTATACACATCTATGCTCACTGAAACACTATTCACAATAGAAAAGACATGGACTCAATCCAGGTGCTCATCAGTGGTAGATTAGATAAGAAAAATGTGGTGCATATACACCATGGAATACTATGCAGCCATAAAAAAGAATAAAAAGATATGTCCTTTGAGAGAACATGGATTAAGCTGGAGGCCATAATCCTAAACAAATTAATGCAGAAACAGAAAACCAGTACCACATGTTCTCACTTTTAAGTGCGACATAAACACTGAGCACACATGGACACAAGGATGAATACAATAGACACTGGGGGCCTACCAGAGGGTAGGAGGAGGGAGAGAATCAGAAAAAATTAACTATTGGGTAGTAGGTTTAGTACCTGTGTGAGAAAACAATCTGTAAAACAAGTACCTGTGACATGAGTTTACTTATACAACAGACCTGCACATGTACCTCTGAACCTAAAATAAAAGTTAAAAAAAATTGTCAAATTATCCCCCAATTTATACTTTCATCCAGAGTTAATAAGCATGTTCATTCTCTATCCTTCAGCAAAAATCGAGTATTTTCAGTATGATTCTCAATCTAATGTAAATAAGTTATTTGTAATCTTGAATATGATAGGAATTTTTTTATCTTTTGATGTCTCAGTTTTCATGAAGATCTATCACAGCTGTGTGTCTCTAAGTGAAATTTTATATATTATTTGACTGTATTCTGTATTCCATTATTTCTACCCCCTATTTGTGGAATATTTACACTGCTTGTGAATTTTTTATTGTATAGGTACTGGATATTTCAGATGTATTCTCTATGTCTGAATTTTTTTATAATTTTATATCTTTTTTATTTCATACTGCACTGTGGGAACTCTAGGCATATCTTCTAGCTTGTAATTCCATCTTGTGTTGTTTGTTCTTCAATTTATTCTTTGTGTAGAAATTTTAAATTATTTCAGTAATCATATTTTTAATGAGAACTCTAATTACATCCTTCCTTGTGCATTTTATATTATTACATACTTGTCTTCTTTTCACAAAATATTGGATGGCAATGTGCTCTGTTAAAAAATATACATATTTTGTATTTCTGTGGAATAGGTGGTGATATCACCTTTATTATTTTTTATTGCATCAATTTGATTCTTCTCTTTCCTTTTTCATTAATCTGGCTAGTGGTCTATTTTGATGATCTTTTCAAAAAAGTCAGCTCCTGGATTTATTGATTTTTGGGGTTTTGTGTCTCTGTCTCCTTCAATTCTGCTCTGATCTTAGTTATTTCTTGTCTTCTGCTAGCTTTTGAGTTTTTTTGATCTTGTTCCTCTAGCTCTTTCAATTTTAATGATAGGGTGTCGATTTTATATCTTTCCTCGCTTCATATGTGGGCATTCATTGCTATAAATTTCCATCTAGACATTGCTTTAAATGTGTCCCAGATTCTGGTACCCTGTGCCTTTGTTCTCATTGGTTTTGAAGAACATCTTTACTCCTGCTTTCATTTCACTGTTTATTCAGTTGATATTTAGGAGCCAGTTGTTCAGTTTCCAGGAAGTTGTACATTTCTGAATCCTGAGTTCTGATTTGATTGCACTGTAGTCTGAGAGACTGTTTGTTATGATTTCTGTTCTTTTGCATTTGCTGAGGAGTGACTTACTTCCAAGCATGTGGTCAATTTTAGAGTAGGTGGGATGTGGTGCTGAGAAGAATGTATATTCTGTGGGTTTGGAGTGGAGATTTCTGTAGATGTCTATTAGGTCTGCTTGGTCCAGATCTGAGTTCAAGTCTTGGACATCCTTGTTAATTTTCTGTCTCGTTGATCTGTCTAATATTGACAGTGGAGTATTAAAGTATCCCACTATTATCGTGTGGGAGTCTAAGTCTCTTTGTAGGTCATTAAGAACTTGCTTTATGTATCTGGGTGCTCCTGTATTGGGTGTGTATATATTTAGGATCGTTAGCTCTTCTTGTTGCATTGATCCTTTTACCATTATGTAATCCCCTTCTTTGTCTCTTTTGATCTTTGTTGGTTTAAAGTCCATTTTATCAGAGACTAGGATTGCAAATCCTGGTTTTCGTTTCTGTTTTTTCTCTCCATTTGCTTGGTAAATCTTCCTTCATCCCTTTATTTTTAGTCTGTGTGTGTCCTTGCATGTGAGATGGGTTTCCTGAATACAGCATACTGATGGGTCTTGATTTTTTATCCAATTTGCCAGGTTAAGGTTAATATTGTTATGTGTGAATTTGATTCTGCCATTTTGGTGCTAACTGGTTGCTTTGCCCATTAGTTGATGCAGTTTCTTCATTGTGTCAATGGTCTTTACCATTTAGTAAAGTTTTTGGAGTGGCTGGTACTGGTTGTTCCTTTCCATGTTTAGTGCTTTTTTCATGAGCTCTTATAAGGCAGGCCTGGTGGTGACAAAATTTCTCAGCATTTGCTTGTCTGTAAAGGATTTTATTTCTCTGTCACTTATGAAGCTTAGTTTGGCTGGATATGAAATTCTAGGTTGAAAGGTCTTTTCTTTAAGGATGTTGAATATTGGCCCCCACTCTCTTCTCTCTTGTAGGGTTTCTGCTGACAGATCCACTGTGAGTCTGATGGGCTTCCCTTTGTGGGTAACCCAACATTTCTCTCTGGCTGCCCTTAGCATTTTTTTCTGTCTTGTCAACCCTGGTGAATCTGAAGATTGTGTGCCTTGGGGTTGTTCTTCTTGAGGAATATCTTTATGGTGTTCTCTGTATTTCCTGAACTTGAATGTTGACCTGTCTTGCTATGATGGGGATGTTCTCCTGGATAATATCCTGAAGAGTGTTTTCCAGCTTGGATTCTTTTTCCCCGTCATATTCAGGTACACCTGTGAAATGTAGATTAGGTCTTTTCACATAATCCCATGTTTCTTGGAGGCTTTGCTCATTTCTTTTCACTCTTTTTTCTCTAATCTTGCCTTCTCATTTTATTTCATTGAGTTCATCTTCAGTCACTGATACCCTTTCTTCGGCTTGGTTGATTCAGAAACTATTACAAACAATACAAAAAGAGAGGATCCTTTCTAAATCATTTCATGAGACCAACATCATGTTGATACCAAAACCTGGCAGAGACACAACTAAGAAAGAAAATATCAGGTGAATATCCATAATGAATATGGATGCAAAATCTTCAGTAAAATACTGGCAACTGATTGCAACAGCACATCAAAAGCTTATCCATCACGATCAAGTAGGCTTCATCCTGGGGATGCAAGGCTGGTTCAACATACCCATGTCTGTAAGTATAATCCACCACATAAACAGAACCAAAGACAAAAACCACATGATTATCTCAATAGATGCAGAGAAGGCCTTCGACAAAATTTAACAGCCCTTTTTGCTAAAAACTCTCAATAAACTAGGTGTTGATGGGAAGTATTTCAAAATAATACAAGCTATTTATGACAAACCCACAGCCAATATCACACTGAATGGGCAAAAACTGGAAGCATTCCCTTTGAAATCTGGCACTAGACAAGAATATCCTCTCTCACCACTTCTATTCAATATAGTATTAGAAGTCTAGCCAGCGCAATCAGGCAAGTAAAAGAAATAAAGAGTATTCAATTAGGAAAGGAGGAAATCAAATTGTCATTATTTGCAGATGACATGATTGCATATATAGAGGAGACCCCATCTTCTCAGCCCAAAATCTCCTTAAAATGATAAGCAACTTCAGCAAAGTCTCAGGATACAAAATCAATGTGCAGAAATCACAGGCATTCCTATACACCAATAACAGACTAACAGAGAGCCAAATCAAGAGCAAACTCCCATTCACAATTGCTACAAAGTGAATAAAATACCTAGGAACACAACTAACAAAGGATGTAAAGGACCTCTTCAAGGAGAACTACAAACCACTGCTCAAGGAAGTCAGAGAGGACAAAAAAAAAAAAAAAAAAAAAAAAAGGAAAAACATTCCATGCTCATGGTTAGGAAGAATCAATGTCGTGAAAATGGCCATACTGCCCAAAATAATTATAGATTCAATGCCATCCCCATCAAGCTACCATTGATCTTCTTCACAGAACTGGAAAAAAAATGTAAACTTCATGTGAAACCACAAAAAAGCCCACATAGCCAAGAAAATCCTAAGCAAAAAGAACAAAGCTGGAGGCATTCTGCTTCCTGACTTCAAACTATAATACAAGGCAACAGTAATCAAAACAGCATGGTACTGGTACCAAAACAGAGACATAGACCAATGGAACAGAACAGAGGCCTCGGAGGCGATGCCACACATCCACAACCATCTGATCTTTGACAAACCTGACTAAAACAAGCAATGGAGAAAGGAGTCCTTGTTTAATAAATGGTGTTGGGGATCTAATTAAACTCCAGAACTTCTGTACAGCAAAAGAAACAATCATTAGAGTGAATCAGCAACCAACAGAATGGGAAAAAATTTTTGCAATCTACCCATCTGACAAAGTGCTAATATCCAGAATCTACAAAGAGCTAAAACAGATTTACAAGAAAAAGCAAACAAACCCATTCAAAAATGGGCAAAGGATATGAACAGACACGTTTCAAAAGAAGAGATATAGGAGGCCAACAAACATGAAAAAATGCTCATCATCACTGGTCGTTAGAGAAATGCAAATCAAAACTACATTGAGATACCATCTCATGCCAGTTAGAATGGCAATTCTTAAGAAATCTGGAGACAACAGATGCTGGAGAGGGTGTGGAGAAATAGGAACACTTTTACACTGTTGCTGGGAGTGTAAATTTGTTCAACCATTGTGGAAGATGGTGTAGCAATTCCTCAAGGATCTAGTAATAGAAATTCCATTTGACCCAGCAATCGCATTACTGGATACATACCCAAAGGATTATAAATTGTTCTATTATAGAGACACATGCACACATATGTTCATTGCAGCACTTTTTACAATAGCAAAGACCTGGAACCAACCCAAATGCCCATCAATGATAGACTGGACAAGGAAAATGTGGCACATATGCACCATGGAATACTACACAGCCATAAAAAATGATGGGTTTGTGTCGTTTGTAGGGACATGGATGAAGCTGGAAACCATCATGCTCAGCAAACTGATACAAGAACTGAAAATCAAACATTGCATGTTCTCACTCATAGGCAGGTGTTGAACAATGAGAACACATGAACATAGGAAGGGGAGCATCACACACTGGGGTCTGTTGGGGGTGAGTCTAGGGGAGGGACAGTGAGGAGTGGGGAGGTTGGGAAAGGGTAACATGGGGAGAAATGCCAGATATAGGTGACAAGGGGATGGAAGCAGCAAGCCACCTTGCCGTGTATGTACCTATGCAACAATCCTGCATGATCTGCACGTGTACCCCAGAACCTAAAGCACAATAATATATATATACACATAAAGATACACATATATATACACACACACACACACACATATACACACATATACACACACAGATATATATATTTCCAGCATTCTTTGCAGCTATGGCCAGTTGTGTTCTAGTAAATATTTAGCAACTGGCTCTCTCATTGTTTTTTCTTGACTGGAATGTGAGTATGAAACTGGAGTTAGGGGCTGGTCATGGTGGCTCATGCCTGTAATCTCAGCCTTCTGGGAGGCTGAGGAAGGTAAGGAGTTAGAGACCAGCCTGCCCAATATGGCAAAACCCAATCTCTACTAAAAATACAAAAATTAGTCAGGCATAGTGGTGTGAGCCTGTAGTCCCAGTTATTTAAGAGGAGGAGGTAGGAGAATCACTTGAATCCAGGAAGTGGAGGGTGTGATGAGCCAAGATTGCATCGCTGCAATTCAGTCTGGCAACAAAATAAGACTTCCTCTCAAAGAGAGAAAGAAAGAAGGGAGGAAGGAAGGAAGGGAGGGAGGGAGAGGAAAGAAGGAGGGAGGCAGGAAGGAAGGAAGGAGAAAAGAAGAGGAGAAAAGGAAGGAAGGAAGAAAAAAGGAAAGGAGAAAACTGGATTTAGGGCAGCAATCCTATGATAATGAGGGCTGCCACTTCTGGAGAGTGGTGCAGGATAAATCTAACGGGAAACATTTAAAACATTGTAGAGTGCTATGACATTTACCTTTAAACTTCTTGTTATGCTGATTGATTGATTGATTGATTGATTGATTGATTGATTGATTTGAAATGGAGTTTCACTCTTGTTACCCAGGCTGGAGTGCCACTCTTGTTACCCAGGCTGGAGTGCAATGATGCGATCTCGGCTCACCACAACCTCTGCCTCCTGGGTTCAAGCAATTCTCCTGCCTCAACCTCCTGAGTAGCTGGGATTACAGGCACGCACCACCATGCCCAGCTAATTTTTTGTATTTTTAGTAGAGACGGGGTTTCACCATGTTGACCAGGATGGTCTCGATCTCTTGACCTCGTGATCCACCCGCCTCGGTCTCCCAAAGTGCTGGGATTACAGGCATGAGCCACCGCACCCGGCCCATTACGCTGATTTCTTTTAGCAACCAAACCAATTCTCAAACTACCTAGCAGTCCTTAAGTTACACTGCAGTGAGGCTATAACAATAATCACTAAATTTGAAACTAATATGATCTTAATAATCAGTGAGGGAAACTATAATTATTCCCTGTATTAAGCAGGTTCACTGTACACTGATTACCATTATGCTTGAGGCCGGTGAGACAGAACACACTCATATGCAATGCGTTACGTGAAGTGGATATACTATTTACAGGTAGGCGGCAAGGGTTAAAGAAGCCAACAATGAATTGTGAACCAGTCCCCCAGACTGAAGAAAACTACCCAGGGTAGCATTGCCTTAGCTGCACAAGCCTCACTTACACTGCAGCTGAGGGACCCTGAAGAACAGTCTATCCTGGATTATACACCCCAGAGTCCACATGACCCACTGTGAAAATCTCTGAAGGACATCCTTCTTCCAAGAGAGAGGAATAAAGCCCTGGCTGTCCTGGGCAATTCTTCTATAACTCAAGATATTACGTGTCCTTGGAGGTACAGGAACAAGGTTTATGCTGTTTTAGACAGTTCCTCCCTGTGTCAGGATATTACAACCTCAAAACACTTTACATTTAATCTTAGGAGCTACAAACAAGAAAGTGGGGAGAGCTTGTTTGGTCCAAGACCGTCTGGAGAACCATTCTGCACCATGATCTCTAGAAATTTTTGTCAAAATATTAAAAATCCCCTTACTCTCAGTTACCAATATATAGAAAAATCAAAAAAGAACAAATATATATTTAACACATGGTAATATAAACGTTAAAAACATTGAGAATTGAAGTGTTTTATTTCTTTATAATAAAACTTAAGAGAGTAGTTTCAGCAGTGCTTGTCTTCTTGTCATGTAAGTTAAGATATAGAGTGAGCATCTTTTCTATGTCTTTGTGAATTGTTATATACTTTTTAAGTAATTAATTTTCTAATTGGTAATTAAAAATTGTATATATTTACGCAGTACAAAAATGTTTTGATATATGTGTACGTTGTAGAGTGGCTAAATCAAGCTAACTAACAGATGCATTACCTAATTTATTATTTTTTTTTTTGGCAAGAACACTTAAAATCTACTCTCAGCAATTTTCACGTATAAAATACATTGTTATTAACTGTAGTCACCATGTTGTACAGTAGCTCTCTGGACCATTCCTTCTGTCTAACTGATATATTGTATCCTTTGACCCATATCTCCTCATTCCCTCCACCTCCCCCAGTCACTGGAAACCACTTTTCTATTCTCAGTTTCTATGAGTTCAGCTTTTTTAGATTCCGTGTTTAAGTTACACAATTTGGTCTTTGTCTTTTTGTGCCTGGCTTATTTCACTTTGAATAATGTTCTCCAGGTTCATCTATGTTGTCACACTTGAAAAGAATTCTTTATCTTTTAAGGCTGAATAATATATAGAACTGAATACTATTCAGCCTTAAAAATTAAAAGAAGAATAAAAGTTTAAAATCAATCATCCATCTATCTATCTGTCTATCTGTCTATCTGTCTATCTGTCTGTCTGTCTGTCTGTCTATCTATCTATCTATCTATCTATCTATCTACCTACCTATCTGTCTATCTCTCACATTTTCTTCAACCATTGATGGGGCACATAGGTTGACTCTATATCTTGACTATCATTAGTAATGCTGCAGTGAACGTGAAGTACAGACATTGTTCCAACATACTGATTTTATTTCCTATATATACCCAGTAGTGAGATTGTTGGAGCATATAATAATTCTATTTTTAGCTTTTTGAGGAACATCCATGTTATTTTCCATTTTATCTATACTGATTTACCTCCCAACCAACAGTGTACAAAAGTTCTCCTTTCTCTACATTCTCACCAACACTTATCTTTTGTCTTCTTGATAACAGCTATTCAAACAGGTGTGAGGTGATATCTCATTGTGATTTTAATTAGCATTTCCCTGAAAATTAGTGATGTTGATCATCACTCTCAGCTTCTACGGGTTTAACCTTTTTAGATTCCACACTTAAGTTAGATAATTTGATATTTGTCTTAATGTGCTTGGCTTATTTGTGTTGTTTTTTTTTTTTTTTGTATTTTTAATTCTGTGTTGTTAGAATGTTGTACTCCTATTTAAGTTTGAATCAGCTTCCAATATTTTATTCTTTTTTTTTCAATTTTATGAAAATTTTATCATTATTTTAAACAGACTCAAAGCTTACAAAAACTCCCAATTTAATTTTTGCTAACTTAGGTCTTTAAAACAAATGTTTCGTTGCAAACAAACCGGTAAGACACTGCAATTCCAAAAAGAGATGGAAGATCTGATCTAAAAATAAAGGACAACCCAAGAAGGCACCACTGGCAGCTTGCCTCCATGTCCTCCAGGTCCTTTGTCTCCCACATCTGTGACTCCTACCCCATCCTTTTGGTTAGGGAAATGTGAGGGGCAGCCAGATCTCAGCATTTCTCAACAAATGCAGGGCTGGGACTCTAAAGTTCAGGTCCCCCTCTCCTAACACTCTCCTTAACACGGAGGCTCCATGGCAGGTGGCATTGTACCCCTCGGATGCACCAGAGAGATCCTTGCTGGCCGATCAGGAAGACAGTCTGCCCAAGCTCTGTGATGCCTGGGGCCAATATTTTATTCTTTACACTTTCAATGTTTTGGAATATTCCTGAGAATTCTTTTAGTATGATGTTTCTTGCTAGAACAGCTTTATCTTTTTAATCTCAATATTTCCTTTCTTTATGGCAACCAATTTCATCTTCTATTCCTTTGTATAAAATTATGTTTAAGTTTAGTTAATTGATAATGTAATTTTCCTTCACAACCGTAATTATCATTCTCCTACTAGGATTAATGATCCTAATTATAATAAGAATTTGGGTGGAGAATTGTAGTCTAGTGGGTCTTTCCTTTCAAAGACTATGAGAACACCTATATGTGAGGGCTTTTCATTTACCACAACAGTTGAGGTTAGCTGAAGAACTCCTATCTCTCTAGTTGCAAAGTCTACTCTTTAACTCTATCAAGAAATATGTTCCACGTTATTTCAAGAGTTGATTTCATGGTGTTCCCTGCAGATAAACATCACAACGATGCATGTGGATACTTGTCTGGTATGAATGACATTGCTGGCTACTTCTTGTCTTATTCTCATTCTATTTCGCAGAGAACTTGGGTCTCAGTTTCCTAAAATAATTGCATTTTATTTATAATTTCTCCCATTTTCCTGGTGAAATTGCATGTTCTTTTGTACTCTAAGGTTCTCTTACTAATCGGATGCAATTTTCTTTATATTTTCAGATAATTCTTCAGTGTTGCTCTATGTCTTGTTCTTTCTTATGATTGTTTTTATATTCATATTTTTGCTGTTTGTAATCACTTTTTGGTAGAGAAGAGGAACATATTTTGCCTTCATTGAACTGGAACCAGATAAATTTTAAAATTAAGTAATGACATTTTGAAAAATTCAGATGTTGAATAGAATTTCATGAATGCATAAGGAAAAATATATTAAAGTTTCAGTTTGCTGTGGTAATGTTTTGCAAATGTCTTAGTGCTTATAAATACTTAGGATTATATACTTAGCAAACATTTCCCATGTCACTAATACTGGAGAATACCCTTGCTACCACAAACGGACGTTTAAGCACATAGCCCACAGGCACTACAAAGCAACTATGTAATCAAATCTACATAACAACCAGCTAACAATACGATGACAGGTTCAAAATCAATACTAACATATCAACACTAACTTTGAATGTAAGTTGGCAAATACTGCACTTAAAAGACACAGAGTGGCAGGGTGGATAAAAAGATAAGACCAAAGCATCTGTTGTCTTCAAGAGACCTGTCTTACATATAATGACACCCACAGGCTTGAAGTAAAAGGGTGGAGTAAGATCTGCCATAGAAATGGGAAACAAGAAGGAGCAGGAGTCACTATTCTTATATCAGGTACAACAGACTTTAAACCAATAAATATTAAGAAGGACAGGGAAGGGCATTACTTAATAATAAAGAGTACGATACAATAAGAAGTCTTAAGTATCCTAATATATACACACCCCTAATACTGGAGCCCTCAGATTCATAAAACAACTTCTTCTTGACCTACGAAAAAACTTAGATAGCCACACAATAATAGTGTGAGATTTCAGCCTCCCACTGACAACATTAGACCGAAAATTAAGGGAAAAAACTAACAAAGAAACTCTGAACCTACACTCAACACTTGATCAATTGGACCTAATAGACATCTACAGAATACTACAGCCAACAACCACAAAAAATGTACCCTTTTGATGAAGATAGATCACATGCTCAGTCATAAAGCAAGCCTGAAAGAATTCAAACAAGTGAAATCATACCAAGCACAGTCTCAGACCACAATGCAATAAAAATATAATTCAATACCAAGAAGATCTTCCAAAACTATACAAGTACATAGAAATTAACAATTTACTCCTGAATAACTCCTAGATGAACACCCAAATTAGGATATAAATACAAATTATTTGAAGTTAATGAAAATAAGAACACTACTTACCAAAATCTCTGGGATGCAGTTGAAACAGCATTAAGGGGAATGTTTATAGCCCTAAACGCATTTATCAAAAGTTAGAAACGTGTCAAATTAGCAATGTAACTTTTTCCGTAAAGGAACTAGGAAAAAAAAAAAAAGAACAAACCAATCTCAAAGCTAGCAGAAGAAAAGGAATAACTAAAATTAGAGAATAACTTAATGAAGCTGAAATACAGAAACCCATGCAAAAGATCAATAAAACCAAGACTTGGGTCCTCAGAAAGATAAATAAGCTTAATAGACTTCTAGCTAGATTGACCCAAAAAAAACCCCAAAAAACGAAACAACAACAACAAGAAGGAAAAGATCCATAAGCACAATCATGAGCCCAATCAGAACTGACAAAGGTGATATTACAGCTGATCCTATAGAAATACGAAAGATCCTTAGAGACTACTATGAACAACTCTATGCACACAAATTAGAAAATCTAGAGGAAATGAATGAATTCCTAGAAGCACATAATCTCCTAAAGTTGAATTGGGAAAAGACTGAAACCCTGAATAGACCAATATGAACATCTGTTATTGAATCGGTAATAAAGAACATGCCAACCAAAAAAAGCCCTGCACCAGATAGATTCACAGCCGAATCCCTCAGACATTGAAACCATTACAAAACAGCGAGGAAGTGGGCCTCCTCCCTAATTCATTCTATGAAGCCACCATCAGACTGATACCAAAATCTGGCAGAGACACATTGAGAAACAAAAATTTCAGACCAATGTCTCCCATGAACATAGATGCAAAATTCCTGAACAAAATACTAGCAAATCAAATCCAACAGAACATCAAAAAGTTAATACATGATGGTCAAGTAGGCTTTATTACTGGGATACAAGGCTGGTTCAATATATGCAAATCTATAAATGTGATTTACTACATAAACAGAATTAAAAACAAAAAACATATTCTGTATCTCAATAGATACAGAGAAAGCTTTCAATAAAATCCAACACTGATTCATGAAAAAACCCTCAACAGACCAGGCATCAGAGGAACATACCACAAAATAATAAGAGCCATTAGTGACAAACCCACAGCCAACATCATACTGAATGGGAAAGCTTGAATCATTGCTCTTGAGAACTAGAAGGATGCCTACTCTCACTACTCCTATTCAACATGGTATTGGAATTCCTAGCCTCAGCAATGAAGCAAGAGAAAAAAAGAAAAAGGCATCTCAATAGGGAAGGAAAATGTCAAACTGTCTCTCTAGTCTTATCATATGATTCTATACCTAGAAAATCCTAGAGAGTCTGTCAAAAGACTCTTAGAATTGACAAACAACTTTAGTAAAATTTCAGGATATGAAATCGATATATAAAATCAGTAGCCACCAATGTCTATAGCAAGATTGAAATCAAGAACACAATGCAACCTACAACAGCCTCAAAGAAAATGAAATACCTAAGAATACAGCTAACCAAGGAGGCGAAAGATCTCTAAAAGGAGAATTACAAAACACTACTGAAAGAAATCAGAGATGACACAAATAAATGAAGAAACATTCAATGATCATGTACTGAAAGAATCAATATCATAAAAATGTCCACACTGCCCAAACAATTTACAGATTCAATGCTATTCCTATCAAACTATGTATGTGATTCTTCACAAACTGTGTATCAAACTAAGGCCTGATATCCAGACTCTACAGGGAACTTAAACAAATCAGCAAACAAACAAACAAAAAATATTACCCTCTTTAAAAATGGCCAGAGGACCTGAATAGATGCCTCTCAAAAGAAGACACACAAATGACCAACAAACATGAAAATATGCTCAATATCACTTATCAAATGCAAATCAAAACCGCAATGAGATACCATCTTATGTTAGTCAAAAAGGCTATTATTAAAAAGTAAAAAGAAAAAAAAAGATGCTTGAGAGGCTGTGGAGAAGAGGGAATGCTTATACACTGTTGGTGGAAGTGTAAATTAGTCCAGCCACTGTAGAAAGCCATTAACAGATTTCTCAAAGAACTCAAAACAGAGCTAGCATTCAGCTAAGCAATCTCATCACTGGTATATATTCAAAGCAAAATAAATAACTCTACCATAAAGACACATGCACTTGTGGGTTCATTGTAGCAATATTCACAATAACAAGGATGTGGAATCAACCCAGGTACCCATCAATGGTAGATTAGAGAGACAAAATGTGATACATATACATTATGAATACTATACAGCCAGAAAAGAGAATAAAAGTATGTCCTTTACAAAAATATGGACGGTGCTGGAGGCCATAATCTTAAGCAAATTAATGCAGAAACAGAAAACCAGATACTACAGGTTCTCCCCTATAAGCGGGAGCTAAACATTGAGCATGCATTTGCATGACTATGGGACCAACAGACACTACGGACTACTAGAGGGGAGGTAAGGAGAAGCGGTTTAAAAAACTACCTATCAGGTACTATGCTCACTACTTGGGTGACAAGATTCATACTCTAAAATCTCAGCAAAACTCAATATTCCCATGTTACAAACCTGCATATGCACCACCTGTATCTAAAATAAGAGTTTAAATTTAAAAATATAAAATCAAGTAAATAAAGGGTAAAACTATTTTATTAAAGAAATCACATTTGTCACAGAAATATAAATCTAAATAATTATTTTGGTAAGAAATCACATTTGTCACAGAAATATAAATCTAAATAATTATTTTGGTAGTGCTATTTTAGATAAAGATGTTAAATGATCAAGCCTGTAATCCCAGCACTTTGGGAGGCCGAGGCGGGTGGATCACGAGGTCAAGAGATCGAGACCATCCTGGTCAACATGGTGAAACCCCGTCTCTACTAATACAAAAAATTAGCTGGGCACGGTGGCGCGTGCCTGTAATCCCAGCTACTCAGGAGGCTGAGGCAGGAGAATTGCCTGAACCCAGGAGGCGGAGATTGCGGTGAGCCGAGATCGCGCCGTTGCGCTCCAGCCTGGGTATCAAGAGCGAAACTCCGTCTCAAAAAAAAAAAAAAAAAAAAAGATGTTAAATGAAAAGAAAATTGGGCTTAGGAGTCAAACAGGTGTTGGTTTTAATGTCACCTCCACTTTTTAGTAGCTATAAGACCTTGGGGATATACATGTTAGTATCTGTCTATCTCAATTTGCTTATATGTAAAATGGACATTAAACATCTTTTTTTTTTTTCTTTTTCTTTTTTTTTTGGAAGAGGGGATAAGGTCTTGCTACACTGCACAGGCTGATCTCAAACTCTTGGGCTCAAGCAGTTTTCCCATGTCATCCTCCCAACTAGCTGAGATTACAGCCACATGCCAATGTACCTGGCACACATTATAACATGTAGCTATGGGATTGTTGTGAAGATTATATGAGATGCTGCATTCAGATCATTCTCTGCTTGATTAATAATGATTTATCAGTTATATTTAGGTGTATAGGTTGCATATTACAGTTGTACAGCACACACCTGTGTGGTTGTACATGTAAACACTGGCCAAAAGTAAATTATTGCTCTATTTATTAATATGTCTTATGATTAAAGATATCAAAGTTTTCTAATTTTTTCATTAGTGTCCTAAACTAAAGCATCTAATCAATTATCTCAGTTTTCTTCAAGTTATAGTTTCTTGGGTATACATTTTACACTTTTGCTGAAAACTTAATTTTCACATAGTTCTATTTGATGAAGTTCATAATGGCAAATAATCTGATTAAATTTTATCCTGAACTGTTTGAAGAGGAAGCTCTGCTTCATGCACATTCTTTCTTTATGGAATTTCGTGTCTTCAGAAAAATTGTAGCTGTTTCCCCCATTCCTCCAGGATTTGTGCAGATTGTTGGAAAGAACAGGGTTCACTTTGTGAGTAATTTTGCGTTTTGAACTTTTAGACAATAGTCTGTTGGCTTCCTTGAGTTTTATTTTTGTTTTGTTTTTTGTTTTTTTTGGCAAAAAGCAAACAGGGTAACACTTGAGACAAAAAAAACATATATAGCAACAAGAATACATGTTGCCAAAGTAAGAGAATAGATGAAGCATGTAGGCTAGCACCCAATTCTGAAGCAAATACGCATATCTACCCTGTGGCAGACTTTCTTCTAACTGCTGGTAAACAAGACACATATGGTATAAGAGATTCAAAAACTTTCCAGAGCCAAAATGCTTCATTTCTCATTGAATACATACATAAAAATTAAATTCTTCTCAAAGGAACTACCAATTAGGAGACATTCAAATCAATGGCCTATTTAATCAAACTCACACAGAAACCTGACAGTAGCAATTCTCTCCCATTACCTACATATACATGAGAAACACATTAAGAGCTTCCCTCACAGTTTCCTATGTACAAACCAGGCTTTCAAAGTATAGACTTGACTGAACAGCACTGCCAATGCAATTGCTTCCCACTGAAGTCTCAGGATCTTTCCAATCTGCAAAATAACATGCATAGAATTCTTACTTCTCCCTGAAGCTTATCCACTAGCTCAAAGAAGAATCTCTGCTTTATTTGGCAATGGTGGAAAATATTTTAAACATTTTCTAGTTATGTATGAATATCCTTTATATTATTATAACACATTGTGTCATAAATATGTTATAATATATTAATATACACGTATATATATTTTGTGATGTGTGTATATGCCACATTTGCTTAAAAATCTATTTACTCATCTTTCACTTTAAGTTTCAATTTCCTATTAAACATTTTATTGTATCATTTAAATACTAAAAACTGACCTCAGTGACAAAGAAAACGTATACCAAAGAGTTCAGTTCTGGCATGATCTAAACCACAGAGGTGCATGGAAATATCCATTAAAGCATTTGGAAATATTAGATGAGCTCAGGAGAGAAGCCTTTTCTAAAAACATAAATTTTAGAGTTGTTAATATTTAGACGGCATTTAAAGTCAAAGATCTGAATACTGTTATCAATACTGTTTCATATCTATATAAATAGATATGAAAAGAAGACAAAGAACCGAGTCATGAAGCACTCCAACATTAAACATAAAAGTCACAAAGTTTATATGGAGAGGCAAAAGACCCACGATGGCAAACACGGTATTGAAGAAGAATAAAGCCAGTGAACTGACACTACGCAACTTCAAGGCTTACTATAAAAGGACAATAATCAAGACAGTGTGGGGCTGAGGAATAAACAGACAAAGTGGTCAATGGAATAGAAAAAAGTGTCCCAACATGAAACCTAACAAATATAGTCAAATAATCTTTGAGAAAGGGGCAAAAGCAATCTAATAGAGGAAGGATAGTCCAGTCAACAAATGGTGCTGGAACAGCTGGACATCCAAACACACACAAAAACTAATTTTGACACAAACTTTATACCTTTCACAGAAATTAACTAAGTGGATTAAAGACCTAAATGTAAAATGCAAAGCAATATAACTCCTAGAATATAACGTAAGAGAAAATCTATTTAACCTTGGGTGTGGCAATGAGTTTTTTTTTTCTTTATTATTATACTTTAAGTTCTGGGGTATATGTGCAGAATGTGCATGTTTGTTACATAGGTATACACATACCATGGTGGTTTGTTGCACCCATCAACCCATCATCTACATTAGGTTTTTCTCCGAATTCAATCCTTCCCCTAGTCCCCCACCCCCTGAAAGGCCCCGGTGTGTGATGTTCCCCTCCCTGTGTCCATGTGTTCTCATTGTTCAACTCCCACTTATGAGTGACAGCATGCAGTGTTTGGTTTTTCTGTTCCTATGTTATTTTGCTGAGAATGATGGTTTCCAGCTTCACCCATGTCCCTGCAAAGGACACGAAGTCATCCTTTTTTATGCCCACGTATTATTCCATGGTGAATATGTACCACATTTTCTTTATCCAGTCTATCATTGATGGGCATTTGGGTTGGTTCCAGTCTTTGCTATTGTGAACAGTGCTGCAATAAACATACATGTGCATGTGTCTTTATACTAAAATGATTTACAGTCCTTTGGGTATATATCCAGTAATGGGATTGCTGGGTCAAATGGTGTTTCTGGTTCTAGATCCTTGAGGAATTGTCACACTTTCACAATGGTTGAACTAATTTACACTCCCACCAATGGTGTAAAAGCATTCCTGTTTCTCCACATTCTCTCCAGCATGTGTTGTTTCCTGACTTTTTAATTATCACCATTCTAACTGGTCTGACATGGTGTCTCATTGTAGTTTTGATTTGCATTTCTCTAATGACCAGTGATAATGAGATTTTTTTCATATGTTTGGTGGCTGCATAATGTGTTCTTTTGAGAAGTGTCTGTTCATATCCTTCACCCACTATTTAATGGGGTTGTTTTTCTCTTGTAAATTTAAGTTCTTTGTAGTTTCTGGATATTATCCTTTGTCAGATGAATAGATTGCAAAAAATTTCTCTCATTTTGTAGGTTGCCTGTTCACTCTGGTGATAGTTTCTTTTGCTGTGCAGAAGCTCTTTGGTTTAATTAGATCCCATTTGTCAATTTTGGCTTCTGTTGTCATTGCTTTTGGTGTTTTAGTTATAAAGATTTTGCTCATGACTGTGTCCTTAATGGTATTGGCTAGGTTTTCCTCTAGGGTTTTTATGGTTTTTGGTCTTACGTTAAGTCTTTAATCTATCTTAAATTAATTTTTGTATAAGGCATAAGGAAAGGATGCAGTTTCAATTTTCTGGATATGGCTAGCCAGTTTTACTAATAGTATTTATTAAATAGAGAATCCTTTTCCCATTGCTTGTTTTTGTCAGGTTTGTCAAAGATCAGATGGTTGTAGATGTGTGGTGTTATTTCTGAGGCCTCTATTCTGTCCCATTGATCTATATATCTGTTTTGGTACCAGTACTATGCTGTTTTGATTACTGTAGACTTGTAGTATTATTTGAAGTCAGGTAGCATGATGCCGCCAGCTTTGCTTTCTTTGCTGAGTATTGCTTTGGCTAATCAGGCTCTTTTTTGGTTCCATATGAAATTTAAAGTAGTTTTTCTAATTATGTGAAGAAAGTCCATGGTAGCTTGATGGGGATAGCATTGAATCTATAAATTACTTTGGGCTATATGGCCATTTTCACAATATTGATTCTGCCTAATCATGAGCTTGGGATTTTTGTTTGTTGTGTCCTCTCTTATTTTCTTGAGCAGTGGTTTGTAGTTCTCCTTGAAGAGGTCCTTCACAACCCTTCCAAGTTGTATTCCGAGGTATTGTACTCTATTTGTAGCAAAATGTGAATGGGAGTTCACTCATGATTTGGCTTTCTGTTAGTCTATTATTGGTATATAGAAATGCTTGTGATTTTTGCATATTGATTATATCCTGAGACTTTGCTGAAGTTGCTTAGCTTAAGGAGATTTTGGGCTGAGATAATGGGGTTTTCTAAATATACAATCATGTCATCTGCAAGCAGAGACAATTTGACTTCCTCTTTTCCTATTTGAATACCCTTTCTTTCTCTTGCCTTATTGCCCTGGCCAGAACTTCCAATACTATTTTGCCTATTCAGTATGATATTGGCTGCTCATTTGTCATAAATAGCTCTTATTATTTTGAGATACATGACATCAGTACCCAGTTTATTGTGAGTTTTTAGCATGAAGAGGTGTTGAATTTTGTCAAAGGCCTTTTGTGCATGTATTGTGATAATCATGTGGCTTTTGACATTGGTTCTGTTTATGTGATGAATTACATTTACTGATTTGCATATGTTGAACCAGGCTTGCATCCCAGGGATGAAGCCAACTTGATAATGGTGGATAAGCTTTTTGATGTGCTGCTGGATTCGGTTTGCCACGATTTTGTTGAGAATTATCACATTGATCTTCATAAGGAATATTGGCTTGACATTTGTATGTGTGTGTGTGGGTCTGCCAGGTTTCGGTATTAGGATGATGGTGGCATCACAAAATGAGTTAGGGAAAATTCTCTCTTTTTCTATTCTTTGTAATAGTTTCAGAAGACATGGTATCAGGTCCTCTTTGTACCTCTGGTAGAATTCGGCTGTGAATCTGTGTGGTCCTGGACTTTTTTTGGTTGGTAGGCTATTAATTAGTGCCTCAATTTCAGAACTGTTATTGGTATATTCAGGGATTTGACATCTTCCTGGTTTAGACTTGGGAGAGTGTGTGTGTCTAGAAATTTATCCATTTCTTCTAGATTTTCTAGTTTATTTGCATAGAAGTATTTATAGTATTCTCTGATAGTTGTTTGTATTTCTGTGGGATCAGTGATGATTTCCTCTTGATCATTTTTTATTGCATTTATTTGATTCTATTCTCTTTTCTTCTTTATTAGTCTGGCTACTGGTCTATCTATTTTGTTGATCTTTGAAAAAAAACAGTTCCTGGACTCATTAATTTTTTTTTTGAAGAGTTTTTTTTGTATCTCTATCTCCTTGAGTTCTATTCTGATCTTAGTTATTTCTTGTCTTCTGCAAGCTTTTGAATTTGTTTGCTGTTGCTTCTCTAGGTCTTTTAATTGTGATGTTAGGGTATTGATTTTAGAGCTTTCCTGCTTTCTCTTGTGGGAATTTAGTGCTGTAAATATCCATCTAGACACTGCTTTAAATGTGTCCCAGAGATTCTGGTACATTGTGTCTTTGTTCTCATTGGTTTCAAAGAACTTATTTATTTCTGTCTTAATTTTGTTTTTTACCCAGTAGTCATTCAGGAGCAGGTTGTTCAATTTCCATGTAGTTGTGTGGTTTTGGGTGAGTTTCTTAATCCTGAGTTCTAATTTGATTGCACTGTGGTCTGAGAGACTGTTTCTTATGATTTCCATTCTGTAGCATTTGCTGAGGAGTGTTTTACTTCCCAATTATGTGTTAAATTTATGTGCAATGTGGTGCTGAGAAGAATGTATATTCTGTTGATTTGAGGTGGAGAGTTCTGTAGATGTCTATTAGGTCCGCTTGGTCCAGAGCTGAATTCAAGTTCTGAATATCCTTGTTAACTTTCTATCTTGTTGATCTGTCTAATGTTGACAGTGTGGTGATAAGTCTCCCAGTATTATTGTGTGAGTGTCTAAGTCTCTTTGCAGATCTCTAAAAACTTGCTTTATGAATCTGGGTGCTCCTGTATTGGGTGCATATATATTTAGGATAGTTAGCTCTTTTTGTTGCATTGATCTCTTTACCATTATGTAATGCCTTCTTTGGCTCTTTTGATCTTTGTTGGTTTAAAGTCTGTTTTTGCAGTGGCTGGTACCGGTTGTTCCTTTCTATGTTTAGTGCTTTTTTTCAGGAGCTCTTGTAAGGCAGGCCTGGTGGTGACAGAATTTCTCAGCATTTTCTTGTCTGTAAAGGATTTTATTTCTCCTTCACTTATGAGGTTTACTTTGGCTGGATATGAAATTCTAGGTTGAAAATTCTTTTATTTAAGGATGTAATATTGGCCCCCACTCTCTTCTGGTGTGGATGTTTCTGCAGAGAGATCCGCTTTTAATCTGTTGGGCTTCCCTTTATGAGTAAACTGACCTTTCTATCTAGCTGCCCTCAATATTTTTTCCTTCATTTCAACCTTGGTGAATCTGATGATTACACATCTTGGTGTTGCCCTTGTCGAGGAGTATCTTTTGGGTATTCTCTTTATTTCCTGAATTTCAATGTTGGCCTGTCTTGCTACGTTGGGGAAGTTCTCCTGGATAATATCCTGAAGAGTGTTTTCCTACTAGGTTCCATTCTCCCCCTCACTTTCAGGTACACCAATCAAACATAGGTTTGATGTTTTCACATAGTCCCATATTTCTTGAAGGCTTTGTTAATTCCTTTTTATGATTTTTTCTCTAATCTTGTCTTTACACTTTATTTCATTAATCTGACCTTTAATCTCTGATGAGTTTCTTCTTCTTGATTGATTCAGCTACTGATACTTGTGTATGCTTCATGAAGTTCTTGAGCTGTGGTTTTCAGCACCATCAGGTCATTTATATTCTTCTCTGAACTGATTATTCTAGTTAGCAGTTTTTCTAACCTCTTATCAAGGTTCTTAGCTTCCTTACATTGGGTTAGAACATGGTCCTTTAGGTCAGAGGAGTTTGTTATTACCTACCTTCTGAAGCCTATTTCTGTCAATTCATCAAACTCATTCTTCATTCAATTTTGTTCCTTTGCTGGAGAGGAGTTGTGAACCTCTGGAGGAGAAGAGGCATTCTGGTTTTTGGAATTTTCAGCCTTCTACTAATTTCTCCCCATCTTTGTGGATTTATATACCTTTTGTCTTTGATGTTGGTTACCTTTGAATGGGGTCTCTGAGTGAATATCCTTTACATTGATGTTGATGCTATCCCTTTCTATTTGTTAGTTTTCCTTCTATCAGTCAGGTCCCTCTGCTGCAGGTGTGCTGTAGTTTCCTGGAGGTCCATTCCATACTGTTTGCCTGGGTATCACCAGCAGAGACTGTAGAACAGCAAAGATTATTGTATGTTTCTTCTTCTGGAAACTTTGTCCCAGAGGGGCACCTGCCAGCTACCAGCCAGAGCTCTCCTGTATGAGATCGCTGTTGACCCCTACTGGGAGGTGTCTCCCAGTCAGGATACACAGTGGTCAGGGACCCACTTGAGGAGGCAGTCTGTCCCTTATCAGATCTCCAGCGCTGTGTTGGAAGATCTGCTGCTCTCTTCAGAGCTGTCAGGCAGGGACATTTAAGTCTGCTGAAGCTGCTCCCACAGCCACCCCTTCCTGTAGGTGCTCTGTCCCAGGGAGATGGGTATTTTATCTATAAACACCTGACTGGGGCTGCTGCCTTTTTTTCAGAGATGCCTTGTCCAGAGAGGAGGAATCTAGAGAGACAGTCTGGTCACAGCGGCCTTGCTGAGCTACAATGGGCTTCACCCAGTTTGATCTTCCAGACGGCTTTGCTTACAAGGTGAGGGGAAAACCACCTACTCAAGCCTCAGCAATGGCAGACGCCCCTCCCGTTACCAAGCTTGAGCTTCCCAGGTCACGCTCAGACTGCTCTGCTGGCGGCAAAAATTTCAAGCCAGTGGATCTTAGCTTGCTGGACTCTGTGGGGGAAGAACCTGCTGAGCCAGACCACTTGGTTCCCTGTCTTCAGCCCCCTTTCCAGGCAAGTGAACAGTTCTGTCTCGCTGGCATTCCAGGCACCTCTGGGGTATGAAAAAACAAACAAAAAAACCCTTCCTGCTGCTTGCTCAGTGTCTGCCCAAACAGCCACCCGGTTTTGTGCTTGAAATCCAAGGTTCTGGTGGCATAGACACCGCAGGGAATCTCCTGCTCTGTGGGCTGCAAAGACACTGGGAAAAGCACGGTATCTGGGTGGAGTGCACTATTCCTCACACTGCAGCTCCTCATCGCTTCCCTTGGCTAGGGGAGGGAAATCACCTGACCCCTTGTCCTCCTGGGTGAAGGAACACTTCACCCTGGTTTGGCTCACACTCTGTGGGCCGCACCCACTGTCCAAACAGTCCCAATGAGATGAACTGGGTACCTCTGTGGAAAATGCAGAAATTACCCACCTTCTGCATCAAGCTCACTGGGAGCTGCAGACCAGAGCTGTTTCTGTTCGGCCCTCTTGGCAATGAGTTTTTAAATATAACACCAAAGGCATGATTCATAAAAAAACTGACAAGCTGGAATTCATTAAAATAAAAAAAAGTATGCTCTGAAAAGAATACTTGTTAAGAGAATGAAAACATAAGCCATATACTATAAGAACATATTTGCAAAAGACAAATCTGAAAACAGACTTTTATATAAAATATACAAAGAACTCTTAAAATTTATCAGTAAGAACACTAATACGTCAATGAAAAATTGGACAAAATATCAGGAACAGACCCTTATCAAAAAAGATATACAGATGGCAGAGCAGCATCTAAACATATGGTCAAAACCACATGTCATCAATAAAGTGCACATTATAACAGCAATGAGAAACTACTACATATGTATTTAAATGGCCAAAATCCAGAACACTGATGACACCAAATGCTGGTGAAGATGTGGAGCAACACAAACCCTTATTCGTTGCTGATATGAGTGCAAAAGGATATAAGCACTTTGGAAAACAATTAGACAGTTACTTTTACATAAAATTTGACATACTCTTACTCTACAATTCAGCAATTGTGCTTCTTGATATTTCCCTAAATGAGTTGAAAGTGAATGCTCATACAAAGATTTGCACATGGACATTAATAGTGTCTTTATTCATAATTGCCAAAACTGGTGTGCAACCAGGATTTCCTTCAATAAGTGAGTGGGTAAACAAACTGGTACATTCAGACAATGTAACATTATCCAGTGCTGAAAACAAATAAACTATAAAGCCATTTAAAGACATGGAAGAAATTTGTATGTATGTTACTAAACGGAAGAAGCCAATCTGAAGGGCTACATACTGTAGGACTTCAACTATACAGCATTCTGAAAAAGGCAAAACTATGGAGACAATAAAATGATCAGTGGTTGCCAAGGCTGGGAACAGAAAGAAAAATACATCGGTAGAGCACATTGAATTTTTAAGGCAGTAAAACTGCTAAATAAGATACTATAATGATGGGAGCATGCCATTATACATTTTTCCAAACCCACAGAATATACACCACCAAGCATAAACCCTAATGTAAACCACGGACTTTGGGTGATGTGTCAAGTTATATTCATCAATTGTAACCTATGAATTCCTCTGAGGCAGTGTGTTGACAATAATGAAGGTTGTGCATGGGTGGGGGCAAGTGATTTCTCTACACTTTCTGCTTTATTTTGTTGTCAATTCCAAACTGCTTTAAAAATATATATTTTTTTCTTTTTGGGGATGGAGTTTCACTCTATCACGCAGGCTGTATTGCAATGGCATGATCTTGGCTCACTGCAAGCTCCGCCTCCCAGGTTCAAGCAATTTTTCTGCCTCAGCCTCCTGAGTAGCTGGGATTACAGGCTCTTGCCACCATGCCTGGCTAGTTTTTGAATTTTTTGTAGAGACAGGATTTCACCATGTTGGCCAAGCTGGTCATTAACTCCTGACCTCAGGTGACCTGCCTGTCTCGACCTCCCAAAGTGCTGAGATTACAGGCATGAGTCACTGCGTCCAGCCAATTTTTTTTTTTTTAATTTAAAAAAGTGATGGAAGCAAAGAACCAACTGATTCTTCTGAATATAGAAGGAAACTAGGATTATTGTATACTGAGAGTTAAATGAAGAAAATACATCAAGGAAGAGGGAGTGACTGACTGAATCAAATCTTGTTGATGTGCTAAGTCTGAAGACAGCTAATATTTAATCAGCATATTTTTTACTGACAAGAGTAGTTTTATGGTGTAGTGGAGACAGAAGGCTTACTAGAGTCAATTTAAGAGAACATGAAAGGAGAGGAGAGAAATTTAGAACTGGGAGGTATTAGGATTTTAAAGAGGGGGAAAAAAAACCCAAAATGGAATCTTTTCTGGAGAATAATGTGACATACTGAAAAAATATTTTTAAAAGATGGGAGATGTTATAACACTTATGTATGAAGATTAAATAATCCATTTTTTCCAGAGAAAAAATAATGATGCAATTAAGAGAGGAGTACTCACTATGTCAGGATAACATTCTTATATACGTAAAGTGGGAGAAACCTGGTTCACAAACGGAGAAGATGGCTTTATACAGGGGCACAGTTCATCATTTGTAACAGGGTGACATACAAAGTCTACAAACATAGATGCTGATGGTTGAAATATTTAGTGGTGGGAGCATGTGGAAGTTCTCTTTTGATCACTTACATTTTTACAGTAAAGTAAGAAACATTATGAGTGGAGATGTTTAAAGAGATGTTTATTTTTGAAGAGTTTAAAAAGTGTAAAATAATTGCTTAGGAATATAACTGAATAGATTAAAGAAATACAGGGTTACTCAAAAACTCTAAGGACTGTATGGCATTGGGGGCCATTAATTTAAATAAGAGTGATTACAATGAATGATCATGTAGTTTAAGTTGATGAATCTGAAAGTCAAGATCTAGATGAAGGAAAAGGGAAAGGGGGAGGAGGAAGAGGGACAAAGGAAAGAAGAAGAAGCAAGAAAGAGGGACTGAGAATAATTGAGACACCATAAAAAAATAAGTACAATGAATTGTAGTCACGTGGATATGCAAACTGCAGTGATAGGAGATTATTTCCAGTGAATGGAATTTAGTTTAAGAATGCTGTGTAGTTATTAATAGTGAGGAAGTATAAGGAATAAACCATAAGATGATATGGCTAAAGTAGAGAAGATGAACCTATGGGAGCAGTGGAGTCAAGGAACTGAGACCAGGGCATTGAAAGGATCATCTAAACGAATAATGACATTGTCAAGAATTACAACAAATGACACTGAAAGGAGTGAAATTCAGCAGCTAAAACCTTCAGAGAATTATAGTGAGGGCTCAGGATGACTGCAGTAGGAATGGCTATCAGTATGGTCTAATGGCATCAACTTCAAACCTGAGTTTCTTTAGGGAGATGGAGGAAAATGGTCCCGAAGCACTAATGTGCGTCAGGACCGACACATCACAACCTCCTGGCTCAGAGCACCAGGAGCGTGAGAGACATAGTCAACATTGAAGAGTGACTCTGCAAACAACGCAGAGACTCCCAAGGGGAGAATGCAATCATTAGAACAACCAAAGAAGAGTTTTAACAATTAGGGGATTTTAACGATCAAGACCTCTGAGTTGTAGAAAACAGAATAGTAAGGATAAGTAGGGAAGAGATGGGAAATAGTGTTATATAATATTAATCAGAGAATGGAGGAGTGGATTCATGGACTTAGTGCAGGTGAGTCCTTCCTGACGTTGTTGAGTCTGTTCTACATACCTCTACTCCCCTGCTGTAACGACTTTGCTTAGGCTTCTGATATTTGAGTTTCTCCTTACTTCAGACTACACTGATCCTAATACAGTAGGTATTGTGTTTTTTTTGTACAAGTCTGACTGAATCTGATGTACTCTTTAAAAAGAATATTCTGATTGCTCTGTGAAGGACAAAATATATGAGGGCAAGGGTAGAGACAAAAGTGTAAATGCCTAGTAATTTACTAAAAGATGTTCAAATTGACTCTTAATATTTATAGGCCATTTGTGTTTGTTTTTATGTCAATTGCTTGGTGTATTAGTTTTTGAGGACTACCATAACAAATTACTGCAACTGGGGGACTTAAATCAACAGAAATTCATTTCTTCATTTTTCTGGAGGCCAGAAGCCTATAGTGTAGAATCCTTCCTTGTCTCTTCTAGCTTCTTAGCCTTAGGCATTTCTCAGCCTGTGGCAGCAAACTCTAATCTCTGCCTCCCTCTTCACGGGGCTGTCTACGTTCTGGATCTGTGAGTCCGAATTACTCTTGCCTTCTAAGAACATTAGATATTGGATTAGAATCCATTTTAACCCACTATACCTGGTCATATTATTGGTCTATTGTTATTACTAGACTATTTGTCTCTTTCTTACTTTGTAATCTCTTTATAAATGTACATGCACTGCCAACATTTTTAAAGTTAGTTTTTATTATTTTATCTAAGAGAAAGTAAACATGAGAAACTTAATATTTAATAAATAGTAGCTTTTAAAATCTATGGCATTGTATGATTCTTAGAAAAATATATATCATTCTAAGATTATCTTTACATGCCCCTATTTGAATCAATTATATTTTTAATATTTAATGAATTGATTTTTAAATTATGTTGGAATTAACTTTGATTGGAATCTTAATTATGTTGTTTTTCTTCGTGCCCTTTAATCTCTTCCTTTAGCAAGGAGATAAACTTGTGTTTATTGCTCACATATTGGATGCCTGATACAGACCAAAGGAAGCATTGTGCAGTCCCTTCTGTCACCTGATTGGTCCTCTAATAGTCTCTCCTCTTGGTTCTCAGGGTGAACTAAGTTATTTATGAGATATCCCAAAGAGCTTTTTGGTAAGTAAATTTGGAACCTTACAGTCTTATTCCTTCTGGTCCAAAATA
This sequence comes from Aotus nancymaae, assembly GCF_030222135.1. Taxonomy (NCBI): domain Eukaryota; kingdom Metazoa; phylum Chordata; class Mammalia; order Primates; family Aotidae; genus Aotus; species Aotus nancymaae. Next base: position 5,866,129 of record NW_026988532.1, on the reverse strand, counting down.
GAGGTTCCTCCTGGGAAATTCTGCTCTTGTAAATCTAAACTTTTCCAAGTGTCTTTGTATACTATTACTAAATAGATGTACTCATTAGGATTAAGGAAAGAAAACAGCCTTGAATGGAGGAGCAGGCAGGGAGTATAGAGCAGGACAAACTCCAAGTCTTGATGCTCAGGAGAAAAGCACTATTGAATAGAGAGCTTTTGAGCCAATATGAATTATGAGTTATCACTGTTTGCATATATACATTTTTTTTAAAGAAATAAGGGCTTTCAGTCTTATGGTTGGCAGTCAGGCTTCCTTTAGTGGCCATAAATTTCTCCCAAATGCTAAGAATCTGCTAAAATTTGGCAAGACAGCTGAGTAAAAAGGTCATCTTCTTGCCTAATGGCAGGTTCTGTAGTTTTTACCATGCAATTCCCTTTATGGTCATAATTGTCCCATGCAAAAAAATATAGTGTTACAGCCGACTCATAAAACTGCTGCATCTGGAATAAATAGGAAAGGGCACATTCTTATTTCAAAACAACAGTATGCATCAACAGAGCTTAGCTTCCATTTAAAATGGAAAGCAGGGATTTCACTAACAATGCAATACTTTTGATAGACTGCCTATTTGACCTTTTAGTGCATAGATGAATCTGTTTGCACTTATTCGAATAGGTATACCTTTTAGATGGTAGATACAGATATGACTCTCACATATTTATAGTTCCTATTGGGAAACAATGCGGTCTCCTCCAGTTATTCCAGGACTTAGCACAGTTTTAAGTGTAAGGAGGGGCTTAAAACGTGTGTTTCTAAGTAAACGTTGTTAGTGTTTTTATTACTGAAAAGAAGCTAAAACCAAAAGGAAAAATAAACATGGTGAAGAATTACTACAGTCCTCAACCTGAAAGAGTATTTAAATTGACCTCTATGCCTTGCAGTTAGCGAGACCATGGGAAGTAGAAAAATAAATGAGGAACAGTAAAAATCCACATGGATTAAAAAAAAGATTGAAATCAGGCAAGGTTGTAGTGGGTGGCATCTTTTTTTTTTTTTTTAAATGATAGGAATAATGGATTTTGCATACTGTGACTTGGAAAAGGAAATACAAATTTTGAGGGACAGCTTAACTGGGCAAAGGGACTTCCCAAGGAAGCTGACCTATAGAGAAAAGAGTGTCTTACAGATATGTAACCAGAGGGAGGAGAGACTGTTAGACCACATGAAAAACAGAAGCCATTGTCAAGTTCTTGAATTTTAAGTCCTTTGACCCAGTTGTGTTTTGTTTCTGACTAAGTATGGAATGCAGAGGTTGAGAATGTCAGCTCTAGAGTTAAATGGCCTGGTCCCAAACCTATATTCCAAAATATCTCATTGTGTAAGCAAGTTAACTAGCATTTGCTTCTTAATTTTCTTTTTCTATAAAACGGCAATAGCAATGTTTGGGATTTGTGTTGGAATTAAATGGGTTAATACATGTAAAGCCGTTAGATTGTTATATGGTACTATGTTTTTTTTTTAATTTCAGTTATTGGAAGTAGCTAAAGAAAGAGTAATATAAGTGGTATTCATTTGTTTGAACTGCCATAATAAAGCACAAGACTGGGTGGCTTAAACAACAGACATTTGTTTTCTCATAGTTCTGGAGGCTAGAACTCCAAGACCGAAGTGTTGGCACAGTTAGTTTATTTTAGGACCATGAGGATCTGTTTCATTTCTCTCTTTTTGACTTTTAGATGGCATCCTCTTCCTGTACTTTTACATCTTTATATTGTCTTCCCCCATGTGAGTCTATGTCCAGACTTTTTATAAGGATACCAGTCATACTGGGTTAGGACTCAAACTAATAATTTCACTTTAGCATCATAACCTCCACAAAGACTCTATTTCCAAACACGGTCACATTTTAAGGTATTGAGGGATTAACCTATGAATTTTGGGGGTAAAGCGATTCAGCCTATAACAGAAGTCTACACTTGGATGTTAGTGAGATCACTAATTGTATCCTTCTATAAAACTCCTGTAGTTCTAAGCTCATATGAAAGAATTTTTCTTGCAAATAATTGCTGATAAAAATATTGCTTTATAGGTTTGCTGAGAACCTTAAGTGATTTTATAGATAAGCAATGAACAATAGGTGCCTCATGCATGATTTTTTAATTAATAAAGGCCATTTAATGAAAACTAATATCTAAGAATAAATCAAAAATAAAAATGAGTTGGTTTCATTTCAATTAAACTGGTTTTCTGAGTGTGGAAAGATATTCTACTTTTATCTTTCATTAAACTTCTTTACATTTTCTAATATTTTATAAATCCTAATTCCAAAATAATTTTTACAAAGTACAAAATGGTTATCAAAGACTGGTATACACCACTGAAGCTGTCATATCTTTCAAGTTCTGTAGAACATGGGCTTTATGTTTTTTTTAACAAAGTATATTGTCTGTTTTCATGCTGCTGATAAAGGCATAACCGAGATTGGGAAGAAAAAGTGGTTTAATTGGACTTACAGCTGTGCATGGCTGGGATGGCCTCAGAATCATGGCAGGAAGCGAAAGGCACTTCTTCCACGGAGGTGGCAAGAGAAAATGAGGAAGAAACAAAAGCGGAAACCCGTGACTAATCCATCAGATTTCATGAGACTTATTCGCTATCAAGATAATAACATGGGAAAGACTGGCCCCCATGATTCAATTACCTCCCTACTCCCACAACACATGGAAATTCTGGGAGATACAATTCAAGTTGAAATTTGAAAGGGGACACAGCCAAACCATATCACAAAGTGATGCCATTGTCCTAATATGAACTTCAACTGTAATTACTAAATTCATTCCCATATTGAACAAAGGTGCTCAAATCACAAAATCTAAAAAGTTAGGTAATTCTTTAATGCTAGCTTTGGAACAAAAGAATTATATTCTTACTCAGATTTTTTTTTTAACCTCTGATACATGTATTAGTCCATTTTCATGCTGCTGATAAAGACATACCCTAGACTGGGCAATTTACAAAAGAAAGAGATTTATTGGACTTACAATTCCATGTGCCTGGGGAGGCCTCACAATCATGATGGAAGGCAAAGAGGAGCAAGTCACATATTACATGGAAGGCAGCAAGCAAAGAGAGAGCTTGTGTAGGGAAACTCCCATTTTTAAAACCATGAGATCCATGAGACCCAATCACTATCACAAGAAAATCATAGGAAAGAACTGATTCCATGATTGAATCATCTCCCACCAGGTCCCTCCCATAACACATGGGAACTATGGGAGCTACAAGGTGAGATTTGAGTGAGGACACAGAGCCAAATGATATCACTACAGAACTGGGGACTAGAGCACTCTTCCCCTTCCCCATATAGGAATGAAACTCCAAACTTCTTTTGGCTATGCCTATGGAGACTAATACATTTGGCAGATGAAGATCAATACAGATAATTGTCTTTTTAATTATTCTCTGAAGGATTTCATTTCCTTCTTTCAAGGGGAGTTATTTAATGACATACATAGACTAAGACTAGAAGAAAATGTAGCCAGTGTTATTTGTGTGGTTTCTCTTCTTAGGAAAACCACTCTGTATTAGTTTTTTGGGTGCTGCCAAAGATGCACAGAGGAAAAATGATCCTCAATTCTAACTCACAGTTTGGGAGACAATAAATCTAAACTCAAGGGGCCAGTGAATGATTCAGGGATACTTATTCCTTGCTTTTTCCGGTTTCTCATAGTTTCTGGTGTGCCTTGGCTTATGGCAGCATCACTCCAGTTTCTGCCCTTTATCTTTACATGGCCTTCTTCCTTGTGTCTTGAATCTCTTTCTCTGTTCTCTCATAAAGATGAAATCTGAACTTAAGTCTACCCTAAATTCAGGATGGTCTCATTTTAAGATCTCAAACATGGCATCTGCAAAGACCTTATTTCCAAATAAGGCCAAATTCATAGGTACCAAAGATTAGAACTTGACTTATCTTTTGGAAGGAACACAATTCAACTACAACATACCACAGGCCCTGGGATCAAGTGTGTCTTATTTCACCTACTGTAGCCCCATGTGGACAGATGTTTTAAGCCTGGGTTATTTAAAGTAGTCCATCTCTTCAATCTCAGTAATAGGTTTAGAATGGGTTGATAATTCTAACTGGACCAATGTGGTCTTTCCTAGAGTTTTCAGAATTTCCTACTATGCTGATTGTAAAGTGTTTTTTTTTCCTCTCTTTTATTGAAAATTAATAGTCTTATGTAAGTAAGAGTTCTCTGAGGCCATTGTACCCAAGCACTCTGAGGAAGCCACTTATGTTCCAAGACAATGAAGGCAACATACAAAAAGCACAGCTTTGACAGTGGGAGGCCTAGGAGGGAGAAGGGAAGGAAAAAATGGATGTTGAGAGGGAAAAACAGTGAAAGAGAGAAGAGAGAAGAGACAGGAGGAAAAGAGGGGATGAGTGATAGAGGAGGAAAGGGGAAGGGAAAGGAGATACATATTAACATTACATAACTCATCAGATCCAGCTAAGCCTGTAGGTCAGCCACCGCTGGAACTTGTGACTGTGTGAACAATTTATTACTTTTTGCTTCAATTTGTGAAGTGCTTCTGGTATTTGCAACCAAGAAAATTCTGGCAAATATTGAATTTTTGGTAAAAATCTCATAAAAAGACTTTTTGAGAATGATGGTTTCCAGGTTCATCCATGTCTCTACAAAGGACGTGAACTCCTCATTTTTAATGGCTGCATAGTATTCCATGGTGTATATGTGCCACATTTTTCCTGTCCAGTCTATCATCGATGGGCATTTGGGTTGGTTCCAGGTCTTTGCTATTGTAAACTGTGCTGCAATGAACCATCATTCTCAGCAAACTGACACAAGAACACAAAATCAAACACCACATGTTCTCACTCATAGGCGGGTGTTGAACAAGGAGAACACATGGACACAGGGAGGGGAACACTATACACGGGGGTCTGTTGGGGGGAGAGGGGTACAGCAGGGGGGTGGGGAGTTAGGGAGGGATAGCATGGGGAGAAATGCCAGATATAGGTGAAGGGGAGGGAGGCAGCAAATCACACTGCCACGTATGCACCTATGCAACAACCTTGCATGTTTTTCACATGTACCCCAAAACCTAAAATGCAATAAAAAAAAAAACCTTACTATATTATATCATTATTTTCCCTTCTCATCCATTGTGCTATTGGTATAGTTTCACTTCTACCTAAATATCTTAAAATAAATTTTTATTTTTATTGCTTAAAAAAAAAAAAGACTTTTTGTAGAAGATAATTCTTTTAAATATTGTGTAAATTGTAAGCTCCGGGTTTCATACCTTTGTGTGAGCATTCATATGAGTTTTTGGACAATAAAAATGATAATAAAATAACTGTCTTTAAAAAATTGAAAATTCCATGTGGAGTCAGATCAACTTTCTATCTATTTCAATGACCTGTGGTAATGAATGAACATTTATGTTGTTATTAGTTAATTGTACTCTATATTTGCAACTCTGAAATGAGTATGACACAATATGATTGGTGGAAATGACAAGAATTCTGCCTTTGTACAGATGACGAAACAGATGCTTAAGGGGCTTCGCAGATATTCAGTTGCAGTATAAGGCAATTAATCTAAATCTGTTGAGGGGTATTCCAATGAACTGTCTGTCATATCATACTGTTCTAAAATATCCTTAACTTCCTTATGAGAGTCATTAAGAGAGTCTTAATTTTATTTATTTGTTTATTTTTAACTTTTAAGTGTAAGAGGTACAAGCACAGGTTTGTTATATAGGTAAACTTGTGTCATGGAGGTTTGTTGCATAGATCATTTCATCACCTTGGTATTAAGCCTTGTACCCATTTGACTCAGCAATCCTATTACTGGCATATACCCAAAGGAATCTAAATCATTCTATTATAAAGACACATGCACATGTATGTTCATTGCAGCACTATTCTTAATAGCAAAGACATGGAATCAACCTAAATGCCTGACAATGATAGACTAGATAAAGAAAATATGGCATATATACACCACGGAATACTATGCAGGCATAACATAAAAATGAATGAGATTATGTTCTTTGCAGGGACACGGATGGAGCTGGAGGCCATAATGCTTAGCAAGCTAACAAACTAACAGAAGCCCAAAAACCATGTTTTCACTTACAAATGGGAGTGAAATGATGAGAACACATGGACACATAGAGGGAACAACACACATTGCAGCCTTTTGGAGGATGGAGGGTAGGAGGAGAAAGGGGATCAGGAGAAATAACAAATGGGTACTAGGCTTAATACCTAGGTGATGAAATAATCTGTACAACAAACCATCATGACACAAGTTTACCTGTGTAACAAACCAATTTTAAATTTATCTGAACAAATTTAGTATTTTTTTGCAGATATAACCAGTATAGTTTTGTTGTGATATTTTCATAATCATGACCTATTTAATAAATATATTTTATCTTTTCAAACAATATTTTCTTGCAAGTTTCAAAATGTGGTGTCTAGTATTTGAGAATTTAGTGCATATTCTGAAACTTTTTGTGATAATTTTTTTAGGTATCAGTGTATGTCCCAGGCTGTTGTCTCCCAAATACTCTTTATTTCTGGGTAATGTACCAAGCATGATGCATGAAAAAATTTTAGTCCTTTACTGAACACCCATTTTGTGCCAGACACCATTGGGCATTTTCACATTTATTTTCTCATTTAATTAATTCAATATTTAGACACACATCTATGAAGTAGCCATTTAGGATAGGAAGACAGAAGTTTACTTATGAGTGGATAAATGACTCGGTCAATCTTTGGCCAGATTACTTTTGATTACAAGTTCAGAGCATTTTCCACCACAGTTCTAAAACCTCATTATTAACTAATTCTGAATTAAAGCTATGGAACTACTAAAGAACAATTAAAAAGTCAAATAAATACTACACAGAGTAAATCTTTATTCCCACTAGTAGAAATGCTTTCTTTCTCTTTTTGGTTTAAACAAAATTTAGCTTTTCACTTACAGTATGTATCACTTTATACCATTGCACTATAGACATTGCCTGCATGCCTCCTGTCTTTTATTACAGGAAGTATTGAAGACTCCTTGAAGGTAAGGTCTGTGTGTAATTGATATTTGTAACCTCTCACAGTTTCTAGTCCACTGCTTGTTCCAGTGGGAACTAACTAGACATTCATTGACTATATTGGGAAAAGGTGGGATTAACAAAACTCATCTCTTAAAATCTCTGCATTCCACATTCTGTGCTATATGCTTTCCGTAAATTGCACCATTTATTTATTTTCTATTTTCCTCAGATTATCTTAATGGAATGTAAGTATCCTAAAAGCTAGATAAATGTCCGCCTTGCTGTTAGTTGCATCTCTCCTTCCCAGATCTCTGGTAATCACAAGCCCTTCGTAGGTATCTACTGAATGAATGAATGAAAGTATAATAGCTTAGAGTGACTGCGGATTGGCAGGACCCACAAGAATGGAAATTAAGCTCAGATGTTACTGATTAAATATTTGAAAGTGGTTGGCCGGAGCACAAAGTGCATTAAGGATGTCAGGATGTAAAGTAGGATGTTTTGATATAGCCATTTTTAGACTGTAGTTTTTTTTCTGATGCATTTGCATCAGAATGGTTCTGGCAAAATGTACGTGACCGTGGCAAGAATGTCACATGGCAAATACACATAGTCTTTTCTTCCCTTATGCTGGCAAAAGAAGAACCCACATTTTGATGTTTTACATTCTATCCTTTGTTGTGCTGATCAGACAATGGGAGTTCTCTAACATTAGAGAGCTATCTTCATTATCTCTGTCTCCAGTAGAGAATAATTAGAGTGAGGTAAGAAGAGCTGTGACTTATTTACATTAGAAAGGTGTTGCAGTAACTCAGAAAAGAATTTATCAGGAAGGTAAGGAGTGGTAGAAAGGGAGTTAATGTTCACAGACAGAAAAAAGGAGTAGCAGCCTTCAGGCAAAGAGGGGTTTTGAGGAGTTGGACGGATAAACGGTTTGCGTGGGACGTTGGAAGTGTCCCACTCAAATTTGTGTGATGTGCTCCTCCTATCTGACCATCTCTCCAAGGTACTCCAGTAAAGAATTGTATGATTTTTCAAGGCTACTGAAGTTGGATTTTTGTTTCTTACTTTTTGACCTCTCAGTTAAAAACATCATTTCCAAATATGAATAAGTAGACTAAAAATAGACCTACTTTTCCTACTTGTATATATGGGAAGCTGTTTCTGGTAAGATTCTTGATTCTGCCAACACTATTTTACTGAGAATATTTATTTAAAAAGGAGAATTTATGGGAAATGGAGCAGAGAGTTAGGACATAATATGATTACCTATCTCAGCCTCAAATTGCACAGAAATTTTTTGATAATGTTTTTATTATTTCTTTTAATAACCAATGGCATAAATACATTTAATTTTATTTTGTCAGACATTTTTATAATGGTAAAAAAGCATTTAGTGTGGCAGGAACAGAGGTCAGGAAGGAAATCATCATCAGGGACACATGTTGCAGCATGACTTACTAACAAAAATAAACATACCATGTAGCTCAAATAAATAAATATAAGTACATTTCCAAGCTCTAGAGCCTCTAGGACCTTCAAAGATTACTGACTTTACCATAAATGTCTCATAGGAGAGGCAGTTGGCAATGTTTCTTTAACTTGGGTTACCCGTGGTCTCTGCAAATACTAGACTATGAAATGCAAATAATTTTGAGAGTACGCATACTGAAGTTAGAAAGAATACTAAAATAATCCAAATAAGCTAGATGGGAGATAATAATATCCGCCTTAAAAGCAGGGGAATGATAGTTTAGGAAAAAATTTCTCAATGCCGGAGTATGTAAGAAATGTTCAAAAGATTTAGTATAAAATAGACATTCTTGAGATATTAATTATCCCCTTTACAAATCTATAAATCTGCATCGCTAATACTGTATTAGCCTATATTTCTAAGTATAATTGAATATTTCCATCTTTAATTAAATGTAACATGTGTCAAACTAATTACAGCTTGCTCTCCCTATTTTCTTTTCTGTATAATATGTTGGTTTCATGCTTCAATCTCTCAAGTTCTAAATAAGCATTCGACTTTAAAAAATTTTTGAAATATACGTTTTTATTAGCTGTAGTCACCTTGCTGCACAATAGATCTCAAGACTTATTCCTCCTGTCTATCAGAAACTTTAGAGACTTTGACCAACAAGTCCCCATTCCCCCTCCTCACCCCAGGCTCTTGTAACCATAATTCTATTCTCTGTTTCTATCAATTTAATTTCTTAAGGTTCCACATATAAGTGAGATCATGCAGCATTTTATTTTCTGGGCTTGGCTTACTTCACTTAGCCTAATATCCTCCAGGTTTATCTACTCAACTCAAAAGTCCTTCTTTTTAAAGGTTGAATTTTATTCCATTGTGTATATATGCCACCTTTTCTTTATCCATTTATGCATTGACAGTCACAGGTTGATTCCAGTGCTTGGCTATTGTGAATAATACTGCAATATACATGAAAATACATATATTCTCCAATATATTGATTTCAACTTCTTTGGCTATATGCCCAGAAATGGGATTACTTAATCATATGGGAGTTATATTTTTAGGTTTTTGAGGAACCTCCATATTATCTTCCATTGTAGCTGTAATAATTTACATTCCCATCAACAAGGGACAAGAATTCCTTTTTTTTTTTTTGCATCCTTACTAACACTTGTTATCTTACATCTTTTTGATAATAGCCATTCTGCTAGGTTTGAGGTGATGCCTTATTGTGGCTATAATTTGCATTTCCTTAGCAATTAATGATGCTGAATATTTTTTCAAGGACCTATTGGTCATTTGTGTGTTTTCTTTTGAGAGGTGCCTGTTCAAGTCTTTTGCCCATTTTTAGCTGAGATATTTGTGTTTTTGCTATTGAGTTGTCTGAGTTCCTTTTGAATTTTGAATCTTGACTCCTTATCAGATGTATAGTTTGCAGATATTTTCTTCCATTCTATAGGTTTTCTCTTTATTAATGTTTCATTTGCTATGCAGAAGCCTTTCACTCTGATGCCATCTTATTTGTCTATTTTTGCCTTTGCTGCCTGTGCTTTCAGGGTCTTATACAAAAAATTTTACTTCCTCACACCAGACTTCCCATTCATCCAGCCAGATTCATCTTTGACTCTTCTTTATAACTACGTGAAAATTTACCAAAAACTTGTCACTTTCCCCTTCTAGTTAGGCTGCTAATCTCTTTCTACATCTCCATTTCCTCCGACTTCTTTTAGTATTCTATTTCCAACATTATTTTCTTAAGAACAAGTCTAACAGGGTCACATACACATTGTGCTAGCAATACTATAATAGTTCCTAGCTGCCTAAAGGATAGAGTCATACTTCTAAGTGAGGGCTCACGTGATTTTGTGTAGACTCCACTCTTGTCATTTCTTCCTTATCTGCGGTGAGGCAGTTCCCTGATAGGACCCAGGAGTTAGGTCTCTGCATTCTTCGTGCATGTTGTCTTCTCTACCCAGAGTGTTCCTTCTCTCTTTTCTCTATGTGATGAAGGCTCGCTCATTCTTTAAAATTGCTTGCTTTTTGAAATCAGTTATGAAGATATTATATATAGCTGTCATCATCTCTGACATACTTTAATGTCATCATTTAAATAAAGAAAAACAAGATAGTTCTATCTCTGTATTCTCAAATTCAGTCTCCTCTTCATGAGTAAGCACTTTCTCCAATTTTCTGGTGAATTTATTGACCTGGAACTTTCCCAAGACTTTCTAAAAGCTGACATAAATTATTCCCATTGGTTTCTTTGTTGTCCCTCATTCATCAAAATATAAGTATCATTCAGTTAAATTTAATTTCATTCTTTGACCCATTTTACCTTTTTAAAAACAACTTAAAACTACTTATTTTGTTACTAATATCTACCATATAATTTGCTAATTTCTAACTCTGAAGCATCAGTTCAATTCCAAGGTCACTTTCCAAGTCTTTTTGAAAAACAAGATGGCATTGAGCCAATGGTTTGGTGCAGTCTCCAATCCTAATGAAAGATTAAACATTTAGGGAGCATTCCAGTGTCCTCTGACTGCTTTATAAACATTTGGTTGGATGCCATCTGTTCTTGGTGATTTATTCATGTTTTGTTTGTCAATTTGTTCTCAAATATATTCTCCATTTATTTATTTATTGATCAATTCCATTGGCTTATGCACTATGAAAGACAATAATGAATTAAACAGTTAAACTGTGCCTAGTATAGTGTTGCCTAATGTGGAAAAATACAAAACTTTTATGACATGCATCTATTCTCAGTAGCTTGTCTTTAGTCAAGAAAATAAAAACAAAAATACGGGAAGCATGTAACTAAAATGACCCAGACATTGTGAACTGCAGGTACAAAATACATTAAGCTTCAGATTTCAATGTCTCCTCAGATGTTTCTTGCAGCCCTCTCCACTTTCCTGCCAAGCCCCTCCATTTTCTGTAGAATTTCTAATAGGTTGTTCTAACGTGCTTCAGAAAATTCTACTTATATTCTTTTGTGTTAGCATCTCATGGGCATTTATTACTCAAAAATCTTTTGAAAAAATATCTCCCTGTGGCCACTGCAGTCCATGGATTGTCTTGTCTTGTCTTGAGGTACTTGTCCCTCTGTCCAACGTGGTTGGAACTGCCGATGCTTCTGGTCTGTTTAACACTCTGGCCTGACTCTGCTACTTGCCTGGATAAAGAAATGGGAAGAACTTAGTTCTTCCTACCACTGTGTCTCTTGAGTTTTGAAGTGTGGCTGACTGCACGTCCAGTCTCTGACTGTCCCTTGTCAAAATGCTCCCTAATCTTCTTTGCACCTCTTTTTTATAGAATTTGAGGTGACTTCAGAATGGACTTTATTAGCATTTTCTGCTTCCCACCTTGATTTCTTCTGTCTCTAGTGATTGTGAACCACCCTTTTCCTTCTTGCTTTAATCCAAAATGAAAGTTCTCATTCATACAGACTCATTTAAAAAAATACTAGGAGATATCACTGACCCTACGTGTCCGATCTTCATTTGCTGCTGAAGGAACCCACAGTGCATTCAATCCTGACAAAAATCCTACAGGGTAGGCACTATTGTTCAGGTTTTACAGCAGAATATACAAAATACGAGAAAACTGAAGCTCAAGGGCACGCAACTAGTAAGTCTATTATTAGAAAGAGTTGGCAGCCCATTCCATGAGTGGAAAACTTCAACAATTGGGTTGCTTTGATTTTCATTACTTTTTACTATTAAAAATTATAAAAGCAATATTTTGATTACAGAGAAACCAATAAAGTAAATTTAAGACGTGATGGGAGCTTACACTAAATTCACAGAGCCTAATTGGTCCCTCTCTCAAAATTGTTTTTTTTTTTAACTCTAATATAGCCCTCTAAGCCAAATTTGAAATAAAAAAACAATAAGGCCACTGCTCAAATCAGACATCATCTGCCTCAGAACTTGTCATGTCTCAGTTTCTGATTGGCAAATAAATCACAGCCAAGTATTTATTAGACTGTTAGGCCTCCTTCCAGTGCAGTCTTCAATTGTCTTTGTTATTGTACAGCAATGAACATCGGCTTGATGAAGTAGGGCTGATTTGCTTATTGTATGTTGCTACATTCTCTTTAATCGCTCTAATTCTGCAATTTGTACTGGTTTTCTAGTTATTAGTGTGAATTCATGAGAGCATGCTTTATTATTAATGCTGTCTCCTACCAGTATCTAAGCCTTTGGAATATGGAGAAAATGTAACAAATCTATTTTGCAGGCTGAGTATGGGTGGCTGCACTACAGCAAACAGATGGGGAAGAGTGCTGATGTTTTAACTGGTAGCACAAAATGGTGAATAGGAATTCATTAACACTCTTAGACATTCCTATATCTTAAAGGTAGCTTAAAAATGTATTTCTACATGTTTGTGAGGTATCACTTCTTTATTTTTTTCCTTCAACCTTTTAGTAGTATATTCCATAGTGATGCTAGACCCAGGCTCAATTACATCGTAGGGCTTTAATTAGAGATTCATTTGAAGATCCTAACAAAGAGCTCTAAATTTGGGTCAACATATTAACTCTCCATCTTATAATTAAATCTTTAATAAACATTTTTATTATGCCTCTTCAGAAAATCTCATATTTCTAGACTGTGAGGAAAATTTGTCTTTTCCATTCATTGGATTTCCCTAAGGAATTTTCATGGAGTACATGTCTAAGGGCAGATTGGATAGGGCTCCTGACTTCCCTTCGACATTACTCTAGGGGAAAAAGGAAGCACTAAGAAAATTCAGAGTTTTTCTAATCAATTCTCTTCTTCAAAGTAGTATCCAGTTTCCTCAAAACTGTAGAACTCTTGCTTTAAGGCTTGAAAAACATAAATTTGCCCCAGATTATGGGGATTCACACATGGCATGTCATATTGTAGTATATATACAATATCCAAATGGCAAGTTACTGGCAATAACTTTTTTGAAATGCAATTAAAAGGTTTTGTTAAATGGATTTTTAGAAGAGGAGTAATTGAGAAAATGAAATTTTTTTAGAGGAAGATGATAATAATCAAAACATATATTTTTTTTTACACAGGGAAAATGCCTTTCTGTTAAATGTCTCTGAAAATTGGAGCCCCATTCTTTCTAGGTAAATATCCTGAAGCAAAACAAACATACACTCTTTAATTTATGTACCTTATATATTTTGTATTTTGGTAGCTGATCATGCATGGTGTTGTGTCTTTCTTTGGTGTTGACTAGTATTCACTGGTACTGTATTACCTAAAGGGACTATGCTGTAAAGCAGATCTACAATAAGTCAACTGTATGAGAAAGAAAACAAACTACAAATTTATTGAAGTGGTAAATTGAAGATGCCAATTGGATATGACCATCTCCCCATTTCTGATTAATCTTATGATAATATTGTGCAAAGCTGCCCTGGTGGGCAAAGTGCATGAATAGTTATGCTTTATGGCTACAATTATTTCCCAGTTGAGTATTCATTACTCATAGTGTGAACTGTGAGTGAAATTTACATTCTCTTACTATAGTTAAATGTGACTATCAATTTAGTGTTATAAATTTCTGCCGGATGTAGAGTAATCATGCCTCATTTCCAGTATCGAATTGCCTTTAAATGAGTGATCATATGTCTTTACCAAGCCAATTTCTATTAATTACTAATATTTTCAAGCTTATATAGTACCATAAATCTTACTCATTAAATGAGAAATTATGGCTAGTTCTGACTCATTAAATGAAAATTAACGACTAAATCTAACTCTATTCATGATAGTATTTTTCTAAATTCCATGTTTGCCCTAATGTCTGTGAAACCAGATGTATTTATGTGCTTACTTTACATTTGTGCTTTAGCCTTTATAGTAGTTTATTCTCTCCCAAGACAGTTCTATATTTGTACCTTGCCTTCTTGCAAAAGGTTTTAAGGCAGGTTTCTACATAGTTCACTATTGATTGAATGTCTTTCTCAAATTACTTTTTGAATTTCTCTTCCTAGGAAAATCTCAACATTTTGATCTTTCTCTTCAAAATACTTTGAATCAATTTTATTGTTTGTTTTTAATATCATAATTTGTTTGTTTTTAGTACCACAATGTGTTCACATGCTCATCCAAAAACATTTTAAAAATGATTATATTAGACATTCAGGATAAACAGGGAATAATTTTGGTTATGTACTTTTTTCGTCATTTTTTTGCTATTTTAAATAAATAATGCTCTGTATCTTTATTCATATCTGCATCTATGTCCTGTATTTATGTCCTTACACATATCTTTTTAGGCATTTTTCTGCTTCTTTCCTTGGGATAAATCTTTAGAAATTGTATTGCCAAGAAAAAGTTCCTAAGTAGGCAATTTCTATCTTTGCTAAATTTGCTAGTTGAAAAATACTCTGTGTGTGTGTGATTTGATAGAATTGTTCTTTACATATTTACTAACCACCAATACTTCTTCATTTAATGAGTTGCCTGTTTATTGCCCTTTGTTCCTATGTGTATTGGAGTTTTTAATCTTTTAGATTTGTAGAAAACATTAATAAATTTGGGGCATTAATCACCTTATCCATACTCTAGTTTGTTATTTGTCCTTTTATAATGCCTTTCATATACAAATCTTATTTGGTGAAATTTATAAATCTTTCTTTACAATTTTTTTCTTTTAAACTAATAACTTACTTAGCAATGTCATACTAGTATTTAGCCATATCATCTTTCAGATTTTTTTTCACTTTTTTCTACTTACCGCTTTAAAAATGTGTAGTTTGTTTAGTTTCTCCAACTAGTTATTGTAGACCTGCTTTACAAGATAGTCCCTATACAGTACTGTGCATGTCAACATTTATTAACAGCAGAAGGCATGTGTCTTTGTCCATTTGTGCTGCTATAACAAAATACCTGAGACTGGGTAACTTATAAGCAATAGAAATTTGTTTCTTACAGTTCTGGAAACTGGGAAATTCAAGGTCAAGGCATCAGTGGGTTTGGTGTCTGGTAAGGACGTGGTTTCTGCTTCCAAGATGGAAACTTGTTGCTGCATACTCCATAGGGGACTAACACTGTGTCCTTTTGTGACAGAACACGCAACACTAAAAGGCCTGCCAAATTCCCTCTTGCTCTTTTATTAGGTTACTAATCCCATTAATGAAGGCAGAGCCCTCATGGCCTGTTTACTTCCTAATGGCCCTACCTCTTAATACTGTTGCACTGGGGAATAAGTTTCAACATGTATTTGGGGGAGTACACAAACATTCAAACCTCAGCATTGTGTTAAGTGTTCCTTCCACACTCCCCCACACAAAAACATCACCAAAACCATACAAACAGAAGAAACAAAAAGACACAAGAAAAGTTTGGATGGTATGAGATATGTCTTTTACCTTGATTGTGGTGATGGTATCACAGGTGTTTGTATATGTCCAAAGTCATCAATTGTACACTTTAAATATGTGGAGTTCTTAGTATAACAATTATACTTCAATAAAGCTGTTAAAAACAAATTGATCTGTTTTACCTATATTCTTTCACCATCGACCACTCCTTCCCCTGCTAGTTAGTATGCAATCAGATTTGCCTTTTAGAAAGCTTGATTAATTTTACTCTCTTATTTATAACACTCATTCTTCTCCTTTTCTGTCACTAGTAGCTTTATTGCTGTGACTCCAGCTGGTCCTCAGACAAATCAGAGGTGCTGCAATGTGGTAGGGAGAATGGTGGCCTACAAAAGATGCATGGGTGTATTAGTTCATTCACACGTTGCTACAAAGAACTACCTGAGACTGGGTAATTTATAAAGAAAAGAGGTTTAATCAACACACAGTTCCACAGGCTATACAGGAAACATGGCTGAGAGGCCTCAGGAAACTTACTGTTATGGCAAAGAGGAAGCAGGTATGTTGTACATGTCTGGAGTAGGAGGAAGAGAGTGAAGGGAGAAATGCTACATACCTTTAACCAATCAGATCTCCTGAGAACTCTATCACAAGACAGCACTAAGGAGATGGTGCTAAACCATCAGAAACCACCCTGGTCTAATCATCTCACACCAGGCCCCACCTCCAGCATGGGGGATTGCACTTCAACATGAGATTTAGGTGGGGACACAGAGCCAAATTATATTGACATGCCTTCATCTCTGGAACACATAAACATGTTCCATTACATGGCCGAAGGAACTTGGAAGAGGGAATTGAGGTCATGATCTTTAAAATATGGAGATTCTCTTGTATTATCTGGGATGGCCCAATGTAATCACATTAGAAGTATATGAGGAGGGGGGCAGAAGGGTTGATGAGAGAGATGTGACAGAGAATAGACAAGAGACATTTGATACAAGAAAGGAATTTGACCCCACCATTGCTCATTTTGATGATGAAAGAAGGAAGCCGTGAGAAAAGGATGTGGTTGGTCTTCAGAAGTTGGGAGTGGCCCTGAGTGAACAACCAACAAGAAAACAGGGATCTCAGTCTGACAACCATAAGGAACTGAGATTTGGCAAGAATTAGCATGAGTAAGAAAATAGATTCTCTCCAAGAAGCAGGAAGGAATGCAGCCCTGACAGTCTTTGGCTTTAGCCTGATGAGACCCGCCCTAGACTTCTAACCCACAGAACTGTAAAATAACACATTTGTGTTGTTTGAGCTACCAAATTTGTGGTAATTTGTTACAGGGGCAACATTAGGAAACTAACACACAAGACCTACTAGATATTGGTATTAGACATATTTGGTTTAAATTCTCACTTAGTCCCATAATAGCTGAGGAACCATAGAGCTTTATTCACCACATGCCTCACAGGACTATTGTGAGCCACAAAGTAGCTATGATAATGATAGTGATAATGATGACAATACTAACACTAATTGTATTTTAACAATATGAAAATACATATACATACTTTAAAATAGTGATTGTAGGTGACACATCGAATATTTATATGCCAGATCATTTTAAGTACTTAAATATATATTTTTTAATTCTTGTAATAAATCTCTATTAGATGGTATTATAATTCTCTCATATATATATATATATATGAGCTGTAGCGTGATGATTAATATTGAAATAACAACAATAGCAACAGTGATAATAGAGTGACTGTAGCAAGGTGGTTAAGCCTGCAGGCTGTGGATCACACTGCCTATTTATATCCTAGCCCCAATGCTCTCCTCTCTCTCTATCTCTCTCTGTGTGTGTGTGTGTGTGTGTGTGTGTGTGTGTGTGTGTATATATATATATATATATATGAGAAACAGTGTATTAGGCAGTTCTTGCATTGCTATTGCTATATGGAAATACCCGAGTCTGTCTCTCTTTCTGTATGTATATATAAAGAACAGTGGTTTAGGCAGTTCTTGCATTGCTATATGGAAATACCTGAGACTGGGTAATTTATAATGAAATAGGTTTAATTGGCTTATGGTTCTGTAGACTGTACAGATAACATAGCAGCAGCTGCTTCTGCAGAGGCCTCAAGAAGCTTCCAATCATAATGGAAGCCAAAGTGGGAACAGGCATATCACATGACAAGAATGTGAGCAAGAAAAAGAGTTTGGGGAGAGGTGACACACCAGATCTCATGAGAACTCAGAGTGAGAGCTCATTTATCATCAAGGGGATGGCCCAATCCACTGATGAGAAATCCACTCCCCTGATCCAAACACCTCCCACCAAGCTCCATCTCCAGCATTGGGATTATAATTCAACATGAGATTTGGGTGGAAACAAATATCCAAACTACATCAGATAGTTATTTATTACTTTTGTTTTAAAAAAGGGGCAGAGGAACAGAGAGGGTAAATAACTTGACTAAGCTCATACAGTCAAAGAACTTTGGGGCCCTACCAGGTATAGCGGCTCACGCCTGTAATCCCAGCACTTTGGGAGTCTGAGGCAGGCAAATCACTTGAGGTCAGAAGTTTGAGACCAGCCTGGCCATCATGGTAAAACCCCATTTCTACCCAAAATACAAAAATGTGCCAGGCATGTTGGTGTGTGCCTGTAGTCCCAGCTACTTGGGAGAGGCTGAGGTGGGGGAATCACTTGAACACGAGAGGTGAACGTTGCAGTGAGCCCAGATCATGCCACTGCACTCCAGTCTGGGAGACAGAGCAAGACTCCATCTCAAGAAAGAAAAAAAAAAAGCATTGGGCTAGGATATAAATAGGCATGTGATTGACAGCCTGCAGCCTGCAGGCTGAATCACCTTGCTATTATCACTGTTGCTGTTGTTGTTATTTCAGTATTAATCATTATGCTACAGTTGTTTTTGATTTTGTTATCCTAACATCAATAAAAAGCCCACAGATGATAGAAAGGATAGTGGTGGGAATGAAAGTGCCTTTGCAAAAATTTTATCAGTGAAAGAGATCTGAACTAACTCATCATCTTGGCTTTCGCTTAATTATTCCTGGCCTATTGGGCCAAGCTAACTTGGGAAGACATTTAGGCTATAGTTTAAATGATAATAGGCCTCCTTTAAAAGTCGATCACTTTTGTAAAGCTAATGGAGGTCATCAGGCTGGGGTTAGGGGTAGAGCCTGCGTCCTGCTAATGCACAGACATAAATGATTGTCAGCTATTATTCCGGATGTTATAAAACTTGCAACTTCACCAATTACCCCTGTAAATAACACCACTGTTGTGGATGGGCCTTTTGAGATATCTCTGCAGGTTTTTTGCATGTCTGACACCAGTGGCTCCACCTGGACCCACCTGGACCCACCAACCCAGCACTTGTGATCCTATCCAGAAGTGCTTAAGCATGCAGGAAGACAACTTTGAAATCCCAAGATTTCATCTCTACCCCAACCAGTCAGCAGCAAGCCTAGTCACCCCACCCCTTCCCCCAAAATGCCTTTGAAAAACCCCTGACCTAGAAACTTCAGATGAGATAATGTGAGTACTAAGTCTGTCTCCCACATAGCATGGCTGGCCTTCTGTCTATTAAACTCTTTCTTTACTGCAATGCCATCTGCAAAGCCATGATCTTTCTCTGTGCAGCAGGCAGTTAGAAACTCTTGGATGATTACAAGAAGACTTACATATGGAATTTTGACTGTAAATAAAGGTTCTTGTGGAGTCTACTCTGTGGTTTAACCAAGGGACCAGTTCAGAGCCTTTAAACCTGATCTACAAGTTGGCAATTCATCCTGGAACCTGGAGACTTGCCTCAGTAATTACTAAATTGCTCTGTAAATTTGAATAGTCTATTTAACTTCCATGTTCTGGCTGCATAATTGATCTCCCTAGTCACACATGTTTTTGGTCACAAACTAAGTCAGAGAGATGGCTGTCAAAACTATGAAAATATAAGATATCATTCAAATATGAGATTTTATATCAGCCTAAAGACTTTCATTTTTAGGATTTCTTTAGAAAAGAACAGAACAATGTTGGATTTGTCACTTATATCCAGAGGGTTTGTATGTTTTGTTCATCAGTATTGTTGCTTTGATAACACATTTCCTCTGGTTTTCACAGTGTTTAGTCATGGGACTTGTGACTGATAAAGCAGAAATGTGTGAGGAATGAGACAGTGAGAAGCAGTGACCAGCTGTTCAATATGATGATACCACTGAAAGGAATAAATCTGTCTTCCTGTAGGAGACAAAAAGTGCCTTGCTCTAAAGCAGTAATGTGTGCAGAGAGGAGATACTCAGAGTGTTACGGATGCAATGACAAGGACAGGACTCAAAGCTGCAAGTGAATTCTCAGTCAGATGAGACTCCTCCCTGACCCACTATGTAAAAGCTGTACCCGATTGGCCTTCTGCATTCCATAGAGGGTCCTTGCATATTTCCCTTGCTGAAAATGCAGCAATCACACTTTTTCCCCCAATCTGAACAGAAAGAATAATTAAGAGCTCTTAATGGTTGTAAGAGAGGTTAGTGGGGTGGAAGTGTGAGGGGGATGTTGAGAATACTTTAATCAAACCTGGAAGTATGACAATCCTGGGCCAAAGGAAACAATTTTATTCACCTCCAAGACCTCTCCTTATCCTGCTCAGTACGCATTCGGCTTTTCAATTAGCATTTAATTTCTTTGGCATACTATTTACTCTGCTCCTGGTGTACACGTACGGTACTCAGTTACTTTCAGTCATGGGTCTTGGGTAACTGAGCAAAAGCTCAGCTTATTGATTTTATCATCCTCCTAATTAGCCTCCTGATTAAACTACCAACCATTGTCCACCCAGAAGCCACCAGGGTATAGCTAAAGAGCAGATCGGGTGGTGACTTTCCTTGTCTGACTCCAAAATCAAAATCAAAGTCAAAGCTTCTTTATATCAGTCACTTTACTCTGAGACGAAATTCCACATTCCTTAATACAATCAAGAGTCTTTGGTCGGGTGCGGTGGCTCACGCCTGTAATCCCAGCACTTTGGGAGGCCGAGGTGGGCGGATCACGAGATCAAGAGATCGAGACCATCCTGGTCAACATGGTGAAATCCTGTCTCTACTAAAAATACAAAAATATTAGCTGGGCGTGGTGGCACACACCTGTAGTCCCAGCTCCTCGGGAGGCTGAGGCAGGAGAATTGCTTGAACCCGGGAGGCGGAGGCTGCAGTGAGCTGAGGTCGCGCCATTGCACTCCAGCCTGGTGCCTGGTGATGGAGTGAGACTCTGTATCAAAAAAAGAGTCTTTATTCCCAAAGTACTTCTCTTTCATTAAGGTCTCCAGTTACAGATTTTGCTGCAAAGAAAATCCAGTTTCACTTTGCTCCAGTTTTTTTCCTCTAATTGACCCTCTCCATGTCACATGCTAGCCGTAATGAACTGGATTCTAGTTACTAGTGTTTTCCACTTCCTTTTGTTTCCATGTGTTTCCATGTGACTTCTCTCCATTCTCATACCAACAAGTAGTCTCCTTTACCAGGAAATTGCCTTTTTATGCCCCAGTCCTCAGGTTAAACAAGAGGATGAATTTGTGCTCGGAATCTGTATTCCCATTGTGCCCCCAATCATTTTGTTTTCACATATTGCCACAGTGAACAGTATTTGTCTGTTTTCTGCATCTTTCAGTAGACTACAAGTTCCCTGAGAACTTGCTTCCTCTCTTATGCACCATTGTTTTTTGTTTTGTTTTGTTTTGTTTTTAGATGGAGTCTCGCTCTGTTGCCCAAGCTGGAGTGTAACGGCGCTATCTCAGCTCACTGCAACCTCCACCTCCCTGGTTCAAGCAATTCTCCTGCCTTAGCCTCCCGAGTAGCTGGGACTACAGGTGCACGCCACCATGCCCAGCTAATTTTTGTATTTTTTAGCAGAGATGGGGTTTCGCCATATTGGCCAGGATGGTCTCTATCTCTTGATCTCGTGATCCACCTGCCTCACCTCCCAAAGTGCTGGGATTACAGGCTGAGCCACCGTGCCTGGCTTCTCCTGCACCATTCTATCTTCACTGTCCAGCACAGTGCCTGGCAATGAGCATCTCTTTGTTAAAGCTTCATGTTAACTTGGTGTTCTTATTGCCCAGTGTTTGGGGGAAGGACTTGGGTTTGCTAGATAAATATGAAACCACAAGGTAGGAAACTCTGAGTTATGCTTTGTGAAGCCACAAGTTGCCTTGATACTGTATAATCAAATTATTAAAATTCTGAATAACTTATTTTTTTCTGCAATCACTTTTCCTGTGTATTATTTATGTGTCTACATTAGCAGGAACCTCATAACTTCCCAATATTGTAGTAACTGTTGCTGTCAGGTCACATAATTATTATTTTTCTTTATTTCAGATAGGGTCTTGCTCTGTTGGCCAGGCTGGAATGCAGTGGCATAGTCATAATTAACTGTAGCCTCAAACTCTGAGGCTCAAGCAATCCTCCAACCTCAGCCTCCCAAGTAGCTGGGGCAACAAGGGTATGCCATCATGCCATGCTAATTTATTAAAAATATTTTATAGGGTCTTGTCATGTTGCCCAAGCTGGTCTTAAACTCCTGGGCTCAAGGGATCCTCCTGCATTGCCTCCCAAAATGCTGGGTTTACAGGCATAAGCCACTGCACTTGGTTAATAGTTATTTTGATAAGGTAAATATACAATGTCTTCTACTTGAAAAGCAGAATGGTTATCTTTTTATTGTATGTACATATACACAGATGTATGCATCTATCTTTGAATGTTTGTGATAATTTTGCATGTATTATGTTATTTATTCTTTACAACACTATGTTGAAGTAGATAGTGCAATTTTTATTATCTATTTTAGAGATGATACTCATCTATAAAATATGTTTACTGTTCAGTGGTGTCACCAGTCAGTAATTAATAGAGCAGACATATCTGACTCACTACATAGAGTCTTAATTTATGAGGAGTTTCTTCTCAATTTTGGAGTGTTTGGGAAAGGCTCAGTCTCAAAGCCTAAAATAATCTGTACTGTAAACCCCATGAGAGCAAGGCCCATATCTATTTCCAACAGGATTGTGCTTTTCACCACTAGGCTCGACAGAGAATAGGTACTTAATAATTATTTGTTAAATCGGTGAATGAACCTATACTTGGAATTTGTTTCATTGCCTTCCAAACATTTTTGTATTTGCAAACGGCACACAGAGAAGAGGTGGGATCCTCTATGCCATCGGACGTGGATTAGGATAGTGGAAAGAGACAGACTGAGTTCAATCCTGGCTCTGTTATTTATTAGCTGTGCACTCTTGGACCATTATTTAGATTCTAAATCTCAATTCTATCATCTGGAAGTTCCATCATCTGGCTAGAACATAAATACAACATTATTTGCTTCATAGGGTTGTTTTGTGGGAAGTAAATGAAATAATGTATAAAAAGCATTTGACACAGGTCTAGCATTTAGTAGATGCTAGATAAATATTAGCAGTTATCTTCCTGCTGTGAGAGAGAAGTGTTAATTCATATCCATTTAGGTCAGTAAGCAATTCAATCATTAATTTTTTTTTCTAAACAGTTATTACATATTTATAATTCCAGGCAGCTTGATTTATATGTACCCTGTTAGCTGCTTCTAAGCAGTTTCCAGCTTTTGCATACCCCTAGAGTTTATCTTATTCTGCTTCATAGGTTGAAAATAAATTTTGAAAATCATACTGATATAACTCAACAGTCTTTTACGCTGATGGATTTAGTTGTGAGTTTCAGCTAGGAAAAATAACAACAAGAGTAAAATGTTTTGTAAATCCATACCTGATTGGAGAGAGGATATTAGAAGTTAAGCTCTTGATTTTAATATATCTAGGCATTAAGCTACCTTTTGTAGTTTGCTTGGTATGCTAATCCACACAGAGAGCATTACAGAAATTTCGATTTCACGGAGCCCTCTCAAGTGATTCTTTTAACCATATGAGTGCAGGGCTGTGCAGCTTTCCATCCATTCTAACTACTTAAGGATTCAGAAAACAACATTAGTTTTGCTTTTAAACAAAAATTGTTTTAGGCATGAGCATTGGTTAGGGAATTAGAAAAGATAATGGTAGCTTTTTTTGAATCCTTGTGTTGCTATATTAATTACATTAGTCCATTTTGTTTCTTTCCTTCTTTATTATT
The DNA here is from genome assembly GCF_030222135.1 of Aotus nancymaae. Taxonomy (NCBI): domain Eukaryota; kingdom Metazoa; phylum Chordata; class Mammalia; order Primates; family Aotidae; genus Aotus; species Aotus nancymaae. Next base: position 5,842,073 of record NW_026988532.1, on the reverse strand, counting down.
TTTAAAAATAAGTTAAAAATATATTCTTATCTGTTTCTGCAGCTTCAATTACTGCTTGTTAAGTTTTGGGGACTCTTTTTTTTCTGGTGAAATATATGTGGATTTCTAAGCCATATGAAAATCTATATAAACGGTTTCTGTAGAGTCTTTTGCAATCAGACTGTGGTTTGAATAGTGGCTCTGAGTTTTTAACCAGATCGTTTTAACTATTATGTTCCCCATTGGTCAAAGGCAGTGGTTGATATCCACCTAACCAGTTTGTTGCATAGGTAAAGTAATATACGTACATCTCGCTCTATGGAGCAGAAGCGTTATACGTATTCATCCCTTCTCCACCTCTCTCAAGTGTTATTTAACTATCTATGTGATGTTGATAATTTTATGTTTGGTAACAATATCATGTTGCATTTATGTACCACTTTTGAATTTTGCAAAGTACTCTCCTGTGCTATCTTTTAACCTCATAACAAATCTGGGAGGTGGGTAACACAGTGATTATCATTTCTGTTTGGGAGACTAAAAAACTTACTCAATTGTAAACTTCTTAGCTGTTAGGGACTTGTGCTCCTTTTTCAATATCTCAGGCTGAGCCTAACACAGAGCTTGGCATACAGTAGGGGCCATATATATACTTGTTGTACTGAAGTGATGATAGCAAGAACAGAAATTTGTCCAAGGTCACACAGAGAGATGTAATGTCAAGACCAGGATAGGGCTACTCTGACTTTCAGAGTTTTCCATTAGACAAGGGGTGAGCATATATACATTTCCCAAAAGAGTCAATTCAGGGAAAATAAAAATGTTGATGTGCTACAATTTTTTCAATTAAAATGAAACTACCTTGTTGAATCTTGAGGAAAAAAAGTGCTATTTCTACTTAGATTACTTACTTCTGCAGTAGAAAAGTGCCAATGGGGAATACTAGCACTCTTTCTTTTCACCAATAAAATGTTAATGTCTGGCCATATTTGAGAAGGAACCATCCGGAGGCAGCTTTCCAATTGTTTATCGCTTATATTTGTAGAGCACTTCAGGGTTCACAAAGTGCTTTCACAAGCATTATCTAATTACATTCTTGAAACAATCCCAGAAGGAGGTTCTCTTACCAACCACACTTTGTAAGGGACACACTAAAGCTGGAGATGGAAAATGACTTGCCTACCGTCACACAGCAAGTGTGCAATGAACAAGGCTTTGGGCATTGCTTCCTCTACTGAAAATAAGAAGCACTTGCCCCCTTGGCATTGGGGATAGATATAAGATAGATCCCCCACTTAAAACCAAAGAAATCTGACTTTATCTCTTAACTCTCTCAATTTATGTTAATGTGCATTTTTTTTAAATCCAGCTGAGTACAGTACAGATTGGAATGGGCCAGTCCAAAAAGGATATTACATAATACCCTGAAGGTTTTCTGCCCCAAATGCTCTGCTTTGAATGAAATAGAAGTCTACAGTGAGAATTACACCGTGAGCTACAAGGTGACGCTGGGTGGTCGGTCTTCAGGCTGCTCTACGTGACCTAGTTGGATGACCCACTCTACTAAGTCAGATTTTGTTCTAGTGTATAGAACACTGGCGATTCAGCAAGGTCTTTACTTGAAATCTAAAAATTAAGGTTATGATGTGGTTAAAATTAAAATTATAAAGTTGTACACAAATATAATGCTTCGGAAATTTTTCACAAACTGTGCATATGAGTTATGCACAGTTTCCAGCTTTTGCATACCCCTGGAGTTTACACAAATACAATGCTTTGGAAATTTTTCACTAACTGTGCATTTAGTAATCTTTCTTTCGCACATTTATTCATGCAGTATTTTCATATACTCATTCTTTGATTTGGTTTACTTGCAACCTTGGTGATTGCAGTAAAACAAGTTTATTTAACCCTACTGCCCAATGGTGGCAAGTGAATAGACCTCCCTAACCACCACCAATCCCCAGCTCTCTTCAGGGAGTTCTCCAAGACTCTTTAAAGAGTGGAGGAAATCTGTGGAAATGTGCTAGGAACAAGGTGCATATTTGCATAAAGTGCCGAAGCTGGGAAGTGTGAGACCGGAGTGAGAATGGCACAAGAGCTCTGCTTTCTGATGATGTAACTGTCTCTCCATGTGCAGTCTCACCCACTGGTCTCCTTCCGTATCTCTCTTCTAGGGTTTCTCATTTGTCATAGTTACATTAGGTAAGAATTAATTTTGAAGGGTTTAAATTTAAAAAAAAAAAACACGTTTTACTTACTTCTCCCTCCATCATTTATATTTCATAGTTTACTTTTGTTGTAAGTGACATTTTTTTAAAACCAAATTCCTGTAATCCTAGCACTTTGGGAGGCCGAGGCGGGTGGATCACGAGGTCAAGAGATGGAGACCATCCTGGTCAACATGGTGAAACCCCGTCTCTACTAAAAATACAAAAGTTAGCTGGGTGTGGTGGCGTGTGCCTGTAATCCCAGCTACTCAGGAGGCTGAGGCAGGAGAATTGCTTGAACCTGGGAGGCAGAGGTTGCAGTGAGCCGAGGTTGCACCATTGCACTCCAGCCTGGCGCCTGGTGACGGAGCAAGACTCTGTCTCAAAATAAATAAATAAATAAAAAATAAATTGCTTGAAAATTGTACGGTTGTCTACAATCGAAATATTCCTAATATGTTTTGCAGGGAGAAAGAACACTTAAGAAAAGTTCTGTTGGCTTCAAACAACATGCTACTTTTGAAGAAATCCAGACATGCTTTATATTTGATTTTCTGCTTTCTGACCCAATAGACGTAATCATTGACTTGTTTTAGACATGGCTGTATTTGCTAGCTGATTGATGAAGTCCACATTTAGTGAACTTGCTAGGTTTTCCTGTTTGTTCTCTGAGTAATGCTGCTGAAAGTGAAATTAGACCCTCCAGAGCAGGTGCTATTTCAGTGGGTGGGTGGATAGATTTAGTCTGTGGTATAGAGGTCACCTTAGACTTGGATACATATAATTTTTCCTTCTCATATTTTCTTAAATCTGCATTTATTGTAATAACCCAGTGAGTTAGAAGGAACACACCACACTTTGAGTTTTAAATTAAGAGTCCTTTATTAATTAGCCAGCGACCAAGAAATGACTAATGCTTAAAATTTTTTCGGCCTCGAGGTAGAGGCATGATTATCCTTTATACCGTGATTTAGCTAGGGGAGGGTAGTACCTAGCTGAAGTGGAATTTTACAGAAACAGAAAAGCAGGTTAGAGGAAGGGGGTGCAGGCACAGGTGGTTTTCATACAATTTAATGATTAAAGGGAAACAGGGGTGATTTGCTTTTTTCACACAATAATTAAAGGGAAACATTTTCTTATAATAGCTGGGGGGAGGTACGCCAAGCAGGATGAGGTTACAATGGTTACAAGTGTTAAGAACAGAGGCTTCAATGCTTCTAAGTGCAGCATGACCCAGCCATGCACCCAAAGGGGCTGAGGTAAGGAGGGGGAAGCCAGGTTGGAGTTTACAGCTAAGATGGAGTCAGTGATGCTAGCCCCAGGGTAGGTTATTACATTCCCCACTTGTGTTATCGGGGAGTCAAAGCATTGACTCCTCAGTTACAACAGGACATGCCGTAATACCAAGGAGCTAAATTGGGGCCATGGATGGTTAAGACAAAAGGATTGCAGTTCCCCTGATAACACCTCCAAGGGCGAGACCCATGGGTGAGGGAGAGAGTGGAGGATGGGGTTGGTCCTTCAGGATAGGTTGCCAGGGTAACACAAGACCAGTAAGGGCAGAAGAATTCTTAACTTTGTTGGCATTCAACATCTTTATGGTCGCCTGGACACAGGTAGAAGTCAATTGACTGGAGCCTTTGTTCAGCCTCGCTTGATTCTCCACATCCTGTGTACCGGTGTCCAAATCCTTCATCCAGGCTGGAGACCACTGAGGGGAAGGCAGAGCTTTTTCTCATGTGTTAAATCCCAACTTGGGGAGTAAGAATTTGGGAACAAAGTACACATATCAAATTTAAGAAGGATCTGGTTGGAAGTACCTTCTTCCCAGGAGGTATTTGCGAGCATGCACCCATTTCTGAAATCAGTGAGGAGAAAAGAGTAGATGGGGGCAGAGGGTATGACTGGGGGAAACAGCCAGACAGAGAAGTGGATAATAGGAATTATCGGGGGGTTCTACCCGACCTAGGTGCAGCTTTAAGGGACCTGAGCCAGGCTGTGAGACCCATGTTTCTTCTTGATGTTTACTGGGCTTCTTGATGCGGGAGTGGTGGATCCAGGCAGGAATTCTGGCAACCTTCAGGGCTGTCGGGGTGGTGAGGATGACTGTATGAGGCCCTTTCAGGCAGGGGTGAGTCCTTCTTTCTGGAACTTTTTGACACATACCAGGTCACCATGTTGGAAGGGGTGGTAGGGCCCAGCCAGATCAGGAACTGGATTTGGCTGTACTCCTCGAACCAGTGGCTGGATGATGTCCTGAAGCTGTTGCAGAGACTGCAAGTACTGTAAGAGATTTCCCTGGGATATTTCTGCCAAATGGGCACCCTTTAACCTGGGTAGCATAGGAGGTGCCCTTCCATACATGATTTCAAAAAGAGAGAACTCTGCTTTGTAGGGAATGCACTTTACTCTAAGGAGGGCCAAAGGAAGGAGCTTTGTCCAACCCTCACCGGTTTCCAAGATTAATTTTGTAATAGTACTTTTTAAGGTCCGATTCACGTGTTTTACCTGTCCAGAACTCTGGGGCCGATAGGCACAATGGCGCTTCTATTGAATGTTTAATGCCTTGCTGACTGATTGAGCTATGGACGAGGTGAAGGCTGGCCCATTATCAGACCCTATGGCAAATAGCAGCCCATGTCAAGGGATGATCTCATTGAGCAAGAATTTAACCACCATAGAGGCAGTCTGATTTCTGGTGGCAAATGCCTTGGTCCATCCAGAAAAAGTGTTCACCATCACCAGGAGATACTTATATCCCTCCCAGTGTGGCTTTATTTCTGTGAAGTTTATTTCCCATCTTTCTCCTGGGCTGCATCCTCGAAGACGGTGGCTCAGTTTAGGTTTTGGGCCTTGTTTGGCATTTACCTGCACACACGCCACGCATCGGGAGGCTGAAAGGTTAGTCAAGTCTTGAAGGTGGCGTATTTTAAACCGGCTTCTTAAAAACTGGGCCAGTGTTATTCCACCTAGATAAGTGGAAGAATAATGGAGGCGATGGACCAAGGCCTTTCCAAGTGTCTGGGCAAGGAAAACTCTTGAATTCTGGAGAACCCACCATCTGTCCCAGTTTTTACTGGCCTGAAGATCCGGTGCTTGCTTTTCTTTTTCCGGAGAGTAGACTGGACGATCAGGTAAATCAGGCTGTGGGAAAGATACGGCGGATAATAGAGTTAAAGGAGTGGCCAGACATTTGACTGCCTCTCTGGCAGCGGAGTTGGCCCTTTGGCTCCCTCGGGCAATGGCCGTATTTTCCTTTTAATGTCCTTTGCAGTGGATTACAGCCACCTGCAGGGGGAGCTAAATGGCCTCGAGTAGGGCCAGGATTTCCTCCTTGTTTTTGATAGTTTTTCCAGTTGAGGTGAGAGGCCCGGGCTCTTGGTAAATAGCTTCATGAACATGTACAGTTGCAAAGGCATACCCGCTGTCAGTGTAAATGTTGATGCGGTTATTCTTACCCCATCGGAGGGCCTGAGTGAGAGCAATTAACTTAGCCTTTTGTGCTGAAGTTCCGGCCGGCAGGGCCTGGGCCCACACAATGTCCGTTTCTGTGATGACAGCCACCCCAGCCTTTCACATTCCCTGTTCAAGGAAGCCACTGCCATCCCTGAACACGGTAGCATCTGCCTCCTGCAGGGGGCATCCTGGAGGTCCGGGCGGCCAGTCTGCAGTTTCCAGCAGTTCCTGGCAATCATGGACTGCTGTGGTCAGGTCTGGATCAGGTAGAAGAGTGGCTGGATTTTAACACCTTGCGGGAGAGAAAGTTAAACGTGGCTGATTTAACAGCAGGCTTTGTTATTGTAATATGTGGACATTAGACATCCATTTTCCAGAGTCACTGTGCAGCAACGTCTCAACGGCATAAGGAGCCGTGAGGGTTAAGTTTTGCCCCATAGTTAATTTGTCAGCTTCCCAGACTAGACTTGCAGTTGCTGCCATTGCTCGCAGACGTCTCGGTCACCCAGGGGCCACAGGATCCAACCTCTTGGACAAATAGGCCACTGGGCGGTGCCATGGCCCCTGGCTTTCAGTGAGTACCCCCTTAGCGACCCCTGGCTTTTATGAACAAGCAGGTGAAATGGTTTTAAGATATTTGGGAGGGCTAAAGCGGGGGCCTCAGTCAGTGCCTTTTTCAGAGTTTGGAAGGTTTGCTTTTTCGTGTTAGTCCAAAGCAGCAGACCATTTCCACCTGTAGCCGTGTACAGTGGCTTGGAATGTTATCCACAGGTGGCAGTATCCCGTGGCCCTCAGAAATTCACATACCTGCCTTGTGGTGGTAGGAGTGGGGACACGGAGGATAGTCTCTTTTTGAGCAGTGGTGAGTGCCCTTTTTCCTTTGTTTATTTCATACCCCAGGTAGGAAAACTTCAGTCCAATATTGTTCACATTCAGCAAGTATTTAAGAAGCACTTACAGCCCAAGGCACTAGCTTCAGCTCTTAGAATACTAAGATGTGATCCCACAGTATTCCAACAGTGTCTTAACTGAATTTTCATGCATTTTGTCTTTCTGTCACCCAATCGATCCTCCACACTAATAATTCCTTTATGAAGCCATTTCTGATTCTTCATGAGAATTACTTTAATCTTTTTTGATTCATGAAATGATGCTTAGTATTGCTTTATGTCATGTAGGTTATCATTAGATACATCTAGTTATAAACAAGATGTATTTTATACAGATATAATGTGTCTTCACCTGTATTCCATTCTTTTTTTTTTTGATACAGAGTCTCATTCTGTCACCCAGGCTGGAATGCAGTGGCATGAGCTCACTGTAACCTCCATCTCCTGGGTTCAAGCAATTTCCTACCTCAACCTCCCAAGTAGCTGAGATTACAGGTGTGCACCACCATCCCCAGCTAATTTTTGTATTTTTAGTAGAGACAGTGTCTCACCTGTTGGCCAAGCTTGCCTCAAACTCTTGACCTCAAATGATCACCCACCTCAGCCCCCCAAAGCGGGGGGTTACTGCACCATTTGTTGAAGAGACTTTGCTCTTGTCAAAAATCAGTTGACTGATTATGAAGGTTTATTACTGGGCCTTCTCTTTTGTTTCATTTATTGATTTGTCTTTTTTTTTGGCTAGTACTTTACTGTCTTCGTGACTATAGCTTTATAGGAAGTCTAAAAGTCAGGTAGTGTCAGTCTTCTGACTTTATTTTTCTCCTCCCATATGGTGTTGGCTATTCTGAATCTTTCCCTCCCCATATAAACTTTAGAATCAGTTTGTCAATATCAAAAATAACATGCTAGGATTTTGATTTGTATCTAACCTATAGATCAAGTTGGAGAGAACTAATGTCTTGACAATACTGAGTGTTCCTATCTATGAACACAGAATATCTTCCAGCTTATGTAGTTCACTGATTTCTTCTATCAGCATTTTATGGTTTTCCTCATATAGATCTTATATATATTTATACCTAAGTATTTTAGATTATAATAGATTTAGACTAGATTAGTATTAGGCTTATAACTAGGTATTTTCTTATTTTGGGCATTAATCTAAATGACATTGTGTTTGTAATTTCAGATTTCACTTGTTCCTTGCTGGAATATAGAAAAGTGATTGGTTTTTATATATTAGCCTCCTATCCTGGAACCGTGCTATAATGGCTTTTTAGTTTCAAGAGCTTTTGTTGATTATTTTATATTTTCCACACAGATAACCATGTTATCTTTGGAAAAAAAAGACAATTTTCTTTCTTTCTTCCTAATATATATATCTCATTTTCTTTATTGTTAGCTGCATTTAGCTACAACTTTCAGAAGTGACGCTAAAAGCAGTGGTGAGAGGGGACGTCCTTCCTTTGTTCCTGATTTGAGAAAGCTTTGAGTTTCTCACCAGTAAGTATGATGTTAACTGTATGGCTTTTATTTGTTGGTTTGTTTTTGAGGTGGAGTCTTGCTCTGTCACCCAGGTTGGAGTGCAGTGGCACAATCTCAGCTCACTGCAACCTCTGCCTCCCAAGTAGCTGGGATTATAGGTGCATGCTGCCATGCTAGGCTAATTTTTGTATTTTTAGTAGAGACTGGGTTTCACCATGTTGGCCAGGTTGGTCTCAAACTCCTGACCTCAGGTGATCCACTGGGCTTGGCCTCCCAAAGTGCTGGGATTATAGGCGGGAGCCACCATACCCAGCCAACTATAAGTTTTTTGTAGACACTCATTATCAAATTGAAGAAATTCCCCCTTATTCCTAGTTTGCTAAGAGTTTAAATCATGAACGGGTGTTGAATTTTGTCAAATGTTTTCTCTTCATCTATTGATATAATTATGTTTGTTTGTTTGTTTGTTTGCCTGTTGATGTGATGGATTACATTAATTGATTTTTGAATGTGGAACTAACCTCACATATTCAAGATAAATCATACATTTTTTTATGGTGCATATGGTTTTATTTCATCTGTATTTTATTTGCTAATATTTTGTTGTTTTAGTATCAATTTTTGTATCTGTGTTTATGAAAGATAATGCTCTTTAGTTTATTGTTTGTTTGTTTTGTAGTAGCTTTCTCTAGTTTTGGTATTTGAATGATGCTGGTCTCATAGAATGAGTTTGGGTGTTTACTCTCTGCTTCTGTCTTCTGAAAGAGATTGTAGATACTTGGTATAATTTCATTTTAAATGCTTGATGAAATTCACAAGTTAACTCATGTAGGCCTGGTACTTGCGGTTTTAGATGATTATTAGTTACTGATTTAATATCATTAATAGATACAGGCCTATTTTGATTGTTTATTTCTTCTTGTGTGAGTTTTGGCAGATTGTGCTTTTCAAGAAATAGTTCCACTTCATCTAGTTTATCTAATTTCTGGGCATAAAGTTGTTCATGGTACCCCATTATAATGATAATAATTATTATTTTATGTTTATTTTCATTTTTATGGGTACCTAGTAGGTGTATATATTTATGTGGTACATGAGATGATTTAATACAGGCATGCAATGTGAAATAAGCACATAACGAAGGATGGGGTATACATCCCCTCAGGCATTTATCCCTTGAGTTACAAACAATCCAATTACATGCTTTATTTCAAAATATACAATTAAGTTCTTATTGACTATACTCACCTTGTTGTGCTATCAAATAGTAAGTCTTCTTCACCTTTTCTAACTATTTTTTTATACCTATTAACCATCTCCACTTTCACAACGACCCTCTCACTACCCCTTCCAGCCTCTGGTAACCATTCTTCTACTCTATGTCTATGAGTTCAACTGATTTTATTTTTAGATCCCACAAATAAGTGAGAACATGTCATGTTTGTCCTTCTGTGCCTGGCTTATTTCACTTAACATAATGATCTCCAGTCTCATCCACGTTAAGGCAAATGACTGGATCTCATTCCTTTTTGTGTGGATAGTAATCCATTGTGTGTATGCACCACATTTTCTTTACTCGTTCATCTGTTGACGGACACTTAGGTTGCTTCCAACTATCTTAGCTATTGTAAACAGTGCCACGACAAACACAGAACTGCAGATATATCTTTGATATACTGATTTCCTTTTTGGTACATCCCAACAGTGGAATTGCTGGATCATACGGTAGCTCAATTTTTAGTTTTTTGAGGAACCTTCAAGCTGCTCTCCATAGTGTTTGTACTAATTTACATTCCTACAAAGAGTATACAAGGTTTTACTTTTCTTTACATCCTCCTCAGCATTTTTTATTGCTTGTTTATTTGGATATAGGCTATTTTAACTGGGGTGAGCTGATAACTCATTGTAGCTTTAATTTTCAATTCTCTGATGATCAGTGATGTTGAATGCCTTTTTATATGCCTCTTTGCCATTTGTATGTCTTCTTTGGAGAAATATCTATTCAAATTTGTTGCCCTTTTTAAAAATCAGATTATTAGTTTTTTTCCTATAAAATTGTTTAATGTCCTCATACATTCTGGTTATTAATCCCTTGACAGATGGGAAGTTTACAAATATTTTCTCCCATTCTGTGTGTTGTCTCCTCACTTTTTGATTGTATCCTTTGCTGCATGGAAGCTTTTTAACTTGATATAATCCCATTTGTCCACTTTTGCTTTGCTTACCCTTGCTTGTGGTGGTATTGCTCAAGAAATTTTTGCCTAGGCCAATGTCGTGGAGATTTTCTTCAATGTTTTCTTGTAGTAGTTTCATAGTTTGAAGTCTTAGATTTAAGTCTTTAATCAATTTTGATTTGTTTTTTATATGTGGCAAGAGATAGGATTCTAGCTTCTTTCCTCTGCATGTAGATATCCAGTTTTCTCAGCACCATTTACTGAAGAGGCTGCTCTTTCTCCAAGGTATATTCTCAGCACCTTTGTCAAAAATGAGTTCACTGCTGATGTGTGAATTTATTTCTGGGTTCTCTGTTCTGTTCTCTTGGTCCATGCATCTCTTTCTATGCCAATACTATGCTCCTTTGGTTGCTACAGTTTTTTAGTATAATTTAAAGGTAGGTGATACGGTTTGGCTGTGTTCCTACTTACATCTCATCTCAAATTGTAATCTCCACACATCAGTGGAGAAAGAAATGATTAGATCATGGGGATGGTTTCCCCCATGCTGTTCCCTTGATAGTTCTCACAAGTGCTGATGGTTTTAAAACTGTTTGGCAGTTCCCCCTGCACACTTTCTCTTTCTCCTGTCACCATGTAAGATATACCTTGCTTCCACTTTGCCTTGTGCCATGATTGTAAGTTTCCTGAGGTCTCCCAAGCCATGTGGAAATCTGCGTCAATTAAACCTCTTTTGTTTATAAACTACCTAGCCTCAGGTAGTATCTTTATAGCAGCATGATAACATACAGTGGGTAATGTGATTCCTCCAATTTAGTTCTTTTTGCCTAGGATAACTTTGAATATTCTGAATATTCTGTGTTCAATTGACATTTTAGGATTTTTTTTTCCCTATGAAGAATATCAATGGAATATTAATATAAATTACATTGAATCTGTAGAATGCTTTTGTTAGTATGGACATTTTAACAATACTGATTCATTCAATCCATGAACATGAAATAGCTTTCCATTTTGTTATGTCTTCTTCAATTTCTTGCATCAGTGTTGTATAGCTTTCATTGTACAGATCATTTACATCTTTGATTAGGTGAACTCTTTGGTATTTAATTTTATTTGTAGCTATTATAAATGAGATTACCTTCTAGATTTTTTTTCTTTTTTTTAGATTTTTCATTGTTGGCATATAGAAATACTACTAATTTTTGTATGTTGAGTTTTTTAGACTGCAACTTTACTGAATTTATCAGTTTTAATAGTTTTCTTGTGGAGTTTTTAGTTTTGTCCGAATGTAAGATCATATCTTAAGCACACACGGATAATTTGATTTCTGCCTTTTCAATACGGCTGCCTTTTATTTCTTTTTCTTGTCTGATTGCTCTAGCTAGTACTTCCAGTACTATGTTGAATAACAGTGGTGGCAGTGGGCATACATGTCATGTTCCAGATTTTAGAGGAAAGGCTTTCAGGTTTTCCCCGTTCTATACGATAATAGCTGTGGGTCTGCCATATATGACTTTTGTTATGTTGAGGTATGTTATTTCTATTTCTATTTTTTGATGGTTTTTATCATGAAGGGATGTTGAATTTTATTAAATGCCTTTTCAGCATCAATTGAAATAATCACATATTTTTTGTTCTTCATTCTGTTGATATAATGTATCGTTTTGATTGATTTGTATATGTTGTACCATACTTGCATCCCAGGAATAAATCCCATTTGGTCATTATGAATGATCTTTCTAATGTATTGCTATATCAAGTTTGTTAGTATTTTGTTGAGCATTTTTGCATCAATATTTAACAGTGATATTGGCCTGTAATTTTCTTTTTTTGATGTTTCTTCATCTGTTTTTGGTGTCAGGGTAATACTAGCCTTGTAGAATGAGTTTGGAAATATTCCCTCCTCCTCTATTTTTTGGAATAGTTTGAGTAGGATTACAATTAGTTCTTCCTTACATGTTTGATAAAATTCAGCATTGAAGGCATCAGGTCCTTGGTTTCTCTTTACTGGGAGACTTTTTATTATGGCTCATTACTTGTTACTGGTAGATTCAGGTTTTAGATTTCTTCCTGGTTTGATCTGGATAGATTGTATGTATCTAGAAATTTGTCTATTTTTTCTACATTTACCAATTTATTAGAAAATAACTGGAAAATATTTTCTAAATTTTCCAATTTATTGAAAAAAATAGGTACTAATTGTCCTTTGAATTTCTTCAGTATCAGTTGTAATTTCTTTTTTTATTTTTTATTTTATGATTTTCTTTATTTATTTATGATTTACTTTCTTATTTTCATCATTAGTCTGGCTAAAGATTTGTCAGTTTTGTTTATCTTTAAAAAAATACAACTTTTGTTTCATCAATCTTTTGTATTTTTTTATTTAAAATTTATTTATGACTGCTCTCATCTTTACTGTTATTTTTTTTCTCTACTAATTTGGGGTTTGGTTTATTCTTTTCTTCTTGTTCTTTAAGATGCATTGTTGAATTGTTTATTTGAAGCTTTTTCTCCTTTTCATGTAGGCACTTACAGCTGTTAACTTCTCTCTCAGAACTGCTTTGCTGTATCTCACAGGTTTTGGTATGTTGTCTTTCCATTATCATTTGTTTCAAACTTTTTCAATATTTCTCTTTATTTATTCATTGACCCTCTATTCATTCAGAAGCACATTATTTAATTTCCATGTATTTGTATGGTTTCCAAAATTTGCCTTGTTACTCATTCCTAGTTTTAGTCCATTGTGGTCATAAAAGGTGTTTGATATTATTTCAACTTTTGTGAATGTTTTAAGATTTGTTTTGTGATCTAATGTATGGTTTATTTTTAAGCATGATCTATGTGATTAGGAAAAGAATGTGTATTCTGCAGCTCTTCAATGGAATGTCCTGTAAATATGTATTAAATCCATTTGGTCCACAGTGGAGATTAAATTTAATAATTCTTTGTGGATTCTCTGTCTGAAATATCTTCCCAATGCTGTAAGTGAAATACTAAAGTTTCCAGCCATTTTTGTATTGAGATCTACCTCTCTCTTTAGCTCTAATAGTGTTTCATTTATATATTTGGGTGTTCCAGTATTGAGAGCATATATATTTTAAATTGTTATATCTGCTTACTGAATTGACCTCTTTATCATTATATAGTGACCTTCTTTGCCTCTTTTTATAGTATTTATCTTGAAATCTATTTTGTCTGATATAAGTATAGTGATTCCTGCTCTTTGTTGATTTTCATTGGCATGGTATATCTTTTCCATTTCTTTATTTTCATTCTATGTGTGTCTTTACAGGTAAAGTGTGTTTCTCCTAGGCAATAAATCAGTGGGCTTTTTTTCCCATCCATTCAACCAGTCTATGTCTTTTGTTTGAAGAGTTTAGTCCATTTACATTCAATGTTATTATTGATAATTAAGCACTTACTCCTGACATTTTGTTATGTGTTTTCGTGTTGTTTTGTGGTCTTTCTTTCTTTCTTTCTTTTATTCCTTTATTCCTCTAGTGAAGGAAATTTTCTCTGGTGATATGACTGATTTTTTTTGCTTTCTGTTTCTTGTGGGTCCCTTGTACGTTTTCGGTATGTGATTACCATGAGACTTGCAAATACCATCTTATAACCCATTATCCTAACCTGATAACATCTTAACACTATTTGCATAAACAAACAAACAAGCAAAATAAAATGAATAAAAACACCATTCTTTAAGTTTATTCCCACACTTTTTAACTTTTTGTTGTTTCTACTTATATCTTATTATACTATATATTCAAAAGGTATTGTAGTTGTTATTTTTGAGTGCTTCATCATTTAGTCTTTCTACTTGAGTTGTTTACACAAAGTATTTAAAGTATTATAATATTCTGTGGTTTTTGTGTACCTACTATTAACAGTGAGTTTAGTACCTTCAGATGATTATTTATTGCTCATAAATACCATTTTATTTCTAACTGAAGTACTCCCTTCAGCATTTCCTGTAGGCTGGGTCTGGTATTGATGAAATCTCTCAATGTTCATTTGTCTAGGAAGCCTTTATTTCTCCTTCGTGTTTGAGGAATATTTTCACCAATGTGTGAGTCCATTCCCACCCTACTATGAAGAACTACCTAAGACAGGGTAATTTATTTTTTAAAAAAGGTTTAATTGACTCATAGTTCCACAGGCTATACAAGAAGCATGGCTGAGCAGGTCTCAGAAAATTTACAATCATGGCATAAGGGTTAAGGGCAAGCAAGCACATATTTACATGGCACCAGGAGAGATAGAGGGGCAAAGAAGGAAGTGCTACACATTTTCAAACAACCAGATATTGTGAGAACAAACTATTATGAGAAAAGCAAGGAAGAAATTCCCTGCCATGATTCAATCACCTCCCAACAGGTCCCTTCCCCAACACTGGGAATTACAATTTAACATGAGACTTGGGTGGGGTCAAAAAGCCAAACCGTATCATTCTACCCCTGGCCCCTTCCCAAATCTCGTGTTCATCTCATATTTCAAAACACAATCATACCTGCCCAATGAGGAAGGAGATCCAGGCATCTAAGATCAACTTCCCCTTTGACTATCACACTGCATTTCAATAGAAGAAAATGCTGACCGACTGGCACCTCCTGTTTCACCTTCCTGTAGGTGGCAGACTTGGTCTTGGGGAAACTCTCCGGAAGACACTGTCTTTACTTAAAACGAGATCAAACCTGAAACCTTTTCACATGTGAGTCCTAAAACTGTAAACCGGAACCCTTTCATTTGTGATTCCTGAAACTGTAAACAGAGACCTTTTCACATGTGAGTCCTAAAACTGTAAACCGGAACCCTTTCATTTGTGATTCCTGAAACTGTAAACCAAAACCTTTTCACATGTGAGTCCTAAAACTGTAAACCGGAACCCTTTCATATGTGATTACTGAAGCTGTAAACCAAAACCCTTTTCATATGTGATTTCTAAGACTGTATACCCAAGATTATTTCACATGTCATCTCTAAAATATAAGCCTGTGCAAAGGCGGAACTTCCCTTTGTTAGAGGAGCTGAGCTTTGGACAAATTATCGCTCAGGCTCTTGGGCTGAATAAACTTCTTCCTTCTCCATTCAGTGTTCGAGAGATCCATTTACCTTGGCCGCTCCTGCTATACCAACAGATTCCCACAGTCTTAACTCATTTCAGCATTAACTCAAAAGTCCAAGTCCAAAGATTCATCTGAAAGAAGGTAAGTCTCTTTCACCTATGAGCCTGTAAAATAAAAAAGAAGTTAGTTGCTTGCATGGTAAAATGGGAGTACAGGCATTGAGCAAACGCTCCCATTCCAAAAGGGAGAAATTGGCCAAAATAAAGGAGTTTCAGGTGCCATATAAGTCTGAAAACCACCAGGGCAGTCATTAAATCTTAACATCCTAAATTAACTTATTTTAACTCCATTTCTTACATCCAGGCCACACTGATGCAAGGGGTAGGCTCCCAAGGCCTTAGGCAGCTCTGTCTCTGTGGCTTTGTGAGATACATCCCCTGAGGCTACTTTCCTGAGCTGTCAGTGAGTACCTGTGGCTTTTCCAGGTGCATAGTGGCAAGCTGTCAGTGGATCTGCCATTCTGTGGTCTGGAGGACAGTGGACCTCTTCTCACAGCTCCACTGGGCAGCGTCCCAGTGGGGACTCTGTGTGGGAATTCCAACCCCACATTGCCCTAGTAGAGGGTCTCCATGAGGGCTGTACCCCTGCAACAGACTTCTGCCTGAACATCCGGGTGTTTTCATACATCCTCTGAAACCTAGGTGGAGGCTCCCAAGCCTCAACTCTTGCCCTTTGCACACCTGCAGACCCAACACTATGTGGAAGTCACCAAGGTTTGGGGCTTGGACCCTCTGAAACAACAACCTGAGCTGTAGCTTGGCTTCTTTCAGCCATGGTTGTAGTTTTACTGGCTCTTATGTAGGGTGCCATGTCTGGAGGCTGCACAGAGCAGCAGGCTCAGGGCCTGGCTTATGAAATCATTTTTCTTTCCACGTTCTCTAGGCCTGTGATGGGAGGGGCTGCCTCAAAGGTCTTTGAAATGTCTTAAAGGTATTTTCCCCATTGTCTTGGCTATTAACGTCATTTGATTCCTCTTTATTTATGCATATTTCTGCAGCTAGCTTAAATTCCTTCCCAGAAAATATTTCTTTTTTTCCTACCACACGGTGAGGCTGCAAATTTTCCAAACTCCTATGCTCTGCTTCTTTTTTAAATATAAGTTCCAATTTCAGAACAGCTCTTTGCAAAAACATAGGAGTGTATACTGTTAGAAGCAGCCAGATTACAAATTGGATGCTTTGCGGCTTAAACATTTCTTTCACCAAATATCCTAAATCATCTCTCTCATGTTCAAAGTTCCACAGATCTTTAGGGCGGGTGCACAATGCTTCCATTCTCTTTGCTAAAGTACAGCAAGAGTGAATTTTACTCCAGTTTCCAATTAGTTTCTCATTTCCATCTAAGACCTCCTCAGCCTGGACTTCATTGTTCATATCACTGTTAGCATTTTGATCACAACCATTCAATAATCCTCTAAGAAGTTTTAAACTTTCCCTTATCTTCTCATCTTTTTATAAACCTTGCAAGTTGCTCCAGCCTCTGACTGTTACCCATTCCAAGGTCACTTCTACATTTTTAGGTATTTTTATAGCAATGCCCCACTTCTCTGGTACCAACTTTGTGTACTAGTCTCTTCTCAAACACCTATTAAAAAACCACCCAAGACTGAGTAATTTATAAAGAGAATAAGTTTAATTGACTCACTTTTCCTCTGTTTCATTAAACCTCTTTTCTTCTGTACAGAAGGTATGGCTAAGAAGACCTCAAGAAACTTATGATGGCAGAAGGATGAAGGGGAAGCAAGCACGTCCTCACTTGATGCCAGGATAGAGAGAGAGTGAGGGAGAAGTGTTACATGCTTTTAAAAAACCAGATCTCATGAGACCTCACTATCTTGAGAACAGCAAGAAAAAAACCTGCCCCCATGATTCAATCACTTCTCACCAGCTTCTTCCACCAACATTGGGGATTACAATATAACATGCGATTTTAGTGGTGAGGGAATGTGTCTGCTTTCCGGGTCCACAAAGGGGCAGAGTTTTAAGGTCAAGAACTTCCAGCGCCAGTCCCCCTTCCTATCTCTCTCCATCCAGGAGATTTAATGGTTTCTGTTTAAATTTTGCAGGCATGGTAAAAGGTCACAAGTCAATCACTCCAGCGGAAGTTTAAAGGAACTCTTTTCATTGGCTGGGGGGTGGCGTGGGCTTGGAGAAGGTGGGAATTCCTTCCAGGTTAAAGGTCCCTGTCTCCCTCATCCAGGTGATTTCCCCTCTGGGGTCCCCTTCCACAGACTTTCTCATGGAAGTTTTCTCTCTTCTTCTCCTTTTTCTTTTTCTCTACCTAAATAAATCACTTTCTGCAAACACTGTTTGGGGTCTGGTATATACTTTATGAGCACTCCTGCCATGGTGCCGTCTCTCATTCTTGTGAAAGTGAGTGACCAAAAGCCTGGAGCCCACCAGGGAGCGAGCTGAGCTCTCCCCTCCACCCCAAAACCTGCCTATATCTGGTGAGCCAGCCAGGAGAGGGGTACAGCGAGGAGAAGACTTCAAACCATAAGAAAAACTGGCCCCATTCTGTCCTGTTTTTCTAAGAACACTGGAGTGGTGGCTGTGAGCTTTGGGTGCACAGCCCAGCCCATCTTTAAGCGGCACAGGCCAGCCAGAAATAAAAGTGCAGTTTTTTCTCCAATTTCTCTCTCTGCTTCCTCCTCTCTCTCTCTCTCTCTCTCTCTCTCCCCCCCTCCCCCACCCCCCCCTCACTGCTTCTCCAGGCAAAAGCTGTGAGAGACAGGGCAGGCAGATGCTACCTGCAGTTACCAGGCATCCCGGCCATGTGTCCTGGCCATAAACTGAGCCTGCAGGGCTGAGAGGGCCAGCACTTCCCCCAGGCCTTTTGTTCCTTGCTGGCCAGGAATTGGGACCACCTGCAGCTCAGCCCTGGGGGTGGGCCCAGGTGCAGGCTGCAGCCGCTGTTGGGCGCTGTGGGCTGGAGAAAGGCAGCGGGAAGGAGGCTCACTGCGGCCCAGCCAGGTGCAGAGACTCTAAATGCTGTAACTTCCCCAAATACTTCTGCTGCCAGCGCTGAGCAGAGCCGCAACACTTAAGAAAGCAAAGTGGGGAAGCGCTTTTGCCAGCATCTTGCTTGCTGGCCGCCACGTTCAAATCATGGGTTGGGACAGTGAAACTCTCACTTGGTCTCAGAGGCGGGGCCTGCGTGAAACTGTGGAACCAGGCTGTTAAAAACCGCAGAGATGGAACAAGAACGCTCCCCTGGGGCATTCGCCTGCTGGTCATGGGTCCCTGTGTGGGCAGTGGCTTAGGGAGTGGCCCAAACGCACACATGGTTCTGGCAGGGTCAATATGGAGAGGAAAGCCACAGGGCAGGGCAGAGCATGGTTCCAGGAACTCATGGCCGGCCCAGCGGTGGCTGCAAATGGCTTTTAAAATCACAGCGGCAAGCAGTTTTTCTTCTCTTGGCGAGTGGCTGCCACTAGCTACAGAAAAAACCCACGCCAGGTTTTCAGCCTCACAGCTGTGGGTAGTTTTTCCCTTTCAGCCCTGGTTCTTGGTATCCAGGCATGGTAGGCTTCTTCCTCTCTGCATGGCCGCTGGGGCAGCATTCTCATTCCAGAGAGCTTAAGGGAACCTCAAGCCCTCATTTCAACGTAAATGGCCAAATGGTGAAGGGGTGAAGCTGTGGGATTTGCAACTGCGAGGTTGTTGGTTCAAATACCTGGTGGAATTGGTAAACGTTTTGGGAAATTCAGAAGCTGAAGACTATGGGACTTTGTGTTTTGTGTATAATTTGTCTTGCTTAGGGTTGGCCCTCTGTCTACGGCAAAACTTTTCCATCTAGAAGATCATAGTTAAACTGAGTCTAGGGCCCCAAATAGTCAATGGCAGGCCTCACATCCCTAAGGGCATTTTCCTACAATGGAAAATGAGGTTGGGGGATGAGGCCCGGGTTCTGAGGGTATTGTTCCAGCCTCGGCCACTCGGTCTGCCTTTTTTAAACTGTGTGCTCTAATGGCCCCTCCCTAGTTTACTCTTCTAGGGCAGTTTTGTAAATTGGCCTGTGTTAATTGGACTTTTGCTGGGGAATATTGGCACCCATCTCCTGAGCCTCACTGGCTTGTCAAGGACTTGTTGGTACAAACCACTCAACCCAGCAGCCCTTCGTGCCTCTATAGTGGTCACTGGAGGTCATGCAAACAGTGAGTGTTAGTGTCCCATGACGCTGGTCAGTGTGATTCGAATCCAGTACATGGGAGGCCTCCTGAAAAACATGATCACGCATCTTGGGCACCAAAATTTTGAGGTAC
Source organism: Aotus nancymaae (assembly GCF_030222135.1). Taxonomy (NCBI): domain Eukaryota; kingdom Metazoa; phylum Chordata; class Mammalia; order Primates; family Aotidae; genus Aotus; species Aotus nancymaae. Next base: position 5,822,486 of record NW_026988532.1, on the reverse strand, counting down.
TGACTGGAGGACGCTCCATTTCCAGTATCTAACCTGAGGGACGCCTCAGGTTGAGCAACTATAATTAAGTAACTGGGATGCTGGCAATCCTTCGTGTTCAGTTTCAGATGGATGCCAATCTTCCCAAGATCAAGTCCCCATTAAAGTGTATCCTGGAGAACTGGAACCAATTTGACACACAGTCTTTAAGGAAGAAGTGGCTCATCTTCCTCTGCTGAACAGCGTGGCCAAATTACCCCCTGATAAGTGGAAAAATCTGGCCTCCAAAAGGAAGTGTAGATTATAATACTATTCTTCAATTAGGCATGTATTGTAAAAGCAAGAGTAAATGGTTTGAGGTCCCCTATGTGCAACTTTTCTTTTCCCTAAGGAATAAACCTCAGCTCTGTCAGGCCTGTACCCCATACCCTATTCAGCCTCCTCAGGACTACCTCCATATGTGGGATTCCCCGTGACAACTACCTCCACCAATAGCAACTAGGGCTCCTCAGCTCCTGTACACAGCAGGAGCCAGGGAGGGCCAAAACAGCCAGGGCATCTCAGGCTACCCAGATGCCCCAACTCTTCCCCTTACAGGGAGTAGGAGAAGGTGGTCAGACCAAAGCAACTCTCAAACTTCGATTATCCTTTTCATAGTGTAGTGAGAAGAGAACCTGTCTTTTTCTAGGAAAATGCTGCTACTTTGTACACCAGTCAAGTGTTGTTTCAAACATAGTTAAAGAACTCAGGAATCAATCAAACACAGGGCTAAAGACCTTCAAGAAACAGTATTGTAAAGCTTGTTTAACAACTGACTGTCCTAGGCTCATTTATAACCATTCTATATTTGTTGGCCTCTGGGTTTTCATCTTTAACTACCTTGCCACATTCATTTCTTCTAGAACCATAAGGTCACAAATAATCCTGCCGCTGAAACCCCAAATGTCCTTGGCCAGTGAGCTCTATCATGGACCTCTAGATCAACCTGCACCGCTAAAAGGCTCCCCTCTGGAGGAAACCTCAACTGCAGGGCCCCTTCTACCACCCATTTCAGCAGGAAGTAGTTAAAGAGCAATCGACTTCTGCAATTCCAACAGAAGTTGGGCTTTCCTGTTCAGAGACTGGGGAGAATGAGAGAATGAGTTCTCTTTCCAGGTCCACAAGGGGGCGGAGTTTTAAGGGCAAGAACTTCCCAATGTCATGCCCCCTTCCCATCTCTCTCCATCTGAGAGATTTAATGGTTTCTGTTTAATTTTCACAGGCGTGGAAAAAGGTCACAAGTCAGTCACTCCAGTGGAAGTTTAAGGGAACTCTTCATTGGCCAGGGGGGCTTGGAGAAGGTGGGAATTCCTCCCAGGTTAAAGGTCCCTGTCTCCCTCATCCAGGCGATTTCCCCTCTGGGGTCCCCTTCCACACACTCTCTCATGGAAGCTTTCTCTCTTCCTCTCCCTTTTCTCTTTCTCTACCTAAATAAATCATTTTCTGCAAACACTGTTTGGGGTCCAGTATTTATGAGTGTAACTGCCATGGTCCCCTCTCTTATTCTTGAGAGAGTGAGAGACAAAGAGCCTGGAGCCCACTGGGGAGTGAGCTGAGCACTCCCCTGAATCCCAAAATCCATGTACAGTGGGGACAGAGAGCCAACCACATCAGTGAGTTCTAATATTCTAGAATGCAGGATTTTTCTTCAACGCTTCGTATATATCATCCCACTCTCTCCTTGCCTGTACGTTTTCTACTGAAAAGTCTGCTGCTGGTGTACTGGAGTTCCATTGTATGTTATTTGTTACTCTTCTCTTGCTGCTTTTAGCATCTTTTCTTTATGCTTGACTCTTGGGAGTTTGATTATTATATGCCTTGAGATAGTCTTCTTTGGGTTAAATTGCCCTGGTGTTATAGAATCTTCACATTCTTATTTAGTGTGTCTGGTGGAAGAAATTTCTAAGTATCAAAGCATTCAAGAAGTGACTTGAGTGCTGTTAAAGGCATTCAGCTTTATAAGGGAAGTAGAGCATAAAAGTTTGGAAATTTTGCAGCCTAACAATATGATGAAAAAGGAAATCCTGTTTTCTGGGGAGAAATTCAAGCCAGCTGCAGACATTTGCGTAAGTAACAAGGAGCTGAATGTTAATCCCAAAGACAATGGGGAAAATGTCTCCAGCATGTGTCAAAGGCCTTCATGACCTCCCATCATAGGCCCTGAGGTGTAGGGAAAAAAAGTGGTTTTATGTTCTGGGCCCAGTGTCCCCATGCTGTGTGCAGCCTAGGAACTGGCTGTCCTGTATCCCAGCTGGTCCAGCAGTGGCTGAAAGGGGCCAGTGTAGGGCTCGGGCTTTGACTTCAGAGGGTGGAAGCCCCAAGCCTTGGCAGCTTTCACAAGGTGTTGAGCCTGTGAGTACACAGAAGTCAAGAATTGAGGTTTGGGAACTTCTGCCTAGATTTCAGAAGATATATGGAAATGCTTGGCTGCCCAGTCAGAAGTTTGCTGTAGGAGTGGGGTCCTCATGGAGAACCTCTGCTAGGACACTGCAGAAGGGAAATCTGGGGTGGAGCCCCCACACAAAGTCCCTACTGGGGCACTGCCTGGTGAAGCTTTGAGAAGAGGGCCACCATCCTCCAGATCCCAGAATGGTAGATTCACTGACGGCCTGCACCTTGCACCTGAAAAAGTCACAGACAGTGCCAGCCCATGAAGGCAGTGGGGATGGATTTCAATTTTACAGGCTCATAGGTAGAAAGGACTTGCCTTGTCTCAGATGAGACGTTGGGCTGTGGACTTTTGAGTTAATGCTGAAAGGAATTAAGACTGGTGGACTATTGGGAAGGGAAGGCATGACTGGTTTTGAAATGTGAAAACATGAGATTTGGGAGGGGGCAGGGACGGAATGACATGATTCGGCTCTGTGTTCCCACCCAAATCTCATCTTGAATTGTAACTACCATAATTCCTATGTTTTTAGGAGGACTCAGCAGGAGCTGATTGAATTATGGGGGTGGATCTTTCCTGCACTGTTCTTATGGTAGTGAATGAGTCTCACAAGATCTAGTGGTTTTAAAAATGAGAGTTTCATTGCACAAGCTCTCTCCTTGCCTACTGTCATCCATGTAAGACATGACTTGCTTCTCCTTGCCTTCTGCCGTGATTGTGAGGCCTCTATAGCCACACTGAACTGTAAGTCAATGAAACCTTTTCCCCCCAGTCTCAGATATGTCTTTATCAGCAGCATGAAGACAGACTAAAACAGTAAATACAATTACAAAAGGTGATACCTAAATAACAAATAGAACAATAAAACAGTTTCAAATATCTAGAAAATTGAAAACTCTCAAATTCAATTAGTTGACTGTATAAAATACATTAATTATACCTTTTAATTAGCAAAAAATGTAAATACCTATGAGCTATAGGTTTAAAAGTGTTCAGGATCCAAATTTTATTTTTTTTTCAAATATGGAGATTTCATCCACTTTTTTTATATTAGAGGAAAATCAAATAACATTTTGATATGGTTATAACTCAATTCTAAATTTAAGGCATATTAAACTAAACTCATAGCTTTCTACCTCAAATTTACAAAATTAAAACCAAACCAATAAATACAGTAACGTTCAGTTCAAAATTATAGAAAAGTAGTACTAGAAAGCAAAAGAAACAAATTCTCAAATCTCATTCAGAATTATTGTCAAAGTGGTCAAGTTAGCCTGTAAATATTGATCAAAATGTTTGACTAATTACCCATATGCCATGTTGTAAAGTATTGATGTGAAAATATTAAACGTAATTCTTATTTAGGTTTCCAAATTATATATTGAGGTTGTCAAGCAGGGGATTTTAGTGGCATAATAGGCTAACTGCATGACATCAGTCATAGATATCATTATGAAATAATAACACATTTAACTTATCAATATAGTAGATAATGTCTTCATAGAAGAATGATAGAACTCACAGTTGCTAGGATTGAAAATTGCCATCATAAGTTTGTACTAACAAGATTCCATTCATTTCATCACTATATGTGTTTTATAAACTTATTTTGTATATAACAGAAAAACCCGACATGAGATGAAGCTTAGTCTTCAAAAGGCTGTGTTTTCCTTTGTTTATAGCAATTGCATAAATCCTAGGAGTATTCATGAAAATGAATGCAATAATATAGGAAATACAAAGTAAAAAATCTATTTTATGCATCAAGTTCTTGAATACATTTATGAATATTTGTCAGGCTTGGTTACATCAACCATTGTGCATAATTTAAATTTTGGAAGATTTTTATATCATCATTTGGTTTTAACATCTACCTTGAGTATGTCCCTTGCAACAAATGCGTTTGATACCATAGCAGGTAAAATTTTTCTTTCGTTACATTTTAACCTTCCATTTCCCTAATGCATTATTTTAATATATTGAGATTGGTTTTCATATATGATTCATGCCAATCTACCTAAACCATACTGAACTGCAATCCAAAATATAATTCATGAAATTTAAGAAAATCTTTTATAGTGATGGTACAGTTTTAGTCAGTACATAGGAAGTAAGTTTGGCAGGCCATTTGTTACAGAAATTTTGAAACAGCAGATATTGAAATTATCTTCATTCTATGTTTTCTTTGTTTATGGTCAAAGTATATCTGATTAACCAATTTTTAAAATGTATTTTTTTAAATATCTTTGCTTAAATAATATTTTTCACTCTGTTTCTTCTAATAGAGTTGTCCCTCTGTATCTTTGGGTTCTGCATCTGTTTATTCAACCATTGCAGATTGAAAATATTTTTAAAAATTGGGTTTGTAATGCACATGTTCAGACTTTTCTTGTCATTATTCCCTAAATAATACAGTATATCAACTATTACATAGCATTTACACTGAATTCAATATTATAAATGATCTGGATCTACACATATATGCACATATGTATACATCAGGAGGATGTACATAGGTTATATGTAAATGCTAGGCAATTTTATGTCATTGACTTGAGCATCCATGGACTTTGCTATCCCTGGGAAGTCCTGGAACCAGTTCCACATGGTACTGAGAGAGGGCTGTACAAGTGTATTTAAATTCACTGCTAGCCTTTTTAAATATGTTTAAAAATATGTTTCATTTCCTAGGTAATCTAGATTTTATTTAACTTTGGTTCTTTTGTTTCTACACTTTCCTGTTAAAATAAACCAGGATATGTTTGGGAGTAAACTATAAATGTAGTAGGATGCAATTAACTTTTACTAAAAAAGTGATTACCTTCTGACAAACTCATAAAATATTTATATAACAAGTCTGGTTAGAGGCTTGTGTTGATATTATTTAATATGGGGAATACTTGAATACTCGTCTAAAAAGGATACAATAGGATATTGGACATCCCCCCAAATAATTTGAACTTTGATAGGGGAGATATTGCAACAAATGTTGCAGTGAGTAACTGATAGCCAAGACCCCCTGGAAAAGGGCCGACATCAGTATTTTTAATGAACTTCCCATGTAATCCTCTTGTAAACTGTGGAGATTTGTGTGGAATTTAACAAGTATACTTTATTTAGTTCATCTTTTTGTGAAGTTAGTTTTCCTGAACTTTTAGGAAGGCTCTTGGCTTAAGCGGCCTGTCTCACTTCACCTACCTTTTTCGTCTGTGCATGTGTTTAGTGTTGAATATATACATAGTAGTTTGTTTTAGGGGATTTTATGATTCTGTCAGTTTTTTCCACTTAATTCTTTCTTTCCTTTGCCTTTTCTGTTCTGCATAGATCAATTTTGATTCCACTGTCAGTAATTGCTATTTAATGTAGATTCCTGTTCTAGGGAGAGCTCTAGTGGGTCAGTGTGAGAGTTCATAAGGAACAATCTGCTTCAGCTCCCTCAGGCCACCTTGTGTATCCCTTGATTTCACTCCCTGGATTCTATAATGGGGGGAGGGGGAGAAAACAAAAAACAAAAATAAAACCCTTCAGTTTTAGCTGCTGTTCTCAAATTGACCTGCTGCATGTTCTAGGGAGTATCTGCTGGCTATTTGGTATTGTCTTGTTCTTGGGTCTGTCCAATATTTCATTGCTTCTATCACCCCCATGCCAGTAGTATGCAGTTCTTGTAGCTGCTGGCAGTTCGTCCCCACTGCTGATATATTCTGGTCTGTGGGGATGTCTTGTCATATAGTTTTATACAAAATGCTATTTATATGTTTTAATTTTGCTCCGTAGTGATTGTGTTTTTTTTATGTGAGAATTCAAGAGGAAACAAGACTGTGCCACGGTATTCTAAATTTGTATGCACAGACAGCTCTACAGGTGATTCTTACGTAGCAGTGTTTTACGTCATGGCATTTCAGCCCCAGTGTCTACTTTCAACTAATATCAGTTTGTGCTTCTCTTAGTTTTAATACATGAGACAATCTGAGTAATTATGACCCAGCAAAAGCTTAGTGATCCTTGTATCTGTTCATGGCTTAAGCAGCCATGAATGGGAACAGGAAATGGTATACATTTCTGTTTCAAAACTGAATGTTACAGATCAATGGGGGAAAAGAAAATGGCGCTCTGAGATGTATTATAGCATTCAATCATGGTTTTCTTTGGAATACTAAAACATGAGACTAAAAATATAAAGAGGACTTCTTTCTCATTCTGTTGCCTTTGCCTGAATTCTCCCCATGCCTCATAGTTTGATTCCAACTTTTTTCACATTAATCCTGATCTTTTGTGGGAACATTTTCCCGGTCCATCCTTTTTCCTCAGTCTGAATTAAATGTTTCCTCATTCAGTCACTATATTTTAACTTTTTGTCTTGTCTTTCTCTATCTCAGACATTGAATGTCTCAGGATATGAATTATGGTTTTTCTCTTTGTATCTATAACATTAGCACAATATTATAAACAATTTTACCTTCCAGAATTTTTTGTTACTTCCAGTATAGTACAATAAAATAATATGAAAGAGAGACAGGTGGAGCATATTTACATAACCTTTCTTACAGTGCATTGTTATAATCATTAATCTCTTACTATGCCTAATTTACAAATAAAACTTTATCATAGTCTGTAAGTGTAGAAAACACACTCAAAACTCACTCACAACCACAATCAACACAGAAGATTTCTGTGATCAAATGTGGAGTATTTCTTCCCACAACAAAAAAGCAATCAATTTTGTGGACACCATCTGGATACCCTCCAGTTAAATTCTGACACTAGCCACCTGGGCCTCTGAAACTTATGACCAGCTGATTTTAAGTTGGAGTTCCCATGACCCCCTCTTTGGGTTTTATTAATTTGCTACAGCGGCATACGAACCTCAGGGATATGCTTATGTTTGCCGGTTTACTTAAAAGGATATTTCAAAGGATATAGATGAAGAGATTCCTAGGGTGAGGTATGGAGGAAAGGGTGCAGAGCTTTCATGTCCTTCCTGGGCCTGTTCCTCTTTAGGAACTCCCATGTGTTTAGCCATGCAGAAGCTCCCAGAACCACATCCTTTTGGTTTTTTACATAGGCTTTGTTACATAGGCATGGTTGATTGATTAAACCATTGGCCGTTGGTGATCAACTTAACCTTCCACCCCTCCCCCTCCTCTAAGTTTAAGGTGTGGAGCTGAAAGTTGCAATCTTCTAGTCATGTCTTGGTCTTCCCAGTAACCAGCCCTTACTCGTCCTGGAGTTACCTAGTTGCTACCACCCATTAATCATCTCATTAGCAACCAAAGAAAAACTTCTCACTTCGGAGAGTCCAAGGATTTAAGGAAGTGTTTGTCAGGAGACAGGGTCAGAGACCAAATATGCATTTCAGAATATCACACATAGATATGTATATATAGGATAAAGCCTCATATATATAACCTTCAATACTACCTAAGCTTTCAGGCATCCACTGGGAGTCTTGGAATGTATCCTCAGTGGATAAGGAAGGACTACTATAAAAAGATCTTCAGAGGAGTCTTTTCTCAAATGGAGATGGTGAAGCACACAAAGAATACTCAGATTTTTGGAAATGTCATAGCAGCAGAAATACTCTCAACTTGGATGGAAGGAGATAAACAGAGAATCAAATAAAGAGTGTTTTCAGACTTCCAAAATTCTACAGAAAATAAACAGATTAATGATATTACTCAATTGCAAATCTGCACTATCCTTCATGTAAACAAAAAGATTGGAGGAAGCCACAGGCCCAGAGGGAAGAGTTGTGAGCCCAGTGAGTGGAGCTGTGAGCCCAGTGAGTGGAGCTGTGAGCCCAGAGCATGGACTCAAGAGCCCAGAAAACAGAACTCCAAACAACAGATGATTCTAGGCTTCAAAACCTAATAGAGTTTGCCCAGTTGGATTTTAATATATTGTTTAGGACTTATGACTTCTTCCTTCATTTCCTTTTCTCCCTTTTTGAAAGAGAATGTTTATCATTGTTAACCTATGCCTGTCACCATTGTAGTTTAGGGGTGAATAACTTGTTTTCGAGTTTCACAGGTCTACAGATGAAGCAGAATTTTGTTCCAAGATGTATTAAATTCAGAATCTCAAACTAATTTAGATCATTTAAAATGGTGAGATTTGGGATTTTCAAACTGATTAGACTTAGATGAGATTTTGGAGTTGAATTGATGCTGTGATTGATGATTTGAAACCTTTGGTTACCCTCAGATGGGTGCATGTATTTTGCATTTGGGATAGATGCGAGTATTTGGAGTAGAGAATGCACGCTTCCTGTGCTAGGGTGAATATGTCACTCCCCTCCACTCCCCAAAGATGACTACACTCTAATCCCTGAAACTATGAAAATGTCACCTTATTCATCAAGTGGGACTTTGTAGATGTGATTAAATTGAGGATTTTCAGGCAGGGTGATTATCCTAGATCATCCGGTTGGGCGCTAAATGTAATAACGATGGTCTTCAAAAGAAGGAGACAGGAGGATTAATAAGAAACAGGGGATGTGACAATAGAAGTTGAAGTGATGAAAAGGGGGAGCCATGAGCCAAGGAACGCAGGCGGCCTCTAGAGGCTGAAAAGGGAAAGAAATGAATTTACCTGTGAAAATTCCAGAAGGAACACAGACCAGCCGACATCTCGATTTTTGACTGCGAAGACATCTCCATTTTTGACTGTGAACCTCTGGAACTATAGGAGGATAAATATGCTGTTTTATGCTATTAAATTTGTGGCCATTTGTTACCGAAGCAATGGAATAGTAATACACTGTTGTATTTTGTTTGCTGCCTCTGATCAATAAAATATACTTTTAAGTTATGCAAAAATGAACTGACATTTGTTTTGTGCTCACATAGAGAATATATTTCCAGCAAAGATTTGAAGACACTGTTTTATTTTTCTTTCAGTTTTCACAAGGTATGTAGGGACAGATTCTAGTCTCATAAATATGATAGTTAGTACCAGATGTTTCTTTTCCTATGAAATTCTCTGTCACAGGCAAGCTTTTATCTTCCCTCTTACTGTTACATTTTATTCTCAATGTCTCACCTTCAGAAATTGAGGTACCTCCTAACATACATTAGACCACACAAGGGCACTTAATCATGTAAACAGTGAAATAAGTGTCACAGCTAATCTTTTATCTAATGGCAGATTTCTTAACTGTGTGTGCTTTGATGGTAATGATGAAAGGAAATACTTTTTATTTTATTATTCCATAATGCGCATTCCAACTTGAAAATCCCGACATGCACTGGTTGTGATTATAATAAAAATAAAAACTTTTTTTTATTTTTGTTTCTTTTTTTTTCTTGATTGCAGATACATTAGCATGCTTTGGAATACAAAGCCACTCCAAATTCATATCTCTTTTGTGGGATGTGTAATGTAGCAAAAAAAAAAAAGTATGATGCACCTTGTAATATTTACCCACGAAAATGACATATATTGTTCCTTTTTGCCTTTGTTATGTTATGGTTATATTGCAAATAATGGACTATAGTGAAGCTATCTTCACTGTGATTCATCAGTCTCAGGGGCTGGGGGTAACATCCACTTTGCTCTCAATTATTGGTTTCTAAGTGACATGGCCTTCTTGCTGGAAGAATCTAGTTCTAAGGCTTGAGAATTACATTTGGCTAGAAGACAGAAAATGCACTTATTGTCAATGAGTAAATTAAGATGATAAAAATTATATGAAATTGTTTAGGTTTCCTGTATCCTGGAGAAACGAGAAGTAGGATGGTTTCTCACATAGTCATATAACTGGAGCTCTTTTCCTACAGAATTATTAAACAACACAAACAGTTTGCGATTTGGAAGATTCCACATTTACAAAAGCAGCCAAACAGAACTGCTTGATTTAAGCCACTAATCTAAAATCAAGACTCAACTCTGAAAAAAAGGTTTAAGCCTAAATCTGATTTGTAAATGATCTAGTTTAAATAATTGGATAATTGACAAGGTAGTTAAAATAGCTAGATCACCTTACATTTTAATATGTTAATCTTTCAAAATTAAAAATGCTGTCATTATCACACATGATAGACACAATCACATACCAGTGCTACTAAGTGCTATTTTCTTAGCAAGTTTTCAATTCTTCAGTTTATTCATTTTTCCATTGTATTAATGGGTCCACTTATTAACCTCAATTTCTTTTATTTTCTTGCAAAATTTAATGAAGTCAGAGGTTATATAGAACCCATATACTTAGAACACCAAAGCGAATCTGTTCACCCTTAGGCTGTTATATAACTTCTACATTTAAAATGTGGAAGACAAAATTTCACTGATATTCTCCAAGATAACAAATTGATCCCTCCAATAACTGCAACCAATCTTTGGACAATTTATTGCTTGTTTGTCTCTGTTAGATTACAGTCCCGTCGTCAAAGCAATGTTGACAGTCACATGCCCCCTGTTTACTATTTCATAGAATGGCTACAAAAAGGAGAAATTAAATAGCTGGCAAGGACTGGGTTATAATCACTGAGAGCTACTTACCCACCCACATCTCCTCTGACATCTCACCTCATTCTTGCAGACCCTTTGGATTTCAACAAAATTTCTTGATTATTAATTGAAATACTGAGAAGATTATTATGTTAATTAGTCATTATTTTTAAAGAAAGAAGTCTGTTTTCTTTAGCATTTCTAATGTATTCCTTTGAATTGATAACGTATAATTATGCAGTATTTCTGATGAGAGAAATAAATGAGAAATCATGGCCATCCTGATGAGGCATCTTAGGACTCTACCAAGCTGACCCCTTTATGAGCCTTGCTAGTTTTATTTAAGAAGCACGCATTCATCTCATTATTTACTCTCTGGAATGTTTCATCATCCTTGAAAATTAGGCCCACTAGTGATAGGTGAATTTAATACATTTAAGAATTATCTAAATGCATTCTCCATTTATGCAAATTAAGAACTAGGGCAACCCAAATCCTTTCACAAAAATCTAAAAATAAAGTGAGCATTACTTTCTTTACACTCCCGAAGAAGGGCTTTTAAAAATTCCTCTTAAGAATAAAGGAAAAGTAAGTAGGTTTTGTTTTGTTTATTCTTAAGCTTGTTTATGATGGACCACTCAAAATGAAGAGTTTTATCTTTGCATATTTGATGAGCACTTTTTTTTTTTTTGTATGAATGTAAATACTTGCTCAGTTTTTTTTTTAGGCCTGGTTTGCTGGCTCATGCCTGTAATCCCAGCACTTTGGGAGGCCGAGATAGGTGGGTCACCGAAGCCAGGAGTTCCAAACACAGCCTGGTGAAACCCTGTCTCCACTAAAATTTCATAACTATCTGGGTGTGGTGGCGCATACCTGTAATCCCAGCTTCTAGGGAAGCTGAGGCAGGAGAATCACTTGAACCCGGAAAGCGGAGGTTACAGTGAGCTGAGATTGCGTCACTGCTCCGTCCCGGGCAACAGAGCAAGACTCTGTCTCAACAACCAAACCAAACAAAACCAAACAAAATGAAATGAAACAAAACAAAACGGAACTTGCTCAGTTTCTTTAAGGTAGGGAAAGTTGTATGGGAAAGTTGGATGATTTTTGGGTTTGGCATCACACTGGCTGTATCTGATCCAGGTTCAATCATTTAATTTGGATCAATTATCTCTATTTCCTTTTCTGTAAAATAAATATAATAAAAATATGTACCTCACTCTGTATTGTGAAAGTCAAATGAGATAATCTAGATAAAGCACTTGGTTTACTGACATAAAGCAAGCACTCAATGTATTAAATATATTTATTATTCATGATAGTGCAGTTGATGGTCGCACATTGGCTTTGAAAACCAGGTATCACAATGCAGAATAGTCAGAAAACAGATAATCTGGAATCAGCCAGCTCCTGATTTTGTTCTATAAAAGTACATGTTCATATGATAGAAAAAAGGAAAAGGGCACTGAATTTCTACATTTTAAAAATAGACTGAATTCAGGATTCCTTTCAGTTATTAGTCCTTCCAGTGCTTTTTAAATGTGTTGCAATTTGTAAAAATTTAACTAGAGAAACTTTTCTGGAATCTAATATTGTGTTGAAATGCTGTATCTTTGGAGAACAGCCTGACATCTGTCATTATTCTCCTTTTTTTGGTGGTGGTTGTTTTGTTGGGTTGAAGATAAACCTCCACGACAAATTCAAATAACTTGTTGTCATATTTCAGGTTTTCATTCTGTCTTTATTTTTTTATTTTTATGTTTATTTTCTTGAGACAGAATCTGGTTCTGTCCCAGGCTGGAGTGTGGTGGCACGATCTCAGCTCACTACAATTTCTGTGTCCTGGATTCAAGCATTCTCCTGCCTCAGCCTACAGAGTAGCTGGAATTACAGGCATGCGCCACCATGCCCAGCTAATTTTTGTATTTGCAGTAGAGATGCGGTTTTACCATGTTGACCAAGCCAGTATCAAACTCCTGGCCTCAAGTGATGCACCTGCCTCTACCTCCCAAAGTGCTGGGATTACAGGTGTGAGCCACTGTAACCAGCTTCATTCTGTCTTTAGAACATACTTAATTTTTGCTCACTCTTCCCCCAAAATGAGAAGGCTGGTGGTTTGGAAGAAAATTAATAAAGCAGGTTTTTTTGATTAAAGAGTGCTGTATTTTCTTCTATAGGGATACTCAAATGAGTATAAGTGCCCTGCTGGAAATCACAGTGCCTCTAACTTCCCCGGCGTTACTTCTTGTGCCTAGAATTGTATTTTTTATACAATCACTAAAATAAAAATTTTTCATTGTTTAAGCCATATTTTTCTAAAGATAACTATTAAGTTTCTATATAATTTTTTGAAAACATCATTAATATCTGGGAAAGAGGGTCTGAAATTACATAATTCTAGGAATTTTACTTTGTGTATTTGTTTTTCTTTTTTGAGACAGAGTTCCACTCTGTCACTCAGGTTGGAGTGCAGTGGTACGATCTCGGCTCACTGCAACCTCTGCCTCCTGGGTCCAAGCAATTATCCTGCCTCAGTCTCCTCAGTAACTGAAATTACAGGTGTCTGCAACCATGCCCGGTTAATTTTTTGTATTTTTAGTAGAGATGGGGTTTCACTATGTTGGTCAGGCTGATCTTGAACTTCTGACCTTGTGGTCCACCCACCTTGGCCTCCCAAAGTGCTGGGATTACAGGCATGAGCCACCGCTCCAGGACTAATTTGTGTAATTTAAGCTACAAGAACAAAGAAAGAAAGTGCAGAAAATTCCTTTTGAGCTAAATTTATTTTTATTTTTTTAAACTATTTTCACTCCATTTTACAGATAAGTTTTGAAGAAATACAAACTGTTTTGTGAATTACTATGCTTAACATAATTTGAAAGAGCAAATAACTTGCACTTTTCTCAGTATCTGCTTTCAGTAGATACATGATATCTGTGCCTCAGAATAAAGATCTTCCCAAGTCAAATATACACATTTTGAGAAATTCTCAGAGCTTATGCGTTTAACCTTGTATATCTAAATTTCAGTTCCTTCTACCATTTTCTGTGTTCTTGATATCTTTACTACTATTGCTACCATTATTTATTGAGAGGCTATATTGTAATAAATGTTTTATATGTTTTACCTCATTTACTCCTCACAATAAAACTTATTGTTAGACATTATTCTCATTTAAAAGATGAGATCAATAAAATTCCGACAGGTTAAACAACTTGCCCAAGGTTATACAGCTATTGAATGATGGACCCAGGCTTCAAACCGGGGTTCCCTAATTACAGTGCAACTTAACCATGGCTTTATATGCCAGAAGTATTATTATTTATTGAGGAGAGAGAAAAGCCATACACAATTACTATCAAGTGTAATCTGTGATGCAGGTGATATAACAGAGGAGTCACATAGAATAGAGTGGAACTTAAACTTGCCTGAAGGCATTCAAAATATTTTCATAAATTAGATGGCAACTTGGGGTGTGACTTGAAAGATGAATGAGTGTTTACCAGGCTATTAACGGTTACAGAAGAATAGTCTAAGGTGTAGAAATCAGCAAAAGAGATTGTTGGCTGTCATTTCTGTGCTGAGTGAAGTTTAGTGGGTTGGAATTGTGCATCTTTAGTTGACTTCATATTGACCAGGCTATTTTCAACTCTTTAAGGGCAGCTGTTAAGTTTTAGAAAACTGAGAGTCATATAAATGATTCATATTCATAGGAGTGAAAATAAATTTTTTCCAGTAAAAATAAAATTGATTTTTATTCAGTACAAATAATAACCCTAAAGGTTGCATTTTACCACCCTGTCAGAATACAGAATATTAACGGATCTTAAATATATTTGCAAACTTTTTTCAGCTTTTCTAACAACATATTGTGTGTGTGTGCTTCCAGTGCCATTATTTATTTTATATATACATTTACATATATATACATTTTTATATATACACATGTACTCGTATAAAGATTATATATTGTATGTATATTATATACATTTATATGTGTATATTTTTATATGTTATACACTGTATTTTCCTGCCAAATGGTATTGACATCTTATTCATTCCTTCATTAATTAATGAGTTAAATAAAATATTTTTTCAGGTGTTTGTCTCATATTTACATGAGAATTATGTTTTTAACTTATTAAAATTTGTATTTTTAGCAGTATGGTGTAGAACATTTCATTAAATCAGCCACCTTCAACATAAAACAGTATCATAAAAATTGCTTGGCATCTAGTAGTTGTACATACTTCTAAAATACAGGAGAGAAGGGTAAAAGAGAATGCATGAAACAGGGAAGACAAGCAGGCCCAGTTTTTACAGGCCTTGAATTCTCTGCTAAATAAACTGGATTTATCATATAGGTATAACTATTATGTTGAACAAAAGCGACACATAAAATAAAATCAGAAATCTGATATACGTTTTATTTTTCTGCCTTTGCAAACTATTTTTTGGTGCCCATATATCTATCAAATGCAATTTAAGAAATATTGAAATGTTCTGGACAATCTTAAATAATAAATTCTTAAAAAATACAAATTCAGTAATTAATATATTCAATTCCAGGCAATAATCAAGGTTTCCGACTTCATTCAAAGCTTCTCTACACTGTAGCTTCGTCCTCTTGCGAGGTTGATGGTCAGGCAAAAGGGATCATGGTTATTATCACTCTACTTTGCTTGCCCGGAATCTGCACTTCTGTTTCTCTCTCCCACATACCAGATGGCATGTAGCTGCTCCTGAATCGTACTTGCCTGCTTCCATCCAGGTGATCACGGGTGGTACTCTCTTGGTTTGCTATGCATTTAAACCTACTCTTATCTCATAGAGCACCTTTGAAAGTAATTTGGGGAACCTCCTGCCATAGGAATTCTCCTACCTGCAAGTGCTTTAATACAGTAAAGTTCATCAAACTTTGAATGGCTACCATAACAATTAAACAAAGTGTGTAAAAGTACATACTAAATGCTCAGTAAATCTTTATTAGTATTATTGTTACTCTTTTCCAGTTTAAAAATATCTGCAACCTGTGATTGCAGCCACAGAAAAAGAAATAGACGTTTGTTTGAAAAGCTCAATTTCCTGTTTCAGGTAGTCATAACTATTCTAACAGTGATTCTGAGCATAATTTTAAAATGACAGCAAAATACAAATAGGAACACTTTTTGGAAGGAGTCTAAACATTTATATAAAAATCATTTGCCAAATCACAACTATTTTCTGGCATAGTCATCTCAAGTTATTACACATTTTTGATTTTTTATTACCAAACTGATTGGAATTAATTTTGTTTGCTATTTTTTCAGTTCCCAGGCACCAACCTAATTGATAGTGTGTTTCTGCTTTGGTTGATTAGTTTTTCTGTTTATATGCAATTTGGGGTTTGCAGGGAAACAATGATAAGCAGATGAATGTCAGTGAGTTTATCAACATGTGACTTTGCTGTCTGAATGTGGAACATAAAAATTCATTAAAACTCACCTTTGAAATGTACAAATCAATAGCTCAGAAAAATACCTAATGTGATGGCAACTAAAATTCTCCAAGTATAATTTCAGCCATTATAGTTATTATTAAAATAAAACAAACCAGTTGACACATTTTTCTTTAAAATCCATCCAGGATGAATAGAAATGCTTCCTTGCAAATTTCTGGGTAAGAATCAGTGGGTGACATTCTTCTCACTTCCTTGCAAGGTGTTTTGTCTCTCACTTGTCTTTGAATTCTTTGCCCTATAATCTTCCCTCAATCTTTGCTTCTATTTTCACACATCTGTCCCCTTAGTAATACCTTAACTTTCTTGAAGCACACAGTATACAGATATGTTTACCTTCTATGCCGTTATTTCTAACAGCTTCAAAAAATCCACGCCAATGACTTTTTCATTGTTCTGGACTTGAAGTTAGTAAATCTTATATATTCCAATGAACATTTTCAGAACTTCACTTCAGGAACTCACTGAATAATACCTTTCAGCTCATTATCAAACAACAAAATAAAACAATGCAAAAAAAAAAAAAAAACCCCAAAAAACAAAATGTTACCACTTCTAAGACCTAAACCCTGAATTTCCTTTCTGAGAAATTCAACTTAAAGATCATCTTATTTGTCCTCTATATCTCTATTTCCTTTCATTTTTAAAATATTTAATCATAGCTATTGAACGATGCCATAAAAAAACTTATTTAAATATGTTGAAAGACTACACTGTGGGCATAAGATATATGAGCGGCTGGGCACAGTGTCTCACGCCTGTAATCCCAGCACTTTGGGAGGCCGAGACGAGCAGATCACCTGAGGTTAGGAGTTTGAGACCAGCCCAGCCAACGTGGAGAATCCTCCACCAAAAAAAAAAAAAAAAAAAAAAAAAAAATAGCCTGGTGTGGTGGCAGGCACCTATAGTCGCAGCTACTCAGGAGGCTAAGGCAGGAAAATCTCTTGAACCCGAGAGGCAGAGGCTGCAGTGAGCCGAGATCACGCCATTGCACTCCAACCTGGGCGACAAGCGTGAAACTCTGTCTCAAAAATGAAAACAAACAACAACAACAACAACAACAAGATATATGCGCAGGGGGTATGTGGAAAACCTCTGAACCCTATGCTTAATTTTAGTGCATCTAAAAGTGTTCTAAAAAATAAAGTCTATGGAAAAAGGATTCTGTTACATGTTTATGCAGGATGACCTCATGTAGGATCTTAAAAATGGCTGAGCAATCTCTTTACGAGCCTATAGTCTTCTTTGAGGATGTTCCAAATCTCTTCCGGTTGCCTCAAGGTCCTTAGCTGCTTTGTCAACCTGTGGCCTTATAGCAGACTTTACATATTTAGACACCAGAAATTGAAAACAAAAACAGAAACAAAACAAAACCCCTCACTTTTCTCCATCTTTTCATGGTTCTTTTTTATTGTATTGTCTAGGATGAAGATGTATCATTTCTGTACTACAAGCCTTCTCAATTTGTATGC
This sequence comes from Aotus nancymaae, assembly GCF_030222135.1. NCBI lineage: Eukaryota > Metazoa > Chordata > Mammalia > Primates > Aotidae > Aotus > Aotus nancymaae. The sequence continues at coordinate 5,804,668 of NW_026988532.1, read as the reverse complement.
TCATTCCATCACTCCCCGCTTTCTACCTGGTTTGACTGTTTTCTATCTTGTATTCTCTCTTTCCTTCTACCTTTGTATTTCCTAAATTAAAATAGAAACACTTCTGTAGAATTCTGTAGATGTCGCCACTCAATGAATTCATTCAAAGGAGTATATTATCTCTATGTCTCTTAAAAGGAGCACTCTACTGTGATGTTACTTTTTTACTCACTTTTAATATTATTTTAGAATAAAACATATGTTTAACATTATGACTCAATATAAGTCAAAACAATGGTGCAAAGTATTAGTATTGACTAATAGATTCTGACTTTATGTGTTCACACTAAGTTTGAAGTGAAATGTGGGCAGGGCTTTTGTGAATCATTTATTTATTGAATAGATTTCCCTGAATCTTTAAATTCAGAAAAGAAAGTTTCTGAATCTCAGGGCTAATATTTTAGATAATTTAATATTATTTACATCATGCTTTTTATACATTCTTTTGAAACCTCCTCCTGACTTTTTAGATCTCTGGATGTATTACCTTCTCTGCATCCTCAGTCCCTCTTCCTTTTCCCTTCTAAAGGTTCACACTCTACGAGGTCCTGAATTCACGCTTCTTTCCTACTCCTCCTTCCCTTGGTGATTTCCATGATTCCTGAAATCTTAGTCTCCCTCAGAACAAAGTGATCAAAATGTTTATACCTCAAACTGTTATCTTCCAGGGCTTCCGGGATACAGAGTGAACACAGTTGTCTGTATCACCTCAAATTACAACAGTCATCGTCCTCCCTACTCCTGCTCCTCCCCCTGCCATATTTGTCTCAGTTAATCAAAGTGTGTAACGTTCTTCAGAGGCATGGCTCCTAGGTCGTCTCTGACTTTTCAACGCTCTCTAAGTGCTATGTCCAGAGTCTCACGCAGGTGCCGTGGGTTTTACATGGGATTAACAATATGGATTTCCTCTGTAAGTTTGGAAACTTCTTTAGATAAATCATAATATAGAAATTCTAGAATAGGATTCAGAAGGTAATCTCAAGATGTTTATCTCTAAGACTTTATCAAAGGTGTTAAAGTATTTCAAGAAAATAACAAGAAAAAGTTGTGTCAATCCTGGTAGATTGTTCAGCAGTGGCAAGATAGAATGGCAATGCAACGTTAAGAGTTTCCAGCAATCTCCATAGAAGAATTCAAAACTTCTGTCCTTGTAATGAAAATGGGTGAATTATGCTATCAGGGCTCAATAACGCCAATCTCAATTTCATTCTATTTGTTCTGATTCCACTTTCACTCAGTCACCTTCTCAGTAGATTTTGGCTTCTTATGTAGTTTTACCTACAGAGTCAGTTAAGGTAGTTGTTTAGTCTAAATAATAATTTTATTGTTCATTACGAATTAAAATGTTGGCCTCTGGGTTTTATATTATTAGCCAAGAGACTGTTGTTATATTTCAGAGAGATGGCTCAACTTCTTTTTATTTTCCTTTTTATTAAAATACGATACTCATGTGAGAATTGCATAGATCCAAAAATTCACAGAAACTGAGAATACTTATGTAACCAGCATCTATCCTGATAAAGAAACAGAAATAACACCACAAAAGTCACCTAGTCCAAGCCTTTGGAATATTTTACCTAAATCATTTAGATAGACTTCAGGCTGGGCGCGGTGGCTCATGCCTGTAATCCCAGCACTTTGGGAGGCCGAGGCAGACAGATTACGAGATCAGGAGTTTGAGACCAGCCTGGCCAATATGGTGAAACCCCGTCTCTACTAAAAATACAAAAATTAGCCGGGTGTGGTGGCGGGCACCTGTAGTCCCAGCTACTCAGGAGGCTGAGGTAGAAGAATTGCTTGAACCTGGGAGGTGGAGGTTGCAGTGAGCCGAGATCATGCCACTGCACTTCAGCCTGGGCAACAGAGCTGAAAGAAATAGATTTCAAAGCAGACTCCCAGCTTCTCTTCACTGACTCTTTTTCTCTTTCCCCTCCCCTCCCCTCCCCTTTCTTTCACTCTGTCATCCAGGCTGGAGTGCAGCTTCAACCTCCCGGGCTCAGGCTATCCTCCCACCTCAGTCACCTTAGTAGCTGGGACCACAGGTGTGTACACCATGCCTGGCTAATTAAAAAAAAATAATTCGTAGACATCGTGGGGGTGGGGGGCACCTCATTATGTTGCCCACACTGGTCTTGAATTCCTTGGCTTAAGCAATCCTTCTGTCTCAGTCTTCATAAGTGCTGGGATTACAGACACGTGTGAGCAACTGTGCCCAGCTCATTTTTTTCATCATAGTTCTAATCACAGAAGTCATCTGATGACAGATGCTTACTGCTTCCCTGTTGCCTACCTTCTAAGGTGCTTAGAAGTTCTTTCTAGTATTCCAGCTCCAAATCCCACTTCTTCCCTATCCAAAATAAATAATTTTCCAGGCCTAGAGATTCCTCAGGAAAGCAAAACAATGGGGATTACTTCTGGATAAAGAAACAGGAGCTACCACCAAACCACCGATTCTTGACCAATGTTGCACTTTGGAATTATTGGAAAATTATACAAAAATATACATATCTGGCCCAATTCAATTTTTTAACTGTTCTCTTTCTCTCACATCTGACAAACAATCTGCTAGCAAGTGATATCAGCTCTGCTTTCAAAATATACCCAGAACCTCACCACTCCTCTCAGCCTCCAAGGCAGACACCTCGGCTGAGATAGCATCCTCTCACATGGAACACTGCAGAGTCTCCAAATTGGATGCCTTCCCATTTTTCAGTTTGCACAACACGGTAGTAAGAATTATTCTGTTACAATGTGTCAGTCAAATCCTATCTCTTTTTCTTTGAAAAATCCTCTGGTAGCTTTTTATCTCAATAAGAGTAAAATCTAAAGTTCTTAAAATAGCATTCAAGTCTGTAGTCTCCCTTGTCCAGCATAGTAGTCCTATCCACACGTGGCTACTGAGCCCTCCAGATATGGATAGACCAATCTGAAGACTGCTGTATATGTAAAATACACACAAGTTCCGAAACTCAGTGCAAAAAATGTACTAAGTACAAAACATGCAAACATCTTAACAATTTTTTATTGATACTGGTTAAAATAATTCCTACATGCTGAGTTAAATAGCGTATACTACTAAAATTAGTTTCAGTCTTTTTTACTTTATAATGTGGCTGCCAGAAAGTTTAAACTTACATACGTGACTTATATCGTATTTCTACTGGACAGTACTGCCCTAAACAACCTGGGCTCCCTTGTTTTCCTGATCTCTTCTTTCCCTGCTTCCTCACCATTTCTTACTATACTGTCTTCCTCGCTCTTCTTTGTACACATCAGACATATTTATCCCACAGTATATTTGTATTTTAATTTTCCTGCAGCCTGGAAGATTCTGTTCCCTAGAATTTCATGGTATCTTCCCCATTTCTTTTAGACCTTTTCTCTAATGTTATCTTTTCAGTGAAACCTTCCATGTTTATTTGATCTAATCTTGAAACCCATGGAACTTTGTATCTCTCTTCTCTGCTTTATTTTTCCCTTTCATTTCTTATCTATACAACACAAGTTTATCTAATAGAGCAAACTGTATACTAGAGAAATGCTTTAAATCTAAAAGAATGTAGTTTCTGTAGGCCAAAATAGGACAGCTAGATGGGGAGGGGTCCCCAGAGAAACTCCAACCAGCCTGCACACTGGGGTGGAGCCACAGAAGTTCCCACCATTTGCATTGGGGAGGACCCTGGCCCCTCCTCTTCCTGGGTGGAACCTGAAATTTAATCTGTGAGGTGGGAAGCCCACTGGCAAGAAACACACTCTCTTGCTTTGCTAAGAGTCTTTGTTTTCTCTTTTTTTCTCCCCTTTCTTTGACCAATATATCCTATTTTTCTCACTCTTCCAATAGTCTGTGAACCTTAATTTTTGTGGCCATGTGACAAAGATCTCATCTTTAGTCTTTAGCTGAACTGAGGAAAAATTCCACAATAAAAACACAGAATCCAAGGCTTAAAGCCATCCTTGCTCAAGGTTCAGATGAATAATAGAGGGTATAAAATAAGAAGAAGGTCCCTCCAGAACTTCAGAACACATGACTAGAAATGTAGATGTGAAGCAATCAGCACCCAGTACTCACACGACAGCGACTTTCCCTTTCAGGAGATATGATCATGAATAACATAACCCCAGAACTTTGTCTCCAGAGGACAACTTCGAGAATGTCATGGTCACATGACCAGCCTAGAAGGGGCCTGGGTCATGACAAACTGAGAACTTACAGTAGAGACTGAAGTAGAGCCTCTCTCTCTTGTTTCAGTGGGTATGGCAAGGGTGGGTTACCAAGCATGGGAAGCACTATCTGAGAGAACAAATGTATTTGGGTTGTTGGTAATACAAGAGACCTGTACTCCATAAGTGTGACCTTCTTCCAACATCAGAACAATCATCACATAAAGAGATCTTAGGAGACCATTGTTCTCACAATGTATACTCTAATGACTTCCCTTTTTTTGTTGTCCAGGGCAATGCAAACCAACTTATAGTCTGGCAGCATCATGAATCTTTTAGGTCGCTGCATGGGCCCCAGTATGATAGGCTGGTTCACCACATGTCTCATGAGGGTAGCAGTGTTAATTATGTCACCTCTCTTTGACACTGGAAGGAATGTTCTTCTCTTAACCACTCATGTCCAAGAAGACTGCATTTTATCAGAGAGTACACTGCATGCTGCCCTTGAAAGGGTGGCTAGGTTGCAGCTAGAACGAGTTGGGAAAGAAAGAACAATTACCTCTGGGCTTTTTTTCTTATTTAACCACCTTGTAAGGTGCAATTTCTGCTCACTGCATGTGAATCTCACAAACCACCAAATGTTATCATGCTAATAGTTAGAGGAAAAATAGGTAATAACATTTTATTAAAAATGAAAATAAAAGACAGTAGAGTTTCAATATCAATTACTATTCAATGTGAATACACACATAATACCAAACAAAAATGGAGGACACAAAAAAATTGTAATAGCACTTTATTAAAAATGAAATTTTTAATTTACTATTCAAAATTTCCAATGACATTTTATTAAAAATGAAAAAGGACAGTTGGGTTTCAATATCAATTACTAGTCAATGTGAGTACATACATATTATCAAACAAAAATGGAGGACACAAAAAATTTCAAATCATCAACAGAAAGTATAAAGATAAAATGGGCCAAATGAATGGGAATGCCCATGACATTCACTACATATATTTGCTCCTCTTGGGCCCATATTTGAGACTGCACATATCTCTTCAGTACATATTTAACTCTGTCTATATCCAGTAGTATGATGTTATCCATAGTTATTTTTATCTGCTTATTTATCACCCTGATTTTCCTATTTCCTAGAGAATTTCTACTTTTCTTTATAGTTTCCCAGTTTCTGAAGAGAAAAAAGTCTCAAAACAGAAATATTCTAACTGGGTTTCCAAAACAAAAAAATGTATGTGTCACACATTGCATTACAGTTTAGGGATGGACAGAAAGGAACAACTGTGATTGAGAAGAAAAGGGATGTCAGAAAATAAACTACAATGTACTGGGGTGCTATAATTGTTTTGTTTATTTATTTATTTTTTAAATGATAGTAAGTTTATTAAGGAAGTAAAGGAATAAAGAATCGCTGCTCCATAGGCAGAACAGTCTGTTGTAATTGTTTCAAAAAATTGGAATCAACAGCCTGATGAAGTATCAGTGGAAAAGGAAGTGACTTTGGACAGCCTACTTAAGATTTCTGATCCTTGGTTTCCACAGTGATAAAGAATATTTGCATCCAGTGGATGCTATGAGAAGAAAATAATATAACCCATTACAGCACTGTGTGTGATACGTAACAACCATTCCATCAAAACAGTTTTTATTGTTGCACTTATTGCTGTTTATCCAATAGATGATATTCAACCCTGATTCTTCACCTTTAATGGAGACATCAAACAAGTACATTTTTAAGTATTTCCAGGATAATTTTTTTTCTTGACTAATATTTTGGCCCTTTAATAATGATGCTAGAGCATCATCATGAAAGAGAAATTGCTCTTCACTAAGGCTTCTATCTATACAGATACCCTGACTCCAAGAAATTTACAATTCAATTAGACAAGTAATATTCATATATGTGAAACAATACGATGCCAATACTAAGGGCTACTATGTACCTCCTAATGATGGGCTCCATGAAAGCCATGGCCAGTCTTCATATAACAATGACAGGAAGAAACAGAAGGAGAAGAAAAATAATGTCTTTTACTGAGTTTATTAATGTTACTGAGTTACTAATGTTTATTTTATGTCAAAGAATGTGGTAAACATTTTGATTGATTTACCATATTTAGCTCTCATAACACACAACATAGGAAAGCACTATGATCCTTCCCATTTTATATATAATAAATCTGGAGCTTGAAGGGTTAAACTGTCTTGCCCAAGATAATGTGCAAGTAAATGGAAGATCCCAGAAGTGAATTCAGTCCTTCTGACTCTACACTTCACTTTGCTGTTCATGGATGTACCCAGGGGACCCAACACAAACATAGAATGTGTCAAATAACTTTTTTTGAAACAAAATATCAATCGATGAATGAGTACAATGTGAGTACCATATACCTTTAGAAATTCCACAAATAAAGAAATGTTTTAATTGATGTTTTACTCAGCATACACTTAGCAAGCATCTATCATATTCCAGGCACGGTCATAAAACCTAGGAATATAAGGGAAGATGAGATATAATTTTTGCCTTTAGTAAATTCATATTCAATAATTAGAATAGGTGCTTTTGAAAGCTGGATGCAGTGGTGTATTCCTGTGGTCCCAGTTGCTCTGAAGGCTGAGGTGGGAGGATAGCTTGAGGCCAGGGGTTCCAGCCTGGGCAACACAGGGAGACCCCATCTCCAATAAAACAAAACAAAAAGAATACTTTTGATATTATAGATGCTGTAATAAAAGAATACTACCAGTGCTGTGGTTAGATGATTGGCTATGTGGTGGTGGATATAGAATGTCTGTCCACTTGGCTGGTGTGTGGTTAAGGCTAGAAAACAAGAGTGTAGAGTTAACCTGATATAACCTTGGTTTCCTGCATCTGTAACTCAGAGCAAATTCTAGCCTTATCTATAAAAAAGACTGCTTGGAAAATGAAAATCAATAAAAGGAAATAGACATAAGGTATACATATTCTAGTAGACTCCTAGGAAGAAGATTTCGCCATCTCTTACTACTCTAACTGAAGACTGTGAACCAGCTCTTGATCTTCCCAGAGGCACCACCGGCGCTTCCTTTATTAGTTGGTCATAAGCCTCACAGCGTAAGGGACAGGGGCTCTCTCCAGGCCAACAGGCCCTGTTACGTTCTTTGTTCTGCCCCGGTCCATGGACAATCAGGGGACTGTGAACTTGTTACTAGGTTTTCCCAAGTAACCAAGGTCCCAGGCTTGTGAATGTGCTATCTAGTTACACGCCCTCAAATGATCAATGACTGATCAAGCGAAAAAGGCAAGTTTGAGTTATTTAACAAAGGACACTAGCTGTTATGTCAGGGATATTTACTGAACTATGTCTCCTCCCCTTCCGATTCATAATGTAGAAACTCTAACCCCCAATGCAACTGTATGGGGAGATAGTAATTAAGGCTATTATATGAGGTCATAAGGGTGGGGCTAATCCAACAGAACTGGTGCACTTATAATAAGAGAAAAAGATCTCTCTTTCTCCCCACTGTATGAGGAAACAGAGTGAAGGCAGCCCTCTGTAAGCCAAGAAGAGAAACTTCACCATCGCCTGACCATGCTGGTACCCTGATCTCTGATTTTACCCTCCAGAACTGTGAGAAAATACATTTCTGTTGTTTAAGCCACATATGTCCATGATATTTTGTTATGGCAGCCCAAACAGGCTAAGATAACCGAGGATTAGAAATGTAGTTTGGAGGCAATGGAGACAGTGATGAGTAGTGGAAATAAACATCGTCTAGAATCGTGAAGCAACAGAAAATGGAAAGTGAAAAAAGCTTTCTAATATCTACTCCATCTTTGTCTGAAGTAATTCATCCTTTACCTACAGTTGCTATTACGTTTCTAACAGAAGAATGTGTTTTGGAAAAACAACAACAAAACACATTTTCACTACAGAATTGAATGTATCCTGTCTTCCATAACTATATTGAACTTAAAGTGATATAAAGATGAAAATCTATGATAACCAAAAAGGAAAGAATCTGACCTCAAACTTCCATCATTAACTAAAGACAATTGCCAGGAAGAGCAATGTCAAATTCTTGAAAATACTTAAAATAGTATTAAAAATTAAAGAACTTCTATATTCCTCCCCACTACCACCTTGTTTAGAAACCTGGATGGTGGATGTGCGTCTTGACAAAGAAGAATCTTCATTGCATTTCGTGAAAGAGAAGTTCTTACTTCTGTTAAGGGTTGATGAGTTCACTTTTGCTCAGAATCCCCTCTTCTAGGGAACACTGTTCAAGGAGTTGTCTTCTTTCATCTATCATACTTCATATCACTTGCTCACTTTTTCTTCATGTACAAGTTTTATAGATCTTAAAATAGTAGCAACCACAAACCTATCTTTTCCTAAAATCTTGCTAGTTTTTCCTCTGTATTCATAGCAAAGCCACTTTTAAAAGTAATTAGTAGTTTTCTATTTCCACTTAAATTCTTCCTAGTCGTGCCTCCACACACTGCTATCTGAGTTAGCCCTGAAAAATTCACTGCTCTTTCTTTACTCCAAGCCACTCCTAACCCACTAAATGCTATATCCAGATGGCATACTTCATGCTCTACTATCTGACCAATATGCAGATTTTAAACATTGAAGCATTTCATCCTTCTTGATGTTTTCTACCTCGCCTTCTCACCTTTTTCTGTATGTTCGCTTTTTCATCCTACTTCTAGAAAATTAGTCTTCCCCAGAGTTTTGCCTTTGGTCTTCTCTTCTCATTCTATGCATTATAACTGAGTAAATGTATCCACTTTCATGACTTCAACTACAAAGCCAGCAGATTCTACACTTAAATGTTCACTGGAAAGCTCTCTTCTGAGCTTTAACCATATATACCCAACAGTCTACGGGGCATAGAATTTAACTAGCTGAGTAACCTTGGAAAGGTTACTGAGTTTCCTTAAATTTCCTTATTTGTAGCATGGAATAGTAATACTAATAATAATTTACCTCACAAAGGTTTTTTGGTGGGGTGAAAATGAGATAAAAATAAAAGTGGGTTAGCATAGTACATGTTAGTTATTCTCTATTTACAAATGTTATTGTTATTTCACAATATATAATTTACTTAAACTCATCATTCCCCCCAAAACCTTCCACTTCTTTGTGTCAATGCCTCCATGAATTATGACATCTGAATTTCTTACTGTCCATCACCTTCCCATCTTGTTGGTCGTCAATCTAGCTGACCTTTCTAGAATCCATTCCGTCTGTATTCTCACTGCCATTGCCCTGAATCTAATCACTTGTCATTTCTCCTTGGGAGAAGAAATGCATTTTAGTTACTTCTAACCTAGTCTTTAGTCCCAATTTGATTAAATTTATCCTCCACAATGCTTCCAGATTTAACTTGATTAAATCTATTCTCTACAGCACTTTCATTGTGTTCTCTTTCAAAAACATAAGTGTGCTCATTTTCTTCTCAGTTAAAATCCTTCTTTGATTCATTCTAAAATTCTAGATATAGCCCAGGCTTTGGAAGTTACACAAGACCCTTCAAAAACTAAACCTGGCCTACATTTCTTATGTTCTCTCCTATAAAATATCAATTATTTTTAAAGTATAATTCTCCCTCTTTCTAGAGTGTCCATCTTCTCTTCTCTGCCTAAATACATTTTTCATCAATTGAGCTCAATCTGAGCCAGAGCTGATTGTCACCTGTGTGTCCCCATCATACTCTGTTTTCACATCTATTATACCACTAATTATGCTGATAGTTTTGAAAATAATATTAATATTAGAGAAGACGCAGCATGAAAAAGAAATGTAGAGTCCAAGTGACCAGACTGTATTTGAGGAACAATGAAGGAAACCATCTTTTATAATTGAGGAAGACTGGCTGTACTGGGGAATTGTAGTACCTGAGTATATGTTTAGTTATACGGCTGGGTTGATCTATCAGTTCTGGGGAATTTGAGACAGGTCATCTGTTATTTAAAGTTGATCATATTATTTCCTGATGAATTGAGTACCTAGCTACTCATAAAGTTACTAACCTAGGCAAAGGATATTAAGAGATTTATATGTAATTATTTTCTTTTGACAAAGGAAAAATATGTTAACATGATGGTCATATTCTTTACAACATGTCCACTGGAATAAGAATATTTAATTTTTAAATTCAAAACATCACTTAAAATATACAATAGCCTCTTACAAATTTGTAAGTGTTTCATGACTTCAAAATTGCTTGCCAAAAATATTAACTTGCCTCCTTTCTTTTGAAGTTTTCTTTCAACTGATTAACATGAAGCATGTTACAAATGTTGGCTTATTGGAAAATACATTTTGTTTTAAATAAAAACAAAATATTTGACACTAATTGGTTTATTTAACCCAGTCTCCAGGCCTGGGTTAAATTTAAAAAAAAAAAATCACTTCAGACAGTTTCTTAATTACAACTCACATTGAGTGCATTGAGACTGGATTCCCTTTTTTTTTTTTCATGTACTTAGTGTTGTCTCTGCATAGGAAAAGAGCAGCAACAATAAAGCCTCTATAACCCCTGACTGTATACTGCTCTTATTAATTTTTATAAGGATACAAGTACAACGTTATCCCTTGGATAGTATGGTTGTCTATTGTTGGCCTGATCCCTAAAGCTCCTATTTGGAAATAAATAAATATATGTAAGATCTACAGGTCAGGCACACATAAAGAAGGGGACATTGTCTCAGCGCCAGTACAGGAAGAATTGCAAGGACTGGATCTTGCAAAGCAGGCACTGTGATGTGATTAACTGAGTAGAAGAACATAAGCTGATGCTATGAACTGATGTGACTCTGAATATAAAGGCCAGGAGCTCACCATACTACGAGCTTCTGACCCAGAGAACCTCTCTCCACATAGACTTCTGAGAGCTCTGAACTTGAGAACACATTTCAGAGTAATACAAAGAGGCAGTGGAAAGCTCTGTCCACACCTCTGCTTCTTTGTCTAGTTTAGATTCATTGTAAAACACATTAGTTACTCTGGGAGTAATCATAGTAAAGGCAACCTTGAAATGAGCCCATCTTTTAAACTGTGGTAGAGTTTGTGATCTGCCAGTCAAAGATAACCAAATATGCGTATTTGTAGTACTAGATTTAAGGACTAAGTACTGATGTAGAATCCTAGCTATAAAACCTATCATGTACAGACTCTTTTGCTCTTTATGTTACCCAATCCCAGAGGAAACAAGATCTTGGGAACCTCTCACGTAAATTTCTTATTCATACTCATTGCACATACGTGAAAAAAATCAGAAAATGGGTTTCAAATAACACTTTTCATAAGAGAAAAATATATTAAAAACATTTTTTAAACTAAAATCTTAGAGCAAAGGTATCAAAAAGCCAGAAGAAAAAAGTATCATGAAGCATACTATAATTAGGATTTTTTGGCAACCAGAAATAGTCTTAATAATTTCAATTTAGAAGTATGGTCAAGTGTCATTTGCTTAATGTTTTTAGAGTATATTTCTTATAGATATGTCTCCCCAGCCTTGCTTTTCCGAAAAACAACAGATGTATATTTTGAAGTTAAGGCTTTGGCTAAATGGCATTTATGAGTATTTTGCTATATGTTCAGTTGTTTTTAATTGGAAGGCAGAAATTATCTCAGTTTCACCCCTGGTAAATACTCATTATTAAGTCTCTTAATGCTCTCAGTATGACCACATAAATGAAAGTTTCTTAGAGAGAAATTACTATAAATATTTTTGCACATTATCTACTCTGTGTGTGCATGTGTGTATGTGTGTTGATGCATGTGATTAAATAGTGGAGATTGTTTGTGTCTATAGATATCTTTTTTCTTAAAAAATTCAATGCAAGTATTCTCTAGATTCCTCCTCTCTGGGCAAGGCATCTCTGAAAGAAAGGCAGCAGCCCCCAGTTAGGCTCTTATAGATAAAACTCCCATCTCCATGGGACAGAGCACCTGGGGAAAGGGATGGCTGTGGGCACAACTTCAGCATATTTAGATGTTCCTGCCCACTGGCCCTGAAGAGGACAACAGATCTCCCAGCACAGGGCTCAATCGCTGCTAAGGGAGAGACTGCCTCCTCAAGTGGGTCACTGATCTCCATGTCTCCTGACTGAGAGACACCGCTCAGTAGGAGTTGACAGACCTCTCATTTAGGAGAGCTCTGGCTGGCATCTGGCAGGCATCCCTCTGGAACAAAGCTTCCAGAGGAAGGAACAGGCAACAATCTTTGCTGTTCTGCAGCCTCTGCTGGTGATGCCCAGGCGAACAGAGTCTGGAGTGGACCTCCAGCACACTCCAGCAGACTTGCAGCAGAGGGGCCTGAATGTTAGAAGGAAACCTAGCAAACAGAAAGGAATAGCATCAACATCAACAATAAGGATGGCCACACAAAAACTTCATCTGAAGGTCACCAACATCAAAATTCAAAAGTAGATAAATCCAAGATGATGAGGAAAAACCAGTGCAAAAAAGAAAATGCCAAAAATCGGAATGCCTCTTCTCCTCTAAAGGATCACAACTCCTCACCAGCAAGGGAGCAAAATTGGACAGAGAATGAGTTTGATGAAGTGACAGAAGTAGGCTGTAGATGATGGGTAATAAGAAACTCCTCTGAGCTAAAGGAGCATGTCCTAACCTAATGCAAGGTAGCTAAGAACCTTGAAAAAAGGAATTGCTAAGTAGAATAAATAGTTTAGAGAAGAACATAAATGAACTGATGGGGCTGAAAAACACAGCACAAGAATTTCACAAAGCATACACAAGTATCAATAGCTGAATTGATCAAGTGGAAGACAAGATATCAGAGATGGAAGATCAACTTAATGAAATAATAAAGTATGAAGAAAGATTAGAGAAGAAAGAATAAAAGGAATGAGCAAAGACTCCAAGAAATATGGGACTATGTGAAAACACCAAATCTACATTTGATTGGTGTACCTGAAAGTGAGGGGGAGAATGGAACCAAGTAGGAAAACACTCTTCAGGATATTTTCCAGGGAAACTTCCCCAACCTAGCAAGACAGGCCAACACTGAAATTCAGGAAATACAGAGAACACCACAAAGATACTCCTCGACAAGAGCAACATGAAGACATATAATCATCAGATTCACCAAGATTGAAATGAAGGAAAAAATGTTAAGAGCAGCTAGAGAGAAAGGTTGAGTTACTCACAAAGGGAAGCCCATCAGACTGACAGTGTATCTCTCTGCAGAAACCCTACAAGCCAGAAAAGAATTGGGGCCAATATTTAACATTCTTAAAGAAAATAGTTTTCAACTCAGAATTTCTTATCTAACCAAACTAAGTGTCATAAGTGAAGAAGAAATAAATTCCTTTACAGACAAATAAATGCTGGTGATTTTGTCACTACCAGGCCTGCCTTACAAGAGCTCCTGAAGGAAGCACTAAATAAGAAAGGAAAAACCAGTACCAGCCACTGCAAAAACATACCAGATTGTAAAGATCATCGACACTATGAAGAAACTGCATCAACTCATGGGCAAGATAACCAGCTAACATCATAATGACAGGATCAAATTCACACATAACAACATTAACCTTAAAAGTAAAAGAGCTAAATGCCCCAGTTAAAAGACACAGACTAGAAATTGGATAAAGAGTCAAGAGCCCTTAGTGTGCTGTATTCAGGAAACCCATCTTATATGCAAAGACATACATAGATTCAAAATAAAGGGATGGAGGAAGATTTACCAAGCAATTGAAAAGAAAAAAAAAAAAAAAACAGGGGTTTCAATTCTAGTCTATGATGAAACAGACTTTAAACCAACAAAGATCAGAAGAGTCAAAGAAGGGAATTACATAATGGTAAAGGAATCAACACAATATGGAGGCTAGAGTGCAATGGTGCTATCTCCACTCACTGCAACGTCTGCCTCCCAGGTTCAAAAGATTCTCCTGCCTGAACCTACTGAGTAGCTGTGATTACAGGCACCTGCCACCAAGCCCAGCGAATTTTTGTATTTTTAGCAGAGATGGAGTTTTGTCATGTTGGCCAGTCTGGGCTCGAACTCCTGACCTCAAGTGATGCACCCACCTCAGCCTCCCAAAGTGCTGGGATTACAGGCATGAGCCACTGCACCCAGCCTGAGTCATATTATTTCTAAATTAAATGTTGTGTCAGCTTTGTTCCTACTCAGGCATAAATTTTTACTTTGTAATCAATGTGCCACTGTAATACTTAGCTGGGGAAATATATATGTTTATCTATGTCTGTCGTGCCAAATGTCCATTCAAGCATAGCACTGTTGAGGAGATAGGGTGAGAAGCTTGACGTGGACATCCTGGGGGACGCCAAGCACCTGGGTGATGGCCAGGATATTTAAAATCTGGCTCAAAAACTAATTGAACTCTCTTGGCATTAGTTTCTTCATCTGTAAAATTAATTTAATTTCAAAGCTCATTCCAGATTTAAATAATTTTTTTTTTTTTTTTGAGACAGAATTTCGCTCTTGTTACCCAGGCTGGAGTGCAATGGTGCCATCTCGGCTCACCGCAACCTCTGCCTCCTGGGTTCAGGCAATTCTCCTGCCTCAGCCTCCCGAGTAGCTGGGATTACAGGCACGTGCCACCATGCCCAGCTAATTTTTTGTATTTTTAGTAGAGATGGGGTTTCACCGTGTTGACCAGGATGGTCTCGATCTCTTGACCTCGTGATCCACCCGCCTCGGCCTCCCAAAGTGCTGGGATTACAGGCGTGAGCCACCGCGCCCAGCCTTAAATAATTTTTAAAATCATTTATATTCAAATGTATTTCTAATCACAGTTTTCTTATTTATAATCAAGTGGTTTGTATAACAGTATTCACTTCAGGAGCTCTTAGTAAATCTATATGATAATTAAGAGAGGTGATCAAGAAGCATTTATTGAATGTTTACTGTGTGTTAGTCACATAAAACATACTCAAAAGAGCCAAAGACTAATGATAATTACTGTCTACTGTGAAAAGTACTATCTCAGAGACATACGAATAGTGTGAAGAGCTTCTATGTGCTGAAAGGGAGACATAGTCTGGGGTGAGAGTACATAAGCTTCAGAGTAAATGATATTTAAGCTGGGCATTGAGAGATAAGAAGGGGTAGGACATATCAGAAAGTAAAAAGGGTTTCTGAAATAGCACAAACAAACACAGATGTGAGTTACAAATATCACTTAGGAGGCTACTGTAATCATCCACACAAGAGGCAAGGAAGGCCAAACACAAAGAGAAGGCGTGGAGGAAAAGGAGACATTGTCTGAAGCAAAGTCAGAAGACTTTTGCAGCAGATTATATGTGAGGTGGTAAGAAAAAGAAACCCTTCACTCCCATCTCTCTCTCTCTCCAAGCCTAGAAACAGTCACTTAGTTGGTGATTTCACCATCTCATATCTTATGTCTTTAGCACTATCAATCTAGCATTGTCCAGTAGGAATTTTTGAGATGATGGAAATTTGATATCTGTGTTGTCTAATATGACACAACTAAGCATATATGTTACTAGCCACTCATTGAATTTTTATTTTATTTTAAAATCAACTTAAATTTGTGTCTAGTATCATATGTGTCTAGTGTCTACTGTGACAAGATCATTTTTCTGGCTGAAGACCTCTGTGGCTGGTGGTGCTTTTGCTCAAGTTTTGCTCAGGTCTGCTGGGTTTGTTTTGCCCAGTCAGCCTGGCAGGCTGTACTCAGCTCACACTACCGGCCTGAGTCCCGTGCCTGCCAAGGGCGAGTCAGACATGGAATGGTGAGGGGTGTGTGAGCGAGTGTTGGGTTTGGCCACTGTGCAGTTAGATATGCCAACTCCTGCAGTGGGGCTGGCAGCTCCAGGTGCTGGCATGGGTGCTAGCTCTCTGCAAGGCTGCAGTCAGACCAGGTGCACTGCAAAAAGCTTCCATGGCTGGCACTGGGAAACATGGTGGTGGCTGGAAGCTGGGAGATGCCAGGAACCGCAAGGTCCCAAAGAGGGAGTTACAGCTCTGGCTTGGGGAGCTCCCAGGTCTGGGTTCCCTGAAGGGCTGCAGCTCTTCTTTCCTTCTCTTTCCCCACAATGTGGCGAGCAAGGGGCATGGCTCAGTCCTCTTTGTGTTATAGCTCTTTCAGCCTCACCATTCAGTGGGTCCCAAGTTCTTGTCCTGTGACCAGGAAGAATGAGGTACACAGAAAAGTGAAGGTTGAACAACACAAAGAGGAGTTTTATTGAGTGATAGAATAGCTCAGAGGAAACTCACAGAAGGCAGCGTGTCCTGATAAGCATTCAGCTCCTAGCACAAAGGTTAGATTCTCTCTACTAGACAAGTTATCCTGAAGTGTTCAGCTATCAGCAGAGAGGGTACCTCTTTGCTGTAGCCGGTCATCTTATCATCTGCACAGCTCTCAGCAGAGAAGAGCCCCCAGATCGGATAGCTCCCCTCTTCAGCTGGTTGTCTCAATGTCTGCACAGCTCTAGCTGAGTCCTGGGCTTTTATGGGCCTTAAAGGGGAGCAAGTGCATGATAGTTGGTCCATAGGTGGCCGTGGGCAGGCCCAGAAAAGGCACCACAAGCACACTGCTCTGCAAGACTGGCAGCCTAGCCCAAAGCCTTCAGGTCTTCCTTGGCCTGAAGGTGAACCCTTGCAGAGGACCCACCCCCTTCCACCCAGGATCCTACCTGGCTCCTGCTACTGTTCATGGCACTCAAGGTGTAGGTGCCAAGTGTTGCATGCAGGCCAGTGCCAAGGTGCCCTCAGCCCCCATTCAGGTACCCTCCTATGCTTCTCAGCGTCCAAAGTCTGGAGGGGGTTGAGGCAGCAAGAGGCTGGTGTGTTAACACTTCCCTGAGCATGTGCACACCCAGCTGGGCTGTGACTGATCCTGGGCTCACCTCTGACTTTGTTCTTAGATCAGAGTGGGTGCCAATATCAGGGAGAAGTCAGGCAACAGGAGCAAGCACTTTTGAGCCTGCAAAGTCAGGTGGGGCCTTTCCAGGCCCCCAGGAGTGCAGAGATGCCTTGGTCTGCAGCTGCAGTTTGCATGGCTGCAGCTGTGCTCAGAGGAGCAGGGCTGCTGCCTTCTCTATGGGATGGGATGCCCAGGTCTGTAGGTGCAGTTTGGGTGGCTGAAGCTGCACCTGGGAGGGCAGGGTTTCCACCTGCTCCCAGCCCTGAGAGTGCAGGGATGTCCAGGTTTGCAGTTTTAGCTTGGATGGCCACTGTGGCGTCCAGAGAGCTCCCTCCCAACTCAGAAGGGTTGGGGCTCCCACTTGTTCCTGGCTCCCTCTGGCTCCATGGAGAATGCAGCCCCGGCCATGTCTCCCTCCTGCAGCCAGTGTGCTGGCAGCAGCCACCCTAGAAGGCCCGCCACTTCCATCACTACCATTTTAGGCAGTGAAAACGCCATCTCCTGAATTTATGTTTCCAGCTTGGGTTATCCCCTTACCACATGATTATATACAACTATTTGCTAAATATCTTCACTTAGATTTTTAACAGACATCCCAGACTTTATAGTCTAAAATTCAGTATTTGGTCTTTTCTTTGAAATCTGCTCATTCAATGTCTTCCCCATCTTAGTAAATGGAAACTCTTTTGAATTCTCTTTGAGTTCCCTCTTTCTCCAACATCTACATATTTTGTGTCAATCAATCAAGTAAACAAAGTATTTCCAGAATCCAGCTGATCCTTTTCACTTAGTCCACAATAATATTGCCTCCTGTCAGGATTATTGCAATAGTCTCCTGAGTGGTCTCCTTACTTTCATCTGCGTGATTTTTAGTAGTCTAGTAAAATATATAGCACATATTGTCTTATTCTCCCGTTCAAAAATTTTACTTTGAGTAAAATCTAAAATCTGCAATGGTCCATAAAATCTGGCCCTACATTTCCTCTGTTATCTCATTTTCCACTTGCTCCCCCTGGTTCTCTCTGCTCCAATTGCACTGAATTTCCTTGCCGTTCCTTGAACACACAGACATGCTCCCACTGCAGGGCTTTGCATTTCCATTTTCTTCTTCCTGGAATTCTCTTCCTCCGTAGCGCCACATGACTTGCATCTTCATCTTCTACATGGCTCTGCACAAACGTACCTGGGCTTTAGCTCTTCTCTGATCACCTTATTTAAAATCTCACTCTCCAGGCTAACACTCTTAATTCTCCTCCACTACCATGTTAGTGTCCTCTACGCTATTTGGAATCCTCTGGCATAGCAAATACGTCATTTTGTTTATTGACTGTGGTCCTCCTATCTAGACTGTAAGCCCCCTGCGGGTGAATACATTATTGTGTTTATGACTATATCCCTATAGCACATAGAACACTGTCTGAAACAAGGCAGGTGTTGAACAAATTTATTGATTACATGACTAAGTAATTTTCAGATTTCCAATTCAGGTTGAATCGTTGTATCACTAGAGTAGAATACATATGAGGAATGGTCATGGCACGTAGTAGGTACCCCACAAATATTTGCGTAATGCAGTTTGTAAACAAATTAGTGGGAAATGTGATATGTTTAATTCTGTGTGGCAAAAATAAAAAATAAATTGGTGGAGATCATTTTGAGGACTGGAGATTTAATGTAACAAATGATAAGTCTGCTGTGTTAATGAGATTTAAGTTTTAATTTTTTATAAGGCACCCTTGAATATTTTAGCTGTGGACTGATATCTGTGGATTATGGCAAAGAAATAAGCTGTGTCTGCACTATCTCCTAGGATAGCCAGACTCATCTTCACCATCACTCCAGTTGAGATCCTCATTCTTTTTTGCTAGCAGCAACCTCCCAACCAATCACTTTGTCTCCAATTTTTATTTCTCAAATTCCTCCTTCATCTTGCCACATACTAATTTTCTAAATTGTATATTGGTTCACATATTGTTGA
Organism: Aotus nancymaae; assembly: GCF_030222135.1. Taxonomy (NCBI): domain Eukaryota; kingdom Metazoa; phylum Chordata; class Mammalia; order Primates; family Aotidae; genus Aotus; species Aotus nancymaae. The sequence goes on along the minus strand of NW_026988532.1, from coordinate 5,785,603 downwards.
CTTTCTGCCTCATTGATATTCCTCATGTTTATACATAAACCTATAGCTAGTTGGGTCTGAATCTTTAGAGGCAATTAGCAGGATATAGTGGTATATCCTGGAAAGTTATTACGGGATAAGGATTAGGGGAATAATGGAGTCAGGGACTTCCCTTTACTTATCAAAATGAAGTAAAAACAGCTATTTATTTGTAAGGTTCACTATCTCCAAAAATATGCTATGATGATTTGCTATTCACTGAAAGTTATTCAAGTGTAGATATTGGTTAGAATCACCCCTATTCTCTAACGATTTTGCTTCATAATGACAATGATTGGCATTTTGTAGCTGGGCTTTGGGGATAGGTACAAGGTGTATCATAAGTGTGTCCATAATGGGTACCTTCACCAGCTCCAGTGTCAAGTTATTTCTGGCACAGAACTGTAATTAATGAGAATGTGCTTTCTATGGTGTATGCCAGTAATTTGGCAATGACAAAAACATATTCTTTGTTTGATGAACCTGAAAGTGAAAGGAGGTGAGAGAAAACTTACTAGAAAGCTCATTCCATTTGACAGTCTACCCCAAGTGATATTAACAAGACTTTAAATATGTTGATATAAATCAAGATATAGCCAGAAGCAAGGTTAAGACAGCTTGAAGAAACTGTGAAATCAGCTGTATTTATGTCCCTGGAGCAGATAAAGCAATGATGTTGCTTTCAGCATAGAAGAAATTACTGACCCCTTCAGACAGCCAGCTAATGAAAGGGGCAAAAATTTCATCTGCTATCACAACTTATCAATGCAGACATTCAGTGTATGGCAAGGGGAACCCACTAGTAAAACCACAAGTTGCCCAAGTTAGTTAACTGGGAGTCACTCTCATTATTTTGCTCTCAACATCCAATTTATTCTCAAATTCTATAACTTTTACTCCTGAATATTTCTCAGATTTGACCCCACTTCTCCATCCCTCCCCAAACTGTATGCATTTGGCACACACTGAACAGTCTTTTAACTGATCTTGTTTTTAGAATTTACCTCCACTGAATCCAGCTTTAATAAAAAGCTACCAAAGAGAGATTTGCCATAAAAATTACTCAGGGGCAACATGTTGACTCCAGTCATAAAATTAATGGCTAATGTTTATTGTGAGTGTATGTGCCAGACACTTTCAAAAATGCTTTATGTGTTACTATTTTATTTAAATAATGTGCTTAGGAGGTATAGACACCTATAGGATTACTATCCTCAATTATAGATAAGAAAACTGAGTCACAGAGCAGTTTAATGAATTACTCATATTCTCAAATATTTTATCAGAGATGCTTGAAATAGACTCCAGGTAGTTTGTCCTGATTCTGTGCTTTTAATTACTACGTGATAACCATTTCTTTGGATAGTGTACAGATGTCATAATCAAGCCTGTACCTCCCTCTCCTATTATAGTCATGACCCGCGTAATGACCTGCCCACGGCAGAGGACGGTCCCGTTAGACTATAAGGCTATATTTTTGCTATTTATTTTCTATGTTTAGATGTGTTTAGATACATAAATATTTACTATTGTGTATTTATGATCTAAACACATCTAAACATAGAAAATAAATACTTACTTGCAATTGCCTACAGTGTTCAGCACAGTAACATGCTGTACAGGTTTGTAGCCTAGGAGCAATAGCCTATACCAACTAGGTTTGTGTAGGTTTTATAACATTTTCACAGTAAAATCACCTAACAATGCATTTTTCAGAATGTATTCCATTGTTTGGCAACACGTGACTGCGATCCCTCTAATGCTGCCATGCCCACTCTAAGTCTCAGCTACAATTTCTGGAGTGTGCCCTGCATGCCCAAAGTTGTATGCTGTTATATTGGCCTATACCATCATCTGCTTCTATTTTCTACCTCCCATTTTTCTACCTCCCACTTTATATATGATGAAGTGGTTCTTTTTAGTTATTTATTTTATTTTTTGATACAGAGACTTGCTCTGTTGCCCAGGCTGGAGTGCAGTAGCACAGTCTTGGTTCATTGCACTGCAGCCTCTGCCTCTGGGCTTCAAGCAATTCTAGTGCCTCAGCCTCCCAAGTAACTGGGTTTACAGGCACATGCCACCACGTCTGGCTAATTTTTGTCTTTTTAGTAGAGGTAGGGTTTTGTCATGTTGGCCAGGTTGGTCTCAAACTCCTGGCCTGAAGTGATCTGCCCAGCTCAACCTCCAAAGTGCTGGGATTTACAGGTGTCAGTCACTGTGCCTTTTTACTTCTTCCAAAGACTAGATTTATATCACAGTGCCATGTTGCATGAAGCGTAGTCTTGGATGTCCTGAATCAGAAGTGATTCAATAATTGCTTAAGAGAAAAGGAAAGAGAGGCATATTTCTGAGCTTCAGCCTAGATTCACTGGAGGCAAGTCTTCTAGAATCACTTTTTACAAACTCTTCAAGTCATGCTTATTCACATTAATGTTTGAGAGCCATTGATACAGTGATAGTATAATTGGGCTCTAGAGTAGCTTTGTCACTTACGGTGTGACCATGGGTTAGTTACCTAAACTGGCTGAGTCTTTCTGCAGCTATAAACAAAGCCATGAACAGTGACTGCTCATAGGACCAGAAGAAAAACAAAGTGAAAAAAATAAATGTAAAGTGCTTGTGAAGGGTGTAGCACATAACAAAAATTAAAATGCTAGCTGTAATTACTCTTGTCATTTGTTTATTCAGCACTTTGCTAATACCACTATTTTGAGAATTCCTTGTACTCCAGTAATTTGGAGTTATACACTTGTCTTATTAGACTGAAGAGAAGCAAGTTGCCTTCAGCTCTGTGCTCCTCAGTCACTAACATACACGAGTGTTTCATATATGTCAGTTGAATGCATGATTAAAAAATGTTTGACTGTAACATTTTTATTTAAAAACAATTTTCTGAGATTACTGGATCCAAGATGGCCAAATAGGAACGGCTCTGGATTGCAGTTCTCAGCAAGAATGCAGAGGGTGAGTGATTAGTGCATTTCTGAATGAATTTTTACTGCCCACAGACAAGGAGATTCCTGGGCTTAAAAGTGCCACAAGTCTCCAACACAGTGGCTTCTGCTGGCACAGCAGGTCTCCACACAAAAACGCACACTAATCTGGGCACCATTTCAACTGGCGCCTAGAACACCTGGGACACAGAGTTGCCCATTCAACTGAAAAAATGGATGCTGAAACAGTAAGCCAGGTGATCTGGCTTGGTAGGTCCCACCCCCACAAAGACCAGCAATTTGAAATGCTCTGGATTGAGAGTTTCACAGCAAGCACAGCTGGACCCAGGTTGGTCCAGCTCTGTGGGGTAAGGGCATCTGCCATTACCAAGGCAGTCCACCATTATTGAGGCAGTCCACCATTACTGAGACAGTCTGCCATTACTGAGGCAGTCCACCATTACAGAGACACTCTGTCATTACTGAGACAGACCAACATTACCAAGGCAGTTCTAACTATACCTCTATAAACAAAATCACAAGGAAGTTCACACAGCAGCTGGGCAGAGCCCACAGCAGCTCAGCAACACCTCTGCTGGTAGACTGTGACTAGGCTACCTCCTCGCTGGGCAGGGCATCTCTGAAAGAAAAGGCAGCAGCAGGTCAGGAACTTATAAATAAAGCCCCATCTTTCCAGGACAGAGCGCATGAGATTATCTCAATAGATGCAAAGAAGGCCTTTGACAACATTCAACAATGATTTATGCTAAAAATTCTCAATAAACTAAGTATGGATGGAACGTATCTCAAAACAATGAAAGCTATTTATGACAAACCCACAGCTAATATCATAATGAATGGGCAAAAACTGGAAGCATTCCCTTTGAAATCTGGCACTAGACAAGGATGCCCTCTCTCATCACTCCTATTCAATATAGTATTGGAAATTCTAACCAGAGCAATCAGGCAAGAAAAAGAAGTAAAGGGTATTCAATTAGGAAAGGAGGCAGTCAAATTGTCTCTACTTGTAGATGACATTATTGTATATTTAGAAGACCCCATCATCTCAGTGAAAAATCTCCTGAAACAGATAAGCAACTTCAGCAAAGTCTCAGGATACAAAATCAATGTGCAGAAATCACAAGCATTCCTATACACCAATAACAGACTTAAAGAGAGCCAAATGATTTGGCATTCACAATTGCTACAAAGATAATAAAATTCCTAGGAATACAACTAACAAAGGATGTAAAGCAACTCTTCAAGGAGAACTACAAACCACTGCTCAAGGAAATAAGAGAGGACACAAACAGATGTAAAAACATTCCATGCTCATGGTTAGGAAGAATCAATATCATAAAATTGGCCATACTGCCCAAGGTAATTTATAGATTCAATGCTATCCCCATCAGGCTACCAATGACCCTATTCACAGAACTGGACAAAACCACCTTAAACTTCATATGGAACCAAAAGAGAGCCCTCATAGCCAAGACAATTCTACGCAAAAAGAACAAGGCTGGAGGCATCACACTACCTGACTTCAAACTATGATACAAGGCTACAGTAATCAAAACATCATGGTACTGGTACCAAAACAGAGATATAGACCAATGGAACAGAACAGAGGCCTCAAAGGCAATGCCACACATCTACAACCATATGATCTTTGAGAAACCTGACAAAAAACAAGCAATGGGGAAAAGATTCCCTGTTTAATAAATGGTGTTGGGAAAACTGGCTAGCCATTTGCAGAAAGCAGAAACTGGACCCCTTCCTGACACCTTGCACTAAAATTAACTCCAGATGGATTAAAGACTTAAACATAAGACCTAATGCCATAAAAACTCTAGCAGAAAACCTAGGCAAAACCATTCAGAACGTAGGCATAGGCAAGGACTTTATAACTAAAACACCAAAAGCATTGGCAACAAAAGCCAAAATAGACAAATGGGATCTAATCAAACTCCTGAGCTTCTGCACAGCAAAAGAAACAGTCATTAGAGTGAACCAGCAACAAACAGAATGGGAAAAAAATTTTGCAATCTACCCATCTGACAAAGGGCTTATATCCAGAATCTACAAAGAACTAAAACAGATTTACAAGAAAAAAAAAACAAACCCCATTTAAAAGTGGGTGAAGGATATGAACAGACACTTTTCAAAAGAAGACATATATGAGGCCAACAAACATATGAAAAAAATGCTCATCATCACTGGTCACTAGAGAAATGCAAATCAAAACCACATTGAGATATCATCTCATGCCAGTTAGAATGGTTATTAAAAAATCTGGAGACAACAGATGCTGGAGAGGATGTGGAGAAATAGGAACACTTTTACTCTGTTGGTGGGAGTGTAAATTAGTTCAACCATTGTGGAAGACAGTGTGGCGATTCCTCAAGGACCTAGAAATAGAAATTCCATTTGACCCAGCAATCCCATTACCGGGTATATATCCAAAGGATTATAAATCATTCTATTATAAAGACACATGCACACAAATGTTCATTGCAGCACTGTTTACAATAGCAAAGACTTGGAACCAACCCAAATGCCATTGATGATAGACTGGACAGGGAAAATGTGGCACATATACACCATGGAATATTATGCAGCCATAAAAATTGATGAGTTCGTGTCCCTTGTAGGGACATGGATGAACCTGGAAACCATCATTCTCAGCAAACTGACACAAGAACAGAAAATCAAACACTGCTTGTTCTCACTCATAGGCGGGTGTTGAACAATGAGAACACAGGGACACAGGCAGAGGAGCATTACACAATGGGATCTGTTGGGGGGCACTTGGGGAGGGACAGTGGGGGTAGGGAGTTGGGGAGGGATAACATGGGGAGAAATGCCAGTTATAGGTGATGGGGATGGAGGCCGCAAACCACATTGTCCTGAATGTACCTATGCAATAATCCTGCATGTTCTTCACATGTACCCCAGAACCTAAAGTGCAATTATATATATATATATATATATATATATATATATATATATATATGTATAAATTTTCTTTTCTTTCTTTTTTTTTTTTTTTGAGACAGAGTCTTGTTCTGTTGCCAGGCGCCAGGCTGGAGTGCAGTGGCGCAATCTCGGCTCACTGCAATCTCCGCCTCCCGGTTTCAAGCAATTCTCCTGCCTCAGCCTCCTGAGTAGCTGGGACCACAGGCGCAAATCACCACACCCAGCTAATTTTTCTGTTTTTTTAGTAGAGATGGGGTTTCACCATGATCTCGATCTCTTGACCTTGTAATCCACCCACCTCGGCCTCCCAAAGTGCTGGGATTACAGGCGTGATCCACCGTGCCTGGCCAATTTTCTAATCTCATTTAAAAAATATGCTTTCTGAAATTTTATTTTATAGCAGCTTTGAGGTAAGATAGAATCACTAATGAAAACTTGTAACTTTTCAAAAATATAATTTTATTCTACATATGGAAAGCCTACTAGGAGCTGGGTAATCTTCTAGGCACTGGAGACACAGCAGTTTGAAAAGCATGCCAAACAAACAAGAAAAAAATCAAAAACAATCCTGTTTACCTCAAGATTATAAGTTATGTATGTGTTGATGTGGGGACAAGAAATGGAGAATAAAAATGTGATATATAGATAAAGCAAATAGTGTATTAGTTTTCTATTGCTTGGTAACAAATTGCCACAAACTAGGTGGTTTACTACAGTAAATATTTATTAGCTCATGGTGTCCACGTGTCAGGAAGATGTGGCTAAGCTGGATCCCCTGCAAGGCTGTCATCAAGGCATTGGTCAGGCTGAATTCCTTCCTGGAGCTTGGGTTCACTTCCAAGATCACTTGATTGTTAGCAGACTACAGTTGCTTCAGACTGTAAGACTGAGGTTCCCATTGTCTTCTTGGCCATGAGCTGGGCCACTCCCAACTGCTAGAGGGTTCCATAGTTATTTGCCATGTGATCACAGCCTCTTACAACCTGGCAACCTCTTTCTTCAAGGCCACCAGAAGAAGCTCTTGCTCAGTCAGCTAACAAGGAGCTTTATAAGCATAGCTTAATCAAAGGCGTGACTATCCCATCGCCTTTATTACACACAATTTTCTGGAAGCAAGACACATGCTCTGCCTGGACTGAAGAGTAGGGGTCAAATATATGGGTGTAATTCACTGGAGGTCATCTTAGAATTACACTTAACCCACACCTATGGTATGTCAGATTGTGATAAGGATAATGAAAAGAAATACAATGAGGAAAGGAGTCAAAATGTCTCAAGGTGATTAAGATGGCAGTCATTGCCGTGTAAATGAGAAGGGGAAGGAGAGGAAAAGTTATCTTTCTTATTTTGGTATATTTTATGTATTTTCTTAATAGCTTTGACTATAAATCATATAACAATTAAAGGTAAAAATTTGATTAAATGTTGAAACTTTTAGTAAAACTCAGTTAAAACAATTACAAATATATGGCAATCTTCTCCATCTAGACTACTCTAAGCCGACAAGAATCATTTCACACAATGAAATCAACATCTTAGAAATAAGCCACACAAAAGAAGGAACATACAAGTGAGCACTTTTTTCCTCAGGGATTTCTATTCATCAGTTAAGAGTGTGGTTTTCTTCTTTTATTACATGTAATTCATCTCAGAAATTTCTTTATTCCCTGAAGGCTGTGCTTTACTCATTCCCACTCACTGTGTGATTGAGTCCCTATGAAGCAGTTATTTTTAGTCAACAATTAATACTCTAAATTCATTTCTTAAATATTGGTAATCTCACCAATCTTAAAAATTCTATTTACATCCCAATCATGTGAGCATCTCAAAGTTCATTAGTATTAGAAGAGTAAACTTGTCTTGGTAGCAAGTTTTATTTCTGATTGAAACAGGAGGAACCTAGAAGCAGTAAAAAATTGCTCAGCCATAAGTTCTATGCTGAAAACATCATGACTTGTCAAAGGAATGATAGTCAACAAAGGATACTCTCCCCCAACTGAACTACAGACTTTCACTTTTTCGAAGGAGCAGTGACCATTCTTTACATGCTTGCCTTTCTTGTTCTTGGGGTATATAGATGTTTTGTTCTCTATAGGAAGATTTTCCTGGGGGTAAGAGGGTGTAGATAAAATAAGGTGGAAAATACTAGCCAATTTTGCAATCAATTGTCAATACCACTCAATGGCTTGATAACAATGAATATAAACTTACGAGAAAGAAACTGGGGTCTTATCTTCAGCTTTTAATTATCTATTGACTGTTCACATTATAAAAGTTAAAATTAAGAGAATATTAATTATTTTGTATAATTTCTAGGGAATTATGATATTTTCTTTCTCCATTTAGTAAGCAAAACCAATTGATAATTTCACACCTTCTTCTAAAGTGTATCATGGAGTGGGGATGTTTGACTCGATTAGCACTGTCTGCTTAAGCATACATTTTTTGAAGCATTACATTTATGTTCAAAATCCATATAAAATTTTTACATAAATCTGTTTACTTTCATAAAACCATATTGTTATAAATTACTGACTGTAATAGGCACATACACACACACAGATACTTCCAGTAAAGTTATTAAAGCTTGAAGTACCACAAACACAAGAAGTACCATGAGGTAACCTAGTTTTAGAAGAACAATAAGAGTTCCCAGGCACCACTCTAAGAATGAAATTATTCATAGCATTCAAAAAAGCAGGTATTTTGTTATAACCCTCAACCTGCTCTTAGTTTTATATTGGATTGCAGGCATATCTCATTTGATGGCACTTTGGAGATATTGCATTCTTTAAAAATTGTAGGTTTGTGGAAACTCTGCATTGAGCAAGTTTTCCCAGCAGTATGTGCTCACTTAGTGTTTCTGCATCACACTATCACACTTTGGCAGTTTTCACAATATTTCTAACTTTTTCATTGCTATTATTTATACTATGGATATCTGTGAGCTGTGATTTTTTTATGTTACTATGGTGATTGTTTTGGGACACCATGAACCATGCCCATAGAAGATAATGAACTTAATTGATAAATGCTGTGTGTGTTCTGACTACTTCACTACTGGGCTATCCCCCATCTCTCTGCCTCTCCTCAAACTTCCCTTTTCTCTGAGACAGAACAATATTGAAATTAGCCCAGCTAATAATCCTATAATAGCCTCTAAGTGTTCAAGTGAAAGAAAGTAACTGCAGATGTGGTAGAAATAGCAAGAGAACTAGAATTAGAAGTGGGGCATGAAACTGCAACTGAATTGCTGCAATCTCATGATAAAACTTGACTGAATAAAGAGTTGCTTCTTATGGATGAGCAAATAAAGCAATACATATGCTACAGATAAATCATTCATGAAAGGAAGAGTCAATTGATATGGTAAACTTCATTGTTGCCTTATTTTAAGAAATCACCACAGTCACCCCAACCTTCAGCAATCACCACCCTGATCAGTCAGCAGCCATCAACATCAAGGCAAGACCTTCTGCCAGCAACATAGTATGACTGCTGTAGGCTTAGATGACAGTTACCATTTATTTTTAACAATTAGACCTTTTTATATTGAGGCATGCACATTTTTACAGATATAATGCTATTATATGCTTAGACTACAGTATGGTGTAAGCATAAGTTTTATATGCACTGGGAAACTGAAAAGGTAGTAGGAATCACTTTATTGTGATATTTGGTTTATTGGTATGGTCTAGAATTCAATCTGCAATATTTCTGAGATACGCCTTTATTTTCTTGATAATGTACTCAATACTGCTTAATACCACTGTGTGCAGACTTATAAAATAAATGTGTCGACTATTTGTATGCATGCAAAAGTTAGATATATGAAAGACTTTACAAGTAGATTTTTGTTCAAATCGTTAGTTGTTTTACCTACAGGAAGTCAGTTAAAATTCGTCATCCCAAGAGAGATTTAGATGATTTTTCAGTCTAGTTCTTTCTCTTTTCACTTCTCTCTTTTTCTCCTTCTGTTTCTTTCCTCTTCACCTCTATCTCACAATGTCATCATTAACCTATGTTCTTTTCTAATCCTGTTTCTTTTGCCATTCTAATAAAGTCTCTCTGCTTCTACAGTTTTTCTCTTGTTCCTACTTTTACCTTGATCATCTGATTCTATTTCTTTTTTTTTGTTCTTCTCCTTTTTTAAATTTTTATTATACTTTAAGTTCTGGAGTACATGTGCAGATGTAACAAATGTCCAGGTTTGTTACATAGGTATACACTTGTTACATAGGTATACATGTGCCATGGTGGTCAGCTGCACCCATCAACCTGTCATCTACTTTAGGTTTTTCTCCTAATGCTCCCTCCCCTAACTCCTTAACCCCCGATAGTCCTCTGTATGTGATGTTAACCTCCCTGATAGGCCTCTGTATGTGATGTTACCCTCCCTGTGTTCTCATTGTTCAACTCCTACTTATGAGTGAGAACGTGTAGTGTTGTTTTTCTGTTCCTGTGTTAGTTAGCTGACAATGATGGTTTCCAGCTTCATCCATGTCCATGCAAAGGACATGAAGTCATTATCTTTATGACTGCATAGTATTCCATGGTGTATATGTGCCATATTTTCTTTATATGGTCTATTAATGATAGGCATTTAGGTTGGTTCCAAGTCTTTACTATTGTGAACAGTGCTGCAATTAACATATGCGTGCATGTGTCTTTATAGCAGAATGATTTATAATTCTTTGGGTATATACCCAGTAATGGGATTGCTGGGTCAAATGGTATTTCTGGTCCTAGATCCTTGAGGAATTGCCACCCTGTCTTTCACAATGGATGAACTAATTTATGCTCCCACCAACAGTGTAAAAGTATTCCTATTTCGGCACATCCTCTCCAGCATCTGTTGTCTCCTGACTTTTTAATGATCGCCATTCTAACTGGCATGAGATGGTATCTCATTGTGGTTTTGATTTGCATTTTTCTAATGACCAGTGATGATGAGCTTTTTAAATATGTTCTTTGGCTGCATGAATGTCATCTTTTGAGAAGTATCTGTTCATATCCTTTGCCCACTTTTGGATGGGGTTGTTGGTTTTTTTCTTGTAAATTCTGGATATTAGCCCTTTGTTAGATGGATAGATTGCAAAATTTTCTCCCATTCTGTAGGTTGCCTGTTCAATCTAATGACAGTTTATTTTGCTGTGCAGAGGCTCTTTAGTTTAATTGGATCTCAATTGTCAATTTTGGCTTTTGTTGCCATTGCTTGTGGTATTTTAGTCATGAAGTCTTTGCCCATGTCTATGTCCTGAATGGTATTGCCTAGGTTTTCTTCTAAGGTTTTTATAGTTTTAGGTTTTAGATTTAAGTCTTTAATCCATCTTGAGTTAATTTTTGTAGAAGGTGTAAGAAAATTTCAGTTTTCTGGATATGGCTAGCTAGTTTTCCCAACAGTATTTATTAAATAGGGAATCCTTTCCCCTTTGTTTTTTTTTCGTCATGTTTGTAAAAGATAAGATGGTTGTAGATGTGTGGTGTTATTTCTGAGACCTCTGTTCTGTTCCAGTGATCTATATATCTATTTTGGTTCTAGTATCATGCTGTTTTTGTTACTGTAGCCTCGTAGTATAGTTTGAAGTCAGGTAGTGTGATGCCTCCAGCTTTGTTCTTTTTGCTTAGGATTGTCTTGGCTATGCAGGCTCTTTTTTTGGTTTCACATGAAATTTAAAGTAGTTTTTCCTAATTTTGTAAGGAAAGTCAGTGGTAGCTTGATTGGATAGTATTTAATCTATAAATTACTTTGGGCAGTATGGTCATTTTTTCAATATTGATTCTTCCTAACCATGAGCATGGAATGTTTTTCCATCTGTTTGTGTTCTCTCTTACTTTCTTGAGCAGTGGTTTGTAGTTCTCCTTGAAGAGGTTCTGCACAACCCTTGTAAGTTGTATTCCTGAGTATTTTATTCTCTTTGTAGCAATTGTGAATGAGAGTTCACTCATGATTTGGCTCTCTGTTTATTATTGGTGTATAAGAATACTTGTGATTTCTGCACATTGATTTTAGTATTCTGAGACTTTGCAGAAGTTCCTTATCAGCTTAAGGAAATTTTTGACTGAGACAATGGAATTTTCTAAATATAGAATTATGTCACCTGCAATCAGAGACAATTTGACTTCATCTCTTCATGTTTGAACACCCTTTATTTCTTTTTTCTTGCCTGATTGCCCTGGAGAACTTCCAATACTATGTTGAATAGGAGTAGTGAGAGAGGGCATTCTTGTCTTGTGCTGGTTTTCAAAGGGAATGCTTCCAGCTTTTGCCTATTCAGTATAATATTGGCTGTGAGTTTGGATAAATAGCTCTTCTTATTTTGAGATATGATCCACCAACACCTAGTTTATTGAGAGTTTTTACCATCAAGGGGTGTTGAATTTTATCAAAGGTCTTTTCTGCATCTATTGAGATAATCATGTGGTATTTGTCATTGGTTCTGTTTATGTGATGGATTATGTTTATTGATTTGCATATGTTGAATGAGCCTTGCATCCCAGGGATGAATCCGACTTGATTCTGGTGGATAAGCTTTTTGATGTGTTGCTGGATTTGGTTTGCCACTATTTTATTGAGGATTTTTGCATCTATATTCATGAGGGGCATTGGCCTGAAATTTTCTTTTTTTGTCTGCCAGGTTTTGGTAGATCATGTCTCTGTCAGATTTTCGTAGATCATCTGATTCTTCTTTTGCCAACTGTTTGCATTAGTCCTCTTTATAGCACCATCTGCATTTAGTTGCATCCTCTGGTTTTCTTTTCTTTCCCAGTTGTTTCTGCTTTGGCTATTTGTTTGCCAAAAGAAAATTCTTCATTTAGCATTTACTAGTTTGTTTCTTTACTTGAAACTAGTCTTGAGTTAGTTTTGTAGGCCAGGATAAAATTAGGCATTGATCAAGTTAAATTCATGTCTTCAGCTCCATTTATTCCTTCAGTCAAGTCCGTCCTTATACATGACAAGCTTGATCATCTATTAGACATTTCAAACTTAATCATGAGTGACCTCTTGGATTTTGTATGCTATGCTAAAGCCTCATATCTGGCAGTACTGGAGTAAGTCCTAAATTCCCATTGCCTATCAAATCACAAATTTCACCAGGACCATCCACTGTGTTTGCTCATTCCTTACAAAAGAGATTGGTTTTGGTTTTTAGAGTATATACCTATTCATTCCTTAGAGCTGAGTCGTATGTGGAATTCAACCTATTTTGTGAAGACCAATTTTTCTGAAAGTCTTATTTTAAATTTTTACTCCTGGGTGCTGGACTCTTTCCTTTCAGCAAGAGCTGGCATCCTGAGATGGCCACTCAAAAACATAAAGGCCACTCAAAAACATAAAGCTACCAGTGCTATTATTCCCAGTTTTGATTTCATGTTCAACCTAGAAGTCAGACTCCATCTTGGAGCCAACAGGGGTGTACGATGATACAGTGTGATTCAGGGAGTTGGTAGCCATGTAAGAGCCAGGCCCACTGCAAATGTCTCATGTGATTTTCATATTTTTAGCTTTTTTTTCCCCCTTTGGATTGAGCTATCATTAAAGTCCTATAAGTATCACTCACTAGATTTCCTGAGTTATGAAATCAACTCACCAAAAATAGGGCAACAGAAGCATCAGCTCAGTGCTTCTTATTTATCATTAATTAATAGCAGCAAATAGGTTTCTTGATATTTTATTAGGCAACACTTGGACTTAAACCTTAATATCAATGGTTTTATTGAGGAATTGCAGGCTATAAAGTACTCTTTGTACAAGAAAGTACCTCGCTGCTAGCTTATTTTCTGTGGATATGTTATCGTATGTACATATGTATGTACACACATCTTTCTCCATATGTATATAATATAGATATTTCATATACATATATAATGTATATTTTGCATACATATATAAATATGTAATTTATATATTATTTATATTCTTATATTGCCTTCAAACACTTTTTAATATAAAACCATATTATTGAAAGGTTAAAATTTTTATTCACTTTAAAAAATATTAATCAGTTTTATACTATTCTTTAATGAGATTATGATTTCAAATATATGATATTATGTCTTTAATTAGAGCCTGTATTAAAACTACTGATGAGATCACAGCAAAATCACTCAAAATCAAGGACATTATTTTTCCCTTCAGAGAAGGCAGAAAATCTTCTGAGCATTAGCTAATGAATGCTAACAGTTTTCTTTCATTTATTTTGCTTTATTCAGGGAAATGGAATGTTATGGCTGGATGTTAAAAGTCTGACTAATTGGAAAAGAATGTTCAGTTGCAGCAAATAATAGAGTAATCCTTCAGATTGTTGACTTCTAGAAGTAGCTATATCTTTCATCCTTTGAGATTTCTACTCCTACCTATTTGACATTAAGTTCATTCATAAAAGCTAGAAATAGAAATGGGTAGAATAGATCATTCTTTATATTCTTCTGCCAGCAGATGTGGTTTGCTGCACTTTAGTTGGGGAAACAATATACATTTCAATGTCGCCAACATTAGATTATTCAGACAGCTATTTGTCAGACTCTTAATATTTTATAAATTTAAATATTTATTAAATTAATTTCATATTTTGCTTATATATTCAACTTTCTTCCCAGCATAGGCTCAGAGATGATCACAATGGCTCCTTGCCCACTCAGTGTCTAAGTGTTTGTATCTGTGACTACATATCCCTAAATCCAGGGTCCTCTCCTAGACAAGCTGTATTAATTTTCTCCTTTTATCTTACAGTATAAATTTTGTCCTTTATTTCTTGCTATGCAATGGATTCTGCCCCCTAATATTCTCATATTAAAGCATTAATCCTCATTATGAATTTTTTTGGAGATGGGGTCTTTGGGAGGTAAGTAGGATTAAATGAGGTCATGAGAGAGGAGTCGTCATGGTAGGATTAATGACTTTATGAGAATAAGAAGAGAGATGAATAGTTTTCTCTCAACCATGTGAAGACACAGAAATAAGGTGGCAGAAGGTGGCTATCTACAAGCCAGAAAAAGGGTCCTCATCAGAAACCAAATTGACCAGCACCTTGATCTTGGACTTCCGAGCATCTACAACTTTAAGACATAAATGGCTGCTGTTCAAGCCACCTGGTCTGTAGTATTTTGTTACAACATTCCAAGTAGAATAATATACTCCTTTAACCAACTTACCTCTTAAACATAATTTATCTTGATCTCTGCAAATACATTGCAATTTTAACTATGTATGACTATAAATTCAGTTTGTCATTGTATAACCATGCAAGCATGTAACCTTCATGAGGTTAGGACCTTTCTTTTTTTCACTGTTCATTGGCAGATGCTAACACTTAGGAGACTACATGTTCTTAAATATAAATGTATGTATTTTGTTACATTAATATATTGTCACATTCTTGCTTACCAGGAAGTAATTAAAGTTTAAATATCCTTAGACTTTTTTTTTAAACTCTTTTGGAATATCAGTTATATATATATATAATAGTTCAGTAAATATGTAGATCTAAAAGGAAGCTCTAGCAAGCCTTCTGGATAGATGTGATATTCATTTATTTACTCAACAAATGTATTATTAAGTACTTACCATGTTTCTTGATGTATCATATGCCTTGCTAGTCCAGGGAGTTCTGCTGTGAACAAAATAGAAATTTCTCTTATGGAACCTATAGAATAATGGAGAAAATAGACATTGCTCAACTAATTATTGAGCCAATAATTATATGAACAAAAATTTGGTAAGTGATACACAGGATGAGTACAGGTCAGTGACACTCCCCTCCTTATTTTAAACAGAAAGAAGCTAGCCTAAGACCTTTTTTAGGCTATGGAGGCAGGCATTTGGCAACATGTTTATTTCAATATGCCTTGTAGGATTTTATAATATTTTATAAATCTCTTTGGTCACTCTTATTGTAAATTATAATTAATGATTAATTGCACAATTCATTGTTTAGTGGCTACCTTCCCACACAACAAAAGCTCCAAAGACTACAGGAGTTCCGTCAATAATATTCAATTCTGACTCCCCAGTGCCTAACAATAGGGCCTTATGCTTAGTAATAGTACTGTATTTGTTGAAGAAAAGAATGAACCATGTTCATTATTTAAAAGAATTCTGTGACATATAATATAATGTCAAATTGGGCCTTACTCTCCTACAGTTTCAGGAACGTGTGGCTGTGTCTTCTAGACACACAGCTCCTTAATGGTATAACTGAGCCTGGAGATCAGAGTATTAAATGATGCAATTTATTTGTTAAGCAGATGTTTTGTGTTTCCTGGGAAGAAAACAGGCCCTAGAAGTTATTGTAAATACAAGATAAATATAAAACAAATAATTACTGAAAGACTTAGCCCCTAGAATTTCGTTGATTACTCCAAGTGGGGTGGTAGGTTTTAGAAGATGTAAAAATTTAGACAAAACCAATACTGGATTAGAAAAACACTTCTAAAGTTTTTAGTCTCAGGATTCCTTTATACTCTAAATTATCAAGAATACCAGAGTTTGTGTTTATGTGGGTCATATTTATAGATATTTTCACCATTAGAAATAAAAATTGGTAATTGGAATTTTGATTCATTAAAAATGGCAGCAATAAACCTGTTACATATTAATATATAATGTATTATATGAATGACAGATTTTCCAAAACAAACAAAAAATAGTGAGCAAAGTGGCATTGTTTCATAATTTTGCAAGTTTCTTTAATGTCTAGCTTAAAAATAGACAGCTGAATGCTCATGAAAATCAGGTAGAATAAAACCTTGCAGCTTAAATAAATTGATTTAGAAATACATGTTGATTAGCTCTTGAATTTGTTCTGTTATCTAGTGATGCAGAATCTTCAACTGAAAACTTGCTGAGGTCACTGAATAACTGAATGTAGCGGCTGTGAAATGAGAAAATTACAGGTTTAGAGTCATAGAAATCTAATTTAAAATTTCAGTTTTACAAATATATTTACTTGAGAAAGTTGTTTAAACCCTGAATTTTGGTTTCCTTATTTGGAAGAGGATCTGCAATGCTTAAATTATATTATGTGTGATAAAATTCAGTTAAAAAATATGTCTGAAATGGTTGGCACATAGTTTCATCTCAGTAGATGTTAGTCACTTTTCCTCTTTCTTTCCCCAGTTCCCAGATCTTTAAGTAATTTAGTAGAACTGAAGCATGACAGTCATTATATACGCATGCACAATGAAGATTTCTACGTACTAAACATTGTTTCTCTTATACATGTTGACTGACTTGTAAAACTTTTGTGTAATTTCATAACAATTTCATGGGATTTTAGTAAAGGTTACTGTTACCTGCAAGATGGTAATACTACCAATAATACATATTCATTAGGTTATTTCAGAGGTTTACATGTTACGATGTATGAAAGACATGTAAGCTCAGTGTTGGGCACTTAGTGAATACCCAGTAAATATTAGCCACCATTACTATCATTATGAATATGTCTCCATCTTGGTGAACATAAATTGATAATTAGTTTATTGAATAAGTAAAAAATATAATAATCAATTTTTAAAAAAGCTTTCGTCAGATATTTCAGATAGCCTAATCTTGAATTAAAACTGTTTATTACATTGTGATATTGAATAAAACTTTCAAATAATAGAGCTACATTATGAATATACATTTGTTTGTTTTTTATTTTCTGAGGATTTTGTTCTATTTCTCATTCTGCTCCAATAAGAAGTTTCTTCTATTGCTGCTTGCTCCTCTTTGATTTGCTGGGTAGCTCTCCCTCACTATGCAGGGCATTTGGCACATTGCAAATGAGGGACTGGGTGACGATTTTAGGTCTTGGCGCTAATTATTACTGACACGTGGCCTCATCACCTTGTATTTCTAGTTCTGTAACAAGTCCTAATTTCTACACTAGTTTCCTTAATCCTGGCTTCCCTATGAATTTTACGTACAAACTCTCACTCAATAATGTATCTTAGTCTGCTGACATAATTCTGCCCAAATGTTCACTGTTTCCAGTTTCTTATCATGGCTTTGTTTTGACTAAACTAGAGTCAGGCTACTCTCTTTCCTAAAAGCTTCTAAACTCTGCTTGCCTCTAAGCGTAAGCAAGCACTAAAACATGGAATGAGCCCCCTTATCAGCTTCTCATGGGAATTGGCAAGACACTTTTCCTGTCAGATCCAATGGTTCATTTCTCTCAGCTTCTCTAACTTCCCTTTATACGATTTTGCTTATCTTTGCTTGCCTTTCTTACTCTATGAAAGAGGATTTTTTTTCTGTTAATTTTGAGATGCTGGAAGATATCTGAGAATGGAGTTTTCCCCTTATTCCAATAGTCTTTCTCCTGAATGAAGTCTCTTCCTATATGTCTGCATTGTTTTTATTTGTAAATATTTTGGTTCCACTCTCCTGGGAAATTCCCCATTTCGCTCTGTTTTTGCAGCACTCCATCTCTTTCCCTCAGTATCCTGATCTCCTAGTTGCTTCTTGACAAAAGTATCAGCAACATTTTCTCACATGGCCTGTTCTCTTGACCTTGGGTAGATGAGCCTGGGTCATTAGAAACAATACTGGCAGTAGTTCAATTAGGAGATATTTTCTCTAAGTCTAATGAAAATCACCATCTTACACTAAACAAGTTTCAATATCTTCCCAAGTTTGAAGGGCAGTATAGTGAGATTCAATGTAAAAACTGACTGGATATGTATTAAGTGGCATGGAGGACCAAAAATAAACAAGAGCAAGGGATTTTGTCAACACACTCTTTCATTTGTTTTGCTTAATTTTTTTTTTAACATTTTATTGATTAATTTGTATGCTGAATCTAATTATAATATGTTGGTTTGTGTGCTAATTGTATAGGAATTACTGTTTTGTTTTTCTACTCCTATTGAGGTTCTTAACATGTCCCAATTTAGTTATCTGAAAGTAACGTCTTTCATTTCTCTTTTAAAGAACAGATAAGAAGGCTAAAACAGTAATATCGCACCCTGGCTTCATTGTGTTCTGACTTTTTTTCATCTGGATACAACTTAATTATTGCCTTCCTGTAGCCTTTCACCATGTGCAAATCATCCTCCATATAAGTAATTTAAAAAAAAAACAGATACCTGAAGCATCATTTATATCTTGACATTCTCTTTTTCAGAAGCCTATAATTATTTTTAAGTCCTAATTGTCATAACAAACCCTGTAACTATTGTCTCCTCATGTCCTTGCCCCTGGTCTCCTGCTTGCAACCAAGTTGGTTCACATAAGATACAGAAATCTCAACTTTACTTTCTTACAGTGTATTGGTACAGCTCTGTCTTTCTTCCATCCACTGCTTGAAAATCTATCCAAACATCTTTAGAATATTTGAAGTTTTTTTCCCCAAGGATCACAACACTTGTTATTTTTTTTTTTTGATAATTTAAGAAAACTATACCCAAATGCATTTAATTTCCAGGTAATCTTCTTAGATTTCCAGTCCTTTGCCACCAAATGTGTTAATTCTCTTAAAACCTAAAATGGTCATTGTTTTGAATTAATTTATTTGCCTTTCTGTTGATGTTTTTCTCATACGTCTTTATTCACATTTTCCCAGTATTGTTCATCTATCATAATCTTTAAATCAATCAGAAAATAAAAATAGTCACTATTTTTTAAACACTATAAAATGGTGTTTTCTAAACATTGTCTTTATTATAATTTGGGAGGCAGAAATATTATCTAAATAAAATGACATAAGACCTCTAGCCTCTCTTTATATTCTAATGTAACTATAATTTGAAATATGTTTGAGCAAACCTGATTTGGGTATCTAAAAATAAAACACTTTGGAGAATATTGTATAAATATATAAATGCTAAGATTTCTACTTGAGAGCTTATGAGATAATGTATATATATATTGTTTTACTTGCTGAGACTGATCAGGCAAGTGCATATTTACAACTAACCTGTTGTGACACATGTTAGAAACTGTGGCCAAGAAGAAGACAGAAAATCTCTTGGTGTCCCACCCACCTGTCTTGCCTATGAGAGGAACCATCTGATAGCCACCGAGCTCTTCCCAGCCAAACCTTACCCCAGGATGTTTTAACCTGCCAGAAGAGGTGTAGAACAAAAACCAACATTAATAATAATGACACAAAATAGCAATAAGAATTAGATTGTCTAACATTTGCTAATTAGTTAGGCTCTGCCAAGTACTGTTAAATGTTTTGTATTATCATTTTGATTTAATCTTGACAAATCATATAAGCAAGATACAATGCTGTCAGCAAATTTATGAAGGTAAATTCACATTAAATGTTCATAAGCATCTCAGGTGTTCAGAATGTCGTGGCCTGAGTCTCTGAACTTTCTTTACCTTGTGGCTTATGCTTTTGCTGCCAGAGAAATAAACAAATAGAAGTATATTAGCTGTTTTTACTATAAAATAGTCTGATGTGTATATTTTCTAAAAGAAATGTGTATTGTAGTTTGTGATAGAGATGCACAAATAGTGACCATATAATTTATTATCCGAAGATAGACATTTTTGAGGCAGAAATGGGAGGATAAAATATTTTAATATGTGTGTCAACTGATTTACATTAGGTATGACTGAATTGTTCTAGGAATATGGGGTTTGTGCTTACCTTATATCTAAGCCTTGCCTGGTAGCTGTATAATATCAGAAATTTTATGAATATGTATTAAACAGCAGAACACATTATTTATCTATTATATAAAATGTATGCAATAAAAAGTCAAAATGTTTTCAAATTACAAATTGCATATTTTGTTATCTGATTAATTAGGTAATAAGAAAATAATTGATATTCAGGCTTCTTACTCCAATTCTATTGAAGATATTTCCAAAATATTACATTGTCATTTTACATTAGTAAGTTAGATAAAAAATTATTGTCCATTATCTTCACCTCATTAGATGGTTAAAGTGAGAAACAAAACAAAATTACTAGAAGAAATAAACCAGCATGTAAATTATAACAGTTAAAAATTTTTATACCTTTATATCATTGCTTATTAGTATTTCATTTTCATAACTCATTAAGACACTCTTTGAATTATGTTAATTTTCTTCTTAGAATATTTCAACCTTTTAAATTGCCTACAAAATATTGTCTCACCCTGATATCCAGGGCCTTCTACAGACGTGACCCTTTTGTGCTATCCAGTACAGTAGACGCCATGGCAATGATTTAAATTTAAAATTAAATTAATTAAAATGGGCTAAATTTTAGTGTTTCCAGCACACTAGCCACATTTTGTGTGCCCAATTGTCCAGCCAGCTAGTGGCTACTCTAGTGGACAGTGCAAAATAGAAAATTTTCATCATTACAAGAAGCTCTATCTCATAGACCTGCTCCATATGTTTTCTAGGCTTGTTATCTATTGCGCCCTTTTCAAAAATTTCTTTTTTTCCAAATCAGATTTTTTCCCTCCTCTAACAGGCTGTGCCTTCATTTTCTTTAGCCATCTTGTAAAATTTTATATTATAACTTGAAATATCTCCATTACTTCAACAATTCATGTCTTTATTCTTGAGGTTTTGAGATTAAATATGTAAATTTTTTTGTGATGACAGAAAGTCTTTTAGGTGTTGCAAAAAAAAAAATATCAAGAAATATCGCTCTTGCCCTGCAAAAGGTCACAGTCTAACGGGGTAAATAGACAAGTGAATACAGATGATAGTTGTTAGGGTAGAGGGTGTCAGAGAGTTTTGTGGGAGCAGATATACACTCATCAGAAATTGGAGGAGATTCAGCAAAAGCTACCTATAAAAGATGATATATTATCTGAACCTATAAGCGTAGTAGAAGTTAGAAAAATAAAGAAGCAGTATAGGGAAAACACAGTGATCTGAGACTGCATGGGCTAGTTGGGTTTTGCACATTTTTGCTACGGCTAAGTTTCAGCATGCAGAGAGTTCACTACTACTTAGATCTTGGTGCTTGAATCATGCAAGAGCTCATATTCAATGTTGGGAATGTTGGGTTTTATTTGAAAACCTAAAAAGCCAATGAAAGATTGAATGCAAGGATGTGACAGAATTTGATTTGTGTTTTTGCAAAGTTCACCCTAAGAACAAAGAAGAGGAAAGTAATTGGAAGAGAATCTTAATCCATAGTTCTTCTTAGTATAATAGAATACTACAGAATGTAAAATGTATACTGAACAGAGATTTATTGGCTCACAGTTCTGAAGGCTGAGAAATCCAAGACTGAGGGGCCAGTATATGGGAAGGGCCTTTTTGCTGCCTTATAACAGGAGAGGCATCACATGACAGAAGGACGAAAAGAGGGCCAGAGAGAGAGTAAGAGGGGTCTGAACTTAGTCTTTTAATAAGAAACCTATCCCCAAATAACAAACACAGTCCCATGGGAATGGCATTAATCAATTCATGAGGCTGTTGTCCCAATGACCTAAACACCTCCCATTAGGCCCCACTTCTCAACTCTGCTGCACTGAGGATTAAGTTTCCAACACATGAACTTTGGGGGACACATTCAAAGTGTAGTGAGGTGAAAATCACATAGAAATCTTTCTCAATAATATAGGTAACAAGTAATACGTTCCTATATTAATGTAGTGGGTGTTAGCTAATAGTAAGGTTTTGAGATTACAAATGAATACTTTTTTGGTGATAGTTAACAGGTTTTGAAAAGAATTTGCTTTCAAACTGCTATTGATTTTGAAAGGTCCAATTCAGATGCCACCTTTAAACTGAAGCATTCCACATCTGGGAATCTCTGTCTTTAAATTCCTATGGTGCTTTAAAAAGAATTACTCATTTTTGGTGCTTGTTTTTACTACTGAACTCCTTGACACCAAAGACTATGGTATACTTCTTAGGATCCACTACAACATTACCCAGTTCTTTGCTTTAATGATAATTTATATACATATAGAAAGATATCACTGATAGGTTATCTCCCAAATAATAACATTGGGTAATTGTCTACATAATCACTAGTCAAAGAACATCTGAGCGAAATAATGAAAAGAAAGTTGTGGGTGGCAAGCTTAATACTATCATAACACACCATGCTTCTCGGTTGCACTTTTCACAATTGCAATTAAGTAAATTCTGTAATTGTTTTTTGAGACTTGGTTTTCCCAATCAGAGTATATAAATTCTATGACAGTAAGAATCATGTTTGTCTTGGTTATTGTTGGATTTTAATGTCTAGAATGAAATTTGCATTATAGTTAATGCTTAATAAATATTCAGAAAATTAATAAATCTGAAATTTTCAAAGAGGAAGGGAATTACCATTTTAAGGCCATTGATTATTTTCCAAATATTACCGTAGGTATAAATATTTAAAATACTGTGTATTTTATTTCTCAAAATATTTCTAATTATTGATAACATAGAATAAGTATTAGTATCATCATTTTATGATTAAAGACTGGTTTCAAGTACCTCAGTGACTTACAGGACAACCAAGAATAATAGTTCTGGAATATTAAGGCTAATTTTTTTTTGTTGCTAAAATCTATGTTTTCTTGCTATGATAAGTTGCATGTAAACATGCAAGTTCCATTTGGGTAAGGATATTTGTGTGCATAAGTATCACTGAACATCATATCTGCATAGTGGGTTAGTGTTCAGATTATCAACTATTTTACTAAGTCCCGCTAAGATATCAGCTAAGGCTCAAAACAACAAAAATTAATTATACAAGGACCCTGTCCTAAACAGCCTTATGCTAGCGATGAAGACAGATGCTTAAGCAGATAATTTAGATTCAATAAAAAACACATGTGCACACACACACACATTTAAGCTGATATAAGAATGGTGTGCTTAAGCAATTTTAGAGTTTTAAGGAACATTTTTGGAAGAAGTGAAATATTAATCTAAACCTTAAAGAATAAAAAATATCTAGTAAGGGATAGGAAAGTCAGAGAAGTACTTTAGCTTGAAACCATATGGGTATTCAGCAGAAAACAAATTTAGTAGTTTAATTTGCCACAGCACTGATAAATAATAAAGCAAAACATGCCGGCCGCGGTGGCTCACGCCTGTAATCCCAGCACTTTGGGAGGTCGAGGTGGGCGGATCATGAGGTCAACAGATCGAGACCATCCCGGTCAACATGGTGAAACCCCGTCTCTACTAAAAATACAAAAAATTAGCTGGGCATGGTGGCGCGTGCCTGTAATCCCAGCTACTCAGGAGGCTGAGGCAGGAGAATTGCCTGAACCCGGGAGGCGGAGGTTGCGGTGAGCCGAGATCGCGCCATTGCACTCCAGCCTGGGTAACAAGAGCGAAACTCCGTCTCAAAAAAAAGGAAAAGAAAAATGTGAGATCAAGTTAAGAAAGTTAATGGGGCTTCTTATCCCAGGTAACAATGCTTCAACTTAATTCTATTATCAGCATGGAAGGTGTTAAAATAGTTATATTTTACCTGCTCAACTCTGGTTGCAATTCAGAGAAACTATTTAAAGAATGAGAGAATTGAGGAAGGGAGAGTATAGACTAATCTAGGTAAGTGTCTGAACTAAAACAGTGGCAGTAGAGATGGAGAAAAGAAGCTAGATTCAAGAAATAGAGGGTAAATCTGACAGTTTATGGTCACTGATGGGCTATGAGTGGGTGAGACAAAGGAGTGGAGAAAAGTTTCCATAGTCCAGTCTTGAAGGATGAAGTTGATATGGTGCCTTACAGAAATCTACAAGAATATAGTTGTTTTATCTATCTTAATAAAAAATCAAGCGAATACAACAAACAAGAGCACAAATCCTCTTGTGACCCACTTCCTTTCCTAGTCATCACTTCATTTCTTTCCCACCCGCGATCGTACAACTTTTTGAAGGTGTCATCTCGAGTTGCTGATTGCATTTCCCCTTACCTTGTCCTCTCACCTTCTGTAATAGGGTCCTTGCCCTCACCGTTTCACTGCAATTGTTCCTGTGTAGGTCACAAATGACTTTCAAGTTGTCAAAATAGAATGTTCTGATCATTTGTCTTTTCTTATTTGGCCCAAAGCAGCATTATTATTTCCTCCTTCTTAAAATACATTTTTCTCTTGACTTCTATAATATATTACTCTGCTTATTTCTCTTGTAGGTCTCATTGGCTAGCTTTGTATCCTCTTTTGATGACTGAATCTTAAAATGAACCAGTGCTCCATTCTCCCTTCCGTTTGTATCAATACAATCTCCCTTGTAGACCTTATCTTGTCCCACAGCTTAAAATACAAGTTATATGTAGTAGTAACTTCTAAGTTTATATCATGTGCATTCTGCTTTCCCTTGAATTTCAAACTGATCTTTTTCAAATTCCTAGCTGACACCTCCATAGTCATGTCAATAATTGCCTCAAACGTTGCCCAAACAGAACTCCTCATACCTGTTTCTCTACTGTAACTGCCACTCACCCATTCCTCATCATAATGAATTGTATCACCAGTGAACAATAATCTAGCCATTCATTCATTGATTATTTCTTTTCCATCATTCTTCATCCTCAATTTACTGGCAACTTCTGTTACCACCTCCAAATGTACCCCAAAATGTCTTCTGCTTTCATCTTTACTCCTACTACTTTCAATTGCCCAGGAGGCCATTGTTATATCCCAAACAGTTCAGTGCAACAACCATCTAAGAAGTCTTTTTGTTGCCACTCCTTGCTAATTTCAATATACTTTCTCAAAGCAGCCTGACCTTATGAAGATACAAATTTTTGGAGGGGCCTCAAAATACACAACTGGAGGCATCTTGCACTCACCTCCATCACCAAGAAGAAGCAAAATAGTGAGTAATTACACTTTGATCAGATCATTTAAGGAAAAACACTGCCATTAACTGAGGAGTGAAACATTTAAAGCAAGAAGGGACAGGGAAGCAAGGTAGTCCGCTTAAATGGGATTCTCTAAGTGTCTGGAATGGCTCTTGAACTGAGGGAAAGCGTAAGTGACTGACCCCCAGTGGTTCACATTCTGACTATAAACTCCTGTATCCTAGTGATGGGAAAACACCTAGACATTGGTGGGCCTGAGGCTGAAATAGAGAGCTTCCTGAAAAACACATGAAGGCATTGCCCCAGAGAGGGAACTCACACTGGGACCCATACTCACTCTGAATCTTAAAAAGCTACAGCATGACATTTTAAGATACTAAACTGTTTTCTGCCCTGGGGAACAAAAGCCCCTGCATCACTACCTCTCTGGAGTACGATTTACATTTCTCACCTGCAGCAACCACCATGGCATGGTGGTGCCACCTAGTCTGAAGCATGAGCCATTGGCAAGGTCCTTACTGCTCCACTATCAGAGTTACTGTGGATTTTCGTGTGCTCTGAGGACAGTCTCCTGCACAAAGCAGCTGCAGCTGCCACCACAGAGAAGCACGAGGGAAGTATGTGCTCCCCAGCTGCCTACATACAGCTACTGCCACTGAAAGTAAGACCACTCTCCCAAGTAGCAAGAGACAAAGAAGGTCATTATATAATCCTGAAAAGATCAAGGATATAACAATTCTACACATATATGCACCTAATACTGGAGCACCCAGATATGTAGAGCAAATATTAGTAGATCTAAAGGAAAAGATAGGCTATACCATAGTAGTTGGGAACTTCAACACTCCACTCTCAACATTAGACATATCATCCAGACAGAAAATCAAACAACAAAAATATTGGATTTAAACTGCATTTTAGAGCAAATGGAACAGAAATTTACAGAATATTTTACATAACAGCTACAAAACACACATTCTTCTCATTAGTACACAGAACATTCTCCAGGACAGATCATACGTTAGGGCACAAAACAAGACTCAGCAAATAAAAATAAAAATAATAATAATTATATTAGGTATCTTCTCAGATCACAATGGAATAAAACGAGAAATCAATAATAAGGTGAAACTTTGGAAACTGTACAAATATGTGAAAATTAACATGCTCTAGAATAACCAGTGAGTCAAGAAAGAACATAAGGTGACAAGAAGGAAATTGCTGAAACAAATTAAAGTGAAATACAACACACCGAAACCTGTGGGCTACAACAAAAGCAGTGTTGAGAGGAAAGTTTACAGCAATAAATGCTAAGTCAGAAAAGCAGAAATGTTTCAAATAAGCACTCTAGTAATGCACCTTAAGGAACTAGAAAAGCAAGAACAAACCAAGCCCAAATTGAGGAAAAGTAAATAAATAATAAAGAACAGAGCAAAACTAAACAAAATAGAGATGAAAAGAACACAATAAAAGAATAAACATGACAAAAGAATCAATAAGCTACTAGCTAGATTAACCAAGAAAAAAGAGAACGAAAATATACTAAACAAAATTAGAAATGAAAAAGGAGACATTATAGTTGATACTTCAGAAGAGTCTGTTATGAAAAACTATATACTAATAAATTGTAAAACCTGAGGAAATGGATTTTCTCGGTGCATATACATATCAAGATTGAATCAGAAAGAAATAAAAAATCTATACAGATCAATAATATATAATTAAGTTGAAGCTGTAATTAAAAAAAAAAAAATCTCCCAACAAGGAAAAGTCCAGGACTGAATGGCTTTACTGTCAATTTCTACTAAACATTCGAAGAAGACTAACACCAATTCTCCTCAAACATACAATCAGATTGAAGGAATAGATTGAAATATTTGATAGAAGAGTAGGATGACTATTGTTAACAACAATGTATTGTGTAATTCAAAATAGCTAGAAAAGAGGACTTGAAATGTTCCCCACACATAAAAATACTTGAGATGATAAACACTCCGAACGCTCTGACTTGATCATATACATTATATTCCTTTAACAAAATATTGTACGTTCCACATTAATTCATACTACTACTATGTATCAATACAAAGATATGAATTACATCATTTTACTTTCCTGTTTTCTATTAAAGCCTTCTCATATTGACTTTAAAGCTCTACTGATCTGGCACCTTGCGTAACTATATTTTTTCTCATTGTTCGCTAGATTTTCAACCCAATGGACATCTCTGTCCTCTTCAAGCATGGTCAATTTATTCACAACATCAGATGATCAGTTTTTCTCTGAACTATTCTTATTAGCAACAGTCTGTGGCTGCCTTCTTCTATTATTCAGAGATCAACCTAAATATCATCTCAATAAAACATGATCTGACTCCCAGTCACTATCATATCAGCTTAATTCAATTATCTAGATAGCACATATCAAAATTTGTTGTTTTCCATCATTTATTTTATTATAGGGTGTTTCCCTGTATCTGACTTGCCTTATTACAGACAGACACATACAGGATTGCAAACTATATGGGTGTGGAAACTTTGTATGGCTCACAGGTGTATTCCAAAATCCTACAATAGGCAGTTTGATAAATGAGATGAAAATACAAACTAACATGGAATCTGCTGGGTGTAATAAAGAGACTGAAAGACAATGAGAACCATGTGAAATAGATAAAAATGATATTATTGGTTAAGTGATATATTGTTAAAAAATATATGCCATGGAATCCATGAAAATGAATGATTTTCAAGAAGAAAAAATTCAAAAGTATATTAAAAGCAGCAGATATTTAATAAAGTGACTGCAAGAAGTGTCAATTGGATTAAACAAGGGGTTAAATTGTTGGTTTAGGCTCTCATGACTTTGGCCACAGGTGTTTGAAGGTTGGCTGAGAAGAGAAGGAACATCCACAAAGGGGGTAATTTGGATCAAGAAATTACCTGATATGCTGAGAGAGATGTGCTGGAAAAAAAATAATAAAACATTTGCAAACATAAGAGAAAGAGAGCAAAGACCCAAAGGAGGCATAAGGAAATGTGATTACAACCATATAAGGAAGTTGGCCTTAAAAGACATGATATGAATAAAAGTCAGATTCTTCCAGTTTGAGGTAGTTCATGTTGATACTTCCAATTTTCTTGGTTAAGTGGGTGGCAAGTCATCTTTCTGAAAAAGAAAGATTTAAATATTGGATAGAATGCTGGCAGAGAACAATGAAAGTTTGGAATGTTTTAGAAAGTGAGTGGGAGATAGTTCTGAACAAGGGCAGTGTAATTGTTAATACTGAGTGTCAACTTAATTGGATTGAAAGATACAAAGTATTGATCCTGGGCATGTGTATCTGTGAGGGTGTTGCCAAAGGAGATTAACATTTCAGTCAGTGGGCTGGGAAAGTCAGGCCCACACTTAATCTGAGTGGGCACCATCTAATCAGCTGCCAGCACAGCTGGAATATAAGCAGACAGCAGATGGCCTATTGTGGGACCTTGTGGTTGTGTGAGTTAATACTTAATAAACTCCCCTTTATATATATCTATAGTTCTGTCCCTTTAGAGAACCTTGACTAATACAGATTTTGGTACCAGCCATTGTTCTAGATGAACAAAATATTAAGGATAGAGTTCTTTCAGTGGTTTTGAGGTTTCTGGAGTTTGTTGCTTAATGTAATTAGACCCCAAAATGCTAAGGACTCTATTTCTAATAAATAGTATGGAGAACAGTGATATTCCTTGTTGTAAACAGTTTGGAGAGTGATGCAAAATAAATGCATTTGACTCTCCTGATTCATTACTCATGAGATAAGGAGTTTAGTTACTCTATACATAATACCTTTGACCATATATGGAGAACATAATGAAACTTAATGAAGCTGGTTGGTTGCTCTAAGTTCAATGGATGAAGTAATGAAAGAAAATGATGAACACAGGGATTTTGTCACCTGACTTCAGAAGCAGATACTGAGCTTGAATTCTGGTAAGATTGCCCTGAGTGAGTCTTATCTCCTGTAGAAAAAAGCTAAAATTGTGGAAAAATGGACACAGCTCTTATCATGTGACTAGCTGACCTGCAAAGAAAGGTCATGCACAGCCTCACCCGGTGTCTACTGTTAAAGTGAGGGCATTGATTGGAAAAGAATGGGACCCTGCAACTTAAAATGGGGATGTGTGGTAGGACCCTGATGAAGCTGGAAACTCTCAGTTCATAAACTCTAATGAAGCTTTTTTGCCAGAAGAAACAGCTTCTTCATCCCCAAAAGTGGCAAGATCCCCTCCCTGACCCATGCTGCCATCAACCTGCCCACCTTTGTCTGAGCAGATAAACCATGTGCTCCCTGAGGCAACAGTGATGACCTCCCTTAAGGCAGTTGCCAGGCAAGATAATGTTGATTCTCCTCAGGCACCCCCAACACCGCTGTTTGCTTCTAGACCTATAACTAGAAATAAAGTCCTGGCACACTACTAGAAGTGAGGTTAAGAGTGTGACCCATGAGGAAGTGCACTACACTCAAAAAGAACTGCTTAAGTTTTCTAATTCATATAAACATAAAAACTGGAGAACATGCATGGGAATGGATATTAAGGGTGTAAGATAATGGTGGAAGGAACATAGAGTGGGATCAGGCTGAACTTGTTGATTCGGGCCAACTAAGTAGGGACTCTCATTAATGTTGCCGCTTGGGGAGTTAGAAAAGATTCTAATAGTTTATTTGCTTGGTTAGCTGAAATATGGATTAAATTATGGCCCACCGTGAGTCAGCTGGAGATGCCTGATCTTTCTTGATTTAATGAAGAGGAAGGGATCCAAAATCTTAGGGAAATTGGGATGGTAGATTGGATTAGTCCCTTTACACCTACTCATCCCAGCTGGGAGGGTCCAGAAGATATACCTTTGACTAATGCCTTGTGAAATAGATTTGTGAGGGCAGCCTCTGCATCTTTAAGACCCCTCTACTTGCTCTTTTCTGTATTTCAGATCAAACAGTGGGAACCACAGTCACTCAACTACAACAGGAATAATTGGATCTCAAAATGGCAGGGACTAAGTGGTGGCACTCAACTGGCAAAGGCAAGGTGGGCATAGCTACTATAATGGACAGCAGAGGCAAAGTGGTAATCAAAATAGTCTAACTTGTGTAGAGCTCTGGCATTGGCTAATTAATTACAGTGTTCCTAGAAGTGAAAATGAAAGGAAGCCTACTGCATTACTGCTTAATTTACACAAGCAGAAAACCTAGGTTGAATGAACAAAAGGCTAATTTGATTACAAAAACAGAGAATCATAGCCCCTCAATCAATTTCCAGACCTGAGCCAGTTTACAGACCCAGAATCCCTTGACTGAAAGGGAGGCTGGTTCCCCTTGAGGAAGGACCCTGCTACATTTCTGACAATTTATGCAGTAAAATTTTCTCCAATCCTGCCCCAAAGAGACTTCCAGCCTTTTACTATGATAACTGTGCATTGAGAAAGGGAAATGATCAGACATTTCGGGTACTATTGGGCACTGGCTCCGAGAAGACACTGATTCTAGGGGACCCAAGACATCATTGTGGTCCTCTAGTTAATGTAGGGGCTTAAGGAGGTCAGGTAATTAATGGAGTTTTAGCTCAAGTCCAACTTATAGTGGGTCTGGTGGGTTCCCAGGCTCATCCTGTGGTCATCTCTCCAATGCCAGAATGCATAATTGGCATAGACATACTTAGAACCTGGCAGAACTCCCACACTGGCTCCCTGACTGGTAGCGTGAGGGCCATTATGGTAGGAAAGGCCAAATGGAAGTCATTAGAGCTGCCTCTACTTAGAAAAAGAGTAAATCAAAAACAATATTGCATCCCTGGAGGAACTGCAGAGATTATTGCCACCATCAAGGACTTGAAAAATGCAGGGTGGTGATCCACACCACATCCCCATTCAACTCTCCCATTTGGCCCATGCAGAAGACAGATGGATCTTGGAGAATGTCAATGAATTGTCATAAGCTTAACCAAGTGGTGATTTCAATTGCAGCTGCTGTACCAGATATGATTTCACTGCTTGAGCAAATTAACACATCTGGTACCTGGTATGCAGCCATTGACTTGGCAGTGCCTTTTTCTCCATTCCTGCATGGAGAAAATTTGCCTTCCGCTCGCAAGGCCAGCAATATACCTTTATTGTCTTACCTCAGGTGTTTATCAACTCTCTGGCTTTGTATTGCAATCTTATTTGGAGAGATACTGATTACTTCTCATTTCCAAAAGATATCACATTGGTTTGTTACATTGATAACATTATACTGATTGGATCCAGTGAGCAAGAAGTCACAAACACACTGGACTTACTGGTGAAATATTTGCATACCAGAGAATGAAAAATAAATCCAACTAAAATTCAAGGACCTTCTAAATCAGTAAAATATCTAGGAGTACAGTGGTGTGGGGTGTATCAAGATATTTTTTCTAAGGTGAAGGATAAATTACTGCATTTGGCCCCTCCTACAGCCAAGAAAAATGCACAATACATAGTAGGCCTATTTGGATTTTGGAGGCAATACATTCCACATTTATGTGTGTTACTCTGACCCATTTATTGAGTGACCCAAAAGGCTGCCGTTTTGAGTGGGGTCCAGAACCAGAGAAGGCTCTGCAACAGGTCCAGGCTGCTGTGCAACCTGCTTTGCCACTTGGACCATATGACCCAGCAGATCCAATAGTGGTTGATGTGTCAGTGGCAGATAGGGATGCTGTTTGGAGCCTTTGGCAGGCCCACATAGGTGAATCACAACAAAGGACTCTAGGATTTTGCAGCAAGGCCCTGCCATTTTCTGCACATAACTACTCTCCTTTTAAGAGACAGCTCTTGGCCTGTTACTGGGCTGTGATGGAAACTGAACATTTGACTATGGGTCATCAAGTCACCATGTGACCTGGACTGCCTATCATGATCTGGGTGCTTTCTGACCCATCTAGCCATAAACTGGGTTGTGCACAGCAGCATTCCACTATCGAATGGAAGTAGTATATACATGATCGGGCTCAAGAAAGTCCTGATCGGACTCAAGTAAGTTATATGAGGAAGTGGCTCAAATGCCCACGATCTCCACTCCTGCCACCCTGCTCTCTCCCCCAGCCTGCACCTATGGCCTCATGGAGAGCTTCCCATGATCAGTTGACAGAGAAAGAGAAGACTAGGGCCTGGTTCACTGGTGGTTCTGCAAGATATGCAGACATCACCTGAAAGTAGACAGCTGCAACACTACAGTCCCATTCTAGGACATCCCTGAAGGACAGCAGTAAAGGGAGATCTTCTCAGTGGGCAGAAATATGAGCAGTGCACTTGGTTATGCACTTTTTATGGAAGGAGAAATGGCCAGATGTGGGATTATATACTAATTCATGGGCTGTAGCTAATGGTTTATCTGGATGGCCAGGGACTTAAAAGAAGCATGACTGGAAAATTGGTGACAAAGAGATTTGGGGATGGACCTCTCTGAGTGGTCAAAAACCATGAAGATATTTGTATGCCATATGAGTGCTCACCAATGGGTGACCTCAGCAGAGGAGGATTTTCATAATCAAGTGGATAGGGTGACCTGCTCTATGGACACCACTCAGCCTCTTTCCCAAGACATCCCAGTCTTCACTCAATGGACCCAGGGAAAAAGTGGCCATGGTGGCAGATTCCATATGGGCTTAGCAACATGGACTTTCATTCACCAAGGCTAACCTGGCTACAACCACTGATGAGTGCCCAACTTGCCAGCAGCAGAGACAAATACTGAACTCTTGATATGGCACCATTCCTTGGGGTGATTATCCAACTACCTTGTGGCTGGTTGATTATTTTGGACCTGTTCTATCATGGAAAGGGCTAGGGTTTGTTGTCACTGGAATATACTTAACTCAGGATATGGTTTGCCTATCCTGCATGTAGTCCTTCTGTCAAGATTACCATCCATGGACTCATGGAATGCCTCATCCACCGTCATGGCATTCCACACAGCATTACCACTGTCCAAGACACTCACTTTATGGCTAAAGAAGTGCGGCAGTGTGCTCATGCTCATGGAATTCGCTGGTCTTATCATGTTCCCCAGCATCCCGAAGCAGCTGGATCAATAGAATGGTGGAATGGCCATTCAAAGTCACAATTACAACTCCAAATCTATGACAATACTTAGAAGGGCTGGGGCAAAGTTCTCCAGAAGGCTATGTATGCTCTGAATCAGCATCCAATGTATGGCACTGTTTCTTTCATTACCAGGATTCACAGGTCCAGGAATCAAGGGGTGGAAATGGAAGGAAGTGGCACCATTATCCCTAGTGATCCACTAGTAGAATTTTTGCTTCCTATTCCTGTGACATTACGTTCTGCTGGCCTAGAGACTTTAGTTTGAGAGGGAGGAATGCTGCTCCAGGAGATATAACAATGATTCCATTAAACTGGAAGTGAATATTGCCACCTGGACACTCTGGACTCCTCCTGCCTTTAAGTCAACAGGCTAAGAAGAGAGTTACAGTGTTGGCTGGGGTAACTGACCTGGACTATCAAGATGAAATCAGTCTACTACTCCACAATGGAGGTAAGGAAGAGTATGCTTGGAATACAGGAGATCCATTAGGGTGTCTCATAGTATTACCACGCCCTGTGATTAAGGTCAGTGGGAAACTACAACAGCCCAATCCCAGCAAGACTACAAATGGCCCAGAGCCTTCAGGAATGATGTTTTGGGTCACTCCACCAGTGGGGGAATAAAATAAAGCCCTATTGAGGTGTTTGCTGAAAGCAAAGGGAATGCAGAATGGTTAGTAAAAGAAGACAGTTGTCAATACCAGCTACAACCACGTGACCAGCTGCAGAAACAAGGACTGTAATTGTTAGGAGTATTTTCTCTTTCTTTTGTTAAAAACATGTTTGTGCATGCATACACTTGTACTGAGAAAAATCTTAATTTTATTTCCTTTCTCCATTATCATGTGACATAGGTTTATTGACTTCACATCAGCATTTAAGTATTATTAAGTTTATGTAATAGTATTTTGTTTGGGGATTGATGCCTTTCTGGTTGCATAAAAGATAGTTGTTTTATGTCAGGTATACTTATGACCTTATTATTGTCTTTATTTCAAGATTATGTATGATCTCAGAAGATGTTGGATGGTCGTGGGTTCAAGTTAACAAGGGGTGGATGAACTTGCGATGGTTAATACTGAGTGTTAACTTTATTGGATTGAAGAATACAGTGGGGGGTGGGGAGTTGGGGAGATATAGCATGGGGAGAAATGCCAGATATAGGTGAAGGGAAGGAAGGCAGCAAATCACGCTGCCATGTGTGTACCTATGCAACAATCTTGTATGTTCTTCACATGTACCCCAAACCAAAAAAAAAAAAAAAAAGAAGAAGAAGAAGAATACAAAGTATTGATTCTGGGTGTGTCTGTAAGGGTGTTGCCAAAGAAGAGTAACATTTGATTCAGTGGTCTGGGAATGCCAGATGCACTCTTAATCTTGGTAGGCACAATCAAATCACCTCCCAGCACAGCCAGAACATAAGCAGGCCAAAAATATGAAAGAGAGACTGGCCTAGCCTCCCAGCCTACATCTTTCTCTTATGCTGGATGCCTCCTGTCCTTGAACATTAGTCCCCAATTTCTTCAATTTTGGAACTCTGACTGGCTCTCCTTGCTCTTCAGCCTGTAGATGGCCTATTGTGGGACCTTGTGATCATGTAACCTAATACCTAATAAACTCCTCTTCATCCATACATATATATATATGTGTATATCTATATCTATATATATAGATACAGAATAGTTCTATCCTTCTAGAGAGCCTTGACTAATACAGACATTAAAAAAATTTTTAATGTGGCTTAGATCGAAACACACTGAGTTTGGAAACCATCCACTAAATTTGGAAGCCATCTACTAATTGTACAATATTCTTCAAAGGAGCTGAGTATGCTGGGTATATGATTGAATGAGAGGAAATTTAAAATTGATCAGGATCTATAGAATTCTAAGGATGTTTGGAAGAAGAACAGAATTGATAAGATTGATAGAAGATTGTTTAAATGATCAATCATGCAGTCTAAATTGGAAAATATAGGTAGTCAACAAGGCAATGAGTAGTATTTACTGCTGCAGATGAGAATCAGATGTGCAAACTACATGTGAGTTTAGTAAGAAAAATTCACAAGGGATATGTTTTTACACATTTGTTTTTATTCAAAATGAAAAGGTCATTTTTCTTTTATGATAAAAATTATTTACATTAAAGTATAACACCACCCAGAGGCAAGTACCATGTCCTGGACAAGCTCTGTGCTTCATGCCAAGCATCTGGCTCAAATGACCAATGGAAACTAACATTTAGCCTTTTTATGCTGAAGGGAAGGGCATTTCAAATTCACAGAGGCACCATAATGGTCAGCACTGGCCCTGCACAGAAGTAATCACCGTTATCATTTTAGTGAACAACTTCTATACATTATTCTATGGCATGCACAATTTTATGTAAATATGATCATATTAGGTGCACTATGCAAAATATTGAAAACTGAAAAATCTTCTTGCATCTCTTTATTTTGAGTCTATGTGTGTCTTTGCATGTGAGATGGGTCTCCTGAATACAGCACACCAATGGATTTTGACTTTTTATCCAGTTTGCCATTTTGTGTGTTTTGATTGGTGTATTTAGGTTGCTCACATTTAACGTTAATATTGTTATGTGTGAATTTGATCCTGCCATTTTGTTACTGGTTGGAACCATCTGATCTTTAACAAACCTGACAAAAACAAGCAATGGGAAAAGGATTCCCTGTTTAATAAATGGTGTTGAGAAAACTGGCTAGCCATGTGCAGAAAGCAGAAACTGGTCCCCTTATTTATATCTTACACTAAAATTAACTCCAGATGGATTAAATACTTAAACATAAGACCTAACACCATAAGAACCCTAGAAGAAAACCTAGGCAAAACCATTCAGGACATAGGCATAGGCAAGGACTGCATGATTAAAACACCAAAAGCAATGGCAACAAAAGCCAAAATAGACAAATGGGATCTAATTAAACTTAAGAGTTTCTGCACAGCAAAAGAAACAATCATTAGAGTGAACTGGTAACCAACAGACTGGGAAAAAATTTTTGTAATCTACCCATCTGACAAAGGGTTAATAATCTAGAATCTACAAAGAACTAAAGCAGATTTACAAGAAAAAAATGAACAAACCCATTCAAAAGTGGGCAAAGGATATGAACAGACACTTTTCTGAAGAAGACATTTATGAGGCCAACAAACATATGAAAAAATGCTCCTCATCACTGGTCATTAGAGAAATGCAAATCAAAACTACATTGAGATACCATCTCATGCCAGTTAGAATGGCGATCATTACAAAATCTGGAGACAACAGATGCTGGAGAGGATGTGGAGAAATAGGAACACTTTTACACTGGTGGTGGGAGTGTAAATTAGTCCAACCATTGTTGAAGACAGTGTGACGCTTCCTCAAGGACCTAGAAATAGAAATTTCATTTGACCCAGCAATCCCATTACTGGGTATATACCCAAAGGATTATAAATCATTCTATTATAAAGACACATGCACATGTATGTTCATTGTGACACTGTTTATAATAGCAAAGACATGTAACCAATCCAAATGCCCATCAATGATAGTCTGGACAAAGAAAATGTGGCACATATACACCACAGAATACTATGCAGCCATAAAAAGGATGAGTTCATGTCCTTTGTAGGGATATGGATGAATCTGGAAACCATCATTCTCAGAAAACTGACACAAGAACAGAAAACCAAACACCGCATGTTCTCACTCATCGATGGGTGCTGAACAATGAGAACTCATGGACACAGGGAAAAGAACATCACACAATGGAGTCTGTTGGGGGCTGGGGGGCCAGAGGAGGGAAAGCAGGGGGTGGGGAGGTTGGGGAGGGATAACATTGGGACAAATGCCTGATGTAGGTGATGGGGGATGGAGGCAGCAAACCATCATGGCATGTGTGTACCTATGCAACAATCCTGCAGGATCTTTACATGTACCCCAGAATTTAAAGTACAATTAAAAAATAAAACTGAAAAATACAATTTCAAATTCTCTCTCTGTTAATGAGTTTATTATCTATGGGACATAATTTTGGCAGTATTGCATGGTTCCGTAATTTGTTTAATAGATTCTCTAATAACAAATATTTGAATTTTCAAGAAATATTATTTTACCTCATACTCCCACCAATAGCGTTAAGGCAACGTCCAATTTTCCTCAATCTCACCAAAAATATTTTGTAAATTTTGACCAATCATATAGACAAAAATTTTATTTTCAGTTCTTGAGTTATGTGATATACTATGCATATTCATTTGTATTGCTTTTTCAGTAAATTTTCTATTCACTGTTTAGGGTCTGTAACCTGTAGAGGTAAAGCTCACAGATTTCCAAGTTAGTGTATCTAGATTTTAAAATGACTTACTATCTGTATAATCGTTAGCACGTTACTTAGCCTTTCTTCCTCATAAAGATTTTCTGAGGATTAGATGAGTTAATATAAATAAAATGCTTAGGAATCTTCCTGACACAAAGTAAATGCTGTGCAAGTGCTAGCTCTTGCTATTGTTATTCAAATCAGTTAATCTTTTTTATTTCTTCTAAGTATAGCATTAGAGTTAAGCGTATACATTTGTAATCAGATGGGATTTCGGCACCCACTCTCCTATTACGGGCTATGTAACCCTGAGCAACTTACTTCATCTCCCTGAACTTCAGTTTGGTTATTTGCAAAATTAGAATCTTTGTAGGATGGTTATGAGAATTAATGTATTAATTCTTTGACTATGTTTTACCAAGTAAGTGTCACGGAGAAAACACTTAACAAAGCAGCTACTGTAAACTCACAATAATTACATTCCTTTGTAATATATATTGTAAACATTATTTTTTTTTCTGTTATACACATTTTTTTTTTCCTAGTGTATCTGTGAGGGATCCAACAGAAAACACAGGCACAAATTATGATAATTTGAGAAAAATTTAATTATGAAGCTTCCAGGGTTTTGTTTTAGAAGGTATGTGCTGGGGAATCACAGGGAATCCTACAGCAAATCCAGAGCTGATTACCTCCAGGGTGAAGGGACAAGGGGAGGAGAGGTTTCTAGAAACCGAGAAGAAAAGTGAACATTGACTGAATGGCACAGCAAGTTGTAGGTCACCACCAAGGGGAGATAAAAAGAATATCCTTGATGCCAATCTCCCTCTACCTTACATGGCCCTGGGCACTGTCCATTGGCTAAGCCCAAGGAAAACCAGAGGGTCCCCAAGAGCCACTACTTTAATCAATTCCAGTGATCCCTGAAGTTACTGGAAGCCTATTGTTCAGCCACAGGAATAGAGAGCAGGTTAAAAAAGGATAGAAAGTAGATTCCAAGGGACAAATCTATAGTGTCATTTTTAGCTATGCGAATACTATCTTTTGTCAAATATCTGTAGCTAATTTTTATTTAATCAACTTTGTTAAACTTCTTTAGAGTTTTTGGTATCGATGTCACAATTAGGCTATTCCCACGCTAATGTTACAAAAATATTTTATCAATTTTTATGTCTATACTTGTATAGTTTCTTTCTTATATTTAAATATTTTATTCATCTGAAATGTATTTCACATTCTCTTCTGTATATTTCTGACATGTCTAATGGGGGAATGCTTTGATTATATGTTTTATTGTGATGGAGTAAGAACTCAAAGAATATGGTTTAGAATTTGGTGTTAGTTTAAAAAATTGTGCTGAGGATAAATGAGAAATAGAAATTAGTAGAAGACTAAGAAATGTATGCTGGTAAAAATAATTATAAAATTAATGTGAAATCAGTTCTCCTTTAAGCTTATATATATATCATTTCGTTTGCCTTCAACTCAGCCTCCTCATCCGCTGCCTCTTTCTACCAATAAATCTGATCTTGTTCTTTTACATTCATCCCAAATGTCAAGTTTTGGGACATGCCCTCCATCTCTGCTCTCCACTCAGTCTCTACTCAATGATCACATGTGTTTTGCATACTTGTCTTTTATTGTAAGTATAACATTTTAGTGATTGCATAGATTATGCTTCTGGTTAAATTGAGAGATCCTCAAAAGAATGACCACTTTGTATTTAACCTTGTTTTCTTTCTAGATTGTGGCCTAGAATGTCCATGAATAATGTCATAGTTTATATTAAATAGAGAGTAAGACTGACCTAATTGGAGACATGAATTTTCTCAGAGGTTGAGAAACAAGGGTTATGTAGAGACCTACGTTTAGTGCTGAGATAGTTTACAAAGCAGAAGTCAACTGGAAAAGTGAAAGTTGGCTGAGGAAAGTAAGCTGCCAAGATTCACTAGCAGGTTTGGAATTGGTAGGAGGACCTGGCCTTGGGAGCATAACTAGGTGTATGGAGGAGTGAGGGTCGGCAGCAGTGCAGGTGGATGGAGGAGTGAAGGTCAGCAGCAGTGAGTTAGCTGAGGTGTGATAGTCAAACAATCATGGGACTCAGTGAAAGGAGGGTCTGTGCAAGGTCAGAAAGAAAATGGCATTCTGAACAAGGAGAAAAGGGAGTCTTATCTTCCTTCTTTAAATCCTATCTTTACTGTTCACATAAAGGCTGTCAAAAGACACAATTACAACAAATTTACTTTAAAGATCTTAATTGGCTTTTATTTGTGATTCTTGTATCAGGCAATATTTTATTCTATAAAATAGAATGACTGTTTCCATGAGCTGAGCAGAAAAGGGTGTTTTATAGACAAAAAAAGGCTGAGGAAAGCAGAAATAAAGAACAAAAAGCAGATTGGTCATTTCAAAGTTACTTTTCTTGTAAAGGTTAAAGCAGAGGGGACTTCCTTATCATGCCAGCTAAACTGTCCTGTTTGGAATTTGACTATTAATTCTCTCTCTTCTGATTCCTTGGAAATTAGATGAAGATGTTAGCTTTGGCTTGGTAGTATGGAATTTCAGGATGAGTAACTACATTTTGGTTTGATCTGTTAGGCCTAGTGCATAAGCTCACTTCAAACCAACGGCCTCCTGTAAAGTTTATTATACAAAGTTGTACTCATTTTGAATGTTTAAATTTTCTCCCAACTGTGATTTCATTTGCAGCAGGCACTTAATTACAATAGCTGACATTCTTAGGATGAGTTGATAGGCAGGGCTGCTGAGCTGAAGGAGAAAGAGAGCTAGGTGAACGACAAAATTGCTAGCCACGTGCTGCCTCACTGGTGGCTTCCAGGATTCGTGTTGCAATTTGTTGGGAATTTAAATATGTCCACTGACTCCTTTATTAAATGTTTGAAATTGATCTCTGCCTAATATATGGTACTTAATCCATTAAAAAATAACCAAATAGAATCAATTAATACATTATTCCCATGGCAATTAATGTTTATTTTTTAACGATAAATTATATTCACAGTATCAGGTGTTAGTTAAGCTTAGACAAATAAATCAAGTCATATTGATGGCTTTCTCTTACATATAATTTTATTGTGGATACAGTCTTTTCTCCCAACTAACTCCATTTGTAAATAAGCATTGAGACTTTCAGTTGGAAAAAGCATACCTATTTTCATCAACAATCTAAAGGTGTATTTGTGTTTTTATATTGACAGTAGATTGAATGCAAAATTTGCAAATTCCTATTTATATTCT
This sequence comes from Aotus nancymaae, assembly GCF_030222135.1. Classification (NCBI taxonomy): domain Eukaryota; kingdom Metazoa; phylum Chordata; class Mammalia; order Primates; family Aotidae; genus Aotus; species Aotus nancymaae. The sequence continues at coordinate 5,744,289 of NW_026988532.1, read as the reverse complement.
GAAGTAATGGCACCTATTTATGGGCTCTATTAGCCTCCTCCAATACATATATTTATGCTACCTCTACTATGCTAGGAGTTACATAACTACATCGACAGCAATACTAATACTAACACTGGTAATAATAGCTAATACTTAACAGAGCAATTATTACATACCATGTACATAATACCTGGTATACTGCGTATATACCCAATTCACTTAGTCTTCAAATCATTTTTTACGACACAGGCCCAGTTATTACCCTAATTTTGAAATAAAGGAACTGAGGAATGGAGAGGTTAAGTGTTTCGTACAGGATCACATAACTAGTAAGCAGAAGAGTGGGACTTCAATCCAAGCAGGGTAGCTCCAGATTCTAAGACACTGTCCTGCTTCTCAAATCCAGATCTAATCCAAATTATGATGGCACAAACTCTCATGTCTTGGGAAGTGATGCCAGTATAGTATTTTCTGCCTGGTTCTGGAAGTTTCTCTGGGCATTGCCAATTGTGATAAAGACAACCTTTCTCCAATGGTGATAGCCTAATTACCCAACTCTGGTCCTGGGGAAATAATTTCATGCTCTACCTGTCTGCTTCTCCCTAAGCATGGGGAAGGCTTTTATTCTCCACAGCATATAAGAATTCAGACTATGACTTTTATATTTTAATAAAAGCTCTGAGATAATTTGCAAAAGGTACCCACACAAATTTACTTTTAACCACTGCAGGGGGACCAGATCTATCGATAGATTCCCTAGCCTGTTCTACTTCTTGTCTTATTCCTGTCCTATGTCCACATGACTTTGAGGAACTCAGCTAATCAGCAGAGATGCTCAGGCTGTGTCCCAGACCCCTGAAGATGGTTCACTTTATTTGGTCTTAGCTCCTTAACTTGTTGAGAGTTTTTGTCTTTTTCTGTGTTTATTTTTCTTTCAAAATTTTGTTTTAGATTCAGGGAGTACATGTGCAGATTTGTTACATTGGTATATTGCATGTTGTAGGGGCTTGGCGTACAGATTATTTTGTCACCCAGGTAATAAGCATAGTACCCAATAGGGAGTTTTTCTATTCTTATCCTACTCTCATGCTCCACCATGCAGTAGACCCTAGTGTCTGTGTCTATTGTTCCTATCTTTTTGTCCAAGTATACTTAAACTTTAGTTCTCATTTATGAGTGATAAGATGTGGTATATAGTTTTCTGTTTGTGTGTTAATTGGCAGAGGATAATGGCCTCCAGCTCCATGCATGTTACTGCAAATAACATGATCCTGTTGTTTTATATGGCTGTGTAGTATTCTATGGCATATATGTACCACATTTTCTTTATCCTGTCTACTATTGATGGACATTTAGGTTGATTGCATTTAGATTGATTAGATTTAGGTTGATTGCATGTCTTTGCTATTGTGAATGGTGCTGAGATGAACATAAGTGCATAGTTTTTATGGTATAACAATTTATATTCCTTTGGGTATATACCCAGGAATGGGATTGCTGGGTTAAATGGCAGTCCTGTTTTAACTTCTTAAAACAGTGTAAATTTCCTCTCTTCTTTACAACCTCATCAGCATCTGTTATTTTTTGACACTTTAATATAGCCATTCTGACAAGTGTGAGATGGTATCTCACTGTGGTTTTGATTTGCATTTCTCTAATGATTAGTGGTGTTGGGCAGTTTTTCATATGCTTGTTGGCTGTGTGTATGTCTTCTTTCAAGAAGTGTCTGTTCATATCCTTTGCCCATATTTAATAAGGTGGTTTGTTTTTTGCTTGTTAATTTGTTTAAGTTCCTTATAGATTCTGGATATTATTAGACATTTGATGGATGTATAGTTTGCAAAAATTTTCTCTCATTCTGTAGGTTGTCTCTTAACTCTAATGATAGTTGCTTTGGCTGTGCCAAAGCACTTTAGTTTAATGAGGTTTCATTTGTCAATTTTTATTTTTGTTGCAATTGCTTTTGGCATCTTCATCATAAAATGTTAATCAACGCCTATGTGTCTAGAATAGTATATCCTAAGTTTTCTTCCAGGGTTTTTACAGTTTTGGCTTTTACACTTAAGTCTTTAACCCATCTCAAGTTGATTTTTTGTATATGGTATAGGGAGGGGGTCCAGTTTCAATCTTCTGCATATGGCTAGCTGGTTATCCCAGCACCATTTATTGACTAGAGGATTATTTACTCATTGTTTCTTTTTGTTGACTTTGTTGCATATTAGAGGGTTGAAGGTGTGTGGCTTTATTTCTGTATTATCTAACCAGTTCTATTGGTCTATGTGTCTTCTTTCGTTTTCTGTGATCTTGAATGGATAATCTAATAGTGAATTAGGGGAGGGTTTGTCACAGATTACTACCTCTCTAACACCTTAATCTACAGGTTATATCATTTAAAACCTTGCAGCTTTACTGCTTATCCTTATAATAGGACATTTTCATAAATACAGATCTTTATATTTGAAATTTAAATGTGTTGCAGAGTAGGAAGCATTGTTTGTTGTTTTTGCTTTATGTTTATCTTTTTGTCATATATTTTTAACAGCCAAAGAGGATATTTAACTTGAAGTTTTTTTAACCTGAACTGCAGGTCTTACCGTTTACCAGCTATGTGGTTTCGGCTAGTTCTTTGAACTCTTTGAGCCTGTTTCATTGAACATAAAATGATACAAAAATTGTATATCAGATTTTAAGAATATTCAACAAGTAAAAGCAACATAAAGCAAACATATCTATAAAGGGAATTGTTTCCATAAAAGTTAAAGCAAAAATACAGAGAAATTCCCAGATCCTCATATCCAAGACATGTTATCCATTGTGTAATCCTCACAATATTCTCCCTACTGCATCTCGTGCAAATGCTTCAATTGCCTTAATGAACATACATACAAGATCACACATCCAAATTCCTACCATGGCCACTGAAGTGGCACATCCTGTGAGCTCTACTCAGCCTCTTGTACTTGACATCTCAGTCCTCAAAGACTTGCTGATTCTGCTTTAGCCACATGAGCATTCATTCTTTTTTCTGAAAATGCCAAGCTCATGCCTACCTTCTAGCTTTTGCAATAGGCTGTTCTTCCCCAAATATTCCTATGGATGGCTCTTTCTTGCCATTAATTCTTAGCTCAAAGTTACCCTCTCTTTTCTGACCAACTACTTCATTCTATCACTGCATATCATATCAGCCTCTTTTTTCTCTCTCATACTTATAACTGTCTGAAATAATCTTATTTGCCTGCCAGTGTATGTTCTTTAAGTGCATGGACTATATCTGCCATTTTGATGGTCATATCCCAAAGCATTGAAGAGGGCTTGACACATGGCAAGTCTTCAACAAATATTTTGTTAACAGTATTAAATAAATTATAAATAATAACTTTAAAAATAGAAGTAATAATAACTAAATAGAAATAATAACCAAAATGTTATTAATTTATGGAATCATTATTACCTTAAAATGTTGATTTTTGGTTTGATGGAATAATTATGCAGACACACTCAGCTGTTTTCCCACAGGACATCATTATAAACATGAATTCCTAAAGTGAATTAAGTAGAGATGGAGGTTGCCAGCAAAGTATCAGAAACATCCAATAACATCGGAGTCTAGAATCAGAGACAGGGCTCAGTTATAGTTAAATGAAAACCTAAAAGCTGTACATCCTTTATGTCTTTCTTGAAGAGTATAGAAAAAGGAGTGTAGATTCATTTTGAATTTTATCATAATGGGCTTTTTATTTATTCCTAGCCAAATTATTTGTGTGACTGATGCCAGTAATGTTACTACAAAATATGAATACCAAAGAGAAGCTGAGAAGGTGGTAGGTAAGAGGCAGGACTAGCTTGCAGTTCCCACTTGGACAGACAGAGTATTATGTGAAGACTCACACTGAACTTTTGCTCTAAGAACTACCACAGGAACATACCAAGAAATCTGGGAGAATGAATCCACAGACCCTTTGAAGGAACTGGATCATGATGGAGGCTCCCTGAGAAGCTAAAAAACTGTCTGCTTTCTTTCTAACTGGGGAGGCTCCAAGTCTGGGGCACGTTCTCAGCCCTGGTGACTAGTTGCCTGAAAATAGACTCAGTGCTGTTGTGGGCAGAGTGGCAATGAGACTAACCTCAAGAACTGTGGGCTGCATGGAAGTGGGGATTTCCCTCTCTTCCCTGGCTACCTGTATGGCTAAGCAGAGCCAGCCGTAATTCCCTGGGGAAGATAACTCCATTAGAGTGGAAACCACACCCTTTTCCCCATAGTAGCCACAGCAAGCCCTGCCTAAGTAGTGGCTTATCTCAGACATGTCTATCCCTGCCTCTACCTTGTGGTCTTTCTCTATTCACCCTGGTAGCTAAAGACAAAGGTCCTAGTCTCTTGGGAGTTCTATGGCCCTGCCTACCTTAACCAGGTGTTCCTAGAGCAAGTTTACATCCTCCCTATAGGACCACAGTTGATGAGCTCTTAAAAGCGCCACCTCCTGGCTGAAGGCCAACCAACACGAAGCCAGCACACTAAAAAAAAACACAATCAAGGAACTTCACTTTACTTCCATGCTACCTCACCTGGAGCAAGTGCTAGTATTCATGGCTGCAAGAATTGGAGTTGGATCACATCACAGGACTCTCTATAGACATTCCCTGGTACCAGCCTGGAGCTCAGTAGCTCTACTGGGTGGCTACACCCAGAAGAGCAAAACCAGTCACTACAGTTTGGCTCTCAGGAAGACCCATTTCTAGAGAAAGTGGGAGAACACCACATCAAGGGAACACCTCTTGGGATAAAAGAATCTGAACAGCTGCCCTTGAATTCCAGATCTTCCCTCTATCATAGTCTACCTAAATGAGAAGAAACCAGAAAAACTGGTAATACAACAAAATAAGGTCTTTTACCACCCACAAATGGTCACACTGGCTCACCAGAAATAGATCCAAACCGAGATAAAAATCTCTGAATTGTCAGAAAAACAATTCAGAAGGTTGATTTTTTTTTTTTTCTGTCTTTTTTGTTGTTGTGTTTTTTTCAGAGCGGGTCTCATTGTTGCTGCCCTGGCTAGAGTGCAATAGCGTGACCTTGGCTCACTGAAACCTCCGGCTCCCAGTTTCCAGCAATTCTCCTGCCTCAGCCTCACAAGTAGCTGAGATTACAGGCACCCACCACCATGCTTGGCTAATTTTTGTATTTTTAGTAGAGACAGGTTTTCACCATGTTGTCCAGGCTGGTTGCAAACTCCTGACCTCAGGTGATCCACCTGTCTCAGCATCCAATAGTTTTGGGATTACAGGCGGGAGCCACCACAGCCAGCCCAGAGAGTTGATTATTAAACTAAGCAAGGAGGCACCAGAGAAAGGTAAACTTAAAGAAATCAAAAACATGATACAGAGCGTGAAAGAAAAATTATTCAGTGAAATAGAGAGCATAGATAAAAAATAATCACAACTTCTGGAAATCAGTTTACACTTAGAGAAATGCAGAATGCACTGCAAAGTCTCAGCAATAGAATCAAACAAGCAGAAGAAAGAATTTCAGAGTTTGAAGACAAGGTTTTTGAATTAACCCAACCCATCAAAGAAAAGAAAAAATAATTTAAAAAAAATGAACAAAGCGTCTAAGAAGTTTGAGATTGCAATAGATGTCCAAACCTAAGAATAATTGGTATTCTCATAGAAGCAGATAAATCTAAGACTTTGGAAAACATACTTGAGGGAATAATCAAGAAAAACTTCCCCAGCCTTGCTAGAGATCTAGACATCCAAAGACAAGAAGTTCAAATAATACTTGGGAGATGTATGCAAAAAATTATCACCTAGGCACGTAGTCATCAAATTATCTAAAGTTAAGATGAAGGAAAGAATCTTAAGAGTTGTGAGACAAAAACATTAGGTAATCTATAAAGGAAACTCTATCAGATTAACAGCAGATTTCTCAGCAGAAACTTTATAAGCTAAAAGGGATTGGGTTCCTGTTATTAGCCTCTTGAACAAAACAGTTATCAGCCAAGAATTTTGTACCCAGTAAAACTAAGTTTCATAAATGCAGGAAAGATACAGTCTTTTTCAGACAAACAATTGCTGAAAGAATTTGCCACAACCAAGCCAGCACTATCAAAACTACTACAAGAGCTCTAAATCTCAAAACAAATCATCAAAATACACCAAAATAGAACCTCCTTAAAGCATAAATCTCATAGGCTCTATCTAACAATGAAAAAAACACAAGGCATTCAAGCAACAAATAATTTGAATTTGTTGATGAATAGAATAGTAACTCATATCTGAATATTAACATTGTATCTAAATGGCCATAAGTGCTCCACTTAAAAGATACAGAATGACAGAATAGATAATAATTCACCAACCAAGTTTCTGCTGTCTTCAGGAGATTTACCTAACACATAAGGACTCACATAAACTTAAGGTAAAAGGGTGGAAAAAGATATTACATGCAAATGGACACCAAAAGTGAGCAGAAGTAACTATTCTTATATCAGAAAAAAAACAAACTTTAAAGCAATAGCAGTTAAAAAGACAAAGGAGACATTATATAGTGATAAAAGGACTAGTCCAGCAGGAAACTATTACAACTGTAAATATTTATGTACCTAACACGGGAGCCTCCAAATTTATAAAACAATTACTAATAGACCTAATAAATGAGCTAGATGGCAGTACAATTACAGCAGGAAACTTTAATATTCCACTGACAGCACTAGACAGGTCATTAAGACAGAAAGTGAACAAAGAAATAGTAGACCTAAACTACACCTTAGAACAAATGGACTTAACAGATATTTACAGAACATCATACCCAGCAACTACAGAATACACATTCTATTCATTAGCTCATAGAACATTCTCCAAGATAGACCATATGATAGGCCACAAAACAAGTCTCAGTAAAGTTAAAAAAATTGAAATTATATCAAGTAATCTCTGAAACCACAGTGGTATAAAATTGGAAATCAACTCCAAAAGAAACGCTCAAAACCATGCAAATGTGAAAATTGAATAATTCACTCCTGAATGATCTTTGAGTCAACAATGAAATCAAGATGGAAATTTAAAATTTAAAAATTCTTTGAACTGAATGATAATACTGACAAAACCTTTTAAAACCTCTAGGATACAGCAAAAGCTGTGCTAAGAGGAAAGTTCATAGCATTAAATGCCTACATTAAAAAGTCTTATAGCACACAAATAGGCAATCTAACATCACACATGGAACTGGAGAAGCAAAAACAATCCAAACCCAACCCAGCAGATGAAAGAACAAAAATCAGAGCAGAACTAAATGAAATGGAAACAAACAAAGAAAAACATACAAAAAATAAATAAAACAAAAAGCTGGTTCTTTGAAAAGATAAATAAAATTGATAGACCATTAGCAAGATTAACCAAGGAAAGAAGAAAGAAGATCATAAGCTCAATTAGAAATGAAATGGGAAATATTACAAGCGATACCACAGAAATACAAAAGATTGTTCAAGGTTACTATGAACACTGTTACATTCATAAGCTAGAAAACCTGGAGGAGATGCACAAATTCCTGGAAATATACAACCCTCCAACATTACATCAGGAAAATACATAATTTCTGAGCATACCAATAACAAGCATCAAGATTGAAATGGTAATATAAAAATTGCCAAAAACAAACAAAAAGCCCAGGACCAGATGGATTCACAGCAGAATTCTATCAGACATTCAAAGAATTGGTACCAATACTATTGACCCTATTCCAAAAGATAGAGAAAGTGGGAATCCTCCCTAAATCATTCTAAGAAGCCAGTATCACCCTAATACCAACACCGGGAAAGGACATAACAATAAAAAACTACAGTCCAATATATCTGATGAACATAGATGCAAAAACCCTCAACAAATACTAGTGAACTGAATCCCACAGCATATCAAAAAGATAATCCACCGTGATCAAGTGGGTTTCATACCAGGAATGCAGGGATGGTTTACCATATGTAAATCAATAAATGTGATACACTACATAAACAAAATTAAAAAAAAAAATCACATGATCATCTCAACAGACACAGAAAAAGCATAGCATTTAACAAAATCCATCATTGCTTTATGATTAAAACTTCAGCAAAATTGGCATAGACGAAATATATGTTAAGATAATAAAAGCCATCTAGGACAAACCCACAGCCAACATTATACTGAATGGGGAAAAGTTGAAAGTATTTCCCCCAAGAACTGGGGCAAGACAAGGATGCCTAGTTTCTCTACTTATATTCAAAATAGTACTGATAGTCATAGCCAGAGCAATCAGACAAGATAAAGAAATAAAGGGCATCCAAATTGGTAGAGGAAGTAAAACCTTCACTGTTTGCTGATGAAATAATTGTATACTAGAAAACTCTAAAGACTCATTCAAAAAGCTTCCAGACTGGCAAATTAATTCAGCAAAGATTTAGGATACAAAATTAATGTACACAAATCACTAACTATGTTGTACATTAAAAACAACCAAGCTGCCGGGCGCGGTGGCTAACGCCTGTAATCCCAGCACTTTGGGAGGCCGAGGCAGGTGGATCACAAGGTCAAGAGATCGAGACCATCCTGGCCAACATGGTGAAACCCCATCTCTACTAAAGATACAAAAAAAATTAGCTGGGTGTGGTGGCGCATGCCTGTAATCCCAGCTACTCAGGGGGCTGAGGCAGGAGAATTGCCTGAACCCAGGAGGCGGAGGTTGCAGTGAGCCAAGATTGAGCCATTGCACTCCAACCTGGGTAACAAGAGCGAAAAAATAAATAAATAAATAAACAAAAAAACCAAAACAAACAAACAAAAAAACAACCAAGCTAAGAATCAAATCAAGAACCCAACCACTTTCACAATAGTTGAAAAAAAAAACAAAAAACAAGAATATACCTAACCAAGGATGTGAAAAACCTCTACAATAAAAAACTACAAAACACTGATGAAAGAAGTCATAAATGGCATAAGCAAATGGAAACACATTCCATGCTCATGGATGGGCAGAATCAATTTTCTAAAAATGACCATACTGCCAAAAGCAATCTACAGATTCAATGCAATTCCCATCAAAATACCACCATCATTCTTCACCAAACTGGAAAAACAGTCTTAAAATTTATATGAAACCAAAAAAAGAGCCCACATAGCAAAAGCAAGACTAAGCAAAAAGAACAAATCTGCAGGCATCACATTACCTGACTTTAAACTATACTATAAGGCCATAGTTACCAAAACAGCATGGCACTGGTATAAAAAAATAGGCACATAGACCAATGGAATAGAATAGAGAACCCAAAAATAAAGCCAAACACAGACAACTGATCTTCAACAAAGCAAACAAAACATAAAGTGGGGAAAGGACCCCCTATTCAACAAATGGTGCTGAGATAATTGACAAGCCACGTGTAGAAAAATAAAACTGAATTCTCATTTCTCATCTTACGCAAAAATCTACACAAGATAGAATAAATGACTTAAATCTAAGACATGCAACCGTAAAGATTCTAGAAGATAACACAAGAGTAATTCTTAGAAACATTGGTTTAGGCAAATACTTTGTGATTAAAAACCCAAAAGCAAATACACCAAAAACAAAGATAAATAGATGGGACTTAATCAAGCTAAACAGCTTGTGCACAGCAAAAGAAACAATCAGCACAGCAAAAAAGGAACCCATAGAGTGGGAGAAAATCTTCACAATCTGTACATGCAACAAAGAACTAATATCAAGAATCTACAAGGAACTCAAACACATTGGCAAGAATAAAACAACAACAACAACAACAAATCCCACTGAAAAGTGGGCTGTGGACACGAATAGACAATCCTCAGAAGAAGATTACAAATGGCCAAGAAGCATATGGAAAAAATGCTCAGCATCGCTAATTATCAAGTAAATGCAAATCAAAACCACAGTGCAATACCACTGCACTCCTGGAAGGATGGCCATAATAAAAAAATAATATATGTTGGTGTGGATGAGGTGAAAAAGAAATACTTTTATCTGTTGATGGGAAGGTAAACTAATACAGCCACTATGAAAAACAATGTGGAGATTCCTTAAAGAACTGAAAGTTGATCTACCATTTGATCCAGTAATTCCATTACTAAGTATCTACTCAGAGGAAAATGTCACTATTCAAAAAGGATGCTTGCACACACATGTTTATAGCAGCACAATTTGTAATTGCAAAAATATGGAACCAGCCCAAATGTCCACTCAATCAACAAATGAATAAAGAAAATGCTATATATATACATACATATGTGTATATATAGCATATATGTGTGTGTGTGTGTGTGTGTGTACACACTATGGCATACTATTCAGCCATAAAAAGAAATAAATTAGTAGCATTCACAGCAATTTGGATGAAATTGAAGACTATTATTCTAAGTGAAGTAACTTGGGAATGGAAAACCAAACAGTATGGTCTCACTCATATGTAGAAGCTAAGCTATAAGAACACATATGTATATTGGACTTTGGAGACTCAGGGGAAAGGGCAGGGGGTGGCAAGGGACAGGAGGCTATACACCGGGACAGTATACACTGCTTGGGTGATGAGTGCACCAAAATCTCAGAAATGACCACTAAAGAATTTATTCATGTAACCAAATGCCACCTGTCCCCCCAAAATGTATTAAAATAAAAATTTAAAAGATATACAATCACTGATAACAAAATATGATGTGTATAGTAAGAAATATAGCATAAAAGAAACTATAAGGGGTGACACAATATAGCCTGCCCTTCACCTAAAAGGTGGTAAAGTCTTAATCCCTGAAAATTCTGATTTATTAATAAAAGGACTGAGCGGAGCCTAGCCATTGGTCATTTTGGTGAAGTATTCAGTTGTTGCAGATGGGAACCACTGATCTAGATCAGCTTATTCCTAGTATATACCAAATATAACTCCAAAACAGTTGTTTTTATGCAAACTGTCTGTGCTTTTTGTGGATTTTTTGTGTTGGAATATTTTAACCTTAAAAAAAAATCGCAAAGTTATGCTCCCTTATAAAAACTTGACAAAAAAAGTAGATAGACACGTTTTCTAATATCTATATGATTATAATCCTTATGTTATATTGTTCTAACTTTTCATTTAATCAATATAAACTCATGGTCAGGGATGTCATGTTTTTTCTTAATATCCTTTTGAGAGCTTAATATGAAAAGTATTTTTATAGAATCTTATCAGTAAAAAGAAATTAGATAAAAGGAAATATTTCTAAGGTCTATTTTATGTTCTAAAGTTATACATTTATAATTTTTCCATTTTTATACATGCATGCCAAAAGATGACTTTTCATTCAAAGTATTATAAATGATTTTAGTTAGTTTATAGAGATTAATCCATGAAAACATATTTGTTTAAATGACATTTTAAATATCCCTCATTTGTAATTCAGATGACATTCTCAAACCAGATGAGGTCTCCTCTGATTAATCTAAGTATTCTTTTCGTGCCCAACCTTGGGGTTCCCTGGATATTTTAAAATATATGGACAACCTGTTTATCTTGATATGTATCTTTGAATTCACCTATGCTGTGTGTGCCTGGTAATGGGATGCATTATTTTTTAACAAATATTTATTGACTGCCCTGGAGACTGGTCACTAGGGCCATCCACTAAAAATGTAGACATATTTCCTGCCTTCCTTATTCTTCTAATTTAACCTAGTGTTTCTCAAACATTGTTTTACATACAAGTCACCTGGATTGTATAAAATACAATCTCTGATGTAGTGGACCTGGTACCTGGCTTGAGGTTCTGTATTCCTTTTTTTTTTTTTTTTTTTCCTTGAGACAAAGTCTTGCTCCATTGCCAGACACCAGGCTGGAGTTCAGTGGCGCAATCTCAGCTCACTGCCACCTCTGCCTCCCGGATTCAAGCAATTCTCCTGCCTCAGCCTCCCGAGTAGCTGGGATTACAGGCGCATGCCACCATGCTCAGCTAATTTTTGTATTTTTAATAGAGACGGGGTTTCACCATGTTGGCCAGGATGGTCTCAATATCTTGGCCTCATGATCTGCCTGCCTCGGCCTACCAAAGTGCTGGGATTACAGGCATGAGCTACTGTGCCCAGCCGAGATTCTGTATTCTAACAAGCTCCCAGGTGATGTTGATATTGCTGGTTTGTGGAGTACACATTAAGTAATAAGATTTCATTCCTCCTTGGTGACTTTAGGCTTCAGTGATTTCTATTATTTAATTAGTACAAACTTATAGTTTTGTGATGAAATATACTATTTAAATAAAATACTTAAAAAAATATTTGCTATTAATTTGATTGTCATTCTGCTCTCTCTAATTCAATTATAACCTGTTTGAGGCATGACCCAAGTTTCCTATTTCCTTACCTCTCATAACGTCTAGTGTGTCTGGGATCAGAGAAAGTACTCAATGAATACTTAATAGAGGATATTTGATAATTCGATTTTACCCTTGAAGAAAAACTGAAGTGAGCATTACATGATTTCTCAAAGAACCCAGTTTGACCATCTAAAAAATCAAATAGATTTGGAGATAATAATCTTTGTATTGGCAGGACTTCTGCCTCCCACTCCACTACACACCCTAATCATTAATCTCCTTTTCATTTCCTGAATACGTTTCAAGCAGATGATATGCTCAGTAAGCAGCAGCAGTTGCTTACTTATTGCAGATGGATTACACGATCATAAAGCAGCTCTCAAAGAAAGTGCCTATGGATTAAAAAGTTTTGTGGAGAGGAACCAGCAGTGTGCCTAATCTGTAGAAAATGTTTGTAGAAAAATATAGGTTCTGAGTATTCCCACAGTACCTCTTCTGAAAGAAATGGGAATTGTGGGTTTCATTTTATTATTTTAATTAGCCTTAAGTAGCGCATTACATATCCCGAAGTGGTCAGAAAGCCACGGTACTTCCATGTGTTTATTTCATAGTTCTACGTGTCATGGCAATTGGCTTTCAGATTTCAGAAAATTTTATCCCCGGGCTTTGGTTAATTGTGACAATAATGCAAGCATAAATGAGTGCATGCACTATTATTTGTTGCATAAACATACACCAAACTACCTAGCATCCTTATTTTTACGTTTTTTTTTTTTTTTTTAAGAAATATCTTCTCTCAAGCTGACCTTACAAAAATGTGTTTCTCTGTGTTAAGTTGCCTTCTTAGAGCACTGACTCTTAGATGCTAACAGTGAGATTCTTGTCATTTGACAAAGGTCCATTATCCCTAGTGACAAGGAGCCGTTCCCAACTGCTGCACTCATGCAGATGCCTGCTGCTTTAGACCTATCACCGTCACCCAAGTAGTGGTGCTTTTAATTTCTCCAGCATAGGTGACTTAATGTGACAATTGCAATTAGTTCTCAATACTGAATGAATTATAGAGAAAGCACAGAAAGCTAAAACCCAAAATCAAGGTCTTGTTTGCAGGATTGTAAACCAGAGTTTGTCTGTTTGCTTTTAATTGCAGGTAACACCAACAGAATCATGTCGTAGACGTTGCCTGCAAGGGAGTGGGTCTTGAGAGTTGAGTCAATGCTGAACACTTTATTTAGATTGCAAATTATCTAGCTACCTCAGCCTACTGCGAAATCAACTGGAAGCTTTTCAGCATTTAATTAAGCAGGACAAAAGAAAGCTCCAATAATAACAGTGTGAAATTGCCAGAGAAAAATTATGAATACAAAGGGAAAAATCATCAGTAATTAACCCCAATCTGAGACTACAGAGGAGACTCCAAAACAAGAGGGGAACACATATAAATAATACTAAATTTGCTTGTCTTCAATGATTTAATCGTGTTCAATTGAGGGAAAAAAAAAATCCTCCATGTAGCAATTCTTCACACCTTACTAGGGCAGATGAGTTTCTCATCTTGTATGAGCTACCTCCTTGCTTTATGGCTGGATTTTTACAATATTACTTTATCATCTCCAGCTGAGATATTGTGTGGGGAAAAAAAAAGAACCATAGAAATGGTGTTTGGGATTGAGGTAGAGAGGGAATTCTGCCTAAAGTGCATCTACAAAATAAGATTTATTAGCAACCTAGAAAACTGCATCTTTCCTTACCTTTTGTCAACCTGGAAAGTTTATTTTAAAAAATCCAGCTTGTATATTATCTTCTTTAGTGGTACCTTCTATGACCTGCAGTGCTTGTCTATTCCTAGCCCTTTGAATTATCTCAATTACTTAGCATAGCTGATATTACCTTATGATTATTTATTTTATACTATGACTCACCTTATTAAAGCATCTTTAAGGCATAATCTAAATTTTCTGTTATTCATCCTTGTATTCCTGCACCTAGTACAGTGCCTGACCACATATTAGTATCTCAACAATTTTTTTTTTAATTTTAAGTGTTGAGCATTCTACCTCTATGATATTATGTATACCAGAGATGCAACATAATACATATTAGGATATGCTGATTTTCAAAAAGACTTGGCATGAATATCACAAATACAGATTGAAATTTCAAAAGGAGCATCTTAATAATAAAAAATATGTCATGAATTAAATAAGTATTTTTTCTAAACACCTGTAGTACTCCACATTACTATGTAGTTTCTGTGAGTTTAGTTCATCTTATGCTGTCTGATTAATAATTACTACAGGTAAAAAGACAATAAGAGTAACAAGTTTTATTTTCAGAATTTTGAGGTTTAGAAAAATTAAATTTATTATATAAATATCATTACAAATCATAAAAAAGATACACATAATAAGCCTGTATTAGTCCATTCTCACATTGCAATAAAAGACTATTTGAAACAGTATAATCTATAAAGAAAAGAGGTTTAATTGGCTCACAGGTCTCCAGCCTACACAGGAAGCTGGCTTGGGAAGCCTAGGGAATGTACAATTATGGTGGACTGTGAAGAGGAAATAGGCAAGTCTATATGTGGCCAGAGCAAGAGTAAGAGAGAGAGAAGGGGGAAGTGAAACACACTTTCTAACAATCAGATATTACAAGAAGTCTATCATGGGATAGCATTAGAAACAACCACCATGACCCAATCACCTTCTACCAGCCCCACCTCCAACACTGGGAATTACAATTCACTCTGAGATTTGGGTTGGGACACACAGCCAAACCACGAAGCCTGTGTATTATATTATCAGTTAAACGGCTTTATGTGGTATTTTGTTCATAGAAATTAAATATATTTAATAGTCCATGATAGGCACTCATCAAAATGCTTGAAGAAATGTAATTTTTAAAGTTTTTGGAATATTATTCACCTGGAAGACACGAAAAATGCAGTTGTATGTACATTTTAATTAAAGTACAAATTATGTGTATAAACTGGCTTTTATTTATATGTCCCAATTTGAGTGATATGCAAGTAGCCCTCTCTATATCTGACTGTGAAATAGTAATTGTAGTCTTAAAAAAATTAGCTTACAGTTTATAATTCTAATGTCACAGTTGCTTCCTCAGTTATTTTAAATTTGATTTTTTTTCTAAAGTGCCAATTTATTGTTGTTCAATAAATTCATTTTTAATTTGAACCGATGACACATTGCTAGGTTTTACAATGATTCAAAGTGTATTTATTAAATGGAGGTATTATTTTAAAAATAATTTCCTAAACCATTGTTAAAACTGTTATTTTGAAAATTAAAGAGAATTTGGCCTAATGATTGTTTAAACAAATTCCTTTGCTAACATCATTCTACTACTGTAAATATCAGCTCTGAATGACATTACATATTTCAGTAAAAATAACCCCCTGGTAATTGATTCTTGACTTTTATTCTTTAGCTTATTATGAATTGGGATTAGTCTCAGTTGTTTAATTTTCCTGCCTCTGTGCATTTGCTCAAACTGCTCTCTCTGCCTGGAATACCCTTACCTCATATGTCTATTTACATTTCAACCAATTTTTTAAGTTTCAGCCAAATTTTTATCCATGTAATGTATGCCATCTTAGTGTCTTATAATTGCAGGCATTCACTGTGTATCCACAGGCTTTTTCTCTTGTAAGATGGATTTGTAGTACAGTTCGTAGTATTTCTTCTTCCAGTATGCCTCTAGCAATTGCATTAAACATTCACTTAGTAAGACAAATTCAACTAAATGGTATGGATGGTGATTGGCTAGAAACAGAGAAAGTAGGATTTTAAATAGAGGATGATATTATAGACCCCAGTCATATCCTGTTCCATTCAAAAGAAATGCTTTTAAAGAGCATGAGTTTCTACACTGGTTCTCTAAATTGTTCTTAATCACCTGTGTCTCAGAAACTGAAATCCTGCCATCACATTAAGTTTATCCAACATGACCCCTACACACAGGCTTATGCTTGATGTGATGAGCAACCAAAAAACAATGATCTGTTCCAACACTGAAGAAAACCTAACTGGAATAGGGTTTAACGTAAAACTCAGTCTTTAATGAGGTACCTTTCTTAAAGGTTTTCTAGAAAATTTTTAACTATTTACAATTTTTCTATGACTCACTGATTTTATACTCTAACCTTCACCTTAAATGCGACTTCATTTTATCATATTATAAATTACCTCTTTGCATATCTAATTTCTCTATTAGACTACGATGTTACTGTAGGTTAGATTACTGCTTTCAATTCGCATACTCTTTTCCTCATTAACATTATTTATGCCCACTCTTGTTTGTCTTGACGGTGATCAGAGTTTACTTTTTCACTCTTTGATATTTGTCTTGATGATGGGTGGAACACAAGCAGAGACTTTAAATAACTTTTCCTTTTGTATTCTTATGATTCACCATGAGAAGCATAGGATTTAGGTAGCAACTGTTCCAAGGGGAATAAGCACTTGGAGATATCCTGAATCCAACCTGCAGGGTGGAATGGAGACATCTAATCACAGTCAACTTTGTCAAAGCCACAGCAAACAAAACTGTAGTATGTCATTATTTCCTCAACTGTGGAAAGGATGATGGTGGTGGTGGTGGTGGTGGTGGTGGTGGTGGTGGTGGTGGTGGTGGTGGTGGTGGTGTAACATCTATAGCAAAGCGTTCCTGTGTGTGTTACATGAGTTACTATGTATCTTAGAACACTGTCTGACTCATAGTAAGCACTCAATAAATGTCAGTTATTATCATCACAGTTTTAAATCATGGTTTGATCACTTTACATATAGTATCTCACTGAATATTAAAACACTTTTATGAAAGAAATATTATCATTATTTCTATTTAGCAGATGAGACACAGAGGAAGAGAGTTAAATAATGTTCTCAAGGTCACACAGCTCTTAAACGGCAAAGTGAGACTTTGAATGGAGACTTGCTGACTCTGGGGTCCACTTTTAATCACAGCCATCTTCCATATATTATTTTTACTCTGGTTTCATATTTTTAGAAACAAAAGCTAAGAACTCTATAATGCCACTTTAACCTTCTGACTCATCACACATATACCCTAAGGCAATGTGGAACAGAGCCAGCTGACTGCCACAGGGAAAAAAAGGAAATAATACAGGACAGAACAAAAATAATATCTCAAAATGTTATCCAACCATCCTAGGCTTTTTGAGTAAAAATAATGATTTTACTTTCAATTTGTTTCTAAGTGAGAACATGGCAACACTTAAAAAGTCCGTTCTCATGAATTTCCTTATCTAAATGTGGTTCTTAGGAGCTAGAACACAAGACGAAGAAACTAAGAAAAGAAGGAAAGCAAGGGATACAGCCTCTTTCCAAACTAAACTTATTAAAAATGTTTACTTATTTATACATGTAGATGTTTCTCAGTAGAATTTCAAAGTAAGTGAAGGGATTTTGTTGGAACACTATATTTTAAATTCTAATGCTTAGTTGCCCGAGAGTGGTAAGGACATTGAATTTCCCTATAGAATCAAAGATTCTGTTTTAGGTAATTTAATCCTTTATCTAATGTCAAATTAAGTAGACTAATGTTCAGCTGATAGCTGTTTTCTCATGCTATCTTGGTTCCCCAAAGGCATTGGTGGATGGGTATAGAGGAAAGAAAAGCATATACCATCTGTACTAGAATTATGGGAATTTCCACTGGAGAGAGTTTCTCCTTACATTTCAAAAAGTTATGCTGGGAAATTTGCTAAGATCTTCCTGTGGGTTAGATGGGTAGCATTATCCTTTGATAAAGAGAGAATACTGAGTTATTCTGGCAGTTGTTTTGACATTACTGGTACACTAAAATGTTTTTAATAAGACTCTTTTCCAGAAAACAGAGCTCCCTAAATTGTTAAAGGACACATAATCCAATATTTATGACATATTGCCCAAAGTTGGAAATAGAGCTCACCTGATGCCAGACCATGGCTATAGTTCACATATACATAAGTCAACAGTTGGAGAAATACAGTAAAATCGTCTTCACAGGTTAACAAGAATTGCATTCTGGGTTCTAGACAGAAATATAGTTACAAGAAAGAATTAAGCAGGATGCACTTTGGCCCATTTCCCTACAGTTGTTTCTTAACCAAAGGTCATGTAGCACTAGATAAGGAGCATTTGCAGTTCCCTCGTTCCTATTGATAGGATCTCTGCTGTTAGAATCACAAGGCTTTTATTATTATTAAGATGTTTTGCAAATCCCCAATTCCAGTGGAAAGGCTGCTGCCAACCAGTTTGAAGGCCACCCACAGTGAACCAAATCAGCATAAGAATTCAGTTTCTTCATCTCCTGGTCCCATGACTTCACTGTTTGACCAATCAATGGTCTCTACACCTTGGCCAACTACCTGTCCAAACCTCTTAAATTTCCTAACCCCAAACTCCCAAGGGAGGCAGATTAGTGGTTTCCTCTTAACCTTTTTCTCTGCTGCCACTCCGTGTCTCAGTATATTGACCTACCGTGTATTGGGAAATTAACCTGGTATGGTTACATCAATGAGGCAAGAACTCCCCAGTCTACCTTGGTTAAAGTCCACAGCTACTTATTTGGTGGTAGAAAGGAGATTTGTCCAACATTCATACACATAACTTATTATCTCTGCTATTTATTTTTGGATTTTAGGAGCTTTGGGAGTAACCTGGTAAGTGGATTACCTTGATGATCAATGTTCTCACCACGATGCCAGTGAAAATGAATGTTTGTGCATCAAGTTTAGAGACCTGGGAAGATCTATCTTTGTAAAGTTTTGAGATATCTGCTAGTTGAAAATAATTCAACAACAAAGGCATGATGTAGTCCTCATCATTCCCTCCCTTGCTAGCAGAAGAAATAAGGTGGCATTAGGTTAGATGCCAAGAGAAAAGGAAGCCAAGGCTCTGCATCTCCTTTAGTTCCCAAAATGGAATTTCCATTTGTTTGGAATTCAAATATAGTGTTGCCTTCCAAATTCTGGTAAATACATTTCAAAAACAGAAGTTAGTTTGGGGATTGATGTTGCTCAGTTCAGCATCCTGAAACATATGCTTTTACATCCCCAGATAAACCAGTACAGTCGCACCATAGCATCTATTTCAATAATTCTTTGACTTTGAGATTATCAATAGCATTTCATATTCTTTTATAATATAAAACATTACTGAAACAACAGTTTTTCTTTTGGTGGATATGTGATTATTCTGCTGAGACTTTTTGACATGTTGGTCTTTTGGCCCAAAATAACACCAAAAGAGAAAACATTTAGGTAAGCTAGCTAAAGCATAAATATCTAGAGAAGAGAAATAACACAAATATTAAAGGGAAGACATTTTGAGTAAGATTTCTAATAACAGATAAAATGACATGCTCTTGTATGCAAGGATCTCCATGACTAAAATAAAGTGAAAATGGGACTCGCAATGAAAAATATATTAGCTTACCGAGAAAGTAGAAATTATCAGAAATCTGCTCCAATTGAGGAGATTAGTAACTATCAAATTCTAAGAGGTTGTGGTTATTACCAGTTGCCTTCATCTCCCTATGATAATAGAAATATGAACTCATCTTTTTTGGTTTAATCTATCTGTGTCAATGTTTTGACACAGACAAAAT
The DNA here is from genome assembly GCF_030222135.1 of Aotus nancymaae. NCBI lineage: Eukaryota > Metazoa > Chordata > Mammalia > Primates > Aotidae > Aotus > Aotus nancymaae. The sequence goes on along the minus strand of NW_026988532.1, from coordinate 5,724,354 downwards.
CGTTGTGGTGAGAATATGAAGAGTCAGGCTATCCTTGGGATAACACTTTTCAAGTTTCCTTATTTTATTCTTTTTTACTGAATGCGGCTTACTTAGTAAGGCTGTGAAGAAATCATGTTAAGTATTGTGATCAAAAGGCCCACTCAGCTGAATTTCTATCCTGCCAGATGATGATATATTTCCATATCACTGTAAAAGATAGACTTACTCCATGGAGTAAATCCTTTCATGTCTGATAGGGGTATGCCTCTGATGGCCACTGGCTTGCTGATTTCCCTGAACCTGGCCTTGAGAAACAAGCAGCCTATGTCAATGGAATAAAACTTTTAATTAAGTCCTAGAACCTCTGTCCATTTCTTCTAGCACAGTTTGTCAAATAACTCATTTCATTTACATCAGGTGCAGGGGCTCAGGGCTATTGGGTAGAGAAGAGAAAAGTAGCAATTATCCTGTACTTGATTCAAATAGGGCAGTGATTCTCAGACCTTAGTGTGCATCCAAATCAACCGATGAAGTTGATCATGCACAGGTTGCTGGGCTCCCCTTCTAGAGTTGGTAACTTGGTAGGTCTGAGATGAAGCCTGAGTCTTCCCAGGCTGGGACTGCTAGTCTGAGGATCGCACATTATAAGAAGCACGGCAATGGAGCATATAGACGTTATTCTTAGAGTTTAAACAAGTGCTTTCCCAGTTTTGGGGCATAGACTGCTACAGTTACCTGTAAGGGAAAGAAGGGATCAGAGACCAGGAATATGTGCGTAGCCTGGGAGCCAGGGACACCCAGGCCTCTTAAGCCTGATAATTCAAGTAGAATCATGTCTAGATATTTGCCTGCATCATGAACTTATAGTTTAATATGAGTCTTATATATTCTACTTACTTTTAAAATAAGATATGATGAGAAAACATTTCAGCCATTGTATAGGTCAGAAACATTAGTGGGAATAAAAGGGGAAAAGGGTCTGGCTTGAAGCATGGGCATTTCAGGCCCTTTTCGCAGGGTTGAGGAAAAACCAGAAACAATTGCAGCATTTGTACTTGTCATTTACTAGACTTTTTGTAAATTTTCTTTCCCCCTTTCTCTTTTCTTTTTTCTCTTCCTCTTCCCCTCCCACTCACGCCCTCCCTTCCTCCCTTTTTCCTTCCCTCCTGCTCTCTCTTGTTTTCTTTCTAACACATATACATAACCAAATAAATAAGATAATTTTAGAAAGCAAACAGAAGACATATAGAAAGAAGAATATTTCAATATCCTTAAGATGTGTATTACCAAATTTCAATCATGGAAGAGAGTATGCTTAAGAAGTAAACATTTGATCTTCTTGCTCAGAAAGATTTGCTCCTTTTAGCATTCCACTGGGAGTACATTTAAAAAAATTCTCTTCCCCTGCTAAGTAGGTAACCATTTAGCTTCTGACATGAAATAGCTAATAACCATCTCTTCCCCTTCAAATGATTGAAATCGCTGTTGAAGGGATGGTTAATTTTTAATGTACTTATTTCAAAAGTTAGAATAACTTTTAAAAACTCAAGTCAGAAACTGAAACAGATGTTATCTGATGGACGGATGACATCAATTGAAATGTACTTTTTTTCTTCAAAGTGATTGATGTAATTTTCTATTAAAGTGACCTTTGCTAGAAATGTTTTCCCTTTAATGATTTCCTGTCCCTTTGGCTCAGCAGCCAGAACAGAAAAACTGGTTTAAGCCTGTTTCAGCTACTTGATGTTGAAATGGGAAGAAAAGTGGACTCAAGCAAGCATAGCTAAGGTGCCATGTGATAGCCATGGAAATCCCAACCAAGTCTTCTAGCTTCTACCATCGCAGCCCTCCTTGGTTTTCTCATTGAATAGTATCTGCTACATTCATGAAGCCGCACCACTCCCCCTGTTTACTGTCAAGCATTTGTGGTCATGTGGCTACACCCATAGAATTCCAGATGAATATGCTAACATAATCTGTACCAGGCATAGAAATATAAATATATTATAATCTAAAGAACAATGAGGCAAGGAAGAAGCTGAGATACAGATAAGAAAGGATATTTTAAAGGGATGGAGTGAGAATATACACATATAACTTGAAATAGCTTGCTATTCTTGGGTCTGCGGTTGAGAATTGTGTGTGTGTGTGTGTGTATGTGTGTGTAAATCAGCCCTTTCTAGTTTGTTATTCTTTGCCATTTTTTTGTCTGATTTTTCCTTATCTTTAGAAACTGGCTCTGGTATAAAAATTCCCCAATGTATTACTGATTGCATCTTAGAATTGCTGTTTTAATACTTGTGTTAATTTAAAAGTCATACTACTTTTCTGATCCTTGTATCGACTACCATAGAGAATGTTAGAAAAACACACCAGCATTTCCTTGGTTTGTAGATTGATTTAAATTTTAATTGTGAAGGAGGATTGTTTTCCTTTAGCATGTGATCGCTTGTAATTTTCTGTCACAAGAAGCAGAAACATTTCTGTGTTAGCATTATCTAATAGAAAGTGACCCTGACATAAAAGTCTTAGCTATTCAAATTTCTCTAGGAAATGAACAAGCAGCAGTACACAGAAACAAAAAGACCTGACTTTAAGTAATAATCGGTGATAAGTAGTTATTATGATTTATTTCACTACTTGTATGAAAAGTATCTAAAGAAAGAGTTATTTGAAAGAACATGCATAAGCTCCTCTCTTTTAAGACTTCATGCTGGATCAAAAAAATCCATGCTGCTTTTCAACACATATGTACACACATGCATAAACACACACAATCGCACATATTTCCATAGTCACTTGTTACTACCACTTTCTTAGGGATAAGAAATATCAATAATAAATAGGAAATAATGTGTAACTTTTCTCATTTGAACTTATATTTGAATTTGTTGGAAGGGCCCTTTTAGCTTTAACATTATAAACTGTACTCAGCACACCAGTCGGTCTCTATAAGTATTCATTCGTGATATTTATTTATAGGTCCTATCTGAATTTGAACATATTGAGATACAGAGTAATGAGATTAAGACATAGAATGATTTTTATGTCCATTACTTGTAGTGGAATTATTACCTGAGATTATTTCAGAAAAAGATGCACTTAATCCACAGGTCTTAAGTACAGTCCAAATTGATTTAGGCCAGTTGAGTTAATTTCAAATTGCTCTAAAATGAAATAAAAGCAACGATTTTGTTGCAGGAGGATCTGGAGTTTGACATACATATATATCTGTAAAATCAGCCAAAAAAAAAAAAAACTCCTGGATAATGTAAGAATAATTACAAATATTTTTGCTCATAAGCGATAGGAAGAGATTTTTTTAAAAAAGGAATAATTACAAATAAACAAAAGTAGGGGAGAGAAAATGTGAAAAAGATTATAAAGTGGAATTAAATTTTCCCTGGGTCTCCAAATATCTCTACACATATATGTCTGACCCAGTATACTACATGATCCTGGGTTGCCACTCTTCCCTTTCCCCAGGAAAGGGAATATTATGTCAAATATATTATGTCAAAACCTCTTCTATTTTTGACAAGACATCATGCTTGATACTTTGGTTATCCATGTAAACTGAGTAAAGTGAGTGGTGTGGTATTTCTCTAACAAGTCCAACTGGCTTGTGCTGTTGAGGATGGAGAAATTGCTATTACTCTCAACCTTTCTCTGGTTTGTAGCTGGACGACATTCAGTAGACACCAAAGAGGTCTGTTTGGAGGTGAAGGATGCTTCCCGTTGAACACCTTTCTTTCCAGAAAATAGAATTCTCATGGATTAATAGCAATGCTGAGTTCAAAATCTTTAAAAACAAATTATAAATGATATATATGTAATTTTCTGTAAATATTTTACATCTCTCTCTATATATATTTTTTTGAGATAGAGTTTTGCTCTTGTTGCCCAGACTGGAGTGCAATGGTGCAATCTTGACTCACTGCAACCTCCACCTCTCAGGTTCAAGCTATTCTCTTGTCTCAGTCTCCCGAGTAGCTGGGATTACAGGTACATCACCACACTCAGCTAATATTTGTATTTTTAATAAAGACAGGGTTTTATCATATTGGTCAGGCTGGTCTTGAACTCCTGACCTCAGATGATCTGCCCACCTCAGCCACCCAAAGTGCTAAGATCACAGGCGTGAGCCACCGCACCCAGCTACATTTCTATACTTTTTATTATATATTTTAATCTTTTGACTCTGTGCCTTGTATTGTTTGGAGTATTTTATTGCATAATTCACTGAAAATCATAGATTCCACTTTAAATAACATTTTATTTTTAACAGAAAGCTTTAAAATTCAAACTGTTTAGCTAGCACATTTGGGCATTTTCCAGGGATAAATTCAGTGAAATTTAAATAAATTAGACACTTAAAAATTATTTGGAAATAAATCATATCAACTCTAACAACATATTAAATCAGAGATTCATCTTACAAACATAAATATTTTTCCTGCCTATTTCACAACTGAGCTGCAGAGCTTAGTGCATAGTCATACTGTTTACTGATCTGAAAATCTTTGAGTTGCAAATGAAGAACCTGTTTTTCCACAGGTCCAAGAAGGAGAGAACACTATTTAAAAAAGGCAATCTTTATTTCTGCACAAATAACTCTGCCAAGGCCAGGCATATTACCAAGACACCAAAGTTGAAAGTGGAGATCATGCTAAGCTATCTTATTCATGCTGATGTATGATCTAATTTCAAGCTTTTCACTTTGTAAAAGTTCTTGTTTCAAGGAAACCAATTCTCACTGCCTACACCCTATTTTTATCTCTGAAATAAATAAAAAAATGCAGGATACCCTTGGAATGAAATTTTTTCTTATTAGGAGCTGCCTCTGCCCTTCTTTAAACCACAATTGCATATTATCACTTATCAATAAATCATTTCAGTGACTTCCGTCACCCCATCTCAGGCTGGAAAGTCACACTTCCTCTGATCTCACAAACCTCTTAGGTTACTTCTTTAATGTATGTCAGGTGTATCTATACATCAAATGACATTTCAAGAGCTCCGAAGATCTCATTAGTGTTTTAAAATAGCTGAGTTCTACATTACTGTAAAAGAGAAAAAAGATGCAACTTAAGCGACTATGTATTTACCCTAGGTATTTATATGTTTACCTCTCTGCCCTGTAGACCGTGAGCTCCTTTGGAATGGGTCTCTGCTTAATTATCTTTTGTTTTAACACTCTCCTTTGGTGAAATGCCTTGAACAAACTAGATTATCAGCAAATTTTGAATTGAACTTCGAAATTTCTAGAAACACATGTTTTATCTACCTCCCACCCCCATTCTATGCCATGGAATGTGGACAGAAGGAAGAGCAAAGGGGAAGAAGATCTCAAGGACAGCATCAAGAAATGTGTGGAAATAGGTATGGTTTCCCTTAGCTTCCCTTCTCCCTCATCACACACACACACACACACACACACACACACACACACCCCTCTACCTTGCTCATGTTCACTTATAATCCAATATTAATATTAATACTAACTTTAAATCCTGTGCTTTACTTGCTTTATTTAAACTACTTGCCCTACCTGGTGAGATAGTATTAGAAATCTGATTTGTTAAATTATCTAATGTCACAATTCTAAGTGGCAGGAGTGGAATTGAACATTGTGTTTATATGTCATTTCTTTTAAAGAGAAAGATGAAGATCTTGCTATGTTATTTGGGGTGGCCTTGATTTCCAGGAATCAAATGATATTGTCAACTTAGCGTCCCGATTAGCTGGAGCTACAGGCTATTATTGTGTCTTCTTTTTTCTCAAAGGTGAGATAGCTCTCCTCGTCATTCTACCTGTCCGGCTGTCTCTGAAACTCCTCTCCTCTCTTTCTCTCTAATCTTACTCTCTCTTTTACTACGATCACGCCAACATTTAAACTTCCTCATTCTATTGTCATTTTTTTTTTCTCCTAAGCATTCTCATTTCTCTGCTATCCTAAATTTGGCTACCTTGACTTTGTGTCTCTTCGTAGTTACAATATTTTTTTTTTTTTTGAGATGGAATTTCGCTCTTGTCACCCAGGCTGGAGTGCAATGGCGCGATCTCGGCTCGCTGCAACCTCCGCCTCCTGGATTCAGGCAATTCTCCTGCCTCAGCCTCCTGAGTAGCTGGGATTACAGGCATGCACCACCATGCCCAGCTAATTTTTTGTATTTTTAGTAGAGACGGGGTTTCACCATGTTGACCAGGATGGTCTCCATCTCTTGACCTCGTGATCCACCCGCCTCGGCCTCCCAAAGTGCTGGGATTACAGGCGTGAGCCACCGCGCCCGGCCGAGACCAGTTATCTTATTACCACCTGACCTCTACTTCTAAGTTCGCTCATGAACATCTCTTCTACATACCATTTAAACTGGTGATTTCTTGCATTCTGTTCCCACAGCCTACCACTCTTCTTACTTTAAATGTTTTATCTCCTAAGAGATCATCCTCTACTCTTTTACTGAACCCATTTCCAATATGCATGTGAGACACACATGTAGGTACTGAGAGAGATACTGGACGTAGATATTGGATAGGAGATCTATAGCCTATATTTCCCAAGGGGCGATCTAACTTCTTGCTATGTATTTCCAGTCAGACACTGCATATTCCTAGCCCAAGATTGCAAAAACATTACTATTTAATAGGCTATTTTTGAGAAAATGTATAATTTTTTCTTCCATATTTTCTTATTTCCCCACATCTCACAGCTTTGTAAAAAGCATCACTGTACACCTAGGCTTCCAGTTTTCCATTTCCAATTGAATCTTATCCATCACCCATCACATACAATTAATTGCCGAATCTATTTGATCTGAATTGTTTCTGAATTGTTAATTGTTCTGAAACCTATTTCCTATTTTGCATGAACTATCTAATACCGAGTTCAAGCAGACTTTTGTTCTCATTAGCATGAAATAGTGAAATACCAAAATAACGTAACTTTACCTTCTGTATGTCCCTTTTTCCCCACTTCATCAGCCAATTCATCTTTCATCTTGTAGCCAGAGTGAGCTCTCAAAAATAAAGCTAGTTCATATCACTCTTTTACAGAAAACTCTTATTTTAATTTTTGTGAGTACCTAATAGATGTATGTATTTTTTGGTTACATGAGATATATTTATTCAGGCTTGCAATATATCATAATTACATCAGGGTAAATGGGGTATCCATCACCTCAAACATTTTGTGTGTGTATGTTACAAACAATCCAGTTTTACACATTTTGTTATTTGAAAAAAAAGTATGATTAAATTATTAGATTAAATTATTATTAAATTATAATCACCCTATTGTGCTAGAAAATACTAGGTCTTATTCATTCCTTCTACTATTTTTTGTATCAATTAACTATCCCAACTTCTCCCCCACTTCCACCCACTACCCTTCCCAGTCTCTCATTACCATTCTTGTACTCACTGTCTCTATGAGTTCAATTATTTAAATGATTCGCTCCCACAAATAAATGAAAAAATGTGAAGTTTGTCTTTCTGTGCATGGCTTATTTCACTTAACAAAATCACCTCAAGTTCTATGCATGTTGTTGCAACTAACAGGTTCTCATTCTTTTTTGTGTGGCTGAATGGTAATCCACTGTGTATATGTACCCTATTTTCTTTGCAATTTGTAAATGAACACTTACATGGCATCCAAATCTTGACTGTAGTGAATACTGCTGCAATACACAGGAGAGTGACTATATCTCTTCAATGTACTGATTTCCTTTCTTTTAGGTATATACCTAGGAGTGAGATTGCTGGATCGTATGGTAAGCTCTACTTTTAGTTCTTTGAGGAACCTCCAAACCGTTCTCTACAGTGGTTATACTAATTTACATTCCTATCACCAGTGTACAATGGTTGTCTTTTATCCACATTCTCACCAGCATTTGTTATTGCCTTCCTTTTGGATAAAAGCCATTTTAACTGGGGTGAAATGATATCTCATTGTAGTTTTAATTTGCATTTCTCTTATGATCAGTAATGTTGACCACCTTTTCATATACCTGTTTTCCATTTGTATCTGTTCTTTTGAGAAATGTCTAATGAATCTTTTGCCCATTTTTTAAATAATTGAATTATTAATTTTTTCTATTGAGTTATTTGAGGTCCTTATATATTCTGGTTATTAATTCCTTGTCAGAGGGGTAGTTTGCAAATATTTTCTCTCATTTGTGGATTGTCTCTTCACTTTGTTGATTGTTTCTTTTGCTGTGTGGAAGCTTTTTAACTTGATGTGATCCCATTTGTCCATTTTTGCTTTGGTTGCCTGTAGTTGTGGGGTATGGCTCAAGTAATCTTACCCCAGTCCAACGTCATTGAGAATTCCCCAAAGTTTTCTTGTCATAGTTTCATAGTTTGAGGTCTTAGATTTAAGTCTTGAATCCATTCTGATTCCATTTTTGTATATGGCAAGAGACAGGGGTTTAGTTTATTTCTTCTGCATATGAATATCCAGTTTTCCCAGTATCATTTAATGAAGAGATTGTTCTTTCACCAGTGTACGTTCTTGGCACTTCTATCCAAAATGACTTCACTGTAGATGGGTAGATTTATTCATGGATTCTCCATTCCATTCCTCTGTTTTATGTGTCTATTTCTATGCCTACTGTTTTGGATACTATGAGTCTGGAGCACAATTTGAAGACAGGTAATGTGATGCTTCCGGTTTTGTTATTTTTGCTTAAAATAGCTTGGCTCTTCTAGATCTTAGCGATTCTTTACAAATTTTGGGTTTTTTTTTTCTATTTTTGCAAAAAATGTCATCGGTATTTTGCTGGTATTGCACTGAATCTGTAGACTGCTTTGGAAGTATGGACATTTTAACAATATTGATCCAGCCAATCTATGAACCTGGTATATCTTACTGTTTTTTGCTGTCCTCTTCAAGTTCTTGCATCAGTTCTTGATGGTTCTCATTGTAGAGATCTTTAACTTCTTTGGTTAAGTTAATTCTTAGGTTTTAATTTTATTTGTAGCTGTTATAAATGAGATTACTTTCTCGAGTTCTTTTTCAGGTTGTTTGCTGTTAGCATAGAGAAATATTAGTGATTTTTGAATGTTGATTATTTATTCTGAAACTTGACTGTATTTATTTATCAATTCAAATAGTTTTTTAGTGGAGACTTTAGGTTTTTCCAAATATAAGATTGTTTCACCTGTAAATAGGATGATTTGACTTCTTCCGCTTTAATTGAATGCCACTTTATTTCTTTCTCATGTTTGATTTCTCTAGCTAGGACTTTCAGTACTATGCTGAATAACAATGGCAAAAGTGGGCATCTCTGTAACATTCCCAATATTAGAGGAAAGTCTTTCAGTTTTTTCTCCACTCAGTTTGATACTAGCTATGGGTCTGTCTCATATGGCTTTTATTATATTGAGATATATTTATTCTATCCCCAATTTTGTTAGAGTTTTTATCATGAAGGGATGTTGAATTTTATCAAACGCTTTTTCAGCATCAACTGACATGATCATAAGGTTTTTGACATTAATTCTTTTGACATCATGTATCACATTAATTGATTTGCATATTTTGAACCATCCTTGCATCTCTGGGATAAAGCCCACTTGATCATGATGGATGATCTTTGTAATGTATTATTTAATTTAGTTTGCTAGCATATTGTTGAGGATTTTTGCATTAATATTCATCAGGGATGTTAGCCTGTAGTTTTCTTTATTTGATGTGTCTTTTTCTGCTTTTTTTAAAAATTGTATTTTAAGTAGTCTGGGATACATGTGCAGAACATGTAGGTTTGTTACATAGGTATACATGTGCCATGGTGGTTTGAGGCAGCCATAACCCATCATCTACATTAAGTATTTCTCCTAATGCTATTCCTCCTCTAGCTCGCCACCCCCCGACAGACTCCAGAGTGTGATGTTCCCCTCCCTGTGTCCATGTGTTCTCATTGTTCAACTCCAACTTATGAGTGAGACATGCAGTGTTTGGTTTACTGTTCCTGTGTTAGTTTGCTGAGAATGATAGTTTCCAGCTTCATCCATGTCCCTGCAAAGGACATTAACTTATCCTTTTTTATGGCTGCATAGTATTCTATGGTGTCTATGTGCCACATTGTCTTTATTCAGTCTATCATTGATGGCCATTTGGGTTGGCTGCAAGTCTTCACTATTGTGAATAGTACTGTAATAACATACGTGTGTGTGTGTGTCTTTATAACAGAATGATTTATAATCCTTTGGGTATATATCCAGTAATGGGATTGCTGGGTCAAATGGTATTTCTTGTTCTAGATCCTTGAGGAATCACCACCCAGTCTTCCACAATGGTTGAACTAATTTACACTCCCACAAACTGTGTAAATGCATTCCTATTTTCCATATCCTCTCCAGCATCTGTTGTTTTCTGACTTTTTAATGATTGCCATTCTAACTGGCATGAGATGGTATCTCATTGTGATTTTGATTTGCTATTCTTTAATGACCAGTGATGAGCTTTTTTTTAAATATATTTGTTGGCCACATAAATGTCTTCTTTTGAGAAGTGTCTGCTCATATCCTTCCCTCACTTTTTAATGAGGTTTTTTTTTTCTTGTCTGGTTCAGGACAGGTCCAGGAATGCTGTCCCAGAGCTAAGATCTGGATTAAGGACCCCAATTGCCCATTTGGTACTCTACCCCACTGTGACTGAGCTGGTATCTAAGGTGCAAGGCAAAGTCTGCTTTACTTTTCCCTCTTCTTTTCTGAAGCAGGAGTCTCTCACTGTGTCCACTACAGTGAATCAAAATGTGCTGGTTCTTACCTGAAGCCAGTAAATCTGAGTCCCACCAATGGTCCATGGTATACTATCTGGGTATCAGTATTGATTCTTCAGTGCCCAAGGTATCTTCAGTCAAAATCCATCACTCTTTAGTCCATGATGGATTTTGCCATGACTGAGTCCTTTTTTTCAAGGAAGTGGGCTCCCTTCTGGCCTAGAATGTGTCTGATAATATCTGGGAGCTAGAACTTGGAATGAGGGCCTAATAAACCTGACTGGTGCTCTGTCTTCCTGTAGCTGACTGGTCTCCAAGATGCAAGACAGATTCCTCCTTACTATTCCCTTTCCTCTCTTCAAGGAGAAGGAAGAGGTCTGTTTTGGAGCCACAGGCTATGTTACCTGGGGTTGGGGGATGGGTAATGCAAGAGCTTCCTTATTTGCCCCTGCTGGTGTCTCAGTAGGTCACAACACCCTACTAATATATGATACATATATATCTGGCCAGAATTTCTAATACTATGTTGAATAGAAATGGTAAGAGAGGGCATCCCTGACTTGTGCCAGTTTGCAAGGGGAATGCTTCCAGCTTTTGTCCATTTAGTATGACATTGGCTATAGGTTTGTCATAAATGACTCATTATTTGAGCTATATTTCTCCAATACATAGTTTATTGAGAGTTTTTAATATGAAGGAATGTTGAATTTTATCAAGGATCTTTTCTGCATTTATTGAGATAATCGTGGTTTTTGTCTTTAGTTCTGTTTATGTAATGAATTACATTTATTGACTTGTGTATGTTTAACCAGCCTTGTATCCCAAGGATAAAGCCAACTTGATTATAGTGGATATGCTTTTTTTTTCTTTTTTGACAGAGTCTCACCCTGTTGCCCAGGCTGGAGTACAATGCCACAATCTCAGCTCACTGCAACCTCTGCCTCCTGAGTTCAAATGATTCTCCTGACTCAGCCTCCCAGTAGCTGGAATTACAGGTGCCTGCCACCACACTCAGATAATTTTTGTGTTTTTAGTAGAGATGGAGTTTCACCATGTTGGCCAGGCTGGTCTTGAACTCCTTAAGTTGTGATCTGCCCACCTTGGCCTCCCAAAGTGCTGGGATTATAGGTGTGAACCACTGCGCCTGGCCGGTTTGCCAATATTTCATTGAGAATTTTTGCATCAATGTTCATCAGGGATATTGGCCTGAAGTTTTCTTTTTTTATTGTATCTCTGCCACATTTTGGTGTCAGGATGATGCTGGCCTCAAAAAATTAGTTAGAGAGGAGTCCCTCCTTTATAATTGTTTGGAATAGTTTCAGAAGAAATGATTAACGGCTCCTCCTTCTACCAGTGATAGAATTCAGCTGTGAATCCACTGGGTCCTAGGCTTTTTTTGCTTGTTAGGCTATTTATTACTGCCTCAATTTCAGAACTTGTTATTGGTCTATTTAGGGATTCAACTTCTTCCTGGTTCAGTCTTGGGAGGGTGTTAGTACCCAGGAATTTATCAATTTCTTCTAGACTTTCTATTTTATTTGCATAGAGATATTTACAGTATTCACTGATGGCTGTTTGTATTTCTGTAGGGTCACTGTTGATATCCTCTTTATTTTTTTTTATTGTGTCTATTTGATTTTTCTCTTTTCTTTATTAGCCTAGCTAGTGATATATTTTATTAATTTTTTCAAAACACCAGGTCCTGGATTGACTGATGTTTTTGAAAAGTATTTTGTATCTCTATCTCCTTCAGTTCCACTCTGAGCTTAGTTATTTTTTGTCTTCGGTGAACTTTGGGGTTTGCTTGCTCTTGGTTCACTAGTTCTTTTAGTCTTGATGTTAGCATGTCGGTTTGAGATTTTTCTGGCTTCCCGATATGGGCATTTAGTGCTATAAATTTCTCTATTATCATTGCTTTAGCTGTGTCTCAGAGATTCTGGAATAGTGTCCATTAAGCAGCTTCAACAAAGTCTCAGGATACAAAAATCAATGTTCAGTCACAAGCATTCCTATATGACAACAACAGACAAGTGGAGAACCAAATCGTGAATGAACTCCTATTCATAATTGCTACAAAGAGAACAAAAAACCTAGGAATACAGCTAACAAGAGAAGTAAAGGACCTCTTCAAGAATAACTACCAACTCCTGCTCAAGGAAATCAGAGTGGACAAAAACAAATAGGAGATCATTCCATGCTCATGGAGAGAAAGAAATCAATATTGAGAAAATGGCCATAGTGCCCAAAGTAATTTATAGATTAAACGCTATTCTCATTAAATTACCATAGAAATTCTTCACAGAATTAGAATAAACTATTTTAAAATGTGTATGGAACCAAAAAAGAGCTTATGCAGCCAATACAATTCTCTAGAACAAAGCTGGAGGCATTATGCTACCTGACTTCAAATACGCTATAAGGATACAGTAACCAAAAGCATGGTACTGGTACAAAAACAGACAAATAGAAAATGGAACTAAATAGAGAACTCAGAAATAAGACTGCACATCTACAACCATCTGTTCTTTGATAAGCTTAACAAAAGCAAGTACTGGGGAAAGGATTTGCTATTTAATAAATGGTGCTGGGAAAACTGGCTAGCCACATGAAGAAAATTGAAATGGGACCACTTCCTTACATCTTATATAAAAATTAAGATGGATTAAAGACTCAAATGCAAAGCCCAAAACTATTAAAACCCTAGAAGAAAATCTGGGTAATACCATTCAGGACATAGACATGGGCAAAGAGTTCATGACTGAAATCTCCAAAAGCAATTGCGACAAAGGCAAGGTTGACAAATGGGATGTAATTAAACTAAAGAGCTTCTGCACAGCAAAAGCAACTATCATCAGGGCAAACAGACAGCCTAGAGAGTGGGAGAAAATTTTTGCAATCTATCCATATGACAAAAGTCTAATATTCAGAATCTACAAAGACCTCACACAGATTTACAAGCAAAAAACAAACAATCCCATTAAAAAGTGGGCAAAGAAAATGAATAGACATTTCTTAAAAGAAGATATTCGTGTGGTCAACAAACGTATGAAAAAATGCTCAATATTGCTGATAATTAGAGAAATGCAAATCGTAACCCCAATGAGATATCATCTCACACCAGACAGAATGGCAGTTATTAAAAAGTCAAGAAACAAGAGATATTGGTGATATGGCAGAGAAATAGGTATCTTTGTACACTGTTGATGGGAATTTAAATTAGTTAAACTATTGTGGAAGATGGTGTGGAAATTCCTTAAAGACCCAGAGGCAAAAATAACATTTGACCCAGCAATCCTGTCACTGGTACATACCCAAAGAAATATAAATCATTTTATTATAAAGGTACATGCACTTGTATGTTCCTTGCAGCACTGTTCACAATAGCAAAGACATGGAATCAACCCAAATGCCCACATATACACCATGGAATACTATGCAGCCATAAAAAGGAATGAGATTATATCCTTTGCAGGGCCATGGATGGAGCTGGAAGCTATAATCATCAGGAAACTAATGGAGGAATAAAATACCAAACATCACATGTTCTCACTTATAAGTGGGAGCTGAACAATGAGAACACATGGACACAATAAGGGAACATGGGGCCTGTCAGGGATGGAGGGCTCCAGAGAGGAGGGCAAGCATTAGGAAAAACAGCTAATGCATTCTGGGCTTAATACGTAGGTGATGGGCCGGTAGGTGCAGCAAACCACCATGGCACACATTAACCTATATAACAAACCTACACATCCTGCACATGTACTCTGGAACTTAAAATTTAGAATTCAAATTTAAAAGAAGAAAAAAAAAACCACACAGATATAATCTCATTCAGTGAGAAAATTTAGAGTTTTGAAAATTTGCTTTCTTTCTCCCACATATTTTCAGAAACCTACTGATTCTATGTCCACAGTGCTTCTTTCAGTCACCCGGTTTCAAAAATGGGGATAGTGATATCTGTCTCAGAGAGTTAGTAGGATAGTTGCATAAGATAACTTATGAAGTTTCTGGCCCTGAGCTTGGTGAAAATGAAGTAGGCAATAAAAACACATCTCTTCTTCCTCTTTTCCATTCTGGTCCCATGTGTCTTCTGTATTACTCAGAAGAATATTGCCATACTGTCCTCAGTGGTCTCTCATTCTCTATCTGCTTTTGCCATTCACTGTCTACTCTGCTTTTTGGGGAAAAAAAATGAGCTAATGACAGGGCCACTGGAAAGGTCAGGGTGCTAATCCCCCAAAAATCTTTATTAATAAAATCTGTAATAAGATTTAATTTATATTTTGAATGTTAGATGAAAGACACGAGACAATTGTGAAATTCTGGTCCAAGCCATTTTCATGACATTTGAAAATATGCATTGTGGTCCTGGTTCAATCTATGCCCAATGCTTTCTTCTTAATAACATGCTCGGAGAGCCCTTTCCTACACATTAGTTAGAATTAGCATCAACTTCCTTACTCTCTTTGTTGAGGTAAGAGAAAGTATGTAAGTCATTCCTAGTTGAATGTTTACTCTAATTAGGAACAATTTCTTTAAAAGAAAGTGGAACTGTTACTGTATACAATTTAGAAATCTTAAAAGTAAGTTTTTAAATCATTATAAAATATTATAATCCTGTACAATTTCTTTGTGTCTATTGTTCATGCAACAAAACACCTTCAAATAGGGCAATGACTAGAGTTGATAATATTATATTCTGCCGCAACCCATTCAAAGCTCCCTCTCTCCAAAGAAGCCTTTGTTTCCACGGGCAACAAAGCCGTAATGGCATACTGATTCCTAAGCACTCAGATTGACTTGCATGCTCCGAGGTAAACAGTTGCCTGCACCATACAAATACTGAAAGCAAAACTCTCTTGGTAAAAGACCTGACCGGCATGAATTGAGGGGTAAACTACAGGCTGCTCCAAAAAGCCTGCCTCCAACAGCTCCCTGATAAAGCTTCCCAGAGAGAGTGCTATATGCCCTGTGGTTTCAGTAATTTCTACCACTTAGGGATAGGAGTTCTTGTCAGATATTTGCAGCTTTTACAGTGGTTTGACATACAATAGAATGGCATTAATGTCATCATTGCCCTTCACAATCCGGGGAGAACACCATGTCTAGCAAATTTGTTTGTTTCTAAATCAAGGTAAGCTGAAGGAATTTGTTCATCCTTTAAAACCAATAGTTTGGGGCATACGTATGTATAATCACACGTTCATGGGTATAAACAAATGTGGGAGTAATTATCTTAACATCACTTTCACAGTTAATTCTTTTCCTGTGTCTTTTACAGGTTCCAATGTGTTCTATTGTATGATGTTAGGCTATTTCCAAAGAGTTTGATAATAATTGCAAAATTCAGGTGATCTCAGCAATATTGTTTTAAAAATGTAGGTAATCAGAATAACAGCTTGTTCAACCTGGAGGTTTTCCTCATTTTTCTTTCAACAAAATGTTCAAGTGAGAAAGTAAAGATAACAGATCTGGAGGAAGAGATTCCTAGAATGTGGTGATGTTGACTTTATGTGACTACTTCCAGATATAAGACAGTTTACTCATGTTATGAACATTGTACCTCTTCCAGAAGCACTGACTACTTAAGAATGTTTTTGTCCCATCCTGGTGGTGCATTTGTTCTGTGAAGAGACGAAGCATGACATAGAGCTCCCTATTGTATTACCATCCGCCAGCATAACTTGCCACTTAAATATGGCACTTAGTAAGACTTGTTGAAAGATTGGAATGTAAGTTAACAGAAGCATATTCAGAAACACTAAAAGAATTAAACCACACAGCATACACTAGAGCGAGAGATGCATAAACCAGTATGTAAAACATGTAAGTGTTGTGCTAGAAATATCCACTCATCTAGGATTCTGCCTCTCATATCTCAAAACATATCAAAATAGCGAACTTACGTTCAGCAATAATAGTATCCTACATTTGTGCAATTGTTTATGAAGTACATTGCCTTAGGTGATCTTCACCACTATACTATGGGTTCAGGAGAAAATTCATTTAATGGTATATACAGTGAGTACAAGTTAAGGAAATTTGAATTATTTCCCTAAGGTTACAAGAAAGCTATTCAAGTCCTCTGAATTCTTTCTTAGTACTCTTTCTATTAGTCCCCTGCCTTCTTAGATTCTGAGTAAGAGAAAAGAGGATGAAGGCTTTAGAATGCAGAGATAAGACAGCAGAGTCATCTAGCTGCAGATGGTCATTTAGCCACACAGAATTCAGATAAAATGCATTCAAAATTTGTGGAAGACTCATCCATTTAGAGAATCGTAGATTTATTGACAGATTTAGACCATGCTGCCAAATTGTTAAATGAGAGATACTAATAGAAACATGATTTTAGGCAGTTAATGCCAATATATTAATTACAAACATTTGTAAAATGTTTTAAAACTTAAAGACCTTTACTATTGATTATCTTATTTGATATTCACACAACTCATAATTGGGAGTCATTGAAACTGGGCTACACTTTCAGTGGACTCTATGTGCTGTGATCTTTTTCACTCCTAAGCTTATTGGCCAAACATCCTGAAGGCCTTGGCAGTACTGCCAGTGTGCTTTACAACCATAGCTAAGTCCCTAGCTGGGCCTGTTTAACTTCCAGCAGATCTATGGACACTGCCTGCAGGGAGCTCTCTGAAGCAAGCTCTCCAATTCCATTAGAGACAGACCACAACAGTTCTAATCCACCACATTTAATGGTTGATCAGTTCTAATCCACCACATTTAATGGAAGAGTATTCATTCAATATTTCTTGAACATTTTCTACCTGCCAGGTACTATATGGTGCTGGCTTTCTTTAAAACAATGAAAATGAGTCTCTACTCTCAACCAGATTATCAACCACACAACAGTATCTTTATCTTTCTATATAAAGAAGAGAACATAAGGCTACATCAATTAAGAAATATCTTAAGCAAAATTTCTAAAGAATGAGTTTGCTGAATGAAGTCATAACTGGTGATGTTATTATTAGATTACTTATCACCTAAATTATTTTTCACAGGAATTCAAATTTAGTCTCAGGTGTTAGAAGAATATTTTATTTAAAGTTACAGTTTAATGTCTTCTGTAAGTATTTGGGACTTTTTTTCTACTGGTTAAAATAGTTTATTTTGGTTTCTTAGGAGTGTTTATAACTGCAGGATTGATATTTCTGTTAGTCTGTTAGGTTTTTCTCCTCAAACAGATAATCTGGTTTCAGATTAACCTTCTCTTTTCCATGAGGTGAAAAGTTGATTTTGTAATATTTCTGCTTGTACTATTTTATATATTAAAACTTCAAAGCCCATTTTAAAAATCCATCTGAAGTAATATAATGCAAAGAGAAAAGGAATATGGGCTTCAGCCTCAGTCAGACAAGATTTTGAATCTCAGTTTCATTGTTGAGTATTTATATTTACTTTGGGGAGTCAATTTGCTTCGCTTCTCTGGCATTCAATTTCTTCACCTGTAAATAGATGTAAGAGTTTCTGTCTTTAGGTTTTATTAAGAGCTATAAGGCAAATATCAAAATGGTTACTAAGAAAAATTTATAAAACCAACAGTTGTTATAATCCTTGTCACAGTTATCTTTCTAATTCTTTAGTGGCCCTTATATTGACTGATAAAGGCAATTCACAGACTGATGTTTTTAAGCATTTGTAGAATTAAATCTTAAGCCTGATCCCCAAAGAATAGACAAAGCATCAAAACACATGTGTATTCCTCTGTTATGCATGCTTTGCCTATATACTTTCAATAACCCTGTCTCACAATTGGCTTTTGTGTAGCTAAAACAAATATTGATTATTCATTATTGTATTCAACTGATTAATAAACCTGTAAAATTCATTGATAAAACATCTGATTAATAGATTAAAACTTCAAGAACTGAAAGTATTTTTAGGTAATGTTAAACATTTAAATGCTATTACAGATGAATATTGGAGCAGTGTAAACAGGGTTCTTGCTTGGTTTCAAATAGTTTTCCTAGGACTTCCTGAGATTCAATAAAAGTTTTAAATATAATACTATACTCTTATGTGCCAGCATTATACGCTTACGTGCCAGACTTATAATATGTAGCTACAGTGAGAGCTGAGAAATATTCATTTGTTTAATGTGTATAAAATGCCTATTTTGTGCCAGGTACTCTGCTAGGCACTGTGGAAACAGTGGTGACTAAAAACAGACAAAGTCTCATTCACTGAATTTTAGACTATAAACCACACTTCACCTGCCGGGTCTCTGCAGCATCAACCAGCTCTGTAGGCCATTACTAACTGAACCAGAGGTCAAGAGACTTGACACAAACAGCCATTCAAAGCATCTCTCTTGAAAATGAAAACAAGCAGCATCAAAATTCAAGCTAGTTGAGCCAGGCAAATGGACTTTGGCTCACTCCTGGAGAGGCTGCTTAGGTTAGCACTTCACTACAAATTCTCATGGGCTCTGGTGGTTTCCGGTGTAGGAACTGAGAGACACTTCAGTGTCCTACCTGGAGGTATGTCTGGCAGTTGTGATATCTGGCACAGACAGAGCTGTAATTCCAGAACTGGAGTAGACGAGCCATGCCCTGCTGATGGTGGACATAATGGACTCCAGAATCCAAGTGGAAATCAGTTTTTGGACACCTCTGTGTAGAGAATCAGGTTAAGAGCATGTTCCCACGCTTGTCATGGCTTCACCAACAACATCATGCTTGAGCCGAGAAAATAAAACACCTTGAGGAGAACTTGAAGGCTTCCACAGTCCCCAGCATCCATTGCTTGAGACAACGCAATTACTGTCAGCTGCTTTCAAGAACTGTCCAGCTTTTGCTGCGAACATTGAAGAGAAACAAGTACAGCATTTCTAAATCTCTGCATTCCTTTTTCCTGTGACTTGATGAATGTGGTTTATTTTGTTGCAAGAGTGAGTTTGAAGAACTATTCTAATAAAGAAATGGCACTTTTGTCCAATGGCATAAATATTTTTGCACACTTAATTTATGGAAGAAAAAGCAATGTCATCTGAGGAGGATCATACACTGATCCAGTGAGATGCCTGGGACTGCTTAATCTTCATCTTTCAGTTTTGTTGGGCTAACCTAGTCTACTATCACTGCATCTGCTCTTAAATTTAAGCTGACTTAAAGCAATCCATATTTTGCAACCCCTCTTGCCACCAAAAAATATCTAAAGTAATATATCAAACAATAGTAAATAAAAATCTGTAATATCCAATTATGTTCTGTACAATATTTACTAATTAAGTGTTTTAAATTTGGTTATATTCATCTTTAAAATGGTTTATCAAATTTTAAAAATGCATTCTTGCTTCCTGTGTTCATAGCATTCGGTGTGTCTAATGTCCTAGGCTTTGTTGGAGATTATGAACCTGGCTACTAACATATATGTCAGGAAGCTCACAGTCCTTGTGAATTTAAACTCACTTTGTACCCGGAGAGGTCAATGAGCATGAAGTTCTTTTCAGTGACTTAATTTTTTTTTTTTTTTTTTTTTTGAGATGGAGTCTCTCTCTGTCGCTCAGGCTGAAGTGCAGTGGCACAATCTCAGCTCACTGCAACCTCTGCCTCCCACGTTCAAGCAATTCTCCTTCCCCAACCTCCTGAGTAGCTGGAATTACAGGCATGTGCCACCACACTCAGCTAATTATTTTGTATTTTTAGTAGAGGTGAAGTTTCACCTTGTTGGCCAGGTTGGTCTTGAACTCCTGACCACAGGTGATCTGCCCACCATCCCAAAGTGCTGGGATTACAGACATGAGTCACCGTGCTTGGCCCAGTGACTTGATTTTTATTATAATTAGGAACTCGGTCTCCTTCTTAAAGTAACTTATAGGTTTTGAGAGCATGCTAGCTAAAAAAAAGTTATTTAAATATTACAGTAAGATACTAACCATTGACTAATACCAATTCCCATCACTTCATAACCTCTTCGTCTACTTTAATTTTCTTCATCATATTAATCACAATACAACTTCTTTACATATCTTATTTATTATAGTTTTCCCCAAACTAGATAGTTAGCTGCAAAATAGCAGGGGCTTTGTCTAGTCTGCTCCTGTCCAGATTACCAGCATCTGAATTGGGCTCTATAGTCTTAAACACTCAATTGTTATCTGTCTAATGAATAAGTGAATAGGTAATATGATTAGGCTCACATACTGGTATTAATCAGGCTTGGATTCAAATACTAGCTTGTCAGTTATTTGCTATACAAATTGGGAAAACTAGTTAACTGCTCTAGGGTACCATTTTCTTATCTGTTGATGTGGTGTGGCTGTGTAGCTCCCATAATCATTTCATGTCATGGGAGAGACCCGGTGGGAGGTAATTGAATCATGGGGGTGGTTACCTCCATGCTGTTCTCATGATGGTGGGTGAATTATCACGAGATCTGATGGTTTTATAAAGGGCTTTTTTCACACTTCACTCTGCACTTCTTGCTGGCACCATGTGAGAAACTATGTGTTTGCTTCCCCTTTCACCATGATTGTAAGTTTCCTGAGGCCTTCCCAGCCCTAAGGAACTGTGAGTCAATTAAACCTCTTTCCTTTATAAATTACCCAGTCTCAGATATGTCTTTATTAGCAGTGTGAGAATGGACTAATACATCTATAAAATGGGCATAATTCCTCAGTTATTCTTTTGGACAGTGACTTGTATGATATGATTCTATACCTGGTTCATCACAAGTGCTCAGTAAATGATAGATATTGTTGTGGAGATGTTAGCTTTGTGAGTGCTCAGAATGTAATCTACAGTTATTCCTTTTCTGATTATTCCCAACATAAACTGGTGTTTTGCTTAATTTTATATTTTGGTTTTGATTTTATTTTGGTTTTTGAGTGATTAATGAAACACACACTTTTCTCTTTTTTGCCTTTGACCTGTGGTCATATCTTTATGACTATTAATATAATTCAGAGTTGCAAATCATGTGTTTACAAATTGTATTCATTTTCCTTTTGATGCTATTTTAAAATCTTATAATGAGGCTGAAGAATTGAGTGTACTGGTTTTAAACTAGTTTCATGTTTAGCCTGTTCTTGTTGTTCAGATTAATTCCCAACTAAAGTTACCTACCACCTAACAGAAACATCTAGATTTACTGGGTGAAAAAGATGAATATTTAAATGTCAAAATATTTTCATTGTCTTACTACAGAATATAGGTTTATTTTTAAAGGAAAATAAGAGCAAATCCATATGTAAAGGCATGAACTTTCCAACCATAAGAAAAATCTATACTTACTTATTGAGAGAATTTTACTTATTTATACAACAAATACTGCACACCATGCAGTATAGCAGGCCGCTGTCCTCATACATCTTATGATAAAGGGATCTTTGAGTCCTCTTTTGTTGTTACATCATCTGCACATCAAACAAAGTACAATGTATGTAGCTGATCCCCAAACACTGTTATTATCTGTGCTCAAATGAAGACTTTGATGTGGTCAAGTTAAGTGAAACAGAAGTATCTTATCCATAAGCTCATACTCAGTGAAGGGAATGTGATTTAACATAGAGTCCACATTGCTATAAATTAATGAAGTATATCGTTGAGTTATAGAATTTAGTATTAGTTACATAATACAATGAAAATATTTCTAGGAGATGCATTTGTCTCTAAGTCACCAATATTTATTTACTCTTTAATGTATCTAAGGCATTATGATAAATTACTTCTTCATTGCTCTCTTAGTGCCCTGAGCTGCCATGCAAGAAATGCTGTTATCTTGCAGGAGACACCTTGTTGCAAGGCCTTCAGGCTACCTGGGAGAAAGGGGCTCAGTTGAGCCTAGGCTTCCATCCAACTCATGGCCATATGAGTAAATATAGTGTCCCCTCCATACTAGCTGTGACACAAATATCTCTAAGTGACCTCAATTTATTGACTGTAGAATAAAAGTACCATTTCTGGTACTTCTGGGAGAAGCCTGAAATTCTGACCCAAAAACAATAAAGTAGAATATTTTTGTGCTTTTCAGCTTTTAAAATTGTGGCATTTTGTTAGGCAACAATGGATAACTAGTCATACAAATTGATATATAGTTATAAATACTACAGCTACAATGGCTGAAAAGATACACATTGCTTAAAACGATTTTAATGGAGAGTTCTGGTGAGGTGTAAATTTTTTTTTCAGTTGTTTTACATTAATAAAAACAATGTAAGTAGAGTGTGTTTTAAAAAGGGAGTTATTGGTAATGGGTTATAAAAGTACTGAAAACATTCTTCTACATGTGGATATCCAGTTTTCCCACCACAGTTTATTGTAGAGGCAGTCCTTTCCTCATTGTATGTTCTTGGCACCTATGTTGAAGATTAATTGACTATAAATGGGTGGATTTATTTCTTGGGTCTTCATTCTGTTCCATTGATTTATATACCTGTTTTTATGCTAGTACCATGCTGTTTTGATTACTATAATTTTGTGATATATTTTGAAGTCAGGGAGTGCAGTGCCTCCACCTTTGTTCTTTTTGTTTAAGTCTTTTGACTATTCAGAGTCTTTGTGACTATGAGTTTTAGACATTTTTTTTTTACTTCTGTGAAAAATGTCATTGGATGTTTAATAGAGAGTGCATTGAATCCATAGAGAGCTTGGGTAGTATGGACATTTTAATAACATTAATGTTTTCATCCTATTAACATGGGATATTTTTCTATTTGTTTGAATCTTCTTCAATTTCATTCATCAGTGTTTAAGTTTTCTGTACACAGATCTTTTATCTCATTGGTTATTTTTTTTCCCATTTTTTATGTTATTGTTTAAAGACTCAAAACAAGAAGCTGTAAAACCACTGGAAGAAACTATAGGAAAAAATGCTTCTCAACACTGGTGTTGACAAAAATATTTTGAATGTTACCCCAAAAATATAGGCAACCAGGGCAAAAATGGAATTTCATTAAACTACAAAGCTTCTGCACAGCTAAAGAAACAATCAGTAGCATAAAGAAACAACCTACATAATAGGAGAAAATATATGCAAACCATATATCTGATGGGGGGAAATATACAAAATATATAAGGAATTCAAAGACACAACAGCAAGAAAACAAATAATCCGATTGAAAATGGCCAAATAACTTGAATAGATTAAAAGAAGACATACAAATGGCCAACAGATATACAAAAAGGTGTTCAACATTAGTAATCATCAGGAAAATTCAAATTGAAGCCACAATGAGAGGTCACCTCACAGTTGTTAGAATAGCTATTATCAAAAAGACAAAGGTAAGTGTTAGAAAGGATGTAAGGATAAAGAACTCTGTACACTGTTGGTGGGAATGTAAATTGGTACAGCCATTATGGAAATCAATATGCCAACTTCTAAAAAAATTAGAATTAGAACTACTAATTGACCCAGCAATCCCACTTCTAAGTGTATTTCCAAAGGAAATGTAATCAGTGTGTGAAAGAAATATATGTATCCCATATTCATTGTAGCATTATTCACGATATTCAAGATATGGAATTAATTATCCATTAAGGGATGAGTGGCTAAAGAAAATTTGGCATGTATAAAATGGAATTCTATTCAGCCTTGAAAAGGAAGGAAATCCTGTCATCTCTAAGAACATAGATGAAACTGGAGAACATTATGCTAATTAAAATAAGTTTGGCAAAGAAAGACAAATAGTACATATGTAGAAACAAACAAATAAACAGAAGTTGAACTTAGAAGCAGAGAATGGAATGGTGGTTACCAGTATCTGGGATAGGGTTTAAGAAATGGCAAGATGTTTGTTAAAAGATACAAAATTATAGTTAGATGGAATAGTAAGTTCTGGGGATCTGCTATACAGTGTGGTTAATATAGTTGGTAGAAAAGTATTGTATACTTGAAATTTGCTAAGAGACAAGATCAAGTGTTCTCACCAAAAACAATAATAAGTATGCAATTGAACAGACATGTTAATTAGATTGATTTAATACTTTCATAATGTATACATATATCAAAACACCATATGAGACACCTTAAATAGATACAATTTTTGCTTGTTACTTAAACCTTAAAGGTTGGGAAGAAAATGCTAAAAGAAGCACCTAAATTGGACTGGTATGGTGGCTCATGCTTGTAATCCCAGCACTTTGGGAGGCCAAGATGCGTGGATCACTTGAGGTTGGGAGTTTGAGACTAACCTTGCCAATATGGTAAAACCCCATCTAAAATAAAATACAAAAATTAGCTGGATGTGGTGGCATGCACCTGTAGCCCCAGCTACTCAGTAGCCTGAGGCAGGAGAATCACTTGAACCCAGAAGGTGGAGGTTGCAGTGAGCTGAGATCGCTCCATTGCACTCCAGCCTAGGTGACCTAGGAAGACTCCATCTCAAAAAAAAAAAGCACCTAAGTTGGATGTACAGGAAGCTGAAGGTTAACATCATGGATGCTACAATTGTCTCCTAAACCATGTCTCCCCCACCTCCAATGGAGTTTTGCTCTTGTCGCCCAAGTGGAGTGCAGTGGCACCATCTCAGCTCACTGCAACCTCCACCTGCTGGGTTCAAGCAATTCTCCTGCCTTAGCCTCCTGAGTAGCTGGCGTTACAAGTGCCAGCTACCACACCAGGCTAATTTTTATATTTTTAGTAGAGATGGATTTTCGCTATGTTGGCCAGGCTGATCTCAAACTCCTGACTTCAGATGATCCATCCGCCTCGGCCTCCCAAAGTGCTGGGATTACAGGCGTGCTCCTAAAGCATTTCTATGAACTCACCTAGAAGGTATACTATTTATTAACTGCTATAGAATATCTTTTTATTTTTAGAAAAAGTTTTGAAAAGGAAATTCAGTAATTTCAGAGAGAGAAACTATATCAGAAAAGATATTTATTAATAATAAATTTAAAACATACCATTTAGTTCCTACTATGTATCAGGGACTAAAATAATGTCTCCTGTGGCCGTTAGTTCTTTAAATTAAGGACACTAATATTTTGAAGTTGAAGGATTTAACTAACTTTGATTCTACTTTACTGCTGCTTCAAAGACTTAGAATAGTGTGTTACTGGCTGGGTGCAGTGGCTCATGCCTATAATCCCAGCACTTTGGGAGGCCTTGGTGGTTGGATCACGAGGTCAAGAGATCTAGACCATCCTGGCCAACATGGTGAAACCCCATCTCTACTAAAAATACAAAAATTACCTGGGCATGGTGGCACACGCCAGTAGTCCTAGCTACTCGGGAGGCTGTGGCAGGAGAATTGCTTGAGCCTGGGAGGTGGAGGTTGCAGTGAGCCGAGATCATGCCAGTACACTCCAGTCTAGCAAAAGAGTGAGACTCCATCAAAAAAAAAAAAAGGAAAGAAAGAATGATGTGTTACTAATTTTCTCAATGTCTGAACATCTGAACATAACTGGGACAAATCTGGGTTTCAAGTCCTGTTTGATTTAAATGTCTGCCCTGAACACTATTATATTATTTATAAGAAGCATACTGGTTATGACCATTATGACCCAGGACTAGAGTTTGTGAACAGCAACTAAATAAAAGAAGGTTTATGTTGTGCTGCCACTGAGAACCAGAAAAGGTTTTCTGTTACGTTTTTCATTAAAGTGGTCTATTTTGCTTTGAATTCTGAAGGTAAATATTTTTTACAGAACTACTGAGACACACACACACACCTGCACACACACAAATGCATGTGAATATACCACTGAGGTTATCTCAGCAACATTACATCAATTGTTTCTTTAACCTAAGAAAAAGCCTTGAGAGACCTAGAAATAGAAATTCCATTTGACCCAGCAATCCTATTACTGGGCATATATCCGAAGGATTATAAATCGTTCTACTATAAGGACACATGCACACGAATGTTCATTGCAGCACAGTTTACAATAGCAAAGACCTGGAACCAGCCCAAATGCCCATCGATGATAGACTGGACAGGAAAAATGTGGCACATATACACCATGGAATATTATGCAGCCATTAAAAAGGAGGAGTTCACATCCTTCGTAGGGACATGGATGAACCTGGAAAACATCATTCTCAGCAAACTGACACAAGAACACAAAATCAAACACCACATGTTCTCACTCATAGGCGGGTGTTGAACAAGGAGAACACATGGACACAGGGAGGGGAGCACTATACACGGGGGTCTGTTGGGGGGGAGGGGGGATAGTGGGGGGGTGGGGAGTTGGGGAGGGATAGCATGGGGAGAAATGCCAGATATAGGTGAAGGGGAAGGAGGCAACAAATCATACTGCCACGTGTGCACCTGTGCAACAACCTTGCATGTTATTCACATGTACCCCAAAACCTAAAATGCAATAAAAAAAAAAAAAGAAAAAAGAAAAAGCCTTGAGAAAGATCTGAAATAGACAGTGCAGCAGGAGCGCCAAAGAAAGGCAAATCAAATAATAAACACCATGAAATTGCAAAACCAACAAAGAAACAAACAACAGCAGCAAAGAAACCCAAAACAATGTGAGTTGGCCTGCACAGGACTGGCTGCTGCAGTATTTTCTTGCTAGTGAACATTGCAAAGCTTCCTTCAGTTCTGTCTGACATTAAGCATATTTGGACACGTATCAGCCTAATTCAATTTATTATTCTGTAAATAATATTTTTACAGAAAGGAAAGACAAAACTAAATCATTAATGATTTCTAAGAATACTCTCCAGACATGTTATAGAAAAGATGCTAAGTTGGTCCCTAGATCAAACACCGATTAGTCTTAAATCAATTTTAATCTGATTGATGGTGAAGTTCAATAGATCTGGCCCTTTTTTAATTACTCACATTTATAGACAGTGTACATCTATGTAACAACTTTTGTATGAGTCTCCTATTTGGGCTTGCTTTTTTTTTTTTTTTAATCTTATTACTAAGCTTCATCTTAAAGTACTTGCTTGAGACTGCTGTGGTAGAATCTATTCTATTGTCAATGACATCTCTTTTAGCAGCATCCTCAGAGGATGCAGATTCCATGCCTCTGAGTCTGCCCTGTGAAAAGAGAAGTAGATTAAAATAAAATTTGTGGCAGAGGCAACCTTGTTTCATCTTTGACTCTTCTTCTGTTATTAAGAAGTCTCATACATGATTCTCTGTACTAAAAAGATATCACTTTTGATTTCAAACACCTTAACTTTCTAGTGACTTTTTACCTTGGCAGATATAAGAAAATGCAGAAGAAATCTCTCGCTAAAGATGGTAAGAATGTTCAAAATGGTGAAACCAGTATTCATTTATTAGATGGCATAATGTAGTGTACAAGGAAAAATTTTCTGTGAATTCTACAACCACACACTATTTTAAAATTGGCATGTCTGACTACCTCATATTGAACATATAATTATTTCAGGTAAAAGTACACATTTATCAAGTGGCTTAGAAAAAAACAGAACTGAGATTGAGGAAATAAAAATACAGAGATATAAAAAGTATACCCTGAGCCATAATGCTAGTTTGTGACTATTAAGAGCTTTTTGCTATGGCAAACAATGTGAATGTTGACATAAATGTGTTTGTGGTAAGTGTGCAATCCTAGGAAAATTGCTGTTGATTTTCTTAGACAGCTACAGAAATTCAACACTCCTAAATGAAATGCAGTAATATGAAGTGTCTGACTCAATAACTAAAGCAGGAAGTACTTAATTATGAGGTATTTGGAAAACTGAATGTCAGGCAACTCTCCTGTAACAGATTGGTTACATTTGGCACATTTAAAAGGCAAATGGATAGTCCTTTCTTATCAGTGAGTCATATGTATAGTATGGTATGGCATTCATGTGACAGTGGAAAGCCTATAGACTCTGGAGACAGGTAAGTTACTTTGTGGAGAGTTTTATAAATGGATTACTTGCAAAGGGATGGACAGAATTTAGGAATCCCAACAAGGGACGGTTTAGTATTCCTGGGCTCACAAAAGGTAGGAACGCTTACCCTACGTCTGTAGGACCAAGGAAGGAGCAATTGCCCAAATTCTGAGAGGGCTGCCTGACAGGCAGTCTGCAACAGAGGGACAGATAATCCACAGTGACCCAGCAAAAAGAATAAATACACAAACCTTACTGTTCTGTAGTTGGCCCTCAAGTTCTCCGCTTGCCCTCCACTGGAAAAACCTCAGAGAAGAGGGTAAGGAAATACACTGAAGTGGGTCATTAAGGTCAGCTCTAAGGCAAGATGGAGGAGCACAGAAACCCAGGAAGGGGTTCAGAGAAGGCAGTGGAATAGACTCAGCACACATACCATGTTCGTGGGCATTAGATCACCAAAGAGAAACTATTTTATTATTTAACTTCAATGACATTTATATCTCTGTTTTTCAATTCTTGGCAGCCCTTTCTTTAACTTTACAAAATTAGAAAAGAGATGTTACCGAATCAGCCACATCTTTTCAGCTCCCTTTCCCAACAGGAAACCCTAGGTAAAATCTATGATCAATAACAGTAACTATATTAGCAATAACTAAAATTGATTTTATTTGTTTCCTGTTCCTTTCCATGTGTTCATTTTATTTCTTGTCAGTTTTCATAGCTTAACTGAACTTTTAACTATTGGCTATATACTCATACTGACTGAATTCAAATTCAGCTCTACTGCTTATTGTTAAGCAATTCACACTCTGAATGAAGAGACCATCTAAACAGGCTTTGTGTGGGCAACAAGGCTCTTTATTCACCTGGGTGCAAGCAGGCTGAGTCCAAAAAGAGAGTCAGCAGACAGTGGTGGGATAGCAGCTGGTTTTATAGGTTTGGGGTAGGCAGTAGAAAGTTACAGTTTAGGATTTTTTTTCAAGTCAGGGGTGTTGCTGGGGGTGGGATGTCACAAGGTCCAGTGTCACTAAGTTGGCTTATCAGTTGAGGCAGGAACGGTTGAGGCAGGAAAAATGGCAGTATGTTGCAAGGTTGGTTAATCAGGCATTGTAGGAGCTAGCTATTCTTCTTCTTCTGTGGTTTTCCTGTTTTCTTCAGACTTTCTGGCTCTTGGAGGCCATCTGGAGCTGTAAGTGTGGGTCATAGGTACCCATCGCTTGACTATGGTGTAGTCCATGGTGCAGTCAGTTCAAAGGACTTACACTTATTAGCTGTGTGAACTTACACAAATGACTTATATTTGCTAAGTATTAGTTTGCTTATATGAAAAATGAAGATTTTTTTATATGTTTTAGGATTTTTCAATTCATATTGGAGAAATTCAACAAATTTTATTTGCAATTATTATCTCTGGGAAACGATACGAGTAATTCATAAGTAATTAATAATCGTTATGAATAAATAGTTGATATGATTGTGTAAATAATCATACGTTATGAGATAACCACACTTTCTTAATCTGAGTTCAGAAATATTTTTTTTCACAATATTGTTGTGGATATCAAATAAGATAAAACATTGAAAATTTTTTTGGGATGTATCATGCACCCATACATTCTTGATTCAGCAGTAATAGACCCTTCTCTTTTGGTAACAAGTTCTCTCTAGTCGGGGAGGTAGGCTGGTTGAGCTTTACTCACGTCTCAAATGGCCCAACACTGTGTGTTTTGTGGCTGAAATACCACCAGAAGGGGGAGTGCAGTCAGTTCCTACCTTTTTTTTTTTTCAGCATTTGCTATAGAAAGTGAGAAGTTTCAGCAAAAAAGAGACTGACTTAGGTGTATTTCTTTGCAGAATGAGAATAAAAATTGTAATAAGGAAATAAGGAGAATGTTTTATAAATGTGCTTACCCAAAGTTTTTTTTAAATAGTTAGAACTAAGAAAAGTAAGGTACTTTTCCAAGGTTGTATTTTAAGTGATTATGCCAGCAAGGAAAATGATAAAGGACAACCCAAGAAACAACAGAATAATAAGGACATTTCTTGGCATAGATATTAAAGTCCAGTTGCAAAGCACTTATGATTTACTATTCTCCCTTAATGGAAGTATTAAAATATGTATATGTTATTTATAATGTATACAAAGCTTTATGGTTTGTAATCTCTAAAGAGAATCTATGTATTTTAGAAGCACAAAATTCTGGGTTAAATCAATCTACTGAAATACCCTTTACTTATGATTTATGTTGGTATATATGCAAACCTATGAAAAATATCTTGTCACATCTTTAAAATATAATAAAGTTTTAAGTATCTGTGTGTGTGTGTGTGTGTGTGTGTGTCAGCAATCACAATGCTAACCACTCCACATATATTTTTTTAATGTGGGTAAGGTTTGATAATTTGCATAACCTAAATGGGTATGAAATATGAATCTAGAATTATCTTGCAGTTTAGAGCCTTTTAATATGCTTATATGCAGTTTGCCCTAAGAAATCTTCATGGAGTGGTAGAATTGCAATGAAACAGTTTCAGGAGTTCTTGGTTATCATCCCAGTGTAGTTGTAGATGAGCACCATGACCTTGGTCAAAGTCATTTAACCTCTCTGGATCTGTTTATTCATCTCGAAAACCTTGAGATTGAACTCTTTGCTCTCTAAGGTTATGATGAGAGGTAAAATTTTATGATTCTCTATGAGTTGATTATTGAGGTCTTTTGTGGTCAAGTTTGCATTCTTCAGTGTGTAAGGCAGCAATGAACTAGAATAACCTCTTCTCCAAAATTAGAATATTCTATAACTTACTAGAAATGGATAAAATTGTTTTAAAGAGAATGATGATTACATTACTTGATCTAGACACAAAACCAGAAATTTCAAAACAAAGTCTATTTTCCATCTTTTTAAGTGCTTTCTTTGTTCAAAAACAAATCAAGGCAGAGACTCGTTATTCCCTATAGCTCAAAGCTACCTAACACTGTGAATACGTTGGTTAATGCCTTTGCTGTAGTCTGACATCCTCTTCGGATCTGCTACTGTTCCTTGTCAGTGCCAGTGACAATGCCTGATTTCTCTTTCATACACAAAGTGCAAAGTGGATTTAAAAGAAAGGCATGACAACCTCTTTTCTGTTGCTTAGATTTTTTTCTTTTCTTTTCTTTTTTTTTTTTTTTTTGGTCACACATTGTATCTCACTTCTCTATTCCAAGGCCACTGGTCTGTATTGCAACTTTAATTCCCTCACAGATGTTAAAGAGACATAATATCTTCTGGGCCTGTCTTAAACAGAATAGCATAGGAGACAAAGGCTGTCTTTGGGACATGTTAACCTCCCTTTCCAGAACTATCATCAAATGTCTAGCTCGTGCCCCATTCTCTCCTGGCTAGATTTCAATACTATATTATCTGTTAGCTGGTAAGCATTTAAAAGCATGTACACTAAAGGGGATTTGCCTTATGATGCTGCAATATAATGGTAAAAATATCTTGAGAACCAAAGGAATTAGAGCTGTAAATGTTAAAAAGAAGTGAGTGTCATTTACAAAAACAAGCCTCCCCAGGACAAGGAAGAAAGCTGAAAATCACTGTAGATATATGAATTTCCACATGTAGATCCATTTTGGTATTATAAACAGATCTGGTTGGTAATATGGTATATTGGAAAAAGCAGACCTATATTTAAATTTTAGCCCTCAGCAAGGTTATTTCCCTTCCCTCAGACTCAATTCTCTAATCAAAAAAATGGAATTTGTATAACTCCATGTGGGCTTTCTATGAAGTGTAATTGGGATGATTTATTTAGAGTCTCTGGCACAATTACCTTGAAACTCATAAGTATTTCCTAAATATTAGTTATTTTCCTTTTAGAAACTATTCTATAAAATAAAAAGCTGGTCATTTGCATATTTCACATTTACCACATTTAACATTAACCACAATTAACAGCATCATAACAATTTTTTTTTTAATGTAACAAGCAATCTGGAAGTAGGTAGATGCCGGCATCAGTTCACCAAATCAATAATATCAGGGTTAGACTCTGCAGTTCTGTCGCAGGGGACCTCCTGCTTACACAATGGCTGCAATTTTTTTCTGGGCATCACATCTATATTCAAGATGCTAAAGATAAAATGATAAATTCTTTGTTAGGATATAATAAAGACTTCCAAAAGGCCAACATCAGAATTCCCTTTAATCTTACTGGGCACACTGGGCCATGTGGCTGGATTTAGCTGCAAGAGAGGCTGGGAAGGAAAGAATGGAATACCATTCTAGAATTAAACAATGTCTGGAGCTAATATAAACTCCATTCTGAAAGTAGGTTTCATCTTCCTGTCAGAATGCAGAAGTAGTATGTCCTGCTGGAATCTTCTCTCCAAAGCAAATATATGGAAATGAAAGAGAACATGAATCTCAGGAACTTACAAAAGATTGCAAAATCCTTGGGAAGACAGAAGGCTATCATGAACTGTTGTGCACCTGTGTGACTCTTTGTGGAGAGATAGCTATAGACAGGCACTGATAGTAACTACAAGTGGAAGCAAGGGGTAAGTTAGAGGAACACTTTCTATTCCGACTTTCCTCCTTCTCTGCTTTGCATTGGATTATCATGGCCTCCTCCTCAGTGAGAGAAATCAAAAACTGCAACAGGTTTTGTATGGGTAATGCCAGAGATGTCAAAAGCCCAGCTGGAGAGAGGAAAACAAATACGTGCTGACCTTCTACTCCTCCATCACCCAGGAAACTTGGATTACACCCTAAGAAAATTGCCTCTGCTAATGTTGTAGATTTCTATGAGCTAAAATCAGAAGAGTTTCTTGGTAGTGAAGCATCATATAGGAGTTGTTAATTTGTCCTATTTTAGCAGATTGTGTCCTTCAAGAAATAACTTCACTGCTTCTATGTTATCAAATTTGTGAGTTATTTATTGATTTACTGTATTTTTTTATTGTTTATTTATTTGTATTGTTTATTTGTTTGTTTCCTGTATTATCTTTTTAATGCCTATGGCATCTATAGCAATATGCTTTCTTTCATTGCTGATATTATTAATTTGTTTGCTTTCTCCTTCCCAGTCAGCCTGGCTAGCATCTTAATGATTTTATTGATCTTTCAAAGACTAGCTTTTGGTTTTGTTGACTTTTTTTCTATTGACTTCCTGTTTTCAAATTCATTGACTTCTGTTCCAATTTTTATTATTTCTTTTCTTTTATCTACTTTAAACCTAATTTGCTCCTTTTTTCCCTAGTTTCTTATGTGGATGCTTAGATGATTTATTGTGGATCTCCCTTATTTTCTAATACATACATTCAATGCTATGAAACCTCCTTAAGATTTGCTTTTGCTGCATTCCACATATTTTGACAAGTTGTGTTTTTATTTATATATTGTCCAAAATACTTTTGAATTTATTGTAATATTTCTTCTTTGACCTGTGTGCTATTTAAAAGTGTGTTGCTCATTCTCCATGTATTTTGGAATTTTCCCATAATCTTTCTGTTATTGATTTGTAGTTTAATTCCATTGTGGTTTGAGAGCAGACATTGTATGATTTCTATTCTTTTAAATTTCTTAAGGCATGTTTTACAACCCTGAATGTGGGCTGTCTTGCTGAATACTCCATGTGAGCTTGAGAAGAAGGTGCAGTCTGCTGTTGGTGGATAAAGTCGTCTACAAATATCCGTTATATCAAGTTGATTGATGATTGTGTTGTGTTCAACTGTGTCCTAGCTGATCTTCTGCCTTCTGGATTTGTTCATTTCTGATAGAGGAGTGCTGAATTCTTCAACTATAATAGTAGATTCATCGATTTCTCCTTGCAGTTCTGTCAATTTTTGCCTCACCTATTTTGATGCCCTGTTGTTAGACATACACACATTAAAGATTGCTATGTCCTCCTGGAGAATGAATCCTTTATAACATTGTAATAACTTTAAAAAATTTTTAATTTTATGTTCAGGGGTATATGTGCAGGTTGGTAATACAATTAAATTGTATGCCACAGAGATTTGGTGTACAGACTTTTTGTCACCCAGGCAATCAGCATAGTACCCAACTGGTAGTTTTTCTATCCTCTCCCTCCTTCAATGCTCCACATTCAATTAGGCTTTGGTGTCTCTTGTTTCCTTCTTTGTGTCCATGTGTTTTCAATGTGTAGCTCCCACTTATAAAGGACAGAATGTGATATTTGGTTTTCTGTTCCTGTGTTAGTTGGCTTAGGCTACCAGCACCGTTCATCTTCCTGCAAAGGACATGACCTTTTTCCTTTTTATGGCTGCTTAGCATAATGTGGTGTATGTGTACTACATTTTCTTTAGCCAGTCTACCACTGATGGGCATTTAAGTTGATTTCATTTCTCTGTTGTGAATAGTGCTGCAATGAACATATGATATGCCTGGATGTATCTTTATGGGAGAATGATTTATATTTCATTTGGCTATATACCTAATAACGGGATTTCTGGGTCGAATGGTGATTCTGTTTTCAGTTGTTTGAGAAATCACCACACAGCTTTCCACAGTAACTAGTTTACATTTCTACCAGCCGTGTATAAGTGCTTCCTTTTCTGTGCTTGCTAGCATCAGTTATTTTTTTGGCTTTTTAATAATAACCATTCTTACTGGTATAAAATGGCATCTCATTGTGGTTTTGATCTGCATATCTCCAATGATTAGTGATACTGAGCATTTTCTTTATATGCTTATTAGCCATGTGTATGTCTTCTTTTGAAAAAGTATCTGTTAATGTCCTTTGCTCACTTTTTGATAGGGTTGTTTTTTGCTTGTTAATTTGTTTAACTTTCTTATAGAAACTGGATATTAGACCTTTGTCAGATGCATAGTTTTCAAATACTTTCTCCCATTCTGTAGGTTGTCTGTTTACTCTGTTGGTAGTTTCTTTTGTTATGAAGATCTTTAGTTTAACTAGCTTCCATTTGTCAAGATTTCTTTTTGTTGCAATTGCTTTTGGTATCTTTGTCATGAAGTCTTTTCCAGAGACTATGTTCAAAAGAGTACTTTCTACATTATCTTCCAGGGTTTTTATAGTTTTAGGTTTTATATTGAATTCTTTAGTCCATGTTGAATTGATCTTTGCATATGGTGTAAAGAAAGGGTCCAGTTTCAGTCTTCTGCATGTGGCTAGCCAATTTTCCCAGCACCACTTATTGAACGGGAAGTCTTTTCCCCATTACTCACTTTTGTCATCTTTGTGAAAGATTAGACGATTGTAAATGTGTGACATTATTTCTCCTCTCTCTATTCAGCTATAGGTCTATACATCTGTTTTTGTAAGTTTTCTTGCTTCGAAGTTTGCTCTATCTGAATTAATATAGCTACTCCTACTTTCTTCTGATAAGTGTTAAAATGATATATCTTTCTCCATCTATTTACTGTTAGTCTATATGTATCTTTATCATTCAAGTGAGTTTTCTGTAGATAACATGCATATGAGTCTTGTTTTTTGAACCACTCTAACAATCCGTCTTTTAACTGGTACATTTAGACCATTGTCATTAAAAGGTGTGCGACCCCGGTGGTGGGACCCCAAAACTCTTCGAGGAAGGCACCCAGTAAACACGAGGCAGGACACGCGGCTGCTGATGGCGACTTTATTGGGATCTCCGGGCGACTCAAGCGGGCAGGGAGGAATCGCGCGTGCTTTCTTTGTTTGGTCGGCTTTATAGGGACAGAGGGCCAGGGGCGGTGGAAGAGCTGACCTGGCAGGTAGTAATTGGCTAGGTTGGTTGCTGGGCAGGAAGCCTGCCGGGCGGGAGCTAGTGGGACGGAAGGTTACAGGAGAGCTGATGGGGCGGATGGTGATTGGTTTAGTGAGTTGCTGGGCGGGAAGGTTGCTGGTCTTGAGTCAGGCCAGGGTAGAGTGAGATAAGGGACCCTCCCTGTAGGGGAGGAAGGGCCTCCCTTATTGGGAATTAGACCCTTTCCACATGGCTGGGGGATGGGGCCGAAAAGCCCTCAACCAGACAAAAGGCATTATTGATACAGTTATAATAATATCCATAATATTTGTTACCTTTTTCTATTTGTTCTGGTGGTGGTGGTGTTTTTTTTTTTTTGTCTTTAACTCTTTTTCTGACCTTTGTGGTTTTAATTGTGCATTTTATATGTTCAATTTTCTCCTTTCTTAGTATGTTAGTTATATATCCTTTATTACTTTTTAGTGGCAGCTGTAGAGTTTGCATTACATATTTACAGTCCAATTACACTTTTCAATAACACCAAACCATTTCACAGGTATTATGAGTACCTTATAATAACAAAACAATTCTAATTTCTACTTCCCATCCCTTCTATAATTGCTGCCATTCATTTTATCTATATAAACATATAAAACATAAATATGTACATGTATAAGATATATGCATAAGCATATGTAATCAAATACATCGTTGCTGTTGTTATTTTGAACAAATTTGTCTGGTAGATTAAGAATAAAATAAGAAATTTAATTTTGCCTTCCCTTATTTCATCTTTCATGCTTTCTTTAGTTATACAGATCTGAATTCCTGATAATTTTCTTTCTTTCTAAAAAATTACTTTTACCATTTCTTGCAAGACGGGTATATTGGCAAAACAGTTTGTTTCAATTTAAATTTTGTTTATCTGAGAAAGTATAAGA
This sequence comes from Aotus nancymaae, assembly GCF_030222135.1. NCBI lineage: Eukaryota > Metazoa > Chordata > Mammalia > Primates > Aotidae > Aotus > Aotus nancymaae. The sequence goes on along the minus strand of NW_026988532.1, from coordinate 5,687,236 downwards.
TGTAGAATTCTAGGTAGATACTTTTGCTTTTTCTTTCAACACTTTAAATATTTTACTTCACTCTCTTACATGGATTTGGAGGAGAAGTCAGATGTAATTCTTACCTCTTTCTCTCTATAGTAAGATGTGATTTCCTTCTAGATTATTTAAAGTATAATATTTTATACTTAATATTTTTTATTATTTTATATTAATTATAAGTTAATCAATAATTAATATTAATTGTTAATTACATTATTTATATTATTTTATTTTTATATTTTAATAATAATTTTTTAATAAGAATAAACTAAGCAATTGTGATAGGCAAAAGGAACGCTGAAGATTTGATTAGAGTCGTGAGATGGTCATGGAACCAGTTGAGTCAATTTCTAGGGATGGGTTCCTGGTCCAGATGGTACCAGTTGGTCCACCAGAATACAAGGTGTGAAAAATTCTCAAACACCAATCTTAGGTTTTACAATAGTAATGTTATCTATAGGGGCAAATGAGGAAATTATAAATCTTGTGATCACTGGCTACATGACTCCTGAGCAGCAGGCAGTTACAAATAGGCAAGTTATAAAACATTAATTTGTTAGAGTTAACTGTACCTACATATTAGCAGAAGAAACAATGACTTGTAAGAGTTAAATGATGCCTACATCTTAGCACAATTTAGGACCCTACCATAATTCTAACCTTGTGGCATTTCATTACTTTTGCAAAGGCAGTTTAGGTTCCTGAACAAGAAGGTTTACTTTTGGGAAGCAGCTAATATCATTCTTGCTTTAGAGTTGAACTAGAAACCAAATTCCTCCAATAGTTAGCTTGACCTACATGTAAAAATGAGCAAAAACAGCTTGTTAGGTTAGAAGAAAATGGCTAGCTATGTTAGATTTCTTTCACTCTTATAATTTTGTAAAGGTGGTTTCAGCTCTAGAAGCAGAAACAGGAAAGAAAATAGATTCAGCCCTCAGAGAGAGTAAGGCTCTATACATTTTAGTTTTGGCCAAGTGAAACACATTTCAGACTTCCGATCTTCAGAACTTTAAAATAATTAATTTGTGTTTTAAGACACTAAGTTTGTGTTAATTTCTCATAGGAGCCATAGAAAACTAATACACATTTATGGAGGATCAAGTTAGAAATATTAACATTTTGAAATTACAAGTCCCTGAGGAAAGTAAGGGAATAGGATAGAGAATATTTGTAAAAATAGGAAGTATTTCTAAAAATAATGGAGAAACATTTGTCATATATATACTTATGAAATAATTCATAAAATGAACATATAGGATAGAAGAATACCCATACTGAAATGTTAAAAGATAGAGCATATATTCCATCATTTAGACAATTTACTTTAAATTCCTAAAAGTCATTATTCTACAGATTTTCCTCTCTATCTGAATTACAGTAAAATTAGAAATTAACATTTAAATGGTATCTTTAACATTTTTTTTTTTTAATTGTATTTGGGCTCTGGGGCACATGTGCATATCCTGCATCCTGCAGGATTGTTGCATAGGTCCATATATGCCATGGTGGTTTGCTCTCTCCATCCCCCACCACCCGTCACCTACATCAGGCATTTCTCCCTGTGTTATCTCTCCCCATCCTCCCTGCCTCCACTCACTGTTCCTCCCTGCACCTCTCCTCCACTCCTCCACCTAGCCCTGTGAGTGTTGTACCCTTCCCTGTGCCCAAGTGTTCTCATTGTTCATCACCCACCTATTAGTGGAAACGTGGTGTTTGGTTTTCTGTTCTTGTGTCAGTTTGCTGAAAATGATGGTTTCTACATTCATCCATGTCTCTACAAAGGACATGAACTCGTTTTTTATGGCTACGTAGTATTCCATGGTGTATATGTGCCACATTTTTTTGGTCCAATCTATCATCAATGGGCATTTGGGTTGGTTCCAGGTCTTTGCTATCATAAATAGCACTGCAGTGAACATACGTGTGCATGTCTTTATAATAGAATGATTTATAATCCTTTGGGTATATACTCAGTAATGGGATTGCTGGGTCAAATGGAATTTCTATTTCTAGGTCCTTGAGGAAGCGCCACACTGTCTTCAACAATGGTTAGACTAATTTACACTCCCACCACCAGTGTAAAAGTGTTCCTATTTCTCCACATCCTCTCCAGCATCTGTTGTCTCCAGATTTTGTAATGATCGCCATTCTAACTGGCGTGAGATGGTATCTCAATGTGGTTTTGATTTGCATTTCTCTAATGACCAGTGATGAGGAGCATTTTTTCATATGTTTGTTGGCCTCATAAATGTCTTCTTTTGAAAAGTATTTGTTCATATCCATTGCCCACTTTTGAATGGGTTTGTTCATTTTTTTCTTGTAAATCTGCTTTAGTTCTTTGTAGATTCTGGATTATTAACCCTTTGTCAGATGGGTAGATTACAAAAATCTTCTCCCATTCTGTTGGTTGCCAGTTCACTCTAATGATTGTTTCTTTTGCTGTGCAGAAACTCTTAAGTTTAATTAGATCCCAATTGTCTATTTTGGCTTTTGTTGCCATTGCTTTTGGTGTTTTACTCATGAAGTCCTTGCCTGTGCCTATGTCCTGAATGGTGTTAACTAGGTTTTCTTTCAGGGTTTTTATGGTGTTAATTCTTATGTTTAAATCTTCAATCCAAATGGAGTTAATTTTTGTTTGAAGTGTAAAGAAGGAGTCCAGTTTCAGCTTCCTGCATATGGGTAGCCAGTTTTCCCAACACCATTTATTAAACAGGGAATCCTTTCCCCATTGCTTGTTTTTGTCAGGTTTATCAAAGATCAGATGGTTGTAGATGTGTGGCATTATTTCTGAGGCCTCTGTTCTTTTCCATTGGTCTATATCTCTGTTTTGGTACCAGTACCATGCTGTTTTGATTACTGTGGGCTTGTAGTATAGTTTGAAGTCAGGTAGCTCAATGCCTCCAGCTTTGTTCTTTTTGCTTAGGATTGTCTTGGCTATGCAGGCTCTCTTTTGGTTCCATATGAAGTTTAAAGTGGTTTTCTCCAGTTCTGTAAAGAAGGTCAATGGTAGCTTGATGGGTATAGCATCAAATCTATAAATTACTTTGCTTAGTATGGCCATTTTCACAATATTGATTCTTCCTAACCATGAGCATGTAATGTTTTCCATCTGTTTGTGTCCTCTCTTATTTCCTTGATCAATGGTTTATAGTTCTCCTTGAAGAGATCTTTTACATCTTTTGTAAGTTGTATTCCTAGGTATTTTATTCTCTTTGTAGCAATGTAAATGGGAATTCACTCATGACTTGGCTTTCTGTTTGTCTATTATGGTGTATAGGAATGCTTGTGATTTCTGCGCATTGATTTTGTATCCTGAGACTTTGCCGAAGTTCCTTATCAGCTTAAGGAGGTTTTGGGCTGAGACGATGGGGTCTTCTAAATATACGATCGTGTCGTCTGCAAATAGAGACAGTTTGATGTCTTCTTTTCCTAATTGAATGCCCTTTATTTCATTTCTTGCCAAATTGCTCTGGCTAGAACTTCCAACACTATATTAAATAGGAGTGGTGAGAGAGGGCATCCTTGTCTAGTGCCAGTTTTTAAAGGTAATGCTTCTAGTTTTTGCCCATTCAGTATGACATTGGCTGTGGGTTTCTTGTAAATAACTTTTATTGTTTTGAGATACGTCCATTGATACCTAGTTTATTGAGAGTTTTTAGCATAAAGGGCTGTTGAATTTTGTGGAAGGCCTTCTCTGCATCTATTGAGATAATCATGGTTTTTGTTTTTGGTTCTGTTTATGTGGTGAAGTAGGTTTATAGATTTGCATATGTTGAACCAGCCTGCATCCCCGGAAGGAAGCCTGCTTGATCGTGGTGAATAAGCTTTTGATGTGCTGTTGGATTTGGTTTGCCAGTATATTATTGAAGATTTTTGCATCAATGTTCATCATGGATATTGGCCTGCAGTTTTCTTTTTTAGTTGTGTCTCTGCAGGATTTTGGTATCAGGATGATGCTGGTCTCATAGAAAGAGTTAGGGAGGATTGCCTCTTTTTGTATTGTTTGGAATAGTTTCAACAGAAATGGTACCAGCTCCTCTTTGTATGTCTAGTATAATTCAGCTGTGAACCCATCTGGATCTGGACTTTTTTTGGTTGGTAGGGTACTAATTGCTGCCTTGACTTCTGACCTTGTTATTGGTCTATTCAGCATTTCAACTTCTTCTTGGCTTAGTCTTGGGAGTGTGCAAGTGTCCCGGAATTTATCCATTTCTTCCACATTTACTGATTTATGTGCATAGAGTTGTTTGTAGTAACCTCTGATGGTGGTTTGTATTCCTGAGGGATCAGTGGTGATTTCCCCTTTATAATTTTTTATTGCATCTATTCGATTCTTCTCTCTTTCCTTTTTTTTATTAGTCTAACTAGCGGTCAGTCTATTTTGTTGATCTTTCCAGAAAACCAGCTCCTGGATTTATTGATTATTTTTTGAAGGGTTTTTTTGTGTCTCTATCTCCTTCAGTTCTGCTCTGATCTTAGTTTTTTCTTGTCTTCTCCTTGTTTTTGAGTTTTTTTGATCTTGCTCTTCTAGCTCTTTCGATTTTGATGATAGGGTGTCAATTTTAGATCTTTCCTTGTTTCTCATGTGGGCATCTATTGCTATAAATTTCCCTGTAGACACTGCTTTAAATGCATCCCACAGGATCTGGTATGTTGTGTCTTCATTCTCATTGGTTTTGAATAACATTTTTATTTCTGTCTTCATTTCATTGTTTATACATTCATCATTCAGGAGCAAGTTGTTCAGTTTCCATGTGATTGTGCAGTTTTGAGTGCTTTTCTTAATCCTAAGTTCTAATTTGATTGTGCTGTGGTCGGAGAGGCTGTTTGTTATGATTTCTGTTCCTTTGCATTTGCTGAGGAGTGATTTACTTCCAATTATGTGGTCAATTTTGGAGTAAGTGCAATGTGGTGCTGAGAAGAATGTGTATTCTGTGGATTTGGGGTGGAGTGTCCTGTAAATTTCTATTAGGTTCACTTGGTCTAAATCTGCATTCAAGTCCTGGATATCATTGTTGACTTTCTGTCTCATTGATCTGTCCAATATTGTCAGTGGAGTGTTAAAGTCTCCCACTATCATTGTGCAGGAGTCTAAGTCTCTTTGTAGGTCGTTAAGAACTTGCTTTATGTATCTGGGTCCTCCTGTATTGGGTGCATATATATTTAGGATAGTTAGCTCTTCTTGTTGCATTGATTCTTTTACCATTATGTAATGCCCTTCTTTGTCTCTTTTGATCTTTGTTGGTTTAAAGTCCGTTTTATCAGAGACTAGGATTGCTACCCCTGCTTTTTTTTGCTCTCCATTTGCTTGGTAAATCTTCTTCCATCCCTTTATTTGGAGTTTATGTGAGTCTTTGCATGTAAGATGGGTCTCCTGAATACAGCACACTGGTGGGTCTTGGCTTTTTGTCCAATTTGCCAGTCTGTGTCTTTTGATTGGGGCGTTTAGGCCATTTACATTCAACATTAATATTGTTATGTTTGAATGTGGTCCTGCCATTTTGTTACTGGCTGGTTGTTTTGCCTGTTAGTTGATGTGGCTTCTTCATTGTGTTATCGTTCTTTACCATTTGCTACATTTTTGCAGTGGCTGGTAGTGGTTGTTCCATTCCCTGTTTAGTACTTTCTTCAGTAGCTCTTGTAAGGCATGTTTTTTAGTGATGAAATCTCTCAGCAATTGCTTGTCCGTAAAGGATTTTATTTCTCCTTCACTGATGAAGCGTAGTTTGGCTGGATATGAAATTCTGGATTGAAAGTTCTTTTCTTTAAGGATGTTGAATATTGGCCCCCACTCCCTTCTCGCTTGCAGGGTTTCTGTTGAGAGGTCCACTGTGAGTGTGATGGTCTTTCCTTTGTGGGTGACTCGGCCTTTCTCTCTGGCTACCCTTAGGATTTTTTCCTTTATTTCAACCCTGGTGAGTCTGACAATTATGTGCCTTGGGGTTGCTCTTCTTGAGGAATATCTTTGTGGTGTTCTCTGTATTTCCTAGATTTGAATGTTGGCCTGCCTTGTTAGGTTGGGAAAGTTCTCTTGGATAATATTTCGAAGAGTGTTTTCCAACTTGGATTCATTCTCCCCATCACATTCAGGTATGCCGATGTAGATTAGGTCTTTTCACATAATCCCATAGTACTTGGAGGCTTTCTTCATTTTTTTCCACACTTTTTTCTCTAATCTTGCCTTCTCGTTTTATTTCATTGATTTGATCTTCTATCTCTGATATCCTTTCTTCTGTTTGATCAATTTGGCTGTTGAAACTTGTGTATGCCTCGTTAAGTTCTCATGCTGTGTTTTTCAGCTCCATCGAGTCATTTATGTTCTTCTGTAAGCTGGTTATTCTAGTTAGCATTTCATCTAACCTTTTTTCAAGGTTTTTAGTTTCTTTGCATTGGGTTAGGACATGGTCTTTTAACTCAGAGAAGTTTGTTATTACCTACCTTCTGAAGCCTACTTCTGTCAATTCATCAAATTCATTCTCTGTCTTTTCTTTTTCCCTTGATGGTGAGGAGTTGTGATTCCTGGGAGAAGAAGAAGTGTTCTGTTCTTTGATGGTTTCATCCTTTTTGCACTGTTTTTTTTCCATCTTCGTGGATTTATCTCCCTTTGATCTTTGAAGTTGGTGATTTCAGGAGGAGTCTCTGAATGGATGGTTTTTTTCTGTTGAGGTTGGAGCTGTATCTTTTTTGGCCTGTAGCGTGCGCTGCTGGGCTCTTTCAGGTTCAGTCAGGTTGTTGGGTGGGTGGTCCTTCCCTGGAGTTTCTTTGCAGGAGAGATTGGCCCTGCCTTCCCAATGGCTTCTCTCCCAGAGCTCGATCTTCTTGGTTGGGGTCAAGTTGTTGTAGTTGTTGCCAAGCTCTCTAGCGGAGGCTTCAGTTTGAGTTCTGTGGAAGTGGGACCTGCCAGGCCTTATGGTCTGTTTTCCTGCTTTCAACTTGCCTCCCTCTGTGGGACCGTCCGATCCACTGGCATTAGTCCAAACTCCCACCCAGGTCCCTTGCCACACCTGGTGGTAGCCACCGCTCAGATTTGCATCAACTACCCACAGCACCCCACTGTCTGGCAGGGCTCTTGTGGACCATGGGTTGTAGGAGGAATGAGGTAAGCACAGGGTCCTAATCAGAGCACCGAGGGGGTGAAGTCCCCCAACCTCTGAGCTAGCTGCACGTTTCAAGTGGGGACATACCCCCCATCTTGATTTGCCCCTCAGGTGGCTCTTGCCCTGCGGCTTCTTCCCTGGTCTATTTTCAGTGCCCTAACAGTCCCACTGAAATGAACCCGGCACCTCGTTTGTAATCGTGGAGTCCTCTAGCCCTCTGCATGTCATTCGCTGGGAGCTGCATTCCAGTGCTGCCTTCTCACGGCCATCTTGGCACACTCTCTGCTAAAAATGTTTTATATTTGAATACAATTTAGTATATTATTAATCTTTTTTTTTTTTTTTTTTTGAGACGGAGTTTCGCTCTTGTTACCCAGGCTGGAGTGCAATGGCACAATCTCGGCTCACCGCAACCTCCACCTCCTGGGTTCAGGCAATTCTCCTGCCTCAGCCTCCTGAGTAGCTGGAATTACAGGCATGCACCACCATGTCCAGCTAATTTTTTGTATTTTTAGTAGAGACGGGGTTTCAACCATGTTGACCAGGATGGTCTCGATCTCTTGACCTCGTGATCCACCCGCCTCGGCCTCCCAAATTATTAATCTTTAAATTAGAAAAAACTTATGAAGAACTTTTCAGAATTAGAAATACTCATAATCATTTTATATTTTAAAAACTATATGTCACATTCTATGTGACACAGCTAAAATAATCCTTACATGGACATAATGACCCTAAATACATTTAAAGTATATATTTAAAATATCTAAATAGATGACTTAAACAAATGAGTTAAACATTAAACAAAATAAATTATAGAAAAAAGAACAGCAGAGGAAATACAAAGTAGTATGATGGAAAGAAAGAATAAAGATAAAATCTGAAATCCAAGAAATAAGCAGGATAAAAAACTAATCAAAACAACAACAGGTTCTGTGTAAAGATAAGTATCTTTTTGACAAGACTGAATAAGAAAAAAATAGAAAAGCTGCAAATAAACAAAATACATACAAAATGAAATCTATCTTAAAACAAAATATTTAAAAGCAAAACTATATTATGAACTATGCAATAATAATTTTAAATCTCACAAGACTAATATAATTTGATTCCAAGAACCAGATAATAGTAATACAAAAAATAAATGTATAGCTTCATTTCATGTATTAAGGAAATGGCAAAAATTCTAGATGACATATAAGCTAAGAGAATCTAGCTGTGCATTAAAGATTAAAATATGGTTATCGTTGTTGATTTCTCCAAGAAGCAGGCACTGAGACAGATTTGTCCCAGAGGCATCTGAACCAGAGCAATTCCATCTTGAATAGGGGCTTGTTAAAATAAGGCCGCGATCTACTGGGCTGCATTCCCAGACGGTTAGACATTCTAAATCACAGGATGAGATAGGAGGTAAGCACAAGACATAGGTCTTAAAAACATTGCTGATAAAACAGCTTGTGGTAGAGAAACGGACCAAAACCTACCAAAACCAAGATGGCCACGAGAATGACTTCTGGTCGTCCTCGCTGTTACATTCCCACCAACGCCATGACAGCTTACAAATGTCTTGGCAATGTCAGGAAGTTACCACATATGGTCTCAAAAGGGGATGAATGAATAATCCACCCCTGTTTAACATATAAGCAATAAATGACTAGTAAAATGGGCAACCAGCAGCTCTCAGGCCTGCTCTGCCTGTGGAGTAGCCATTCTTTTATTCCTTTACTTTCTTAATAAACTTGCTTTCATTTTACTCTATGGACCTGCCCTGAATTCTTTCTTGCACGAGATCCAAGAATCCTCCTTTGAGGTCTGGATCAGGATCCCTTTCCAGTAACAAATTCACAAGCAAGCAGGATATTTAAAAGGTGATTCCAGGAAGCATAGATAGAGAAGGGAGAAAGGGATTGTGAGAAGAGAAGGCTGTTAAAGAGTTTGTTAGCCAGCAAGTGGTGACTTGCTGGCTAACAAGTTATTTCATGGGGAAGATCTAGGACCTCGAGTAGAACATGAGTGTAAGCTCACCTGAGCAGCATGGGAGTTCCCTTTATAAATGAATCTCCTTCTCTTTCTGGTTGAGGGTTGCTCTCCATAATTTTGATGCTACCAAATAAGTCAGTATTTCACAGTACTAAATGTTCCCTGAAGCAGTCTCAATCAGTTAATACAATTTAAAATATATTATTCTTTCAGATATATTATTGAAAGAAAAATTATGCTTTTCTTCTATACAAAAAGGTATGCAAATTATGTGAATTAAGAACGCTTTCCTCCATTTCCAACATTACTTTATTTTCAGGTGCTGTATGATGTAATTAAATCTTTGAATTTTCTGAGGAATTTTATTTCTGAAGAAAAATTGCTATTGGCTTTTAATTGAAGAATATTGCCTGTTCATTTCTTAAAATAAAAAGTTAAAGTGTCTTCTTAACATTTTTACTCCTTCTTTCAAGTGAAATTTGGATTAAGGGTGAGAAGTTGGAGAGAAAAAGTCTTTCTTGAACACACACAGGCACATACACACAATGCAGGCTTTGAATTAGGCTGCTGAAATGTCTCTTCTTACCGAAATTGCTTAAGGCTTGGTCTATTTTCCCTGCAATGCCTCATTAGCTCTGAACACATTTTTCCCTAAATAAATTTAAGAGCTCATCTAATTAGACTTCACTAGGGTGGTCTGAATTATTTGATCCATTCAGAAAAAAGATTACCTTGGGGGGCTAGCATGAATGATAGTGAGCATTACCATTGTGATTTTAAGCTTTGGGTAAAGTTACATGGAATTTTCAAAAATATGACCTCACCACCAAGCAATAAATAGCATTCACAAGCAGAGAGAGCATTCTTTCTCTTTCATCTTATTAAGTACTTTTGTAACTGTAATATTGTTTTCAACTTCCCTGGAATGATTTTGCTCCTAACACCATTTTACCTCACCACATCACTTAAAATAAAGCTAAATTATTTCATGGTAAAGGGACTTGAATATGCATTGTTGTATTTTAGAATGTACCCTTCTGCAATTGTATTATGAATATCTTTCACGAACTTCTCTTCTTGCCTATACTATTTCAAAAACTTCAGTCTGTCCTTTACACTGTGAAAGGAAAATAAATCTTGCAGCCCTCAAATCACTAAACTAAAGGGAAAAGTCAAGCTGGGAACTGCTTGGAGCAAACCTGCCTCTCATTCTATTCAAAGTCTATTCCTCTGCATACCAATATAAATGCATATCTGATTGCCTCCTTTGGAAAGGCTAAGCAAAAACTCAAAAAAATGCAAATATTTGTCTCTTTTCTACCTATGACCTGGAAGCCACCTCCCTACTTGGAGTTTTCCCACATTTGTTTTGAAGTTGTCATGACTTTTCAGACCAAACCAATGTTCCTTTAAAAAAAAAAAAAAAAATCTTTTTTTTTCTTTTTCCTTTTTTAAATTGTACTTTAAGTTCTGAAGTACATGTGCAGAACGTGCAGGTGTGTTACATAAGCATACATATGCCATGGTGGTTTGCGGCATCCATCCCCTGTCATCTACATTAGGTATTTCATCTAATGTTATCCCTCCCCAATTTCCCCACCTCCTGCTATCCCTCCCCTACCCCCATCCCCCAATAGGCCCCTGTGTGTAATGCTCTCCTCCCTGTGTCCATGTGTTCTCCTTGTTAAACACCCACTTATTAGTGAGATCATGCAGTGTTTGGTTTTCTGTTCCTGTGTCAGTTTGCTGAGGATGATGGTCTCCAGCCTCAACCGTGTCCCTGCAAAGGACATGAGCTCATCCTTTTTTATGATTGCATAGTATTCCATGGTGTATATGTGCCACATTATCTAGTCTATCATTGATGGGCATTTGGGTTGATTCCAAGTCTTCGCTATTGTAAACAGTGCTGCAATAAACATATGTGTGCATGTGTCTTTATAATAGAATGATTTATAATCCTCTGGGTATATACCCAGTAGTAGGATTGCTGGGTCAAATGGTATTTCTGGTTCTAGATCCTTGAGAAATCACCACACTGTCTTCCACAGTGGTTGAACTAATTTACACTCCCCCAACAGTGTAAAAGTGTTCCTATTTCTCCACATCCTCTCCAGCATCTGTTGTTCTTTTTTTTTTTTCTTGAGACAAAGTCTAACCCAGGCTAGAGTGCAGTGGCGGCATTGCAATCTTCACTCACAATAACCTCCACCTCCTGGGTTCAAGCAATTTTCAAGCCTCAACCTTAGCAGTCACTGGGATTATAAGTGCGTGCCACCCCATCTGGCTAAATTTTGTATTTTTAGTAGAAATGAGGTTTTGCTGCATTGGTCAGGCTAGTCTCAAACTCATGACCTGAAGTGATCCACTGGCGTTGGTCTCCCAAAGTGCTGGGATTGTAGGTGTGAGCCACCATGCCTTGCTCCAATGTTCGTTCATCTTACATATATTGATTGATGGCTCATGTCTCCCTAAAATGTACAAAACCCAGCTGTGTTCCGATCACCTTGGTCAGTTGTCATCTAGATCTTCTGAGGCTATGTTAAGGACAGCATCATTAACTTTGGCAAAATAAACTTCCTGAATTGACTGAGACCTGTCTCAGATATTTGGGATTCACAACACAACACCATTAGCAGAATTTTTCTTTAAAACTGCCCATGAGCCGGGCGCAGTGGCTCACGCCTATAATCCCAGCACTTTGGGAGGCCGAGGCGGGTGGATCACGAGGTCAAGAGATTGAGACCATCATGATCAACAAGGTGAAACCCCATCTCTACTAAAAATAAAAAAATTAGCTGGGCATGGTGACGCGTGCCTGTAGTCCAAGCTACTCGGGAGGCTGAGGTAGGAGAATTGCTTGAACTCAGGAGGCGGACGTTGCGGTGAGCCAAGATTGTGCCATTGCACTCCAGCCTGGGTAACGAGAGCAAAACTCCATCTAAAAAAAAAAAAAAAAAAAAAAAAAAAACTGCCCATGTCAGACATCTAATTTAAGTATTTACAAAGTTCCTTGTCTTTTCTTCAAAATAATAACTAAAACATTATCTTATCAATTTCTATTCATTAGACAGCATCCATTATATACATGATCTCTACTGGCCATGAAATTATGTCTCTTTTCATTATAGCATTAAAATCTAACACCTTGTCAGTATAGTGTATAGTAATTGAAAACTATAGTATAAAAATGATTAAATAAAGTGATCTGATCTGCACATCACATGAATATTTTCTTATATATGACATGATTTAGTTTCAAGCTCAAAGTATGACACACAATTTCTCTTTCAGGTAAAATTTATTCTACTTCTCAGACATGTCTCTAGTTAGTCCTTTAACAAAGGCTATGCTCAAATGATACTCAGCTTCCCAGTAGTTATCACTCTCTTCTCCATGATTTGTCCTAATATTTTATTACGAATATTGTCAAATGCATTCAAAATTGTTAGAAATGTCATTGAACATCTGTGTTACTCCCTACTTAGATTCTACAATCAACGTTTTGTTTTACATCATATACTCATCTAACTATCTACCCAACCGTCAATCCACCTTATTTTTATACAATTTCAAAATGAATAACAGATATCAGTGTAGTGTATTTTATCCCTAAACCCTTCAGTATGCTTAAAATTATAAGTTAAATGTTTGTTTGTAGTTTTTTTTAGATAAAATTAACAGGGTGAAATGCAAAAATCTTAAGTATGCTATTCAATAAATTTTGCATATATGTATATATACATATTTTGCAAAAAACTAATGTGTATATGTAGATGCATTCTTTAAAATTGGCCATGTAATACATCTAATCTGGGAGGTGTGTGTGTGTATATAGATATATATATATGAACATATACATACATATTTAACAAAACAAATAGCATACTTAAGCTCTTGTATATTACAATATATACATTACGATATATAAAATCTTAAGTATGCTATCAATAAATTTGTCACTAAAAAACATATATGTCTACATATCTAGATACAGTTGTATATATAGATATATAGACATATATATATCTGTATCTGTACCATATATATGATACATAAAATTATATATGGTACATATATATATAATATATATCTTTGTGTAACTGTGTAACCCAAAATTATTAAGATATCAGCCACAAAATTTTCTGATGTCAATCCTAGCTTCATACTCTGTTAGTTTCAATTACTGTTCTGTTCATAAATTATTTTTGCTCCTTAGAATTTCATATAAATGAAATCACAAAGTATGTTTTCTTTTGTGTAAGGCAGTCTTCAGTCAGAATAATGGTTTTGAGATTTATCCATGTTGTTGTGCATATTAGTAGTTGTTTTTATTGCCAGGTTCTATTTTATTGTAGTAACGTAACACAATGTTTTCTATTCTGTTGATAGAAACCAGGGCTATTTCTATGTTCTGGGCATTATGATACATGCCTCTATGAGCATTCTTTTACAAGCCTTTCTTTTCCCACTAGCTTTCACTTCTCTTGGGTAAATACCTAGTTTTTGGATTAAAAATTAGGTGTATACTTAATTTTATAAGAAAGTAGTGAAACTTTTCCCAAATAACCTGTATCACTATATATTTTTACCAACAATATATTAGAGAATCAATTGCTCCATAACCTTACCAATATTCAATGCAGTCTGTCTTTTAAATTTTAGTCATTCTGACTTGTGTGGAGTGACACCTCATTGTGGTTTTAATTTGCATTTCCTTGACGAATACTGACATTGAGCATTTTTTCCCCATGCTTATTGATTATTTGTGACTCTCCTTTTGTGAAGTGTCTCTTAGTCATGTGTCTATTTATTAATCGAGATATTTTGTCATTTTTGATTGTCTCACAGGAATTACCTATTTTGACATATATATTGTCAGATATAAGTGTTTTGATTATTTTCTACGAGTCTATTTTGCTTTGTAACTTTCTTCAATGATGTCTTTTTTGATGAAGATTATTTTATTAAATTTTCCTTTTGTGAGTATTGTTTTATGTGCCCCACTAAGAAAAACTGCTTACCTGGTTGTTGCAAACATATTATCCTATGTTTCCACTAAAAATTTTTGCTTTTATCTTTAGCTGTATGATAATTTTCAAATTATTTTTTGTGACTGATGAGGTAAAAGTCTAAGTTTTCACCTATGTGAATACCTTTCTCCACTAAGTTACTTTGATAACTCTGTCAAAAACCAAGTGACAATATTCATTGGCCATTTTTGAAACTTCGCTGGTAAAGTTGATCTATGTATCTGATATTTTTTGATTACCATACTGTCTTTATTTTTGTAATTTATAGTAAATCTGGAAATCAGGTAGTATACGTTCTTTCATTATATGCCACCTCTTCATGTTACTTTGTACTTTCTAAGTCATTTGCATTTTTTAATAAATTTCAGAAATTGTTTTTCCATTTCCATGAGTTGTTTGCTGACATTTTTATTAAGATTCCAAAAATCTATAGATAATTTGTAAAATATTGGTATCTTAAAAATATTGATTCTTCCAATTTATACATGCTATGCCATATGTCTTCATATATTTAGGTGTCCCTTAATTTTTCTTGGCAGTGATTTGCAATTTCCAGAATAGATATTTTACAGATCACTTATAAATTTATTCCTAAATATTTCATTTTTGATGCTATTGCAAGTACTTTTTAAAAATTTTTTTTCCTTTTAACTGATTTCTTTTATGTATTTACTTATTTTAAAAGCATTTTTATAGAGATGGGATCTTACTCAGGCTGTTCTCAAACTCCTGGCTTCAAGCAATTCTCTACCTTGGGCTTTCCAATGTGGTTCATGACGAGATTATAAGCATGAACTACTGCACCTGGCCTGTGTTTTCTAACAGAATGTATTATACATGCACACACACACACACACACACACACACCCAAACTGGTAGCTGTGACCTTGCTAAACACACTGATCACGTCTTACAGAATTTTTAGATTTCTCAGGGTTTTCATCATAAAGAGTCATATCATCAGTCTGAATAGAGACAGTTTACTTATTTCTGTCTGATCTTTAGTTTTTAGACTTTAATTTGTTTTCCTTGCTTTATTGTACTGACTTAGACCTCCAATGAAATCTTTAATATGAATCATAGGAGTAGATATTCTTGTTTTATTTATACTTAAGAGTTACCCTTTCTTTAACCATTATGATTGCTGTGGATTTTTATAAATGTCTTTATCTTTATTTCCTTTGGTTCCTTATTTGCTAATCTTTTTTAATTATTATGAATAGATTGTGAAATTTACTAAATATTTTTCAGTAGCAGTTGATATAATCATACTGTTTTTATCTTCTATTTTCTTAAAGTAGAAATTACATTGATTGATTTTAAAATCATAATTCAACCTTTAATCTTAGGGATAAATCTCATTTTGACATGATATCTATCTTTTTAATATATCATTGAGTCTAATTTGCTACAGTTTTGCTAAGGAGTTTTCCTTCTATGTTCATGAGGAATACCGATGTATAATGTTATTTTGTGCACTATCTTTGTTAAGTTTTGTTATTTGTGTAATGTTTGCCTCATAGATTAAGTTTAAGTATCTTCTGTACTCAAAAATACTCTGTTTCCTGTGTGTATAATGCCTTACTTTTCTCCTCTGCCTAAAAAATTCCTACTCATTCCTTATAAAATAATTTTTATGTATCTTCTTGTGCATAGCTTTTCTGACTCTGTACTTAAGCAATCATTCTCTTCTCTGTTTTTAGTTCTTTGTACATCATTCTGCAATAGGATGATGTAATAAAATTCTTTATCTCATAACCTTAACTGATTACCTAAAGACAAAAAATGATATATATTTAATCCAGTCATATTCTAAAACAAGTTGCTGGGTAATCTCTATGAGATTTGTATTTTGAGGTGTTCATAAATGCTTCTGCTTCTATTGCCCTGCAAACCACCTCTAGGTTGCATGAGAAATGCTGAAAATTTACAAAAATTGACAGTAAGAATTATGTGGGAGAGTTGTGGGTGTGATGCACAGTCATTTTTTACTTCTTTTTTTGTTGCTTGGGAAGGGGCTCCTAGCACCTCAAACCAACAGAACAGGAACTTCAAGAGGATGTCAAGACTGCAATTTGTAACCTCAGGAACTTGGAGAAAGCATAGAGATGCCTGATGCCTTCTGTGATAGTTTTATATGTCAATTTTGCTAGGCTATAATACCCAACTATTTAACCAAACAATAATCTAGGCATTTCTGAGAAGGGATTTTGTATATGTAAATGTATGTGTATATGTATATGTATATGTATATGAGAAGTGGGTCACTACCTGTGGAAGTTTGACCTTTGGCCCTGAGTCAACCACGAATGAAGGAACGCACTTTCACATCATTACAGTGATTCACCTGGGCTTGGGATGGCCATTAGCTGCTTTCAGAGGGCAAAATGCAACCAATCAACCCAGACCCTCTGTCCCTTCACACTTTTATTCCGTCAAGATTTTACAACAGAAGTTCTAAGTTAACACACTGGTAATTAACATTGTTAAAAGAGTGGTTTTACAAATGATAAAAGCTTTAGGTTCCAGGACCCAGAGTCAACCTTATTAACAGGTAATTCCTCTTTGATCCCTGGAGAGGGCCACCCAGCACAAAATCAACATGAGTAAACAGTCAGAGTGGAGACAAATGGTGGAGACAAATGGGTGTGGGGTAAGGCCTTTTGATCAGTCTCTATCTCTTTTTTTTGCTAATGTTAATGAGGTGGCTGCCTTCAACCTGCCTCAATAAAAATTTTTGGTCTTTCAAAAGGTTTAAGACTATAATCTATAACTTTCCTTAAATATTTTCTGTAATATTTTGCCAACCACCCCGAGTGAATAGCAGCATGTATATGTGTATGTGTATGTATATGTATATGTATATCAATTGACTTTATGTAAAGATGACCCTTTGTAATGTAGGAAAGGGCCATTATTGAATGGTTATAGGCCTTCAGAGTGAAGATAGGTTTCCTGAAGAAGAAATTATATATTATCTATACTTCATATTATATATACACACCCACTCACATATGTATCTCTTATTGGTTGCCATTTCTGTGGAGAATCTTGAATAATGCATCGCCAATTAAAAAAAAAAATCACAGGGCAAATGGAGCCTTGGGGAAAGAGCAATTGCTGGTAAGATCTAACTTCCACAGATTGGGTGAAAATGTGTGACTACCGAATATTACCATGGATCAAGTAGACTTGAGGAAGGGAGATAGATTTTGGTAGCTATGAAAATATTTCCAAAGGTTCATCTGGAGAGGTAACACAACTCCAAAAGGGGCTGAACTACTTGAAGTCAAAGACAGGATGTTGTCATAAATTCTCAGCTAGAGAAGGCATCATCATGTTAGAGACATCAGCTAAACCAAATCTAAAAGCTTACCAGGACTCCAAAGAGTAAACAAAACTACCTGATGAAAGTTAAAATCAACATTTGAGTAGTTGCACTGAGGTCAGATCATAACCACACCAGTCACTTTGTTCTTTATTTGAATCCCTTCTGCCCTCTTTGATTTAAGGAGAAGAATCTAGAAACAGCAGCTAATGAAAAGGGGCAAAGCAAGTAAAGGGAGGGATAAATTAATCACTGTTCCCTTTCAAGGCCTAAATTAGAACTAATTATAGGAGGTAAAATTATTAAGTTTAGGTAAAAATGAGAGAACAAAAGTTTATTTAGATTACTAAGAATTTATTTTATATATATATATATATACACACACACACAAATTTGTTAGTACAGATTTTAACTGAAAAAGCTATGTTATCTACCCAAGAACTATTTTGTCCAAGTTCGATGAAGAATGACTTTTGGGAGCAAAGGTATAGAATAATGGTATTTATTTTATAAATTCACATGAGAAATTTCATTTTATTCAGTAACTTGTTGTATTTCCATAATAATGTATTTTATCTAAAAATATATTTTGCTCCACAGAGATATTATACTTTAAGAAAATATACATTATTAAAAACTATACTATAAAATAATTATAAATTGAAAAAACTTGATGAGGAGCTCAGAGTTTCAGAGTCCTAAAGGTCAAGTTATTTTTCCTTATAAGAATTTTGAGAGGAGAGAGATCCAAGATGGCTGACCACTAGCAGCTCAGGATTGTAGCTCCCAGTGAAAGTGCAGAGAGCGAGAGGATGCCACTCTGTCAGACGAATTTTTGTTGCTCATGGACCAGGAGATTCCCAGCGGAGGAGCCCCACGGGTTGCCAGCACAACTCTTGTGGCTGGTGCGGCGGTTTTGCTGGTGCCTCAGCGTGGCAGTTCTTGGTGCAGAGTGAGCGGGACTGGGTCCCCTTTCTGCTGATTCCTGGGCAGAAAAGCACCATCAATCTTAACACCGCTGTTTTGGCTGGAGCAGTGGATTGCTCAGATTTCAGCGCTGGGAATCAACAAGTTGGACGTCCACTCAGAAACCTAATTTGAAAGTCGGAAATCACAAAGACGACAGGTGGATAAATTTACAATGATGGGAAGAAACCAGCGTAAAAAGGCTGAGAATACCCAAAATCAGAATGCCTCTCCCTCTACAGGGGATCACAATTCCTCATCAGCAACGGAACAAGCCCTGATGGAGAACGAGTGTGTTCCATTAACAGAAGTAGGCTTCAGAAGGTGGATGATAAGAAACTTCTGTGAATTAAAAGAACTTGTTCTAACCCAATGTAAAGAAACTAAGAATTTTGAAAAAAGGTTTGACGAAATGCTAACAAGAATAGACAATTTGGAGAGGAATATAGGTGAATTAATGGAGCTGAAAAACAACATGAGAACTTCGCGAAGTATGCACAAGTTTTAACAGTCGAATTGATCAAGCAGAAGAAAGGATATCAGAGTTCAAAGACCAACTTAATGAAATAAAACGAGAAGTCAAGATTAGAGAAAAAAAGATAAAAAAGAATGAGCAAAGTCTCCAAGAAATACAGGACTATGTGAAAAGACCTAATCTACGTTTGATAGGTGTACCTGAATGTGATGAAGAGAATGAATCCAAGTTGGAAAATACTCTTCAGGAGATGATTCAGGAAAACTTTCCCAACCTAATAAGGCAGGACAATATTCAAGTCCAGGTAATACAGAGAACACTACAAAGATAGTCCTCAAGAAGACCAACCCCAAGGCACATAATTGTCAGATTCATTAGGGTTGAAATGAAGGAGAAAATACTGAGAGCAGCCAGAGAGAAAGGTCAGGTTACTCACAAAGGGAAGCCTATCAGTCTTACAGCAGATCTCTCAGCAGAAACCCTACAAGCCAGAAAAGAGTGGGGGCCAATATTCAACATCCTTAAAGAAGAGAACTTTCAACCCAGAATTTCATATCCAGCCAAAGTAAGCTTCAAAAGCGAAGGAAAAATAAAATCTTTTGCAAACAAGCAAGTACTTAGAGATTTCACCATCACCAGGCCTGCTTTGCAGAAGCTTCTGAAAGAAGCACTATACATATAAAGGAGCAACCAGTATCAGCCTTTCCAAAAATATATCCAGCTAGCATCAAGTGGCAGTATTAAACTCATACATATTATTAACTGGATAAGAAGCCAAAACCCATTGGTACGCTATATCCAGACCCATCTCACATGCAACGATACACAAAGACTCAAAACAAAGGGACAGAGGAAGATTTACCAACCAAACCAAGAGCAAGCATAAATAAATAAATAAAAAGCAGGAGTTGCAATTCTCACCTCTGATAAAATAGACTTTAAAGCAACAAAGATCAAAAGAGACAAAGAAGGACATTACATAATGGTAAAAGGATCAATGCAACAAGAAGAGCTAACGATCCTATATATACACATACCCAATACAGGAGCACCCAGATACATAAGACAAGTCCTTAATGACTTATAAAGAGACTTAGCCTCCCACACGATAATAGTGGGAGACTGTAACATCACATTGTCAATATTAGACTGAATAACAAGATAGAAAATTAACAAGGATATCCAGGACTTGAACTCAGACCTGGAACAAGTAAACTTAATAAACATTTATAGAACTCTCCACTTCAAATACACAAAACATACATTCTTATCAGTCCATTTTATCACACCTATTCCAAAAGTGACTACATAATTGGAAGTAAATCACTCCTCAATAATTGCATAGCATTTCATAGGTTTAAATGAAATATTTGTTGGCTGCTTGTTTTTATCTTCCCTTATTCCTTCCTGTCTTCATTGTTAAGCACAATTATTGGCATAAAAGAGGTTTTCAAATCCCATTTTTAGACTGCATTCTAGCCTGGGCAATAAAGTAATATTCCCGTTCTCTCTCTCTCTTCCTCTTCCTCTTTCATCTTCTTCTTCATTCTTTTTTTCTCTCTTTCTCTTCCTTTTTCTTCTTCTTCATTTTTTTCTTTCTCTCTTTCTTTCTTCCTTTTTTTAAAAAAAATAAAATAAATAAATAAATTTAATTTAATTTAAAAAAGAATTTTGATATAAAGTTTTTAACAATTAAAATATTTTTTATATTTAAGGCTGAAGTATTAAACACCAATCAATGATTACTTGATTATTCATCCATTAATTAGGTCAATTTATTTGTTTAATAAAACTGATCAAAACAAAATAAATACCATTAATTTAATACTTAACACAAAGGTCAGACCAAAATTTATATTTTCCTGAATCATCATTATTATGATAGTAAAGCAAAAACAGAAATTTGATTATTTAAAGAAAAAGCACAGGATATACAAGACAGTTCCTAGCCAGCCTTTGAAATGCAAACAAATTAGATGTCAATGAAGAGTCAGTAAAAATGGTTTTGCTATGTGGCATTGCAGATTTCCTCACTTTTAACCAATATCTAACAAGCTGTGTTCCCACTGAATCATTCTTCTTTTTAAAAAAGTGTTATTTTATTCAATGTATGTAATACTACTTCATCATCTTCTCTGGGGTGAATAAATACTATAGTTTCTTGAAACTTTTTTGAGATAGAGAATATAACAACAGTATTTTTTTCCAGTGGGGAAAATAATCACCTTTTTATTTGACCTTTTAATGCTGCTCTTAACCATGTGGCTTGCCAAAGCTTTTAAACTATTGGTCTGTGTGTCAGCTATAACATTACCTTTTCTTTTTTTTTTTTTTTTTTTAGACAGAGTTTCACTCTTGTTACCCAGGCTGGAGTGCAATGGTGCGATCTCAGCTCACTGCAACCTCCGCCTCCTGGATTCAGGCAATTCTCCTGCCTCAGCCTCCTGAGTAGCTGGGATTACAGGCACGCGCCACCATGCCCAGTAAATTTTTTGTATTTTTAGTAGAGACGGGGTTTCACCATGTTGACCAGGATGGTCTCGATCTCTTGACCTCGTGATCCACCCGGCTAGGCCTCCCAAAATGCTGGGATTACAGGCGTGAGCCGCCGCGCCCGGCCCAACATTACCTTTTCACAACACATGTTGTAGGACATCACTATACATGCATACTTCTCTTTTCACTGCGACACAGTCTTTTAGAGTTTAAGCTTCCATATATCTTGGAACAATTATAAAAGTTCCATTTATTATTTTGGCATAAAATCCAATAGTACAGTCCTTCCTATGTAGTGCTATGGGTTAATACATTCTGCTGAGCTTGGAATACTGGACTTGGAAAGCAGAAATCATGACTTAGATTTTTGGTCTCTTCATCATTTACTGGCTAGATGATATCAAAAAGTCACTTCATCTCCTTGAGTCTGATCTTCTTAGCCTATATTATTAGATAAGTATAATGTAAATTATACTCTTTACATTGGAGTCTTCTATTATAAAACTTTAGAAACTGTTGCCTAGCAAGGATAATATGTAGCTAAAAAGCAGAGAGAAAGCTGTGATAGATATCTCTAGCAATCCCTAATGCATTAAAAACCGAGTCAAAAGAACACATTTTAAAAACACAATATGAAATACTTTGGGTGAAAATAAATTGGCAAATGTCTTCAATCTATCATGTAGAAAGTTGACTAAATTTTTTGAAAGGTTATGAAAAAAAATTAATGGAGTAGAATCATGTCTGAACAAGAACTGTGGTAAGAAGAAACAGTGAACTCATAAAGTAAAGGAACTGTGAGATGCCTCCAGGAGCTAAAAGTCCCTTTCCACTTCCAATAGCCAGCGGGAGAACAGGGGCCTTAGTTTTGCAGCAGCACATGTACACACACACACACACACACACACACACACACACACACAGTAGGCAAACTCCAAGCTCCAGAAAGGAATCCAGTCTAAATGACAGAGTGATTTCACTTGTGAGACCTTTAGCTAATTTCCTGCCCAGAATTTCTGACCCAGGGAAACTGGGAGATGACAAATTCGTGTTGTTTTAAGTTGTTCAGTTTGTGGTAATTTGCTATGCACACAGTAAACAAATACGGTGCTCTTTAAAATACATTGCTTCTTCAGGTCTTTTTCCAAATAAGTTAAAATAAAGTCAACATGAGTAAACAGATGAATTAAATTTTTTAAATGTTAAATTTTACCATCATTTTTTACCTAAGGAAAAATTTCTTCACCCCAAGAATTTATTATATTCATGTAATCCATGTAACTACCCTAGTGCCAGTGAGAGAAATAATCTGGTATCACAAACATTAAAGCATTTATGTGATTATAGGCTCTATCTTGGCGCTCAAAGTGCAAACAAGGAATGAGAGCGTCAGCATCTTCTGGAAGTTTGGTAGGTATGCTGACTTTCAAGGCCTACCCTAGGTCTACTGAATCATAATCTGCATTTTAACAAGATACCTAGGTGATAATGCGTTCACATTAAAGGTCGAAAAACATTGTTCCACCTATTGGTTAATAACATATACCTCTAAGTATCTTTTGCTGGGGAATGTCTAACTATCTAACTCAGGAAGTGCTGTGAAACAATTCAAGGTGAGATTCATTTCCAGGACTCCAAGAGGGAAGGCACTACCTCCAATAAGGCAGTTCGAAAAAAGAACATACACGTGGTCTTTATTCTGATGTTGGAGTTTACTCATTAAAAGAGAAACACTTCTTATGTAGCCAGAAAATTTAGTGGTGGGAATTATGGTCTGGAGTAGTTACATATAAGGAATAAGGTTTGCTTAACCCTGTTGCAGTGAAGATGCTAAGAACTGGACAAATTGAGATAAGCAGTGTCCCTCACAGCTGTATTCCTCAAAATCTGATGGTTGTGTTCCTCAGGCCTCTCTAAAGTCCTCCTGAATTGGAATCTTCACTCATCAGTTTTAAGTATATGAATATTAACAATCCTCTCTAGGTGATTCTGAGTTACAGTTTCAAATCTACTTGTTTAAAATCTAAAATAAAATTGCTTAATTTTGTTGTGTAACATGATATTAGATACATAATTAATTTGAAGTTGCTGACATTTCTCACTTCTTAGTTTCATTGCTGTAAGACTTATGTATTGAATTTTTGGGGCTTGCTCTTATTTGTGTAATTCTATTGTATAAATATATTTTGTGACCTTAGGTTATTGAAGGACCACTTACATGCTACTAAGCCACATGTGTGTAATGTTACAAATTGTTACATAATCTTAATGGATCTGAAAATGGATTCAGCTAAAATAATTAAAATAGGCATAAAAAGGCATTACCTCTTAGTAAATGCTTTAAATTTATAGGATAATTTTACATTTGAAGGTTTAGGTCATTAAACAATCATTTATTAATCTGATCCAAGGTTAAGCAAAATGAATCTTGCATCATGTCTGCCCATGGATCGGAATAGAATAGGAGGAAACATGGGCCAGTTCTGGGCATGGAGACAGCAAATGGAGTGGCAAACCATATGCCGACCAGACACTCTTGCCCTGAGGACAGTTTGTGTAAAAAAAAAGAGAAAAGAGCCTCTGATATTGGAAGTTTCATTACAAATAATAGATCTACTGCTGAAGGTCCTAAGTAGATGATGTACCTCCAGATGAAATTAGCAAAACAGATCTCAGCAGGGAAAGCAATGGAAGACAACACCATGATTAGTTAGAACAAAGGAGAAGAAAATAGTGAGTGACTCTATACAATGAGAATTCTTTCAGTGAATTCAGCTATACTTAGAATTTAGAAGGGACTGATTTGAAAAATGGGTCAAGGGTCCATTTCTACAGGTAGTCTAGGAGGGAATCAGAGCAATATTAAATTATGGCTATCATTGAGACATAAAGAAAATGTAGCCTGGGAAATAAGAGATATTTACTGAATCATATAGTGAACCCATTTTAGGTTGTATGTCCAACTTCTCCTTTTATGCTAACTATCATTTATTTTGAGGAGATCTCCATTTTCAGAAGTTACTATCGAAACACTTGCATCTGTTTAAAATTGACCTCACTCCAGAAAACAGATTGTATGAGTTTGGAGCATTTTACCTAAGGTGGATCAACCAGTTCCTTCCTGGAATATTTAGACGGGAGACTAGGGAATTCAAGACAGTTTTTTCACATAGTTGCAATGGCTACATTTATCCTTGGAGATTGAGGTAGCCATACTTTCTCCACATGAATGTATCTGCCATAAGAATGAAGAAAGATAACAATTTGCAGAAAAAGAGTGTTGTCATGGATAATTTTATTTGTCAACTTGACTGGGTCATGAATTGCTCAGATATTTGGTACAACAGTATTTTGAAAGAGATTAGCATTTGAATCTGTAGACTTTGGAAAGTGGATTGCCCTCTCGATATAGTTTGCATATTTGTCCACTCCAAATCTCACGTTAACAAATGCAGGCAGAGGATGGGGGTGATCAGCCAAGGCAGGCAGGGCTTTAGAATTTCTAGGTCCGGGCTTGACATGGAGGCCTGACCAATATGACCCAAAGTCAATCCTCCCACCTGCTACATGGACACATACATAATCCTCCAAAAAATTGTTCTGCAATCCTCAAATAACGGAGACCCTTATATTCATAAGTGTATAATATGAGCTAAAAATGACACACACCACACACACACAGAGAGATAGAGAAAAACAGACAGACATAAAGCAATTAAGCACATATTTTGAAAACAGGAAGAGAATAGCATTATACGAGGTCAAATACACATTAGAAAACATTTAAATTTCCACTTTGAAAATTAACATAGCAAATATAGGAAAGTATATGTATCTAAAGAGTGATTTCTGTATAAATTTGGAAAAAGGTGGTGACAGTATTTGTTCAGAGGTTTTAACTTTTAAAATGTATCTTACAAACTTGGAGTATAGCAGGCGGGTATCCCTCCTTAGAATACAGTAAAAGAGAATGAGAATTTCATCACTTCCAGTTTGTGGATTCACTTGTTTCTGAAACCTGGATAAATTTTGCTTCATAGGTTTTATTAGACTCTTTAAAAAGACTTTTTTAGCTAAAATTTGTTTCTCTTACTACTACCCAAAAAAATCTAGGTAGAGGAGAATTAGAGGAGAAGTATAGCAGACACACATGAGCTGTGGCCAAGAGGTAAGATGTGCATGTTGGTTAGGAAATAGGGTGAGGGTAGGAAACAATCACGAGGGCAGAAACAGAGTTTGCCTTGTTTACTGAGCTGCCAACTCCATACAAGGATTGGAGCATGAGCTGCAAGATCTTTTTTGAAATGAATGAGCTGTGTTGTACATAAATGTGAAAGGTCTCTGTCCTGCAAAGCCATAAGGAATTTAGTAGAATATCAAAGTCCTAACAAGTATTCCCTTCAAGCATTACTTAAAGTACTACTTAAAAGTGTCATTAACCTAATTATGACATGCATGGAGGAAATGATCCTTAGGACCAAGAAATCCTGGTGGGCAAGGGCATGCGTACATTTGCTTTTAGTTTATTTCTACTAAAATAAGCATCAACTAATATGATCAATAAGTTTGAGCACGGTGGAAACACAACAATGAAAAATATTCTCACACCTCAAGAATATTAAGATAGAACTTTAATTACACATATTCTACTGGTAATTATTTCGCTGTTGTTATAAGTTATAAATCACCAAAACAAAGGAGAAGCCCTAAAGTCATGTTGAAGCAACTAAAAATTTACTATACTTCAAAGGAAAATGTGAACGCAAGATTGTAACATGAATATCTAAACAAAACTCATTCATTCTGTATTTATTCACTCACTTATACACTCACCAAATATTTACTGAGTAGATACTGTGTGCCTGCACCACAACTATTTTATATAAGTTAAAACAGAGTGATGCGTGTGAGTCTTAGAACACTGAGAGTGTATTTCTAAAGCACCTTCTGTCTATGACATCCTCTCGGCCTCCTAAAGGTTCTGCCTCCAGTGCATTTTGAAGGAGAAGATCACTGCAAGATCACTACTGTATTTTATTTCATTTTGTGCTGCAAATAGCCTAGGGCACAAGCATACATTTCCTGGTGTTTTCAGGCATGGGTGCATTTGAAGATTGTTCCAAAATTCTGAAACTACTTCACAGAACTCTCAATACACATATCAGTATTGTTATGGCCAGTGTTAAACTTATCAAAAGAGTGTGGATTATATGGATTCTTTAATCACTAACAATTTTTAACTCTGAGTTCTGTGGCACCTGCATTCTCCTTGGACTTTTATTTCTAATTTTAATAGATTCAAAAGAAAATATCTATTTATCCATCTATATATCTATTTACTTCTTTTTTTTTTTAAGACAAAGAGGCTTACACTGTCCCTCAGGCTGGAGTGCTGTGATGTGATCATACTTCACTGTAGCCTCAAACTCCTGGGGTCAAGTGATCCTCCTGCCTTAGTCTCATGAGTAGCTGGGACTTACAGACATACACCACCACACCCATACTCATCTTTCAAAGTGTCAAAATCTCTTTCTGAAACTGACAATATTAAGAAAAGGAGATTACACTTATGAGTGCTTATCAGTTCACAGATTGTTCTAGGTGCTGTTAGAAACCTATAAGGCAGATACTGTTATATATGCATTTTACAGAAAAGGACAGAAGATATTGAAACAATAAGAAACATTCCTAGGAGAAATAGCTAACAACTTTTGGTAAAGTTGGCCGGGTGCGGTGGCTCATGCCTGTAATCCCAGCACTTTGGGAGGTCGAGGCGGGCAGATCACGAGGTCAAGAGATCGAAACCATCCTGGCCAACATGGTGAAATCCCCTCTCTACTAAAAAATAGAAAAATTAGCTGGGCGTGGTGGCTGGCGCCTGTAGTCCCAGCTGCTTGGTAGGCTGAGGCAAGAGAACTGCTTGAACCCAGGAGGTGGAGGTTGCAGTGAGCCGAGATCGTGCCACTGCACTCCAGCATGGTGCCTGGTGACAGAGCAAGATTGCCTCAAAAAGAAAAAAAAGAAATTTTGGTGAAGTCCAGGTCCTAAAGCCTTACGGCTCTACTATACATCCTGCTTCTTTAGCAGATTTAGTAGTGTTTGGGGTGCTAATAAGTATTTGTCTAAGAAAACTAGAAATACCCAAATTGTGCCAGGATAATTTTTCTCCTCTCTCTCAAGGTTTTAAGGAACATGTTTAAAACTTTTAACAGTAACAAATGAAGAATCAATAAACCAATTAATTACTAACTAGGATAATTCCCAATCACCTACCACAGAACTCTTAGTAAACTGGACTAAAGTAAAGGCTTTATACCTAAACTCTAAGTAGTAGTAGTAATAATAAAAATATCCAATATCAGATGCTTATTATCGGCCAAGCACTGTGCTACACTTTATTTGATGCAGTTAATCTTTCCAAAAACCTTATTATAATCTCCATGTTATAGATGAGGAAACTAAGGCAAAAAAGTGTTAATAGCTTGGCCATAATCACGGAGTTAAATAGTAGTGCCATGTACCTCTGCCAAATGTCAAGAAAAGCTTGCATCCAGGCAAAAAGAACCTGTCCGTGTACTTTCTTGTGAAAGGTGGATCAGAATACAGATGGCTTGACCTCCTTATTAACTCACCTTTGGCCAATGAATTGTTCAGAATTGATATAATCACCATTAGTATTTTTCTTCTTTGGTTAAAAGGGAATGCTGTTTGAGGAAGTGGATGAGAATGAGAGAAAGAGACCCCCATCTCCAAAACATCTATTAGATACACTAAATGATACTTGTATTTAGTCTACTACTTATTTTAATAAGATACTTTAAAATGTAAAGTTTCTAGTTATATATCTTTCTTACTGTAGTGAATGATTCTTTTAGTTGTATAGTTTGTATTGTATGCTCTATGGCACTAAAAATTGAACTAAGCTAATTATTTTTGTCGTTTAAAAAACATTTCTCAGGACCATTATAACAATGGTGACAAATCTGCATACTACAGCATATGAAAAATGAATTGTAACAATATTGTTCTAGAAACGAAGTAATCTATATTAAATATCTCTTAAAGATTGCCCCATGGTGATTTCCCTCTTTTTAATATTTACTTGCTTTTCTCTCTTGCTACTTGTTTATCATAAGGCCACTTTTCAGTTGAATCTCTCTCATGTTTAATTCCACATATGCCAAACTTTTCTCTTGATCAGAACCTTTAGCTTGTGGCAGACGATGCACACATGTACCAGGAAGGGACTCTCAATTTTCATCCCTCCCCAGCAGTCCCTCGCTATTGCTTGTTATTCTATGCAAAGTTTATGGTCAGGGTGAGAGTTGAAAGTCAGTTCTCTTGCTCTGGTTTCTGTCTCAGTCATGTGGTTTTCTCAGTGTTCTTGTGCCCCACCATCCTGGCTCCGCCCTATATCTGTGACAATAAGCCAGTGTTCTGTCTTTTCAACAGTAGCGATGAGTGTTTCTTCAACTTTTCCTCTACCAGAAGCCAACTTTTGCAGCAGATGACGTTCACTTCTATTACTTTTCCAATAGCAATGCGTATTTGCTTGAAACTAGGTGAAAGAGGGCATCTTTTCACTTCTGTATTGCCAAATGGCGTTTGCTTCATAAGAAACGTGCTTCTGTATACCAGGGAGGGAAACTTGCTCATGTCTTTGCCCTACCCACTGTCTTTCTTGTGATCAGCCAGTAGAGACCAGTGGAAAAGAGTTGGAAATTGGACTTTGGCTCCATTGGTGTCTGGACCTCCCAAGGATTTTTGGATTCAAAAGAACAATTCCCAAGGAACTGGTACTCTAGTCTACAGTGGTCTTTAAGAATTCATTAAAATTTTAATTATTTTCAGCTTATCTAACCACTTTTTTTTTTTTTTGGAGATGGAGTCTTATTACTCTGTCGTCCGGGCTGAAGTACACTGGCATGATTTTGGCTCACTGCAAACTCTGCCTCCCAAGTTGAAGCAATTCTTCTGTTTCAGCCTCAAGAGGAGCTGGGATTACAGGCATTTGCCATCATGCCCGGGTAAGTTTTGTATTTTTGGTAGAGATGGGGTTTCACCATGTTGGGCAGGCTGGTCTTGAACTCCTGGCCTCAAGTGATCTGCCCACCTCGGCCTCCCAAAGTGCTGGGATGACAGGCATGAGCCACTGTGCCCAGCCTTATCCACTTTTGTGACTGTTTTTCATTCTTCCTGTGCTCTGCTGAAGGGTAGGCAACTAATATATTCTCTCCCTATTCAGGTAATCTTGTCACCCTTAAGAATTCACTTCATTTGGTTACCTTGTGACCTCAGCTTCCTGTCAACTCAAGGTTATAATTTTGCCAAATATCTGATTCTTCATCATCATTAGGGTAAGGATAGCATTCTGTTGTGATACTATATAACAGAATTTTTAGAATTCCACCAAATGTCTAATTTTAATATAAAGAACAAAGATAATTTAAAAAATACCACTTATAGTTTTACTACCTTCTTTATAATTACCATAATTTAAGATAACATTATTAATTGGATTAACTCTAAATAAATAAGTATGCAATTTTACATTTAATAACATTACAGAGACCAGGAAGACTTTAAAAATATATCATTAGAGAAAAACTTTTTTGAATAAAAATAATTGATGATTTAATGACTAGAATTAATTTTGGTAACAGGCAAATACCTTTTGTGTGTATTTACCTGAGCTCAAAATAAATATTTACCAGGGAAAGAATTTTTCTACAATAACTTCTGTTTTTCTTAGTAAGACATTGTTATTTGTGATGCTCATGTAATTATATGCCAGTGTAATTCAAGTATGTAATGACATTTTTCTTTGAAAGCATTTAAATAAGTCAGGAAATTACTTCACTGTTCTGTTTCCTGACTTAAAGCCCACTTTTGCCATGTTCGCTTTATTATACAATCTGCTTCAACTCATCCAGGCAAAATATATTCCACAAAGTATAATGTGTACTGAATGTTTTGCTGGTTGATAGCCATATAATTGTATCCATTCTTGCATTTATATTTATACATAGACATTTTGCATATTATATACAAATGGTTCAGTTTATAAATGTGCATGCAAACATATCTGAATAAGAATTTGCACATATTTACTTTCTTTTCTTTAGTTATTCCAGTTGATTTTAAAATCAGATATTTCACGAATTAGTATTTATTTCATGAATTATAAAAGATTCACTAAGGAAGGATGAAGGAGGAATAACTCAATCAAATTATAATGTGTAATTAGTTTGATTAGGAGGTAAAAAAAGAATTAGTCCCTTTGCCTCTCTAAATGTATTGACGTTTTTTAGTTTATATCACATAAACACATTGTCTACTGATTACAATGAATTAATGTAACTCTAGTGACAGCATAAATTCACATATTATGGAGGTAAAAAAAATTCACATATTTGCACTCAGATGGCAAAGTAGCCAGTAACATTATACAAACACACTTGTAAGCAAATGCTGACTAAAACCCTTTCCTGTTGATATCAAGAATTGTCATTGGCAGGAATTTGATGTCTATTACATGGGAGGACCTTGCTTTGTCATCATTTTTATTTTGAAATGTTCTTTTAAATGATGTTCCTCATCTCTCCTGCCAAAATGAGCATGGGGACAACAATATTCTACTTTTTGTATTTTTCTTTGCCTGAATCTGTAGAAATATTTTGAAGTACTAATGAAAGCACAAGGACGAAGGCTCAGAGAAAAAGTAGAAGTTACAGAACAAAGGATGAAAGAAAAAGCTGAAATAACACATGCTAACAGTGCTGCAAATATAAGCCTTGTCAGGAATGCATATGCCTTCTTTTTTTGAAACAAAGCTATCTCACATGAACCCTGGAATATAAACTTTGACCCTAATAATGTTTTAATTAGGTACCATTATAAATTAAAATCATGTTTTGGAATAATAGTGATTCTTTTATTGTCCCTATAATCATGTCTTGATACTTTTTTCAAGGAAACAAGTATATTTATATTCTGTGTCTTTGATATGCTTCATAGGGATTAAAAAAAAAAAATCTTCTGAAGTAGGGAAGAATTTTCTTCCATTTGCTGCTTTCTTTCCCAACTTTCAGGAAACTGACCTTCAAGAAACAACAATTTCTGGCCCTTTGTGAAAACTAACTTACATACATATGCCCTTCTCAATTCTGTCTTGTTCCTGTTTTACTTCCTACCCTTCAGGTGAATTTATTCTTGTGAGGGATCAAGCAGAGTAGAGATAACATTGAACTCTGCCATTAGCTAACGTATATGAGATTAAAAAGTTATTTGGTTGCTCTAGGTGTCATTTTCTTCCTCTGAAGGCCATTCCATTGGTTACGGAAGTAGATGCCAGCTGGAACTCAAATAGGCATGTGAAGCTAGCTAACTTGCCTCCTTTCAAAACCAAATGTTTGTTCATATCTACTGCTTTATATGGTTTTCATGGAGCCTCTAAAGAGGGAAAATAAATTGTTCCTCTCCTCAATCCATGATCAAACACTTAAATTTTGCCTGGAAGCTTGAGATGAGAAGTGGATGTAGCCGCCATGAAAGCTAGAGCTCTGCAATTCACATCCAGGGCTTATAAGAGAAAAGTCATCACAGAGGAAGAAGAGTAAGCCAGAAAAGAAAAGAGGGCTTTTTAGGTGATTCTGAGATCAGTAAGATAACAGATTCTAGAATTCCTGCAATTTTAAGTTACATCGGCTACAAACAAATGCCTTGATGGTATGGCTTTTTTTATGTGCTGTATGATAAGGCTTAGGCAAGCCCATTCTTAAGTGTGGGAATGCAACCAAAAGAACATGTATTCTTTGTTTGCCACAATCTGACAATCTACCAGAACATGTTGTGTCTTAGCTCACTGGAATTGTAGGGATACATAACTTCTTACTGACATAGAACTAGATGGCATAATAAGGATCACCTGAGTTCAGAAGGGACTGACAGGAATGTTTTGGAGGGCATAGGGCAGCTTAGGCTAGTAGAATACCAGCCTGAACTCAAGTGTAAGTGCCTAGAAGGCATACCCTTTCAGTATGGGATTTTGGAACTTTAGCATTAACATGACCTAATTTGTATCTGTAGGGTAAGGAATACCAAAATTATATTTCCCTTTATGTATCTCCTCTTCACTGTCTAGTTCTAAGAAAAAAAATTTTATGTGGGATTTTCAAATTAACCCTTATAAAAGGTAAGAGCTGGACATGGTGGCTCATGCCTATAATCCCAGGACTTTGGGAGGCTGAGGTAGGAGGATATTTTGAGGCCAAGAGTTCAAGACCAGCCTGGGTAACATAAGGAGACCCTGGTCTGCACAAAAAATAAAAAATAAAACATTAGCCAGGCATGGCCATACACACCTACTTGTAGCCCCAGCTACTCGGGACACTGAAGCAGGAGGATCATTTGAGCCCAGGAGTTCATGGCTGCAGTGAGCCATGATCACACCACTGCACTCCAGCCTGAGCAACAGAATGAGACTTTGTCTCAATAAGAAAAAAAGTTATAAAAATAAAAATGGTTAATTCTCTTGCACTAATATATTAGTGAAGATCCTCTTAAATAAATTTCCCTTTATATGTAGCTACCAATTGGCAATATAATAGGAAACTTCTGATGAAACTGTACTAATTAATTTGGAATCTTAGACAAAGTAAGAGAAGATAATAGTAAAGTGAGGATACCTTCACCTGGTGCTATTCATGCTATAAAAACAAACCCCTGTAAAATTTTGAATATGATTGAGTTTGCTAACTTTAATAAAAGAAACACTGAAACACTAAATATATAATTTATACTTGAATGAAGAAAAATGAGATATTTTATTGTTTTTGTTAAATATAAGTTTAAATGACAGATGGGTGTTTGAAGAATTTTTATAGCTTTAGACATCATATCAGTGCCCAAAAGATGACTGTCTTGAGATGGGAGACTTGCGAGTAGAGTGATAAGTTGGTCAGCAATGCAGAGGTAGAAAGTAAAAGAAGTGAAAAGGGGGATTTAGCTGGTGGAGCCTCTCACAGTAGGAATAAGTGAATTAAGAAGGATAGTAAATGCTCCTTTAGTAGTTCCTCCAGTAAAGCCAGAGGCAGAAGCTGAGACTTGTCAGATACTGTTTTAAATTGATGTTAAAGAAAGTTAATGGTTCCCAGCCATTCACCCTGGAGTCCTAAAGATTTGCAGATGTGGATGAAAGTGTTTTAAATTAAGAAAAATTGTGGGCTAAGGAGGAGCTCTTTACCTGGTGGTTAAACGTTTCTTTTCCTGGTGACAGCACAGTGTCCTTTTAGTGACTGGTGGCCCACACTGTCCATTAAGCCTAGCTGGTGGCCTATAGGAGCAACAGAATTGCCCCTTGTTTTCTTCTCAGCTCATCTGCAAAACTTTTCTCCTTCATGTTCATGTCCTCTCAATCCAATGTCCAGAAAACACTCAATGCCCTGAAAGACCTAGCTGCGGTGACTCTGATTTGCATTTCTTTGTGGTTCAAATGAAGGCAGCCATGCTTATTTATTTTTCTTAGCTCTGAGATACCATTGGTACCTTACTCCATTAGAAATAACCATGAAATTTTCTTATTTTAATTTACATCATTCATTTAACTTCTGTTTGTTTTACTTTTAACTATTATATTTCCAGATATCTACAAATATTGGTTTATTTAATTAATTTTTAAGTAAATATATTTCTGTAATATTTCACTTATAAAGCATAGCACAATGGAGAGTACTTACTCATCAGAGAAACCAGAAAATATATTAACTTGGGATATTTGGCATTAAAATGCTAAGTATCTTCTTTATTGAAATAATAAAAATAGAAAGCTTTTCTTTCAGATGGCAACTTCTTAAAATAGTAGATTTTTAAAGGTCATATTAAACTGAAGAAGGTGAGACAGGGCTATATGCATAGCCGTAGTGTCATATATTGAAGACAAGGGAAGAAAGATTGTGCCATGAGGCTTATGTATGTCGATGTCACAGACGTGAAAGTGTGAGTAGCCTAAGAACCCCTCACTTTATGAAGCCCGAGCTATGTGGAAAATCCCTGGATGAAGAGACAACATACATACATAGAGAGACAAGGAGATGAAAAGAGAAGCTCATGTAAGTTACTTAGTTTTGACACAGTTACACAGCAATTGGCAACAAAGGCACTTGACCAAGGTCATGGCCAGTAAGTGTTGGCATTGAAATTCAACTCAGCTGTCATGTTCCAGAGGTTGAATGTCTAACCTCTAAGCTGCCCAGAGTTTTCTTAGCTATAAAAAGAAGATAATAACTGCATATATCTAATCAAGTTGTTATGAAAATTTTATAAGTTATTATATTTCAAGCAATTAGAATAAACTGTGGTAGGCAGCAATAATTATATATTTAACTTTTGCTTTAGTTTTCATGATTATTATTAATCAATATAAGCAAATATATAGAACCATATTGTAAAAAACTTTTTAAAAATTCTCATTTAGATGTTTTAAAGTTTTGTTAGGAACGAATCATTTTTCAAAATTTTATAAACAGTCATTAAGATTAATGAACCAAAGTGAATTCATTACCTTAATAAGAAAGTATTAGCTAATCACAGCAAGTTACTTTGCCATGGAAGGATGAGGCCATTATGTCAAATGTATATTTTTGAGATCAAAGGATAAACCACTAAAAATGAAAGTAAATAATATGCTAGTTACACAAATGATTATAATTTTATATAATTTTAATAAATGTAATTCAATTAGGTCTAGCTGCATATTATTAATTTTAAATTTAATATACTTTCATATCATAGACATATAAATTCTTATCCACTTTTCTGGAAAAATAAATCATTTTTATAAATTGATAAATCATTTTTTCTTTAAAAATATCTCAACATATCCATTTGGAATTAACCCACTGAAAATCACCCTATTATTTACTTATTTGACTCCCCAAATATTTAAAATAGGTTACAGAAATACATATAATATAAAAAGGTTAAAGAATGTAGTTGATATCTGAATGAAGGAGAACGAAGAAAACAGGGGGAAGCTAATAAAACAAAGTGAAATGCCATGAGGACCTTTTCAGTTGTTAACCACGAGATACACTGGGCTTGGGTGGGAAGGGGAGATGGAATTGGTATATACCGTGATAGAGCTCTGGGTCACTTAGTTGTATCAAAATTTAATAGTTAATATTTGTGCAGTTGAACGTATGTAAATTTTATATAAAATAACTGTGATTATAATGAAAAATTATAAAAATAGGAAGTAGTTATATGAAGAAAAACTGCAAATTAGAGATAGTTGTTCAAGTTTAATGACAGATACTTGAGAGTACAAATAACTGTTCTGTTTACTTTGAATATACTTGAAATTTTTCATAAGAAAATGTTAAATAAAAATAGAGGTCAAAAATTTAATCCTAAAAATTCTATTCAGTTAAACCAGACTTAATATTACTATTTATAATCTTATTAGGATATACCAGATAATCAGAAGAGGTGCATGTTTTTTTGATTTTGATGGTTGAAAGAAATTGTGCTGGGATCTCATTAAAAAAGAATGTGGTATGATGTATTTGACCACATTTTCAGTAAATAAAATAGTACATCTTTAATAGATGAGTCATCTTCCTTTGTAGTCAAACTCGTGGCATAAATGCAAAAGCAGTTCTGAAGGTAAAAGAACAATTAAATGATATTGACAAGTGTTTCTCTCCAGTTGTTTAGTTTCAGAAATTCCTCTAATTTTTAAAAATTAATTTACAAGTTCCAGGACCTTATTATAAATATCAAATTATTCTCAATACCCTTCTACTTTGTTAAAGCAAAATTGAGCACTGATTTAGACACACAAATAGGTTTCAAATTTTTTAGATAGTAACATTGAGTTTTCCAGTAAGAACTGAGACTTAAAATGCAGCAGTTTGGGACCGGCACAGAGGCTCACGCCTATAATCCCAGCACTTTGGGAGGCCAAGGCAGGTGGATCAAGATGTCGGGGGATGGAGACCATCCTAGCTAACACAGTGAAACCCGATCTGTATTACAAGTACCAAAAATTAGCCAGTTATAGTGGCATGTGCCTGTAGTCCCAGCTACTCAGGAGGCTGAGGCAGGAGAATCCCTTGAACATGGTGAGGAGAAGGTTGCAGTGAGCTGAGATTGAGCCACTGCACTCCAGCCTGGGTGACAGAGCGAGACTCAGTCTAAAAAAAATGCAGCAGTTTGGACATTTGAAGTAGCCAGGTAAGCTTCTACTGTGCATCTGCTTTGTGTTCCTGACTGACCTCAAACATCAGAGACTTACAATATATCATGTCAAAGCATCTGTCTTTTTTTTTTTTTTTTTTTGTGAGATGGAGTCTTGCTCTGTCACCAGGCTGGAGTGCAGTGGCGTGATCTCAGCTGACTGCAACCCCTGCCTCCTGGGTTCAAGTGATTCTCTTGCCTTAGCCTCCAGAGTAGCTGGGACTACAGGCACGTGCCACCACAACCAGCTAATTTTTGTACTTTTAGTAGAGACAGGGTTTCACCATATTGTCCAGGCTGGTTTTGAACACCTGACCTCAAGTGATCTGCTTGCCTCGGCCTCTCAAAGTGCTGGGATTACAGGTGTGAGCCACCACGCCCGGCTGCATCTGTCTTAACATTCCAAATGACATAATTAAGCAAACTAAGTTGATTAACCAAATCACATGCCACCACACCTTCAGAGAAACATAGCTTTAAACTTTTATGCCGAAATGAATCTATCTGAGTGTAGTTCAGGCGATATGGCGATGATGGCTGAAGGCAGAACAAACCCTAGGGTGCATACTAAAGCTTTTTTCTACCTAATTTGGAAATATTCCTATAACAATTATTTCAGTAGCATTCATCTATGTTTTACTTTCCAATTTGAAAACTTGATCAAATTTCCGAGGTGCATAGTTGTGAGTGGATTATGGCAGTTGGTGCTTCAGTATTATCGGACTGCAATTGTTCTAACCAGTGTAAGATATTAATGTTAACTCTTCCAACCTACCTGTCAACTTACTCAGGTGTGAAGAAATTATAATTACCCATTAGAAAGACCTAACTTTAAATACCTTTGATATTTTCAGAACAAGACCCTCCTCCATCACATACTTTAATTGCTTGAAATTTTCATCAGTCTGTCAAATATGTGCTCTGTGGTAAACACTGTCATGTTTAATTTGTTTTTTCTTTTTTACTCTTTTTTCTACACTTAGAAATGGATGGCATAAAAATTAGGAAAACTTGTTTTTACAATCTAAAGCATACCTTTAGTCTATTAATTCCTCTGGGTTATTCTTTTGGAATAATTTATTAAACTTCATTCTCAGTGTGGCGATCTTTTGTTCTACTATATTTATTAATTAGCAGAGCTTTCCTCATTTCATTGTTCTTGAGTGAAATTAGATTTTAAAATGACTTTAGGCAATCGGTTGTACATTTTTACACTGTAACTCTGTATTAAAGCATTCGATAATTAGTTTTAAAAGAGATCCTTATATCATTGATGGAAAGGGACTGGGTCTTAAATTTTAACATCACAGTAAAATTGATTAAATCAGAAATTATGAGACATTATGTATAACACTTTTAGCCTTCTCTGACCCCCAAAGGTACTATATTGGACATGCCATCTGCTATCTACTTCAAAAGGTATTGACAGTGCTTTAATTATCAATATTACATAGGATGAATTCCAGGGAGTTCACACCTGTGATACAAAGCTTTTCCAGAAGTGTTCACATTTTTCAGGAATTGTACCAAGTCTTTGTCAGACTGATGAGGATTCAAGCTTGGCTTTTTATGACATTCTCTCACTGCTAACATTTTGGTATAAAGTATAAAGCATCAGTACATTAAGTGCTAAAGGTCTACTCAGGAGCTAGAATGGTGGAGAAACACAGAGCCCCATTAAGAAACAAAACAGATTCTGATTATAGACTTAGTCTGTGCCATTACAATGCTAAGCATATCCATACTGGGCCTACTCAATATTATTTGTTTGCCAACAGCACCTTATTTAGTTTGATCTTAACTTGTAACTTGCCATGCATCACAAGTAAAGTTTCTTTCCTCTAATGAGTGTATACTTTTATGTCTAGCATTCATGTATACCTTCAGCCTTACCTGCAAATTCCCCATCCTTGCCTGGAAATTTCCTAATTGATATTTATTTTGATCTAAGACGTGAAATATTTGCTAAAATCAATTCTGTTATCCTTGACTTGCAGCATGTAAACTAGCACAGTATTGCTGTAGTAAGAGTTAATCCATGAGAGTATTGCCTCTTGGTACAGTGTTGAGTACAGGCAATTTATCAGAGTGGATGGGACAGAGGTTCAGTACTCCATTGGTACTTTGAACCAGGATGGATTGATTAGAATCAAGTCCTCTGGGCAGCCAGGTGATTCTTACCACTCAGGTAGAAGAGGAAAAATAGAAGAAATGGCTCGTGATGGGAAAGAAAGAAGTATTAGAAACACATTACACCTTCAGTCCAGCAGTATTCTTTCACATCTACATGCAAATAAAAATACCAGAATGATTTATGATTTTTTTTTCTTTTTTTTTTTGAGACAGAGTCTGGCTCTGTCGCACAGGCTGGAGTGCGGTGGCATTATCTCGGCTTACTACAATCTCTGCCTCCTGGATTCAAGCGATTGCCCTTCCTCAGCCTCCAGAGTAGCTGAATTTATGATCATTTCTCCACCTGCTCTAAAGCAGAAATATTTCTGGATTTCTCAGGAAGCAATTGACTAGTTTATGGATTATCTAATCTTTTTGTTTTACTTTAATCTCTTTCCATTTCTTGTCATTTCTCTTTAGGCTAGAAAAAGGGTGAGAAGGGCATATTAAAAAGTTCCCTTAGGTAGGTCTAGAAAAGGCTGAATTAAATTGTGAGACTTTTCTGTTATATCTCATTGACTGTAAGTGAAATTGTACTAATAATAATTGAATCTGAGATCTGCAAAAGTATAATATGGTAAGGTAGTCTAACCTCCCACACAATAACATTTTGTTTCAGATCTTCAAATGCTTTTTAAAGAAGCTATGGGATCTCATATTTGCCAAAGCAGTAAATCACTTACTACAATAATAACCACCATAATAATAATAGTATTCATAATAATAAAATAATATTACTGCTATTTAATGAGTATTGATTGTATACTCGGCACTCCATTTAGTAATGAACATAATTGTTATGAGGCAGATAATACTACTATTACACATTATATACCTCTATCCAATGAAATATTTTCTCTTTTATGCAAAGTTACAATGAAAAATCTTATCATTTATACAAAATAGCAAAATGCCTAGAATAACTTCATCCCAGTTGTCATTCTACATGCAGCTACACTGTACTCCTTTCAATGACATCATTTGGTGATAATTTTTAAAAACAAGTGCAATTTCCCCAAAATTTTCTTTTTCTCTCATAATCATCCCTGTTTCTTCTGTCCATTATATTTTTCTCCACCTATCCATTGTCTTTAGGATTTCAATATCTCTTTTATACCATGCTTCCCGCAACTGAACGTAACATTACAAATATAATCATACAATTGTATTTAATTTTCACTCTACTGTTGAAAACCAGCTTTTATACAATTAAACAGTGTTCCACATACTGTGTTCAGATGCTGTTTGAAGTTTGGGAACAAGTTCTAAGACCTAAAAATCTTTGGTTGAGTTATGGACATTTTAATTAATAAATAACATTTTCTTTGTCACTAAGTGAAACTATGCACCTAGTTAGAAAAATTAATATCCAATTAGTAGTATAAAAGGCCAAATAATATATCTAATAAGAGATAAGGGTGAAGAATATACCAGCTTCTCTGTACTGATTTTGCCACCTATGTGAATATAAATTTGTTTCAACATTAAAAGTTAAAAACAAAATTCCCAGTGTTAGTAAACATGTAGATATAAGCAAATATTCTCTTGCAAACTACCAGCACAAGTAAGTCCAGTTGTTACAACAGGTTAGAGCTAAATTTAGTAGTAAGCATTTAAGGCCTTAAAAATGTACATACTATGACCATAAATTCCACAAAGAAGTTAATCCTGAAAAACTTACAGTAAATGTGTTACATATTTATCTACATATATTAGTCTATTGTTATTTATAGTATCAAATTATTAGAAATTGCCAACTTAGGGAAATAAATGAATAATTATAACTATGAAACAATATATTATTTTACATAATGTTATAAAAACGTTTAAAATACACTTTAAAATTTTGAAACACACACCTTAAACATTTAACACTTTATTTAAATATTTATAAGATAATTTCAAGCACCACTATGATCACTTTACAAATAGTAATATGTTTATCCCCCTTAGAGCTCCGTGGAGGGAGTATAATTAAAATCTTCATTTAGTGATGACAAAAATGAGGCACAGAGAGGTTAAACAAGTTGTTAAAGGTCACATAACTTCAGTGGCAGGATTTGATCCAGGCTGTCTGGCTCCAGAGCCTATACTCCTAGCAATCACATTTACTTTGTTTACCAAAAATCAAGTGAAAATACAAGAATTTGTATGCTATGACTATATGATCTGGCAAAGAAAACAGGGTTGCAAATATTTTTAATCAATGTCAGCACTAACACTTTTAGTACAAAAAACAGCAGCAAATAAGCCCTTACTACCCTCACTCTCACTTTAGAAGATTTTACAAATTGCATATGGGATGGAAATTAAAAAAGAAAAAAAAGGGAAAAGAAAATCCGTTGGTGATACTATTTGCAATTAAAGCAAAGAATAGTAGAAATAACTAATGTTATTTCTTACAAAACATGTTATTATAATTCTAATTGTGATTTGCATATAACAAAATATTAGGTTGAATGCTTAAAGATAGGCTCAGTAGTTTAACAAAAACAAAACTACAACAGTGGGAGAGTCCTTAGCTTTTTATATTGAATGGAAGGAGAACACAATAGAGAAAATCTGCCCCATAGGATAGAGAAGAAAACATATTTAAGTAATCTTATTAGGCCCTTTGTTCAATTTAAAGAATCAGTTCACTACAGTGTGCTGTGTGACTTATTATGTTATAAATTTATGTTTCTTATCAGGACAGACTAAGATACTTCAAAGCACAAAAGCTAAGTGAACAAATATTTTTGCACATAATAAAGTTGCTTTGCGTATGTATAACATTATTTTTAATCTTATGGTTCACTTTTAATACAAAGCAGGGTAAAAAGGAAACAAATAATTTTTATTTCATATTACTTTTGAGGTAAAAATAAGACCAATTCTGCAAAGCATGTATCAGCAATGTGCCAGTAATTTTTAACTGCTGAATACATCCATAGTCACAGTATCTCTCAAAACCTGCCAGAAACCCAAGGGGCCAATAGAAGATAGTCATTCTCTTAAGAGATATTCTTCACCAACCCTTGTACAAATCCTCAATTATGTTCATGTACATACTCTGGCATTCCTCAGACCTCACCAGTTTCGTGGGCCAGAGCAATGTCACTATTCACTATTATGTTTTCCCCAAGACTGCAGGATTAACAGTCTCCATCTCTTTAGGGATCCCCAGGGAAAGATGGAGCCTCAACGATGGTCAGAGTCTTTGCCTGGCCTTTTCCTCTCTCCTACTCTAGCTGCTTCTTTATAGATTGATATATTTCTGCTTATTTCAGGTCACTCTTCATGCCTTTTGCTGAGCTATCTGTACTGAGAATGAAGGAATATGCTCTCTTTCCGGGTCCACAAGGGGGCGTAGTTTTAAGGGCAAGCACTTCCCAGTACCGTGCCTCCCTCCCATCTCTCTCCATCCGGGAGATTTAACGGTCTTTGTTTTAAATTTCGCGGGCACGGGAAGAAACTAAGAGTCAATCACTCTAGCGGAAGTTCTAAGGAACTCCTTTCATTGGCCAGGGGTCTTAGAGAAGGTGGGGGTTCCTCCCAGGTTAAAAGTCCCCTTCTTCCACACCCCTTCTGACTCCATGTTTGGGTCCCCTTCCACGAACACTCTCTGTGGAAGCTGCTTTCCCTCTCCTAAACTCCATCTCGCTCTCTCTATTCCCTTCCACTCAGTGTGGAAGCTGCTTTCCTCTGCTGGAGTCAAACACTCGTGAGTCCAGCATTTACTGTGCACTGCGCCGTGGTCCCCTCTCTCATTCTTGAGAGGGCAGGAGGCCAAGAACCTGGAGAAACATCCTCTTGGGAGGTAAGGGCACCCTGAACCCGTGAACCCCAATATTACACTAATATCCATTTAGTCCATAAATTCCTTGCCGCCTTTGACTTTCAACACCACTTGGGTTATGTGGCATTGCTTTTTCTGCAGTGAACGTAGAAAACTGTCCTCATTGTGTTCAATTCTCTTAGATAGGGTTCCCATAGCTGTGTTGCTTGTGAGATAAATATGTGTGTTGTGTGTATGTACATAGATATGTATTTCTATCGATATGGTTATTATAGTTATATGTATAATATATACATATTAACATAATACATTTATGTTTAATTTCTACCACAGTCTATTCTAGAGCAAAGAGATACTCAGGGTTAGAAGGCTGGCTTGAAATAAATGTGAAGCTGCTGAATTATTATTTACTTATTATTATTATTTTTTGAGACAGAGTCTTGCTCTGTCACTCAGGCTGGAGTGCAGTGGTGCAATCACGGCTCACTGCAACCTCCACCTCCCAGGTTCAAGCAATTCTCCTGCTTCAGCCTCCCAAGTAGCTGGGATTACAGGCACGTGCTACCATACCTAGCTAACTTTTGTATTTTTTTTTTACTAGAGACGGGGTATCACCATGTTGGCCAGGCTGGTCTCTAACTCCTGACATCAAGTGATCCACCGTCTTGGCCTCCCAGAGTGCTGGGATTACAGGCATGACACACCTGGCCCAGCCTGAAGCTACTGAAGTATATTTATTAAAGTGGCACTATATGTTCTGCATGGCCTTTATTATTGTGGAGGAATCATAAATAGGCCAGTCCTGAAACCTTAGGAGATTTTTCATTAGGTTGAGAGACAAAGTTTACTCATAAGGTAATAATTTATTTTAATGGTTCTAAATATAAGTATCACAATTACTGGGAGTAGCTTCTTGAAAATACAGATGTTTGGTCTGTGTTAAGATATTTCCTGGGGTAGACTTAAGCAGGGGTATGTATTTATAAGCAACTCATAGGAGACTCTCAACTATAACCTAAGGGCTGAATTGTGTGCTACGTGCAATGTCTAATTCAAAAGTTTTACCTTTCTCCTGAATACAGTAAAACTCCATCATAATACAGTAAATGTGGTCCAAAAATTCAACCACTTATTAAGAGATTAATGAAGTGACTGGCAGAGACTGGCCTATATAGCTAGCCTGCTGAAATTTTTGAGCTCCATCCAAGATTCATTCTAATCCTGGCTAGTCTAGTGTCTCTTGTGTTCCCTGCCATAATTGGGAGGAGGATCTATATCCTGGGCCGGATGGCAGTTCCTGGACAATAGCAGATACTCAGAACTCACCAGGATAGTGAGAACTCACAATTCACATCTCATCCAGGAAGACTGGAACTGAAAGAATTTGAGTAAAGCTGCCAATCCAACATCTCAAGACTCAGTTACCTACCGTTTCCCCATCTTCCTCATCTTTCCCTCTTTATTTATAGAAGACAAGGAGTTTAGCCTTCCCCCATTTGAGAGAGTGGGTTTAGAGGCATTTAGGTACAAATTAGCTAAGGCCTAATACTTAAACTAACAGTTATATGAAAATTTGCAATATCACAGGTTATAAAGAATGCTTGTCTTGAATTATTTCAATAAT
Organism: Aotus nancymaae; assembly: GCF_030222135.1. Classification (NCBI taxonomy): domain Eukaryota; kingdom Metazoa; phylum Chordata; class Mammalia; order Primates; family Aotidae; genus Aotus; species Aotus nancymaae. The sequence continues at coordinate 5,643,029 of NW_026988532.1, read as the reverse complement.
CAATTATTCCATATTTATAACATACAAATAAACATATTTAAGAAGTTTGATTTTTAAAAAAATCTCCCAAATAATTTCAACACAGACATCATTATTTGTAATGTAATGTCTCTAAATGATCCTAATAAATGAATGGACTCTTAAAGTACATATTTTCTTTAAAAGCCATGAGAATATAAAAGGCAGAAAGCTCGGGCATAGCAGCTAGAATCACTCATAGATTTGTTTGAGTTTATTAAATAAAAAATATATCTATTGTTCCATCACACAAATTCAAGCCACTCTTTAGGATGAGTGATTAATAAAAGCTTTACCTAAATCCATAAAGAAAAGTTGGAGTCAAATCCTAATCCAAACATAAACCCTGTTTGCAAATTAGAACCCAAATCCTAATCCTTCTGAGGCTTGTCCATCTCTACTGAAAATGGCATTGTTGTTCTCGTTTAAAATCTAGCCTTCATAACATCTTTTAAAAGCGGTTTATTTCTTTGTATCATGAAATACAAAGGCTTTTAAGTGACTTCTTTCTCCAAAATGTGCTCATAAATAAAGCTGAATATTCAGCTTACCTAAAAATGAGGAGAAATGTGCTTTAAAAGAAAACTGTTAAACAGATACCATAGATAAAATATTTTTTGTTCAGTATGACTCAGTTTTCAGGTATAATTTTGATAGATGAACTGAAAGTAACATGAGCCAAAATTATTTATACCAATAATCTTTCTAAATTGTTAGTAATTCCTAAGATGTTATCAGTTAAGATTAGATTTAGCTAACATAACAGTGACTTAAACAAGAGAGGTATTTGTTTTCCTTTAGTTTTCAATAATTCCAAAGATAGGAAATCCAGAACTGGTGGAATGATTCCATAAAAGATTCATGAATCCAGGAAACTTCCATCTCATTGTTCCACCATCTCTATATGTGACCTCTATTCTTGGGTTCAAATTGCCCATTGAAGTCCAATCTCTCAACTGCATTCCAGGTCCGATGAAGAAACAGATTGGAGGAGAAAAGAGTATGCCTTTTTCTCACTTAATAAAGTAAGTACTTCATAGAACAACCACTTAACAGCTCAGTCTTTCCATTTATATTACTCAGTTGTATGGTTACAACAAATAATAAAGAAAGCTGGAGAATGAAGTTAGAAAGCCATGTGACTAGATAATTATTATGTTTTAATTAAGTTACAAGAGGAATATAGATGTTAATAATAACCTGAGGCTGTTGCCAGTTAAGTGCAGGGCAATAGTGTTTAGAATAAAAAAAAAAAATCTTGTATGTGCAATTAAGACCATGATATTTAATGTGCATGTACCATACTTCTTAGTCCTGAACTAAGATAGGTTTCAAATGGCCTTGACTTCTTGCCCTCCCAGACATGACAAATGTCTACTTCTATTTAAATATCTAGATAGAATGTGACTTCTGGGAGAGAATTCTGGGCAGATGGCAGAATAGAAAGCACCAGGAAACTCTCTCTCTCCCTAGCAAAAAAATGCACTGGCAGAGTCTGTCTGATGTAATTATTTGAGAACTCTGGAGTCTATTGAAAGCTTGCAACTTTGAGAAAAAGGCTAGGAAGGTAAATTGTGGTAAATTTCAGGCAACTTTAGCTCTTAGTCAGTAGAAATTACCTGTCTCCTACACCAACCCTGTGGTGGGCAGCTGTGCATTTGTTCCTGAAACAGCTTATAGACAGCCTGTGAAAACCAGAATGGGTTAAAAAGGACCTTGTCCTCCAATTATTGGGGATCTGTATTGTGATTGTTGATTGCTACTTCTAAGCACAGAAATCCACAAAGAGGCAGACTTCCATTAATGTTGCACCTCCTGTCGTTTTTGTGAGACACCCCTGATCCCCTGCAGTTGAAACGACCTCCAGAGGCTTTGGGGTCAGCATTGTCCTCCTCGCTTCATTTTCCCTGCTTTTGCGAGCCAGACATAAGAAGACTAGAACATTTAAAAACAACTGCATACACAGAGAAATTTAGAACATGACCACACATGCCCAGGGAAAGAGTAAAAATCTTGAGACGAACTTATGTTTATACTGCAACATAAAGACAATATATAACATTGAAACTCAGCATAAAGACAATATATAACATTAAAAAAAATGCAAAATCCAACAAATCCTTGGGAAGGTGGAGAATCTGCTTTCCAGTTACCACATTTGATTGAAATGTCCAGCTTTCAATAAAAAAATTACAATTCATAAAAAGGAATAGGAGACAATGACCATTTGAAGGAAAAAATTCAACTGATACTGTTCCTGAAAACAATGTGATGGCTGATCTACTAGACAAAAACTTTAAAACAACTGTCAAAAATGCTTAAAAAATATGTGGTGAAACAAACAGAAATGTGGTGAAAGTCAAGAAAATGATGAATGAACAAAATGAAAATATCAATAAGGGAAAAACTAAAAAGAAACCAAAAAGAATTTCTGGTGCTGAAGTATACAATGACTGAAAATAAAAAGTTCACTAGAGGAGTTCAAAGGCAGATTTGAGCAGGCAAAAGAAAAAAATCAGCAGACTTAAAGACAGGACAATAGAAATTATTGAGTCTTCCAAACAGAAAAAAAAAAAGATTAAAAATTTGAATAGAGACGAAAGGAACTGTGAGACACCATCAAGCAGACCAATGTATGTACTGTGGGAGTCCCAGAAGATAAATGGAGAGAGAAAGGAGAAGAGAGAATATTTGAAGAGATAATTGCTGAAAACTTCTCAAATTTGAAGAAAGACATGAGTATAAATATCCAAGATGCTAAACAAAAACCGTGTTAGAAGAGCTCAAATAGATCCACACTGAGATACAATATAATCAGACTTTTAAAAGACAGAGAATGTTGAAAGCAGCAAGAGAGAAACTTGTTACATATAAGAGATGTTTAATAAAATTATAGGCATCCTAATAGGATATTTTTTTCAACAAATACTACTGTGAAAACTGGATATCTGCATGAAAAATAATACATTTGAATCCTTACCTAATAGATATATAAAAATTAACTCACAGCAGATCAAATAGCTAGCTGTAAAACCTAAAACTATAGAACTCATAGAGGAAAATGTAGGGCATATCTTTACAACATTTTATTTGGCAATAATTTCTTGATTATGACACAGAAGACACAGGCAGCAAAAAAACAGATAAATTTATACTTCAAGAAAAATTTCTAAAATTATGCATCAAAAGACAATAAACTCCAACAGAGTAAAAAGACAATTGTAGGATTGGAAAAGTATTTGAAAATTATATATCTGAAAAAGGATTGATATCTATAATACCCAGAGAACTACTAACATTCAATAACAGCAACAACAACAAAAAAACACATGATTCAAAAATGGTCAAAAGACTTGAATAAACTTTTCTTTAAGGAAGAGATATAACTGGACAATAAGCACATAAAAAGATATTCAACATCACTAATTTATTAGGGAAATGCAAATCAAAACAAAGTGAGATATCACCTCACACACATTAGGATGTTTACTCTAAAAAAAAATCAGAAAATAAGTCTGTGTGAGGATGTGTAATTCTTTTGCACTCTTGATGGGAATGTAAAATGGTACAGCTACTGTAGAAAACATTGTGATGTTTTCAAAAACAAAAAATAGAACTTTCATGTGATCCAGCAATTTTACTTCTGGGTATGTATACAAAAGATTTGAAAGCAGGATCTCAAAAGATATTTGTGCACCCATATTCACAGCACAATAGCTGAAACCTACAAGCAACTCAAGAGAAGAATGGCAGAAGAATGGCTAAGCCAAATGAGATATATACACACAATGGACTATTTCTCATCCTTAAAAGTAAAGGAAATTCTGACACATGCCATAAGTTGAATGAAACTTGAGGACCATTCTAAGTGAAATAAGCCACATATTTAGAGTAATCAAAAGTAGAGGAACAGAAAATAGAATAGTGGTTCGTGGGACTCGGGGGAGGAAATAATAGGGAATCATGGCTTAATGCATATAGAATTTCAGTTTTGCAAGAATAAAAGATTTCTGATGATGGAGAATGGTAATGGTTGTATGGCATTATGCATATGTCACACCACTGACCTATACTCATAAAATAGTTAATATGGTGTAATTCTTATTACATGTATTTTACCTCATTTAATTGAGAAAAAAAAGTGTTATTTCTTCAGAAAGCTCTCCTTTACCACCAGACTCCAGTCTAGCATGAGTAACTCACTCTCCTCTGTACTACGATGTCACATTCCATGGTTGCTGAATGTAGAATAAGATGCCAGTGTGACTTCAAGTTGCTGCTCAGAACAAGTTCTGGGTGGTTATAGTTTGTCAGCTCTTAACGTGATTCTTAACAAGATAACTTGTAAAGTTAAATTCCTGCCTCTGCTTAGCCAAAACATAGGAGTTACAGCATATATGTTGTCCTCAGTTGGAAGATGTCCCCAGCTGGAAGCTATGAATCTCAAATGAGGGCGCAAACAGCTTTGTCTAAGTCAGATGTCAGTACCCAACTAAATAGCGTGTTTCTTACTGGTACCCTTGTTTTAACAAAAATTCTCTAAACTCATATTTTTAATTTGCATTTACTTAACCTCAGATGACTGTTTCTTATCCTTCCAAACTTTAGACTGTTTCTTTTGCTGGATTCTAAACTATTTACATATTTCATCCTTTAAAAACTAAGGACCTGACTTTTATTCACTACTTCCTCAGATTTGCAACATCTTCCAGAATCGGAATCAGGCAATTCTCTTAATGAAATTGATTGCTATTTTAAATTTTGCTGGAAAACATGTGAATAGGAAGTGTCCAGGGCAAATGGCGATAAACAAACACCCTAAAAAAATGGAGAACCTAGAATCCTATAATTTAGGAGATACTTGTGGCTATTTTTCCACTGGGCAGTGTTCTGGGAATAAATTGTAGTAGGAGAGCCTAATAGCCATAGCAAAGAGAGTTAATACTAAAAAAGCTCTAAAAGTCCGGACAAAATAAATACTATAAAGGCATTCTGTGACACAAGCATGCACTGTTTGAGACTGTAATAGCTCCCCAGACCATGTTGTCATAAGCATGATAAAATAGGGTGAGGGTTTTTGCTTCTGTTTTTACTTTTTTATTTGTTTTCCTTCTTGTGCAAAGGCATGGAGTAGATTACATTAGACAGCTAAAGTCTTAAACATTACCAGTTCCAAGAAATAAGCCACACATTGCAGCTGTAGTTTTAGAATCAAAGGAAAGCCTTTATGTTTGTTTAATATAGTCAGGGAGAAATAAGCAGGTATTGTCATTTCAGCTGCATCAAATGTGTTTCTCCTGACCCTTATGTTACCAATTATGTGTAATTTGTGACCAAAATAATTTGTGAAAAAAAAACTTGTAAGCAAATTTGATGAATCTGATGTATTTTTTAGAGGCATTTTCTTTTTGAAAATAAGCATTTTATTATCACTCTCTCTGTCTATGCTCTCAATGACCCCTACAAACATGGAATGTAGAAACACACTCTAAAAACCTAGCATTTTAGAATTTAAAATGTTGCATTTTAAAAAAATTTAAAGAAGAGATTTTGGTGCTAACATGTACAGCTTTTACAGTTATCCCAGAAAATTTCCCAAGGTTTCCAAACCGCCTGAAGTTTCATTAATCTGGGCTAGGCTAAATTAAACATAAGATAGTTCAGCTGTGTTTGTTTTTAATTTGCAAAGGAATTTAGTGTTCCCGAAAGTGAGGGAATGGGAAGCGAGGCTTCAATCAATCAGGAATATTTTGGGCATCTCTGCCAGTAGCATTAATGGAAAAGATTTGCTGTTATAACTCAGAAGGTCTTTGGCAGGTCCTGAAACAAGAAAAAAAGAAATTTATAAGAGAATATGAAGCCTAAAAACTGATCAGGGAAAGTGTCGGTGAAACTAACATACGGAATTTTAGCTAAAATGCAGGGGTTCTAGGGTTGAAAAAGACTTACATTAAAGTGTGAGAAGTTTGTGAAGAAATGCTATTTAAAAATCAGTCTACAATTGTATTCATTTAGGCACACCATTTAAAATTACAAGTCCTACTACAAAGTCCTAAGAACACATTTCTATTCTCCCTGACCCATCATGCTTCTCAGTGAGCCATTCCAACTTGTTTAATGTTTTCTTCTGTTATTTAGTGCCCTATTTCTAAATACTAAACTTGTACTGCTTTCTTAGTTCATAAGTGCTTGACGTTAGCCAACAATAAACTATTATGGGAGGAAAGAATTTCCTTCACCACCTTCTTCCCTCCTAGGGAGAGTTATAACATAGAATTCATTAAATAAATACTCAGTACTTATCATGATTTTGTAAATGTGGTTCACCGCTGAGCCATATAATATGATATGATTCTTTTCCTTACATATGTTATTATTTTCTTGCAGTAATCATGCATTTTAAAAAAATTCATTTAGTTTTTACTTACAGTAAATTTTTCATAATGCTCAGACTCATGGATTAAACTCTTCTCAATGATATTTTCCAGTACATGAAATAATTTTTCAGTTCCATTTCTTTTTCTAACAGTTTCTTTCCTGTAAACCTCTGACCCACTCATCAATTTACAATGTTTTCTGTAGGCTGCTGGCATAGCTATTCTCCTGGGTTGTCTTTTATTACTCTCTTTTGTTGGAGCTCTTGATTCTGGTCTCCCAATATCTTCTTTTTTCATTTACTTTCTTATTTTCAAGAAGCATGTCCTCCAGGAGCTTCTTGAAAAAGAATGCATGGGTGGTTAGAAAAACAGCAAAGCAACAACAATGTGACAGTTCTGAAGTCTGAAAAATATTCTTCTTGTCCCTCATGCATAAGGGTTAGCTTGTCTGCATGAAGGATTCTAAGTTAAAAACATTTTCCTCTTACACTTATGCAGGCATTTTCTTTTTCTCTAATGTCTCATGGTGTAGATAATACCTGACGTCATTCTAATTCCTGAAATTTGGCATATAAACTTTCCCCACCTGCCTCCAAAGCTTTTATGATAATAATAATGATAAATTCTTGATTTGTTACCCTAACATACTATTGCAAGAACTTTGTATGAATTTTAATAATTTAATCTTCAAAATGGCGTTAGAAGAGAGATGGTATCAATATCATACCCATTTTACAGATAGGAGATAGAACACCAACATGTATAGTTAGTGGTCCAAATTTCTGCAACTGGCGAGTGGTAAAAATGAGTATTGAATCCAGGCAATCTGGCATTAGAGTCCATATGCATAGCCACTATACCATCCGCCTCTCACTCACAGGAGTTCTGTGTATTTGTCAGACTCAATTTGGATACATCCCTCAGTGATGTGAAATTTTGTGGTGTGAATTTTTCTTTATTCTATTAGTGGGATGGGGAAACTCTTGATTAAACGTTTTATTTATTTATTTTTGAGATAGAGTCTCTCTCTGTCCCCCAGGCTGGAAAGCAGTGGCATTATCTTGGTTCACTGCAACCGCTGCCTCCCAGGTTGACACAATTCCCATGCCTCAGCCATCTGAGTAGTTGAGATTACAAGCATGTGCACCATGCTGAGCTAATTTTTTTGTACTTTTACTAGAGATAGGGTTTCACCATGTTGGTCAGGCTGGTCTCTAATTCCCGACCTCAAGTGATCAGTAGGCCTTGGCTTCCCAAAGTCCTGGGATTACAGGCATGAACCACCACACCCAGCTGCTTTTAACATTTTAAGAACAGTTTTATCCTTCTTTTCAGCAAATTTCATAAATCTTCCAAACTTTCCATTGCCATTATTATTAGGAATAATAGTATATAATTTTACTGATCTTTGTTTTTATTTCAGGGGCCATTTTCTGTTTCCTGGCTATTCCCTTTAAATATATAGTACCTTGCATTTCTTTATTGATATGTAATAGTTTTACATATTTATGGGGTACATGAAATATTTTTTATATGCATAGGATGTGTAATGATCAAGTCAGGAAATTTAGAATATCCATCACTTCATGTACTAATCATTTCTCTGTGTTGGGAAAATTTAAAGACTTCTCTTCTAGCTCCTTTAAAATATGAAATACATCAATGTAATTATAGTCACCCTCCTCTACTGTCAGATTTTAGATCTTATTCCTTGTATCTGACTGTATGTTTGTACCCATTAACCACCCTCTCTTAGCCTGTCTCACCCCCACACACCCTTTGCAACTTTTGGTAAATATCACTCTACGCTCCACCTCCACGAGATCAATTATTTTAGCTCCGACATATGAATGAGAACATATCTTGTTTGGATTTTTGTGTCTAGTTTATTTCACTTTAGACAATGATTTATCCAGCCTGGGCTTCATAGTAAAATCCTCATGTCTACAAAAATTAAAAAATTAGTTCAACATACTGGTGCATGACTATAGCCCCAGATACTCAGGAGGCTTTGGCAGGAAGTTTGCCTGAGACCAAGAGTTTAAGTCTGCAACGAGCAATGATTGTGTCACTTCACTACAGTTGAGTCGATAGAGTGAGACCCTGTCTATAGAAATTTAAAAAAAAAAGAAAAAAGAATTATTTTCAGTTCCATTCATGCTACTCAAATGACATGATTTTATCTTTATCTTTTTAATTGCTAAACAATATTACATACAAATGATACATTTTCTTTTTATTAATTATTTTATTTCAATAGTTTTGAGTGTACAGGTGTTTTTTGGTTATTTGAATAAATTCTTCAGTGGTAATTTCTGAGATTTTTAGTGCATCTGTCACTTGAGCAGCACATGCTATACCCAATATGTAGTATTTTATCCCTAACCACCCCCAACATCCCCAACCTGAGTCCCCAAAGTTCATTATATCACTTCCTATACAGTCTTTGCATTCTCATAGCTTAACTCCCACTTATAAATGAGAACATATGGGATTTGGTTTTCCATTACTGAGTTACTTCACTTAGAATAATGACCTATACCTTTATAGAAGATACTGACATTATTTTGTTCCTTTTAATGGCTGAATAGTATTCCATGGTGTATAAATACCATATTTTGTTTATCCACTCATTGGTTGATGGGAACTTAGGTTTGTTCTATGTCTTTGCAATTGTAAATTGTGCTGAGATAAGCATATGTGTGCATGTGTCTTTTTCATATAAAGATTTCTTTTCCTTTGAGTAGATACCTAAGAGTGGGATTGCTGGATCAAATGGTAGATCTAGTTTAAGTTCTTTAAGTGCAATGGTGCAATTTTGGCTCACTGCAAACTCCGCCTCCTGGGTTCAAGTGATTCTACTGCCTCAGCCTCCTGAGTAACTGGGATTACAGGCACCACCATGCTGGTTGATTTTGTATTTTTAGTAGAGACAGGGTTTCTCCATGTTGGTCAGGCTGGTCTTGAACTCTCGACCTGAGGGGATCTGCCCGCCTCAGCCTCCCAAAGTGTTGGGATTAGAGGCATGAGTCACTGCGCCCAGCTGAGTATTTTTTTGTTGACTGTTTGTATATCTTATTTTGAGAAATGTCTATTCATGTTTATAGCCCACTTTTTGATGAGATTGTTTTTTTCTTACTGATTTGTTTGAGTTTCTTGTAGATTCTGGATAGTAGTCCTTTACTGAGTGCATAGTTCGCTAATATTTTCACCCACTCTGTAGGTTGTCTGTTTACTCTGATGATTCTTTTATTTCGCTGTGCAAAAGCTTTTCAGCTTAATTAGATCCCATTTGTTTATTTTTCTTTTGTTGCAATTGCTTTTAGGATCTTAGTAATGAATTATTTGCCTGAGCCAATGTGCAGGAGAGATTTTCCAATGTTATCTTCTAGAATGCTTATGGTTTCAGGTCTTAGATTTAAATCTTTGATCCATCATGAGTTGACTTTTGTATGAGCCGAGAGATGGGAATACAGTTTCATTCTTCTACCTGTGGATTGCCAGATATCCTAGCACCATTTATTGAATAAGGGTCTTTCCTCAAATTATATTTTTGTATGCTTTGTTTAAGATCCATTGGCAGTAAGTATTTGGCTTTATTTCTGGGTTCCTTATTCTTTCCTATTGGTCTATGTGCCTGTTTTTATACCAGTACCATGCTGTTTTGGTAACTATAACCTTGTAGTATAATTTGAAGTCTAATAATGTTATGCCTCCAGATTTCTTCTTTTTGGTTAGTATTGCTTTAGCTATCTGGGCTCTCTTTTGATTCCATATAAATTTTAAAATTTTTCTTCTATTTTTGTGAAAAATGATGATGGTATTTGCATGGGAATTACATTGGATCTGTAGATTCCTTTGGGCAATATCATTATTTTCATAGTCTTGATTCTTCCCATCAATGAGCATGGAATGTGTTTTCATTTGTTGGTGTCATCTGTGATTTCTTTCAGTAGTGTTTTGCAGTTTTCCTTGTAGAGATCTTTCACCTCCTTGGTTAAATATATTCCTAGATGTGTGTGTCTGTGTGTGTGTGTGTGTGTGTGTGTGTGTGTGCAGGTGTTTTTAAAGTGATTGAGTTCTTGATTTTTTTCTCTGTTTGGTCATTGTTGGATTATAGCTGTGCTACTGACTTGTGTATGTTTATTTTATAACCTGAGATTTTATTAGATTTATTTATCAGATCTAGAAGCCTTTTGGATGTGTATTTAGTGTTTCCTAGTTATACAATCATGTCATCGGTAAACATTGACAGTTTGACTTCCTCTTTTCCAGTCTGATTGTCCTTTCTTTCTTTTTCTTCTCTTATTTCCCTGGCTAGGACTTCCAGTATTATGTTGAATAGAAGAAGTGAAAGTAAGCATCCTTGTCTTGTTTCAGTTCTCAAGGGAAATGCTTTCAACTTTTCCCCATTCAGTATGAGGTTACTCATGGATTTGTCATAGATGGCTTTATTAGTCTGTTTTCATGCTGCTGATAAAGACATACCCAAGACTGGGAAGTAAAAGAGATTTAATGGACTTACAGTTTTACATGACTAGGGAAAAAAGAAAAAGTTCATGTCCAGGGTGAGTGGAGGAGCACAATCAGATGTGGGCAAGGTTAAGTAGGTCTGCACTCTGACTTTCCTCGAGTAGGGTCATCCGTGGCTCCTGTGAAAGTTGGGGATGGTTCTCAGGCTTCTGGGTAATGATCCAGAGCTCAGTATAACTACCTCTGCTGCACAAGAGTGTTTGCAAAGGGATAGAGAGTAACAGGCCATAGTAAGCCTCACCCCACTCCCACAGAAATAGTAAGGCTGATCGCACTTCTGCATTGCTCCACTAATAGCACTGAGTTAAGACCCAATCAATCAAAGGCTCAGACCTGCCCCAGGCCATAAACTTTCCCTGTAGAGATAAGAACCATGAATTTTAGGCCATGCCCTTCCCCATCTGGCAGCAAGGCCTGGTGCCAGCTCCTGCACTCATGTCTGCAATGCACTTACCACTCACCACCCTGCCCCTCCTCACCACCTTATCAAGGAGGGAGTTTGGAGTTTGTGCCCACTTAAGATTAAATCATAAAATCACAAAATTCAGTTGGGAGTTTCTTTCACCCTGCATCCCCTACCTGAGCTAGTTGGCTGCCTTCCACAAGGTCCCCTATGAGATGGATTCAGGTATGGCTTCCCTCAGTTCATGCTGGAGACTGGAAGGCCTGCAAGTCACTTTCTACTGTTGCTTCTACCTTTATATTTCTTGCTGCTCCCTAAATCAGTTCTCTGTCTGGGTAGAGTTAATTCCTTCTCCAGTGGCCTGTATTTTTAGATTCCCTGGTGGCATGTGTATTCTGGAGGCACTTTCTCCCCTTCTCACACTCTGAGGACTAACAGATTTTCACCTGTTTCATGGAATAGGCTGCATCCTGACACTTCATTCCCAGGGTTTTTGCATTCTTTCAGTTTTCCCGTTAAGTTTCTGCATTGCCTCTTGAAAAAATGTTTACACTGTTAATCTCTATACATCATTCCATCCTTCCAAGTGGGAGAGCCAAGCTAACACTGCCTCCAACCATCATATTGGGAAAAAATAAAGCCCACGTTTTCTTTATTCACTCATCTGTAGATGGACACTTTGGTTGATTGTCTATCTTTGCTGTTATGAATAGTGCTACAGTAAACATGGGGATGCAGTTATTCTTTAATGTACTAATTTTCTTTCCTTGGATAGATACCAAACAGTGGGATTGCTGTTTCGTATGGTAGTTCTATTTTCAGTTTTTTTTGAGAAGCTGTTATACTGTTTTCTACAATAGTTGCTCTAATTTACATCTATACAAACAATATATGAGATCCCTTTTCTCTGCATTCTGTCTAATATCTGTTATTTTTTATCTTTTTGATAATAGCCACTCTAGCTAGGATAAGATGATATGTTATTGTGGTTTGGATTTGCATTTCCCTGATGATTAATGATGCTGAGCATTTTTTTTTTTTTCATGTACCTGTTGGCCATTTGTATATCCTGTATCTTCTTCTGAGAAATACCTACTAAGGTCTTTAACCACTTTTTAATAAAATTATTTATTTTGTTGCTGTTGAGTCATTTGAGTTCTTTGTAAATTCTGAATATCAGTCTCTTGTTGGATGAATAGTTTGTGAGTATTTACTTTATTCAATACGTTGTCTCTTCACTCTGTTGATTGTTTCCTTTGTTGTGCAGAAGTGTTTTAGCTTTATATAAAATCATGTGTTTACTTTTGTTTTTGTTGCCTGGGCTTTTAAGGTCTTAGTCATAGAATCATTGCCTAGATCATTATACTGAAGTGTTTCTTCTAGTACTTTTAGTTTCAGTTCTTATATTTAAGTCTGTAGTTCATTTTGAGTTAATTATTTATGTAGTGTATGAAAGAAGTCAAGTTTTGTTCTTCTATATATGGATAATCAGTTTTCCCAGAACCGTTTATTGAAGAGGGTGTCATTTTCCCAATGTATGTCATTAGAATCTTTGTTTAAAATCAGCTGTTGTGTATGTCTGGGTTCTCTATTCTGTTCCTTTAGTCAGTGTCTGTTTTTATACTAATACCATGCAGTTTTGCTTACTATAACTTTGTAATATATTTTAAAGTCAGGTGGTGTGGGGTTTTTTTTTTCTGAGAATTTATTTGGCTATTAGGGCTCTTTTTTTGGTTTCATACAAATTGAAGCCTTTTTAAAGCATTTCTGCGAAAAATAACATTGGTATTTAAATTGAGATTGCACTGAATTTGTAGATCACTTTAATATTTCACCATCTCAATTAAATATATTCCTATGTATTTTCTTCCCTTATTTTTGTAACTATTGTAAAAAAAATTACCTTCTTGAATTATATACCAGATAGTTTATTATTGGTGTAAAGCAATGCCAGCAATTTTTGTCTGTTGGTTTCTTTTTATCCTAAAATGTCATGAATTAATTATAACATCATGTCATCTGAAAAGAGGGACATTTTGACTTCCTGTCTTCTCATTTAGATGCCTTTTTTTTTCTTTCTCATGCCCAGCTGTTCTGGCTAAGACTTCCAATACTATGTTGCATAGCAGTGGTGAAAGTGGGCTTCATCTCGTTTTCAAATTTTTAAAGAAAAAATTTTCAGCTTTGCTCCATTCAGTAAAATGTTAGTTGTGGGTTTGTCATATATGGCCTTTACTATATAAAATAATGTTTATTCTGTTTTTCATTTATTGAGAGTTTTTATCATGAAGGGATGTTGAATTTTATCTAATATTTTTTAACATGTATTGAGATGATTATATGGAATGTGTCCTTTATTCTATTGATGTCATCACATTTATAGATTAGGGTATATCAAACCATCCTTGCATTCCAGACATTAATCCCACTTGATCATGGTGTTGATATGCTGTTGGATTTTCTTTCCTAGTATTTTGATAAGAATTTTTGTGTCTATGTTCATCAGGGATTGTTACTGTTGTTATTTTTTGTGTCTTTATCTGGTTTTGGTATCAGAGTAATGCTGGCCTCATAGAATGAATTAAGAAGAATCCCTCCTCTTCAATTTTGAAATAATTTGAGGAGAACTTGTGTTAGGTTTTTAAATATGTTTATGTTTCTCACAGCAGTAAAGCCTTTGGGTCCTGGGCTTTGTTTTTTTGGTGACTTTATATTACTAATTAAATCTCATTTTTATTCATTCATTGAGGTTTAAAAATTTTTTTTCACATTTCAATTTACAAATGATATGTTTCTAGAAATTTTCCATTTTCTTTAGGGTTTGCAGTTTCTTAGTGTATAATTGTAATAGTCTCTGATAATCTTTAGTATTTCTGTGATATCAATAATAATGTCTCCTTTTTTATTTTTATTTTTTATTTGAAACATTTCTCTATTTCTTGGTTAATATAGTAATGGCTTTCCAATTTTGCTTATCTGTTCAAAAAACCAAATTTACATTTGTTGATCCCTTGTATTGCTTTTGTAGTCTCTGTTTTGTTTAGTTCTCTTCTGATCTTTATTTTTTCCTTTCTTTTACTAATATTTGGTGTTTTTTGTTCGCTAGCTTTTCTAAATTACCAAGAAGCAAGAATAGTTAGTGGTTTATTTGAAATCATTCTACTTTTTTTATTTAGCCATTTATTACTACAAAATTCTCTTTTAGCACTGATTTTGCTGTATTCCATAGGCTTTGATATAATGTGTCTACATTTGTATTTGTTTCAAGAAATTTTAAATTTTTATTAGTTTATTCATTAACCTGTGGTTGTTCAGAGGCATGTTCTTTAATTTCCACTTATTTGTACATAGCTTCTAAAGATCTTCTTGTTATTAACATCTAGTTTTATTCTACTGTGAACTGAGAAAATACTTGATATTATTTTATTCTGTTTTATTTTATTTTGGTTGGTAGTAGCATAATTTTTTTTATTGTACTTTAAGTTCTGGGGTACATGTGCAGATCTTGCAGGATTATTGCATAGGTACACACATGCCATGGTGATTTGCTGTCTCCATCCCCACGCCACCTACATCAGTCATTTCTCCCAGTGTTACCCCTCCCCAAACTCCCCGCCCCCTGTTGTCCCTCCCCTAGTACCCCACCCCCCAGCAGACTCCAGTGTGTGATGCTTCCTTCCCTGTACCCATGTGTTCTCATTGTTCAACACCCACCTATGAGTGAGAACATGTGGTGTTTGGTTTTCTGTATTTGTGTCAGTTTGCTGAAAATGATGATTTCCAGATTCTTCAACATCCCCACAAAGGACGTGAACTCATCATTTTTTATGGCTGCATAGTATTCCATGGTGTATATGGGCCACATTTTCTTTGTCTAGTCTATCATTGATGGGCATTTGGGTTGGTTCCAGGCCTTTGCTATTGCAAACAGTGTTGCAATGAACATACGTGTGCAAGTGTCTTTATAATAGAATGATTTATAATCCTTTGGATATATATCCACTAATGGGCTTGCTGGGTCAAATGGAATTTCTATTTCTAGATCCTTAAGGAATCACCACAGTGTCTTCTACAATGGTTGAACTAATTTACACTCCCACCAACAGTGTAAAAGTGTTCTTATTTCTCCACATCCTCTCCAGCATCTGTTGTCTCCAGATTTAATGATTCCATTCTAACTGGCATGAGATGGTATCTCAATGTGGTTTTGATTTGCATTTCTCTAATGACCAGTGATGATGAACATTTTTTCATATGTTTATTGGCCTCATAAATGTCTTCTTTTGAAAAGTGTCTGTTCATATCCTTTGCCCACTTTTGAATGGTTTTTTTTTTCATGTAAATCTGCTTTAGTTCTTTTTTTTTTTTTTTTTTTTTTTTGAAACGGAGTTTCGCTCTTGATACCCAGGCTGGAGCGCAATGGCGCGATCTCGGCTCACTGCAATCTCCGCCTCCTGGGTTCAGGCAATTCTCCTGCTTCAGCCTCCTGAGTAGCTGGGATTACAGGCACGCGCCACCGTGCCCAGCTAATTTTTTGTATTAGTAGAGACGGGGTTTCACCATGTTGACCAGGATAGTCTCGATCTCTTGACCTCGTGATCCACCCGCCTCGGCCTCCCAAAGTGCTGGGATTACAGGCTTGAGCCACCGCGCCCGGCCTGCTTTAGTTCTTTGTAGATTCTGGATATTAGCCCTTTTTAAGATGAGTAGGTTGCAAAAATTTTTCCCATTCTGTTGGTTGCCAGTTCACTCTAATGATTGCTTCTTTTGCTGTGCAGAAACTCTGAAGTTTAATTAAATCACATTTGCCTATTTTGGCTTTTGTTCACATTGCTTTTGGTGTTTTAGTCATGAAGTCCTTGCCTATGCCTATGTCCTAAATGGTATTGCCTAGGTTTTCTTCTAGGATATTTATGGTTTTAGATCCTATGTTTAAATCTTTAATCCATTTGGAGTTAATTTTAGTGTAAGGTATAAGAAAGGGGTCCAGTTTTCGCCCTCTTCACATGGCTAGCCAAAAGGACACAACTACATAGAAACGAAACAACTGGCTCCTGAATGATGACTGGATAACAATGAAATGAAGGCAGAAATAAAGATATGATTTTATTGTTAAAAAATTTGTTGAGGTTTGTTTTCTGTCCTAACATATGGTCTGTCCTGGAGAATGTTTTGTGTGCCATTGAGAGGAAGGTGTACTTTATAGCTTTGCCCAAAATATTTTGTAGATGTCTATTAGATCCATTTGGTCTAAAGTTTAAATCCAATATTTTCTTATTAATTTTCTGTCTAGATGATCTGTCTAATACTAAGAGTTGAAGGATGATGAAGTTTCCAACTACTGTTATATTGTAGTCTACCTATCTCTTTAGATATATTATTATTTGCTTTATATATCTGGGTGCTCTGATGTTGGGTACAATTATATTTAGAATTGTCATATTCTCTTGCAGAATTGAATTATTTATCATTAGGTAGCAACCTCCTCTGATTGCTGTTTTGGACTTAAAGTCTGTATTATGTGATATAAATATAGCTACTACTGGTAATTTGTTTTCTGTTTGCATGAAATATCTTTTCCAAATCTTTATATTCAGACTTTCTATGTCTTTATACATGAAGTGAATTTCTTGTAGATAGCATCTAGTTGGGCCATTCATTCTATTTTATTTTATTCTTTTCATTTAGTGGATGTATGTCTACTAACTCAATAATTTAGTCATTTTATATTCAAGGTTATCACTGATTAGTGAAGACTTATTCCTGTCATTTTCTTAATTGTTTCTGGATGTTTTACATATCTCTTGTCTCTTTTTTCTCTCTCTTATTATTTTGGTTTGGTTGTTTTCCATAGTTAAAACATTTGAGTGTTTTCTCTTCCTCATTTGTGTGTTTCCTCTGCAAGTGAGTTTTATACTTTCAGGTGTTTACATGACCGTAGTTATTGTCCTTTCACTTCCAGATTTAGAATTCTTTTAAACATTTCTTGTGGGGCTGGTCTATTGTTGATAAATTCAGTTTTTGCTTCTCTGAGAAATACTTTATTCTACTTTCATTTATGAAGGATAAATTTACTAAACATTGTACTCTTGGATAGTAATTTTTTTTTCTTTCAATTTGTCTATATCATCCCCTTCTCTCCAGGCCTGAAAAATCCACTGTTTGTGTTATGGAGCTTTCCTTATAAAGAACTATATACATTTTCTTACTGTTTTTGGACTTTTCTCTTTGACTTCTGCCAGTTTGACTATAATGTGTTATGAAGAAGACCTTTTGGGGTTGTATTGTTTTGGGGATCTCTGAGGTTTCTCCTTATCTGGATATATACATCTCTTGCTAGACTTGGGAAGTTATCAGCTACTATTTTGTTAAATAGCTTTTCTATTTCTTTGAACTTCTCTTCATTTTCTGGAACAAACAAAATTCAAAATATGTTTGCTTTATGGTGCCCCATATGTCGCTTAGGCTTTTTTTATTCTTTTTTTTTCTTTTGTGTGTGTATAATTATTTCAAAAGACTTGTCTTCAATTTTTAAATTCTTCTGCTGGATTTGGTCTATTGTTGACACTCTTAATTGTATTTTTAATTTTATTTAAGAGTTATTCAATTCCAGTATTTCTGGTTTCCTTTTTTTAATAATATCTATCTCTCTGGTCAATTTCTCATTCATGTCCTGAATATTTTTCTGACTTATCTGTATGTTTATCTGTGTTCTTTAATATCTCACTGAGCTTATTTAACAACATTATTTTGAATTTCTTTTTGGGGATTTTATAAATGTGTTTTTCACTGAAATTTGGTGCTGGGGAATTATTATGTTTCTTTGGAGGTGTCCGACTTTCTTGCTTTTTCATGTTCCTTGTGTCTTTGGGCTGATATTTGTGCATCAGGCATAAGAATTGCCTCTTCCAAATTGTTTGATTGACTTTTGTGGGAAAAGACATTTTCCTGAAGATGTGTCTATGGTGACTGTTACATTGGATACTTTAGTTATGATTCTCGATGAATGCAGTAGTATAGTTTTTTTATGATTTCTTTAGCTGTGAATAATGTCAGTGGTATCTGTGGTTTCCTCAGTGGCTTCGCTATGCTTGTTAGTTGAGGCTGTGGTGAGGCTTTCTTGGAGAGGTGGGCTCCAAATGGTTCAGTTCTTAGGCTCCATTGGTGGCAGCAGCAGACCAAGCATGACTGTCTTTTGGCCTCTGGGTAGCCTACATGAGTATCAGTATTAGTGAGTCCAGGTGGACCAATTCTCGGGCCTCCATGCATCTTGTTCAAGTGTGAGCAATGGCATAAGTGAGCCTGATGGGTGAGGAGGACCTCGGGTTCCCGTGAAGTATGCATGGCATGGACAATTATAGTAGTAATGGACTCTCAGACGATGCTTGCTAAAGTGATTCATAGCTGTGTCTGTGACAGGCTGGGTGGGTTAGACCCCAGGCGTCCAGCTGATTCATGCAGGTAGGTGCTGGAGATGGTGTGAGCAGTAGACTGGGAGGGCATATACAAAGACTGCAAGAATGAGTGAACAGATGCCAGTAGTGGTGAACTAGGCAGGGTGATCCCCATAGCCTAGGCAGTATGCTCAGGCATTGAGGAAGGAGAACAAGTCTTGCCAAGCATATCCTCAGGTTCCCCAGTGGCATGCACGGGCAAAAGTTGTGATTAACAGGGGGTGGTGACCTATGGTGGTGATTGGGGAGAGCCTGTTTTCAGAGTGCATACAGATATGCAGCAACCATGTTGCTGGCAGTGGGGTTGAGGAGTTGTCAGTGGATGTGGCTCCATGTATCAGGTGGCTTTCAGGCTCTGCGGAGTGTGTACTTCAACCCCCAGTTGTAATGGCAGCTGTAGCAGTGTGCAGAAAGAGCCTGTCTTTAGGACATGTGCTAGTGCACAGTGCCTGTGCTATGGGGGATAGGTTTGGGGTCAGTGAGAGTGGCCCCAGGCAGGCTGGTGGCTTTCAAGCTCTGCCTTTCCGGGGAGTGCATGCTTTGGCCCATTTGCTCTTATAGGCAGCCTCCCAAGTGAACTGCACTGCCTGTTCCTGAGAATGTAGGACTTTGGGAGGGCTAGATATGGAGACTATGCCAGTTAATGATATGCCAGTACTAAACTCAGATTTCTTAGCATCGATTAGTTGCATTAAACACTGATCGATATTCAAGGCTATTGACCAGGATCTGTGATTCTTTCCATGGCATTAGTCATGCATGTTAGTGTTATTTATTTATTACTTTTCAATAATGGTATTGATTATCCCACATCAAACCTAATTTACAGTTAAATACATGGGACCACTGATTAAATAAAAAGAAATATTAAGTTTTATCATAATCATTATTTGCCTTCTATGTGCTGGACTATATGCTAGATAATTGACTTTTGTTTTCTCATGTAATTTTCATAAGATCGTGATGCTGCAAGTATTAATATATTTGCTTTACAGATGTAGAAACTAAAGGACTAAAGTTGAGAAACTTATGAAAATCACAAAGCAATCAAATTTCAGTGTTAGCCATCAAACTCGACTTTTTCAACCTTCCAAGCCTTTTTACACTATATACCTTGAGTTTTTTGTAAGTATTATCTATGAAAATTCACTTTTGACTTGGACTGTGTACCAATTCTGTTAGTTAAAACTCAATATATTCTCAATTGTGGAACTTTAAATTTGCCTTTCTAAATACAATTGCTATTTTATAACAACAACAACAACAACAAAATCCTTGTCAATACGAAGCAAAACAACATCCTCATGTGTGATATGCATTATTTGGTGCACATTATCATTTCTGAGTTGCTATGCCTATTTATTCTTATTAAAAAATGAATGTGCAGCTAATGTTTACTCAAGAGATTAATTATTTTGCAAATGAAAAATTAGAATTGTTATATTCAGTCACATTTCAACCTTACGTCACCAAAAGGAAGCCTTTTGCTTGAAGCTCTTTTGCAACAATGTTTTTCTAAAGCTCTCCAGCCAGCTTTAATGATTGTAAAATATTTAGGTATTTTTTAAATGTTGTAGACCAAATAGAATAATGCATGAAAGCAATAAATAAATAAGCAGACAAATCACATCTAAAGACAGACTGATAGTGGAGCTTTTACAAAAGGGTTGACCACAGAGGTTTTAAAATACGTTTGATAGTTTTTATTTGTGGTAGAGAGAATCTTAAAACAGGTGAACCTCCCTGCCCTTGGAAGAATACAGAGGAAGCAGTGATTAAGATATTATTAGCAAACCAGTGAGACATACTAACCACAATCAAAAATACTGAGCTTTCTGGAAGGAATACATAGTGGAGCTACCAACTTTTGGCTACCTTCCAAATCCCAACTTAACTGTAGGCATGCCTTACCCCAGGGGAAATAATGTTCTTTGGCCAACCAGGCAAATTCTGCTGCATCATTGTCTACAACCTGGAAAATGCTTTTAAGAAGATTGCTGTAGTCTTCTCACCAACGTGGAGTTAGGTCTTATTCATACAGTGTCTTTGCACCGTAGACTTGCCTGACGCCATTGAAATTAACGATTTACCACAAGGAATCCTTTTGATTTGGAACTCCTCTTACTTTCTTTCCTTCCTCTTGTAATAATGTTTTTATATTTCCAACATATCCACAGTGACATTCCTATGTGTCTATGTTTTCTCCAGTAAGTACTTTTCTAAGCTTCAATCACCTCTAAGAAAAAAATTCTGATACTTCCAGTTTTTGACACACACTAATTTTTGATTACTAATTCATACGACAAACATACTACCTTAGTCTTCATATTAATGTGTTCATTGAAAATGACATAGAAGAAAGGGCATTTAGCCCTACAGAGAATTAATTAGCATGTAATTCTCAGTATATCATCTAGTGTTAATTAGCAGTTAAACCATTTTCTTGTGCCTAACCTGCTGATTTCAATACAGTGTTCTATTTTGGAGGCCCTAGGGGAAACAAACCTGAAAGGATATTTGATCTTCTCTTTTTGAAAATAAAAGATTAAATCACAACTCTAATTTTCCTGTGTTTTGTTTAACTACCTCATATTTTCCTCATTTTGCTCCTGTCATAGTTCTATGTCATAAGCGTTATGCTTTCCCTTTCTAAGAAAACAGTAGCCAAATCACTACACGTGGATAAGAGTAAAATTAATATTCACACCTAAGTCTTTTTTAAAGCTAGAACTTTTTCTGTTTTTTCGTATTTACAATTCTTAGAAGAATGTTTGATATGATTGCTAGCTAAAACTGAATGAGCTGGTATTACTGGTTTTTGTGTTTTTATGTTTTTACATATATATTTTTGGTGACATGCAGCTTTTTTAATCAAATAAATTCATTAAGAAATTTGACAAGTCATCGTGAGAAATAAATTCTGAATTTTGTTTTTTTAGCACACTCATATTTACTTAACATAATAGATGCCAATAGAGTAAGACCATGGCTAATCTACTCAAATCTTTCAAATTTATTTTTTTTAATGCATAATTAAATGTCTGTGTATGATATGTCAGAAATTCAAAGTACTTACAAAAATGAAGAAACGTCACTTTTATCTTTTTGAAAGATGCCACCCTATAGACCAGGACTGCTGACTCAGTCAGCGTTCGTGGGGCATTCTGCCTCACTCTTGCCTGTCCTCTCGGTTCAGGCTTGGCTCTCCCCATGATGGAACCAAACTCTGTCCTTTGACTATCACTTGAGTTCATAACTTTCCTAGATTGGTAGTAAGACCAAAGGTGTCAAAAATACATTATTTTTTCAAGGCTTTTATGGTTTTTTGATTTATACTCATCTCGAGAAGAGGTTGGTTATTAAATTATCTTCTTCACTGAAAAAGAGCAACTTATATTTTCACCATCCACGAAGCATTTTCACACACATTATCTCATTTGATTCTCACAAAAACTAGAAGCAGGTATAATTACTGTCATTTTACAAATGAAGAAAGAGTCTCAGATAAATGATTTTCCAAGGTATCAAAATTAGATAGTGGTGAAATCAAGAGTAAAACCTCGATTTTTGACTTTGGCATACAATTCTTTTCCCCCTTTTTTACACTTCAAGATATAGACGTGAAACCTTGTTTTTTTTTTGAGCTCCCATTATGCTGCAGTTCTTGGGGGATAATAAGGCCATCAAACGAAGAACAGAAATAAAGCTGATCTGGACTGAATTTAATATAAAGTTTCCTATTATATGACACTATTTCTATATCCTGAGGGAGTAGCATTATTTTTTCCCTTTCAGTATTGTTCCTCACATTGTCCCTTAATGGTATAGATTTACTTAAATCTGTGGTACAACGACTACAGGTTGACTTTCAGACAAGCGCCATAAAGACACTGCTCTCATTAAACACAGTTTTAAAATAATTGAAATATTTCTATCTTTATTTTATAATTTGAATAGAAATGGGGTCCTGAACTATCTGTGGTTAAGAGCTCATTCTAAGTATGTTCAATCACTAAAAATTTAAATTCTGATTACCTAAGCTGCATATTTAAATTTATACATTTTCCAGGGAAGGCTCTGGAAAATATAAAAAGTGCTATATTTGAAAAATCAGCCCCATCACTTTAAGTTAATTAGGAACTTGAACTAAATTTATTTCAAATTATTTATACTTCTAGCTTCATATTTTTAGAGTTCTCTCATGAAGATAGAATAAAAGTTCAAAGCACAGGCTGTGACTTCAGATGACCTACGTTCATAACTGTTCTTAGTTACTGAATTCTTGACTTCCAGCAAGACAATTGATAACTGTGTGCCTTGCTTTGTTTTAAAGATCAACTAAAGTAGTGTACTTGTAATTAATCAATATGTGGTGTCTATTTTTTTTACTATCATATATTCAAAGAGAATACAAGAATGCCTAGCATCTTTGCCATCACTTATAATAATGGTTTTTTGGGAATGGTAGCTTGATCCTTATTTCTTCATCAATTTTATTGATGTCATCACAGCTTTTATGTTTTTATATAACTTTTGAGTAATGTTGACCATTACTTTCGATATATATCCTTATACTTTTGTATTTGTGTAAGGCATAGGTAAAGCCTTCCATACCGTTTCCATACTATTCCCAGTCTTTGAAAACAAGAAATTTCCTAAATTTGCAAATACATTTAGACATATAATCCCAAGTAATTCATCTTACATTTAAAATTTTAAATACATGTAATTAAGACTATTTGCTTTTTGCCAGATGATTGAATTGAATTAATGTCGACATTTTATACATCTATCCTGAATTAGGCATTTTTATAAATTGTTGTTCAGTTTCTTTAGACACCATTAACACGTATATCTGCCATTGGTTTGAAAATATACATGCAGCTTTCAAAATTTCTAATTTATTTCAAGATCATAGATTAAACATTGGAAAAATCTAATTCAGCATGACATATTTACAGTAAAAATTATTTTGCCATAATAAATGTACTTAAAAAGTATTTGTACAGAAAGTTTTTTCCTCTTCTTTCGGCTTTGTTTATATTAGAATTTTTATTCAGCCTTTCATCGTGATAACTCCACAGGGAGTTTTATGAAGAGCTGTGATGGGCTGGACATAGCTACCTGGCTGTCAAGGTTATCACTTCAATTGCAGAAGCTAAGCCTCAACTGTACAGAGGTGGTTGGTCCTCTCATTCTTCTTGTTTTACTCCTTCCCCTTGATGAAATCATTCTACAAATGTTTGGTAATTATTTCTTCCTTTCAGTTTAGAGTCACCATGGTTGAGTCTTTGGAAAACAGAAAACATGCTTTTGGACATGTGATTATATAGTCAATATTGGAACTGAAAGAATGTAATCCAATTCACAGATCCCAAATCAAATATTACACATACCTAAAGAAAACGACAGATGATAGCTTTTATATCTCTCTGCTTTCTTCTTGTGTCTGTTGCTTTTATATGATCTCAACAAACTTGTCTGTTCAAAGTTCCAGTGAGGGCCAGGCGTGGGGCTCACATCTATAATCTCAGTACTTTGGGAGGCCAAGGCTTCATGAAGTCAGGAGTTTGAGGCCAGCCTGGCTATCTGGTGAAACTTTGTCTCTACTAAAAATACAAAAATTATCTGAGTGTGGTGCCAGATGCCTGTAATCTCAGCTACTTGGGATGCTGAGGCAGGAGAATTGCTTGAACCTGGGAGGCAGAGGTTGCAGTGAGCCAAGATTGCATCATTGTACTTTGTTGCCTGGGCAACAAAGTAAACCTCTGTCTCAAAAAAAAAAAAAAGTTCCATTGAGATCTATTTCTTGCATGGTAGTAGTATAATAGACTTTAATGATGTGATCTAGATGTCTATGTGAGTCATAAATATAAACTGGTTGGCTTCTATATAAAGCCCTGGTAGAGGGAATGGTGTTAGAAAGGAAGAAATTAAAACATAAACTTTCCTTCAGTGTTTTCTGAAATGTTTTGTTCTACAAAGTGGAAAACAATGTTTTGTATTTCTTCCTCTACTAGATGGTAAGGCAAAGTGTGGCATATTATTTGATACAGATGAGTTAAAAGCTTTTGGCTTCTATTATAGACACCCAAAGGAGGTGGTCTACAATTGTTGGGGTAGCCTCAGGGCTTTCTCCTGAGATACCTCAAAGAGTCCAGTGGTATGTCTTTACTGAGATTATGAGCACTTGGAGAAATCTATCTTCCTTTGACTTTATGATTCAGAATCTTTGGAGTTTTATTTGAAAGAGTCCTCTTTAAAAATATGAACTTGTTCTTTTTAAAAAGATAATGTTTTTCTTTCATTCATTCCTGAGTACATTTAACATTGTTTCATACCCAAATACGTGACAGGTGCTTTGTTAAGTACCTGGGAGAATAGAGTGAAATGGAAAGAACCTATTTTCAAGGTACATATATATGACTATCAACTTGCAAACTAGTTACAGTCGGTAATTGCTTTCATTTTTCTGTTTCATGTCATACAACCATGTGACAGCATTTAGTTTCTCACTTCCAGTAGCGAAATTAAGAAAATTAAACAAATTTGTATTCTTGGAAGGTACATTTTCATTAGTAAATCCCAATGCATGTACTTTGATTTTTGGAATTCCTTTTTCAATTAAAACTAAATATTTATTTATGTTTAGATTGACAAATAAATATTATATAAATTTATGGTGTACAACATAACATTTTATGTATGTCCACATTGTAGAATGGCTAAAACAAGCTAATTAATATGTCCATTAACTTCAGATACTTAATCAATTTTTTTGTGGTGAGAACACTTAAAGTCTATTCCTAGCAATCTTCAACTATACCATAAGTTCCTATCCACTATAGTCATCTTATTGTACAAGAGATTTTTATCAATTTATTTCTCCTGTCTTACTGAAATTCTGTATTCTTTGACAAATACTACCCCATTTCACCACTTATCCCCTGCCCTGCCTTCACGCTGGCAACCACCTTTTCTCTCTATTTTTGCAAATTTGACTCTTAGATTCCACATATAAGCGAGATCACTCTCACATAACTGAGATCTCAAATACCACATGACCACTGTAACTCTTAAATGCGACGTATCTATTCTAGTTGCTTTTATACTGGACAATATCATAAACAGGAGAAAAGGTTAAATGAGATTGTTTGCTGCAAGTAGTATGCAACTAATAAAAATTACTTTGAAGCAACGTGAGAACATTCCCACCTATCCGAGACCATTCTACCTGCTTCTAAAGCTTCCGGTACAGCCTGGTACATGAAATATACACCTGGTCTCGGATCAATGAGAGCTATTATGCTACCTCCCCTAATTTATGTTACTTAGGTAATGGATTCTTGAAAGACATATTATGTGGACATTTTAAATTTAGCTATAATAGAAAAGTTATTTCTCATCATATTACAGATATAACTATTCCCTTTATACCTTTACAAAATAAAATTACAATATGTTTCATAATTTCAAAATATCCTAAAGTGAAATTTTAAAATCATTTTTTTGATTCTGAGGATTCCATAGCCCATTAAAATCAAGTAACAACTTCAGGTATAAAGTAATAATTTATCCCCACCCTTGTAAATTACATGTTTTGAAAATGAAGGTCAAGCCCGGCGCGGTGGCTCACGCCTGTAATCCCAGGACTTTGGGAGGCCGAGACGGGTGGATCACGAGGTCAAGAGATCGAGATCATCCTGGTCAACATGGTGAAACCCCGTCTCTAATAAAAATACAAAAAAATTAGCTGGGCATGGTGGCACGTGCCTGTAATCCCAGCTACTCAGGAGGCTGAGGCAGGAGAATTGCCTGAACCCAGGAGGCGGAGGTTGTGGTGAGCCGAGATCGCGCCATTGCACTCCAGCCTGGGTAACAAGAGCGAAACCCCATCTCAAAAAAAAAAAAAGAAAAGAAAAAGAAAAGAAAAGAAAATGAAGGTCAAGGCTCTGAAGTTGCTCCATCCTCTTTCTGCAAAGCATGGTGGGATCTTTAACTCCACTTGAGCAGCCAATAGAGGTAAGTGGATAAGACCTCAGTTTAATGTCTCAGCTGAAGGGCAGACAGGCAGAGTCATTATTAATGCCTGACAAGCGAAGAACTCTTCCTCTGTGCAGTTAAAGCTTCAGCAACAGGCAGTGGAGGTTTATAATTTATAAGAATGGAAATGGATGGAGACTCTATTTCTGGGAAGAAAATAAAGTCATAATGCATTTACAACTGATGCTTAGTTGCACTTAAGTGCCCCCTAGGGCGTTTCATTAATGAGGACCTGAGATTACAAGAAACAGATATAGATATGTAAAAATGTCGAATTAACATATTTTTCTTTTATTTAAACTTGAAAAAGCATGTAATGTCCTTTCAGCATATTTGACAAACATATACCTAAAGGCAAAATTGTTACTTACAAAAGCCATAATACTTTGTGAAACCATATGGTAAATGGTCTTTCTTGGTGATTACAAATCCCAGTTTTATAACACCCTAGGGATATCATAAAAATTTGGAAATTATTTTTAATTAAAACGCATAGGAACTTCAATATAACACATTTTCTGTATACCAGATTTTCCTTAAAACAGATTTACCTTAACCTCTGTCTAGATGGGCTTTGAACCAAGACTTCATATTAGAGGTATTTATATATGGAAACAATTTGAAGCATTGATATAGGAGTCATTATTAAATCACAGGTTCTTTAGGACCGAGATGGCTCAAAAATCACATAGCATACAATAAGATACATCAAGTCTGAAAGTACTGAGAACAATTGAGCTAGGAAATATATATGTAATTTTCTACATTAAAGAAAAAGGTTTCCTAATGTCTGCCTCACTTAAAATATTATCCTTGGAAGAGACTTAAATTTTAAATCACATAAATCATATATATGTATGTGTATGTACATATACACATATACACACACATATATATACTTATGTATGTGTTTATGTAAATATTACATACACACGTGCGTGTGTGTATATATATATATCCTATTTAAAATCAGAATACCAGAATTTAATACTTCCTCTTTTGCTTAATGACAGCAAAGAGTTTTCTTAAAGGCATTCTTTCCTTTCCCAAGTCAGTTTTAGTTTTAGATGTGCTCGAAGTTAACAAAAAAATAGATAAATTTTAGGTTCACTTGATTCACCTCTAAGTTATACAAACATAAAAAGAGCCCCTCAATATTTTAAATGATAAATAAGAATCTAATAGAAAGACAATAGAAATTTCAAAAAAAATGAAGTAAAAAAATTGCTTGCTGTAATAGCCAGCTTTAGGGTCCAAATTGCATTTACAATACTGATTAGTGAAGGAAGAAAAGAAGTCCTTCTTTTATTATTTCTCAAAGTAGTCATATAATAAGAGAGAAATAAAATGGCCTGAGCCTTTGTAATTATGGATGTTCTAGAAAGTCATTGGGAGAAATCATAATTCATACATTTTTTCATGTTAAATACCTGAAGCCTGATGAGACTAGATAGCCCTCTGTGTGCAAACATCAATTTTTCCATACTTTGATGTAAAAATTTATCAGTGTCCGGAGCAGGAGCCAGACAGTGAACCATGGGCAATGTGTTTTTAAACTGGTCTCATATATACTTTATTTATATTTTAACTTATGGTTTCTATTAAACCACAGAGCAGTGATTCTTAACCTTTTATGTGACTTTTTTCCTTAATTCATGATGAAGATTTCTCATTTTCAGAGAGCAGAGACAAGCTGCAAGAGATAGGTATTAAATTAACCCTGCAAACATGTGCTGCTTAGCCAAGGTGATTGCTATTCCTCTGTCTCACATTTGTAAAGTTTATGAATAAATACAATAATGACAGGCCACTAATGACAATAATACCACAGAACCCTCATTCTTGCAGCTTATTCCTAATAGTTGTGTAACCCAGGGAGCGTACTCAGCTTCCAGTTCTGAAGAGATTCTTAGCCTCGCTAACCCTGAAGAATGGAAAAAGTGGCCCGAGAGGCGCCGTGAGTTTGCCGTTTGAATAAATATCGTGGACCCAAAGAGTTTGGGGAAAAGTGATTTATTAGACAGAGAGAGAGAAAGAAAGACAGCTCCCATGCTGTCGTGGGAGGGGGCCCAGAGAAGCAATCCATACAGGTAGAAGTAGCTGGAGTTTTCACCCTTGAGTTATTCTCTCCCCATTCATGTTCTCATCCAATGAGAATTCTTTCAAACTTCCTCTGGAGTGATTGATCTTTGACTCTGATACTGGATTGGCTACTTGATCCACAGCCCAGTGGGCTTTTTGAGACAAAGGAGCTTCACCTGGCTTTCCCTATCTAGGCTGCGCCGAAAACCCAGACGAACAACTTTACATTTGAAACCCCTCTGGTTCCTGGATGGAGGGTGGAGCGGGGAAACTCATGCCTTCGAAACCACGCCCCTCGCGGACCGGGGAAGAGAATTCCCTCAGCCGTACAAAGATTACCCTACTTGTGCTTCATGGATTCCTAAATATATCTTTGAAGATACCGCTCCTACATTGAGAAAAGCAATTTCTAATTCCTAGGGAACTTTTATTTTATTACAACTAACCACTCATTCATCCTTTAATCAAATGCACACTAACTGCCTGCTTATAGGGATACTGTGCTTGACATTGAGGATTTACAGTAAAGAAGTCTCTAGCCCCGAGGTTCTTCCAGGGTTGTAGAAGGTGACAGACATATATATATATATATATATATATATATATATATATATATGGGATGAATTTCTGTAGAGCTATCACAGAAACGTATGTGCTACAGTCAAGAACAAAGAAGGAAATGTTTATCACCACCTTGAGCTGAATAATAGTACAGAGGAAGAATTATGCTTAATGGGTATTTATAATTGAAAATACACTTGAATTAAGATAAAAGAAGAAAGAGTGAGTGAATGAATGAAGATAAAAGAAGAAAGAGTGAGTGAAAGTGAATATAACCAAGAGAAAAAGACCATAAAAAAAGGTTTTCACAGAAATATGAGAAAAAAGAAATTTTGAAATGTTATTAAAAATAACTGAAAATGAATACTTTGATAGAATATCTTTTAGATTTTCTTTTATTCTAGAAGTATATTGATGACCAATCAATTATGAAACAGATACTTTTTGAAATTTATGTAAAGATTCTGGTTTATTTTTCCAAGCACACTTCTGGAATAATACTCTGGGATCCATAACTTTTCTTCGTAGATGCTTTACTTTAGTCTATTTGTTAATTCTGCAGTAATATCTATTTAATTATCACATAGATTGAATCATGTGGCATGCAAGTTAAATACACACGTGTAAATCCATTAATCCAGTATAGCAGATTCGTTAAATGGCTGGTAGGCTATGTTCCATAAAATACTAATAAAGAATTTGGAGTCAGCAACACTATGGGTTTTGATGGTTAATATTGACTGTCAACTTTACTGGATTGAAGGATACAAAGTATCATTCCTGTGCGTGTCTCTGAGGGTGTTGCCAAAGGAGATTAACATTTGAGTCAGTGGACTGGCAGAGGTAGACTCACCCTCAATTTGGATGGGCACAATCTAATTAGCTGCCAGTGCAGCTAGGATAAAAGCAGGCGGAAGAACATGGAAGGACTAGACTGGCTAAGTCTTCTGGCTTTCGTCTTTCTCCTGTGCTGGATGCTTTCTATCCTTAAACATCAGACTCCAAGTTCTTCAGCTTGTGGACTCTAGACTTACACCAATGATTTGCCAGGGACTCTTAGGCCTTTGACCACAGACTGAAGGCTGCACTATCAGCTTTCCTACTTTTGAGGTTTCGGGACTTAGACTGGTTTCCTGGCTTCTCTGCTTGCAGCCACCTTATTATGGGACTTCACCTTGTGATCCCGTGAGTCAATTCTCCTAAGAAACTCCCCTTCGTATATGCATCTATCCTATGAGTTCTGTCCCTTTAGAGAAACCTGACTAATACATGGTTTTTGCATTAAATAATTCAGAATACTGGATATGTAGTAGTGGCAGAAACCATTGATAACAATTGGAACAATACCATGAGATCCTTTAACAGACAACACCATGTTGGATGACATGAAAGGCAGAGAATGTCTTCTGCTACATTAAAAAGAAAGAAATTTGTGTACAAATTAAATCACCAGAGCAAATACTTAAATATATATTTTTATGTCAAATATACTCTGTCATTAGGTAATAAGTATTTTATAGTCCAAGAACTTTTTCCAATGATAAATTTTTCAGACTTTATAAGATTATTAATAATACTTAGTCAAGGCCGGGCATAGTGGCTCACGCCTGTAATCCCAGCACTCTGAGAGGCCGAAGTGGGTGGGTCACAGAGGTCAGGAATTCAAGACTAGCCTGGCCACATAGTGAGACCCTGCCTCTACAAAAAAATTAAAAAATTTAAAAAAATATATTAGCCAGGTATGGGTGGTACATGTCTGTAGTCCTAGATACTTGGGAGGCTGAGGCAGGATGATCACTCGAGCCTGGGAGATTGAAGTTACAGTGAGCCATGATCACTCTACTATATTAGTGAGACCTTGAAAAAAAAGGAAGAAGGGAAGGAAGAAAGAAGGAAGGAAGGAAGAAAGACCCAAATTGGAAAAGGAGATGTAAAATGATCTCTGTTCATAAATGATTAGATCTTATATGAGGGAAATCCTAAACATCTCAAAAAGAAAACCTGTTGGAACTAATAAACAAATTCAGCAAAATAGTATACAAAGCAACACGCAAATATCTGTTGCATTTTTATACACTAACGATCTAAACAGTATATTATGAAAACAATTCAATCTACAATAACATCAAACAAATGAATTTTAAAAAACAGACCAAGGAGTTGAATAGACAATTCTTCAAAGAATATAACAGATGGTCAGTAAGCACAGAAAAGATGCTCAGCATCAGTCCTCATGAGGAAATGCAAATGAAACTTACATTGAGATACCACTTTATACTTACTAATATGGCTACTATCCCAAAACAAAATTAAAAACAACAAACGGAAAATAACCATTCTCAGGAAATTGGAATACTCACACATTGCTGGTGGGAATATAAAATGGTGCAGCTACTGTGGAAACCATTACGGTGGTTTCTCCAAATATTAAACCTAAAAATACTCTATGGTTTAAAGACCACATGGTCTCACTCATAAGTGGGTGTTGAAAAATGAGAACACATGGACACAGGGAGGGGAACATCACACACCTGGGCCTGTTGCAGGGTGGAGGAGCTAGGGTAGGAATAGCAGGGTGTAGGGGAAATGGGGAGGGATAACATTAGGAGAAATACCTAGGCCGGGCGCGGTGGCTTAAGCCTGTAATCCCAGCACTTTGGGAGGCCGAGGCGGGTGGATCACGAGGTCAAGAGATCGAGATCATCCTGGTCAACATGGTGAAACCCCATCTCTACTAATACAAAAAATTAGCTGGGCATGGTGGCACATGCCTGTAATCCCAGCTACTCAAGAGGCTGAGGCAGGAGAATTGCCTGAACCCAGGAGGCGGAGGTTGCGGTGAGCCGAGATCGTGCCATTGCACTCCAGCCTGGGTATCAAGAGCAAAACTCCGTCTCAAAAAAAAAAAAAAAAAAAAAAAAATACCTAATGTAAATGATGGGGGGATAGATACAGCAAACCACCATGGCATGTGTATTACCTATGTAACAATCCTGCATGATCTGCACATATGCCCCAGAACTTAAAGTTTAATAAATAAATAAATAAATAAGTAAAATACTCTGTGGTCCAGTAATTCCTATTTGAGATACGTACCTACATACATACCCACAAAAAGTAAAATGTAAGGACAGAAACAGGTACTTGTATACCAATGTGTATAGGAATATTATTCATAGTAGCCAAAAGTTGGAAACAATTCAAATATTTATTTAAAGATCAATTAATAGACAAATAAAATGTGATATACAGACAGTGAGATATTAATCAGCCTT
The DNA here is from genome assembly GCF_030222135.1 of Aotus nancymaae. Classification (NCBI taxonomy): domain Eukaryota; kingdom Metazoa; phylum Chordata; class Mammalia; order Primates; family Aotidae; genus Aotus; species Aotus nancymaae. Next base: position 5,610,283 of record NW_026988532.1, on the reverse strand, counting down.
AAAAAAGTTACATGTTACAACATGGATGAATCTTGAAGATATTATGGTAAGTGAAATAAGCCAGACATAAAGAGACACATTTTACATGATTCCACTTACAGGAATTACATAGAAGAGTTAAAATTATAGAGTCAGAAAGTAGAAGAGTGGTTATGCCCATCAATACAAGAAGGAGATACACTTTTAATGCAAGAAGACACAATCTAAAATTAAAAAACAACATAAATGTGTTTGTACTAAATAACAAAGTATCTACTTTATAAGTGAAAAAGTTTAAACAGATTTGAGAAGACATAGAAGCATGATAATAAGAGTCTCTAACATGCTACTTTCAATACATTGTTTCAAATGGACAAAAAGAAAACTTATAGAAGAGATAAACATCATCAATAACACAATGCATAGAGACATATATGGAACATTATACACTGGTTATGAAAAATACCCCTTCTCAAGTGTCTATCAAACAGTTAAAAAATTGATAATTTATTAGGCAATAGTGAAAATATGAATGCATTCCAAAATGTGGAAATATTTTCAACATTTTCTGATCACAGTGCTATAAGCTAGAAATTTAACCTAATAGAAAGAACAGTTCATTAAACAAAACTTGTTTGAAAAGAGAAATATAAAATTGTAAAAATTTAAAATTTAAAATAAAAACTAAAATTAAAATTAAAAAAATAATTTCCTAAAAACAATGGTCATCATCTACGAGATACATTTAAAGCAGTGATTAGGTAAAAATACTAGCCCCACACACTTGTATTTTTAAAATTAAAGAATAAAAATAAATTAAATAATTTCCTAAACCAAAAGTGCAGAAACAACAAAACATACCGAAAGAAAAATATGAGAGAAAACAGTAAAGAAGAAAGCAGAAATTAATGAAGTCAAAAAATTAAAATATTGATTAAGTGAATAAATCAAGACTCTATTTTTAATTAATATTATATAAAACAGTTGACTACTGTTTTAAAAGAAATAAAATATAATCGTGCATCTTATATAATACAGAAACAATAGAGACATTTATACTAAGATTAGGAAGAATCTCCCCTACTAATCAATATTGTAATGAAAGTATTAAACAGTACAATTAAATAAATCTATTAGATGAAGAATAATTGGAAAAGAAATAAAACTATCTCTATTTTCATATGACATAATGATAAACTCAGAAAACAATTAAATGACAAAACTAACTCAAGAAATGTAAGAATATAGTAAAATAGAATATAAAATTAACATACAGAAATTCATATCTGTCATATACAAAATTAGTAACCAGTCAAAGGATGTAATGGCAGAGAACCCCATTTACGCTAACAATAATAAAGATAAAATATTTAGAAATAAAATTAACAAATGCTCAAAAACTCTATTAACATCAGAAAAAAAATTAAACTTATGAAATATACAAAATTAAAATTGGACAAATGTAAATAATTTTATCTTGTTTTTAGATAGAATTACAAGCATCATAAAGATTTTAGTTCTGCTTAAGTTATAAAATTTTCACAGTCCAAATAAATATAGCAACAATGTATTTTCTGTGGAGATAAGTTTATATAAATAAAAGCATACATGCAAGAAAAGACAAGGAAACAATCAGGAAAAAAACTCATGAAAGGATATAACCCTCTCAGGCAAAATGTACTATACATTTTATGATTAAAATATTTAATACAAGTGTATGAATAGACATACTTTAGAAAATAATAGAAAGCCTAGAAGTAGACATAAACACAGCTTTTAAAAAACATATAAAAAGGTCTTTAGGAATAAAAAATTAAACCTCCCTCATAATTAAAGAAATGCAAATTATAACCCTGAGATATCATATATCGAGTATCAAATTGATGAATAATTAATGGATGACAACACTTTCTATTGACAAGCGTGTGGGGAACAGCAAACTCATATATTGCTGCTGGCCATGAAAATTGATACGAGCTTTGTGAAAGGAAACTGAGAGTCCACATTTATATAAATAGATAAATAGGAGTAGGAAAGCTTCTCCTCTAATAGAATTCCAACTAACCTAATCACATGCACACACATACATATATATATAGTTTATATGTATAAATATGTACATTTATATGTTTAGTATGTTTAATGCTTGTGGAAGAAAGGGAAGGGGAATGAGACAGAGATGAGAGAACACAAACCTGACTTATATCAAATAGTTTTTAGGGTAACACAGATTATTTGGCTATGGAAAGGGATCACTATCAAGTACAATATTGCAAACAATTAAAAATCTTTTTTGAACTACTGATATGGCAGTAAAAATGGGAGCAAAAACAAGGTTGAATATTTTCAAATTATTACCAAGTAAATCTGATGGTACTGATAAATATTTAGAAGAAGAGAAGGGAACAAAAAGCCTTGTAAAAAAAATTAGTGAGGGCCGGCGCGGTGGTTCATGCCTATAATCCCAGCACTTTGAGAGGCCGAGGCGGGTGGATCACGAGGTCAAGAGATGGAGACCATCCTGGTCAACATGGTGAAACCCCGTCTCTACTAAAAATACAAAAATTAGCTGGTGGTGCATGCCTGTAGTCCCAGCTACTCGGGAGGCTGAAGCAGGAGAATTGCTTGAACCCAGGAGGCAAACGTTGCTGTGAGCCGAGATAGCACCATTGCACTCTAGCCTGGGTAACAAGAGCGAAACTCCGTCTCAAAAAAAAAAAAAAAATTAGTGAGACCAAGGTTTATTTTTTAAACCTTCTCCAAACTTCTCTAATAGCTCGATTCAAGTTTCTAGAGACATTTTGGAGGAATTTATGTCTAAGGAAAATTTATGTCAATGAAAAGAACTCAAAAAATTTAGAAAATTTACTATAGTGTAAATTTTTAAGTTAAATCTCTTCTTCTACTATTTAATAAATACTTTGAATCCAAACAGAGAGATTTAATAGCTTGATACAAGCTTAATACTATAATATTTAATAAATGCTTTAAATTCAGGTTTTACTATTCATATGAATAGTTAATTCTCTAAAGAAGCAAATAAAACACATTTCATTACTTATATGTAATTATTTTATTCATAATTCTATGTCAATATCTGCCATATTTCTGAAGTAGAACAGAATTTATCTTTTAAATTTACATAAATATATATTTTGATATAGCTATAGGATTTAATCGCTTACTTTTGTACTTGTATAACTATAAAAAGAATTGCATACATCAATAGGTGGTTTTCATCCTAAAGTACAGCGATAGCTTGGTGGTTATGCCCCATTAGTGAATTTATGTTTGAACACTGGTTATATTAAAGCAGAACCACTTAAAGTTATGGGAATATAAATGTAGCAGATAATTAAATGCGTACAGAATCTATTAACGTGTATAATTAAGATAGAACATTATTGGAGTTTCTAATATCCTACAATCATCCTGAAAGGCACTGCTTGTCATGTCATATTGCTTAATTATAGCCAATAGTTCAAATAACTAGAAGTCATCTGAACAGTGACTAAAACAATTAGTATATAGTTAGAACGATTATAAAAGTTGTAAGAAAATATTAGAAAATTTAAATGTGAACAGAAGAACTAGATTTCATCATGCAACATTTCTTTGTAGATTGATTAAATTTATTCTATTGCACTGCTCTCAATTAGCAAGAGATGGCAGTGCTCCATTCCACTTAGTAGTTGTTAGTGCGTAATATTATAAAATACTTTTATGGACTTTAGAACTGCTAAATCTAAATAGAAACATAAGAGAGAAAGCATCTCAATTAATTTATAAATAATGTTTCTTACTGGCTACGTAATATCTGTATGCTTCACTGTCCTCATGTGCAAATTCATGATAATTCTCAAAAAGTTTTACCACAAGGATAAATTATATATATATATACACACACTTATATGTGCAAGCTATTATTACGACTGTTACTATTATTACTGGTTTATTCTTATGCTTTTCCTTTTACACATTTTATTAGACTTAGAATCCAGAAAACAACATTTTTTTGCCTTTCTGATTTAATGCATCAGAAATACATTTCTTCCTTTTACATGTGTGAATGATGGAATGTGAGACTTGAACAACCCTTGAAGTTGAGTCTACAAATGATGTGTGAACTAAATGATTACCATAATAATTCTTCTTCATTTGTGTCATGATCCATTTTATACAAAGAATAGGAGAGCTCACATATGACCACCATTTGTCTTCACAGAGAGTCACTCCCACTAACACATGATGTAGAGAATTTATCTTATTTTCAGAAACTCTCAGAGAAGGAGAGTCTGTGAATTCCAACAATCTCTTTTCCTCTCTTCTGCATCATCAATATTCCTTCTCTGCTGGTAATTTTGACAAGGGTGGTCTCCAAGGAATTGGGGGAATAAAACTATAATTAGAGTAGGTTCAAGAGAGAAAAGAAGAAAAAGTGAATTCAGCACGTTTGAGTATATATTTTGGGAAGATTTGTTTGAAAGTGAAGAAAAGAGGCCAGGCACGGGTGGTACACACCTGTAATCCTACCACTTTGGGAGGCCAAGGCGGGCAGATCACTAGAGGTCAGAAGTTCAAAGCCAGCCTGGCCAACAGGGTGAAACCCTGTCTATACTAAAAATACAAAAAAATTATCCGGGCGTGGTGGAGGGGACCTGTAACCCCAGCTACTTGGGATGCAGAAACAGGAGAATCACTTGAAGCAGGGAGGTGGAGGTTGCAGTGAGCCATGATCGCACCACTGCACTCCAGCCTCAGTGGCAGAGTGAGACTGTCTCAAAAAATTAAAAAACGAACAAACAAACAAACAAAAAAATCGAAGAAGAGAAACAGTGAGGTAGATAATGTATAGGATAAACAGAGAGGTTTTATTGGTTTTATAGTGTGTTAATCTTCACAATAAGCCCTGAAGAGACAAAGCAAATTGCTAAGAATTCGTGTTCTCTTGGCATGGAAGGCTGATCTGGAAGTCTCTAAAGAGGACCTGATTATCAGATTTGTGCACGAGAATGAAAATGAAGAGGGATTTATATGCTCAGCTCTCTCCCATTGTCCACTGGTCAAGGTAGAACTTAAGAGTGGCTCACTCTCCCAGCATTTTGCGATAGTGCCGTCCATCCCCATTTGTGGTGACTCAGGAAGGCAGATTTCAGACTCTGAAATGTGAAGACTGATCCAACACAGAGATGAAATGACAGACTAGAAGTGGGGAATTCCTCAAAGGGAAAGGTCAAAGGCAACTCAAAAGTTGAAAACCTTTATGGCTCACATACTCCCTCACATCCAGAGCACACAATTTCCTTTCTTGTATTATTTTTCTCCTTAAACATACTGATTTGTTGGTTGTGTTTTTAACCCCTCCTAGAATGTAAGCCCCAAAAGCCAGGGATAGAGGTTGGGAGTATTACCTTTTTGTTGGTGGTGGTAGTGGTGCTGGTGTTGTTGCATTTTATCTTGTTTACTTCTCCAGTTTCTGTTATATATTAGGTGCTCTATACTCTTGGAAATTTTCTTAAAATTGTCCATAGTGGAAGCAATATATCAAAGTATCTAATCATATGCAGATAAACTGTGCTAAAGCCAAATGAAGAATACTAGGCAAACAAAGACAACGCTCTCATCTCAGATCTTCAAATTAACACCCACTTTCCAATTCTTATAATATTTCAGATTTTCACACCACAAGTAATAAGGGAAATCTCAAAGAATAGACAATATTCCTTTTTGGTTTGCATCTGGAAGATCTGAAAAAATATTTTATAATTTGAGGGTTAGAGAAGCAGTGGTGAATTTCACTTTGATAAACCTCTAAAAGATCAAATTAATGGTTAGAATGCATTCAAATGTGAAAAAACAATTCCTAGCTAAACAATACTTGGAAGGAAACTATTACTCTGGGTTTTGCCCAGGTAAATTGGTCAGAAATGAAAATTCATGTCTATTTATTGGCTGGACTCTGAATTTTAACAATAAAGGTATTTGTCACTGGTTTATTTGAGAGAGCCATGGTAAGAAATATCTATCTATCTTGTTTTGAGGTTGGACATTACATAGAAGATAATTTCATTTCATTTAACCATATATGGTATCAGGGACTATGGAAAGTCTTCCAAATTGATTATTTGCTTAGGCCTTAGAATCCCATCTTAGAAACCAATGGGAAGATATATTTATTTTAATGAGAACATGCTTTCCAATAGTGAATTTTTATAGCAAGGAAATGAAGATGTCATTGCTAACGGGGGTAAAAAAGACCTCTGGGGTCTCAGCTCATCCAGCTTTGGTGATTTGAGATGCCATTAACCACTAAATTAACGCAAATATAGCTTAATGAAATGTTTCTCATATTGTGATCATAAAATATCACTCTGTAGTTGATAAATATGAGAGCCAAACCATAATACTCCACATATTGATTTTCAAAAGCTGTGAATGTTTTCCACATACTCTTTAAATACTCATATGATTAGCATGAGCCTCCAAGGTCGGTCTAATTATCAGACGAATTTGAATTGATTTAACATCATCTCTGTCAAATGGATAGCAACAAATTCAATGATGATAATTTTGGTTACAGCGAGATCATATCACAGGGTGCCAGATGAAAGCAATGTCAGAAACATAGATTATGAGGCCCTCATTGAAGTTAAGATTTTATTCCCATTCCTTTTGACCAGTTTCCGTGGGCATATGCAAGACCATTGCTACTCAGTATGTGTTTCACAGGCCAATTACATACTGACATTTAGAGTATGCATTTAAAATCTCTCATAGCAGTTTGACCTTGTTGCACCATGTAAGTGTATGCTATTTTTATAGCAATTAATTTTAGAGCATTTTATAAAAGTATTGGAATGTATTGGATTGCAGATCAAAATGTAATAATATATCTATGTTTAGATTATCTTTAGAAACCCTTTGATAACTTGATAATATCAAAGATATTTGATATATATAAATATAAAATTGTATGTATATAAAATTTGATATATATAAATATAAATATAAAATCAATGATAACTTGACAAACACAGTCCTAGGGTTTATAACTGGAGACTATTTGTTGAGTATGAGTGGGAGATTGTCTGAAATATAGTGTGGTATATTAAAGAGAAGAATCGAAAAATATCGAATTTCACCTGCAAAAAGCATTGTTTAGAGCGAGAAGCATAAAACTCTTACGATAGAGCCAAAATCACAAGAGATGGTCATGTTTATAAAACAGGCCCAGTGATCATCGTGGAAATTTGAGTGCTTTTGATTGAAAATATATTATCTTTGTGTGGATGTTTGGCTGTAAGAGAGTAGAAAGTAGTATTTATCAAGTTGAAGGATAAAGAGTGTTATCATAGATTTTAAGGATATAAAATATTCCCAGAATATAGAAACGATGTCACCTTCTCAGAGTGTAATGAGTGATATGAGCCAGCTGTTCAATTCACTAAACCATAAAAATCGAGTGGATTTGAAATTTCTGAAGAACTGACAGAGTATTTTAGGCATATGAAAAAGTATTATAATGAAAAAAATTCTAATAAAACTAATTATAATCCCCATAGCAGGGATAATTTGCATAGAGTATAAAAAGGAAACCTTGAATACCCAGGTATACACAGAAGACAGAGAAACTGCTTGCCTGAAATTACATTATAACCTGGACTTAAAAAGTAAATAAATAAAAATTATATAACAAGATAACTGGTAAAACAGAAGTATGTTTAAATGGAAAAAAGGCTGCCTAAGAAATTATGGAAAGGTTTCCCCTAGAAGTTAGCATTTGATCTGGAATATGAAATATAAAGATTTTGCATGGTGAGCAGAGACACCGTCAAACTCAGTATCTTCTTATCTTTATAGTTCTATTCCTGGCATGTGGGAAGTTCCTTGAACTTGTGGATAAGTAGCAAGAGCATTCTTAACTCTGTAGAGCAGGAGTGGTTAATGGGCTTGAATAAAGCTACAATAATAATAATGCAATGGTAAATTTTATGAATCAGCTTGCCTAAAACATTATTTCTAAGTGTGTCTGAGAGGGTTTTACCAGAATAGACTAGCATTTGAATTTACAGACTGAATAAAGATGATTCACTGTCACCAATGTAGGCATGCATCATTCAACCTGTTCTTCTGGGCCTGAATAGGAAGAGAGCGAAATGAAGGGTGAATTCTCTTTCACTTCTTTAGCTGAGGCATCTATCTTTCCCTTCCCTCAAAAACAGGAGCTACTGGTTAACAGGCCTTAGGCATCAGGGACTTACACCAGCCAGGCCTCCACTTTTGGCAGACCTGTGGCCTCAGATTGGAAGTTCCGTCATCAGCTCCTCTGCTTCTCAGGCCTTCAAACTCAGACTGAATTATGCATCTGGCTTTCCTGGTTCTCCAGCTTGCAGACAGGACACATTACAGAACTTTTTGGCCTCCATAATCATGTGAGCCAATTTTCATAATAAATCTCCTCTTACAGATCTCTATGTATCTCATACCAACAATTCTATTTCTTTGGAGAACTCTAAAACAAATAATTAAAAAGACAGGTAACATGTGCTGATAACTTATAATATTATAAGCCAAACACTGTTCTAAGCATGTTAAATATATCAACTCATTTAATCCTCCCATCTGTGAGTGACAAACTCAGAATGAACTGTGTGTTTTTAAAAAAGAGAAGATGATTTATCTCATATAAAAAAGCCAAGTTTAAAAATCTTCTGTAATAGCAAGGTGGTAGAATGAAGAGGTGAGCCAGCTCTCCTACAGGTCAGAGATGAAATCTTGAAAAATACACATTATTGAAAAAACAACCGTCCGGACGCAGTGGCTCACACCTATAATCCCAGCACTTTGGGTGGCTGAGGCGGGAGGATCACCTGAGATCAGGAGTTCGGGACCAGCCTGGCCAACATGGTGAAACCTCATCTCTACTAAAAATACAAAAATTATCCAGGTGTCGTGGCATGTGCCTGTAATCCCAGCTACCCAGGAGGCTGAGGCAGGAGAGTCACTGGAATCCAAGAGGCAGAGGCTGCAGTGAGCCAAGATCACACCACTGTACTCCAGCCTGGGTGACAGAGCAAGACTCAGTCTCAAAAAAAAAAAACTGTGAAAAGACATGGGAAGACAGAAACCAAGAGTTATTTCTGAAATACTTCAACTAGAAAAACAAACAAGAACAAGGAGAACCCAGAAAAGATGTAAGTTGAAATTTGTGAATTTGATCACCGCATATCTTCTTTTTTTTGTTCCTTTTTAATTGACCACAATCTCCAACTCATCTACAACTTGGCCAGAACGAAGTTGAAGTCTGACAGGCTTAAGATATAGTAGACAACACCAAAATTTGGCAAAGAAACAATAAATCGAGAGTGGATTTCCAATAATCAAGAAAGCCTCAGAAATGCTGAGACATTAACTATGAGTATAATCAGCACTTCATTTTCATGGTTTTACATCCACAAATGTCACGTTTCAAAATTATTTGAAGAAAAAAACTGTATAACAATGAAAAATAACATTAATGACTGTTAACACAGCATTTACATTGTATATGCTATAAAGAGACGATCTAGTGATCACTTAAAGTATATAGGAGGATGTACATAGGTTAAATGCAAATACTACATTATTTGATGTAAGGGAGTTGAACATATGTGAATTTTTATATCCTCAGGGGTACTGGAGCCACACCACATGGATATTGAAGGACCATTGTGTATAATCTGTTCAAATCCTTGGCTATTTTATGCAAGTCTATGGGAAATGCCAAGGAGCCAGGCTAAATAAAACAAAATAAATCAGCAGCTCAAACTGTAAGAATTAAGTAAAGATATCAGCTACCGTATACTCAGTGGGAGAGAGTGTGTAGTTTACGTCTGTACAAATTAGTTGCTACTAGAATTAAAACAAGAGCAGCAGCAGCAATAGAAAAAAAAAACCCTAATACTACTCTAAAGAAGGCATCTTAGTAACAGTAATTCTTCCTGCCACATGCCATACGTTTTATAATATATTTTCTTGTTTTCTGTTGAGAGTTCTTTTTCCTTCAGAAAAAAATAGAAAATAATTCTAGAATTAAAAAAAAGAAACAAAATAAGCACATGTAATACAATTTCTAAACATTTTACTGTTTCTCTATTTGAAAGCAAATGAAAATAGATTCGTTTTTTTTTTTAGAACTTGGGGAACTTTAAAAGAGTTTTTCATGTCCTGAAAGTTTTAAGCCTGATTTGGGGAAGAAGAGAGGGATATATTCCTAGGGGAGAGGAGATTTGGAAAGCCTTTTCTTCTAAGAAGGTGACTTTGAAGAGAAGTCGCTACATACAGAGCATATTGTGAAAAGAAAACTAATGCCCTTACAATTGAGAGGCTACCTTTGGTTATTCTGGAGGGATGACGTTATACAATTCTCAAGGATATTCCTTTACCTTATTCCTTATTAGATTGAAGGGTGTGATCTTCTCTTATCAAATCAGAGGGCTGATTTTAGGTTTTCAATACTGTGATTTTAGCTTTCAACATTAGTGAACTTGCTATTCAAAGGCTAAATGAGGTTTTGAATTATGATAGTCAGCTAAGAATAGATACAGACACAATTCCCATATGTGGCAAGTAATAAGCTTTTATAAAAAGTCTAGGACTTAGTAAGTTCAACAGCTGATGTAATCTCTTAAGAATTTGTATTAATGATAATTAAGTCAAATGCAGATAATTCTGTGGTTGGCAAGAACTTTTGTTTCAAATTTATAAACAGAACTATTTTTTTGTTTCTGTTTTAGCTCTTAGAATTCTCAAGACATTCTGCATTTTCGTTGTCTCTGTGGAAGAACCATGAATTTTTCAGGTAAAAAGAATATAATAATCACTATTGAAGATATAAAAATCTCATACATGAAGAGGATAAAAACTGTGTAAACCAGAAAACCCATGTAATCATTCAATCACATAGCCGTCTCTTTGAGAAGATAGGTTTTAGCTATCATCAAAGAAGTGAGTGGCTACATGAAAGGCTGCATTATTTATGTTAGCTCAAGTGGAGTTACTTCCACAGCAGAGGCTGAGTTCGAGTCTGTTAATATTTGCGTTCATTTGATAGACCACGAAGTACATCTTTCAGATGAGGCAGCTTGCATTTTAGTGAGTACCCTGGGAAGTGCCAGATAGACAATCAGCAAATAGGATTGTGTTTAGTAAATGCTAAGGAAATGACTAGGACAGTAGCATTTCAAATGGAAGAGCTATGAACAGCCAGTATAACAGATTTTTCAAACATCTAACAATGTATACATTCATAATACAATAGTCAAATATTTGGGGGGAGTTCATCGTCTAAAAAAATGCCTCTCTTGTCAAGAGAATTAACTCAAACTAACTCCACCTTGATGCTTTTTAACAGCCATATAGAGGTGCACAATAAGTGTAGTGAAAACAATGTGTATTCTGACAGATCTGAGTCTGAAACGTAGCTTTATTGTTTATTGGCTTTGTATATTGGATATTTTGTGTATGTTTTTGGACTTGAGTTTTCTTTCAGTAATATTGGAATAATAATAAATACACGGCATGGTTTCAGAAAATATTATGTGAGGAGATTAACAGAAAAAGTTAAACATTTTACCTGACAGAGAAGTTTCCTAATGCTTACAGATAATTAACCCTGTGTAAATTATCTAATGCAATGACTTTTTAAAAAGTGTACACCCTTTTTCTAAAGACACACTTTACAGAATTCCAAGACCATTGCACAAAACAAATCCATTCACCCATCTTTTCTCAGTGTCATTGACTATATCACAGTATAGAAGTATGTGCATAGCATTCTACTTTAAAATTGAGGAAACTGAGATCTAATAATGCTCCAATAATTATTCACTGTTGAATTAAATTGAACTTGGTATAAAGCTCCCTCTCTACCTAGTGAACTGCAACCAAACTTAGTGCTGTAATCCCAGCACTTTGGGAGGCCGAGGTGAGTGGATCACGAGGTCAAGAGATAGAGACCATCCTGGTCAACATGGTGAAACTCCGTCTCTAATAAAAATACAAAAAATTAGCTGGGCACGGTGGCGCGTGCCTGTAATCCCAGCCACTCAGGAGGCTGAGGCAGGAGAATTGCCTGAACACAGGAGGCGGAGGTTGCAGTGAGCCGAGATCGCGCCATTGCACTCTAGCCTGGGTAACAAGAGCGAAACTCTCTCTCAAAAAAACCAAAAAAAAAAAAAAACAAACAAAAACAAACAAACAAACAAAAACAAATTGCAACCTAACTAAGAGTATATACTTGTACCAAATAGCTAACTCTCAGCCAATTATAGCAGCCAAGCTTTAACCCATCGCAGACTGCCAACTGATCAGACCTGTCAGTATAAGGCAAAAACCTCATCACGCCATGTCCAAATAAGGAAAATGCTGAGCTGGAACCAATCACACTGTTTCTCTGTGGCACTTCCTTTTTCTGTCCTCAAATACTGCCTGCCCATGTTGAGTGGAGCTCTCTGAACCTCTCCTGGTTCTGAGTGTTGCGCAATTCACAAATCATTCTTTGCTCAAATGAACTCTGCTAAATTTAAATTGTCTAAAGTTTTTAATTTAACAACTCAAGCTCCCACAGGTGGTGGTGGTGGTGGTTGTTTTCAAGATGGAATCTTGCTCTGTTGCCCAGGCTGTAATGCAGTGGCACAATGTCAGCTCACTGCAACCTCCACCTCCTGGGTGGAAGCAATTCTTCTGCCTTAACTTCCCAAGTAGCTGGGATTACAGACACACGCCACCACACCCAGATAATTTTTGTATTTTTAGTAGAAACAGGGTTTCACCATGTTGTCCAGGCTGGTCTTGAACGCCTGACCTCAAGTGATCTGTCTGCCTCAGTCTCCCAAAGTGCTGGGATTACAGGTGTGAGCCACTGCACCTGGCCAAACTCCCATAGATATTAGAGTCACTCATCCTCCAATTCAAGGCTATTTGTACTGAAATAGACTTTCCTGTCTTATACTCAATTAAAATATTCTCTTTTAATGAATGAGGTTGAAAATCAACATCTCATGTAGAATAATCTCTATTTGCAAACCAAATGAGAAACTGCTTTTGTATAATTCTAGACACTTTAATAGAGCAAGATATACTATGACTTTCTTTATATTTTGGAATAATTATTGCCATATGTATGCACGGATCTTGGAATCAAATCTCAGTGTCATTTTTTGCCATCTATGGGACTTAGGGAATACATTTATCTTCTTGAGCGGTTTTATTTGTAAAATGGGTCAAATAATACATCTCGTTTAAAGTTGTTATGAGAATTGAAAGATACATTAGCTATATAACAGTCAGCCTAGTGCTTGGTGTAGAGTAGATATATACACTTTATTAGGCAGTCAAAGTAGTCCTCAGGTATTATTTATTTATTCTTGACACATTTGTAACAGGCAAATAGTTAGCAAAGTAGCAATTCCTATATTTTTAAGAAAAAATTAACGTTGTTTTCCACCCACCCCCTGTAATATTCTGCAAAATGTCATTGTCACCACTTAATGTAGGATGGTCATTTTAACTCAGTACTCTATGATTGTCACTTAGAATTCCTAAGCCAAAGTATCTATGTGGTTTTTGAAAGCTAAAGGACCTGTGTGGACCATGTGTTGATATAACAGGTAATATTCTCTTAAATAGGGTGCAAATTAAGGCTTAACAATGAGAAGAAATAATAGCTAATATATAGGCTTAGCTGGCATAGTGCATACTATGTACCATTTCCTGTTCTAAGTGCTTTACTCCTATGAAAATATATAAATATTCAGTACCCCTACATAACCCTCTGAGGAAGATTCTATTAATGTTTATTTTTATTAATTATTATTATGACAATAATTTTACATACATGGAAACAGAGGCACAGATAATTTAATAACCTGACCCGGATTACGTTGCTGGCAGTAGGCACAGCTAGGATTCAAACTCAAGATGTCTGACTACAGAAACTGCTGTGCTCCTAATCACTATGCTAAACTGCATTTTTAAATAATAAAGTATTTTGTAGCCATCCATAATGATATCAAGGTATGCATCTACCTAATTAAAAGTACTGAACACTGGAATTTTAAAAATGATTCAATTTTGCTTTATTAATCTTTTATTAATTATGTTTCTTTATTACCAGAAGTTGTAATTATGTTTCCTGATGTTTTCACTACTTTTATCATAGAGAAGAATGTTTCCTGAATTTTTTTTGCAAATGAAAAAATATTTTCTAGAATGCAATATAGCATGTAACATCTCATTCTTTCATTCTCAGAAGCGTACCTGAGAAAATCTTTCGGCTCACAAGCCTCAGGAAGGAAAGAAACGGGTTTTAAAGGTCATTTAGCTGACTAAGAGATACATTCTATCAAGCATACCGATCTCTCAACTCAAACACTCTCCTCTTAAACACTCTGGAAATCGTAGGAGGGTAGGATTTGGGGATGGGGGGAAAGATAACCTAGATTGTTTATTTTGTTCTGGTAGTATTTCTTTAGAGTTTAACTGAATGCTGAAATGCGGTGGCAAGCAGAATGTAGTCTCTGGACATTGACTTTGATGATGACATTAATAATTTAAATGTTGTAAGGAACTGAGTTTGTTCCTTAATACAGACACTTTTAGGCCTATATTCTTTTTCTCCTGTAATTTCTTATTTGTTAGTGAAAGAACATGATTTAGTAGTAAAAATTGACCTTGTGAGTGTATAATGTGTAGCACTACAAACATTTAAATAGAAACATGTTTCTAAGTTATTTCTTAAGTTTCATAATTGTTTTTATGTGAATCATTACATAATTTTAAAGTATTTTTGAGTCACCTATACTAGATGTTGAAGAATGCCATATTTTTATTCTTCTCCTGAGGTTGTTTCCAGTACATCTACCGGCCTATAAAACATGTTAGACATTTAATGGGTTATCCCAAAGTTAACAGGTTCAAAAGAAAACTTTTACTTCCTCTCCACTCAAAGTTTCCTCTACTTCAGCCTTCCCCATCACAATTCATAGCACTACAATTTACTCAGAAATTATTTTCCAAATACTATGAAGTCATCCTTGATTCCCCTTTTTCTTTTCAATGCCACTTTCAATTCGTGAGCAAGTTTTCTCATCTTTTATGAACAAAACATACCTTCCCTTTGGCCTCTGATCACCACCTGCTTCATTATCCCCATAGGTGGTGTCATTAACCTCTGGCCCTGGGCTTATTTTATTAGATTTCAGTAGACCCCCTACTTTCACTCTTACTCCTCTGTGAGACACCAAGAGTGACCTTTGTGAAAGAATACATTAGATTGCCTTGCTCACTGTGGTTAAAACTTTCCATTGCCTTCCAATTACAATTACATTAAATTCCATATGTATTTGCATTACTTACTTTCTGTTTTGTTTGGTGTTTGGGCCCTGCTACTTCTTTCATTATCTCTTTTCATTCTCTGTTTTTATATGTGTATGTGTATATATATACATATATATGTATGTGTATATATATACATATATATGTATGTATATGTGTTTTGGGAATATATAACATATATATGTACATATATTTTAGGAAAAAATCAATTAGGACTCAGGTTTCAAGCATACAGTGGAAATATATATTCAGTATATATATTGGAATAGATGTATATGTATAGGTATACATATATATACATACAGACACACACACACACACAAACACACAAATATATCCTAATAGTTTTGTCCTAGAGAACCCTGACTAATACAAGGTATTTGGTAAATTTTAGAAAAATAATTTCTAATTGGGAATTTTAGAAAAATATTTCCAAATTAGGAAAAATGAAGGCGCTATTTAATAAATGTTATTGATACACACAGTTAACCACTGAGAAAATAATGATTTAATTAGAGCATTATAACAAACTGTACACCAAATTAATTCATTGAATTAACGATTTGACTATAAATAAAAAACATAAAACCATAGCCTATTAAATAAGATAATAGCTAAATACTTTGGATTGAGGGAAGCTTTTCAAAGAAAAGTAGTATTAAGTAGTATTAACTCACATGATCACAAGGTCCCACAACAGGCTGTCTGCAAGCTGAGGAGCAAGGAAGCAAGGTGAAGTCTCAAAGCTGAAGAACTTGGAATCTGATATTCCAGGGCAGGAAACATCCAGCAGAGGTGAAAGATGTAAGCTGAGAGGCTAAACCAGTCTAGCCTTTTCATGTGTTTCTGCCTGCTTTATATTCTGGCCACACTGGCAGCTGATTAGATGGTGCCCACCCAGATTAAGATTGGGTCTGCCCTTCCCAGCCCACTGACTCGAATGTTAATCTCCTTTGGTAATACCCTCACAGACACACCCAGGACCAGTAATTGTATCCTTCAATCCAGTCGAGTTGACAGTCAGTATTATCCATCACATACCTATGTAAAACTGGTTCTGTTTCTGGAATTTTTATTTCCTTAGTGTGCATTTGTATTCTTTTGTCTCAGTTTATTTTTTATTTATATGCATTATAAAATACTAATTTGATTGAACATAGGGACCCAAAATAAATAAAAAATCACAAAATTAACTATTTAGTACTCTTACAACTGCATTACTTAAGAGAAGAAGAAGTGAAAATACAAAATCCTACTGAAGATACATGATCTTCAGCATATATACTGAATATATATTTCCACTGAACACTTGAAACCTGTGTCCTAATTGATTTTTTTCCAAAACACTTTTTACTATTGAAATTTGGGATGAAGAAAGGTCAATGCTGTCAGTGAAGTCTTGTAGATTTTGATGAAGAAAGAGTAAATTTTTTAGTAAAGTGATGCAATCATATTTAATAACACAAACATGATTTTGAATATCATATATTAAAATTTACATTAAGATTTACTGAAATCACATTGATTTTGAGTTTGTGTTTTAAAATGTATTTGGAAGCAGTATATGATATTGGTTACACAATGAAATTATAAAGTCTATATTTGAACTCTGGATGTCATGGGAACCATAGAATTTCTGTTTAAAAGTTACTAATAACAACTTTTGACATATGCCATTATTCTATCAATTCCCCAGATAAATTTTTCAGAGACGTAACAAATTTATTACATGACTTTGCAGATGAAATATGCTATGTGAGACAGCACTGTATTTATCATCATTGTATAAGATACAAGAAAAAATATAGACTTAGATCAGGTGTTTAAATATGCAGCATAGACGATTATGTTTCTCACTCTATGTTATTTTGGCCTAGGATGGATTTTAGCTGAGGATCATGTGGCAAGACCCTTAGCATGCTACCAAAATCCCATCACAGCATTCACATGTATTTGCTTTTTTTTTTTGAAGGCAAAGGAACACACATATCCTGTGGTTAAGGTTGCACAGAAATGGACACTAATGTGATTTGGTTGTGTTCCCACCCAAATCTTGAATTGTAGCTCCCGATTCCGACATGTCATATGAGGGACCTGGTGGGAGGTAATTGAATCAGGGGATTGTGTCTTTCTTGTGCTGGTCTCATGATAGTGAATAAGTCTCATGAGATTTGATGGTTTTATAAAGGAGAGTTCTTATGCTCATGCTCTCTTTCTTGCCTGCCACCATGTAAGATGTACCTTTATCCTCTTTCACCTTCCACCATGATTGTGAGCCTTCCCCAGCCATGTGGAACTGAGAGTACATAAAGCCTATTTTCCTTTATAAATTACCCAATCTTTGGTATGTTCCCTTATTAGCAGCATGAGGCAAACTAATACAGATACTTAATATCTTTGGAGTTCCTCCTAAAGTATGATTGGTAAGATTCAATAGATATTTGCTTTGGCTTCTTACATTTTAAAGGAAAAATTAAAAATTATAAAGTTGATTCTCCATGGTTATTCAGAAACTACCCAGTGGAACTAAACTTTGATGTACACACAAATAAAAACACGTATATACACATCATATAAACTACTGAAAGGTAAATTGTAGACACATATCTTAATATCAGTCAGAGAAAATAGATATACTATAAATGTTGGAATAATGATGAGGGGCAAGAAAAGAAAACAAAGCCATAAGATAGTCAAACAATATCTTTAAAGAGTTAAAAGAAGAAAAATCTTGTCAAATCAGAATTCCATATTAGCAAAAATATTCTCACAACTTAAGGCATATTCAAGTTACACAGAAGCTGAAAGAATATAACCTCAGAATACCTATACTATAAGAAATAGTATTAGATGTTCTGAAAATGAGAGAAAATTATATGTATGAAATCTGCTGGAATTATGTACATGTAGGAAGTAATGAAGAACACTAAAATAGATATAAACTTGGATAAATATAAAATTCAATGTGTGTATTTGTGTGAATTTGTATAATTTTTAAAAATACATTCTTTAAAAGAAAATTAATAACAAATGTAGATTTTATAATGTACATAGAAGTAAAACAAAAGTAAAAATATAAGCAGATAACTAAAAACAAATAATAAAACAGGAGGTGGGAAGTCATCTATTGAATTGCGCAGCTGTTATTTTACTATATTGAATAAAAAGTAGTGTAATATTATTTTAAGATGAACTATGGTGATTAAAATTTCTACAATTTCTAGAACAACCACCAAAATATCAAAACAACTTATACCTAAAAAACTGAGGGAAGAGAAAGAAAGGAATAGTAAAAACAGTGATTTTAAATCCAAAGGTTACAGGCAATGAAGAATAAAAATAAAAAAAGAAAATAATTGAATAATTCATAAACAATTACCATGATGGTAGACTTAAGCTCAACTATATCAATAATTACATCAAGTATCAATAAAATAAACACATTGAAAAAAAGGCAGAATTGCTCAATCCACACAAAAACTCAAAATCCAAGTATGTTTTATTCACAAGTAACCCACAGTAAATATAAAGATACGGACAAGGCTGGGCGTGGTGGCTCACGCCTGTAATCCCAGCACTTTGGGAGGCCGAGGTGGGTGGATCACGAGGTCAAGAGATCGAGACCATCCTGGTCAACATGGTGAAACCCCGTCTCTACTAAAAATACAAAAAATTAGCTGGGCATGGTGGTGCACCCCTGTAGTCTCAGCTACTCGGGAGGCTGAGGCAGGAGAATTGCTTGAACCCAGGAGACGGAGGTTGTGGTGAGCCGAGATCACGCCATTGCACTCCAGCCTGGGTAACAAAAGCGAAACTCCATCTCAAAAAAAAACCAAACAAACAAACAAACAAAAAAAGATATGGACAGTGGAAACAATAGGGTAAAAACAATATACCAAGACTATACCATGCACAAAAATACTAATTTTGTAATATTAACACTAACAAAGTAGAGTTCAAGAAAGACTGTATCAGTCTATTCTCATGCTGCTTATAATGACATACCCAAGTCTGGGTAATTCTAAAGGAAAAAGGTTTAATTGACTTACAGTTCCATATGGCTAAGGAGGCCTCACAATCATGGTGGAAGGGAAGAAGGAGCAAGTTACATTTTACATGGTAGTAGGCAAAAGAGAGCTCATGTAGGGAACTCCCATTTATAAAACCATCAGATCTCATGAGATTTATTCACTATCATGAGAACAGTATGGGGGAAACTGCCTCATAACTCAATTATCTCCACCTGGCCCCACCCTTGACATGTGGGCATTATTACAATTTAAGGTGAGATTTGGGTAGGGGCACAGCCAAATTATATCATACCATTCTTGGCCCCTCCCAAATCTCATGTCCTCACATTTCAAAGTTAACCATGCCTTCCCAACGACAGTCCCCCATATTCTTAACTCATGCCAGCATTAACTCAAAAGTCCAAGTCTAAAGTCTCATCCAAGACAAGGTAAATCTCTTCTGCTTCTGAGCCTGTAAAATCAAAAGGAAGTTAGCTACTTCCCAGATACAATGGAGGTACAGGCATTGGGTAAATATACACATTCCAAATGGGAAAAATTGCTCAAAACAAAGCGACTACAGGCCTCATAAATCCAAAATTCAATAGGACAGTCTTTAAACCTTAAAGTTCCAAAATGATCTTTCTTGACTCCATTTCTCACATCCAAGTCATGCTGATGTAAGAGGTGGGGTCCCACAGCCTTGGGCAGGTCTGTCCTGTGGCTTTGCAGGTACATCTCCCTTCCTGGCTGCTTTCACAGGCTAGCATTGAATGAATGTCTCTGGCTTTTCCAGGTGCAGGGTACAAGATGCTGGTAGATCTACTATTCTGGGATCAGATGGATGGTGGCCCTCTTCTCACAGCTCCACTAGGCAGTGCCCCAGTGAGGATTCTGTGTGGGGGCTCAAATGCCACATTTTCCTTCCACATTGCCCTAGCAGAGGTTCTCAATGAGGACACCCCCTCACTGTAGCAAGCTTCTGTTTGGACATCCAGGCAATTCTATACATCCTCAAAAATGTAGGCAGAGGTTCACAAACCTCACTTTTTGACCCCTGTGTACCCACACGCCTAATATCATGTGTAAACCACCAAGATTTGGGGCTTGTACCTTCTGAAGCAACAGCCTGAGCTGTACGTTGGTCCCTTTTAGCCATGGCTGGAGCTGAAACAGCTGGGATTCAGGGCACCATGGTTGGAGGCCGCATAGAGCTGGGATGCCCTGGGCCTAGCCTACAAAACCATTTTTCCCTCCTAGGCCTCCAGCCGTGTGATGTGAGGGGCTAACATGAAGGTCTCTGACATACTCTGGAGACATTTTCTCTCTTGTCTTTGTGATTAGCATTTGGCTCCTCCATACTAATTCAAATTTCTGCAGCCCACTTGAATTTCTTTCCAGACATTAGGTTTTTATTTTCTACTGAATCATCGGACTGAAAATTTTCCAAACTATCATGCTGTCACATCTTGAATGCTTTGCTGCTTAGAAATTTCTTCCACCAGATATCTCAAATTGTCTCTCTCAAGTTTAATGTTCTGCAGATCTCTAGGGCAGGGACAAAATGCCACCAATCTCTTTGTATAGCAAGAGTGACCTTTACTCCAGTTCTCAACAAGTTCCTCATCTCCTCTGAGATGACCTCACCCTGGATTTTATTGTCCATGTCACTATCAGCAATTTAGTCAAAGCCATTCAACAAATCTCTAGAAGTTCCCTGTCTTCTTCTGAGCCCTCCAAACTCTTCCACCCTCTGCCTGTTACTTAGTTCCAAAGTTGTTTCCTTATTTTCAAGTATCTTTACAGCAGCTAGCACCTCACTCCACCAGTACCAATTTACTGTATTAATCTTTTCTCATGCTGCTAATAAAGATATAATGAAAACTGGGTAATTATAAAGAAAAAAGGTATAATTGACTCACAGTTCCACATGGCGGCTAAGCCTCACAATCATGGTGGAAGGCAAGGAGAAGTAAATCACTTCTTACATGGCGGCAGGCAAGAGAGAGCTTGTCCAGGTAAGTCCCATTTATAAAATGATCAGATTTGGTGAGACTTATTCACTACCATGAGAGCAATATAGGAGAAACTGCCCCAATGATTCAATTATTTCCACCAGGCCCTGCCCTTGAAGCATGGGGATTATTACAATTCAAGGTAAGATTTGGGTGGGTGATATTTTATTAAATGATAAAGTCATCAATTCATCAGGAAGACCTAACAATTCTAAATGCATGTGCTAATAACAAAAGATCAAAAATGTCATAAATAGATAGATATACAAATAATTCACTGTATGAAAATCATACAGTAGATTTTAAGAGCAATGGTAAATTAAAATTAAAATTTAAAAATTTTAAGAAACCACATATATATTTGAAAATAAAGCAAGAAAAATCCCACAGAAACTTAGAAGTTATGTGAAATTGAACAAAAGTAAAAAACAAATATGTCAGAATATGTGGAATATAGCCAAAGCAATTATTAGAGTAACAGTTACAGCTTTCAATATGCATATGAGAAACTAAGAAGAGCATCTCAGTATTCTGACAAGTTTAAGAAACCAGACAAAATAAATTAAAGTTATAGTAAGCAAAAGAAAGGGAAAAATAAAACAAAGAGCTAAGATTAATTGAATAGAAAAGCCAAAAAAAAAAACCCTAAAGTTGAGTATTTGAAAGATTAATGAAAATAATAAACTTATTTCTGCATGCATCCAAGATGAAGTAAGAAAAAATAGATTTATGCTTCCACCTGAAAAAAAAAACTTCAAAATATGTATTTAAAAAAACACTTTTAAAGATACTGCAATTAGGCAACAGAAGACAGTGATTTCTGAGAAATATCCCTACAGTAACCTTAATTTACCACTTAGAGAGATTTTTCAGGCCATGTCACTAGAGGAGTTCTAGGCAGAGCTTAGGAGTCTTTCAGATTTGAAGATACCAGTTGAGAATACAGGGACTCCAAAATAGCTAGTTTTCAGGGTAGAGTATAAGAACTAAAGAGCTATTCACAGAAATAGATAGTTGGTATTCTGCAGAGGGTCTCCATAGCATGCATATGAGGAAAGTACTGAAGACTGGGGTAAGAACTTCTTAAAAAGATCAACAGATGCAATCCTCAGACATTTCACAGGATGGAGAATGAAGTGTTACTATCAATCAAAGCTTCATGATTTACATAAGTAATAAGATTTTTGCCTCAGTAGGAAGAGGGTGAGCCATTAGTCCAGAAAGATTGCTCTAGTTCTCCCTAAGAAATACTAGAAACGAGACCTAAAAGCATCAGTCTCTTTCCAACCACCTTTACTGTATCTCAGAACAAACAAAAGAAATACTTGTAGAAGTACAAAAATGTCCAGCATTCAAAAATGTAAAATATACGATATCTGCAATCCAGTCAAAAACTGATAATCATGCAATGACATTTGCGTGAAATTTCGAAAAAGATTGGGAAAATTATGAGAAAAATTTAAACTGATACATACATGAAACAGATGATAAAAATAATAGACAAGGACTTCAGAAAAGTGATTACAGATATATAACTGTATCCATACTCTCTCACACATCCAATTGTGTTTCACTTGTTATGTGTTCAAGAAACTAGAGGAAAACATTCACATCTTAAGTAGACTCATAAAAGATATGCATTTGAGATATACCTATATGTCTCTGTCTCTGTATCAATATCTACCTATATAGCTATGCATATTTTCAAGCTCAAACTTCTAGGGATGAAAACTAAAATGCCTGTGATAAAAAATACCTGATTTGATTAGTAGCAGATTAGATATTGTAGGGAAAATCTTAGTTAACATTGACACAACAATACAAATGATTCAAAATGGAAAACAAAAAGAAGATGACAAATCAAATATCAGTAAGCTGTCAGTGGATGAAGGTAGAAAACAAATAAACAAAAACTTTTAATAATGGCTACATATCTTCCAAATATGAGGGAAACTACAAACCCAAATATCCAACACACACACGCACATGCACCAAAACCAATTGCTAAACTATAATGTCCATATTGTACCTGCAAAAACAGCTCAATCTGTTTAGACTGTGTTAGCTATGAAATGTAGCAAAATGATGGGTTATTTTTCAGTTGCAAAGGAACCCCCAATTGCAATTTATGTAATCTGAGAATGCCCAGATCAACCAAGTGTGGCAGATTCATGATCCCAGAGCCAACCAGAACAGAAACATCAACCACAGGTGAAACTGAAGTATTTGGATCAAGGAACAGGGACCATATTAAGAAGGGAGGGGACACCAGTGCATGGTGGTTCATGCCTGTAATCCCCGTGCCTTCAGAGGCTGAGGCAGGAGGATCTCATGAGGCTAGGAGTTTGAGACTAGCCTGGTCAAGATAGTGAAACCCAATCTCTACAAAAATATTGAAAATTAGCTAGGCGTGGTGGCATGTATCTGTAGTCCTAGTTACTCAAGAGGCTCAGGTGAGAAGATCCCTTGAACTCAGGAGTTTGAGGGTATGGTGAGTTATGATAATACCACTGTACACCCACCTGGGGGAAAGAGCAAGACCCTGTCTCTAAAAAAGAGAGAGAGAAAGAAAGAAAGAGAGAGAGAGAGGTGAGCGTTGTCCTGCTTTGTTGCAGTACAAATTTAAAATCCAAGAACTCAGCAATACTTCTTTGCATGGCACAATCAGATCACGTCTCATTGTATTTTCCTATCACCCCCACAGTTACCCTTTAAAAAAAGCTGCCCCAGGCCACAGTTTGTTAATACTGATTTGAGTGTCTCCTGTCTCCTTGTCAGGTGACTCCCAATAAAATTTTTGCTCGTCTCAAAAGCTGGTGCCATAGTATTGCACGTCGGGAAGGGAGCTCACTGCTCAGGAATAATATTATAAAGAAACTGTTCAAAATCAATGATAAAGAGAAAATCATAAGAAGATAGAAAAAAGAAAAGTTACATTACAAAGAGAGAAACAAATATATTATTTCTTGTCAGAGAAAAAGAAGCAAGCCAATAAAAAAAAAAGGACAGCATCTTTAAAGTACAGAAAGAATTAAAATGTCCATCTACAATTTTAAGATAGTTAACTAGGTAAGTATATACTCTTTCACAATTCTCACAATGTATTAGAAGTCCTAGCTAGTGCAATAATACAAGAAAAAGAACTGATATAATATTGGAAAATAATAAGTAAAACTGTCTTTATTAACAGTAACATGATTATCTAAGTATTAAAAACCCAAAGAATGTACTAAAATGCTCCTAGAACTATATATAATTTTTAACTATACATAATTTTATATGTTGATTAAGTTTAAGACATAAGATCAACATATAAAATTAATAGTGTTTATAAGAAATAATAAATAATCAGAAATTGAACCTTTAACAATTGCAATTCCATATGAAGTGAATGGTCCTCATGTATGGTTGGCAAACACATAAAAATTCACTTAACATCACTATGTATTGGAACATGCAACTTTAAATGTCAATGAGTTAATACTGCATGCCTATTAGAATAGAGAAAATTAAAATGACTGACAATGTCAAGTGTTGGCTAGTTAAGAGGAAGTTGAGTGACTCCCATACACCTTTGGTGGAAATATAAAATGATACTTATATTCTTCTTGTTTTTCTTATTTTTTTCTTATTTTTCTTATTTTTTCTCTTCTCTTCTTTCAGTTATATTGTCCTAGAAATTTTAAATCGTAAATTTTGGTGAGGCTATAATGCAAAAAAAATGTACAATTTTTTTTTTTGTTTTGGGGATTGTGAGGAGAGATGTTTCTGCAATTTTAAATTCTGAATTCTGCTTCTTTAAGTTAGTGGATATTTTCACAAGTTTCAATAAATACTGAAAACTTTTCTGACTCAGTATTTTTTTCCCAAAAAACAGATGAGACAATTCTTTGATTGCTTCAATTTCTGGGTATAATGATTAATATCATAGTCTACTTTCTAATTTGTAAAATGAGAACCTTAAAAATTGCCTCATAGAGGTCTTGTGAGAAATAAATGAGTTCATGTATATGAAGTGCTCAATGTTATGGCCGACCTATTTTAAATAATTAATAAATGTTAGCTTTTAATTATTATGTTAGAAAACTCCTTTCAATTTTAGGTTAGAGTTCTAGTTATTAGACCAATAATGTCTTAAGAGTGGTGAAAAAGGTACTAATTTTGGAAAATTCTAGCAGGGAATTTGTTTCTTCTGTAAGATTTCTACTGTGTTAGGAAAACCTCGTTCAAGCCTCACACGTGGCATAATTTGTCTCCTTCCTAATACTCCACGCTTCAATGAAGGCAACTACAATTTTTGAACAGGCCCCTGGACTACCACTGTAGACCTCTGCTTGCTACAGCAAGCAGGATTCCAAAAGCTGTTTCCTTCTCCTGTTCTGCGTGGATCTGCTCATACAGTTTACTAACAATTTGGGAACCACTAACCTAGAGAGGCAGAATCAGATGCATACTAGTAAAATATATATTTTTTTCACATCCAAAGACTAGGTAAGACTATGCTGGGAAAGGATGTGAATGGAGGTTGAAAAGTAACTCATATCAAAGAAGGAGGAATGGAGGAAGGTAAAATCTGGAAGTATCGGGGTCCCCAAAATGAAAGGTGGAAGATAAATACTTTCATTATAAAGATCAGAGAGTTAATGAAGAAACTTGGCACCAAGCTTGTGATGTGTGTGAACTGGAGAAACTCGAATGTGGAAACTGAAATTACCCACTCACAACCCCTCAATTTGCCACATACCTGAGGAAAATATACAAGCTGTAGACATTTTAAGTCTCATAGAGCAGTGAATTTTGGACTTGTATACTTAGCATGGGATGAAAAACCTCACAGCATGAGCAAAGTGGACTTGAGCAATGATAGCTGAAGACTTTTCTGTAGTCCTAAGCAAATGTAGACATAGGCTACTGTTGCCACCAGTAGTTTCCTGTTATAAATGATGGTGAGACAGTGTGTTCAAGATAAAGAAGAGCAGCATTACGGTCCAGTGACAAAAGAAAAAAAATACATATATATATGTGTGTGTGTGTGTGTGTGTGTGTGTGTGTGTGTGTATACACACATACATTTACATCTACCTATTTTTTCACTCTCATTGACTCCTTCCAATGGTAGAGGTGGCTTTTCAGATTGTTGAGTTTGGTAAAAGAAATTGAGCATGATCCGCTGAATTTTTACTGTGTCCTATTTTTCACATTTACCTGCTCACAGAAATTGTATGTTGTAATCTGCTGTCTGATATGGGACAAATTCTGGCCCTGTGGGAGTCTGAGGTTGACATGCAATGCTGTGACTTGGTACATAATAAGTATTTTACAAATGCTTTGTCCATGGAGTGGGCTTCAATTATGTTCATTGTTTTGTTGAAACAATACAAAATCTAACAAATCAAGAATTAGAAAATCTACGTTCTAGGTTTTAACATTACTTGTCAATTTCTTTTTTTCTTTCTTTCTTTTTCTTTCTTTCTTTCTCCTTCCTTCCTTCCTTCCTTCCTTCCGTCTTTCTTCTTTCTTTCTTTTGAGACAGAGTCTTGCTCTGTTGCCCAAGCTGGAGTGCATTGGTGTGACCTAGGCTAACTGCAGCCTCTGCCTCCCAAGTTCAAGTGATTCTCCTGCCTCAGCCTCCCAAGTAGCTGAGACTATAGGTGTGTGCCACCATACCCAGCTAATTTTTGTATTTTTAGTAAGGATGTAGTTTCATCATGTTGGCCAGGATGATCTTGATCTCCTGACCTTGTGATCTGCCCGCCTCAACCTCCCAAAGTGCTCAGACTACAGGCATGAGCTACTGCTCCGAGCCTCAATAGGCATTTCACTCAACCTGTAGATTGTTTAGGATAGTATGAAAATTTTAACAATATTGATTCTTCTAATCATGAACATGGAATATCTTTTCATTTTTTTATGTCTTCTTCAATTTCTTGCATCACCGTTGAAGAGATGATCATTTCTTTGGTTAAGTAAATTCCTAGGTATTTTAATTTATTTCTTTTTATTGTAAATGAGATTACTTTTGAGATTTTTTTTTCAGATTTGTTCACTATTGGCATGTAGACATGCTGATTTTTGTACGTTGATTTTACATCTTGCAACTGTACCGAATTTATCAATTCTAACACAGTTGTTGGTGGAGTCTTTAGGTTTTTCCAAATATAAATCATCCCCCTGCAAAGATACTTTGACTTCTTTCTTTCCAGTTTGGATGCCCTGTACTTCTTTCTCTGGTCTGAATACTCTAGCTAGAATTTCCAGTACTATTCTGAACAATATTGGAGAAGACGGGCATTTTTGTGATCCTGATCTTGAGGAAAGTCTTTCAGTATTTTCCTCATTCAGTATGATGGCTATTGCATATATGGCTTGTATTATATTGAGGTACGTTCCTTCTATAGTCAGTTTATTGAGGACTTTATCATAAAATAATGTTGAATTTTATTAAATACTTTTTCAACATCAGTTGAAATGATTATATGTTTTTCATACTTCATTAAGTTGTTATAATGTATCACATTAATTTATTTGCATAGGTTTTATATTCCTTGAATCTTGGGATAAAACAAACTTGTTCATGACATCTGATCTTTTAAATATGTTGTTGAATTTGGTTTGCTAGTATTTTTACATCAACATTGATCCAAGATATTGAACTGTGGTTTTTCTTTTCTTTCTTTCCTTTTTTAATGTGTCTGTCTGTTTTTGGTGTCAGGGTAATGCTGGCCTTGTAAAATAAGTTTGGAAGTATTCCCTCCTCCTCCATTTTTTGGAACAGTGTGAGTAGGATTGGTATTAGTTCTTCTTTAAATGTTAGGGTGGAATTCAGCAAAGAAGCCATTGTGTCTGAGCCTTTTCTTTGCTTGGAGATTTTTTGTCTGTTAAAATGACTGTTTAATTCATTCTCTAAGCCACCCAGTGTCAGCAAATGCCTTAGGGGAAAAAAAGAGCTCTAACACTAATACTGGACAGGTCTTCTTAAGCTTCTCTACTGGAATCTGACCTATTTATTCTTCATTATCAAGGTAGTTGTCTGAGACATTCACACAGACATTTTTTCAAGTTGTCTTAACTGGAAAGTTCAGAAAATGTTACATAGCCTACCATGATTAAAAGCAGAATCCATTTTAATGTTCTTAAAATAATTTATTTGATATTTAAATTTACTACATTCTAAAAATTGACAAGACAATTGAAACAAAATGGTTTTGAAAACGTGATTAAAAAAATAATTTTGGAGAGGATGCATCACATATGTACTTTTGAATTGCTTCAAAATAAATATGTTCCAAATATAGTCAAACATCTGTCTTCAGTGAAACCCATAAGTAAAGAAGAAAACAAACTAAATAAAACAATTTAACATAATGAACAAAAACAGTGCTCAAGAAACAGAAAAGCTAGCACAATCTAGGGAAGAATTTGTTCCTCCTACTTACAGATGGGAGTAAGGAGTTGCCATTAAATCATGAATTGGGAAGAAAACCCAAGTATAGGTACAAGAAAAACATTTGGTGAAGAAAGGAGGATGGTACATTTTGCAAAATAAGCAGATCACCCTAGGAGATGACCCCAGATTCCTGCATAGCGTATCTAAAAGTTGCGTGACTATTGCTACTTCATACCTACATGTGTGGATAATGTTGTGACTATTCTTTCAGAACTTGTTAGGATTGGCTCATGCTCTGGAGGTGCTATGTTGCCAGATGATGGTCTCCTTAACTGCAGGTAAGCAAACTAGGTGGGTAGGAAATCCTATATCTCCTTACTCCATAAACAAGCACAAATCTCAAGACTGTAGGGATTTATTTTAGAGCATGAAGTTCATCTTTCTACTTCACTTCTTTTACTGTTTTAAAATTGTGTTTATATTTTTCAGTGTCTTCTCTGGTTATATACTTTATCTTAATATTTGATGAAGCATGTATGATAAATTCTTTCTGTGGTATCAGAATACCAAATACTGAATCTAAGCTAAATTAAATTTAAAATAGTTAATAAGGAAATGACATAAAAAAACTATCCTTCAAAAAGAGAAAAACACTTCAAAAATGAATTTATTTTGATCTCATAAGAGGACCATCCCATGTCTTTTTCTTTTAAAATGCCCTCTCAAAGATTTATAACTAATAGATTTGAAACACAAGTCTGAATCATGTGACTCCCCACTCACATGTCAGTTTACTAGAATGAATATTAATGGTCAGTTTTACTAGAAAGATAAAACTCACAAAACCTTGTGACAGAAATATTTACTTTCCCCTTATATCTATGCCAACATAAAATAAGCCTCCCCTGGAGGTTATTTTAAATTAAAAAATTTTAAATTAAAAAATTTAAAAATTTAAAAAAATTAAATTAAAAAAATTAAAATTTTAAATTAAAAAATTTTTAATTTAATTCACCTCACAATGAAAAGTGAACTTAGTATCTTCACATTTGCTAGGTGAAAGTTTATATCTAGTACTTGCTTTCAGGTATTGAGACTCCTCAGACTCTTTTTAATTCTTTAGATTCAAGTCCTTAATCACCAAGTTTTCCAGATCCTTACATCCCATTCACTCACTGTTTGAAAACATCACTCATGTAAAAGTCTCCTAAATTAGATATACTTTCCATCAAGTTGTCTTGAAAATCTTCATTTTTACCCATTAGAAAAACTTACACATTTACTTCTGATTTTTAAAATGTTCAGAAGTAAACCTAGAAGAATTATTTTCCTAATGTAATTAGGTTTAGAAATTTTTCTTTAAATAGGCACAAAAAAAGACAAAAAATTGTTACTAAAATAACATTCAATACACTAAATAGTCATAATATATTAAGTAAAAAAGATAAATCTCAGCTGAGAACATATTTATAAAGTTGCAAAGAACATATTTACAAAGACAGTATGCAAAGAAAGAAGCCTAAATACTAATCGGATATATTAAAAGTTTGTTCAAGTTTACTGGTAATTAGGAAAAAGCAATAAACAAAAAATTAATAAGATCCCATTTTATGACTATCAGCCTGATAAAATTAATTTAAATTTGATAAACCTATGTGTTGATAAGTATACTGTGAATCACTATTTGAAACTACCTATTCAATTTAAAGGTGCATATCCCAAATATACATTTTAAATATATTCAATGATGGAGTCAATCCACTTCTATGTGTTCATTATAGGAAAATTATTTCACATCTACAAAAGAAGTACATAGATGTTTGCTGGAGCACTTTTCTATTAAAAGAAAAAAATCCCAAAACTAGAAACAATCAAAAAGCTCATCAGCTGTAGAACAGATAAACTGATTTATTTACAAAAACTAATTATTTACAATGGATAAACATAGAGTAACTAAATCTACATATTTACATGCGAGTGAATTTTCAAAAATGTAGTTAAGGGAAAATTTGCAACATTATATTATTTATTTAATTTTGAAACTGAAAGCTATATTATATATACTGTCTAGAGGCAAAAACATGTAGAAAAGGTATAAAATCATGCATGACAATTAAATTAGGTAAGTTAATGCTAACTATGGAACAAACACTAAAGAATTGTATTCGTTGTTTTGAGTAAGCCCCAAAGTATTGCTCATATATGGTGAGCATTTTACTCAGAGTGAAAATCAAGTGGAGAAGCCTGATACTGCTTTAAATTAGAAATCAATAGTTGTAACACTAGATACTTATGCAACATTGGCTATGTGCCAGACATTTTTCTAAGTATTTTACCTGTTTTAGTTTATTTATTCCTCCTACAGCTCTATCATTATGAAGCCCATTTCCTAGATGAGGAAACAAAACCACGGGGAGATTAAACAATGTGCTCAAGGTCATTCAGCTGGCAGCTTTGAGGCCAGGATTTTAACTCGGTCTGCCTACAGTCTGTGTGCTCAACCATTAAGGTATCCTCTTTACTGCTAATACATTTACTGCTCATTGTGATTCAAATTTAGTAGTAAGAGAGAAACATTGCATGGAAAGGAAATTCTACAGACAATCCAAAATCACATTTTAGCCTTTCCCCCCCATATAATGTATTGAAATTCTCCTTTCTCAACAGCAATGAAGATATGAAAAGCATCAGGATAAACCTGGTAAATAGTCAAAGAGAAACAGGGACAGAGAAAAAAAAAGGGTTGGATAACTAAAAGCATCTTAGTTTAATTTAATGGAAGCATAGATTTGTTGATGGTTTGGTTGTGGATCAAACATTCAATACTATTAGACAGTCAGGTTAAAGAAAATGTTAGATAAAAGTTTTATTCATTATTCTACTTTGGTTAGCCTTTTTTTTCTTTTGAGAGAGACATTTTAATGGCTTAGGATTTGCTGAGAAGCAACTAAAACGTTGAATGAAATGCAATCACACAGAAGAAAAATATCTACCTACATAATTAGATCTACTGAGACTTCAATTCCTTTGGATGTTGCCTCAGCAATTCTTTTCCATTTCCTTCATTTATTTCTTTTCCTCTGACTGATTAGTTTTGCAGCCCATGGTTTGTTTTCACTGATTAACTATTTTTCATTTATTTCCAGGAGTCGATTAAGTTTTTCACCAGTCTATAAAGTAACCCGTTATTTCTCACACTTTTTCTCCATCTTCAGAAAGACCTTGGGAAAGATTTTACAATTGCATTGTGTGGTCTTGTGTATACATCAAAAGAGTGTTTATATAGAGACTGATGATATTTATCAGGCTTCTCAGTGACAGAAGCACCTATCTATAAACTAGCTCTGACTGACTTAGAGTCATTAATTTTCAGATTACAGTATTTTGATTTGTCTTTGTATAAGAAAAAAATCAGGAATTATTCATACATATAATTAAGTGATTTTTAAAGCCGTACAAAAAAAATTCCACTTATATTTACTTACCCTGATTCAATTATTCCCAGGTAAAGTATCTATAATGTACAAAATCTTTAAATATCTTCCTACAATGATTTGATGAGTCTTTTTAGCTCATCTGCAGAAGGAGCATTATGACTTTATTTTTAACTACTGCTTTTGCAGGGGGTAAATATTTTACTCAATAAATCATTTCTCTTAGGAATTAGCCAAAATATATAAACATTCTTCAAGCAAGATTCAAAACTCTTCTTTTACCTCTGATTCAAGCTTTATCGCTTCTTTACTTACTCACATGGGAACAAGCTTTTTCTTTTGTGCTTTGAAAGGAGAAAAAGAGATTTTTTCAGTTTCTTTGGGAAGAAAGAAGTTTTCCTTCATATTTGTATAGAAAGAAGTTTATGAGGACAAGGCATTCTCTAAAAGCTGTCGGGAAGATCATAAAAATGTCAGTATCTGAAAAGGAAAAACTGTTTTTACCAGGAAAATGGTCTATTTGGGCACAAGTTTGAGAAACAAATTTATGAATTGGTTGCAGATAGAAGCTGGCAAGCAGGAAAAGTAAGGCTAATTTATATTGACATTTCAAGTTGTCCAAAGACTACAACAAGACCATCAAATGGTTGTACATCAACCGTTTGATACCCTGTCAGGGAGACACTGTCAGGGTAAAATTTTACTTAGGCTAATAATATTGATTTTTTTTGTGTGCTTTAAATATGAAAGAAAAGAAAGATTACTTCTGTCAAGATTATATTCATGGACCACAGGAATTCGAATATGAAGTTGATTTATTTTCCCTTTATTTGATGTTTAGATAATCATCATTCAAAAAATGTCCTCTAATTTCTCCCAAGTTCAGTCTCTTTACCTCATTTTCATATTTTCCATCAGAGTAATTTTCTAATTCGTGATTAAATATACACAAATTAATTTAATCACTGCTTCACCAAATATTTATTTAGTCCTCACATATGTCTGTACTACATTAGGTACTGAGGACACAAAATAAAAAACTGATTTTATTTTTAAGGAATTTACAATTTACTTGGAAAGAAAGGGTAACTAATTTTCAAAGGTATGGTAAAGTGCTTTAAGTATTTTAGAGCAGTTGCCTACTTCCAGTCTGGGGCACCTTCACTGCCGGAGGGGGCATCGAGTTGCACCTGGATGGTAGGCAAGACAAAAATAAGATGCAGAGAAAGAGGTTAGTCACTGCTGTGTTCTCTGGGTCCAGATGGTGTGACCTCTAGAGTCTCACAGCTCCTGGTGTCAGACTTCTATGCTATCACATGATGCAGCCAAAACACTCTCTTGTTCTCTTGACATTCAGGAAGAGCATCTCAAATTCATCAGTTACATAGCCACTCAGCCATTTCTCCTGTTCCCATGAAAGATTCCATTACTGGCCGGGCGTGGTGGCTCATGCCTGTAATCTCAGCAGTTTGGGAGGTCTAGGCGGGTGGATCACCTGAGCTCAGGAGTTCAAGACCAGCCTGGCCAACATGGTGAAACCCTGTCTTTAAAAAAAAAAAAAGAAAAAGAAAAAGAAAGATTCCATTACTTTTGAAGAGTCTACCTGGGAAAGTGAGTACACAAGTCACCATCGCACTTATGCCCTAAACCTATCTTGGGATTATTTTATTATTTATTTTCTTTTGAGATCCATCTTGGAAAAGGAAGAGTAGAAAAGTACAGGATCCCATCTAGAGGTCATAGGCCAGTTTCTATTTCATAGTTTTGCATTAAATTATTTTCTTTTTTCCTCTTTGCTCCCAGGACAGAAAACATAACTTATGGTACCAATACCTTACATTTATGTCCCAATACTTCCTGGCCTTAGTTTTTTTTTTTTTTAATCTAACCACCTAATTTTTAAAAACTAAAATCTCCTTTCTTTCTTTTCTTTCCTGAAACATTGAATGCAGCTGTTTAAATAATGGGAGAGTGGGAGAACAGAAATCTAAGGAAAAAATGTTGGTTCATATTTCAATAAAGTATCTTTGAGATGAGGGGAGTTGGGTAAGGAGGTTGAGATATGTCTTTGGTTGCTTGTGTAGATTTCCACCTTGTTATACTGGGTAGAAGAGGTAAAATAAAAGAATAAACAAAGTACTTTAAAAGTCTCCATGTATGGAAGGCATGAAGAAGGAAAAGAGCCTCATTAGGAATGATTTCTTAGAAGAAGTTGCATTTCATCTTATTTTTCCACTCTACATATGATGAAACTGAGGCTCAGAGATCAACTGTTTTAAGGAAATCATAGTTGGTGTTTCTCCATCTCATTATGCATATTATTTTGCATTGTTGTGTCTGTGGTGAAATCCAAAGATCTCTAGTCAGAAACAAATATTTTTCAAGTTTTAACTATATGCTTTTCTAAATAGAGATTTGGGGTCTGTGATGAAAATATAAGCAGACTAATACTAGTTGGTTCATGCCAGCCTAATTGTTTTTTCCCAAATCTCCACGGGTTGTTTTGGAAAAAGAATCTTATTTAAATGCCACATGCTATTTATCCACACAAAGATCATAACTCTGCCAGCAGAAATGAAAACTCTATTGTTTCCAGAGGCCCAAAATGAAAGCTTTCTGTGGGAAATTTTACTCTCTAATTACAGGTAATTTTATTATAATCTTGTTTAGATCATTGTGGTGTCACATAATGTTTCAATATTTGCTAAAATCAGTTTGAATGCACTGGCATAGCTGATGTCCCTGTGATGCATTTCCTTTTTAAAATCAGTGTTTGCTTTTCAGAGCTTATCTACAATAGTCACGGTCTTTATTTCACAAAGCCATTAAAGTAAAGGCATTTGAAAGGGAAGGCAGCTATAATAGCAGGGACCTAGATTTCATTATTAGCATAATTCACAATTATTTTGCTGTTCCAAAAACAGACATTTGACAGTTACTCTTGTGTTTCTGCTTTCATAATATAATGTACCCTGCTCTATTATAACACTTACCAGGTTGTGCTCTGCATTTTTGTTTATCACATCAGGCTGGGATCTTCAAAAAGACAGGAACTGAATGTATTTCCTTCTCTATTTCCTGCCAATGCCTCACACAGTGCTGATCACATTGTTGAGGCTGAAGAAAGATGGTTTTGGATAAAATAAAGATGCACACATAAATTAAAGTGAAGGAAGAATGCATCTGGCTACTTAAAAACAAA
Organism: Aotus nancymaae; assembly: GCF_030222135.1. Lineage (NCBI taxonomy): Eukaryota > Metazoa > Chordata > Mammalia > Primates > Aotidae > Aotus > Aotus nancymaae. The sequence continues at coordinate 5,574,881 of NW_026988532.1, read as the reverse complement.
GCTTTAACTTCCTGAAGTTGTTTGTATAATAATTTATGTTTTAAATTTTGCTATATAGAAATCAGAACACCTGTTTCGACAAATTTTGAGTTATCTCAGCCAACAGAGAATAGTAATTTTGTTTCTAATAAGAAAGTTATCTGTGTTCTCTATGAATATATTTTTGTATAATAAACAAATTATAGATGGGGATGACAGTGAGTTGAAGATTTATAGTAAGTTAAATATGCTGAGATACTATATAGGTGAATAACCCAGGTTCATTAGATAATTTTAGAAAAAAAAATTTTGTAAAATACAGATTGTCCTACTGAAAAGTTGACTATAATGATTATTTTTAAATGATACTCTGCTTTAATTTTCATTGACCCAATAAACTCTTTTGAATTCTATTATACAATATATGTAAAACTATGCTATGTACTTGTTATAGAAAAATAAATGTTCCATGCCCTCAAAGATCTTACAGTCCAGTTTATAAACCTGGCATACAAGAGATATAAAAGATTAATTGGTGAGTACTAAAATGGAAGTTACAGTTAAAATTCCATTAAAATGAGAAAGTACAGTTCTATGTGAACCCAGTGGAATAAGAAAGCACATGGTAGAAAAGGAGGTAACATCAGAAAAGTTTTCACAAAGAACAAAAATTTTACTTATAGTCTGGCTCTAGAGAGTTTAAGTATCTCTAATTTGGCTTTATAATTAGTAAATCATAGAACTAAGATTTGAATCTAGGCAAGTTTGACTTTCAAGCCCATTTTCTTTATACTCTACTGGTCTCTCTGCTCTTCTTCCCACAATACAATGACCTTTTCAAGCTGGTTAAATTTTATACTCAATTTGTGTAGTGAAAGGTTGCTTCTTTATCTGGTGTGTCTTCTGTGTTATTTCCCATACTTTCCCTGTTTTAATGTTATCAATTTTATGAACATGGGACATATAGATAAAATGAAAATGATAAAAACATGATGGATAATGACAGGCACACAATGTTTCCTAATTAAAAAAGGATTTTAACCACATATCTGTTATAAAATTCAGATGAACGGTTGGTGCCTTATTTATTGTAAATCACTTTATTATGTTATACAACAAGCCATGTGATATTAAATTAGAATGTGTTATATAAAGCACTACAAAAATTAAAAGGTGAAATTATTATGCGATAAGTGAAAAGTTTCTTCGAAGTTCAGTAAACAATTTTATGAAGTTAAAATTCTGAGGCATATGCATGCTAGCTAGTTACTATTTAGAGAGCTTGACCAAGAGGAAGTAGCACCAGTTCATCTCTGAACACATTAAATTGGAAGATTTAGGGATCCCATGGTATTTTGTAAATGCTAAGAGAATATTTTTATTGCAAAATCCCTTTCCACCAACCCATTTCATCTTCTCTGCCATCTTATGTGAGAAAGTATTTGTATTTTTTCAGGAAGATTTTTATATTTGTAATTTCAAAAGTACTGCATAGAAAGGCTTGGATATTTTTACTAGTATGTATGTAATAGCATAAAGATAACCAAAATTGGATTCTTACTAAACTTACAATTTCAGCAGCCTCCTTTTTGTTCTAGGATATGTTGTTCTCTAATGTTACTTGTTATACACTTGGTAGGAATCCTGAAATTGAAGGAGTTACGGTACCTGAAGTGATCCTTTAGATGGCTCTGGATATAATAAAGAAGTAGTTAGAGATGAGGAACCCTTAGAAAATGCAAGATTTTATTAAATCGTGACTGGTATTTGAACAAAGTAAGCATTCATTAAATGAATAAATACATTTTGGTAAAGTAGATCTCATGGTTCGTCTTTCAAAATGGTGTTGATCTTATAAATATGTATGCGTTAAGTACATCTCCATTAGAAGCCTTATTGTCAAAACAGCAAAAATACTTTGTAAAGCTTAATGCAGTTTCTTCAAGTCTTCCTGTGTATATAGTTCAAGCCTTTGTAACCAGCTGGAAACTGCATAAATGATACCATTCATGTTACCTTCGATTGTGCTTTTCCTCCAGGCAAAGTTCTCATTCTTTGAAGGGACAGCTCACATATTTCTGACAATGTCAAATTTTCTCTGCTTTCTCAAAGCAGATTTAGCTTCCTCTATTTCTTGGCTTCATTGCACTTGGCATCATGTAGTTTTACAATTAATCTGTTTGGCCAAGTGACTCTATACTGACCAAATAAAATCTCTGCAGTCAGAAAACCAGATACAAATATCAACTCTATGGACTATGACTTGATCATGTTACTTAATCTCTCTGAGTCTCAACTTACTTTCTGAGAAAAAGGGTACATAGACCAACCCATTGAGTTGTAGCAGTGAAGCTAAGACAATATATGTGCGTGCTCCAGCATTGCCTGGGATGTTGTAAACACTAACTAAATGTTGCTTTCCTTTTATTTTCCTGTATCTATTACAGTTTGTAAATGGATTCCAGAAGGACAAGTATATATAATCCTAACATTTAGCACAGTGTCTCACATGTGCTTCATGAGTCTAATTTCATATAAAAATTAAAGGCAGATGACTTGGTACTGTTTAGGAAGGATATGGAGTTTCATGTCCTAATGGTATTTTGCTTAAGGAATTTGAACTAATATTCCATTGAATTATTTAGGCAAATGAAGCATCAAGGGATCCACTTAAAAATAGAATTTAGTATCTTATTTCTGCTTCTTTTCTGCTCACCAAGCATCTCCTCTTTGAATGAGCCCTTTAAGAAAAGGCTATTGATGTTGAAACTTATAAACAGATCCACCCTTCTCTTTTCCTTGTAGTAATCACTTTCTGTTACCAATTTACTTTCAATTAAAAGGACTGATGAAGACCATTTTTATCTTGAAAACACAAACTAAATCAGTCTCAAAGTCACTGTCAGCATTTTTTTTAACATTCTGCTACTGATGAGAGAGTGGGACTAGACTGCCCTGTGGCAGCAGAAAAGTAGCAGTACTTATCTTGTTACAGAAAGTGGCAACCTCAAAAGAGAAGCCTCTTAAAGAACATTCACTTATTGTTTATCCAAGATTCTTATTTTATTTTATTATTTTTTTAAAGATGAAAAATGTTTAATAATGATAGTAAACAGAGGAGTTCAGCCAGGTTGAGTTAATCAGTGAATTCTTCCTAGAAGAGACTATTTTTTCCCATAAGTTATTGGGGTACTGGTGGTACTTGGTTACATGAATAAGTTCTGCAGTGGTGATTTGTGAGATTTTGGTGCACTCATCACCCAAGCAGCATACACTGCACCGTATTTGTAGTCTTTTATCCCTTGCCCCTCTCCAACTCTTCCTCCCAAGTCCCCAAAGTCCATCGTATCATTCTTATGCCTTTGAGTCCTCACAGCTTAGCTAGCACATGTTAGTGAGAACATACAGTGTTTGGTTTTCCATTCCTGATTTACTTCACTTAGAATAACAGTCTCCAATTTCATCCAGGTCACTGCAAATGCTGTTAATTCATTGCTTTTATGGCTGAGTAGTATTCCATCATATATACATAAATCACAGTTTATTTATCCACTCATTGATTGATAGGCATTTGGGGTGGTTCCATAATTTTGCAATCATGAATTGTGCTGCAACAAACATGCTTGTGTAAGTATCTTTTTCTAACAATGACTTCTTTTCCTCTGGGAGGATACTCAGTAGTGGGATTGCTGGACTAAATGGTAGTTCTGCTTTTAGTTCTTTAAGGGATCTCCATATTGTTTTCAGCAGTGGCTGCAGTCATTGACATTCCCACCAGCAATGTGGAAGTGTTCCCTGATCACGGCATCCATGTCGCCATCTATTTTTTTTTAGTTTTTGATTGCGACCATCCTTGCAGGAGGAAGGTGGTATCACATTGTGGTTTTGATTTGCATTTCTCTGATCATTAGTCATGGTGAGCAATTTTTTCATGTTTTTATTTTGGCCATTTGTGTATCTTCTTTTGAGAATTGTCTCTTCATGTTCTTAGCCCACTTTTTGACATGATATTTTTTTCTGACTGATTTGAGTTCCTTGTAGATTCAGGATATTAGTCCTTTGTCAGATGTATAAATTATGAAGATTTTCTCCCACTCTGTCATCCAAGAATTTTAGAACTAGAAGAAAACGTAAAGAGTGTGTATCCCAGATTCTTCATTTGACAAATAAGCAAAGTAAGATCTAGAGATGTTTAAAGACTAGCTTATACAATTGGCTTTTAGAGATGATATTGTTGGCTCTGTGTCCCCACGAAATCTCATGTCGAATTGTAATCTGCAGTGTTGGAGGAGGGACCCGGTGGGAAGTGACTGGATCATTGGGTAGATTTCCCCCTTGCAGTTCTCTCGATAGTGAGTGAGTTCTCACAAGATCTGGTTGTTTGAAAGTGTGTATCACTTCCCCTTTCTCTCTCTCTCTCTCCTGCCACCACACGAAGATGTACTCGCTTCCCCTTTGCCCATGTTGCATGATTGTAAGTTTCCTGAGGCCTCCCCACCATGCTTCAGGTACAGCCTGCAGAACTGTGAGTCAATTAAACCTCTTTTCTTCATAAATTACCCAGTCTCAGGTAGTTCTTTATAGGACTAATTCTCACATTGGGAAACCTAAAATATAAATGTGTTTGGCATTTCCGTTCAGCTATTTCTATATGGAAGCTTTCTGATACATCTGAAATTATTCTAATCCGGACTTAATAGTGGAGCTTGAGCAAAATATTAAGCGGGAATGTACTTATGTATATATATATGTATATATAATTATGGCTTTCAAATATAGTTATTTCTCACCACATTTTCGTTTATAATTATATATTCATTTGGCTCACATTATAAACGTATCTCTATTTACTGTGTGCACACACTGGCAGAATAGCACAGTTGAGGTTCAAGAAGCGCTATTTTGGGAAAGTCTGTATGAGATAAGCAGTTGGTCTCAGAAAACCCAACAAGAGGGAAAAATAGATAATACTCCAGTCAAAAATGGGTTGAACTGAATAAGAATGAAAGAAAATGCATTTTGCCTAACTAAAATCTTTGCTGTTTAAACTTGAATAAATCAATCTATAAGAAGAGTTACTTTAAAAATTATGTTGCTGAGCTAAAATTAGGAAAATAAACACCTATTATTATTAACTTGTGGGCACAGCTCTCTTTTTTGACAGTGCTGACCCTACATCAGCCTTTTTATTCTCAAGCAGAAATCTCAATGCTTTTCTTTGGTACACATTTTGGCCATCTGCCTTGTCTTTCAAGTCATCTTATGCTCTACGACTGGGCTAATCAAAATGTCCAAACACCAACAGCACCGATATCATCAGGAGCTAGTTAGAAGTGTAGAATCCGAGGCCCTATTTCAGACCTAAGGACCCAGAAACTGCATTTTCTTAAGCTCTAGGGAATTTGCAGGCATCTTAACATTTGAGAAACACTGTTTTGAAAGAATACATGTTCTCTTTCTATTTTCTGCATTCATAACTTCCTTTTTGGCTTAATAAAAGGGACTGATATTTTAACTCAGCCATACCTAAGGTTTTGAGGAGACATATAATGTCAGCTACAGGAGAATCCCTTCAGGAAAACCAGTCCAATGGTATTTTCTGATTTCTTCGCTGTGCTTCACCCCTAAGGTTCCTCCAGCAAGTCCAGAGCATATCACTTCCTGTGAGTTATAGGCACATACATAGTATGGCATTGGATTCTTATTTCCTTCAGTTCTCTTCTTGCTTTCTATTTGTTGCATAAAAAAGTTTGAAAGTGGTCGCAGTACACTCTGCTTTCTTTTAACATTATAAAAACACTCGCACCTTTTGCCTTTATTGATATGGTAATTTCCTTATATCACCATTAAATTCATCTGGAGGTCATCACCTTTATGTGTGAAGCCGCCAAGTGTAATAGCTTTGAGAGAGGCTGAGTAGGGACACTGCTAGCATGGACCAATAGAAAAGGAAACCTCATTAGAAAAAAAAAATTTATCTTTTTCTTTAATACTCATCCCTGAGCCTTTAAAGTGGGCAGTCTCTATTCCATTGTGTTATAACAGAAGCATCCGTTAGTGTATTTCAAATCTCAGACAGAAAATGCCCACCTTTCATTGGAGTAACAGGATAGTGCTCTCCCTATTGCCATAAAATCTGCAGATTGTAATCTATCAGTACTAACAAATAGAAAGTGGTGATGGTTATCACAAGAAGCACAATATCCCCTAAGAATCTTAACTCACTTTAGAAAATGGGCTATTAGAAGAGCTTATTTCAAAGAAAGAAAAAGCTATCCTAGCACTGCTATAATGTAATTCCTGTTATCTATCACCTTTCCTCATCAGCTTTTTTAGGTGAGGGATGATCCCTCTTGTGCGGCCCACCACTTATTGAGTGTATGACCCACAGCAAATTATCTTCTAAACGTTCTAAGTTTTCTCTTATCTGGACAACACAGTCTTAATAAGCTTCCTCTCAATATTTAGTCTACACGTATTTAGAAATTATTGGATATATATAAAATTAAAGATATCCAATGCAAATGTAAATTAAATGTTGTAATTAAATTTCAATTTTACTTAATAAGTCCTCGCTTTAAATCACATTGTTTTCTCTAATTTTTAAATTCTCCCCTTGTGACATTGGTAATACACATTTTGGTACGTCAGATAATTTTACTCATTGTGAAAATACTTTCTGCTTTTTGTTGAAATTTAGTCTGAAAAGGTGCTGATTATTTAATTACACACTTTACATTTTCAGTAGACTTAAAAACCAAGTTGCTTTTAATTCAATCACTCCTAAGCCATTCTTCCATGTTAGATGGTCTTTTTGGGGAAAACAAATGCAATGATTATAACCAACAAGCTTCCTGCCTTTTCATATCCTTGACATATGATAAATTTTTATAAGTCCTTCTGTCTTAATGATATGCTATGCAATTAGCAGCTTTCCTTAGAGGATTATTCACATACGTGGATATAGTTCATGTGCAAAGTTATCTCATCAGTAGAGAAAGATTGTGAAATACTTTTTATCCTCAGTAGTGACTGCGTATCTCTAAGGCAACAGAGGAGAGAGTGCTTCAGTTCTAGTTATACAGAATCATCTTAGTGTATTTTTCCTTTTAAGACATTAGCATTTTAAGAGCAGCAGAAATATGTTTATGAAAATAGTTACAAGCTCCTCTGATAGATTATAAGTGCTACATGTACAATGGCAATGCGTTTTCTTTATTTATTAAAAATTTGAATATCACATATAAAAATATCTAACACAAAGTAAATATTTGATTCAATAATTGATGACTAATCAAGTCCTTATGGTATAACCCAAAGAAATAACTACAGAAGAGAAAAACTGAATTATCTCCAAAGAGACTATATCAACATTAGCATAACTTCAAATGTGAGTATGCTTCGCAATGCCCTGAAATAATTGATTAATTTTCATAAGCTGATGATACTGCCTTTGTGTTTGCTTATATATTTATATTTTTAAAGCAGAAGCAAGCAAATCCATTGGTTAGCAACTATTTTTATCTAAATTAGTTTTCCAGGCATCATATAACAGCAGACAATATTCAAGAATTGATTTATATGAAATTTGAGGTAATTTCCTTGTTGCAATCTTTAATTAGAGGTGATCCCAAAATATTTGGATATTGGATTTCTTTTAGGACAGTGCAAATACTCTAAATTAGCTGGGTGTATGACCAGTATCAAAAGTATAAACTTAATAAGCTTGCTACTTTACAAAACAAAATTGCTACACTTTTCTCTGTAACAGATATATTTGTAATTGGCAATTGCATTCTCTATTTCATTAGCAAGAAACACACACACACAAATGTATGCATATGTTTTAAATATGTATAAATACATATTTTTATTCAAATATGTATTTATAGAGTCATTCATGTGTTCATTAATTCACTCAGGTTATCCAGTCACCAGTTATAATAATGCTAAAAAAGAAGCCTTTCAATCTTCACATTTGAATCACTTGAAAAGTTTAAAGTTTAAAGAATATTGATGCTTGAATCCCAAGTCAAGAAATACTAATTTAATTGGTCTAGGAGTTATCATGGACATCAGATATTTAAAACCTCCCAAATGATTCTTATACGCAGGTGGAATTGAAAACCACCTTTGCATAACACTGTTTCTTTAAACAAAGTTCCACATTACAGCTAGGAACAGTGACTACATTAAATAGTTTTAGTGGTAACACCAGATATAGACATTGAACTTATGGGTATCCTAAATTAAAATGTCATTTAAGTGCACACTTTGCTAGAAGTACCAGGAGATGTAATTGTAATCCTCATGGAACTTGAGATTTAGTTGAAATGCAAAACATGAAAGAGAGGTTGTCTAAAAAATATTTGTGCCATCACTTATTTTATGAATCAAATACTCTGTCAGCTTTCTTGATTCTGCTTGCTCTTTGTCATACACTTAAGTATGTGTTGGTAAGATGTAAAGGTTTACTAGACCAACCCATTCTCTACAAGCTAGCTTTCTAAAGAAAGAGTTGACCTCTTGCAGAGCAGTTTGAACATCAAAACCTACTCTAAGGACACTGATTAAGTGCTCAAGGCCATCGAGCTATGGAGGATGCAGGTGGCAGGTCAGGACAAAGTCCCTGGTAGCACAGAACCTAGAGCTATTGGTGCAAGTCTTTGAACCCAGCCCTAGATTACAGCCAGCACAGGAATAGGTTTCCCCAGGCCTGAGTGGCTAAGTGATGGTGAAGGTCTTGAGGCCAAGGTTCTAACAAGTTATAGAGGCAAAATCGCAACTTAGATTCCAGCCCCTGATCATGCCAGAAGAGAAGCTGACTAATCCCCAAACATGTAGACTAAAAACATCACATTCCTGGGATTGAGGTCTGTATTTTGGTATCTAACTTTTAGCTAGATTTTGGTACCTGAACATAGGCTAGGAATACAACATTAAATATGCCATGTGTTCACCTATCAAAGTTTATAGTTTAGTAAGTATGTGTGTGTGTGTGTGTGTGTGTGTTAATTTAAAAAAAAAATTCTTCAGCAAAACAACTTTTGTTTGGTTGTTTGCTTTAGACTTTTCCAGGGAGTCAGAAAACCCAGAATTAAGATATACATTTACATTATACCTCACAGGCCATTAATAAAAGCTTTTAGGTATTCCATTTCCTCCTCTGTTAGTTAAATGTTAGCAAGATAATTAATAAAGATTGTCTCTCCTTTAAGATGAATGATCTTACTGACCATTTTTTTCCTAGATGTGATGTTGTCAGCCTGGGCTGCCTGACACAGAGTTCATTTGACTGATTGGCCTGACCAGGGGAGCAGATCTTTCTTTGACCACAGTTCCTCTAAACCTTTTTGTTAATCTTCAAGTTCAGTGATGAATCGGGGGGGCATTCAGAATAAGAATGCATGATGGAAACATGAGAGGGGCAGGTTTTGTCACTAGCCCTGAATGCCACTTTTCTATCCTTGAGGAGGTGACAAGCCAAATTGAAAGTGGAACTCCTACCCAGAGGCCTGGCTCCTTACAGAGACAGGAATTACAATAAAACGACACTAGAGCAAATTGAGCATCTTTGTGAACCCTTTTATTTTCTTCTTATGGCTTAGATATCACAAAATAAACAGCTGGAACATGTGTATTTTATCTTTAACAGCTGGAAATATTTAATAATCAATACATTTTGCGAAAAAAAAAATTAAGAACCTATGACAAACTGGTGATTTTATATTGTAGACTAAGCTTAGCCTTCTTTCCTGGACATTCATTCACTATGTTCAATGTATATGCTTAAGAATTAATATCAAGAGGTAATGCTTTATTTTGTTTAAGATTATGGCCTTTATGAACAATAAAACTATATTTGCATCTTTGATCTTGCATTAATTAGCTGGGTTATTTTTAAGCAGTTGACTCTATCTCATAAGCTAAACTTTCATTTTCCATTTGTAAAATCTAGATAACTTTTTTTATAGAATACTTTGGATAATAATTAAATTATTGCATTTGATAAACCAGGTGGTTTTTGCCAAGTCCTGGCATTTAGTAAATTATCAATAATTTAAATTATATAATATGATGTTTTATTAATTATCACATATATGCTGCTACTCTATATACTAGATAGGAGGAAGGAAATGTAGATTAATAAGAAAAAGAGGTACTTTCTAAGATGTAGCCTTGGTTTCTTTTCATTTTTCTACTGATTTGCAGTTGCAATCTCCTGAGATGAATATGAGTAAAGGAGGTGAGGGTGAGAGATGCCATTGCTGCAGAAGGAATTTTCTTTAATATTGCTCAGGAAGATCCTTTGTCATTGTTTGAAAGTCACAAACTAAAGACTAGTTTTCAAGAGGAAAAGGTAATTATAAAATACAACACAAATTTAGTGGAAAAAATGTATCTCATGTAGTGGAAGAACATGTTAACAATTAGTAGATGTTTTTCTCCTCATCCAAACCATCAGCCTTGGTAAAGAAGCCAAAAGTTTCAGAAAGGAAAATTTCAATATGGAGTAGCTTTAAAAAATGCAAATTAAAGCCACTTAACTCCTAAGGGAGTAGGATGAAGAAAAGGAGCACTGGCAGAGGAGTGCCCCAGGTCAAGCATCAGTTGTTACCAGGTGTGACATGTGCTTGAATGCAAGTCACAAATGCTAGAGAAGAGGGGAGTAGGGTAGCTGGGCCAGACAAGATTGTCAGCGCTGGGGAACCTTAATGGATTCCTTAGGAACATACCCACCATTTCATCATGCAAGGCTCAGTAATTACCCTGACTTCCTAAAAGGATCCCTAAAGTCAGTCAGATTGTAGTGTGGATGCGGTTTTAATCTTCACATTTTAACCTTTTGTCCCTATTTGGTTTTGGGGACCACAGGACACAAGGTCAGAATGCCATATTCCTTCTACTGCCTAACACACCCCACTCTCCAAACTCATTTTCCTTGTGAATTAAATTTTCCAGATGTAATTTCACCTCTCACATTTTGTCTGGGCAGGATTTCAGGAGCCCAGACAAAATGTGAGAGATTCAAGGCTCTATGTGAGGCTCTCAAATGAGAGTTCAGAAAGAATGGTTGGTGAACCTGCAAATCAGACAAACATGAGGTACAAAGCTGGGCACATCACACTCTTTCATCCTCCACAACATGCTCCATTTACTTGTAAAACTGTGGCTGTCATTACACAATCTGAGGACACCAATAAAAACTGCCCGAAATACTTCTATTTTGGAAAAATGCCAGATATAGGTGATGGGGATGGAGGCAGCAAACCACATTGCCATGTATGTACCTATGCAACAATCCTGTGTGTTCTTCACATGTACCCCAGAACTTAAATGCAATAAAATATATATATATATATATATATATATATATATATATATATATATATATAAAACAGCACTGTTTACAATAGCAAAGACTTGGAACCAACCCAAATGCCCATCGATGATAGACTAGACAGAGAAAATGTGGCACATACACCATGGAATACTATGCAGCCATATAAAATGATGAGTTCGTGTCCTTTGTAGGGACATGGATGAACCTGGAAACCGTCATTCTCAGCAAACCGACACAAGAACACAAAATCAAATACCGCATGTTCTCACTCATAGGCCGGAGTTGAACAATGAGAACACATGGACACAGGGAGGGGAGCACTACACACTGGGGTCTGTCTAGGGGAATCAGGGGAGGGACAGTGTGGGGTGGGGAGTTGGGGAGAGATAGCATGGGGAGAAATGCAAGATATAGGTGATGGGGAGGAAGGCAGCAAATCACACTGCCATGTGTATACCTATGCAACAATCTTGCATGTCCTTCACATGTACCCCAAAACCTAAAATGCAATTAAAAAAAAGACTTCTAATGTTTTTTAACTGTTATGGGATTGAGACTACTTTGAGTGAGCCCATTCTGGTCTCCCTAAGGCTACTTCTGCCTGTGCTTATTTTCCTGTGCCTTTAGTCATTTCTAATCTCACTTTTTGCCCACTAGTTATTATAGCGTCAATTCAACAAATATTTATCAAGTGATTATTATGGACCAGGTATATAAATTTTCTTGTTCATTTATTGTAATTAGTACTACATTATTATTTCCTTTTTTAGAACTAGAAGGGAAATAGAAGACCATAGAGTCTTACTTTTCAACTTATTTTCACATTAGTATAAGTACTTCTTATAGGAAAATATAGGCAAAAATCAAGAAAATCTTGAAAAGAAAATAACATTCTTTTATTCATTCTGTTATTCCTTTAAAAATGCTGCTCTGAACTTAATTGTCCCCTAAATATCTGCAATGCACAGTTGTAGGAACACAAAAGTTATGGAAACACTCACATTAAATCTTAGTAAGTGAGAGAGTCCTAATGTTAAATAAGGCCCAGAATCTGCAAATGGCTTGTCAAAGTTCTATTGCTTACACTTAATTTTATTTTCATGGCATTTCTGACTGAAGTGGTTTAGTAAATCATTTAAGCCCTTAAAGTTCATTGGGCATTTCATTTGGCTACATTTTGGAAATCTATTTATTTCATAGCTATTGCTTCTGGACTTCTCACTGAAATCTTTCCTTGGCTATTTTGTAAGATTATAGGCAAAACTGTTGTTCTTGTTTTTCACTAAGAAGTCTGGAATCATCAAAAATGCTTAGTTTTATCACTGAAATCAAACCTAGTCAGAAAGAATTTAGCAGTGCATGCTGGTTATATAGATAAAGGACAATTGTAAATTAGCATTTGACTAAGAAATGGTCTATATGTCATTGGGGTATTATGTCTGAGTAATACAAGTAAATCTACCTTGAAGCTAATTTGAATCCTCCCTCACCCCTGCCATCACTCCAGAGACAATCAGCAATGGCTCTTAGCAAAATAAAACTGCTTTGGAGGCTAAGAATAACTAGAGAATGGGATGACTGCTGAAGACTAATGATTTATATACACAGTAAAATTACCTACCTGGAGCTATTAAGATAGAAATGGAAAATGGAACATAGCTGTTATCATTACTTTATTATTATACATTTATACTTTTCAACCTGAGCATGAGTGCATAAAACCAAATCAGCTGAACAAAATGCATACCCTTTCTACCACTAAGGGTGAAGAAAATGAGCTCTTTTTTACCCAGATAAATACTTATGTATCTTACTGAAGCTCTAAACATAGAACAATTTATATCTCAACCTCTCTAACAGGGGAGGGTATATATTGTAAGTCACGTCATCAGCATTTTTAGCATCTTCCATAATCTAGTCCATCTGAAATTGTGTAGATGGATTATATAATTGGTTGCTTGGGTTTCTTCAAAAGTCTTTAAGCCTTATTAAAGGCCATCTATATATAGGTTAATGAAACTAGACTGTGAATTGATAGTTGACAATGTAAGCAAGTGGCCACAGATGCCATGAATGTGCGGAAAGAATAAAAATCTTTGGAATTAAATATGTACAACAGATGTGACTAGAATCAAGACTCATTTTTTTCATTCTCTTTTGTAGCAAGGTTGGAGATTATAAAGCTCTCCTTTCAAGTGCATTTAAGGTGGTTAGAACAGCTCTTGCATCTTCAAGAGTCATGAGAGAGGAAGGTACATGTCGCAATTACTCATAAATATCATGTCAATTAATAGATTGATTCTGAAAGATATATAACTGCTCAGTTAGAAAAAAAAAGACAAAATATTAGGGGGGCCATCATTGAATGGAAGTCGCGGAAAGTTAGCAAACAGGATACCTGGGAGTCTTAAATTGACTCCAAACTTCCTTTGTAACCTAACAACTCTGTGCCACAGGTCATCCCAGTGTAACTTCGAAAAGATAAATACATGTTCTTTTACTAATTTTCTATAATTATTTGGCAAAAATATATAGCCTATGGATGAAAAGCCTGCAAATATCTGTTATTGTGGGATTTTAAACTTTTTTGTTTTTCTACTCTTACACATTTCTGATAGAAATAGGGTTTCATAAAAGGAAAAACTAGTCAATTACATTACTGCTTCCAGTTCAGTGTCAAGAGAAATCCACAGCTGATGATATTTAGACAGTAACTTTTATTTTCTAATTAGTGAAGTGAATGTCAAATATTGTATATTTTGAAGGAAAGTTGCTTTATCTCTTTTAATAAGTTGGTATCTTATATGAATAAAGTTACTTTATTTTGTCCTATTTTGTTTTACCTTTTTATTTTTCTTTTTGCTTGGAGTAAATGGAATATACACTTTATTCTGAGAAGAAAATGTATTTACTTAGACTTACATTTTAAATTTGTCTAGCAATCCCCCAATTTTATCAAAGAACCACTAGGGGATGTTAAAATAACATAACATTTCTAAATTCAGAAGACTCTTGAAAGAAAATGTGGGCTTTGGAAATTATTGCTATGAAATATATATAAACTCAGATATCAATCTTTTCTATATTTTTATGGTAAAGACTTATATGAGCATGCACACACAGATGATTTCAATTTCCAAGTTTTTTTAAGTTTAAAATTGGACATAAGTTTATCTTTGTTTATCTGCTCTGTAAGTCTACTTCACTAGGATATTATTTTGACATTTACAACTCCAATGCACAAAATAACCATAAGTATATACATCTGTTTTCCAAGAAGATAAATAAAATTTTACACTAAGTTTTCAGATGGCGGCTGAATTGACCTATAACAACATGGCCTTTGGAATCAGATTCTACTCTTCTATTTAAAATCAAGTTATGAATGGGACTTTATCAGATCCCACTCTCTTTATACCCACTAGGACCTGCCACTCTGGCATTCTTTTGGTTTCTTGGGCATTTGCATTTATTTATCTCTCTGGAGCCCCTTTCCCCCAGATTTTCACATGATTTACTCCTTCACCATTCATACAAATGTCCTAACCTCAGATTCCCCTTTCCTGATTATAACATGTAATATTATCCTACTTCTCCTCAATCACTCTGTAACATAATCCTATTTTATTTTATTCATAGAGATTATCACAATCTGAAAAATCGCTTAGTTATCTCTATAGGTACCAATAAACTGTTGCTAAATGGCTGGCTGTTGGCTATTCTGTGAATTTTTAGGTCACCTTAGAAATAAGAATAGTGAGTAAAACAGGATGCTGCCCTTATTCGTCCATCCATCTTTTTCTTGTTTTTTCCTTTCTGCTTCACGGATTTTGAAATTTGTGGGAATAGCAACTTTGACTTGTCTTATGCAGACAAGTCACATATACTCACAGGACGTGGGAACTTTCCAAAATTGAATGAATGGGTAAAGCTTAGTATAGATTAATTCTTCAAATATTGATATGCTCGTCTGTTAAATGTTTATAGTAGTAGAACTACTTCCTAAAGTTGTTGCAAAACTTCACTAATGAATAAGTAAATTTTACTGTCTATTTATTATATTAGAAACATAGTGCTGAGGCCATAGAACTGAACAGGACACAAACTTTGCCCTCAGAAGCTGTGTAGTGTAGCAAAATAATACAAATAATGTACCCAGGATAGGCAGACATTGAATCGGTAACAATATATGCTCCTTTCCTTTTCTTCCTTCAAATGTGACTCCATTAACCCATGCTATTTGTGGGGCTATAGAGAATAACATAATTAATAAGTTGGTTGATGGCTGTCATTTATTCAGAGTCACTCAAGTTTGGTATTTAGAATAGGCATAAGCAGTCTTCCTGCATGATGAAGACTTAAAATACAGTAGCCCAGAAGAAATGTGACAGGTCTCACCAAATCTGGGAGTACAGTGAATGCTAGATAGGTTTTCATATATGTGATTCCACTCCTGAGGCTATTTGATTCTTTTTTCCTCATAAATTTCTTAATAAAATGTATAACATAGACCTGGGTAAGAAATAATGTAAGCTGGGAAAAGAGCAGCATGGATGAAGGCAAAAGAAAGAATTGCTTTGAGATATATTTAGAGATAAGAGAAAGGAAACTTAGTGACTATTGCAGTATGATGAGATAAAAGAGAGGGATGAATCAAGAGCAAAACTTTTATTTCAGATTTTGGTACAAAAGTGGTTAGTAACATCATTCACTCTAAGGTGGAAATAAAGAGAAGTTCACAGTGGGAGAAATGATGAGCTCACTCACTTTGAGGAGGCTGTGTGGAGTAAAATGGAAAGGGACATAAATAATATCTTGGTTTATATGAGCAGTTAAGGAATGTCTGGTATAAGAGTAATCACTGCCTGAAAGAAGGAAGAACAGGAAATTAAGAAAGAAAGAAAGAAGAAAGAGAGGAAGAGAGAGAGAGGGAGGGAGGGAGAGAGAAGGATAGTGTTGAAAGAACTGGAAGGCAAAGAAGAGAATGATGCTTGAAAGTTAAGCAAGGAGAAAATATATTTACTATTCTCTAAACCATGTTATTTCAGTTGCACTTCAGTGCTTTCAATCTAATATCCAAATCAAGTACTTTCTTGAAAAGTGGCTTCTGAGATTCTATATCTTGATTTATTTTATTTATATGCATTCATGGGGGAGAAGGTTAAAAAGATACTTTTGTGCTTGTTCATTTGAGCTCAATTTGTAAATAACAATATCACCAACTTTGCACGATTGTCGCAAATATTACTATCATATCTGTACAAAGTACCTAGCACAGTGCCTGGCCCCTTAGACATATCAAATATTTGTTAATTTATTATAATTTTTTCTAAATGGTGCACAGTCCAGTTTTCCACCCTCACTCTTTTGAAGTGTGTTATAATATTCTAACACTGGCTTACTATATCATGGTATGTATTATAGTATATTATTACTATACCTAGTAGTTCCCTTCAGGAAAACACTACAGTAGCGTGAATTCACGCAGACATAAGCTTTTCCTGACTTAGATCCATAAACAGCTCAGATCACTTACTTAGTGCTTTTCTATATTCCCAATTCTTTATTCTATAAATTTTAATGAAATCACGTTGGAGAGTTTGGCTTCATGAAGACAAGACATTCTAAAGTAATTATTGCAAAAAATTACAAATAAAAGATACCAAAAATAATAAAAAAGTTGAACAAAATGATTATATGGTGATAAAAATGTTGTGAAAGATGAGCACATCTTGATAAATATGACATATAACAGAGGTAAAAAGGACTCTACAATGACTCCATAGTTAAAAGTGACACATTTGGACACTTGGATGGCCTGAAGGAGCTGATATTACTTCCAAATTGTTAATGTTTCTGGCTGTTATTATTTATTCAGTGGAGAAAGTGCTAAACAAGAAAAAAAGCTATTGGTACGACTGGTGAGTCAGAACTCTCCTTTTCTCCACAATCTTTGAGGAGATTTTTAAATGAGCTCAACTGTATTTACTATTATAAGCTAGAGTAGAAGGATATTGTGATGAAATATAGCCCCTCTATAAAACCATGCCCCAAGCACTTTTGCTCTTAACCAGTGTCTACAGCTACAGCCTTAAAGTAGCAGGCTTATCTATTACTTGACTACACATTTACAACATATTACCCTCATAAAGCTCAGGGAAATAAAATTCATCTCAGCTATCTAAGGTGCAAACTTCCACACTATCATTAAGACCTCTGAGTTTGCATTTAATGAGTCTTCTGATATCTTAATTGGGCAGTCCACGGGTTTATTATTAATGAAATTTAACCAGAGGGTTTCCTTTCTCAGTGGGAACACAGGACACAAGTTTTGCTTCTTCTTTTTTTTTTTTTTTTTTTATTTTAGGTTTGGAGGTACATGTGAAAATCATGCAAGGTTGTTGCATAGGTGCACACGTGGCAGTGTGATTTGCTGCCTTCCTTCCCTTCACCTATATGTGGCATTTCTCCCCATGCTATCTCTCCCCAACTCCCCACCCTCCACTGTCCCTCCCCTATTTCCCCTCAACAGAACCCAGTGTGTACTGCTCCCCTCCCTGTGTCCATGTGTTCTCATTGTTCAACACCCGCCTATGAGTGAGAACATGCGGTGTTTGATTTTGTGTTCTTGTGTCAGTTTGCTGAGAATGATGGTTTGTAGGTTCATCCATGTCCCTACAAAGGACGCGAACTCATCGTTTTTGATGGCTGCATAATATTCCATGGTGTATATGTGCCACATTTTCCCTGTCCAGTCTATCATTGATGGGCATTTGGGTTGGTTCCAGGTCTTTGCTATTGTAAACAGTGCTGCAATGAACATTCATGTGCATGTGTCCTTATAGTAGAATGATTTATAATCCTTTGGATATATACCCAGTAGTGGGATTGCTGGGTCAAATGGAATTTCTATTTCTAGGTCCTTGAGGAATTGCCACACTGTTTTCCACAATGGTTGAACTAATTTACACTCCCACCAACAGTGTAAAAGTGTTCCTATTTCTCCACATCCTCTCCAGCATCTGTTGTCTCCAGATTTTTTAATTATCGCCATTCTAACTGGCATGAGATGGTATCTCAATGTAGTTTTGATTTGCATTTCCCTAATGACCAGTGATGATGAGCATTTTTTCATATGCTTGTTGGCCTCGTGTATGTCTTCTTTTGTAAAGTACCTGTTCATATCCTTCACCTATTTTTGAATGGGCTTGCTTGTTTTTTTCTTGTAAATCTGTTTTAGCTCATTGTAAATTCTGGATATCAGCCCTTTGTCAGACGGGTAGGCTGCAAAGATTTTTTCCCATTCTGTTGGTTGCCGATTCACTCTATTGACTGTTTCTTTCGCCGTGCAGAAGCTGTGGAGTTTGATCAGGTCTCATTTGTCTATTTTGGCTTTTGTTGCCAATGCTTTTGGTGTTTTGGTCATAAAGTCCTTGCCTACGCCTATGTCCTGAATGGTTTTGCCTAGGTTTTCTTCTAGGGTTTTTATGGTGTTAGGTCTTATGTTTAAGTCTTTAAGTTTTGCTTCTTAAGGTGTTCAGGTAAATATGCATATGTATGTTCATATAACTTGCGGTTTGGCAAGTATGAGATTTTATTCCATTATCTTTACTTGTTTCTTTTTTAATTGTCATCATTACTAAATCTTGAGAAACGTTTAGCTTTTGCAAATTCCTGCCAAAGTCTGGAGCTGAATGCTATCTGGGCTTAATATGTTAATTTTATTAACTGCCAACATTAAGGAATAAGGACTGAAGTGCTGGGATTTGACACATTAGATGCTTAGTAGCAGATTTATTTATTTATTTATTTATTTATTTATTTATTTATTTAGGCATCTGACAGACTTTCCATATTTTGGTCATATACTATTGTTATTCCAAATAGCTGGGAAAATAATTAATTTCTAGGTGACTTTTAAAATATATTTTTTTTCTAGAGAAAAATAATCATTTCAAAATCAATGGGACTATGAGCGAGAAATTACTGAATATTTCAGGGAGCATTTACATTTTACCAAACGGAAGTGTTAGTAATCCATGCTGCAACATCCTTGTGTGCTAAATTTGTATTCTACCTGTTATGAGTTGTGTTGTGCTCCTCCTCAAATTTATATGTTGAAATCTCAACCCCCATTACCTCAGAATGTGATCTTTGGAAATAGGTCATTGAAGATAATAATTAGTTATGATGAGGGGTCATTAGGATGGGCTCCTATTGAGTATGACAGGTATCCTTGCAAAAAGGGGAAATTTGGGAACAGAGAATTATATACAGGGAGAATGCCATAAAAAATGGAGGGCAGAGACTTTGGTGATGATTCTACAAGCAAAGGAATGCAAAACATTGCCAGAAAAACAGCATAACTAGAAAACAGATATGAAACAGATTTTTCCCCTCTGCCCTCAGAAAGTATCAACTCTGTTGACTTTTTGATGTTGGCCTTTTAGCCTCCAAAATTTTGAGACAATACATTTCCATTGTTTAAACTACACCATTTGTGGCTTATAAACATCCCTATGGCACCCTTAGCAAACTAACACATTACCAAACCAGTACAGATTATTGAGGCATAATGATTATTTGAAGTGAGTGTTCTAATTAGCTTGTCATTAATTTTGCCTATTGAGTTATCCTGCCTTACCAGTTTTTAAATTTGGGAATACCACCACTGTCATTTCTCTCTTAGCAGCTATCCTTATGCAAGAAACAAGACTGTAATTGAGCCCAGATACTGGGCTTCAATTTGTGAAGATTTGTAAAGATATTAGCATAAAGGATCTTTAAGCTGTCATAGAATTCTGGAGTTCTGAAATTTATAATGCTAGAAACGGCAACAGTCAATAAAACCTAAAACTCAAAGAAGTTGAGCTTGATGAATGACATGTGTCCAGGAAGTATCAGAAGATGAATTTAATTTAAATCTTATCATTCCAGTGGGTTTTTCAATTTGCCACTGTGCTCCTAATATGATGGTCTGATACACAAACATTGACCAATTATATTATCACTATACAATTGTCATAATATAATTGGTATAATTAAACATGGGTATAAATTAAAGCCTGGCCAAGTGGGTTCATTATATTGATTGTCAAGAAAGTGATTGTTAACATACTTTTTATGTTAAAAGATAGAGGTTTCCAAATATATTGCAATTGTAGGCTCCGTTATAAATGTTGCTGTGTAATAGATGCCCTTGAAGGAAAAGAGTTGCTCAAGCAAAGCCAGCTGAAAATCAGCAAACTGTACTTAAGGATTACATCTATGGCTGTAAATAGATTTTTAGAGTTCACATTTATTTCTGTGTTTTTACAGCAATCAATAAGAAGCCATCTATAGCATTTAGGTGTTCCCATGCTGATTGTTGCCACAGCTACTGAATCACTGCTAGGAAATTCACTGTGTTAACAAGTTATATTGGCTAGCTAAACACATCACTTGAACAAAGTAGAAAACAACAGTAGAGGGTCAATGTAAACTAAAATTATATATGTCCACTTATCTGGGGAATATGTGCGAGCTTAAGGAAGTTGCCTAAATTTTCTCTTAACAATTGAAACTGTCCATGGTACTAATACTAAATATTATGTCACAAATATACATGAATAGTAATTCCAAATTTGGTCATTGTCATATTGCAGAAACTAAAACTGAAATATTGCAAAGATTACATTGAAATTTTGATTTTGCAGTTTTTGTGTATTTGAGTGTCTAGTGATGGTCCAATCATCTTTCCACACACCACTCTCAGTAAATGAAACCCTATAACAATTAATCGGTCCATTCTCTAAGTATCAAAGATTTGTCATTATTGGGACAAATTATATTTCATATATGACCTCTCCAAATTAAATGTGAGAATTTTGGACAAATATGACTCAGAAATTACAATTTTCTTGTCACTAGAATTTTAGAAAGTATTCTCTAAGATGGGTAGAATCTAAACTACAAAGGAATTTATATTTCAAACCGATAGCTTGGATCCATGTATAAGCAGTCGTATCTTGATTTTTTTTTTTCCCATTAGGGGCTATTGATTAAACCTAAGTGACAGAAAAGCTGTCATTGGATTGACATTTAGTTTGGAATGTATTTAAAGGGTGCTTCCAGGGATGAAAGTTATAGTATGATTAATCTGGAAAAAGCAAAGAATAATTGTGACGCACTTTGAAAGTCTTAACAAGGACAACACAAATGGTAGAGATAAATTAGATAATTGATTTAAAAAATTATCAAGAAAAATCAAAGTGACTAAGAAAAAGTAAAACCTATATCTAAATTTTATATAAATTAAATTAGATAAAAATCTAATAGTTTGGATGTTTGCATGTTTGTTTAAAATTTATCTGGAAAACTCCTAAAGCATTATGGTAAAAACATTAATATATTTAGAGATTTTAAAAATGAATTGGAAGATTTAAAGGAGACCTTTGTTTTTATGTTTATTACCAGTATATTACTTATTTGGAGTATAAGGTTTTATTGCCTGTGGAGAATTACAAAGTGGGGCAATCTAATTGCATTTTTAAAGGCATATAGCAATCAGGTAGATGTAACAAATTCATGTGTTTATTCAAACACATAGAGATTCATGGGAGTTGTAAAAAGTAAAATAATTAAATTATTAGAAAAAAACACTATGATTTAAGTAACAATTTTATTTTTTCTAGAAACATTCTCACCTTTGTTTTTCATTTTTGGTTTTATAAAATAGAGGTAATATGTGTAATTTAAGTACAAAATCTACTTCTAAATTCTAAAATCAAGAAAAAAATAGATCATTGAATGTATATAAAAAACAAAGGAAGGTCATTAAAATATCTCTACGAATGATTATATGTTCTTCCATTAATTGCAGTATTTACGAACATATATTTATTTGAATTAGCTACTTAAAATATGAATAAAAATCCATCACTACTTAATATGCGGTCATATTAAATTATTAAGTGGCTTCCTAGTGTGATTTATTTTGTAAAAATCTTAACTTCCTCACATTATTTTGGGTACCTTTGTACAGAGATTTTTTTTTTAATTTGTTTTTTTTCTTTCTTTGTACAGAGATTAAGAAACACTTGACAAAAGAAAGGTAGCCACAGAAAAATGGAGAATTATAAATGCATTTTTGTGTAAATTATGTATTCCTTGGTAATTTTTAGGAGGCTATATGAGCTGAATTTCAATGCATTTTTTTAAGATTGGTTATCAGGTACTTTATTCCAAATTCATTATGAGTTTTGAATGTCTTTCAAGAGACCACAGAAAGTATTTCATTAGCATTATTAATGGATCTTAAAGCAATGTTTATTATTAATTTTATAAGATTTATATCTTGGTTTATTTTACTGTCTCAGAAAAAAAAATAGATAAAGAAGAAGAAGGTGCAATAACGCTGTAAGGAACCTGGATCCAGTGGAATAAAAAATAAACAAGCCAGGCCAGCATCTGAAATATGTTAATGTTGGAAACGTCTGAATTGTCTCCTGAATCAGTGTTTTTAATCAAATCCTGCAGTGAAAAATTCATTTTTGTGTCATTTGCAAAATTATGTTATAAATTATTATTATTAAAACTATTTTATAACCTTTCAATATGGCATGCAAACTTAGAGGTCACCACTCTATCCTAACAAATAAAAGGATGAACAAATTGGAAAAAAAAAAACTCTTCTTAGATTAGTCAGAGAATTGAGATCACAGGGCAAATTGCTGACCATAAAACTCAGGAGACAAACAGGTGGATACAGAGAATCACAATTTACCACTGCAAAAGCTTATGGGCAGAAACCATCACAAGATCCAGTATTGGGATAGCAAAACGTAACCTGTAATTTATGAATTGCTGGAGGCTCAGTGTGGATGAGTCTGAGTTTAAAACCAACGGGACGAGTCACTGGGGGACTTCCTACACTTTTGTGAGTTTTACCTCTGGGGACTAGATCTAGTTTCACAGAGAGTATTTGAGAAAAAAATATTCCCTAATACTTCTGGAAGGAAGAGAAAAAGGAACAATTTGAGTGACCTGCTAGGATGTGATGGGATCATAGAGGGAGAGGTTTCCCCATGCTGTTCTTGCTATAGTGAGTGTGTTCTCATGAGAGCTGATGGTTTTAAAATGTGGCAGTCCCTCACTCTCTCTCTCTCTCTCTTGCTGCTGTGTAAGACATGCCTTGCTCCCTCTTCCACCATTATTGTAAGTTTCCTGAGGCCTCCCAAGCCATGAGGAACAGTGAGTCAATTAAACCTCTTTCTGTCATAAATTATCTAGTCTCAAGTTGTTCTTTATAGCAGTGTGAAAATGGACTACTACAGAAAATTGGTACTGGGATAGCGGGGCACTACTATAAAGATAACCTGAAAATGTGAAAGCAACTTTGGAACTAGTTACAGGTAGACATTAGAACAGCTTGGAGGGCTCGGGAGAAGACAGGAAGATGTGGGAAAGTTTGGAACTTCCTAGAGACTTGGTGAATAATTTTGACGAAAATGCCAATAGTAATATGGATACTAAAGTCCAGGCGAAGTCTTAGATGGAGATAAGGAACTTTTTTGGAACTGGGGTAAAAGTCACTCCTGCTATGCTTCAGAAAAGAGACTGGCAGCATATTGCCATTGTCCTAGGGATCCATGGAACTTTGAACTTGAGAGAGAATATTTAGGTTATTTGGCAGAAGAAGCATACAGTCTTATACTTTCACAAAGAGATGATCTGAAATTGAAACTGATGTTTAAAAGGGAACCAGTGCATAAAAGTTTGGAAAATTTGCAGCCTGACCAGGTGATAGAATGATGCAGAAATTTGCATAAGTCACAAAGAGCTGAATGTTAATTGCCAAGACAACCGAGCAAAAGTCTCCAGGGCATTTCAGAGATCTTCAAGGCAGCCTCTCTCATCACAGATGGGAGGCACAGAAAGAAAAAACGGTTTCATGGGCTGGGCCCAGGGCCCTTCTGCTCTGTGCAGCCTTGGGATACGGCACCCTGCATTTCAGGCCCTCCAGCTCCAGCTATGGCTAAAAGGGGCCAAGGTAAAGCTTAGGCTGTTGCTTCAGAGGGTGAAAGCCCCAGGCCTTGACAGCTTCCACATAATGTTGGGCCTTTGTGTGCACAGAAGACAAGAGTTGAGCTTTCGGAACCTCTGCCTAGATTTCAGAGCGTGTATGGAAATGCATGGATGACCAGGTGTAAGTCTGCTACAGGGTCAGATCCCTCATGGAGTACCTCTACCGGAGAATGCAGAGGGGAAATGTGGGATTGGAGTCCCCACACAGAGTCTCAACTGGGGCAATGCCTAGTGGATTGCGAGAAAAGGGCTGCTGTTCTCCAGACCCTGGAATGGGAGATCCACGGATGACTTACACTGTACACTTGGAAAAGCCACAGGCACTGAACGCCAGCTCAGGAAAGCAGCCATAGGGACTGTACCCTGCAGAGCTGCCCAAGGCATTGGGAGCCCACCTCTTATATCAGCGTGACCTGGATGAAAGACATGGAGTCAATGGAGATTATTTCAGAGCTTTAAGTTTTAATGAATGTCCTGCTGGGTTTTGGACTTGCATGGAGCTTGTGGCCCCTTTGTTTTGGTCAATTTCTCTCATTTAAAATGAGAACATTTACCTAATGCCTTTACCCACATTGTATCTTGGAAGTAACTAACTTGTTTTTGATTTTGCAGGCTAATTAGGAGAAGGGGACTTGCCTTGTCTCTGATGAGACTTTGGAATTGGACTTTTGAGTTAATGCTGGAAGGAGTTAAGACTTTGGGGAACTGTTACAAAGGCATGACTGGTTTTGAAATGTGAAAAGGACATGAGATTTGGGAGGGGTCAGAGGCAAAATGATATGTTTTGGCTCTGCATCCCCACACCCAAATCTCATCTCAAATTGCAAGCGCCACAAGTCAAGGGAAGTCTTTCCCTGGATCATGGGCGTGGTTTTTCCATGCTGTTCTTGTGATAGTGAGTTCTCATGAAAGATGATGGTTTTAAAGTGTGATACTTGGTCACTCCTGCTGCCATATCAGATGTGCCTTGCTTCCCCTTTTACCATGATTGTACGTTTTCTGGGGTCTCCTCAGCCATGCAAAACTGTGAGTCAATTTAACCTCTTTTATTTATAAATTATCCAGTCTTAGGTTGTTCTTCATAGTAGTGTGAAAATGGACTAGTACACCTCAAAAATGCAATGTGTAACAAATGACAGGAGATTCTGCTGTACTAACCTCCTAGCTATTAAAGGTGGGTTGTCAATCATTTGCTTCTTGAGCAATTTTGCTAGAAGCTCAGCTTTTTGACCATGAAGTCATTTACTTCACCTATTTCTCTATTTACAGTTTCATAAATCTAAGAGAAATTGCTGACACTGTCCACAGGGATAATAAAACAGTTCTTGAGTAATTATTATTGTTATTATTATCACTGTAACTAGCTTCTGGTTTTTATTTATTATGGCTATTATTATGAATTTCAGATAAGCCATTTTTTTCTCTTTGTTAAACGTAGGCACTCTTACCTGGTGGAGAGAAAACTACACTGGGAATAAAGAAATAGAAATCCATTCTAACTTTTTTCTTTTTTTTTGTGGCATTGCTTTGCCTTATAATTATGTTAGACATTTACTGTGAAAGTTCATCCTGTATCTAAAATTTCAATATAAATGTAGCACAAATTATAGAACCTCATGATATAAAATAAATATCAGACATATTAATTGATCTTTCAAATGCTATAAGATTCTCTAATCCTATTTAAAAGTGGCTGATTTAGAAATATAAACATTTGTTTTAAAGCCCAGACTGTTATTTGATCTGATTCTGAATCTTGTTCTTTTTTGTGCTTAAAAATACAGTTTGATTTGGTTTTGGTTTTCAAAGGAGAACAGTAAATTGAAGGTGACATTGTCTGGGGCACTTTCCTCTTGCTAAAGAGAGAGTATATGGACAAAGAGGGCACGGAAGACTTACACAACAGCAGTAGTTTCTATCTGGTTTAATATCCCCTGCATTCACAGAGAAATGAGTTGTGCTTTTAGTGCATTAGAAGACACATCCCCACAGGCATGGATAAAAATGCAAAAGATCTTTCCACTTTCACTTGTATTTGGAATTGTTTGGCATCAGAATGCTGAGACAAGTGAGAAAGATATTAAGTTTGGAATGTGGTCCCTATCTGCCCTTGAATTTCACATTCACTACTCTTTTTTAAAAGCTCCCATAAGAGACTATTTCCATATTATTCCTCTTTATGCTAAACTTGAATAGTCAAATATGACTATTTGAAGTGTGATCTTCAAACATAAGAAACCAACCTGGAATTCAAACACAATCGTATAATAATCTTTGGGCAGAATAGAATGCAGCAAACTTTCAATGAATTGAAACACCTGCTTTACAGATACCCCATGGAGGACAAGACACACACATGTGAGCAATTCAACAAATTTAACAAGACCCAATGAGCCTTGAAACTGTAATTTAATTCTTAATTTCTGTGAAGTAAATTTAGTAATGACTGATAAGGATCATCATCATCCACACTCAGGGAGTCATTAACAGGAAAGTAGGAACACCTGTCCTTTTATGTAAGGCACTCAGTTCACTTTATCTAAGATTTGGAGCTGCTGTCCCTTATATGGGAGCAACAAAAGAAGATTCCAGGGTTAAAGTTATCCTGAAAATAAAAGTCCATACTACGACACATGATGATCGTTAAAATCAAATTTCCTAGCTACAATGCGAAGATTAACAAATGCTCATAACCTGTTGTATTGCCAGGGATGAACAGGCCTAGAATGATCTATATACCCTTGGGCGATAGTTGCTTGCATAATGATAGTTACAATGAAGAATAGATTTGCTTTGCACAGTTGAGTTCCAGCATAAAATTATGTTCTTGTATTGGGTTTGCCTTGCTACCATCACAGTGAAATCTCTGAACTTTCTTTCTCTAAAATTAATGTTTAACAGTAAGATTTTGTTGTTTGGTTAGACAAAGATACCATATTCAGAGTTCTTTAAGACCATCACCGTACATTGAAGACTGATAAAACTATTCTAATATTGACATTTAATACTTATTAGTGAAGTGCAAGGGAAATATTATAATACTCATTTTCCTTGTCATTTACTTAACATGATTTCTCATTTCCATGTAAATGCTTAATAAAAGTTCTAACCAATAAAAAATATTTGTGTGTCCTATTCTCTGCAATATTCTTTCGTATGTACATTCAAGTAAATTAAGTATCAAGAGCAATTTTGAAAAACAAATTGTGTTAAAAAGTCCAAGAGGCAGTGTAAATTATTTGAATCGATGAAAGACCGATATTGAGCCTTGCTTCTGCCACAACTCATTCTACTTGTTTAGTGACTCCACTGGCAGAAATAAGTTAAAATCCCTTCTGATTATTAATTTATGTGTGACTCAGTTTCCTCAATTATAAAGATTGTGTTTATTCAAACCAATGTTTCATTGGATAGAACAACAAAATACACATCCAAAATTATTTTATAAATGGTCGGAATTGTGTGTTTGTTATCATTATTTCAATATTCGGTATTTTATTTATTAGAAAAATGTAATATCTAGTATTTATTATGGTGCAAGAAGAAGTATGAATAAAAGGGGAGAAGGGATTGCTGTCAAAAGAGTTGTGCTCCAGATATTTTGAATGCTATTCAGGGAAAGCAAAAATGGTTTTCTTTGTTATTGTGGAATATACAATAGTAAGCATATTTAAAATGTCAATAATAGTGTTAATACTTATTATTTTATTTAGGGTACAACCCAATGAACATTTACAAATAGTGAATAAATAAATAAGAAGTTACTTGATTATGATAGGATTATAGGGCTACAGAATTATAGAGGTAGAGCACCAAAGCCATGAAAGTCAGAAAAGAGAATAAGATGGTCAGAAAGTGGGAAGAGGAAAGCAATAACTATTATTGGGTGAATCTAATGATTCTGAAGAGATGATGAGCTATAAATTCTACTGGCCTTCATAGCATGGTTTCTATCTAAAGAGTTTGAAACTAATGCATAATAGGAATCACCTGGGATTCTAGCTAATGTGCAGATTTCCAGGGTGAATCATTCAAGACTGTTCAATTAGTAAAGTCCTGGAATTAACAAATTGGGCCATGGGGGTTATATAATTAAAGACCACACTGGGCCAGGTGCGGTGGCTCATGCCTGTAATCCCAGCACTTTGGGAGGCCGAGGTAGGTAGATCATGAGGTCAAGAGATCAAGACCGTCCTGGTCAACAAGGTGAAACCCTGTCTCTACTAAAAATATAAAAATTAGCTGGGCATGGTGGCACGTGCCTGTAATCCCAGCTACTCGGGAGGCTGAGGCAGGAGAATTGCCTGAACCCAGGAGGTGGAGGTTGTGGTGGGCCGAGATCGCACCATTGCACTCCAGCCTGGGTAACAAGAGCGAAACTCCATCTCAAGAAAAAAAGACCACACTGAAAAATATTGAATGAAACTTACCTGACCTACAAAAATGAAAATCAATAAAACTGTTCTTATAACTTATTCAGTTAAAATATTTATTTTAGAAGTAGGAAAACAATATTGTCTCTGGGAACTGAATAGCTACGTCTAGTATTTGTTTTTGTGTGTTTCTTTTGGTGACCAGAAATTGTTAGGTGAAGTTTAATTTACTAAATGTTTTCTATGTATGTCTAAAGAAAATTTTGCCTACCCCAAACCATGAAAATATGCTCCTAGTATTTTTTTCTAGAGGTATTATAATTGGTTTTATGCTTTGGTTGATGACTTACCTGTAATTAATAGTTGTAGATGGTGTGAGGTAGGCATCGAAGTTGTTTTCTTTCCCTTATTATGAACATCTGTTGAAAGTTTTTTTTTTTTTTTTTTGGATTCTATTGTTGCCTTAAAAAAATTATATGACAATGTAAGTTTGGGTTTATTTCCAGGTTTTCCATTCCATTCTATTGTTATATTAGAACATTTTTATGCAAATACCAGACTCTTTTGATTGCTGTAGCTTTATAGTAAATTTTGAAATTAAGTACTGCAAGTCTTCTATTTTCCTTTAAAAAGTTCCTTTGGCTATTGTATTTCCTTTGCTTTTCCATATACATCTTAATTTAGATGGTTGTCCCTGCTAGAATTTCCTTCCAGACTGTATAAAATCTATACATCCAATTAAGGCAGATCAATGTTTTGATATTAAGTTTTGCAATTAGTGAATGCAGTATTTAGGTTTTCTTTCATTTCCTTCATCAGCATTTGTGATTTCAGCATACTAATCTTGCATACATTTTCTAAAGTGTATTCCTACATATTTCATATCTTCCTGGCATCCAGATGCAGCAAATACCCCAAATAGAAATGTTCTGCCTACTCTGTGATCTCGTTCCTTCATGTCTTCAGTTCTCTCATGCCTTATTTATTTATTAATTTATTTTTATTTTTTAGTTTATTTTGGAAGCATTAGTCTGCCACAATTTTTTTCGTTTTAGTTAGCAGCATACATTCCTTTTTCTGCTTTTAATTAGCAGTACTATCCTCTCCCTTTCATTCATTAATCTACTTACTTTATGATATACATATAATCTTAAACATTATTTACCATAAGCTGGAAGTTTCCTTTTGTATTTTTAGGATGCATGCTCTTCAGTTATGATAAAAAGATCATCTCCTCCCTCAAAGTATTGGCTCAGACAAATTTATTTTTCTCCCATCGAGCAATGTAGACATATGATCCTATCTAATGTGACTATTTTCTATTTTATAGTTAAATTAACACATTCTGGTTCACTACATCATGTCATTGCTTCTTCTGCTAGAATATTGTTCTAGTCTTTATGATTGTAAGGGTATTTGGAATCATAGGTTTCAAAGTCTACATTCTGCTAGCATAGTTTTGGAAACTGGTGCTGCTTTAGGGATAGAGCCATCCAAAGCTTTTTGCAGAAAAGGTTTGTGATTTATTTTGCAATAAAATTCTCTAGAAATGTAGGTTTTTGTTTTTGCTTCTCTCTCTCTCTTTCTTTCAAATATCTTCTGAAACTATCCACAGCCAGACTTCTCATCTTTTTTTTTTTTTTTTTTTTTGGAAGAAAGAAAGAAAAAAAAGAATGAAGAAGAGGAGGAAAAAGGAAGAGAAAGAGAGAGAGAGAATGGGAGTATTGCTTTCTTGCCCAGGCTAGAATGCAGTTTAGTAATGGGTATTGAAAACCTCTTTTATACCAATAATTATACTTAATAATGTAGACTGGAAGGAATAAGGGAAGAAAATAACAACAAGCAGCCAAACAATATTTCACTTAAACCTATGAAATGCTATGCGATTACTGAGGAGTGATTTACTTCCAATTATGTAGTCCCTTTTGGAATAGGTGTGAGGTGGTAATGTATGTTTTGTGTATTTGAAGTGGAGAGTTCTATAAATGTTTATTAACTTTACTTGTTCTGGGTCTGAGTTCAAGTCCTGATGTCCTTGTTAATTTTCTGTCTCGTTGATCTATAGAATCATTAGCTCTTCTTGTTACATTGATCCTTTTGCCATTATGTAATGTCCTTCTTTGACTCTTTTGATCTTTGTTGCTTTAAAGTCTACTTTATCAGAGGCAAGAATTGCATCTCCTGCTTTTTGTTTATTTGTTTATTTTTACTCTCTGTTTGGTGGGTAAATCTTCCTCCTTCTCTTTGTTTTGAGTCTTTGTGTATCGTTACATGTGTGATGGGTCTGGATGCAGCATACCGATGGGTTTTGGCTTTTTATCCAATTAGAATATATAAAAGTTTAATACTGCCATTTGATGCTAGCTGGCTGTTTTGCCCATTAGTTGGTATAAATTTTTCATTGTGTTAACGCTCTTTGCTTTTTGATATATTTTTGGAAAGGCTGATATTGGTTGTTCCTTTATATGTATAGTGCTTCTTTCAGAAGCTCTTGTAAAGCAGGCCTGGTGGTGGTGAAGTCTCTAAGTACTTGTTTGTTGGCAAAAGATTTAATTTTTCCTTCGCTTATAAAGCTTAGTTTGGCTGGATGTGAAATTCTCGGTTGAAAGTTCTTTTCTTTAAGGATGTTACATATTGGTCCCCACTCTTTTCTGGCTTGTAGGGTTTCTGCTGAGAGATCTGCTGTAAGTCTGATAGGTTTCCCTTTATGGGTAACCTGACCTTTCTCTCTGGCTGCCCTTAGTATTTTCTCCTTCATTTCAACCCTAATAAATCTGGCAATTATGTGCCTTGGGGTTGGTCTTCTTGAAGAATATCTTTGTGGTGTTCTCTGTATTACCTGGAGTTGAATATTACCCTGCCTTGCTAGGTTGGGAAAGTTTTCCTGAATGATATCCTGAAGAGTATTTTCCAACTTGGATTCATTCTCTTCGTCACATTCAGGTACACCTATCAAACGTAAATTAGGTCTTTTCACATAGTCCCATATTTCCTGGAGACTTTGCTCATTCCTTTTTATCCTTTTTTCTCCAATCTTGTCTTCTCGTTTCATTTCACTGAGCTGGTCCTTGACTTCTGATATCCTTTCTTCTGCTTGATCAATTCGACTGTTTAAACTTGTGTATGCTTCACGAAGTTCTCGTGTTGTGTTTTTCAGCTCCATCAATTCACTTATATTCCTCTCTAAATTGTCCATTCTTGTTAACATTTCGTCAAACCTTTTTTTCAAGGTTTTAGTTTTTTTGCATTGGGTTAGAACAAGTTCTTTTAATTCACAGAAGTTTCTTATCACCCACCTTTTGAAACCTGCTTCTGTTATTGGGACACACTGGTTCTCCATTAAGCCTTGTTCCGTTACTGATGAGGAATTGCGATCCCCTGTAGAGGGAGAGGCATTCTGATTTTGAGTATTCTCTGCCTTTTTAGTCTGGTTTCTTCCCTTCATTATATATTTATCCCTCTGTCATCTTTGTAATTACTGACTTTCTAACTAGGTCTCTGAGCGGACGTCCAACTTGTTGATTCCCAGCACTGAAATCTGAGCAATCCACTGCACTGGCCAAAACAGCGGTGTTAAGATTGATGGTGCTTTTCTACCCAGGAATCTCCGGACTCTGCACCAAGAACTGCCGTGCTAAGGCGCCAGCAAAACCGCCACGCCAGCCACAAGAGTCACCCTGGTGACCAGTGGGGCTCCTCCGCTGGGAATTTCTTGGTCCGTGAGCAACAAATATTCGTCTGAAAGTGTGGCGTCCTCTCGTTCTCTGTGCTTTCACTGGGAGCTACGAGCCCGAGCTGCTAGTGATCAGCCATCTTGGATCCCTCCCAGACTTCTCATCTTGTCAGTTTTTCGGCTTGGAGAATATTGTGCTTACTGGTCTCTATGCCAGACACATGTCTTCCCCAACTTGTGGCTAAATGAAAACTTCTCTGAACTGGACTGTTTCTCCTTCCATATTTGTCTACAAATTATGTAATTTTTTTCTGATTTCATCTTACCTTGTAGAGTTTTACTAAAAGCAATAATAACATTCCATTTTTGAAACTTTTGCAAATAAATTCCTCTATAACAGAGGTCCCCAACCCTGGGGCCAGTGGCCAGATACTGGTTCAGGGCCTATTGGGATCTGAACCACACAGCAGGAGGTGAGCAGCAGGCAAGAGATCATTACCTGAGCTCTACCTCCTATGATCAGTGGCAGCGTTAGATGCTCAAAGGAGCCTGAACATTAACATGAACTGTGCATGTGAGGGATCTAGACTGCTCACTCCTTATGAGAATCTAATGCCTGATCTGAAGAACAGTTTCATCCCAAAACCATCTGCCTCCCTGCATTCCCAGTCCATGGAAAAATAGTTTTCCACAAAACCAGTCCCTGCTGCCAAAGAGGTTGACAAAGGCTGCTTTAAAATATGTGAAAAGCTCGGTGGTAGCATAGTCTACCTTTTGTGTTAATAAAGACAATAGGATTATGAAGAGCATCATCAGTACCACTTTGACAGTATCTGTTTCTTCACCAACTGCCCATTCTCTGAGACAATGCCACACATTTCAGATTTATGCTACTCTAGCACTCCACCTCCAGGTAAAAATTTCTGTAGCAATAAATTTTAACATAGTATTTGTACATGTACATCTATTCTCATACAACCATGTAATTACATTAAAAATAAAATAAGGTCAATAATTTAAACAGAATCTATAGTAGGGAAGAGACTTAGAACAATCCTCTTGTTAGATTACCAATGCCAAGTATAAATAACAAAAAATATTTTGCATCCATGAATAGATTTCAGATGTCAGGAGAAATAACTATAGGAAATGTAATATATTTCCACCTACAGGTGAAACTATTTTTTTGTTTTATTTAACCATTCTGAATGTTGAATCATTTATAAGTTAATGCTATGTTAGTTAAAAGAGTTCATTTATTGGCACTGTTAAGTCTTAAAACTCAATAGTGAGAACATTGTAAGAAATTTGCAATGAAAACAATGATATGTTAAATTTGATTACTGATTATTCTGCTCTGATAGGCACTAGGTTTGGTCTCTTGATAAATGTCCATGATTGCATGTATCTTTCTTCAAGACATGATGTGAGATTTAATTATTCCAGCAAGTATAATTTTTTTAATAATGTGCAACTTTATTCAAATTATTAAGCTGATCACCAACTGGTTTATAACACATCAGTTTCCAGCCTAATGAACCATATATCCTTGTCAATTTTAGTAATGCTTTGACAGTTTTTGCCTCAGTGCCTTTGAATTACAAGTGTGTACATGCATTGCTTACTGCTAGCATATGTCTCCCCCTAAGGATATGGTAGGTCATGATTTCTGATTTTGAATTGTTTAAGCAATAACATTTGATTATTCTATCAGAAGAAAAAGAAAAAAATGTAGTTTCATGATCTCCATTAACATCTTAGTCCATTATAAAAATCAAATATAAATAAGTTATTTAAATATTTATATATGTGGCAAAAATATGCACATTTGAAAACATAGTATTTATTGCATCCACGATAGTCCACAAAGTCATTTGGCAGTTGTAAAATCTAAAAAGCTCTGAAAAGCAAAATTTAAAAATAATCTATTTGGTAGCAAAAATCATTCTGAATTAGGATAAGGCTATTCATTGACTTTATTTACTACACCCAATGTATATATTATTACATTTTTGGTAAATAATATTAATGTGCTTGATCATGGGGTGCTGTTGACAGCCTGTGCCATGGGTGGGGAGGCCTCATGAAACGTACAATCATGATGGAAGGTGAAGGGGAAGGAAGCACATCTTACATGACCAAAGAAAGAGAAATATATATTAAATAAAATTTAATATATACACTAAAATAATCTATGTATTTACATAGTACATATATGTTTATGAATATATAACACAACATTTCTGATGTATATATATGTATATTTTTAAATAAATGAATATGAATTATAAAATATATTGGATCCCCAAAGTTTTAGATAAGAGATTGTGAATGTGCAAAATAGAAAGAAACATAAAATATTATCATTGTGGTTCAAAAGGTAGATGTTGGCAGATTCTTGTACTTTGATTTAATACATTTCTGGATTACTTAAAGGTAATTGTAAATGAATTATTTCATTTTATTTATATGAATACAGAGGATAAATAAAATCTTTTCTTAAAGCCATCCACTTAAAAAAATAACCTTAACTTATAAATAATTATTAGCTTGTATTTCCACTTATAGCCCACATTTTCCATCAAATTCCCTCCTATACTTCTAATAAGTGTATAGTTTGACCATCATTTCTCCTAGTCTTGTAACTAAACTATGTCTATTAATAGTATGCTGACATTCAGGCATGAAAGCTCAGTCAGATTGGACACCAGTTTCTTGCTTGCTACATGTATTATCTGTTCTCACATAGGCTATACAGGAAGCATGGCAGGGAAGGCCTCAGGAAACTTACAATCATGGTGGAAGGTGAAGGGGAAGCAAGCACATCTTACATGACCAAAGAAAGACAAAGAGAGTAAAAAGGGAGGTTGTCATACACTTTAAAACAATGAGATTTCAGGAGAATGCACTCACTATTTAGACTCCTTCTCCAACACTGGGGATTATAAGTAGACATGGGATTTGAGTGGGGACACAAATCCAAACCATGTCATTCCACTCCTGACCCCTCCAAAATCTCATGTCCTTCTCACATTGCAAAATAAAACCCTCCTTTTCTTGGGAGAAAAGTCTCCCAAGTCTAAATTCATTTCAGCATTAACTCAAAGTCCATAGTCCAAAGTCTCATCTGAGTCAAGCAAGTCCCTTCCATCTATGAGCCTCTAAAATCAAAAGAAAGTTAGTTACTTCCAAGATACAATAGGGATACAGGCATTAGATAAATAACACCTATTCCAAGAGGGAGAAATCAGCTGACACAAAGGGGCTATAGGTTCCACAGAAGTCTGAAACCCAGCAGGGCAATCACTAAATCTCAAAGTTTCAAAATAATCTTCTTTCACTCCATGTCTTACATCCAGGCAGCATGATATAAGGGGTGAGCTCCAAAGGCCCTGGGAAGCTCTGCTCATGTGGCTTTGCAGGGTACAGCCCCTGTGGCTGCCTTCACAGACTGGCATTGACTGCTCGTTGCTGTTCTAAGTGCACAATGCAAGTTGTCAGTGGATCTACCATTCTGGGGTCTAAAGGATGATGGCCCTTTTCTCACAGCTCCAGTAGGCAGCACACCAAGGGTAAGTTTGTGTGGGGGCTCCAAACCCACATTTCCATCCACACTGCTCTAGTAGAGATTCTGCATCAAAGCTGTGCCCATGCAGCAGACTTTTGCCTGGTCATTCATAGATCTTCTGAAATCTAGGTGGAGCTCCCAAGCCTCAACTCTTTCCCCTCTGCACACCTGCAGACTTAACACCACATGGAACCTGCCAAAGCTTACAGCTTGCACCCTCTGGAGCAAAGCATTGAGATGTATCTGGAGCAGAGAATCTGAGATGTATTTGGGGCTCTTTTAGCTATGGCTGGAGCTGGAGTGGCTGAAATTCAGTGTCCCAAGGTTGCACAGAGAAGTGTGGACCTGTATCCAGCCCAGGAAACCATTCTTCCCTCCTAGTCCTCTAGGTCTATGATGGGAGGGGCTGCCGCAAAGGTCTTTGAAATGCCTTGGAGGCATTTTCCCCATTGTCCTGGCTACTAAGATTTTGCTCCTGTTTAGTTATACCAATTTCTGCAGCCAGCTTACATTCCTCTCCAGAAAATGGGTTTGTTTTCTACCACATGGTCACACTGCAAATTTTCTAAACTTCTATTTTCTGCTTACCTTTTAAATACAAGTTCCAGTTTCAGATAATATCTTTGCTCACACATATAAATATGTGCTGTGTTAGAAGCAGCCAGGTGGATTCTTGAATGCTTTGCTGCTTCAACATTTCTTCTTCCAGATATCATAAATCATCATTCTCAAGTGTGAAGTTCCACACATTCGTAGAGCAGGGACACGACGCCACCAGTCTCATTGATAAAGCATAGCAAGAGTGCCCTTTACTCCAGTTCCCAGTGAGCTCCTCAACTCCATCTGAGACCACATCAGCCTGGACTTCATTGTCCATACCACTATCAGCATTCTGGTCACAATTTAACAAGTCTCTAGTAAGTTTATAAAAGCAGTTAAATGGAGGAAATATACTCTTTTAACAAATGCTGCTGGGTTAATTGGAAATTCATAGTCTAAAAAAATCACCCTCAACATAAGCCTCAAACATCACAGAAAAAATAATCAAAAATTGATCTGACTCAAATAAAAAATAATAAAGTTATGAGACATCTTAGAATAAAATGTAGGAGAAAATTTTGAGGGCCTGGAACTCAGTGAAGATATTTTGTAGGTGAAACAGAAAGCATGATCCATAGACAAAAAGTTAATATATTGAACTTATAAAAATTAAAACCTTTAATCTACCAAAGACCCCATTCAGAAGTTGAGAAGACAAGCTACAGACATTTAGAGGAAAAGAAAAATGAAAAGGCATTTCACCAAAAAGGATAAACATAAAGACAAGTAAACACATGGAAATATATACAACATCATTAGTGATTCGGCAAATGAAAGTTAACATCACAGTGAAATATCATGACTCACATATTACAAAAAATAATAAGGCATACTAATGACAATGTCAAATGCTGTAGTGGATGCAGAGAATTTGGAACTCTCATACAATGCTGATGAAAATGTAAAATGGTACAGCCATTGTGGAAGTGGGTGTAACTGTAAAAGATAAAAGGGAATTCTTTGTGATAAGACAGTTTTAGTGTGGTGGTGGTTACATGAATCTACACATATGCCACATATGACAAATTAACATAGAACTACATACGCATACGTATGTACCTACACACACAAGTACCCCCAAAGGAAGACAATGCATGGAAACCTGGGGCAATCTTGAATAAGGATATACCAATGTAAATTTCTTGGATTTGTTATCGTATTATAGTTACGTAAAATAGTATTAGGGAAAATGGAGTAAAGAGTACAGGAGACCTCTCTGCATTGTTTTGTGCCACAATCTATAGTATCATACTGAATGGGAAAAAGCTGGAAGTATTCCCCTTGAGAACTGGAACAAGACAAAGATGCCTACTCTAAGACGCAGGGATAAGTTGCAACCAATTCAGGCTATTGATTCTCTCTTGGGGCAGGAAAGAAAATATTAATATTTGTAATATTTTATTTATTGGACATGCATTTTTAAATCAAATATGAAAACATGTTAAAATTATAAATGGTGAATGATACATGTGACAGTAATTCTTTTGCTATTTCTATACTCTTTTGTAGGCTTACAATGTTTCATGGAAACTAAATTCTATTGGCTAGTATTGTATAAAATAATTTTGATACCCCTCTTGCCCTTGAGGCAGTTTGTTCTGAAGTAATCCAACAGGAAATCACTTTGTTTATGTGATTTCTTTAATACTATCTCATAATTTATGTTAGATATGTCTTTCTTATCATGAAGTAAATATAACAGGAGAAAGACATTTTTACTAATGGAGATGTCTTTTTTATAAGAAATAGATTATTTTATGAACATATTTTGACATTTCATATTATCAATCTAATGAAAATTAAAATATTGCATTATTTCAGTGTTCCCTGTTTTTACATTTTTTTTCCATTTGGAATCAAGTATTGCAAAAGGAGAAAATGTTTAAAAGATGTAATAACAAAAAAATTATTTCATTTACCACTGGAATTCTGACAAGTTGATATGAAGATGAGCTAAAATTGCTAGCAATGTCTGTACATAACAGTTGTGCTTATACTCTGTGTAGGAGTTGGAACTAAGGGTGAACTGCACAGCTCAGAAGTACCTCTGGAGAAGTAGTTGGAGGTAAAACGAGTCTGCGTGATTAAATCAGATCCTGTCTTTTTCATTGTAATTATAGTTCCCTTCTGATCTTGAAAAGGATAATCTCTCCATACGTTGCCACAAAAGTCAAGTCCCTACTTTATCCTCTTAGCTGGTTTAAAGAGAGGACAACAACACAAGTTAAATTAAACTTAGGATGTCTGTACATAGACCCCAAAAAAGAATGAAAGTGAAAATAATTTACAAGGTTGGTAATCACCATTGCTATGAGATTCTACTACACACCCACCAGGAAAGCTAAAGTTTAAAAAGTGAAACAAATAAAATGACAAGATTAATATCAATTACCTGTGAGTAGAAAAAGCAATTGACTTTCACTCTGCTTTTGGAACTGTAATTTGTTAAAACTGCTTTGGAGACTGTCAGTGTTTATAAGTGCTGAACATATACATATTCTACAGATGCAACTCCACTCCTATCCACCAGAGTATGTGCACCAAAAGGAACGTTCAGGAATGTTCATAATATCACTATTTGTAATAGCAAAAAACTTGAAACAACAGAACAGATAAATGATCTGAGATGTAATTATATTCATACAGTGGAATACGACAGAGCAACAAAAATGAATAAACTATTGCTATATACAACAACAGGAATAATTCTCACAAATATAATAGTAAGTGAAAAAAGCCACACACAAAAGTGTACATGTTGCATTTACTAGTTTTCCACTGCTACATAAAATTAGTCACATATTTAGCATCTTAACATATAGTTATTTCACAGTTCCCATGGATCAGTAATTCAGGAATAAGTAGCTGGGTCCTTTGCTCAGGATGTCACCAGGCTGAAATCCGGATGTTGTCTGGAACTGGTATCTTATCTGAGGCTTGTAGCACTCTTTCAGACTCATACAAGCTTTGGCAGAATTCAGTTTCTTGCAATTATAGGACTTAGGTCCATATTTCTTGCTAGCTGTTGACTAGCCGTTTTTGATGGCGATTGACCAACTCTCAACTCCTGGAAATCACTTTCTCATAAGAAGGCAGTGTACTTCTTCAAGGTTGGTAGGAAAACATCTATGGCTTTAACGTTTGCTAATTCTCTCTTAGTAAGGACTCAGTTACTCTTAAGGTGCTAACTGATTAAGTCAAGCTCATCAAATATAATCTCCTATTCGAATAACTTAAAATCAACCCATTAGTAACCTAATCACAGGAATTAAAATCCCATTTTATTCACAAGTCCTTGCTACACTCAATGAGAGTATACAGGCCATTTATACCGTAAAGATGGAATTAGGCGCCATCTTAGAATTCCGCTTATTTGTACTATACTGTGACATTACTTATATAAAGCTTAAAAACCAGATTTCAGGGAAAAAGTCAAAACTTTGGTAACATTTAAGGGGGAATAGTAATGGTTGGAATGGAGCTCACAGAAAGCTTTTATGGTGCTAATAATCTGGAGTTTTGCTTGATTTTGGTCTTTTAACAGAGTGAATGAGTACAAGGATAGTTTCATTCTTCAAGCTGTTCAATTCTGATATGTGCATTTTTGGTGTGTATTATTAAATAATAAATTTCATTATGTTATAATTCCATTGAGTTTTTTATTGGAAAAGAACTGAAATATAACAGGTTCTACTTTCTCTAAAAATACACATAGTTGGACATATACAGAAACTAGTAGCATTCTCAGTTAAGACAGAAGGGGGAATAATTACTTGTAAGTAGGAATTATTTAATGGTGGTAGCTCATATTTGCAGTATAATATATG
The DNA here is from genome assembly GCF_030222135.1 of Aotus nancymaae. Classification (NCBI taxonomy): domain Eukaryota; kingdom Metazoa; phylum Chordata; class Mammalia; order Primates; family Aotidae; genus Aotus; species Aotus nancymaae. The sequence continues at coordinate 5,534,452 of NW_026988532.1, read as the reverse complement.
GGTAAGTCAGTCAAAATATTTTTGAGTCCACTGTCAAAAAAATCCCACAAACTTTTAATTCCAAAGACTAAAATACATGTGCCCCTGTCCCCCCACCCTTTTTTTTTTTTGAGAGGAAGTTTTGTTCTTGTTGTCCAGGCTGGAGTGCAATGACGTGATCTCAGCTCACAACAACCTCTGCCTCCTGGGTTCAAGTGATTCTCCTGTCTCAGTCTCTTGAGAAGCTGGGATTACAGGCATGCACCACCATGCCTGGCTAATTTTTGTATTTTTAGTAGAGATGGGGTTTCACCATGTTGGTCAGGCTGTTCCCAAACTTCGGACCTCAAGTGATCCATCCACCTCGGATTCCCAAAGTGCTGAGATTACAGGCTTGAGCCACCATGCTCAGCCATGTGTCCCTCTTTTAAAAATCCTTCCTTAATGTGCATAGTCAGAATAAAATATTAATATACACTGCAAAAATACTGCTGTGCTACAAGGCCAATTTGCACAGGTCAATCGATGATTGACTTTCAGTTTCTGTTAAAGGCCTTGCAAAAAGAATGGCTAAGCTCTATTTTGGCTCAAATTTTAGTTTACTGGTGAAGGTAGGAGAGGCGTAGTCAGTAAGTGACACCGCCTCATGATTATTTGGGGATTGTCAATTTAGTATACAGTTTAACTACATTCCGTATAAATTCTATTGTCCCTGCCTTTGTACTTATGAAACAGTACTGTTCAATTCTAAATTTTTATTTTAATTTAGCCTTGCAAAAAATATGAAAGATGCTCTCCCATATGTTTAATTAATTTTGTTTCTCTATTTCCAAATAGTGATGAGTTTTGCTAAGTATGCTTTCTCCTGTAGCTTACTCATATGTTTTTTTCCTCTTAGAATTTGTACCACTGGGTACGGCAGTAAGGTAGATGGCCTTGGGTTCTCATTTCATGTTTGAGAGAATTTTCTCTTAACTCTCCTAAAAACCTCAAGCATTGTATTTCATACCATCTAATTTTTAAACTCTCTATTCTTCAGGTCTGGCTATCTTCCAAACTCCGCATTATTCCTCCTCATTTTTCCATGAGTTATGCCCTAGCTCACAATCACTCTCCAATTACTTCTGTCGTAATTCTTGGTGTAGATAACATCCACCTGGCCTCAATTTTATTAAAATAATCTCATCTTCCACAATACCTGAACCACTCCTCTCTAGATCCTCCCGTTACCAATAAATGTAACCCCTCTGTAACATTTATTCTTTGCAGCTCATTTTCTCATGATTTGCCTCTTGTTTCTATGTTTGTTTATCTGTTTTCCTTTCTAGGATTCTGGCTAGACCATTCACCCTTGAATTAATTGATCCTATCAATTTTCACGGTCCCCCATCCTCTTAATATCCCCTTGGTTTTGTTTAAATTTTATGGACAATAATCAAAAAAATATAATTTATATGGTTTTTATTCTCTTACAACTCTTATGCTAAATTGCATTTGCTTACATCTATCTAATTTCAATTTCCCACTTATTCACTGACCTACATCTATATAGCTGAACATGGCTGGAGAAAACACTTAACTTAATTGTTTTCGTTAGAAATACATGCCCATGAAACAATTCAAATGGGCCATTAATTCAGGAAATTATACAGTATTCTTGAGTTCATTCACTACCCATTTCTCAAATCCAAAACAACACATTTTCCATTCTTATTTTGAGGTGATGACTTTGATCTACCTAAAGCCAATTCTCTCACTTCAACACTAGATTTCGTCAGTGGCACAGAGGGTTAGGAGATAACCCTAACAATTATTTACTAGGGATAGAAAGATACATACTTTCTATCCCTAGTGAATAATTCGGTAAGAATTCTGTCCAGGCTGAGGTCGTATTTCCTAGCTCCCCCTGTACCAAGGCGAAAGCCAGGTTATTCGTTTTCACTAGTGGAATGGGAGGAAAAGTCATATATGTCTCTTTGGGCAAATGACTAACTAGCAAGTATGCCTTCCCCAGGCTGTCTTTTTCTAATCACTGGTTGGGTCAAAAAAGAACTCTTAGGCCTTAATGGAGCTGAGGCACAGGACTGAAGGAGCCTCCATGCCTTAACAACTTGCATGAATAATAACCTGCTGAATACCCTGTTGAGAGAATAGACTGAACAATAATAAATATCTATTGTGTTAAATAACAGAGGCTTCTTTTCAATGTAGGTATCAGAGTAAGTAACGTTAATTAATTTATGCATATCTTCTCTGGCATCATTCCAGCAATTCTTTTCAATTTTTCACTCTTCACTGGAATGCTAATATTTCTCTCATCTTAAAAACTGTATTTGAAATTTCTTCCCCATCAGCTAACAATAAATCATGAAGCAAAATTCCTTGAGCAAATTATTTATACTCACTGTGTTTCTTTTCACTTTATTTTAATCTCACTTCAATTAGGCTTTCGTCCCTACAGCTCCATCAAAATTTCTCTCCATGAGGTCAGCAATGACCTTCAACCAGCTAAATCCAATAGTCGATTCTCAGTTCCCATCTTAATTTACTCACTTGCCACATGTTAACAACTGCTCCCTTTCTCCTTACTACACACTCTTCAGTTGGGTTTTAGGACACTGGATTTCTTGTTTTTTCTTCTGCTTTACCAGTCACTTCTCAGACTCTTTGACTGCTCCTTCTTTTTAGTTTGCCTCAGGGATCAGCCTTGTTTTCTCCTCTCTATGAATACTTACTCCCTCACTGATCTCAGCCACTCTGGTAGCTTTAAGTGTTGTCTACGTGACATTGACTCCTAAGTGTATATTTCAAGCACAGATCTCTCCTACACTACAGATTTCTGAAGCTCTGTGACTATTCAACATTTTCACTTGGAGTTTGATAGACATCTTAAACTCAAACTGTAATTTTACCAAATCTCCCGTCTAATAGCTTTGTTGAGAAGTCAGTTGTAATTCTTATCTTTGTTATTGTTTTTATAAGGGGCTCCCTACTCCCCTATGGATTATTTCAAAATTTTTTTAGTTGTCTTTGATTTCCTGTACAGTGTGGCTTGGTTTTGTTTTTCATTGATTCTCCTTGTTCTCTTAGATTCCTGAATTTTGGTTCTGTGCCTGTCATTAATTTGTAGAAAATCTCAGTTATTGTTGCCTTAAATATTTCTTCTGTTCCTTTATCTCTTTCTGCTTCTTCCTGTATTCTCATTACACATGTGTTACATCTTGTGTAGCTGTCCCACATTTTGGATATTCTGTTCTATTTTTTTTTCAATCTGTTTTCCTCTGCTTTTAAGCTTTGGAGGTTACATTGATATACCCTAAAGGTCACAGATTCTTTCTTCAGCCATGCCCAGTATAATAATGTACCATTCAAAAGCATGCTTCATTTCTGCCTTAGTGTTACTGATCATTAACGTTTCTTTGACTCTTTAAAAATTCTTTTATCTCTCAGCTTACATTGCCCATCTCTTCTAGCATGCTGTCTACTTTTTCCATTAAAGCCCCTAGCATGTTAATCATAGTTGCTTTAAAGTCTCTTATTGAATAATTCCAACATCCCTGACATGTCTGGTTTTGATGGATGCTCTGTCTCTTCAAACTGTGTTGTTTGTTTTTATTGCCTTTTAGCATGACTTGTAATTTTTTGAAAGCCAGAGGTAATAGACTGGGTAAAAGAAACTGAGGCAAACAGGACTTTAGGAAAATGTGGTGGTTAGTGTGGGACAAGGGGAAGCATTTCGTAGGTCTAACATTAAGTCTCATTCTTATAGTGAGCCTGTGCTGCTGTGTTGTATTTATAAGTCCTTCTCATTCTCACCCAACCCCATCCGTTAAATGGAGTAGGATGAGTAGAGGAGGTTAGAGTCGGGTACTTCTCCTCCCTTGAGGTTGGTTAGGCTCTGATAAAAGCCCAACAGCTTAAGTTCTGATAAAATAGTTTCTCTTGAGGGCAGGCCTTGATAAGAAAAGGAGAAAACTCTGGGATATTTCAAAATGTTTACTTTTTCCCCCCTTGAACCTTGTAGAGCTCCTGGATTTAAAACTCACAAAAGTGTGGAGTCTCCCTTAAGACAGACTTGTCCACACTGAGCCTTCAGCAAATTTTCAGTGAGAGTTTAGGTTTTCCTCTCCTGGCACTGGTTCCTGCAGAGTTTCCTGCACATGGGTTTTTGTTCCAGTAAGTTGTTGTCTGTATTCAACTGTCTTTTCTTCCCCATTTTAGGGGAGGGACAGTGATTTGCTTTTGACATCACTTCTCTGACAGATCTAAGAAGAGTTTTGATCTTCCAGTTTGCTCTGCATTTTTCTTGTTAAGACAGAGTGATGACTTCCAAGCTCCTTATGTGCCAGACTAGACATCAGAAGTCCCTGTTGCTTCTGGGAATGAGAAGTTTTCTTTTTCATTTGATATAATGGAAACTCCATTCTTTCTTTTGATGAGGTTAAAATATATATTTTTGGAATTATCTTTGATTTCTTTCATTTTTCACATCTTAATAAAATGTCAGTAAATCCTGCTGTCGCCACCTTATGTTTGGATCCTGACTTTGACCACATCTTGTCATCTCCCTTCCAGCTACTCTCTTAAATGACTATTGCCTTGATTACAGCAATGTAGCTTCTTAGCTGGTTTCCCTGCTTCTATCTTTGCTCTTCTATAGTCTAAATCTTAAAAGATCAGTAAGATTATTAATAATATTTGTAAACTGTGAGTCAAATCATTCCATTTCTTTGCTCTAAACATTACAATGTCTTGCATTTAACTCAGAGTAAAATGGAAAGTTTTAAAAATTGCCTTTGGTGCCATGAAAGGCCTCTGTTATCCCCAACTTTATTTGTAATATAATTTACCTTGCTCACTCTACTCAAGCCACGCTGGTCTCTCTATTGTTCCTGGAGCCCATGGCATTATCCTGATTTGGTGCTATCATGCTGGATGTTACTGCTGCCTGAAACTTCCTTAGTCCAAATATTCAGTTTGGTACGTTTTTGCAGTGGCTGGTACGCGTTGTTCCTTTCTGTGTTTAGTATTTCCTTCAGGAGCTCTTGTAGGGCAGGCCTGATGGTGAAAAAATCTCTCAGCAGTTGTTTCTCCATAAAAGATTTTATTTCTCCTTTGCTTATGAAGCTTACTTTGGCTGAATATGAAATTCTGGGTTGAAAATTCTTTTCCTTTAGAATGTTGAACATTGGCCCCATGCTCTTCTGACTTGTAGGGTTTCTGCCGAGAGATCTGCTGTGAGTCTGATGGGCTTCCCTTTGTGGGTAACCTGACCTTTCTCTGTGGCTGCCCTTAGCATTTTTTCCTTCATTTCAACCCTGGTGAATCTGACGATTATGTGCCTTGGTGTTGCATTTCTCGAGGAATACCTTTGTGGTGTTCTCTGTATTTCCTGGACTTGAATGTTGGCCTGCCTTGATAGGCTGGGGAAGTTCTCCTGGATAATATCCTGAAGAGTGTGTTCCAACTTGGTTTTGTTCTCCCCATCACTTTGAGGTATGCCAATCAAATGTAGACTTGGTTTTTTTCACATAATCCCATATTTCTTGGAGGCTTTGTTCATTTCTTTTCACTCTTTTTTCTCTAATCTTGCCTTCTTGCTTTATTTCATTGAGTTCATCTTCAATCTCTGATATCTTTTCTTCCGCTTGATGGATTCAGCTGTTGAAACTTGTGTATGCTTCACGATGTTCTCGTGCTGTGTTTTTCAGCTCCACCATGTCATTTATGTTCTTCTTCACCCTGGTTATTCTCATTAGCATTTTGTCTAACCTTTTTTCATGGTTCTTAGTTTCCTAGCCTTGGGTTAGAACATGCTCTTTTAGCTTGGAGAAGTTTGTTATTACCCACCTTCTGAAGCCTGCTTCTGTCAATTCATCAAACTCATTCTCCATCCAGTTTGGTTTCCTTGCTGGTGAGGGTTTGTGATCCCTCGGAGATAATATGTTACAATAGCAAAGACTTGGAACCAATGCAAACGCCCAACCATGATAGACTGGACAAAGAAAATGTGGCACATATACACCATGGAACACTATGCAGCCATAAAAAATGATGAGTTCATGTCCTTTGCAGGGACATGGATGAAGCTGGAAACCATCATTCTCAGCAAACCGACGCAAGAGCAGAAAACCAAACACCACATGTTCTCACTTATAAGTGGGTGTTGAACAATGAGAACACATGGACACAGGGAGAGGAACATCACACACTGGGGTCTATTGAGCGGTCGGGGGCTAGGGGAGAAATAGCAGGGTGTGGGGGGATTGGGGAGGGATAGCATTAGGAGAAATACTTAATGTGTATGATGGGGCAATAGATGCAGGAAACCACCACCACGGCACATGTATACCTATGTAACAAAACTGCACAATCTGCACATGTACCCCAGAACTTAAAGTATAACAAACATAAATAAATAACAAATATTCATATTTCTAGTTTCCTGGTTTTCTTCAAATCTTTACTTAAAATCTTTTTCTTGAGAACAGCTGCCATCAATGACCAGTTTAAAATTTGAACTCTGATCCTTTAGCTATTTTTTCAAATTATTCTCTGCCTGATTAAAACGCTCTTGTGATTTTTCTCTGAGATAGTGTCTCACTCTTTTATCCTAGCTGCAGTGTGGTGGTGTAAACAATTATTGCTCACTGCAGCCTTAATTATCTTGGCTCACACAATCCTCCTGCTTCAGCCACTTGAGTAGCTGGAACAACAGGCACACTACATCATGCCTGGCTAATTTTTAAAATTATTTTCATAGACACAGGATCTTACTATGTTGCCCAGGCTGCACTTGAACTCCTAAACTCAAATGATTCCTTCAACTCAGCTTCCCAAAGTGCTAGGATTAGAGGTGTGGGCTACTGTGTGCTTCTGCAATTTATTGAGAATTACTCCCAATAATAAACCATGCTATATGGCCACAAATCTAAAATAAAAATAATTCTGACTTCTATTGTTAAAAGAAAAAAAAAATTGAACTCATTCCCCCACCCCCTTGTATTCTAAATATCCCTTGCCTTGTTCTACTTAAAAAATATTTGCAACAGGTGTTATCGCCTTCTAACATATAATATACTTATTTATTAAATTAATTGTTTATAGTGCATCTTCTTTTTGCCTCCTTACATGTAAAACACTACACTAGAATATTAACATTATTATTAGCAATTATAGTAAACTCCATAAAGAAATAAAACAGATATTTTTGTCTGTTCTACTCCTTTATATATTCTAAGCACCTAGAATGATGCCTGGCAAAATAATAGGCCCTTGGTAATTTGTGGACTGCAAAATTAGATGTATGATATCATTGCATGTGTTTATTTTTAAAATAAATTTTATTCTAAATTGTGATACCCATACACACAAATACATACACACACACACTTAGATTTACAGTGCCTAAAATTTGCAGTCCCCTGACCCCATCCAGCAACAAGTATAGTAAATGTATATAATCTGGTGTTCTAAAATATTTGTAGCATTAAATCGTATTTTAAAATACTTTAAAATGATTTTAAAATAACAGATAGATCCTTTTGTAATAACATAGTCGTATCTTTTTTAAAAAAAGAAGCATTAATAATTATTCATGGCCAATCATTTTCCGTATTTCAATTGTACTTAAAAAATCTTTTCTTCTTGTGACTATTGATAGAAATGTATTATTCAAGTTGTTTCGCACATACCTGATATCTTCTTACAGTATCAGAACACATGTCCTGAGTTTCATTGTCGTTTTCTTTGTTAATAGTTGTACTTAACTAAGCTAATCTAGGGCTTTTTGTCAGTCTCTGTTAACTAATCATGATATTTTGATTCCATTAAAAATTGATTTTGTATTTTACTAACATAGTTAGAATGCAGATAATGTTGAAACCCTAAAGATAATTGTGAATTAAAATGATATCTCTCTAACATTAAATCCAAAATATTTTTAAACCATGATTCTCTGATAATGTTTTCAAATGATTCCACTTGTGAATAGCCCTGAAAGGGCAGTGAGGATAATATTCAGGATATCATTCCAGGCACTCTCTGCATACCTACTACTTGAAGATCATCAATTTATAAGAAATGCTCTGTTTGACAGCATTGCTCACCAGGTCTCTAACAATACATTTTTAAGATTTATATGTGCCTTCCAAATTGGCTTCCTACTCCAAATTCTAGAAAAAAAAATACATATCTGATGGTTAATAAAATCCACTCTACTTTCCATTTATTACAAGCTGTACTTGAAAAAATGTATGGAGCGATGAACTGCATACTTGATACACTGCAAGAGAAAGGGCTCCTTAATGTGTCTAAAGAAGAGACTGTAACACTACTCACCATGAATTAATCCTTGGGAAAAAAAGAGAGAGAGAAAAAAAGAGAAACTATTTTCAAGCTGGAGTGGTAATGACATTTCTATTTTGAGAAAGAAATGTTTCAGAAACTCTCAGTACTTATTATTTAGTTTTAAAAAAGTGCTTATTTGTTCCTGGCTTCATTCCAGCAAAGATCCCAATAGAAAAATTATAAAATGATGCCTTTTTAATTACCAGGAATAAATATAACTTAAATTTAGAAAGAAAATTTGCGATCGAGGGCTGTCCATTACTAGGTTCCTGCACTTTTGGGACAACAGAAAAGCACATAGTTTTTGTTTGTTTGTTTGTTTTTCAGATGTAGCATCAGTTGGTTGTTGTTTTTCATATACGTAAGATTTTTATTTTAGGATAGTTTTATATTTATAGAAAATTTAGAAAAATAGTTTATAGAGTTCATGTGTAACATACATATAGTTTGGCTATTGTTAAGACGTTAGTATGAAAGGTAGGACAAAACTAAGGAATGATACTGATATATTAGTATTAGCAAAACTTCATATTTTACTCAGATTTTCTTAGTTTTTGTCTAATGTTTTCTTCTTTTTCAGGATTCCATCCAAGACACCATATTACATATTATTGTGCCTTCTTAGGTTTGTCTTAGCTGTGATATTTTCTTTGATTTCACTGACGTAGGATTTTGTGTTTTAAGAAATACAGGACAGGTGTTTATAGACTGCTCTTCAACAGGGATTTATCTGATATGTTCTCATGATTAGACTTGAGTTCTAGGTTTTTGAGGGAGGAAGACCACAGAGCTAAAGTGCTATTCTTATTATATCATAGATATGTACTGTCAACATGAGTTGTCACAATTGATACTAACCATCTTCAGTTGACTGAGGTACCGGTAAGTTTCTTTGCTGTAAAGTCCCCCTCACAACTTTCTATCTATACTTTTTGGAACAAAGTCACTATGCATAACTCATATTTAGGGTGAAGAGTTGTAGTCCACCTCCTTGAAGGGGCAATACCAACATAACATATATGGAACTTTTCTAAATGAGAAATCGACTTTCTTTTATTCATTTATTCAGTCATTTACTTTTGTCAATATGAATTTGTAGATATTTATTTTATGCTTTAGGTTATAATCTAATACTACATTATTTTGCTGCTCAAACTTTCCAACTTTGGCAATTCAAGCTCTTTCAGTTAGCTCCTATGTCCATTTGATATGCCTCAGTAGTTTCTTTTCTTTTTCTTTTTTTTCAACATTTCCTTTCATTTGACAATACCTCTAGGATTACCCTGTATATTTCCTGTCTTAAAATCAGACATGTGTCTCAAGATGACTGAATTCTTTGATTGCAGAGGAGTGTTAGGAACAAAGATCTGGGCAATGAGTGTATTTACTCATAATTACTTGGGTGGTGCTGCTTCTAGGATCACTTAGTAACAGATTTTGGAACTATGTGTGTGTTTACTAGCCCATATATACACACTTATCTGTAACTGGTTTTCTATTTTCCCATCTGTAGCTATATTAGGCTAAACCTAAGTTCATACTAATGTCTCTAACTCTAACTCAGTATCACATGATTCACTCTAACCTTCTCCCCTTGATTATACTTAACATTCACTCCAACAGTGAGAAGTCTGGCTCCCACTATTTGCAATCCATTTACTGATTTATTTGATCCTAAAATACAACTTCAGTAGTTCCAGAACTGTTAACAGTGAGGAAACAACTTTGCCAACTGGAAGACAATGCTTATATATGGTTCCTCTTGTCTTCAATCTTAAAGTCTCCAGAAATTTTCAAAGTTACTTAGTATCATCCCCCACCCCACCCTTCTCAATGAGAATACATCATACATTTGCAACACAGTCACAATATTTTATCACAGTATGCATGTTATCATGGGATCCCTCAATGTCCTAATTTAATTTTTATATTTTCATACATTGTCTCAAACTTTGTGCTATAAACTTTTAGGGGTTTTGACAAATGAATAATATCATGTAAATACCAGCATAGCAGCTTGCAGAATATTTTCAAAACTCTAAAAACAATACAAAAAACCAAAAATTTCACAAAACTTTATTCAAAAGTATCTCCTCTACAAACCTTGGGAAACTACTAATCTTTTTTCCTTCTACAAACTTTTGCCTTTCCAAGATGTCATACAAATGGAATCATACAACATGTGGCATTTTTACGCTGGCTCCTTTACATAGTAATATGCATTTAATGTATCCATTGTATTATGCAGAGTGGTACTTCTTTTAACAAAAATAACTAAATTGTATCCAATTGCATGCATGTATCACAGTTTGTTTTTCCACTAACCTCTTGAAAAACAACTTAGTTGCTTCCAGTTTCAGTAATCGTGGGTAAAGCAGCTAAAAACATTTGTGTGCAGATTTTTTGACTATAATATTTTGGATTAGTTGAGTAAATGCTTTTTTAGTATGATTGATGAATTGCATTGTAAGTCTACATTTGACTTTATAAGAAATTACCAAACTATTGTTGTACCTGAGCAAGTTAGAGAAAGCACCATGAGACTGAATCGAGTCCCTTATTTGCCAGCGACCCAGGGACGGCTAATGCACAAAATTCTCTTGGCCTGGAGAAGGGGCTTTGTCTCCTTTTATACCTTGCTTAAAGGAGGGGAAGGGGGAGCCTAGCTAAAGCAGAGTTTACAGAAGCAGAACAAGCAAAAAGTTAAAAGGATAAACTACTACAGGAAAATATACAGTTGTAAATGTAGGGGCTTTCAGTTAAAAGGATAAACTACTACAGGAAGATAAACAGTTGTAAATGTGGGCACGTTCCAAGGAGCAGCTGATAACCATCAGCAAACGCATCCCCAGGTGCAGCTGGTACAGCTTAACTTGGTATCTCATCAGCAAGGACGTTCCTGGGTCTGCTTGGAGTCAGCTTAACCCAGCTACGTGCTCAGGGAAAGTGAAGAGAAGTAGGGGCAAGTGAGGAAGCTAATACGGAGTCTGTCCAGGTCAAGAAGCTAACATGGGAGACGGTCGGTTAGGCTAACAAAGGGTAGGTTATCACTCTATCTTCCAAAGTGTCTGTACCATTTTAAATTCCCACCAGCAATGAATGAGAACTCTATTGTTCTATTCTCTCCAGCAATTGGTATTTTCAAATATTTTAAAATTTAGCCCTTCTAATAGGGATATAAAGTTATTTCATTGTTGTTTTAATTTGCATTTCCCTCATGACAAATTATGGTGGGCTTTTTTTTTTGTATGCTTGTCATCTGTTTGTCTTCTATGGTGAAACAGTTGTTGTGATCTTTTGCCCATTTAAAAAATGTTGTTTGTTTTCCTCTTATTAGTTTTATTTATTTATTTACTTGAGACAGAATCGAGTCTCGCTCTGTCACCCAGGCTGTAGTGCAGTGGCATGATCTTGGCTCACTGCAACCTCCACCTCCAGGCTTCAAGCAATTCTCCTACCTGAGTAGCTGAGATTACAGGTGCATACCACCATGCCCAACTAATTTTTGTATTTTTAGTGGAGACAGTTTCACCATGTTGGCCAGGCTGGTCTCAAACGCCTGACCTCATGATGTGCCCACCTTGGCCTGCCAAAGTGCTGGGATTACAGGCGTGAGCCACCACGCCCAGACTTCTTGTTAGGTTTTAAGAGATCTTTGCATATTCTAGATATAAGTCCTTTTTCAGACATGCCAGTTGCAAATATTTTCTCCAAGTGTCTTTCACAGAGCGAAGTTTGTAATAAAGCTCAACTTTTCAAATTGCTCTTTCATGGATTGTATACTTTTGAGACAGCCAGGTGGGAGGGGGGTCCCTTCGGAAACTCTAACCAGCCCATACACTGAGGTGGAACCTCAGGAAGTTCAGGAGATTTGCGGCAGGGAGGGGCCTGACCCCGCTTCTTCCGGTGTGGAACCTGAGATTCAAACTGCTGGGTGGGAAGTACTTAGTGGAGGGACTCCGGCCTCGTGAGAGTTCCTGTTTCCCCCTTCCTGTTTTCCTTTTCAGTCGATAAAACCCTGCTTTACTTACCCTTTAAGCCATTTGTAAATTTTCATGGCCGTGGGACAGACAAGCACCCCATCTTTAGCTGAACTAAGGAAAAGTCCTGCAACATTTTTTGTGCCCAACATGGAGCTCAAGAAGCGGTGAGTGAAACGGGAACTCAAAACCTCTCACTGTTGTGTCTAAGCCTTTTCATTCTTGGACTTCTAGGGGTGGGGAAAACTATGCCTCCATTCCATGTAGCTCAAAGGCTTTCTCATGGCCTTTGCCTTCCTTTTTCGGGACCCACCAGTGAGCAGCAGTTGCCCGCTGCTCCTCCCCCATCCCTGCTGGGAACGGGATGCATGGCCCGAAGGTCCTGCGCAGCTGCCCGGCTGGTTCACAGCCACATGTCACTGCTCCAGCCTTCCCAATCCCTGGCCAAGGGGTTTAACTCTATCTGATAGTAATCATGCTTATGATGGAGGAATCAGCTGCAAAAGAATAAGAGGTTCTTCTCTAGGCATTTTTAAACTGTTTTTTTTTCTTCTCCTTCTCTACCCCATCAGCTGTTAACCTTTAGCTTTTTTTTTTTTTCCTTTTAGAAAACATTTTTACTAAACCTAGCCCTCCAACTATCAATGTTTGTACTCTCTGTAAAGTTTTGGTTGTGAAAAAGGATTTTGTGGGTACTGGGTTTTCTTCTGCCTGTCTCGGTGTATGTTGTGAGTAATGTCTGTAAAATGAGCTCTAATTAATTTGTCCTGAAGAAACTCAAGTGCTTCGATCAAATGCCTTTTTTAAGTGAAGGTAAAAGCCATGGTAACTTTCAGTTTACATGACTTTAATCTTTGAAAAATAAAAATGGACCTAAAAACTATTGTTAAAATGCAGGTCAGATGCAAGGTTTGCTAAGTGTTTTGAGGTTACAAACTGCTTTTCGGGTTTTGAGAATGATTTGACTTGCTGGCTTCACAATTGGTAAGGCCTGGGGATAGATGGAACTAACCACGCCCTTAACTCAGAAGGCAAACCTTGGCTGCACTTAGCACACAATTAAAACAACTTACCAAGTTTTACCTTAAAATTAAAACATGTTAGGAGTTAATTGAAATTACTAGAAATAGATTTACATGCAAGGTGTGTAAGAACAGTGAAATGCGTTTTTTTAGTGAAAGGTTATATGGAGGCGAGGAAATGTAAACTTTTTTCTAGTGTTAAAGGATCGTGCTAAGTTAAATAATGCTGAAGGTTCAAGGAAGTGGTGAAAGGCTTGTGAAAATTAATCTTGCAGAAGAGGCTCTGTGTGTGAAAATATTGACTAAATTCCAAAAAGGGTGTTACATAGTTTTTCCTCTAAATTGAGCATTCAAATAAAAAAATAACAAGGTTTTTCCCAGGTGCTAATCTACTCTTTGGCAAAATTTAAAAAGGGTTATACAAGGTTTTCACTTCTTTAAAATTTCTGAGTCATCATTTTGGCAAAATAAGTAATTTATGATAATCTGGAATTCTATTTTATAGTATCAAGTGTTTTAAACCTTGAACATTTAACACCCTTCCCAAAATCAAACTTCAGTTTTAAAATTGTCTTTCCTGGTACCTGGCTTTTTGAATACTTCAGAGGGCCCCTGAAGAATCTAGAAAAGAGAGGTAAACAGGATTATTTAACATGGTTAGGAACATGGGATTGCAAAATGATGCTCAATCTTCTCTAGGTTATAATTTTGTGAATCATGCTAATATATGTTCCAAAATTGTATGAGATTTCTAAAATTCTAATGTCTGAGTATATGCTATCAATTATAATTAGGGATATGTTAAGTTATTGTAAACCATGGAGATAACCAAACTTCTTTGTCAATCATATTTCTAACTGTAACTACTCTTGCATTTTGCTATTCACAGACAGTTGTCGTCTTGTTTTAATCCTTTTTAAAAGATGGTTTATAATAAACTGTAGGACTTTAATATGTGCTCTTAAATACCGGCCTCTGATAATTTTGCATATTGCGACATTAGAATACAGAAAAATATCCACGTCTCATGAAGAGCCTAAATGTTCATGGCGGTGGAACAGAAAAGCACTCTGTGTTTAGCTAAACTAAGAAAAAGTGCTGAAACATTTTTTAATGTTGTATCTAAAAACGGACCTCAATACCCAAGGTTACTCAAATATTCTCCTATGTTTTCTTTTAGGGTATTGTTTGGGCTATAGCCTATTTTGAGTTAATTTCTGTACAATTGTGAGCTCTATACCTAGGTCCAAGTTTTTCCACGTGGATACCCAATTGTTTTAGTAGCTTTGTGGGAAAATTTACCTTTTTCCATTAAACCTTTGTGCTTTTGTCAATAATCAGTTGACTATATTTGTGTAGACGTATTTCTGGCCTCTTTATTCTGTTCCATTGATTTATGTGACTATTATTTCCCCAGTAATGATCTGTCTTGATTATTCTAGTTTTATATTGTCTTGAAATTAAGTGTTGTGAGTCTTCCAACTTTGTTCTTTTTAAATATTTTCTTGCTTTTCTACATGCTTTGACCTTCCATATACATTTTCAGACCTGTTTGCCGATGTCTATAGTATTTAAAAACTTGACATCTTAACAATATTGAGCATCCTAATCCATGAATAGAGAATATTTCTTCCTTTACCTAAATCTTTGAGTTATTTCATGACTGTGGTTTTTTTATATACAGATGCTGTACAGATTATATTTAAACATAAGAACTTTTTTGCTGTTATTGTACATTGTACTTATTTTTTAAAATGTATATTACAATTGTTATTTGCCATATCACAAAAAAGCAAACAACTTTTTATATTGACCTTGCATTCAGTGAACTTATTATACTTGGCATATTAGTTTTCCTATATTCTTTGAGGTATTTTACATAGCCAATCATGTCACCTGAAACTAAAGACACATTTAATTTTTCCTCTGAATCTGTATGTCATTTTAAATTCTTTTTCATTTTACTAGATAGGACGTTCGGCTGATGTCATTAATATGAGTATTGATAGATGACATACTGCTTAATTCTTGAACTTAAGAGGACTGTATTCAGTCTCTTATTAACTATGATGTTAACTATAGATATTTTTGTATATATCCTTTATTAAAAAATGCTTCTATTTATGGTTTTTCTGACAGTTTTTATCATGAATGTGTGATAAACTTTTCTCCATTATTTAATATGATCTTTTTTCCTTTTTCAGTTTGTTAATATGAATTTCAATAATCAAAGTACACACTCTAATTTCTATTCTTTTAAAATTATTAAAATGTTTTTAATAGCTAAGATATAATCTACCAGTGAATATTCCATTTATGCTTGAGAAGAATATGAATTCTGCTATTGCTGGATGAAGCATTCTATAATTATCAAGCAGATTGAGTTGATTGATACTTCTGCTCAGGTCATGTATTTCCTTACTCATTTTCTGCTTACCTGACATACTAATTATTGACAGGGATGTGCTGAAATTTCCAACAAAAAGTTGATTTCTCTATGCCTTCTTTCAGTCGTCAGTTTTTTTGCTTTACATAGTTTGATGCTCTGTTGGTAGGCGCTCACATATGTAGGATTGTTATTTCCCTTTGAATAAATGACCCCTTTACTTTGATATGCTTCTCTTTATTTCTGATAATCCTCTTTGTTTTGAAATCCTTTTCAAATGAATATAGCTACTCCAGTGCTGTTTTTATTGGTGTTATAATGCTATATATTTCCCATATTATTAGTTTTAACTTAAAGATTATATTTAAATTTAAGTAATATACATAAAATTATAAATATTTTTATATTTAAAGTGGGTTTATTATAGACAACATATGGTTGGTTTTTTTTTAATTCAATCCAGTAATCTGCTTTTTAAATTCAGTGTTTAGACCATTCACATGTAAAGTGATAATTGATATAGTTGGATTTAAAACTACCATTTTAGTAATTGCTTTCTAGTCATTGTATTCATCTTTAGATTTTTTATATCCCTTCTGACTTCCTAGGTTTCAATGGATAACTTTTTATAATTCTATTTTATCTCCTCTCTTAGTATATTAATTACATTTCTAAGCAAATCAAAGATTACCTTAGAGCTTACAATAGACATTTTTAAATAATCTTGTGTACATTCAAATAACACTATTCCCCTTTATTTGTAGCACAGGTAGCTTATAGCAGAGTTGTCCCATTCTTTCTTTCATCCTTTGTGTCATTGCTGACACTTGATTCACTTATCTGTATATAACAGTCACTCAATACGTTGTTAGTATCATTTCTTTAAGCAGTTATGTTTAAGAATAATACATTAAATATTTTTATTTTACCTGCAATTTTTTTTGTCTGATGCTGTTTGTTTTTTTGTTCTTTAGATAGATGCCATTTTCTGACCTATATTCTTTCCTGCTTGAAGAGATTCTTTTAACATTCTTTACTGAGCAAATTAGCTAGTAACAAATTCCCTCAGGTTTTTTTTTTTTTTTGGAATTTTTTTAAAAGCCCTTATTTATCCCTCACATTTGAAGAATAATTCTAAGTTTGTGGTTTTATTTTTTTTCTTTCAACACTAAATATCTCATTCCACTGTCTTGCATATGTAAGTTGTATTGTTTTAGTTTTTTCTGGCTGCTATAATAAAATATCATAGACTGAGTGGCTTATAAACAATGTATTACTTACAATTCTGAAGAAAGTCCAAGGTCGGCTCAGCATTGTGGCTCATGCCTGTAATTTCAGCACCTTGAGAGGCTGAGGTGGGCAGATCACTGGAGGTCAGGAGTTGGAGACCAGCCTAGTCAACATGGTGAAATCCTATCTCTACTAAAAATACAAAAGTTAGCTGATTGTGGTTGTAGCCACCTGTAATCCCAGTTACTCGGGAGGCTGAGGCAAGAGAATTGCTTGAATCTGGGAGGTGGTGGTTGCAGTGAGCTGAGATCATGCCACTGCACTCTAGCCTGGGCAACAGAGAGAGACTATCTGAAAAACAAAACAATAAAAAACAAAAGCCCAGGATTAAGATGCAACCAAATTTGACATTTAGGAAGGGCCTGCTTTCTAGATAACCATCTTTTCACTGTGTCTTTACCTGGCAGAAGGAAAAAGTTCTCTGGGTTCTCTTTTATAAGAATATTAATGCTAATTATGAGAGTTCTGTCTTTATAACCTAATCATGTCCCAAGGATACTCCCCCAATACCATAAACTTGGGGGTTAGTATTTCAACATATAAATTTTGGGGGAACATGAACATTCAAGCCATAGTTATTTGTTTTTTTTAAATAAAATGATTTTTTTACTTTTTGGCTTCCAAGTTTTTCTCTGTTTCTCTGTTTTTCTAGAAGTTTGAATACCATATACTTAAGTGTGTATTGTTTGGTATTTATCCTGCTCAGTGTTCTATAAACTTTCTGAATCTATAGAATGTTTTCTATCATTACTTTTGGAAAGTTCTCAATCATTACTTCAAATATTCTTGTCCCATTCTCTCTTTAGTCTCTCTGTTTATCCGATTTTGTTGCTTTTACAACTTTTTATATTGGACCTCAGTTCTTGGATGTTTTGTTCTAGTTGTTTTACCGTTTTTACTCTTTTCATTTCTGTTTTAGAAGTTACCATTGACAAATCTTCAATTTTATAGTGTGTGTGTGTGTGTGTGTGTGTGTGTGTGTGTACACTGAGTGAACTGTCGAATTCATTGTGAAAATTCTTCATTTATCTTACTGTTTTTTATTTCTAGTTTTACATTTAATTTTTTACTTCTGGTTCACATCTCTCCGTCGACATTACCCATTTGCTCTTGCATATTTCCTGCATTGGAGGCCTTATCAATAATAATTCTTTTAAAATTCATTTTCTGATAATATTATCTGAGTCTGGTTCTGATGATATCTTTGAGTCTTCAAACTTTTTTCCTTGCCTTTCGATATGTCTTGTAGTTTTTTGTTGAAAGCCATACATGTATGAATAATGGATATTGAGCTCAGTAGGCCTTTAGTTAAAGATTTATGTTAATGTGCTAGGAGTTCAGATTAAAATTTCTCTTGTGTCTTTGTTTCTGTCATTCTCTTTTCTTTTTGTTTCTTTTTTTTTTTTGGAGAAGGGCTTCTGTTTGTACTGCTCCTCAGATAAAGTCTGATTCCTGAAACTCCTTCAACTGCAATCCACCAGAGGCTCTGTGGTTTGGTGGTAGGGTTTGAAAGAGGGAAGTCTTTTTACTAAAATTAAGTGTTAATTTTCTGATTAAATCTCAGTATTTTCATGGGCCTATGTCTTGGAATGTGGTTTTACCAGTATTCCTCTTTCTCCTCCAGGGATATAAGCTTTTCTATATTTGCCTCTTTCTCTTCATTGTACTTTGCTTTTTTCTTGGGCTATGGCAGACAGACACAATATATTTTTCTGGAATTTTGCTCCCTGTTGTGTATGTTTTTGTTGTTTTTCTTTAGGTGAGATAAGTAAGTCAGAGAAGGACAAAGTTAGATAGAAATTCTCCAAGGTAGTGGGATCAAATAAGGTTTTCATATAATGCGCTAACAGAATCTTTTTCCTTGCAGAATAGGCCTTTGTTTGGGTAAAGAATCTGGGGGATTTTCAATGTCTTATCTTTTTCAATGTCTTATCTTTCTATCTCCCTGCCATAGACACCAGAAGATTTTTTTTTCAATCCTCACCATAAGAATCTGGTGGGGTTCTATAAGGGAAAAACAAAGAAATTGTGTGGATCACCCCTATTCTTGTGACCCTAGGTTTTTCAAACTCTCACACTAGTCTATTCCATAGGAATTCAACAAACTTACTGGTAAAATAAGTGGTATTACCACATATGATGTCTAGTACCTTCTGCTTCAGGTAAGCAGATCCTTGGGATGGATGTCTTTATTGATTTAGGTTTGTATGGATTAACACTGATCTTAGTGTCTTCTTCCCTATCTGACTGAGGATAGACAATTGGCAATGACATGCGTTTCAGAGGAGATTGATTGAGGCATTGAGTAGAATTTCTTCTTATCTTGATTTAGTTGCATACAATGAAAGAGCAACAAAAATTAATACAATGTCTTGAACATATGTTAATTGATATGAGAGATTATTAGAATTCAAGTGAATTACTTAAAAGCAAATATAAATATAGAAGTTGGCATAGGTGTTGATATAAGAATGCTTGAAAAGTTGAAATAATTGAAACTATGAAAAGCAGAGGAACAGATAAAGAATGCATATTCATGCTTTCTGAAAACAAAGTAGCTTTATACTGCTTATCAGATTATTAAGCTCATTTAAAGATACTAATAAATAAATGCACTTCAATAAAAGTCCTTTCTCTGCTGAAGTCAAACAGGGCATTTCAATTACTATACAATGATTCAATAAATATTTATGGTAGTCAATAAATACAATTAAAAACGTATCTATATGCTAAGAGTGAACAATATAAAAAGGAAACACCAAAAATATTGCCACTAACAATAGCTACAGGTAAATGAAATACCTAGGAATATACTTAACCAAATAAGTGAAAGATCTCTATAATGAAAATTACAAAATATTGATGCAAGCAATTGAAGAGGACACAAAACAAATGGAAGGCTATTCCATATTCATGGATTTAAAGAATCAATATTGTTAAAATGTCCATACTACTCAAAGCAATCTATAAATTCAGTGCAATCCATATCAAAATACCCATGACATTCTTCACAAAAATAGAAAAAATAATCCTAGAATTTGTATAGAACCACAAAAGACCCAGAATAATCAAAGTCATTTTGAGCAAAAAAACAAAGCTGGTGTAAGTACATTATTTGACTTCAAATTACACTTCAAAACTATGGTAACCCAAACAACATGGTACTTGCATCAAAATAGACACTTAGATCAGTAGAACAGAATTCAGAATCCAGAAATAAATTTATATCTCTACACTGGACCCATTTTTAACAAAGGTGCCAAGAATATACACTGGAGAAAGGTAAATCTTTTCAATAAATGGTGCTAAGAAAACTAGGTATCCATAAGAAAAGAATGAAACTAAGCTCCTATCTCTTGCCATATATAAAATGTAAGTCATAATCGATTAAAGACTGAAATCTAAGGCCTGAAACTATGAAGTTGCTAGAAAAAAACATCGAGACAACCCTCCCGGATGTTGGTTGGGCAAAGATTTATTGAGTAAGACCACAAAAGAACAGGCAACAAAGGTAAAAATGGACAAAATCATATTAAGCTAAAAAGCTTCTGTGTAGCAAAATAAACAATTAACAGAGTAGAGAGACAACCCATAGAATGGGAGAAAATATTTGCATACTATTCATCTGACAGGGGATTAATACATAGAATATATAAGAGCTCAAAAAAATAAGAAAAATGATCTAATTAAGAAATGGGCAAAAGTTCTAAACAGATTTTCTCAAAGGAGACCAACAAATGGCCAACAGGTATATGAGAAAAATGTTCAACATCACCAATCTTCTGATAGATGAATATCAAAACTACAATGAGATCTCTCACTCCAGATAAAATTGCATTTATTCAAAAGACACTGGCGAGAATGTTGAGAAAGCAAAACACCCTCATACACTGTTGGTGGGAATGTAAGTTAGTACAGCCACTATGAAGAACAGTGTGGAGATTCATTACAAGACTGAAAATAGAACTACCATGTGATCCAGCAAATCAATTGTTAGGAAGGTATTCAAAAGAAAGAAAATCAGTAAATCAAAGAGATCTCTGCACTCTCATGTTTATTGAAGCACTATTCACAATAGCCAACGTATGGAATAAACCTAAATTTCCATCAATGGATGAATGAATAAAGAAAATGCAGCACATATGCAAAATGGAAAATTATCCAACTATAAAAAAGAATGAAATCTTGTCATTTGCAACAATATGGATGGAACCGAATGATATTATGTTAAGTGAAATAAGCCAGTACAGAAAGACAAATATTATATGTTCTCACTCCTATGTGGGAACTAAAAAAAAAATGAACTCATGAGTTTTGAGAGTAGAATTATGGTTACCAGAGGCTGGGAAAGGTATTAGGATGTCTATAGTGAAAAAAGACAAAATGACTAATGGGTACAAAAATTAAGTTAGATAGAATGAATAAAATTTAGTATTCACTAGCACAATATGGTGATTATAGTTGATAATATATTGTATATTTTAAAATAACTGAAGAGTGAAATTTGAATGTTTCTAACATAAAGAAATGATAAATGATTGAGGTGATAGATACTCTGATTACCCTGATTTGATAATGACACATTATATGCTGCTGTCAAAATATCACATGTACCTCATGAATATGTACAACTATTAGGTATTCATAATAGTTAAAAATTAAATTAAGAAGTATAAAAGTAAGTAAATAAAATATTAAAAACACATACAAAGAAATTAAGTCTTAAACAGGGCAGGTGAAATTTCAGAAAATTGTGATACCAGTCTCTGGTATTATTACTTCTTACCTTAATTCATTTTATGATAAGAAGCAGCAGAAATTATAGATGATCTTTAGCAGAAATAATTTTCTTTGTTTGTTAGTTCTCTCCGTAATGGACAATTAAGTATGCAATGAGCGACTTGTAACTTCAGTTTTGCAAAGGTAATTTCAGATTTTATTAGACAGTAATAGTCATAAGTAATACTGGAAATTTTATAAAACTACTCTCAATATTGTGCTGAAAATTTTAGAAAACTACTCTCAATATTGTGGTTACTTGGGTAGGCAGATACTTAAACTGATGAGTCTGGCCAAGCCATTGTCAAATAATCGTGAAAACCTACTTAAGCTGAGTATAAAGTGGTAATGTGATTTTTTTCCAGTTTTTAAATATTTTTTGACTTTAAATTGTGTTTTCAATGAATATTTAATTTTTGATGCATAAGCCTTTTTTTTTGATTTTTTTTGAGTTGAGTGATGCTTTTAAGAGATGTAAACATAAATATTTATCTAAATTGAAAATAATATAGAAATATGTAGCTAAAGTAACCATTCCTTACTCTGAGTGATTTTAACATTATATTGGTGACCAAACAAAAAGAAACCAATAACAATGGCATTTTATCAAATTCAGTTTTAGTTACTGCATTTAACATTTTATTTAATATGTAATTATCTTTTCCTGATGGGATGTTCTGTGTGTTCTTTTCTCTAAAAATTGTGTAAATTTCTGACACCTAGTAAGCTTAGAAATATATTTTTCAACTTCTCTAAGTTCACAATGGAGAAGATCTTCATGAAGTCAAAACTCCAATCTGTTTTTATGATTAAAATGTATGTTAGAATACAACGTGGTGTTTATGACACATCTGTTTATTATTAATAACAAGAAGCCAAAATTGATAATGCTATCATCTTTATTTTGTATCAGAAGAAACTAAAATGTAGAAATAGCCAACTATCGAAGACTTACATTAAGAACCTGTGTGGATAAAATACTACTGTCTTTGAGTATTATGAGTTTTGGAGCAATAAGTCAAGTTACCACCTCTTATTTGGGGCTAATTATGTCATTATTTGTAAAACAGAGTAAGAGATGTATCATAGAATGTGAATTCTTTATGAAAATACAATTTTTCTTTTCAACTAAAATCTAACAAAAGTAATTTTATTCTATCTTTCACATCTGATAGCTACCTTACAATTGAGTATTATAATATAATTTCAAGGCCCATCGTATTTGTGTTTACTGTTACATTTTTTTCTAAACTCCATTTCCTGGTTATTATGGGATAGAGAGATAAAATCAGAGATTGATTTTGTATTTGTGATGCACTATACAAACAAAGGATTTTGCAGTGATTTTAATGGTTAAGTTTGGTGGTATAAATGAAGTTTACCTTATATCTTACAGTCTTAGTTCCTTAATTTATAAAGAAAAGAGGTACAGGAAGCATCATGCTGACATCTTCTCATGTTCTGGTGAGAGCCTCAGGAAACTTGAAATCATGGCAGAAGGCAAAGGGGCAGTCAGCCAGCATGTCAAATGGTGACACCACAAGCAAGAGAGAGGAAAGGGAGGTCATAGACTCTTTTACACAACCAAGACTTCTGTGTACTAATTGAGGGAGAACTCATTTGTTACCAAGGGGGTGATACTAAAACATTCGTGAGGTTTTCTCTCCTATGACACAATCACCTCCCACCAGACCCCATCTCCAACATTGGAAATCACACTTCAATATGAGATTTAGAGGAGATAGACATCCAGACTGTATCACTTACCTGACTCAAATCTGCAATCAGTCATGTCTCCAAAGACTCTTGGTTACTTCTTTGAAGAAATTATATTTTAGATCAAAATGTAAGTTTTAGGAGCACTCATTTGCTCCTGGGGTTGGCATTGATTTGAGGTCAGTTTAGTGGTCAGAGCTATATATTATGCATTTTTAAATTTTTTAAAGTATTTTATATCAATTTTTTATCACTGCTGTATATTTTGTACTTAAAAGTTGATTGTATCTTCACCTTTTACAGTGGAAATCATAGTCCAAAAAGTATAACTGATCTGCTATAAATTATAATGTAAAAAATTTCTAAACCATATTAATACAAAATTTAAAATTACCATATAAAGATTATTTCTTCTACTTCCTTTTGTTCTTAGGATATATTTCACTAAATTGCAGTTAAAATCCCATGTTTTAAAGTTATTTATGATCAATACTTGCTCTGAGTTTTGTTAACTGTTTGGTATATGGTGGGAATCATTTGTTTTTATTTTATTTTAGACATTTGTAAATTATTTAAATTTTGAAAAGATTATTTAGTAAATCAAAAGCAAAAACTCTTTAGATGGTTTTGTTATGCAAGAGTCTCTGGTCCCATAGTTAGAATTGTTATTTGTTTCATATTTATCTATATTTTTACACCAAAAACTGAGTGTATATCTACAACATATTATCTAATTTCCTTCATTTCTTATATAAAATAATCATACTGAATATACCATATGCACCTTACATTTAAAACTAAACTGTGTGTCTCTAAGACATCAGTTGAAAAAAACTATTCTTCTTTTGCGATGGGGCTCATTCTGTCGCCCAGGCTGAAGTGCAGTGGCATGATCATAACTCACTGCAGCCTTGATCTTTAGGGCTCACTCAATCCTCCTACTTCAGCCTCCAGAGCAGCTGATACTACAGGCATGTACTACCATGCTGGCTAGTTTTTGTAGTTTTTGAAGAGGCAAGGTTTCCCCAGGTTGCCCATGCTGGTCTTGAATGCCTGTGCTTAAGTGACCAACCCACTTCTACCTCCCAAAGTGCTGGGATTACAAGAGTGAGCCACTGGACATGGGCATGACTCTTATTTCTTTTTATAGCTGCATAGTACATGATTGTGTGGTTGTACCATTTAATCAGTATTCTGTTTTTGAACACTTAGATTCTTTCCAATATTTCATTAATTTAATATCATAGTTATTAACTCTGTACATATATCTATGCAGTTGTTTCTTAAGTGAAAACTTCAGTGCTGTTCATATTTAATTCCTTGTACTAAATATACTTTTAATATTTACCAATTATTTCACTTTTGTCTTTTTTATTCATCTTTTTTGATGCAGTGTTAGTGTTGATTATATTGCAATTTTGTTCTTAGATTATAGAATATTTAATTTGAATTTTCATTGAACTAGATGAGATGTTAAATCCACTGGTGACAGAAATGGTGAATAATGGAATTGGGGAATTAAGACTATGTTAATTCGCATTAAGGTGTAGCTGAATCATATTAGAGAGAATTTATCATATTGTATGTACGGTCTATTGCATTGTTGATAAGAATAGGTGCTGATTACTAAAAATGGTGGGCTATGGTGGCTTTTGTTGGTTCTAAATTTTATTTTTACACAGCCTGATTGCTTCTCTATAGTATGGGTTTGAAAACTGCACACTAAATTTTCAAAAACCTTTGTAAAAAGGATTCTCATGAAGTTCCAACGGAAGGCACAGAAATGGTTATTCGAAGTAGAGGAAAAAAATCATATTCTCCTCTATTTTTTCTTCCCACTAGTGCTTTTGTTAATAAGAATAGTATCAGACAAATACAGACTTCTGGGTTTCCCTTCAAAGAGCAAGTTTCTAGTATTGTTGATGGCCATGAGGCCCTCGGTGTCTCAGCAGGAGATTATTTGGATTCCATCCCCAATAGCAGCAACAGCAGCCACTGCAGCGGCCTTAGCAGCAGCAATTGTGGACAAATGCAAACCTAGAGGCTTCTGCATCAAAAGCAGAACTGTAGGCTCTGGTTCTGGTGATGGCCATGTTTCCAATATCAGCCGCAGAGGGTGATTGTGCACTTGGTAACACTATTTTTCATTTTATGTTTCTCTAATCAAAGAATCATAATACCTTCCTGAAGTTATAACTTTTGGAATAATCTCATCTTATTATTGTTTCTCCTCTAACCCTACCAATATTTTCCAGACTTACTATTTTTCCTTTGAAAATCTGGAAAGGCTTCTATTTTCCTGTCCAGGAACATAATAATGTATATTAAAATTAAAACTCTAGTTCTATTTTTATTTATATTTACCTGGTGTATATTTGCCCATATATTTATTTCCAACCTATCTTATTTTCATTGTGGACCACATATGCCTAGATTTTATTCTATTTTTTGATGCCATCTTAGACTCTGTACAGATACTCCTCTACTTACAATGAGGCTACAGTTTCTACTAAATGTGTATGCTTTCACACCATTATAAAGGCAAAATCATACTTTAAGCCATATAAGTCAGGAAGTATCTGTATTTAATTTTTGAATTCATCATACTTAAGTATATATTAAGTCTCCTTTTATATTAGGAATCATTCCTGCCATCTTATTTACATCTTACGTTTAAGATATTTTGTGTTTTCTTTTTTTTTTTTTTGTATCCTCTTTCCTGTGTCCCATTTGTTTGACTGACTTTTGCTGGCTTAAATTTTACATTCTATTTTAAATTTTCTTTTTAGTCTTGCCTTAGCTTCTTTCATTTTTATTGTTCCCTCATCTGCTATCTTATTATTAATTTTTGTTCTTATTGACATTATAGTAGTTAAAATAAAAAATATAATTACTGGTATTGATAGTTAAAAATATAAGACAAACTGAACTTCTGAAACTTAGGTTTTAATGTAGAAAATTTATTTTAGATTTTCAGATATGGCTGAAATTCAGAAAGAATATTCTATAAGCCTTGTGTAGAGGTTTGGAGGATATATAAAATATAAATATATAACCTAAGATTTTATACATACCTATATAATTATATGTATCTATGTATATATAGACAGATATATATGTGTATATATGTATATATAAATATATACGTCAATGTGTGTCTATATACATATATATACACACGTAAATACATAAAGAATGTTATTCACCAGACACTGTTATCTAAACTGTGAATGTGCAATAAAATCAAACTACTGGTAGAGATGTTTGGGAGATAATGATATTGCACGTTTGGTACACAGTTGGCACTAGATAAATGATAGCAACAAGAGTTTGTGCTAATAATATGTCATCAGTATATTAGAGAAAATTCTAATAGCTTTAAACTCTGTTATGCAATTTAATGTGTTCTTAGCAGCACAAAACAAATAAGCTTTGAAGGTGGCAAGTGGACAGCATTATTCCTCACTACTTATTCTCTTAGAATTGACCAGAAGATTAAACATGTAATTTTCAAATTGTATTTTCCAATATGAAATCTGGAATATAAACTTAGCAGGCACACACACTATTTTACATACCCTCTTTTTTTTTAGATAGGTGGTCGCGACTGGGTACTCTGTTTTCACAAATTCTTAAAAAGATCAGTTTATTTAATAATAGTTTCTTCTTGAAACAGACTGGAATTTATCATATTATGGGCCTCTTTCTGTTATGATGTCTTCATAGTATGTGTATTTTTGGAATCCTTGTTCTGAAGTAAAAGATAAACTATCATCCAAGACATGCAGTCCTTAACATAAACAGCATAAATCTCTTGTGCTCTCCCATAAATATCCCTTTGTGACTGGATCTTGGGATTTCCTAGAGCAAAACGTGCTTTTGGTGTTTGATACTCTTTAGCTAACATCATTAATCAACTAAGTTTATAAGCACAAAATATAAGATGCCTACTGATATTTTTTCCTAACTTGCTACATGAAAAGTAGACTATAACAACTAGAACCTCGAAATCTAGACAACTAGATTTTGAAATCTATAACTAGAACCTTGAAATCTAGATTATTTCAAGATTTCCTAGGGGATTTTATTTCCTTCTCTTCCTTTTTGGCTTGCCTACCCACCCCTATCCTTTTCCTCCTCCCCAATAGCTCTTCTTCTCAGGATGGGAAAAAAGCCCATTTTGAGAATATGTCCTTTAAATTCAACTCTGATGATGAAATAGAGAACATAAGGTCTTATTAGAGGCAGCAAAATGGCACAGTGGTTTGTGTATGGGCACTGAAAATAGTTTTCCTGACTGCACATCTCACTTCCAACCCTCAGTAATTGTGTATGCTTGGACAAAGAAAATTCTCTACTGTTTCTGTGTTGCATATTTATGAAAAATGGAAATAATATTTACCATTCCACAGGGCTATTTTAAAGGTCAAAAAAGGTCATTTGTATAATGTTCTTACCTGGTTTATAATAAAAGCCTTCAAATTCTAGATTTTATCAATGTAAGAAACATCAAGTGTTTATACACTTCAGTGTAAATTTATTTCAGCTTTCTCCTATTTTTGACTAACAGTAACACTTTGATGTGATTTGAAGGACCAGAAATGTGAACTGAAATGACAGGAAAACAGAAATGGTAGGGGAGGAAAGCAAACAATTTCACATATGGACAATGCTGAGTAAGACTTATAGTGAACAATTCATTGAATTAATCTTAATCACCTAGGCTTTTTCTATTTCATTGTTATTTTTAAATGTACAAAGAAAATTTAGCTTTAGAAAAACAGAAAATCAAGATAGCCAAATAGGAATGAACTGATTAAAACATCTCGAAGTTTACTGTCCAGGAATGACAATGACAGAAATTTTTTGGAAACTCTTCAGCCAATTCACAGAAAAATATATTTCATTTAAATTAACATGTCACTGAAGTGGGCCATATCATGCTGTGTGCTGAATTGAATTTATCATTTAGCATACATAAGAATATGTCCACACTGGTGAAACCTAATAGATTCATATCATCATACTGATTGACTGCAGAGGATATCAATTTAAAGAATATTTCATAAATTATTACCACAAGTCCCCCTTATTTAACATTTAGGCTATTTCCAATTTTATGTCATATATCTGTAACATTGAGCTCCCCAACAAGCTACATTTAGGTCTTCTTATTCATACCTGAGATTAACAAGGATAGGGTGGTCAACCTGGACTTACGGAAAGTTGGTTGATTTATATAGTGCAGATACTGCCAGTGGGAGAAAGGGCAAGTAGCTATATGTTCACATTCTGGCTCTTTATGTTCCAGATGCAGTTGATTCTTATAATTCTCAGATTTCACAATTGCAAATTTGACAACTCATCACAATTTATTTTTAATCCTCACATCAGCGATCATGGTGCTTACAGTCATTTCCAGACATGCACAAAATTGCAAAAAGTTGGAGTCACCCAACTTTCATGATCTCAGCTGAGGTAGACAATCTTCTGCGTTTTGTTTCAGCTCTCATGTGCCAAACAAGTTTCATTTTTGCAGTCTATTTAGTACTATTTTTTCCACATTTTGTCCTTTTTTCTTTCTTATCCTGCTGTCTCCAATCACAGTGCTAAGGTACTACCTAGTGTTCCTAAGTGCAAGAAGTCTGTGATATGCCTTACAAGGAAAATAGATGTGTTCCATAAGCCGTTTTTAGATCTGAGTTACAGTGCTGTGAGTTTGGCGTTAATGAACTAACCATATTTACTAAATAAAGTTTCTTTGAAAAGAAATACACGTAAAACAAGTTTATGTTTTAAATCAATTGAAAAAACAATGTGACTAGAGACTTGTAGGAATCTAACCCTGTATTTCTCTTTAGAGCAATGGTTCAGTATTCTCTAATTCCATGTATTTAGTGACTTTATAGAACAAAACACAGTGAATAAACAAGAATCAACTGTATTTCCATCCAAGTTCTCCCCTACATTAATGCCTTCTTTATTTTCTATTATAAACACTTATGAGATGTTCCTTATGGTGCGCTATTATAAAAAAGACAAAAAATAACAAATGCTGGTAAGGAGGTAGAGAAAAGGGAACTCTTGCGCACTGGTTGGTGGAAATGTAAACCAGTACAGCCACTATGGAGAATAATATGAAGCTTTTTCAAAAAACTAAAAATAGAACTATTACATGATACAATCCAGCAAGCCCACTACTGAATAATTATCCAAAAGACAGGTAATCATTACATCAAAGGAATACCTCCACTCCTGTGTTTATTCATAATAGTCAAGATATGGAATCAACCTGAGTGCCCATCAGTGCATAAATGGATAAAGAAAATGTGGTATAGGCCCAGCATGGTGACTCACACCTGTAATCCCAGCACTTTGGGACGCCGAGGCAGGTGGATCCCAAGGTCAGGAGTTTGAGATCAGACTGGCCAAGATGGTGAAACCCCATCTCTACTAAAAATACAAAAATTAACTTGGCACAGTGATGGGTGCCTGTAGTCCCAACTACTGTGGAGGATGAGGCGGGAGAATCACTTGAACCCAGCAGGCGGAGGTTGCAGTAAGCTGAGATGCTGCCTCTGCACTCCAGCCTGGGTGACAGAGCAAGACTCTATCTCAAAAAAATTACTATTCAGTTATAAAAAAGAATAAAATCCGTCAATTTTAACAACATGGATGAAACTGGAGGCCATTATCTTAAGTAAAATAATTCAGGAACAGAAAGACCTGTTGTTCTCCTTTATTGTTTATTTTTACAGTTCGGTGGTTTTTTTTTTTTTTTGTAGTGATAATATTTGATTCCTTTCAGTACTTTTGTGTCTTCTCTACTGTTGAATTTTATATATTTTTGTGTTTTTTATAATGGTAGATACTGTCTTTTCAATTTCTGGTATAGGACTCCCTCAAACATTTCTTGTAGGGCTGGTCTTATGGTGATGAATTCCTTGTTTTTGCTTCTTGGGAAAAACTTTATTTCTCATTCATTTTTGAAGAACAGTTTGCTACATATAGTATTCCTGGCTGGTTGTTTTTCTTTTCTTTCAGAACTTTGAATATATAATATCATTATCTCCTGGCCTGTAAGGTTTCTGTTTTTAAAAATCAGCTGGTAGTCTAATAGGAATTTACTTATATGTGACTTGACAATGTTTTCTTGCTGTTTTTAGAATGCTCCCTTATTCTTTGACCTTTGACAGTTTGATAATTTGCCTTAAATTTATGTGAGAATTTTGAGTTTTCTGTATCTATATGTCTATAACTCTCACAAGACTTGAAAAGTTTCCATTATTATTTTGTTAAATAGGATTCATATGCCTTTCCCACTTTCTCTCCTCATAAATATTCCCATATTTAAAAATGTATTTGTTTTATGGTGTCCTATATGTCATGTAGACTTCCTTTATTTTTTTACTTGTATTTTATTGTCTAACTGGGTTATTTCTAAAGATCTGTTTCAAGTTCAAAAATTATTTTCCTCTGGGTGATGTAGTCTATTGTTGAAGCTCTTGACTGTATTTTTGTTTCATTCACTGAATTCTTCACTTCCAGGATCTTTGTTTTTTATTTTTAATATTTATCTCTTTATTGAATTTCTTATTCATATCATAAATTATTTCCTGATTTCTTTAGGTTTCTTCAGTAGCATTATTTTAAGTTCATTTTCATGTCTTTCAAATATTTCTTTTTCTTTCTGACCTGTTACTGGAGAATTATTGTGTTCTTTTAAAGGTGTCATGGTTCCTTGCTTTTTAGATTCCTTGTGTCCTTATTGATATCTGCACTGTCTATTGTAACAGTTGTTTCTTCTGGTTTTATGGTTTTGCTTTTGTATGGAAAGATATTTTTCTGTAGATATTTCTATAGTGTTACTTGGATATGGTGCTTTGTCTTTGATTCTGAGTGGGCACAGTACTGTCATCTTTGTATTATTTTTTTCAGCTGTAATCAGTGTTAGTGGTTTCTAAAAGTCTCTCAGTGGTTTAGGCTGCAGTTGTGAGTAGAGACTGGTGATAGTTTTCTGATGATGGGGAAATAAAGTGGACTGGTCCTTGAATACCAGTGTTAGCTGTAGTGGGCCAAAGTTACCAATCCTCAGGCCACTGGGCTGTATTTTGGGCACTAGTGTTAGTGTGTCTTGGGGATCAGTACTCAAACTTCTAGGTGGCTTGCTCCAGTGCTAGTGATGTGAACAGTGGGCTAAGTAGGTGGATCCTAAATTTGCAAGGTGGTATCCAGGATGGGCTAATCCTTAACCATGTGTACAGTTGACACAGATAGCATGCACAGGTACTGACAGTGGGTGGTCAGTCTTTCCTCAACTCTGAAAGGTGTGTGCAGATGTCAGTGGTGGCATATGGGGTGGATCAATCCTCAGGCCCTCTGGATGACATGTGTGGTTACCATTAGTAGCAGCAAAGGTGGCCTATCCTCAAGCCTCCTGATGGTGCACTTGGGTGCCTGGACTATCCCTAGGCACATGAATGGTATGCTTGGGCACCAGTGGCAATGATGGTGATAAGGGCAGACATGTCCTCAGTCCCTGGAGAGTGTGCCCTTGTACCATCCCAACCAGTGTCACAACATTGCAGCCCTGTTGCTGGACGTGGTGGTGTATGCAGCCCTCCAGTGATAGGGAAATATAGGAGCTGTTGGGCTTCAGGGCAGGATATAGCCCTGTGAGGGCTGGGCTCTCAAAATGGTATTGCGCTGCAGTTGCTTGGTTCTTGAGGGATGGCTGGGACCCAGAATAATCTCCCTCTTTGGAACAATTCTATCATGTGGATTTCAGGCAACTATCTATACTATTCTCAGGGCCTGAGAGTGCCAAGGTGTCCTCCTATGGCTAGGGTTATCGGAGTCCACAGTAGGAATGGGGCCTGCTGGAGATTTCTGATTTTGCTTTTCTCTGCAATGGGGAGTTCTTCCTGACTCCAAGCCGATCTCAGCCAGTCTGTCTTCTTTGCTGTCTTCTCCTTCCATGTCTCAGAGGTTCCCATTAACTTCCTTGTTGAATTCCAGTGTTTTATCTTAGACACTCTATTCTATGTGTGTTTATCTACTCATAGTTTTTGTCATTTTTTGTGGAAGAAGCAAGTATCAAGTGCCTCTAGTCAGCCATCTTGAAGCTCTCTCTTTCAATTGCTTTTATATGTTCAAACAATTGGAATTGAAAATTGGAAACTAAACACCATTTATATTAATGCCCACTCAAAAGTAAAGTAATACCTAGGCATGAATTTAATAAAATATGTATAAAAGCTTTATGAGAAAAACTACAAAATTCTGAGGAAAGAAACCAAAGAAGGTCTGAATAAATGGAGAGATATTTCGAGCTTATGGATAGGAAAACTTAACATTGTAAAGAAATAGTTCTCTCAAATTGGTCTATAAATTCAATGTAATCCCAATCAAAATTCCAGCAAGTTATTCTGTCGGTATCAAACTGATTCTAAACTTTATATGTGAAGGCAAAAGACAGAATAGTTAACACAATATTAAGGTCAGAGGTCTTCTCAGACTCAACTTCAATTTTACTATTAAACTACAGTAATTATGACACTGTGCTTTTGACAAAAGATTAGTGAAACAGAACAATGGAAAAGAACATAAAAAATAAACATAGACTGATACAGATACCAGTTGATATAGTTTGGATATTTGTCTACTTCAAATCTGTTGTTGAAATGTAACTTCCAGTGTTGAATGTGTGGCCTGATAGGAGATGAGTGAATAATGAAGTGGATCCAAAATGAGTGGTTTAGCACCATCTTCTTGGTGATAAGTGAGTTCTCACTCAGTTTCCATGATATCTAGTTGTTTAAAAGGGCATGCCACCTCTTCACTTACTCTCTTGCTTCATCTCACCATGTGAAGTGCCGGCTTCCTTCTTTGCCTTCTGCAGTGATTGAAAGTTTAGTGAGACTCTCATCAGAAGCCAAGCAGATGTAGGTGCCATGGTGATACAACCTGCTGAACTGTGAGCCAATATAACGCCTTTTCTTTGGAAACCACCTGGTCTGAGATATTTCTTTTCAGTGTCACAAAATGGCCTAAAAATGGTAAACTGCTCTGTGACAAAGAAGCAAAGATATTTAAATAGACAAAGGATTCCACAAATTGTTCTGCAACAATTGAACATCCACATATATGCAATTAAAAAAATAGTGTCAACATACCTTTACTCTGTTGTGGTTTGAATGTTTGCATCTCAGAAATTCATGTTGAAACTTAATCAAAATGTAGTAGTATTTAGAGGTAGGGCCTTTAAGAAGTGATTGGATCATGAGGGTTCTGCCCTCACGAAGGGATTTAATGGATTCATAGGTTAATGGAAAATGGATTTATAGGTTATCAATAGAGTGAGAATGGTGGCTTTGTAGAAGGGGAAATAAAGACCTGAGCTAGTATACCCAGCCCTTTTGTCATATGATACCCCAAACCACCTCAGGACTCTGCAGACAGTCCCCACCAACAAGAAGTTTCTCAACTTCCAAAACTAAAAATTAATTCATTGGTTTTGTAAATTTAAGTGTATAAATATAAAGTTTCAGGTATTCCATTATAAACATGAGAAAACAGATTAAGATAGAAAATTGGTGCAATGAGTTGGGTTGTTGAAAATGTGGAAGCAGCTTTGGAACTGGGTAATGGGCAGAGGCTGAAAGAATTTGGAGGAATAGGCCATAAAAAGCCTGCATTTTGGTAAATGCAGCATTAAGAAAAATTTTGGTAAGGGCTCTGAGGATGAGAAGACTAAGGAAAGTTTGGAATTCTTTGGAGATTGTTTAACTCTAAGGAGTTAGTTATGATCAGAATGATGGTGGAAATGTTGACCGTGAGGGCCAATCAGACAAGACCTGAGGAACAAAGTTTTGGAAGCTTAAGTAAAGGCCATCATTGTCATAAATTGACAAAAAACTTGACTGAACTGTCTTCATGCCTGAGGGCTTTGTTGAAGGCCAAACTTGAGAGTGATGAACTAGGGTATCCAATAGAAAAAATATCTATGAATCAAAGTATTCAAGCTGCTGCATTTTTTAACTTTTAACTGTTCACATTAACTCATGAGAGGGATAAAATAACTCGACAATTGTATTCATAATAAAAGGAGAAGCAACTTGGAAAGATATCAAAACTCTCATCCTGGATATGTAAAAAATGAAAAAGCAAGTTCAGGAAGGAAAACCAAGGCTTTGGCCTAGGGACTGCCAAGGTTGTTCATATGGATTGAAGTAAGCCAGGTGCTATTCCTTGAGACAATGGAAGGGAGACTGTAAAGGTATTTCAGAGATCTTCTAGACTGTTCCTCCTATCAATACAAAGGCCTATGAAGCCATAATGATTTTGAGATGGACCTGAGGCACCCTCCACAGGCTCACTGACCATTGCTCACTCGGGGCACTTGTCCCCAAATTCCAGCATAGGACTTCTTGGCTCCCCCAACTGGGGCTCTGTGAATTCTTAGCAGCCTCCACCCAGATTTCAAAAGATGTACCAGAAAACCTGGGGCTCCAGAGAGAGACATGTCTTTGGGGTGGAGCAACTACAGGGAGCTGCCACTAGAGAAATACAGAACAAAAAGATGAGATGGAGCTGCTGCAGAGAGCCCCAACCAGGGCAATGCCTAGTGGAGACAAGGGAGCAGGACCACCTAGGTCTCAAGAACAGTGGTGTCACTGGCAGCATGCAATGCTCACCTGAAAAAGCTTCAGGACTCCAACAAGCAGGAACAGCCACATGTTCTGCATCCAACAAAACCATAGGGGTGTGTTTCCCTGAGGTGTGGGGGCATAACCCCCTACTCCAATGTGTCCAGGAGTTGGCCCTTGGTAAGACAGATTATTGACCAGATTCAAAATTTAAGTCTGCACTGCTGGGTTCAGACTTGCTTGTGGCCTGTTTCTTTCTTTTGGGATTGAGATGTCTATCTTATGCCTGTACCACTATTGCATGTTGAAAGCAGATAATTTATTTTGATTTCACAGCTTGCACATAAGCCTTTGAACATTAGAATATGGAGTTGGTGCTGGAATAAGTTAAGATTTTGTGGCTATGGGGATGAAATAAATGTATTTGTACTTGAGAAGGACATGACTTCTGGGGAGTCATGGATAGAAGGCTATGGTTTAAATGTTTATCTTTCTGAAATTTGTATTGAAACTGAGTCTCCAATGTGGCAGTATTGAGAGATGGGGCCTTTAAGAAGGAGTTGGACTGGTGACTTTAGAAGAAGATGAAAAGACACCTTGCTCTGTCCCCTCTCCATATGATGCCCTGTGCAACCTCAGGATTCTGCATAGTCCCCAACAGCAAGAAGGACCTTATCAGATGCAGCTTTTCAACCTTGCACTTCTCAGCCTCTGCAACTGTAAGAAATAAATTGTTCTTTATAAAATACCAAGTTTCAGGTGTTCTGTTATAACCAATGGAAAACTAAGTCACACACTTCACGAAAGTGACCTCAAAGTGGATCATAAACCTGAGAGTAAAATGCAAAACTATAAAACTTCTAGCAAATAACAGAAAACCTGGTAACTTTGGGTTTGTTAGTGACTTTTTAGGTACAACAGCACAATCACAATGCATTAAAGAAAAAATTTGTAAATTGAACGTCATTAAAATTAAAACTTTCTCTGCACAAAACACTGTAGAAGAATGAAAAACCAAGCTAAAGCTAAAATTGAGAGAAAATCTTCACAAAACAAAGCTCTTATAATGGACTATAATTCAAAATATACAAAAGCCCTTAGAACTGAACAATAAAAAAACAAATAATCCATTTGAAACATAGGCCAAATATCTGAATAGATATTTCACCAAAGAAAATGTAAAGATGACAGTAAGCATATAAAAAATTGCTCAACATCACGTCATTAAGGAATTGCAAATTAAAATAACCCTAAGATTCTACTGTATACTTATTAGAATGGCCAAAGTGCAGAAAAGATGACAATACCAAATGTTGACAAGAATGTGAAGCAATAGGAACTCTCATTTATAGCTGGCGGGAATGTAAAAATATACAGTCACTTTGGATGACAGTTGACAGTTGCTTATAAAATTAAGCATACCTTTACTATACAATTCAGCAGTTGCGTTCCTTGGTACTTATCCAGATGAATTAAAACTTAGGCTTACACAAAAACATGCTTACAAATATTTATAGCATTTTTAATCATAATTGCTCCAATGTAGAAGCAGCCAAAGTGTCCTTCAAAAGATGAATGAATGAATAAATAAGCTTTGGAACATCTACACACAAATTATTCAGTGAATAAAAGAATGAGCTATCAGGCCACACAAGACATGAAAAAACTTTAAACACACATTGCCTTTTTAAAAAAGCCAATCTGAAAAGCCTTTGTACTATTGATTGCAACCAAAGGCATTCTTTAAAAGTTTGAACTATGGAAAGAATAAAAAGATTAGTGTTTGCCAGAGGTTAGATGGGAAAGAGGAATGAATAGGCAAAGCATAGGAGTTTTTTTGGGAAATGAAGCTATTATTTTATTTGATATTGTAATAATTTATTCATGTAATTATACATTTATCAAAACCTATAAAATATATAATATAAAGAGTGAACCCTAATGTAAACTATAGATTTTTGTTAATTGAAAAATACTTTAATGTAAGTTATAAACTCTAAGAATTCATTTGAAAAGACACACAGTGAAATTGAAAACACTATGAAATCAAGCAATTTAAGAGAACTAAAAGCAAATAGCAGTGATGAGACCTGGAGGATCAATCTGAAACTTTATCTCATCAATTATATGAAGTCCCAGAAGAAGAAAGTTGTCAGAAAAGAAAAACAATACTGAGGATACAGTTGCTTGAAATTTGAAATCATGTACCTTTAGATCAACATTGCACTCATAGTTTAAAGAGGATGATGGTTCACTGAAACTGCAGAACAGCAAAGATAAAGAAAAAAACATGACAATCTGTCAGCAAAGATAGATTGTCTATAAATAAATCATTTTTGGGCCAAAAAAAATCAAAATTATCTTCAGTAAAAAGGACATAGGAGATAATAAAGTAAAGTATTCATTACTCTGACAGAAACAAATCTCTACTTTGATTATTATATCAAATAAAATAGCATTTAAATATATAGCCAAAATTAAGATATTTTCATTGATATAAAGACTGAGGAACTTTACCATCACATTTTTCAACAGGTTATATTTCAACAAAAATCTAAGTAAAATAATAGAAAGGAGTGGCAAAAAACTTTAGGTATTATTTTTGTCAGAGATTCAGACAGTCCAAAACTCGAAGAAAAACTGGGACTGGTGAGACTTAAGGCTTATAGAAAATTAGTATAAGAAGTGAGGAAACAGTAGAGACGATCAGATGATAAACGTAAGTCAGTCATTTTGTATATAAGTGGTATCGTTGTGTAAGCTTTTATTGCCAGTATTTTTCAAAAACTTCTAATTTTGGTTTTTGATTTTGCTAATTGCAAATGACAGGCTTTTGCTTGTAAATAAGTTTAAAACTCTCCTTTCCTTTCCAAACAATATTAAAACTCTGTTCATTAATGTTTAATAAATCAAAAGCCAGTAACAGCTAGCAGTCCCAGAAGCATGTTCTCATTTTGGAAGTAATTTACATACTAGATCATACCATTCTCATTTAGTATCCTTCCAGGTGGTATCATTAGAGATTGATGCAGTGTTTCAAAGTGCTACAGCACCTTACTTAGACATAAAAATTATATATACATATGTATATATATGTGCATATGTATATGTGTATATATATATAGATACACATATATGTATACACACATAAACATATATTTATCACTTTTCTTTCTTGCAATCTCATTCATAACATTTCAAGCTAGTTAGGTTATGCTTGTTTTTTTAAATCTTTTTTGTTTCTTCCCATACTTATTTCAACTTGACTAAAATTATACTGTGCCTCTGGGATAGGCAGCCTTTATATATTAGTGAGTAGCTATCACATATAGCTCTCATTTAGCTAATCCACACCCCTTGTCATATGTGACAGTCTTTGCCCATAAACCCATCTCTCCTTAGTAAGAAAACGGAATAAAAAATAGGTGTATCACTTGCTTTCGAGTCTGATGGTTTTTCTTACTGAGATTAGAATAGCAAACTCGAAGTACAAAATTGCAGACCTCATTTTAAAAACTTACCACTGTCTGCAAGGGACATGATAATCTACAGCATTGCTGAAAGGCCCTTATTACGTGACATTTCTGCAAATTGTTACCTGACCTAATAAGCAAATCAGTTCTTGATGGGCAAAGGGGTCAGAGAGAAAGATTGTTGTTAATGACTGTTACACAGTTCTGTACTAACTGACAATATGATACTTAGAGTTAATAACAGAAAGGTTTATAATATTCTTTTTCCATATTTTTATTATTTTCTCTTTTTAGGGCTGTTATTATTTGTCAAGTATATATTGAAAGTTATAATACAAATGAATAGCTGATCTTTTGTTAAAGTTTATTTAACTTCTTTAAATGAAATATTCTTACGATTCATCATAGTAAAATTACGGCTTTAGGTAATTAATATATTCAAAACTCTGTGAAAATCATTCTGTGTAGAATTTCCTCTTTCATAATCAGAGGTTTTTCATACTTTCATTGAGGATACCTCACAATAAAATACTCACATAAACTTTTAGGTATTCAAGAACTGTGTTGTTGGAGTTAAAATAAAATATTTCCCTAATAGGCAATGGAGACTCAGAGATATTTCCTCAGAGATGTTTAAGGAATGTGGGGAGATGGTTATATTCTTTCTCATCAGTTACCTTGCTCTGCTCTTTCTGTTCTTAACCTCAACAAACCTCTTATATTGCATGCACATGCACGCGTGCGTGCATGTGCGCATACACACACACACACCTCTCTTTGAAAACACCAATTCCCCAAATAAAAGAAGTGTTTGTTTATTTCATCTCCATCTCACCTTCTTCTTTCTTACTGTATTATTTGCACATTTGCTCTACTATTTACAGATAGAGCTCCTCTTTTCTTTCTAGTTGGAATACAGGTTTTATTTTCATCATTCACTCCCCATACTCATTTCAACCCCTCTAAAATTACAGTCTGCCCTTGGGCTGTTCAGCCTTTATATAAATGGAAACCTGTCATTTATAGCTCAAATTTAGTTGAGCCACACCTATTGTCATTTGTGGCAGTCTTTGTCCATAAATCAACCCCCGCTTAGTCAGAAAACTGAGTAAAATAATGTATCACCTGCTTTCTAATCTGATTTTTTTTTTTTTAACTGAGCGTGGAATAGCAACCATCTATACAAAATTGTCAATCTTATTTCAGTAAGTTACCACTGAGTACAAAGGACATGATGGCATTGTTGCTGAGCTTAGTAAGAGGACCCTTCCCTTCTTAGCTACTGTCCTCATGACCAATGCTGAGTAGAAGTGAATGAGCCAGAGCAGATATAATGAAGGATAATTGACAGGAGAGGATGACAAGTGTTTTCCTTTCCTCTGCTTCTGCTCTTTGTGGACCCATTCCTTACCATTCTGGAAATAACTCCATCACCAAGACTAGAAAGCGAAAGTTCAGATAAAATTGACCTTGATTTTAATAACAGCCATCTAGGCTAAGATTTATCCATGGCTTTCTGCTCACACAGCAGTGATCCTTAGGAGAAACAGTCCTAGGCTTCGAGAAGCACAGTCCTAGAAATCAGGAAACCTGATGTTGAGCTCTGGCTTTACCAATAAAACATCTGTGTTCCTCTATATTATTTCATTTGTTTCCTGAATTTCATATTATTTTCTTTTTTTTTTCTATTTTTTTAGATGAGTCTCCCTCTGTCACCCAGGCTGGAGTCTTTGCTCACTGCAACCTCTATCTCCTGGTTTCAAGCATTTCTCCTGCCTCAGCCTCCCGAGTAGCTGGGACTACAGGCACCTGCCACCATGACCAGCTACTTTTTGTATTTTTAGTAGAAATGGGGTTTCTCCATGTTGGCCAGGCTGGTCTCAAACTCCTGACCTTGTGATCCACCTGCCTCAGCCTCCCAAAGTGCTGGGATTACAGTTGTGAGCCACCATGCCCAGCCCCACATTTTTTCTTCTAATTGAGGTTCCATCACAAAATTTGTAGGTGTGAAGAACAGAAAAGAAATGGTACAATATAAAGTGGTCGGTGAATCCATATGTCCCCACAAGAGTTAGTTGTATACCAAAGAGAGAAAATATCTTGAACATACATGTATTAATATAATGAAACTATTAGATTTGTACAAGCTTTTTCTTATTCCTTGAGTGTTTTCTAAATCAAGGGAAACTGAAAATACAACTTTTTTGCTTGATGTTAAAAATACTTTCATATTTAATAAATTTCAAGACTTCCAAACTATTCTCTGTAACTCTTTTTGTCTGAAACTAAAGGATTCACTGACACTCACTATATTGATGGTATTAGCCAAATTTTTTGAATTTAATTCACCCATCATACCACTGTAACAAATCTGTTTTTATTCTGTATCTTATCCTACTTTCAAAAAATACATCGGAATTCTCAGTCCCTTTTCACCTCTATTTAGCAAAGTATCACAATAAAAAGTTCTACCTATTTATTTATCTTTTCTCTGTAATATTTTCTTCTGTGGGACTATTCAGAATTTTCTTTGACTCTGCTTGAAACATTTCTTTTTTGTTATAATGGCAATGAATTGATATCTATGTGTCAGGTCCCTAAGGTTTGTACTGGTTTTGACATCCAAACACTTGACTTTTAAGTGAGTTCTAATGCAGTCAACATGTGCTCTATCCCCGGGCAACACAATTCTTTCAATAGCAGTTACATTAACAATTACTGCAGGGCATCTAAGTGGATGCTGTGCAGTAAATAGAAGAGGGATGGACCGCAGCTAGCAAAGCCTGAAAGTGAAATTGGATCAGAACACTTTGAAAAATCACTTCTAAAGAGAGAGGCATCATCGTTTTTACAAGTCTGGAAGCTATAGCATCCTGCTGACTTTCTCAGGCTCCAGAAATAGGATGATAGGGAGAATTTTGTCCAAAAATTTAGAAAAAGAAGAGTCACCATGAAATATCTTTCTCTTGGTAATGCATCTGTGTACTTTGAAACAAATAAACAACAAACATATACCTTCTATTTTTTTGTCAGTAGTAATTATCCATTTAGTGACTCTCTCTGTGTATATGTGTGTGTGTGTATGTGGTTTGTGTAACTTCTATGTGCCCATATCTATATCAGA
Organism: Aotus nancymaae; assembly: GCF_030222135.1. Lineage (NCBI taxonomy): Eukaryota > Metazoa > Chordata > Mammalia > Primates > Aotidae > Aotus > Aotus nancymaae. The sequence continues at coordinate 5,492,706 of NW_026988532.1, read as the reverse complement.
CATCCATATGACACATTTGTTCCTTATATCATGTCTTTTTATCTTTCAGAAATGTACAATCTACTTGAAAAAACTAGAGTTAGCATAGAATGTTAGTTGCTAAATGCATTCATGTACAGATAAACAACTAAAGAAGCTACCAAGATTACTGCATTTACTCTTAAAGGTGATAACACACCACTTTAAACAATGTGGCATACAGTGTTTCATAGAGAGCAATATTTAAACAATGACTAAATTTGTTTAGCCAGGAAAACAATAATTTTAAAAATTATTCTTCTACTAACTTTATTTCTGAAATTTTTATTTGAAATACACTTCTTTAACTACATATTTTTATATTAAAGTATTAGAAAAACATTTCTTGGAGTGAATAGCAACCATCAAATTCAAACAGGTGGATTTATTAATAATCTTATTCCAAATATAACCTCTTAAATATTCAGCAGTAATTGTTTTAATAAGAGTGGAAATTTAACTCTATAAATAATTTATTTACATTCTCTTGCTAGATGTGGACATTGGCTTGAGATATTCCCGGGCACAGACTTAGCTCTTCTCTCTCTCTCTCTCTCTCTCTCTCTCTCTCTCTGTCTCTGTCTCTCTCTCTATCCCTCTCTCTCTCTTCAGCTTACTAGGTACTATAAATGTAAAATGGATGAACTATGAAGAAGAAAATAGCTAAAACTGTCAATACTCTCAGACTAATGAGATAAATATTTGTTATTTTAAACACAAATTTATTTAAAAGACAGAGTCAATCTTTAAGGTGCTGGTTGAGAATAGAAGTATAGAAGTAATTATAAGTAAATTACTGACTAATAATAGTAGTGGAAGGGTGGGGTGCTATAGAATTGGACCATTGCTTGGGATTCAGGCACGAAAAATATGTGAGGTAGAGAAAAACTATGACTGGACACTAAACAAATGAACAGACAAATGAATCACTGGGAATGCTTGGAAAACCAAAAGATGTTGGAAGTGATGGCTTGTGAGCCCAGAAGTTCTCTAATTTATCCAGGATGCTTGCTCATTCACAGTGTTACCCTCCAGGAGGAAGCCTCTTTTCAGGGGACTCTAGCTAAAAGCTCTGGGATCCAGATCCATTTGAATGTTCTGGATTGCAAGAACAGTGTGGGCTTAGTTTCCAATTTCAAAATCCTGAAATTATTCTACTGAAGCTTGTCTAATACTCCATGTCTCAGGTCCCCAAGACCACTTCCAGGTCTGATGATCCTATAGGAGAACTCTCAAGACTCAGCATTGAATCATACTCAGAAATATGGTTTGTTATAAGCGAAAAATAGAGCAAGCAAAATCACAAAGGAAAAAGACACCGAGAGGCAAGTCCTGAGGAGACCAAGCACAAATTTTCAGAGTCTCCTCCCCATGCACTTACCCAGGATGTGCTTATTTCCCTCAAGAAGTTATGACAACTGATGTGAAATGTTATTGTCTCCCAAGAAAATATTACTGACTCAGTCCCCAGGGTTTTTATTAGGGGATAGTCAAAGAGGCACTCTGCTTAGCATGTACTAAAATTCTAGACTGCCAGAAGGAAAGCAGCTATTAAATATAACTCTTGTTGGTTGTACAAATGGTTCAGGCACAGTGAGCAATCTTTATAAGTTCTGGGAATGATACCACCCTCTTGAAATCCAGGTTTCCAGGTGCCAGCTAAGGGCCAGCCTTGTAAGCAATAGAGCCTTGTAGCCCTATTTCAAAGAATAATATTCAAGCTTTTAATATTAACTCTTCTCTGCACACCCAATCACTAGAAATTCTACTTTTAGTTAAACAAACTAAGTGGGTGTTTCCCAAATATTTTCTTATAAAAAAATGCAGAAAAATGATAATATTTGAAGATCCACTAGGGTAAATAAATTAGGGTGTCCAAAGAGGCAACAGGCCTGAGCCCTGTTCCCCTCTGCCACCAGCTACTCAGATGCCTGAGGGTGTGACTATATTGGCACACCTGAAATCTATTTGTCACACTGGAGATAGTCTTTGCCAGAGAGAAAATATTGAGTTTGTGTACAATGAGACTATGTAGAAAATAATTTTCTGTAAACTTATTTTGAATATTGAAAGATTGGAATGACTTAAAAGTCTATAAATTGGATAATAAATTAACGTCTTCTATTAACATATTACTGTATATCTAAAAATGAAAATAAATGGCCAAGATATGCCTGTATTAGTTCATATAACTAACAAATGTAAGGTTGGATAAAAATGGTTAAGTTGCAGATAGCTACTCTTTATATAAACCAACAAACTTGCAAACGATGCAACATATTGTGTTTTGGTGCCTACTGATGTAATAGGAGTTTTAAAGATCAATGGGAAAAGTAAACACTATATCCAGGTGGTTCCTCCCTTTGGGTTAGGAGGAAAAAAATGAGATCTGGGAAGGGAATATAAAGGATTTTAACTAAATCTGTAATGTTATATTCTTTAAGAAATTCCAAAGTAATTATGGAAAAATGCTAATATTTGATAAACTTGAGAGGTAAAACCATATATAACTATGATTTTTTTCTCTGGAAGAAAATGTCAAGAAATGTCTCCTAAAACAAATTAAAAATATATTTTAGTACCTATATATCAACTTATTTTGAAAGCATTTTAGCCTTTTTCATTAATAATAATCTAAAAGCATGTAATTGAATTTTTTTTAACACAAAGGACAAATGCTTTCACTGATTGATACCACATTTACCCTGATGTCATTATTATGCAATGCATGCCTATATACAAATATTGCATGTACCCCGTAGATATATACACCTACTATGTACTCAAAAATAAATAAATAAAGAATTAAAAATAAAAAAGGATCAATTGAAACTCTTTATTATGGTCTTTGACATAAAGCTGTTTCCATTTCTAAGCACCATAATGATACTGAAAAGATTCTATGTGAGTTAGAAAAGTATATTCTACTAGGCCTAGTTAGAAAAATAGTGTTGATTATACAAGGAGAAGAAAAAAGTAGATGACCTATGAACTAGAACATTTTATCAAAATATATATTGCTCTGGGTAGTTAGTTAAAAGTAAAGATAGCTTTTATTAATTGAAGTTTGCTTCTAGTGATACCTGCAAAGAATTGACTAGGGGACATCTGAATCCTCAAATTCCATGTATCTATCCCTCTATTAAATGTTTTTTCTGAATGCCAGATGCTGCTACTTCCACAGTGGATTTTATCCAGAATAATCACAGCCCTCAGTACCACGGCTCCTTTGTCCCTAGGCACACTGTTATCTTTCATCTTCGGTGTACATACTCACCTTCTCTGTCAATATTATATCAGATGGTGGAACAAAAGTGACTATAATTCCTTGAGTTTTTAATATGTGCAAAATATAGTCTTAAGACTAATAATCATCAGAATATTTTAAAATAATTGCTTTGCTGTTAAGCAGTCATCTCAAACAGAACTCTTAATATATTTATGGCTATTCACTTCCTCAAAGCATTGCCATTTATTCCAAGGCAAAAACTTAAGATTCACATTTCCTTCATGCTTTAAATGTACTCTATTCACAAGATATTTTGTTAACCTTATCTTCCAAATTCATTTCTAATGTTATTCTTTCCCATTATTTCTACATTTCTTCAGCAGTCTATGACATAATCATTGGCTGGACCACTTACACGTTCCAAAATTTTTCTACCACCACTCTTGACCTTCCTGTATTCCATTGTCCACATGTGGTCAAGACAGAACATTTATTATGTCACTTTCTGCTCAAGGGAACATACGTTTTTCACTGTACTTAGAACTAAAGCTGAAGTTCTTTCAGTGGTCTAAATGGGCACTATATATTCTGTCCCCTAACTCACTTAACACCCTCCTACCACCACTTATCACCCACCTTCTTGCTCATAACAATTTCAGCAACACGCATTTCTGCGGATCCTTTAATATGTCCAACACACACCACCTCAATGCATTTGTATTTTATCTTACCTCACCCTGAAACAAATTTTCCTTTAATATTTGCATGACTTGCTACTTCAAGGATGATTTTCTTGAAAAACCCTTTAACTTCTGTTGTTTTTCTTAATAGCACTTAACTGATATATATCTATTTATTTTCAATGTTCTCCACTAGAATACAATTTATGCAGACTGGAGGCTTGTGTTTAACATTGTATTCCAGAGTCTAAAACTGTATCTGTTAGGTGGTGGGGGCTCAATGAATATTTGATAAATGCATGAAAGAACAAGCTTAAGAGGGATGAATTTTTATAATATAAATTTTCCAGATCAAAAAATACACAGAAATATTAAATAATGTAAGCAAGTTTATAACTTGCAAATGGGAGATCCAAGATTTAAACCCGATTTCTGAGCACACACTAGAGCTACCTATATAGAGAAGTTGATGCATGGAAGACTTACGTTTTGACTGGGACCTAAGATCCTGTAGGCTCAAATATGCAGCAGTCAGTTTCCTATAGTAACAAGTTACAAATTAGTGCATACTAATAGAGGCACCATTTATATTTTCACAAATTATATGTTCAAATATTACTGCCATTTCCTTTGTATCAGGCCGATCTCTGTGGGGATGCAAATACTTCTCTGTGAGAAAAATTGACCAGAACAAAGAGGCATCAGGAAACTAAAGGAAAAAAAAAAGTTGTTTTTTTTTTTTTCAATATTTAGGGCAGATTTAGAGGAATCCATTGATCTTAGGCCTCCTCAGGTATGTACCCCTTCATATTTGAGTAGGGCCTAATTTTGTGCTCATTTCTTGGAAGACTCAGGCTCTAGTGTGTTGAATCCCAAAAGAGGCTGCAATGGGAGAATGGAAGATTCCTAAGGTATAGAAACAAACTCAGTCTTAGTGCCTGAGTCCTATCTTGTTCTTCGATTTGAACCATCCGAAGAGAAAGAATAAAAGGATGAAGAAATCTGGAGCTGCTCTTTTTAGTAGGCATGTACCATTAACTAATCATCTTCATTTTTTTGTGAGAAAAACACAACTGGGTAAATAAAGGATTTGAATTATTTTTGACTTAGATAACTATTATGCTTTGAGAAAACTAAGTGTTCATCCCTTAAAATTAAATTCAAAACAGACTTAACACCCTATTAGCAGTTTATCTAAATTTTAGTTCAAACATCTAGCAGAATGTTATACTCTCAGGAAATCTAGATTTACTAACCCAAATCTATAATTCACACTAGATATTCCAGTGATACTGTCTCTTTATAATCATATGTATATTCCTTTAAATTTACATATTATTCAAGCAAGGTGAGTGTTATTGACACTGTTTTACAGTGGAGAAACTGTATATAAAAACGTTTAAGTAGCCATTTGAAGGTCACAAAATAAGTAAGGGTCAAAATTGGGATTTGCACCATGGCCTATCTGACTCCAAAACCTAGCGCTCTTTTCTTTTATGCCATGTGGCTTCCATTACATTATGACAAATGTCCCAATGTGGAGAAAATTAAAAATATATCACTGATGTTTCATATCTAAGCTTGGTTATTATTGCTGATGCTGTTGCTATTTATGTGGGGATGGCTGAAAGGGGAAAAAAATATGAGTCACTGTATATACATCACTGTTGCTAATGTAGTCGCTGTCTCCAGAGCCTGTCACTGTTTGTAGTTGTGCCACTTTCCTTCACCAGCTGTCCAGCGCCTTTGCACAAAATGAGCTATCCATATCTGACCACTAAATTTCCGGATAGTTGGCTGCTCTTGCCTTTCAGTATCCCACAGTTATGCCTCAGTGCTTGAGGTTACTTTCCAGTATACGTTGTAGATCTTCTGTTTTGTATACCCAGAGCAACTAAAAAGCATCTGTGTGAGGCGCTGAAGCAGTAATTTGAGCAAAAGGATCAAGGCTACCTCAAAGATTTAATGCTCTTCCAAAGGTGCCCGATATAATTTGCTGAGAAAATTCGGCTTGTTCTGCAAGAAATCAATTCATGTATCAGATACAAAAATAAACACTTTAAGTATTTAAAACCAATCCTTTAATCCTTAAAATGCATTTCCTTGATATTGAGCTGAACAGATATTCAGAGAATCACATTTGCTGTACGTATAACATGACAATTTAATGGTATATATGTTGATAGCTTTAGTAAGAACTCTTGGTCAGGACCAAAGGTCATTCATTTGATTCTAACACAGTGAGAGCAGACATAATGTGTGATTGTGACCGCCTTGGAGGTGGGAGAAACACTGTTTTCCCCAAGCGACCTAGCTCTATAACGTCTTAAGATTTGAAGAGCAAAAGCCAGAAAATTGGTTAATTTGCATCATTGCACAGTGTTTCAGTAAGACACTTGCTGATCCTGTTTCCTCACTAACTTTCTCATATCAGAGGCCACGTGTTGTGCATTTTCCCATGAACTCCTTGCTTAAGTAAGGTCAGGGAGCAGCTGGGCAAAGAAACATCAGAAAGCTTGGCAAGCCATGCAATAGCTACTTGCCTCTTGTGGCAGTTGGTGTTCATCTGAAGCATCTGAGCGGGAAGGGAATTAAAGCAGCAGCACTGCTGAGATTGAGCAACTTGTAATCCTTGCTGTGAGGTATCACAAACTAATTTAATTCCACTGTTGGCCGCAAAGGCTGCATTTTGCTTGAGTTATAAAAAGAATCATGTTGAGCCTTTTAGAACGCAGACTTTAATGTGGATTTCTAAGCGTCAGATTTTGTCAGTCTATCACACAGTTCATCAAATGCCTTCTTTCTGGGACATGCTTTGCCCAGAGCTGGATGGAAAGATTTGGAGATTAATTTGAACTCTAATGAAAATTAGCTGTGCTGTTTGGTTTCATGTTGTGATTGTCATCATGGAGGTCAGTACTAATGATGTGACAGGCTTTCTTTGACAGTTTGCATACAGGCACAGTTTATTCAGAGCTCTGCAATGCCATTCTCAGAAGATGAGGAAGTATTGAACTATCAAACGGGGACTGCACAGGTGACAGGTGATGCATTTTAGATCAGCTCCCTAACGAAGTGAGCAGCCTTTTCCATCTTTCCTCCCTCTAATAGTAAAATAATTTATTTTATCAAAGTCACTAGTGTGTTTATAGTAAACATTTTCCCACCAGATCTTTTTGAAATTCTTAGGAATAGAAAAAAAGACAATCAGAAAATTTATGTAGTAAAAAATGAAAATATTTATTACATTGTGAATTATATTAATGCTCTTTGTGATTACGATTTATTTGTATCAGTACTGAATTGTTTCAGAACATAGGTAAATGTAGATATTGACAAAAGTACATTTGCTTGGATATGACAATAATTTCATATTAATAGGTTTAATAAATTTATCTGTGTTAAATAAATTTCTTTTATTCCTTATTGCATATATTTTAATACTTTGGAAACATAAATACTGATAATAAAGTAGAAATAAGTTTTAGTTCAATACTTATTGAACTAAATAAGAAAAATTACCAAGAAAAATCATATGAAACACTCAAAGAGATGTGACTACTCCTAAGTGATTTGTGTATCTTATATTTTTACCTCTAAACATAAATTCCCCAAAAAATTAAGTATGAGGAGATGAGTCCTTTTTACATGCTGATTTTTAATATAGGATATCATCTGAAAAACACCCTTTGTATCATTGGGAAAAAATTGCTTTTTTACTTTAATGATTGATATTTTCTAATAGGAAATACAAAGTCCTATTCATAAAGTAAACCATTGTATTTTGTAATAGTTTAATAAAATGCACTTGCATATACAAAAATATTTTAGAAATGCTATGCAATCAAGTTCTAAGAGGTTAATTTTATTTTCAGATGTTTTTTATTAATCTAATTTAATGTATGCTTTGAATTATTGAAAATAGTCCTGTGAATCTACAAATTATGTTAGTTAAACTAGGTCAGGCAATACAATTCCATTTGGACATAAATGGATATAATAGAATTTATGCTGAAGTCACTTAAATGGTATTCTCTTTATCTTTAGTGCAGTAGGGAATTCAATACAAGTAGAGATGATTGACATTTTTTTCTAACCTCTCTGTCCTTTCCTCATGAAAATGCTTAGCTGCTCTTGGGAAGCACAGCTGTTGGACAAAGCACAGGATCCAAGGCCGTGCCTTTGGGAGGGCTAACTGAGAAATTCAGCCAATCAAAAGGCAGGCTGAAAAATGTCAGATCAGATATGCCAATCATTGGAAAAAAGGTGATGACCCGAAGAGGTGATAGTGCCAACTTGATGCTGAACTTAATCTATAAAGCACAATTCTTTTGCTGCTGATTTTACTTATTTATTTATTTCTGGTAATAGCAGAAACATTTGCAGAAAATATAAGCTGATATATGGAATTAATGCTTCAAAATATTGCAAAATCTTTTAAGAAAGGTACACTCTCTTTTGCCAAAAGAAAAATCTCATCTTATTATATAAGTAAAAAAAAAAAAAAGCTTCTGAATATAAATATTTCCATACAAAAAATGTGCACTTATCTTTATTCTATCTTTAGTGCAGCAGAGATATAGTACATTACCGATATATAAAAGAGACCTTTAACAAAAAAACCATAAGATTTTTAAAAATGTTAGAAGCCTTCTTGTCTGGCAATATTCACCAATAAATTTGAGATAAACATTACTGTATAATAATAATAATGAGACATTATAAAACCAAACAGTGTAATTACTAGATTAATGCATTGGTTAATTAACGTCCAATAAGAAGAGATAGGTAGCTGCTCTAAATGTTTAATTAAATTGTTTTTAACTTGCTTTTTTATTTTGAGGGTTTCTTAAATAGAAAAATATTAGAACGCATTGCTATCTACAACACTTGCCACTATATTTACATTTCAATTGCATTTTAACGTTAGCTGCAAAATATCCTGAGCTGTGTAATGTTTCCAATTACAATGTTAGGTTATATAATCTGCCAATTACTACCAAAAATAAATGCCAGGTGTTTCGATCCCAAGTCATTAAAATGCACATGATGGGCTGGGACTGACCCTGGAGTTGTCTTACCAGCATACATCATAAAAATCACAAAAGGAAGGAAAAAAGCACAATCAAATGTACAAAAATGTCAGGAGTAGGGGGCAGTTAGAAAGACAAAAATATGCCTTCTGTGTGTGGCTGAAGTTTTCTTTCTGCTTGTCTGTTTCTTTATTCGCACTTTTTTTTTTTATAGTTGCACTCCAATAGCAGAACACATTTTATAAATTAATAAAGATGTTGGAATATGTATCTTCTATAGGAGACAATTTAAATTTTACTACATATTCGAATGTTTTCTCTTAAATATGTGAGGGAAGAACAGTAAACATTCTAGAATGCTTCTTAGAGCAAATCTATCCATTCAAAATAATTCAAATTTGCAGATAGGTTTTAAGTGATTTATCCTTAGATTTTTTTATTATTATTTTCTAGAAAATTAGAATCTTCAGTCAGTTTTTTAATCCACTTCAATTTTTGTTTTATAATGTCCTTTCTATTGGCCTAAGGATGTCAAATTTTAAAATGTGAATCAAATAGTTGGCAAGAAGAATGGACAATTGTGTGAATGAGCATGACGATGCTGGGTTATGTTGTATGTAGTTTAAATCCATAGCTATATCCATATAATTTGCCTTCTATGAACTATCCATGAACCCAGCTAAAGCCAGTCCTTCCATTTATACATTCTCCACTTAACACAAGGACAGCAATCCTACAATTGTATCCTCTGATCTTGACATCCTCAATTATTTTATCTTGATTTTTTAGTCCAAGATGATAAACATGCTACAGTATTACTTATTTTGAGCAAAAATGGACCTTAAATCCCCTTATTGCTGCTGCAGCATTTCTCTGCTACCATTTACAGTAAAACTCCCCAATGAATATGCTTTATTTCTATTATTTATCTCTTAAATTTACACTAGTCCAGCTTTATCCCTAAACATTCTACCAAAACAGTCATTGTGCAGGTCTCAAATGACTTCAGGTAGTCAATATAATTTTTAGTTTTCTGCATAATATGTTAAACAAGCAGAAGCAATAGCCAAAGTTGATTATAACTTGCCCTTGAAACGTTTTTTTTTTTATCCCACTTAAATTCATCACTGTTCACTTGTTCTCCTTCCATTTCATTGGATGTTTCTTCTCAAACTTCATTACTGGTTTCTCCCCCTCTTCCTGACTTCTCAACTTTGAACAGCCTTGGTCCCAATGTTCTTTATTTTATTTTATTTTTTTATACTTTAATTTCTGGGTTACATGCGCAGATCATGCAGAATTGTTACATAAGTATACACATGCCATGGTGGTTTGCTGCATCCATCCCCTCATCGTCTACATTAGGTATTTTCCCTAATGTTATCCCTCCTCAATTCCCCCACCCCTGCTGTCCCTCCCCTAGCTCCCTCATCCCCCAATAGGCCTGGGTGTGTGATGTTCCCCTCCCTGTGTCCATGTGTTCTCATTGTTCAATGAGAACAACACCCACTTATGAGTGAGAACATGTGGTGTTTGGTTTTCCGTTCTTGTGTCAGTTTGCTGAGAATGATGGTTTCCAGTTTCATCCATGTCCCTGCAAAGCACATGAACTCATCCTTTTTTATGGCTGCATAGTATTCCATGGTGTATATGTGCCACCTTTTCTTTATCCAGTCTATCATTGATGGGCATTTGGGTTGGTTCCAAGTCTTTGCTATTGTAAACAGTGCCACAATGAATACACATGTGCATGTGTCTTTATACTAGAATGATTTATAATCCTCTGGGTATATACCCAGTAATGGGATTGCTGGGTCAAATGGAATTTCTGTTTCTAGATCCTTGAGGAATGGCCACACTGTCTTTCACAATGGTTGAACTAATTTATACTCCCACCAACAGTGTAAAAACGTTCCTATTTCTCCACACCCTCGCCAGCATCTGTTGTCTCCAGATTTTGTAATGATTGCCATTCTAACTGGTGTGAGTTGGTATCTCAATGTGGTTTTGATTTGCATTTCTCTAATGACCAGTGATGATGAGCTTTCTTTCATATGTTTGTTGGCTGTATAAATGTCTTCTTTTGTAAAGTCTTCTTTTGTATAAATGTCTTCTTTTGCCATTCTGTTGGTTGCCAGTTCATTCTAATGATAGTTTCTTTTGTTGTGCAGAAGTTCTTAAGTTTAATTGGATCCCATTTGTCTATTTTGGCTTTTGTTGGCATTGCTTTTGGTGTTTTAGTTGTGAAACCCATTCCTATCCATATGTCCTGAATGGTATTGTGTAGGTTTTCTTCTAGGGCTTTTATGGTGTTAGATCTTATGTTTAAATCTTTTATCCACCTAGAGTTAATTTTTGTATAAGGTGTAAGGAAGGTATCCAGTTTCACCTTTCTGCATATGGCTAACTAGTTTTCCGAACACCATTTATTAAATAGGGTATCCTTTCCCCATTGCTTGTTTTTGTCAGGTTTGTCAAAGATCAGATAGTTGTAGATGTGTGGCGTTATTTCTGAGGCCCCTGTTCTGTTCCATTGGTCTGTATCTCTGTTTCGGTACCACTACCATGCTGTTTTGATTACTGTAGCCTTCTAATATAGTTTGAAGTCAGGTAGAATGATACCTCCAGCTTTTTTTTTTTGCTTAGGATTGTCTTGGCTATGTGGCCTCATTTTTGGTTCCATATGAAGTTTAAGGTGGTTTTTTTCCAGTTTTGTGAAGAAGGTCAATGGTAGCTTAATGGGGATAGCATTGAATCTCTAAATTACTTTGTGCAGGATGGCCACTTTCAAAATATTGATTCTTCCTAATCAGTAGCATGGAATGTTTTTTCATCAGTTTGTGTCCTCTCTTATTTCCTTGAGCAGACGTTTGTAGTTCTCCTTGAAGAGGTCCTTCATATCCCTTGTTAGTTGTATTCCTAGGTATTTAATTCTCTTTGTAGCAATTGTGAGTGGGAGTTTACTCATGATTTGGCTCTCTGTTTGTCTGTTATTGGTTTGTAGACATGCTTGGGATTTTTCCATGTTGATTTTATATCCCGCGACTTTGCTGAAGTTGCTTATCATCTTAAGGAGATTTTGGGCAGAGACAATGGGTTCTTCTAAATATAGAATCATGTTGTCTGCAAATAGAGACAATTTGGCTTCCTCTTTTCCTGTTTCAGTACCCTTTATTTTTTTTTTTTTCTTGCTTGATTGCTGTGGCCAGAAATTCCAATACTGTGCTGAATAGGAGTGGTGAGAGAAGGTACTCTTGTCCTGTGCCAGTATTCAAAAGAAATGTTTCCAGTTTTTGCCCATTCAGTATGATATTGCCTATGGGTTTGTCATAAAAAGCTTTTATTGTTTTGAGATAAGTTCCACTGATACCTAGTTTATTCAGAGTTTTTAGCATAGGCTTTTGAATTTTGTTGAAGGCCTTCTCTGCATCTATTGAGATAATCATGTGGTTGTTGTCTTTGGTTCTGTTTATGTGATGGATTACATTTATGTATTTGTGTATGTTGAACCAGCCTTGCAGCCCAAGGATGAAGCCAGCTTGATCATGATGGAGAAGGGTTTTGATGTGCTGTTGGATTTGGTCTGCCAGTATTTTATTGAAGATTTTCACATCAATGTTAATCACGGATATTGGCTTGAAATTTTCTTTTTTAGTTGTGTCTTTGCTGGGTTTTGGTATCAGGTTGTTGTTGGTCTCATAAAATGAGTTAGGGAGGATTTTTTCTTTTTCTACTGTTTGGAATAGTTTCAGAAGAAATGGTATCAGCTCCTTTTAGTATGTCTGGTAGAATTTGGCTGCGAATCCATCTGGTCTTGGACTTTTTTTGGTCGGTAGGCTATTAATTGCTGCCTCAACTTCAGACCTTGTTTTTGGTCTATTCAGGGATTCAACTTCTTCCTGGTTTAGTCTTGGGAGGGTGTAAGTGTCCAGGAATTTATCCATTTCTCCTAGATTTGCTGGTTTATATGCATAGAGGTGTTTGTAATAATCTCTGATGGTAGTTTGTATTTCTGTGGACTCGGTGGTAATATTCCCTTTATCATTTCTTATTGCATCTATTAGATTTTTCTCCCTTTTCTTTTTAATTAGTCTGGCTAGTGGTCTATTTTGTTGATCTTTTCAAAAAACCAGACTTAACACCCTATTAAGGTGTTACTGATTTATTATGAGAATATAGTCTCATAAGCAGCTCATAAATTTATTGATTTATTGATTTTTTATAGTTTTTTTTTGTATCTCTATCTCCTTCAGTTCTGCTCTGACCTTAGTTATTTCTTGTCTTTTGCTAGCTTTTGAATTGTTTGATCTTGCTTCTCTAGTTCTTTTAATTGTGACATTAGGGTGTTGATTTTAGATCATTCCTTTCTTCTCAGGTGGGAATTTAGTGCTATAAATTTCCCTGTAGACACTGCTTTAAAGGTGTCCCAGACATTCTGGTATGTTGTGTCTTTGTTCTCATTGGTTTCAAAGAACATCTTTATTTCTGCTCTTTTTCTTTCTTTCTGTCGTCGTTTCTTTAGCTTACTTCTGGTCTCTGACAAATGCCACTTTATCAGAGGAGTCTTACTATAGCAACCTATAGGAAATACCATCCTGTAATTTTCTATTTTCCTTTACTATTTCTTTTCAAAACACTTACTGCATATAATATATATTCATTTCTTTACACCTTTTGTCTATCTTCCCAACACACAAATAAAAGAGGCTAATGACATAGTTTGCACTTTGCTTTATTGCCATATCCTCAGTGCTTACAAAAGTGCATGGTGCATGCTAAATGTTAAATAAAGATGCTTGAATGATGTGTGAGTAAATAAGTAAAATGAAAAGAGAATTATTTGGCACATGTGAAATAGCTCAATCCATGTTAAACAGTCTATAATGAGCTTTATGTGTTTTTTGGCGATTCTTTGCTAATATAGATTTTTACTACATTTACAACGTTTCTACAACTAGCATCTCTCTACCATCTCTCTATAAAGACATTGAAACTTGGTGAGTATAAACATATATATATATATATATATATATATATATACACATACACATATATATGTATATATATGTGTGTGTGTATGTTCATACATATATGTGTGTATATGTTCATACACACACATACACACATTATATCCATGAGACTTATTTGTTTAAAAATTCTATGGGGGCTTTTAGAAAACACGATGTTTTATTTATTTAGCTACATGGTTTTCCATTTGGGACTGCTATTGATACCATTTTTCTCTTTCAGTATTTCTGAAGAATCTAATGTTTCAAGCTAAATTAGTGTCTTTTTCATTACTACCCTTTAATTTTGAAAATAAATTAGGTAGTTTCATTTGAACACTGCTGCATTTATCTACCACCTCACATTATACAACTCTCTGATTCTCTCTGATTGGAAAACCCACATTAATTACAGTGTCACTGCCTGTATGAAATTAACTCTAGTATATTATGATGTAATTGATAAGTCATAAAAATAAATTAACTGAAACTTGCTAAGCATTTCACTACTGTGTAAACATTCATTTTGAATTTCATCTTACTTTCTTGTGCTTGTGATTTTACTATTGTGGACTGATATTTGTTGACATTTTCTCTGCAGAAGTTCAAAGACACATTGAATTGGTGACCCACTTACCGTCCACATAGGGAACATCATTCATACCTTATGTGTGTATTAGGGTGTTAATCCAAGAAGATTTGTGTTGGACTTTTCCTAGTACTTCCTGAAGTATCATCTGAACTGGATGATTTGGGATATAAACATTCTGGCCCTAAACACACATAAGGATGGCTAATGCCTCTGAAATACTAGAAAGGAGGGGGACCTTCTTTATTTGTCTTATACTCTACTATTAAGAGTCCACAGGAAACTATCTTTTAAGTGTATGATTTTCCTCAAGATATAGCTCTTCCTGTTCCCAGATTTTTGAGGTGTAGTTTCTCTTCCTAGCACTAGTCCAAGGCTTAGCTCATGGTGTTTCCTTTCTCCGCTCTGTGCGGGCTCTATACATGGAAGGCTTAATTACATCAGGATGTTTTGTCAGTACTGCCACTCACTTACTTTCCTGGGTTGGTATCCTTGCTTCATTGCTAATCTCAAAGGATTCTCTTACTTTCTTGCAGTATTTATCATTTCTTTAAATTAGAAACTTCTTTAAGTTTTTGCATGTCTTATAGGCAGCAAATTTAGAAATCTCCAATCTAGCATATTACTTTAGATAGAAACACCTTTTAATTTCCTCTTTAAAAACACTGTTTACTTATCAGTTTGTATATGATTCTCACTGATGAAATAAATTGAAGTAAATAATAAGTTAGAATAGTTGCGTCTTGATCTCATTTTTTTTTTATAACATGAATATTTCTTATCCAGGAAGAATGGTGTGGAGCACTGTGCTTCATGGCTTCTAATTGGAGAAAACTTTAATAAAAATTTGAATTGTTACCGTAACATTGATGGCCATTTTATTGAGAAAATAATTGTGACTGAGAATAAACTGGAATTCCAGAATAAACTGGAAAGAAATTCATAGATCATGACTTTCAAATCAATTGTTCATTATAACCAGAGCCTCTGCTCTTTAAAACCTCTGGATTAATAATAGAACACTGTGATAGACACAAAATAACATTTACAGTTTTAAACATATATTTTCATAAGATAGCTATCTATTACTACTACAGATTTGACACAACTTATGAGAAACACTTCAAAAATTACAAATTTTTTAATTCCTGGAGTAGGACCAATTGTGTCTTTTTAATTCTGTAAATTAGGTAAAATTAGCTTTCTTTGGATTCTTTTACAGCCTTTGAAATATGCTAATTTTTATTCCAGCAGTGAACCAAGGTTCTCAGATACTGACCTCTTGTAGTTTTCATTTTAATTTTTTGCTCTACACAAAGATATTAAACTACAAGGAATAAGTTATAGTTACAATTAAAGAACTTTGTTAACTTAAAGGCATGGTCGATGCCAGGGTGACATTAAC
The DNA here is from genome assembly GCF_030222135.1 of Aotus nancymaae. Taxonomy (NCBI): domain Eukaryota; kingdom Metazoa; phylum Chordata; class Mammalia; order Primates; family Aotidae; genus Aotus; species Aotus nancymaae. Next base: position 5,476,746 of record NW_026988532.1, on the reverse strand, counting down.
CTAGGAACTTTGACAGAACTGACAAGATAATGAAACTATAAATTTCTGAGAAAATACAAAAACTGTATGGTGTCATTTTAGAATCTCTTAATTATTATGTATTCTAAAATATTGGTAAATTACTAAACGTAGACACAGTTTAAATTTTCTTAAATATTTGAACATATTTCTTAAACAGAAAGGTAATTTGCTTTATAACAAGATTATTTTACTCCTTCAAAGATGATTCAGAATAATAAATATAAATTATCTATAAAGGCAAATAATGTCATGCATTTCATATCATCTATCTATCTATCTACCTACCTACCTACCTATCATCTATCACATATCTCCCTATCTCTTTATCTCTAACTATATAACTTCAGATATATTTAGGGAGTACATAGTTATTTTATACCACCCATTCATTTTTAACATTTTATTCATTTCACTTATTTACACTTTTACATTCAGTTACACAAATCTTATTGGATTGGCAAGCCTAATTCTTTTGGAAAAATATGACAGGGAACAGTAAATGTATCAGCATTTTAAGAAAAAGTTGCATTAGTCAAACATTATTTCAGTTCAAATTTTAAAAATTCATTGCAAAATCATGACAAAATTCTTTAGGACTAGGTTTTAACAAAAAATCTAAAATTTATGCTAATTATTTATTAATTCACATATATTTTCTACATGCTACTGTATGAAGCATTTCTCAAACATAGAGAAAAGTTAATTGTAATGGCTCATTTTTTTCCACAAAATGAAACTTTATCAATATAGTTATGGATCATTATTTTGGTATCATATTTAAAGATTGTTTGCCTAATCTGAGGTCATAAATATTTTCTCCTATGTTATAGGTTAGATAATGTGAAGTGATTTTCAAATATTGAACTAGCCTTGCATTCCTGGAATAATCCTCATCATTTTACTCAATTTGTTAATATTTTGCTGAAGATTTTTGTGTCTTAGCTCATGAAAAATATTAGTCTATAGTTCTTGTCTTTCTCTCTCTGTTATTAATGCAATATTGACCTAAAAATGGTTTAATAACTGTTTCCTTCTTTTCTGTTTCTTAGAAGAGATTATGTAGAAGTGGTGTTATTTCTTCCTTAAATGGGTGACAGTATTTTCTATGGAAATCATCTGGGCCTAAATATTTTATTTTTGCCCAGGAGCTTTTGAAATATAAGTATAAATTATCTAATAGTTATAATATTCTTCATGTAATAGCTTTCCTGAGCTTTTTTCTATCTATAATCTCCTTAGAACTAGCCAGTTTCCTGGAGTACTCTATTTGGTTCTTTTACCAGAAATCTGGGGCTTTAGTTACCCCATTCTTCTGTATACTTCTGCAGTTGTTTTGCATTCAAAGACAAGTAGTAGGAGAACAAAAAGAAAAAACAAATAAGCAAGTAGGTTCACACAGTTTGCTTGGAGCCACAGTACCTCCAGAAGCAGAGAGAATGAGGGTTTTCCCTTAGAGTTATGGCTCCTACAGGGGCCTGTCACAGCCAGTGCTGCTATAACAGCATGAGACTGCCTAGGGACTGTAAATGAGAGATTAAATAGAGGAAAAGAGATAACAAATAAAAAGGGAGGGATTTATGCACTCCCTCAGAGTATTGAGTGTTTCCTTTCTTGATCCTCAGACCAGAACTAGAGGGCTTCTACAGCTCCATTTGTTCCAGTGCTCACTTCCAATTTTCAGGCCATACTGAGATTAGGTTAAGGGCTATCAGAGAGAGAGAGAAAAAAAAAAATACTATTTCAAATTCTGGTCGTCTTACCTGATATGTTATTTACTTTCTGGTTCTCAAACTGCTGCCCTGTACAATCTGTCCAGATTTATATCTTTATTTAGAAAGAAAGACAGGGTAAAATGTGCTTACTGTCCTGCCTGGTGTTAGAACTTTGCTCCTTTCAATCTGCTTCTGAGTTTATAGGAATTTCTCCCCTCTCCATTTAATTTTGCTTTGTTGTTTTCATCTCTCCAGTATTCTATAGCTAACCCTGAAGTCTGTCTCCCTCACTGTTATCTCATTTCTAATGCTTCTCCCAGGCGTATTGTCAATCTGGATTTTTCAATTTGTTTACTCTAATGGACATTCCGCACTGATTTTTCACTTAGGAATAGGTGCTCAAGTACACTTAAACTTGCTGGCATAGCTGACAATTTCATATCCCATACTTCTCTCTTGTTCCATTATTTCCAAAGAGAAGCAAAAAGAGAACATTCAGTAACAATTATTTTCTTATTTTGAAAACTAATTCCAAGATATATTTGGGAAAACTTCTGAAGATTAAAGTGTGCCTCGTTATTATAGTTAAATGTTCATTAACCTTTGAGAAGGAAAGCATGTAATTATTGGTATGATCCTGACTTTTTGAGTTTGATTTCTTCTTCTCTGCCATGGCTAGTTTGGATAATTTTATTAGTTTTCTTTTATCAACTTAAAGTAGCCTCTCTGGACCCAAGGTGTCAACTGCAAAGCATGAAAACATTTGCTGCACTGAGTCAAACTGGCTTTTATAACAGTTCCACTTTCATGGTAACTAATCTATTCCCATAATAACCCATTAATCCACTAACCCATCAATTTATAAATCTGTTAATCTATTCATGAGGACAGGGCCCTCATGACCCAATCACCTCTTAAAGGCCCCACCTCTTAATACTATTACGTTGGAAATTGTTTCACCATGAGTTTGGGAGGGGACAAACATTCAAACCATAGTATTATTACTATCACAGAAATATTCCCATGGTGATGCTTGACTCTCATGTATATTTAGAATTATAACCACATTTCGCTGTAAGTATAAAGTTTGAGTATTTGTAACAAAAATAAAATTTTGTCACAGAATAATACTTTTCATAGCAGGCACTGCTGGGTCCATGGCATCACTGGTTAAAATCTATTAAAATGCCTTTAAAATATAATCAGAATATAATCCTAATCTGTGTAAGGCTTTACTTTTGTTACGTGGTTTTCATCTCTTCCATATGCTACAGGTGTTCCTCAGACAAGAATTGCAGGGGCTTCTACAGCTCTGTTTGTTCTGTGCTGACTTCCAGTTTTCAGGCTGTACTGAGATTAGGTTAATATCATGATATTACACTTAAAGAATTACAGCAAAATACTGTATTAAAGTAATTCCAAACTATTTTGTGCTTCTTGAATAAAATTAAATTGATCAAATTAATAAGCTAGAACAATTTTTCTTAAAGTTTACTTCTCCCCACCATCTCTTGTGAATATAAACTACCACAGCATGTAGTAGGTACTTAGGGAATGTTAGCTACTTCCTGAGATACTGAATTGAATAAGGTAATCTACAGTTTTTCTCAAAAACATGACTGGGCTAATTGGAAAAATTTAAGAGAAGTTAACAAAGAAACTTGGTTATCAATTATTTCTTTAGATTTAATTTTATTTAGTATATAAAATTATACTACCAGACACTTTTATAACTAAAAATTATTTCTTTAGTTCTTTGGAGAAATTATTTTTCAAAGTCATTACGTCTATATAACTATCTTGTCTGCTTATTGGTAAAATTATATTTGGAAACTTGTTCCTTTCTTGTTTGATGTCACTGGTGGAAAATCTATGTAATTAAGCCTTTTGAGAGTTTAAAAATTACTTCTAACCAGCTAGTATAAGTCTTGCTAATAAATAATGAATATTTTATAACTAATTATGTTTTTATTTATGCTTGCAATTCCAGGAAATACAGAATTAACTTTTGTTCTTAATGCCAATGATAACACTTGACCTACATTTTCTTATAATATTGTCTACACTCCCTTTTAAAAATGTGACACTTGTTATTGGATAATTTAATGAGATTATCATATAATTGTTAATCTATATGCTTGTTTTGGAAATAAGTGGAAGCAATTAACTAACTAGGAAATTAAAATTTTATATAAAAGTAGATATAAAAATTTTATTTAAGTTTTTATTATACTCCGCTTAGCATTATTCTTTCTAGTCGCTTCTTTTGGCAATCATCTGTCACTCAACTTCTCAGTACCGAAATAGCATGCTAAGATAATGTGACTTATGTGTTAAATTACATTATTTTTAGGATATTTTGTATGTCTAAAATTATGACTAAATTTTAATCATCAAATATTTGCTGCAAATGGATTTGTACCATGTAAGAAATACATTTATTGGGATAGGCAATTGCGTAAAATGTTAAAGATTAGAAGAAAACAAACTAAAAAAGTTTTTGGATTAGGGCTAAGTGAGGACATGACACCCAAAATGTATGATACTTTTAAAAAAAATATGAGTAGTACTTCATTAAATTTGAAAACATTTGTGCTGTGAAAGACCCCATCAAAAGAATAAGAAGACAAGTTATTTACTACAATTACCTAATTGTAGTAAATAAAAATAATGCTCAATTACATAATTGAGCATAATAAAAAATAGTGCTCTACAATTATATAATTGTAGACAATAAAAATAATGCTCAAAGTTAATTTGTAAAAAATATAATTAAAGTAGGCAAAAATACTGAACAGATATTTCACTAGAAAAGAGATAAGAATGGCAAGTAAGCACATACAAAGATGTTCAGCATCATCAGCTACTAGGGAAGTGCAAATTAAAACCACAGTGATTCATTCCTAAACTACTCATTTGAACAGCAAGGAAAAGAATGTGTGTAATGGTTAATATTACGTGTCAACTTGACTAGATTGAGGAATTCCTCAATGGCTGCTGAAGTATAGTTTCTGGCTATGTCTGTGAGCATGTTTCCAGTGGAGACTGATATATGAGTCAGTGAACTGAGAAAAAAAAGTCCTGCCTTCAATGTGGGTGGGAACCGTTTGACTGCTAGTGAAGGTAGGACAAAGCAGACAGCAGAAAGATGATATTCAATTAACTCTGCTCCTTCACTCTGTCTCCCTTCCTGAGTGGGAGACCTTTTCTTCTCCTGCCCTTGGACTTCAGACTCCAGGTTCTTCATCCTTCGAACTCTAGAATTTGCACCAGCAGCCTCGAGAGTTCTCAAACTTTTGACCTTGGACTGGAAGCTACTCTCTCAGCTTCACTGGTTTTAACGCTTTCAGACTTGGACTAAGACTTTCTACTGCGTTTTGTCATTCCCCAGCTTATATATAGTCTATTGTGGTACTTCACCTTTGTAATAGTGTGAGGCCAATTCTAACAAATTTGAGATACAGACATACACACGTACGTGTGTGTGTGTGTGTGTGTGAGAATATTGTGTTGGTTTCTGGCTTTCTGGAGAACCCTAATTACATGGCTTGGCTCTGTGCCCCACCCAAATCTCATGTTGAATTGCAATCCCCACATGTTGACGTTGGGGCCTGGTGAGAGGTAATTGGATTATGTAGGTGGTTTCTAATGGTTTAGCACCATCCCCCTAGCATTGTCTCATGATAGAGTTCTCAAGAGATCTGAAGAAATCTGAGGGTTTAAAAGTATAGGGCAGTTCTCTGCTCAATCTCTCTCCTGCCACCGTGGTAAGACAAGCTTGCTTTCCTTTCACCTTCCGCCACCATGGTAAGTTTCCTGAGGCCTCCTTGTCATGCTTCCTGTTAAGCCTGTGGAACTGTGAGTCAAACCTCTTTTCTTTGTAAATTACCCTGTCTTAGGTAGTTCTTTATAGTAACGTGAAAGCAAAGTAATATACCTAATACAGATTTTGATACTGAGGGTGGTTCTAGAAGAACAGAATTTTATGGATGAATTTCTTTAATTGGTTTTGAGGTCTGTGGAATTGGGTTTCTAATCTTATTAGATCTAAAAATACTAAAGACTCTACTTCTAATAGTATGGAGAGCACTGATAGTCCTTGGTGTGAACCTTCTATAGCGTTACACAAATTAAATGCATTTGATACTGATGATTCATCACTTTTAAAAGAAGTTTAGTTACTGTGTACATGACACTTTTAAACATTTGTGGATAACTGAGGACTATAGAAGTTGATTGGCTCCTCCTAACATCACTAGACAAAGTGAAGAAAGAAAAGGATGAGCTCAGTTGCTTGAACTCCCAGCTTCAGAAGCACTTAAATAGCCTAGAAGCTTCTAATTGCTCCTTGGAGTCTAAGAAAATTGTCTTGAGTCTCAGATGATACTTCAAACTCTGGACTTTTAAGTCGATGTTGAAGTAAGTTAAGACTTTGAGGGACTATTGGCAAGGGGTGACTATATTTTGCAATGTGAGAAGGGCATCTGATTTTGTGGGCTAGGATCAGAATAATACACTGTATATATTTGTCCCTTCCACATTATATGTTGATATATGATCCTCAGTGTTGAAGGTGGGGCAAGTTGGAGGTGTTTGAGTCATGGGGCCATATTCCTCATGAATGTCTTTGTGCCATTTTCATGGTAATGAGTGAGTTCTCACTCTTAGTTCCTATAAGATCTTAGTTTCCTATGGTTGTAAAAAAAAAAAAAAAAGCCTATTACCTCATTCCTCTCCTTCTCTTGCTCCTTCTCTTACCATGTGACATGTGGGGGCTCCCCTCCCCTTATGCTATAATTCGAAGCTTCCTGAGGTTTTCATAAGAAGCAGAGGCTGGTACCGTGCTTCTAGTACAGCCTGCAGAACTATGAGCCCAGTGAAGCTTTTTTCTTTATAAATTACCCAGCCCCAGATATTCCTTTACAGGAATGCAAATGGACTGAGATGCAGTGATAATACCAAATGGTGGTGACGATGCAGAGAAGCTGAATCTTATGTACATTGCTGGTGGAAAAGTAAAATGGTTACAGCCAGTCTGGAAAATAGTTGGCAGCTTCTTTTAAAACTCAATGTGCATTTTCCACATGACTCAGGAATCACACTCTTGGGCAATTATCCCAGAGAAATGAAAAGTTATGTTCACATAAAATCCTATACACAGATGTTCATAGTAGTTTTATTTATAATAATTTGAAACTAGAAACAACCCAAATGTCAATTGTACAATGGAATACCACACAATAGAAGACTACAAAACAGCAAAACATGTTGAACTATTGATAAGTGCAACATCTGAATGAGTCTCAAGAGCATTTTGCTTAGTTTTAAAAATTCTCAAAATAATTTTACACTATATGGTCCTATTTTTTAAGATGTCCTCAAAATAGAAGAACTATGGAAATGAAAACCAGATCAGCTCTTGCCAAGGGGCACAGATGGGAGATGGGTAACTAGGTGGGTGTAAATATAGAAGTACAAGGAGGTTTCTTTATGGTTGTGATGGTTAATTTCATTTGTCAACTTCACTGGGTCACAGAGTCCCTAGATAATTGTTCAAATACTATTCTGGTTATCTCTGTGAGGGTGCTTTGAATGAGATTAACCTTTAAATTTGTATAATGAGTAACATAGATGTCCCTATCTAATGTGCATGGACCTCACTAAATTAGCTGAGGATCTGAATAGAAAAATAGGCTGATTCTACCATGGGTAAGAAATAATTCTACCTTGTCTGACTGTCCTTGCACAAACATCAGCTTCCCCCAACAACACTTTGGATGGAAACATCATCAGTTCTTACGTCTTGAGTTTTCTGGCCTTCAGACAGACCACACTGTCAGCTTTTTTGATTCTTGGGCCTTTAGACTCAGACCAGAGCTAAACAATTCAGCTCCCCTGGGTCTTCAGCTTGCCAACTCACCTTACAGACTTTGGGACTGGCTCACCTCCACAATTATCTGAGCCAATTACTTACAATAAATCTCTTTATCTATAAAGAGATGTGTATTGTCCTATTCTCTAAAGATACAGCCATGTATCACTTAACAATGAGAATACAATCTGAGAAGTGTGATTCCATCTAGGTGATTCCATCATTGTACTAACAGTATGGAGTATACTTACACAATCTAGATGCTGCAGACTTCTACAAACCTATGATATATGGTACAGCCTGTTGTTCCTGGGCTACAAATCTGTATAGCCTGTTACTGTACTGAATACTGTAGGCAATTGTAACACACTATCAAGTATTTGTATATCTAAGCTTGGAAAATGTGTGGTAAAAATGCAGTATTACAATCTTATGGAACCACTGTCCTCTATTAGGTCCATTGTTGACTGAAACAGTGCTATGTGGAGCATGACTGTGTGTGTGTGTATGTGTGTGTTTGTGTGTGTGTGTGAGAGAGAGAGAGAGAGAGAGAGAGAGAGAATGTGTGGATTTTTACCATTCTCTGGAAAACCCTTACCAATACTGTGGTGGTATAACTTCTGCATCTTAATTGTGGCATTGGTGACACAAAACTATGCGTGATTTAAAATTGCATAAGCCTACTTATGTATATACATGTACACACACAGAAATGAAAGATATTAAACATGAAGAAAGATGATTAGGTTCTATAATTTACTTATAAAGATTGTAGCAATGTCAGTTTTCTGGTTCTGCTATAATACTATAGTTTTTTGAGATGTAACTATTGGGGTAAACTGGTTGAAGGACATACAAGATTTTATATACTATTTTTGTAACTTTCTATTGAAAAATATAAAGTAAACAATGACAAAATAAAAACATTTCAAGGATGTCTGCTGGTTTTGCTTAGTGTTTCAAGCTCATTCAAACCTGTATTTGGATACTGCAGTATTATATGGACATGTTAGATACAGTTTCACTAGACCAAAGTAACATTATAGGGATGATTTATGAAGACCTTTGATACAGAAATAGTTGTTTCATGTTGATAAACTTGAATATTTGTAAAGGTCTCTATAATATAACCCCTATTTATTGATAGTACATTATTTGTCAATGCTAAAAGGCTTTATCATTTAATCTGACTTCATCTTCCCAAATAATAACAAAGATGATAATTATGTGTTGATGTTGCAGATGAGAAAACTGAGATTTAGTGGTATTTAGAGATGACCCAGCTAATCATGGGATAGTAACTATTCAAGCCTGGCTTTTAGACTTAGCTATTATTGACTCCAGCAACATCTTCCTAAGATTCTCCAAAGACATGAGCAACAGTAAGCAATATTTCTACAGTGGTCATTATAACTTCTACTATACTGTTCTTTGGTAATTCTAAAACTATAACTTTTTTTATAAAGTTATAGTATACCAATGCTGATTAAAAATATCATTTTACATATCTAGAAAGGTGGATAAAATAGAAGAATTTATTTGAGTATTTTATTTGTGTTTACTTATTTTAGATGGAAAATATAATGATTTAAAGTGAGAATAAACATTTTTTCTTGCCCTGTTTTAATATTTTGTAATGTCTTGACCATCTGCCTATTTTCTCTTGTCCACATAGCCTTGTCTACAAAACAAATTATGACAACTATGTAATCTTTTTTAAAAATAATTGTCACATGTAAATATGAGTTATTCTCAATAATATCCATAAAAGATTATATTTCTATTCTGTTGTTCTGTTAGGTACTATTGTATTTGTATTAAGTCATTTTTTAAATTTAAAAGGTATATAACTTAGCTTTATATAAAGTATTCATTTTTGTAAATTATCTGCTGTTTTTCAAAAAATACAGTATTATTTGTTCTTGCAATATATGAGTTAGAAATTTGATCATTTTCGTAATGACTTTACACATGCTATCTAGTTTATTTTTAAAACTTTCTAAATATATTCATATTTGCTACTTACTTTCAGAGAAATCTGTTCTTTGTTTATAAATTGTATATAATGACCAAAGTAACTGCCTATAAATAAAACAGATAATGTCCAAATTTATAAACTCTTACGAAGGGTTTTATTGCTAGAACCAATTGAAAGCGTGTATGGCCACTAAAATAAAAACTAATCATGAGCACTGAATGAAAGTGGGAGAAAAATAAAATTTCTGAGGGTAATACTGAATTGGTCATTAGTGAAAAAACTTTTATAAACAGGTTATTAAAGTACACTTAATAGGTTGAAACTCCTGTAATTTAAGAACATCCTGAGATATCGTATTTTGACAAACTCTTATTCCTTTTTGAAAGAAAGTTTCTATATCTTGGTATTACTGAAATGGAGGCTCCATGTATACTTGAAACAAGCAACCCTGATTTTTTAAAATTTAAATAACAACAACTGCAATTTCTTTTAATTTGACTAAAGTGGCAAATTCTATTGTTTATTTTGCTGCAATAGTATATTCAAAATAAAATGATTCATGACTAGGTTCATTTAAATAGTTTTGTAGATGCACCCACCACTAAGCTGGCTGTTTATTCTTCATATTGCCAGGTGCATAAGCAATGGCATAGAAAGATTCTTGAGTGAAGAGAGAAGGAAGAAAATGTTACTGAGATGAACATAGTATGGAGAGAAGATTTCAACCTCTATTTCTTTTTCATAAATTATAATGATCCTACTTTGTCTGATTTCACAAAATACCAGGATTTTTCTATGCCTTTGCTTTAAAGTTTTCATATTTGTGGAACTTGAAAAATTCATAAATAGAAAATATTTGTGAAGACCTTTGATTCAGGACTATCGCTTACCTTTGATAAATGTAAATATTTGTGAATGTCTCTGTAATATAATCACTGTTTCTTGAAGATACAGTAAATAGTGGTTCCATCATTTATGCATGATGGAATAAATGTTCCATTATCTGTTCATGAAACAACTTATAAATTCTTATTTGTATTCCTATGGTAGGGAGTTTTAAGTCTGGGAGAAATTGGATAATGTACCTCTTTATTTCACAAAATTTGGGACACTTATATACATTTACCATTAACTTAACAAGTGAAAGTTGAAGGTGTATTATAATTCAGGCACTGTGATGGGAATATTGACACCAATATCATTAGGACAGAGATATTCCTATCAGAGTTAAATGTCTAAAGGTAGACCAAGAGAAGTAAATTATTATTGCTTATTGCATTCAACAATAAGTATAATCACATTCCATAAGAGTACTGTTGGGATAAGGGGCAAAGCAAAAGAAGGAAAAAATGAATTATAGACAAAACTACGGGATAACTTTGCTTTTTTTTTTAGATGATTTATAGATATGTCATCCCTAATACCTAGATTAAAAAAATAGAGAAATATTCTTCAAATGCCTTTAGCGTATTATTGATTACATCTTGTATTTTAGTAACCTTATATGACCTTGGTAACATAGAAGTACCATTATGCAAACCATTTTTGTATAGTGAATGTGGAAGAATACAACATATCTGTCTGTCCCAGTCAGGATCAAGGGTGTGTATATAGTTTATAAGCTCATTGAAATAGCCAAGATAATTCTGGCTCTTTGTCTGAACTAATCTGCACACACAGTAAATTCTTGACTCTGATTTATTATAATGCAACTATAACAGTCAAAAAATAGAGATTTGTTTTAGTTCTACCTTCCTAGTAATCCAATGCTTCCTGTTTTTTATGGCATTGAAATTTAAATGAGACAGTGAAAGTGAAGAGCTGCATCATTAGCTCTCAGATTGCAGAGAATACGTGCTAAATATAATTCATTTAAATAGTTTAGGAGCAAAAGAATCAGAGTACAACTCTTTTGTATAGAACTTAAAAAAAAAATCCAGAAAGCTAAAGTTCCAAGAGCTAAACTAAAATCTGTTATATAAAAGTAATAAAGTAAAACTATAACAACAATGCTTTAACCCCAGACTAGAATTTTCTAAGAATAAGAAAAAAAAAACATATTACAAGAAGTTACTCTGGCCTTAGTTAAGAATATAGAATATCAAAAACGGTAAAAAATAAACAAGGTAATTATATAATGATAAAGGGATCAATTCAGCATGAGAATATAACAACGCTATATATTTATGTATCCAACACTAGAGCACCTAGACAGATAAAGCAAATATTATTAGGGAGATGTAGATTCAAATGAAATAACAGTTGGGAACCTCAGCATCTCAATTCCACCATTAAATGGATCTTCTAGATATAAACCTAGCAAAGAAATGGATTTAAACTACAAATAGACTAAATGGACCCAACAGACATTTACAGAACATTGTATCCAGCAGTGATAGAATACACATTCTTCTCATCAGCACATGGAATATTCTCCAGGATAGACCGTATGTTAGGACAAAAAACAAGTATCAACAACAGTGGAATAAAACTGGAAATAAACAGCAAGAAGAACTTTGAAACTTAAAAACACATGGAAATTAAACAACATGCTATTGAATAATATTGGGTATAGGAATTAATTAAGAAGCAAATAAAAAATATTTTTGAAACAAATGAAAACCAAAACACAACTGTCGGAAGTTATGCAACACAGCAAAAACAGTGATAACCAGAAAGTTTATGTCAATAAACACCTCTACCTAAAAAGTAATATGATTTCAAATGAACAATCTAAAGATGAACAAGAAACTAAAAAAACAAGAACTAAACCCAAAATTAATAAAGAAAAATAAAGTTCAGAGCAAAATAAAAGAAAATAGAGACTAAGAAAAAGAACCATCAAATAAAAAATTGTTTTTTTAAAATCAATAAACTGCTAGTTAGACTAACCAGACAAGAGAACCAAATAAACAAAATCAGAAATGAAAAAGGATATATACAACTGAGACTACAGAAATACAAAGTATCATCAAAGACCATTACAAACAACTATATCCTAACAAACTGGCAAATCTAGAGGAAATGGTTAAATGATTAGAAACATACAATCTACCAAGATTGAACCAGAAAGAAATAGATAACCTCAGCAGTCCAATAACAAGTAATGAGATCTAAGCAGTAATAGTCTCCCAACAAAGAAAAGTCCAAGACCTAATGTTTTCACTGCTGAATTCTATTGAACTATCAAAGAAGAGCTAACACGAATTCACCTCAAATAATTCCAAAAAATTGAAGACACACACACACACACACACACACAAAGATGTACATATACACACACACAAATATGTATATATACACACACACAAATATGTATATACACACACACAAATATGTATACACACACACACACACACACGAATATGTATATACACACACACAAATATGTATACACACACACACACACACACGTATCTTTCACCTGCTTGGTTTCATTTGTTCCTAGGTGTAAATTAATAGAAAAAAAGTAGGGAAAATACTTCAGGGCATTGGTCTAGGCAAAGGTTTTATGTCTGAGACTTCAAAAGCACAGATAACAAAAGCAAAATAGACAAATGGGGCCATATTCAACCAAAAAGCTTCTGCACAACAAAAGGAAGCAATCAACAAAATAGAGAGACCATGTTGAATGGGAGAAAATATTTGCAAACTATTCATCTGACAATTAACTAATATTTAGAAAAAAATGAACTCAACTCAATAATAAAAACAACAAAAAATTGTTTTCATTTAAAAGTGAGCAAAAGACATGAATGGACGTTTCTCTAAATAAGATATACAAATGGAAAAAAGTATATTTAAAAATGCTCAACATCACTAATCCTCAGGGAGATGCAAATCAAAACCAAAATGAAATATCACCATACCCCTCTCAGGATGGCTATCATTAAAAATACAAAAAAAAAAACCAAATAAATAAAAAAAATCCCAAGAGATACTGGAGAGAATGTGGAGAAAAGGGAGCTCTTACACAATATTGGCAAAAACGTAAGTTAGTATTGCCACTATGGAGAACATTATGGGTATTTCTCAAAATGTAAAAATAGAACTACAAATGATCCAACAATCCCACTAGTTCATATTTATCCAAAGGAAAATAAATTGATGTATCAGCAGGTTACCTTCACTCTTATTTTTTTAAGTATCCATCGTGGACAAATGGAAAAAGAAAATGTAGTATATATACACAATACAATACTAGTCATCCATAGAAAAGAATTAAACCATATTATCTGCAGCAACATGGGTGGAAATGGAGATCACTGTTTTAGCTGAAATAAGTGAAATACAAAAAAGAAAAAGCCAGATATATGGCATCCTCTTACTCATAAGTAGGAGCCAAAAAAGTTGATCTCATGTAGGTAAAGAGTGGAATGATTGATACTACAGGACAGATAGTGTGTGTGTGTATACAGGAGGTGATGATAATGAGAAATTAGTTAATGGGTACAAATATACAATTAGTTATAGGGAATTATTTCTAATGTTCTATAGCAGAGTAGGGTGACTATAGTAGGCAGTAGTGTGCTTCATATTTCAAAGTATTAGCTACTCTGAATTGTTCTCAACATATAATAATGATAAATGATAAAGGAAGCTAAACACAGTGACTCATGCCTCTGAACACTTGGGGATGCTGAGGCAGGAGAATTACTTGAGGCCAGCAGTTCAACAACAGCCCAGGCAACATACAGAGATCCTGCCTCCACAAAAATAAATAAATTAATTAATAAATGATTAACCAGAAGTGGTACCATGTAACTTGGGATAGTAAATTACTTGGGAGGCTGAGGCAGGAGGATCATTTGAGGCCAGGAGTTCAAGGCTACAATGAGCTAGATCATGCCACTATAGTATTAGTGGCAGAATAAGACCCTGTCTCAAGAAAAATATATAGATTAAATAAAAATAAAATTAAAAATTAAAATAAATGCTTAAGGCGATAGATACCTCATATGTCCTGACATGATCATTACATACACATGTAAGAAATACTCACATGCACCCCATACACATGTAAAATATTATTTATTAGTTAAAAAATATAAAAATTGAAAATGCATAATCTGTCTTTTCTCTACAGCATGAATCTGGAAATTCTCACTTTTATCACATGATCTTCAATATTCTCTCTCTCTTCTTTCCTCCTTATCTTTCTCGTAAAACAGTCTTTAATATCATCAAGATCTTTAAATCTTCAATTCTTTAACTCATTTATTTTCTCCAATTTTATCTGATTCTACTTTTACTTCCTTCCCTTTCAAGGCTGGACTACATTTTTATCGTTGTTCACAGAATCTCTCACTTCCTTGTCATTCCCTGTTGTTCAGCGTGTCCATCCCCCACTAGGAGTCACCTCCGCACTGCACAATGTAGGCTTGACATGTCTCACATTCCCACGATTATCTTTCTCAATCTGTTTGCGTTTTCCACGCTGTCCCTGGAACTTCTAGCTTACACATCTGTGCCAGGAACCTACTTACCAAATTTATGAGCTTCTTACGAGACTATATTCTCTTGACCTTCATATAGCATTGGATATGTTTTGTCTCCATAAATAAGCATTTTTGAAAGTTTTCCACTGATAACTGAAGTTATCAGTGGAAAACCCTTTACTTTTCTATTTGTTCTTTTAAAATATTCTTCATTGTGTCATTTTCTCTCTCCTACTCTTGAGTATTAGTATGTTCAAGGTTAGAGTTTATTATTTTTACTCAGATATATCTCTTCACAATTTATCTCATTCATCTTCACACCTTCAATTCTGACCTTCATGTAGAGACAGCCCAGCGACCCAGGCAAGTCTAAGATGAGAAAATCAGGATACAAAATCATCTGAGAATAATTTACTCCCGTGATTGTAAGAATTAATTATTTGAATAATTTATCTTAATGAAGGAAACCATTTCTTCCTTTGTGTTAAGTAACTTTTTATTTCTCTCATCATTTTTTTCTCATAGCTGAGCCTATATCCTCAGCTGCATCATGTATTTTTCTATCTAGTTGTATTTTAGCATCTCCCAATTAAGATCAGCCTTCTCCCAATATTCCCACAAATCAGCTCTTCTTTGTGATTTTGCTGTCTTTGATATTTTTACTTTCCCTCCTGCTCTTCTAAAACATAAACTGTGGACTCATCTTTGATTCAATGCTCTTCTTTGTCTTTGTAGCTAGTTGTAATTTGCCAACTATTACTGACAATTTTTTCCTTCATGATATATACTGTAACCATTTTATTACTTTTTTTTTTTTTTTTTTTTTTTTTTGAGACGGAGTCTCGCTCTTGTTACCCAGGCTGGAGTGCAATGGCGCGATCTCGGCTCACCGCAACCTCCGCCTCCTGGGTTCAGGCAATTCTCCTGCCTCAGCCTCCTGAGTAGCTGGGATTACAGGCACGCGCCACCGTGCCCAGCTAATTTTTTTTTTTTTTTTATTAATAGAGACGGGGTTTCACAATGTTGACCAGGATGGTCTCGATCTCTCGACCTCGTGATCCACCCGCCTCGGCCTCCCAAAGTGCTGGGATTACAGGCTTGAGCCACCGCGCCCGGTCCATTTTATTACTTTTTATTCCCCACAGCCAGGCTACAATTTTTCTCTGTGATTCAAGTATCTATTAATTGTTTTTCTTTTTCTATTCCCCTTCTCTCCAGTTTATCTTGAACAATTCTGCTGTTTTTCTTACATACAAATTTCTATCATTTCATTTTCTCCAACACTCAAAAGCAATGACTAACCAACAGAGCTGGTTCATGGACATGTGACCTGTCCATCATATAGGCTTCATATAGGGCTTAGAAGGGAACCACACATGAATTAATGTTCTGCTGTAGTCATTTGAAATTCTTAATAACCTATAAACAAGGATCTCCTCACTTTTATTTTGTACCGGGTCCTGAGAATTATGTACCATATTTTGCTTCCAATGACAATAAATACATTTGATACCAGCCTCCTGCCTAAAACTCAAGGCCTTTCATACCTAGCACTTACCCATCCCTAATCACCATACCACTCCTCCCTTACTCTTCAGTGAAACTGGACTACCAGCTGCATTCCACATATACTTGTTTATTTCCTACTTTTGTGCTGTTATCTCTTAATATACTCTCATTTTAGCCCCTCAGAGTTTTACCAAAATTCCTTCTTCATGTCTTGTTTTTCTTATTTTTAGTCTTGAAGTCCCCACAATGTTGTTTCCTTTAAATTTTTTAGTGTTATGTTTATTTTTTTTTTCCAAGAGCAAACATTTATCTTATTTCCATTAATTTGGAGAGGAACAGGGAGGATAAGTGTCTTGTTATCCCTCTTAAATTGCAGATCCCATGAAGATAAAAATAAACTCTCTTATATATAAGAGATAAAAATATATATATGAAGATAAAAATAAACTCTCTTATAATAAACTCTTATTTATATATTACATGCAATGTTTAATACACAAAATATATTCAATAAATGGTTAGTGCATTTATTTATTTCAGCAAAACTGTTTTATGGCAATACATGGAAATATCTTTCAGTGTGGTAGACAAGCCTGCTTCTCATCTTTAAATAAAAATATGTTTGTGTGCACGCGCGCGTGTGTGTGTGTATTGGGCTTTCTTGATTCCCCAACTGTATAGTTTTTGCTTTCGAATGAAATAGGAGAAAAATAGAAATCTGGGCCACAATAAATTCTCTGATGAGCAGACTTAAAATATAAAAGGGAGAGAGGGGAAAGAAAAGGAGAGAGGAAAAAAATGAGAATATAGACACAAACATATCAATTCTGCTGATTAACATGTTCCCTGGTTGTAATCACTACCCTCTCTGACATTCCAGAAAGGTGATACATCTTTAATGTGCCTGGTCTAGAACAGCAAAGGAAAAACTTAGAAAATAAAGCTGGAGATGATGTAGCTAGCCTCCAGCATTTTGTTTATGAGAGCATCCATTCATGTCTGCTTGGGCTTGCTGAATAATGTCATTCTGTCCTTGAGGCATACATCAGGCAATGAAATTTTGTTGTATTAGTTCTTTTAGGCTTTCTACTGATTTCAGGATATCTGAGAATTTCTTAGTATAAAGTGGTTATATGTGTTAAAAATGTGTAGGATATATCAGTGGTCCTATTATTTTGACTTTTCCTTAACAATTTCAGATGAAAGCTATATAATGGAGAAAAAACTGAACTAAGGCAAGAATATGAGCAAAAAAGTGAAGAAATACATTTTTTTTTATCTGGAGTGATACTCAAGTACCATTGAAACCAGTTCCAATGTTTAATTTCCTAGTTATTCTCATTCCTCATCCACTAATTTTTACAGCATAAGGTTTAAATACAGAAACATTTAACTGGTAGAAAGGAAAACATGAGAGCCAAGTTATACTTTTTTTTCTATCGAGTGTCTGTTTTATGCATTTAAGAAACAATTCTGTTTTTTTTTTTCATTAACATGGCTGATTAAAGACAATGTACACCAGTTCTCCTCAGAAAGAAGAACCAAAATTACAGGTAAGTAACCATGGTCCAAGTGAGATACTGAGGGATGAGTGATGAATCTATTGAAGAATCCACAAGAGGAAGCGTGGGTGCTGTAAAATAAGGAAGCCAATGTTTGGCAAAGATCAACCCACAAGGAATTTGGAGTCTCATGGAAAGGGTAGGTGGGGGTGTGTTTTGCTCCCATCACCCGTGTGTCACACTGCTGACTTCTGACTTGTTGGGGAGTTCCCTTGCAATGCCTGTGGGCAGGAATTTGGGAACTTGGGAGCAGAACCAGCTGTGCAGTCTTTCTCATTCTCACCCCAGACCAGAGTGGAGGCACCATACCAGTTGCGCACCTGCTGTGGGTCTCTGTCCTTCCCAGAGAGTCTAATCCCTTGTATCTACACATCACTAGATTCCATGCAAACATTCCCCACAATCCACTTGTACTGT
Source organism: Aotus nancymaae (assembly GCF_030222135.1). Classification (NCBI taxonomy): domain Eukaryota; kingdom Metazoa; phylum Chordata; class Mammalia; order Primates; family Aotidae; genus Aotus; species Aotus nancymaae. The sequence continues at coordinate 5,458,237 of NW_026988532.1, read as the reverse complement.
GGCAACCACAAAGGACTGGTAGGATCCTGGGGAGCTGTGAGATTTCTGGAGGTCTAACTTGCAGGGCAAGATGCCCCTGGCAGAAGGGAGAACACAAATTGCCAAAGTGCCCTTAAGAAAAGGCAACCAGATTTTACACTCTGTACTCAAGAGCTCCCTGCTTCTGAGCAGAAGGTGACTGTGCCCTCCCCCTGCAGAGACACAGGAGCAGTGTGAAGCTCTTTGGGGAAGAGTGTGGTTCTGTCTCAGTGGCTAGGCAGCACTGATGCCTGGAAATTTATGTGGAGATGGGGATTTCTCCTACTGCCCCCCTGACACTGCTGCAAATGCAGCCATGGCTGTTCATGTGGGGGGTAGGTGGGTGCAGTTGTGCCTTGGTATGCCAATTCCAGAGTAGTTGGGCATAGCTACAGCCCTACTGATAGTGTCTCTACCAGCACCAGCCTGGGCTTGCATGAAGGATGTGGTCCATCTCTCTTCCTACAAATTGCAGCAGCATTACTACTATAGAGTACTAAAAACCTATGAAGCTATCTGTATTGGGCTGAGGGAAGAGATTCTTTCCCAAGGCCAATCAGTTGTAGCTACAGGATAAGCATTTTCCATGGCCCTCAGTTAAATTGCAGCCTACAGATAAGTGAAAATTTCCATCTGAAAAGAAAGTTATGAGCCTTGGGACAGGGTTATGAGAGGGAAATGAATCATGTTTCTGCTTTCCCAGGATGTGGAGATGGTGTAATGTCTGCTTCCCTATTGGTGAAATAATGCACATTATACCATGAGCTCTCTCTGCTACTCTTATCAGAGAAGGTGGATCCAATCATCATTGTGGTATCTTAGGACGAACTTGGCAGTCCGGCTCTGTCCACTTTTGTCACCCCATTCCAGGGCTGAGCAGGGAACTCAGAGCAGTGGAATCCTACTGACCAGCCAATCTCATGTGACAACATAGAGCTCCTCCCAGTAAACAAAGATCAATCATATACCCGGTGGCTTCTGCCCCAGCTTGCTCTTTCTTATAGATGCCACCCACTGGACTGGAGATTAGACTGATCAAGTAGAAACATGCTGACAGAAAGGCATAGTGCTGCAGGATGAGATAAGCTTCTGGAGAATCTATAATCCCCGTATTGCATAAGGTAGTGAGCCTGCTCATGTGATCAGTAAATTGCTACCGTAATCGACATTTGAGAAAGCCACTGCACAAAAGCTATCTATAACCAAAAAACTCACACAGAAACTTGGTTCCCTGAAAGCACTCAGAATCAACGCCAAATGACCACACAGAAAACACATTATAGGCATACGCTCAAAAGGAAACAGGAAATCCAACCCAATGAAAGTGAATTAAAATAAGAAGTGACAGCTTCTCCAGATAAGAAGGAATGCATGTATGAATTCTGGCATTATGAAAAGATAGAGTATACATTCCAAAAGGACTACACTTGCACTCTAGCAATGGATTTTAACCAAAATGAAAATTCTGAAATGGCAGATGAAGATTTCAAACACAGATTGTAAGAAAGCTTAAAGAGATCCAAGAGTAAGGTAAAACTAATGCACACAAAAATTAGAAAAAACAATTCAGAATATGAATAAAAATATACTTAAGAGTAACATATTTTTAAAAAAGCAGAATTTCTGAAAATGAAAAAATTATTGACTCAATTATAAAGTACAATTGAAAGCTTTACCATAGTCTAGAAATAATTTAAGAGTTAACCCATCAGACAAAAATAAAGAGAATTTAAAAATAAACAACGCTTCTGAGACATATGACATGATGTAAAGAGACTAAACCTCCGAGTTGTAGGCATTTCTGAGAGAAAAGAAAAATATGTAAGAGCTTGGAAAACTCATTTGAGAAAATAATTCAGGAAAACATCCCTAGTTTTGCTAGATAATTAGTTTCTAGATAAAAGAAATTCAGAGAACACCTCAGACATACTTTGCAAGATACATCTCATCAAGGCAATTTGTCATTTATATCCAAAATCAATGTGAAGAAAAAATTTCTAAAAGTAGCATGAAATCACTTGTAAAGTAAATCCCATGGACTAAGAGCAAACTTCTCAGTAAAAACCATACCAATAAGAAAAGATTGAGAGCTTCTTTTCAGTCTTTTAAAGGAAAAAAAAAATGCTAGCTATGAATTTTGTATTCTGCTAAACTCAGCTTTATAAATGAAGGAGAAATAAGGTCTATCCCAGATAAGCCAGCAAATACTCAAGGAATGTGTCATCACTAGACTGGTTCTACAAGAAATGCTCAAAAGAGCTATAAACATGGAAACAAAAGTACAATAACTTGCCATTATACAAGCACATGAAAGTATGAAACTCACAGATCCTTGAAAGCAACTACACAATTGAGACTGCAAGCACTATTCCGATGGTAGGTACACTCTAAGACCAGACTTCACCACTATGCAATATGTAACCAAACTGCATTTGTACCCTCCAAAACTATAAACTTAAAAACAAATAGAAAATAATATTTATGTTTTCATGGAATATAGAATCAAAAAGTAATAAAGCAAGAGATTATTTGTCAGAAGGGTTAATAATGGTATGTGTTAATCCTTTGTTGCACTGCTATAATGAAGTACATTAAACAGGTTAATTTCTAAAGAAAAGAGATTTAATTGGCTCATGGTTTCACAGGCAGCATGGGAAGCATGATGCTGGCATTTACTTGGCTTCTAGGGAGGCCTCAGGAAACCTACAATTCTGGCAGAAGGTGAAGAGGAAGCAGGCTTGTCTTTTATGGCCAGAGCAGAAGGAAGAGAGAAAGGGGAGGTGCAACATAGTTTTAAACAACCAGATCTCAAGACAACTCACTACCGCAATGACAGTACCAAGCAGGGATAATGTTACACCATTCATGAGGACTCCACATGCACAATCCAGTCACCTCCCAGCAGGTCCTACCTCCAACAGTGGGAATCAGAATTCAGCATGGCATTTGTTGGGGATACAGATCTCAACCATATCATGGCACATATAAAGATCCTAAATAATCGTGTTTTATTTGGTTCTTCCAGTCAATGCATATTCTCTTAGTAATACAAAGAGTAGGAAGCAGAAAGCATGTTGTATTTCAGCGATTCATAAACCTTTCCTCTTCAAGATCCTAGAGAAGAAGTAGCAAGGCATTGCAGAGGTTAACCCTGAAAGAGACAATAAAAATTTATCTTCTAAATTTACAATAAATAATGAAATTTGAACGTATGCATTTTTGCCCTCTTTCCAATACTTATACCTCATTTCATTCTAATTGCCTCAGCTATGATGTCTACGGTAAAGTTAAATAATCATGATAATAGCTTATATAAATGATTATATACATGTATATTATATTTATATATTTTTAATGTATTGTTCTATAAAATGTCCTTTCAACATTTATTGAGATATTATTTTTCCCCTTTAATCTATTAAGTTATTTTTATAAACTTGGTGTAGTAGAATTCCAGTATATTCTAAGTCTATATTGCCCTTTTCTGTCCTTTTCTTATGTAATTGATAGAAGCTAGATTTTAAGTCATTTGTTGGCCCATATTCAACATTCCTTCACTGTTGTAAACATTGCCTAATTTTAAAGCTCAATAGTATGAACCAATCAAATACTGAAGCTTGTAGGCCCTGATATAATAGATTTCAGTGACATTTTCATCCATTATTTTTCAGCCGTAATTCCTAATTTTGTTGTTATATGTAGAAGATCCTCATTCAAAATCTTCTTTTACACCCTCTGATTATCTGACTATCCTCCATTATTCTCTTAGCTCAGTGCTCTCATTCCAACATATTTTCAGCTTCACTAAGAATTCCATTTCTCAAAACTAACATTCTGTAACTATTCATCCTTTCTCCATGTTGCTCTAACATCTCATGTTCTTGTTTTTTTTCTGACCAGCTTAGATTCCAAGATCCATCATTGTAACAAATATCTGATAATTGCCATTAAATACCATGCCCTTCTATAATATTTATCTAGAAAAACAACAATTCCTATAAACTAATTATTAAGCCTTCTCAAAAGGAGTTGAACTTGTTGGGGGACATCATATTGATTGATGACATGAAATTTAGGACCACACATTCCAAATGGGCACCTACATTACCCAGCAATCCTACTATATATCTCAAGAGTATTTGCCATTTGAAATGGTAGTTAAACATCCTTTCTCTAAACTTTCCAACAACTCATTTCTTACTCACTCTTAGCTGATGATAATACTTTAAAAAAGTACATACATTTTACCTGTCAGTAACGTAGATTTGAACAACATGAATTCACTTATATGTGGATTTTCTTGTCTCTACCATATCTAAGAGAGCAAGACCAACCTCTTATCTTCCTCCTCCTCAGCTTTCTCAATGTGAAGACGATGACATAAATACTTTTATGATAATCCACTTCTACTTAATGAATAATAAATATATTTTCTCTTTCTTTTGATTTTCTTCATAGAAGTTTTCTTTTATCTAGCTTACTTTATTGTAAGAATATATGACATATATAATATACAAAATATACGTTAATTGTTTAATGTTATAGATAATGCTTCTGGTCAACCATTGGGTATTAGCCATTATATTTCTTGGCAAATTGAAAGGTATTTGAAGATTTTTGACTGTGCAGAAAGTTGGCACCCTGACTCCCACATTGATCAAGGGTTAACTGCAGAATATGAAGAAAAGTTTCTCATTCTCTTAGAAGCCTGTCTGCATATAAATATTTTGTGCTTCATTTCTTTTTACCACCAATTAATGTTTCTGGCCCTATCTCAGACCACACTTTCCCTCAAATGTGCACTAGATCTCATAAACTCCTGCTTACTCAAGGCACTTGTACTTCCTCTGCATCATCAATATTTTCTCTATTCTCATCAACATACATATCTGCTGTTATAATTTCCAGCTTAAAATAAACAACTATGTAGAACACAAGGCAGCAACAAAATATTGCCCTCATATGACTTTTTCTACATCTTCCCCTCTCTAATACCTTTTGTTTATTATACAACATTTTTGGAAGACTTGTCTAAACTCATAGAGTTTGTTTCCTCAGATTCTATTTTTGCTTTAATCCTCTTATCCTACTGATATACTAAATTTACTCAGGTTATGGTCATCAGTATCTTCCACCTTTTCAAGTGCAGTGATCTTCATGTAACTCAATTTCTCTGTGAAGCATTTGGCACTTTTGATCAATTCCTCCTTCTTGATATACTTTCTTTCTTTGCATTCTGTGGCAGTGCTGTTTCCTAATTACCTTTCTTTTTAAATCACAATCTTTTGTGGTTGTCATTTTCTATACATCCTTCTCCTAATCTTTGAAATTTCCACACTAACCTTGCTTTCAGTTCATTTCTTCTTCCTATTTGAATATTCTCCCTATGAACCGACTTGTGTCTATAGGTATCAAATTTCAACTATATAGGGATGACAATAACATGTAAAAATTTAAATTTCCTCTCCCCCAAGTTCCACCTTCACATGTTCAGCATTCAACTAGTCAGCTCAAGTTTAACAAGATCAACATAAAGCACTTATTTCCCAGTCTTCATAGAAACCTGCTCCTCCTAGTTTTTCCAAACTCAATGAATTTGTCTTTTTATTGGAATTCACTTAAAATCACTCATCTGTAATCAGTTAGAGACACCAGAAATAGGTAATTTTTGTAGATCCTGAATAGTTCTGCCATTAGATTGCTTTCTCATCTGCCTTAATTATTATCAAGATAAATTACTGAGTGGTTGCTAGTTCACATAGTTGTCACATAATCAACAAGAGTCCCTTAATTCAATTTTTACTGAATCATTTTTATATTCAGTCCACAGGTTAACAAGTTCAAAGTTAACAAATTCAGTCCCTGTTAACAAGTATAAAATTGAATAAACAATGGTAAGTTTGTTCTCCCCAGAAAAGTCATCAAAGTTGTGGACAAGATGTTGCCATAGGAGATATATCATTTAAAGAAGAATAACAAGGCAATGGTGTGCTAAATTATTGTGGTAGGAAATACTTGAAAAAGAGAAACATAGTTATAAAGCTAGAGAATTTTCCAATGAGATCATGAAGATCCTTTCAAAGGCATAGTAATTATGTATCGTTTCACTTCCTTAATAACCCTTCGCTGAGTTTCTACAATTTGCATCAGAGGGTGATAGTAAATTTGTTCTACCAAGGACTAGGTTAAATATTTGGTAAAAATGACACATAGATGCAAAATAAACTAGTTTACTAAAATATGTTTAAATGAATTGTTTTCTAGTTAAAGGTACTAGTGGAGGTTAATCTGGAGCTGGAGGGAGGCTCAGTATGCAGGGAGTCATGTTTCCCTGGCTTCCTAAATAGAGATGTGCTGAGGTTGCTGGGAGTGAAATTGTGCCTCTTAGAGTAACATCTTGCTAGGCTATAGGAAGCAAAGAAAGGGAGTTTAGCAAGCACCCTCTCATACCCCGATTATGTCACCATGAAACTCCAGCAAAATAACCTCATTTGTTTTCAAAAATTGCATTTATCAAGTCAGAATACTGGATCTCATTTTTGGATTCTAAATAGGATTTATTATGCCATCAGCATTATCTTGCTACATTTCTCAATGGTTACATAATAATGACTAAGCATCCCATGTACACAGTTGTATCAGGACTCTATAAAGATGATCTGTCTACAGGCTTGCATAAGGAATAATTTACAAGGCCTAGAAGTAACTGATGGTGGCAGCTCTTGGCAAGGCTTTCCATAGTTAAGCTCTTTAGAAATACATAGATAAATAATCAGAATACAGGTATTAAATTAATGTCTAGCAAAAGAAATATTGCAAATCATGTAAGGAAATAGAAAACTTCTTTAGTAGTAAAGTGGATATATTCAACACGTTTATTCTCTTGATGTGGTACTATGGGGTTCAGAATCATGGGTTATATTGTTGAGCAGAAGGGAAAATTTTATCTCTTGAATAATAGGAAGTAGCAATGCAAGTTTTGACTAGGGCTGTTTGTTTAAATTTAAACATATTTCATGTCTAATGTATCTGCAAGTCTGAATTAGAGACTCACTGAACCTTGATTGCATGACTATAAAACTGATTTATTAATAGACATAAGAATCAATAACTCCATTTTACATAAGAACAAATAATGCTGTAAATAGCTGAGTGCTATACTTTATGTTTGGCGATCTATCTCTCAGTAAACAGTCATATATCTAGATAGTACTTCTAAGTGCTGAAGTTCACCATTTGATTATGGAATTAGTTGATAGTGTGAAAGTTCAAAGAAGAAGCATTCTCAATTGAAAATAATCTAATTTCTTCTGTATATTTTATACAGTTAAAAATCTGAAGTACCCAAAACTTTGCAAAATATTTCACTTTTTCTATTGTTTTGTTTTCTAATAGCAAAATACTTAGTAATAGATATCCTGGTACCATCAACATCAAAGATTTTCATTTGACATGTTAAATAAGAATCCAGAAATGTTTCTGTAAACACACACACACACACACACACACACACACACACACAATGTCTCATTTTCTCTCCCTCTTTCTCATAATATAGAAGGGGGTCAGAGAATCTGACAATCACGTCTTGGCAGAGTCAACCAAGGACTGAAATCCTACAGCCAACTTATGCATCATGATGAATTAGCATCATGGGACTTTTGGTGTTAGGAAAAAAAGGTCTATCACCAGATACAATTAATGACTGAGAAGTTTTGAGATATGATATTCTGCTTTTCTCCTAATAGTAAGTCCATCTATTTGTATTACTGTGTTGTAAAATAGGAAAACATGTATTGAATTAACGTGAATTCCTTTTTACCATCTAAAGATAATAATTGTTTCAGTACTTTGACATATTGGCAGAATAAATTGTATCAAAAGAATCCTTAAATAAAATACCCTTACATTTGTAAAATGAACTCTCCTGGAGCACAGTGTTTTATTGCTTACAGATCTTTCAAAATTCAGGGTTTTTTAAAAGTATTTTATGTAAAAATATTTTTATCAATTAAATTTGTTTGGTCTGTAGCTTTCTGTTGGTTGGTATGGTATCCTGTTTAGATGTGAGGATTATGTTAGCTTCACAAAATTAAAATGTCTAGTACGTATGTAGTAAATAATCATTGCTATATCTGTTCAAACTGCAACTCCCTCTCACTTTTTGACTTTTTTATGAATATTGATAACCATGTTTGATTTCTATCACATGTCTTCTGTCCATAACTTCTCGGACCAAGAGAGAGTAAGAGACCCAAAGTGTTCCATTAGGATTCACTCTCCTCAAAACTTATATATGGGATTTAAAGACATTAGTTAATTTTCCTGGCCTCTTGAAGTTAGGGCACATAAATTTAGGAGCTGAGACTGCCTTTGGAAGTCTCAAGTATTGAGATAGCATGTGCTGGTCTTCACTTGGCTGCCTAAAGACAATATTTTCTAACTTCTCAGTGCTAGATGTGTCCATATACTAAATTCTCTCCATTAGAATCTGTTTGCCTTGGTTTTAAGACATTATATGAGCCCATGTCTCCATGCACTGTAAGGTGCTGAAACAAACTACCTATAGTTCAGCCAGAATTGCAAAGATAATATCAGAGGCTGTATAAAAATTAGAATTTTAAAAGAATCTGAGTCTTCGAATGATTGCCAACATAAACTGTTGACTTTGGGACTTTTATATTTGAAAGGCAAGGTGAAATCCTTCTTTTTAAGCTACTTTACTTTGGGTCTTTAAAAAATAGCTGCTGAGCCTCTATCCTGAGTAGGCTGAGCATATGTAGTAAATATTATTAGGTAGAAATTGAGTAGAAAATGAAGCGGACAGAGAGAGACACAGAAGCTAAAAACATACAAATCCAAACAGAAAGTCTAGGGTCTGTATGTTACAGTGCTTTTCTGTATTTAATAGTTAGTTTTTGTAGGTTATAATAAATTCCTCTTTTATATTTAAGCTAGATTTCAATTTCCTTCCAAACAATCAGCTAACTGAGAATTTTCTCCAAAGCCCAAGATGGCAAGTAACCTACCTCAGAGACACATGGAAAGGTGAGTAAAGGGAGTAAAAATTTGTCTGTCTTGGCATGTGAAACTGACTCCATATTCACATGAACCAAGTCATTTTGTCTTACATTTTGCACCCAGATGATATGCCCTAATAAAGCAACAGTTGGAGAGACTTAAAAGCCACATAATCAAAATGTACTGATTAGACCATAAATAATCCATAATAGGAAAGAATACAACTAAAATCTAAAGCTCCTTGGCTGGAAATGGAGAGAAAGAGAGAAAAAGAAATCAATGCACCGAAATTACTGAGATGCCAATTAATTAGATTGATAATACTTACATCAATAATGGTAGTTTTATGCATAATTACTGGGAACTAAATACTTTATATGCATTGTTTTAGGTAATTGTCACAAAAATTCCAAAAGTAGATTTTTAAGCAGTTCTTCTATATGTCTAAGTGAATTGAGGTCTAGAGTATTAATAAATTTTTCCTGTTATAGATGTATTAGATTCCAGTTCTGCTTTATGCCACAACTACTACACTTTTAACCACTAGACTATATTGAACACTATCAAGAAATTAAATATGCTCCTTGCTGAATTTTAATGGCTAAATTGTCTGTTTCTATTTGTGCCTAAGGCACAGGTTGATTCCCTGTTTGAAAATGAATAAACTCTTAGAAATTTTCATGGGGATGGTTAAGAGAAGTGGTAGAAACATGAAACAATGGGTCCAAAACATGTTCTGTAACTAAAATGAACTCTCAATATAGAATGTAGATTAATTCATACTTTATTATTGAAGCATATTCTACTCTAGATATTACAAGACTTATGAAATATTAACTCTGGTCTAGCTAATTGTTTTTCATATAGATCTCTAGACTAAGGTTATTAAATATCACTCAAAATAATTTCCAAGTACTGTGTGTATTTTAGCTTATAAGAAACCCAGATAGCCTTGCACGGTGGCTCTTGCCTGCAACTGCAGCCCTTTGGGAGGCAGAGGTGGGCGGATCACCTGAGGTCAGGAATTCAAGACCAGCCTGACCAACATGGAGAAATCCCGTCTCTACTAAAAACTACAAAATTAGCCAGACATGGTAGCACATGTCTGTAATCCCAGCTACTCCGGGGGCTGAGGCAGGAGAATTGCTTGAACCCAGGAGGCAGAGGTTGTAGTGAGCAGAGATTGTGCCATTGGACTCTAGCCTGGGTGACAAGAGTGAAACTCCATCTCCAAAAAAAAAAGAAACCCAGATATTATTGAACACTCGCTTTGTTTGATTCAAATCAAAAGATCAGAGAATCTTCACTATTTACATTATTACTGACCTTGTTTATGAGTACAGTGGATGAAAATGCTTTCTGAATGTGACCTACAAATCCCTTTGTGTTATTGACCCTCTTTATTGACCTTAGAAAAATTCGGTTAGATACTTCTTTAAACAGTTGTCAGAACCCTATGAAACCAGATTTTCTGACCAATGAAATTATCCCCAAAACAGTTGTGTTGATACAATGAGGCTCATGAGAGTCACCAGCTCTATCACTTTTTACATTGTATATATCTCCCTGTAGAATATAAATGGTCTCAACTGATGGTCAATATGTGGTGCTATTTTAGTAGTTTTAGCCTTTCCAGCTTTTTGGAATGGAAATTGTTATTGTGCCTTTTGTTTTTACTTCCCTTATATTTTGGATATTGAGGTACAGAAAACTTATCAAAAGTTCAATTTACAATACAAAATAAAAATCTGAAAATATTGTTATAAAACAGTTACCCTGTATATCCTGTCTTAATAGGTTTAGGGTCGAGGTTACACACAGACACACACACACACACAAATACATGCACACACATTTTTAAGCTTTCCAAGTGATTACAATGCGTACCAAAGTTTGATTACCAATTTAGATTATGGTGAATTCATGAATGATGAGTAGTTCACAGCAGGCAGCAGGAATATATTTAAATAAGATTAGGTAAAGAAAATTTTAAAATGGGAGGGATGACAATGTTTAAATGCAGGACATTGTGTATATTTATAGGCAGTCAAGGGTTTCTTGATGTAATAAAGTGATTATATCACTGTAATATTTATCATTTATGTAACTTTATTCCTAAATCTAATTGCCAATCCGAAGCGATATTTCACTCAGCTTATTGTGCCCTTCCTTTGAAAAGAATATTTTTTGCTTGATTTTCAGGTCAGCAGAGTTTCTTGGTTTTCTTTCTTTCTTTCTCACTAGTCAGTTCTTCTGTCTCCACAGGGTTTGCACACTGTGTATTCCCTCCATATTAACCAATCCAGTGATCAGGCTTCTATTACTAAATACCACACCAAAGATGATTAGGCAGACATATTCACTAGACTCCAATTCAGTCATTCTATCACACTCCTAGAAATTGATAATTAAATTTAGAATGGTCAATCTCTGCTAATGTTTATCAGAACCAAAAATTTACATTTCACGTCACATTTGGCAACATGTATAGTGATAGAATTTTGTGTTTTCACCTTCTTCTTGAGTGACTGTGAATACAATGGATTTATCTCCAATGATTATATATGAGAAAAGAGAAGGGATATCTCAGATGTAGCTAAAGTTCACGATCAACTGACTGAGTTAATCAAAAGGGTGATAATCCTTGGTGGACCTGGCCCAGTTAGGCGAAGACCAAAAGGGACTTGGCCCTTCTTGACATAAAAGTTATTAGAAGAATGAGAGAGGTTTTCCTGCTGATGTTGAAACACGCAGCTGCCTTTACTTCTAAAACCACAAGGAACTGAATTCTGCTAATTTTTGCATTTTTAGTAAATGGGATTTCACCATGTTGGGTCAGATTGGCTGGTCTCAAACTCCTGACCTCAAGTGATCCACCCACCTTGGCCTCACAAAGTGCTGAAATTACAGGCATGAGCCACCACGCCCGGCCCCAGAGAACATTTTTGTCCTTCCAACTTCCACCCAAAGTGGATGAGTGTTCATCTCACACATAAAGCAAATGAGAAGTACTTGAAGTTGATATCTCAATGACAAATGAATAATAATAAATACATAATTCACATTATTTGCTCTTTTCTTGGGGTAATATTAGAGCACGTTTCACAATATCGTCTAAATTTTCTAGTAAGGTTGAGTCCTTCCTTATTGCCCACAGTGAGAATTTACTTAAAGATGTGTCTTTTTGCTTCCTTCTCTCTACTGGCCTGTGTTCACATTGCCTCATTCTATTCTTCCTCAAATCTGCTTGCAACAGGCATTGGTCTCTGTCATTCTGCCAAATTACTCTTGTGTGTTTTATGCTTATCTCTATATTATAAATCCAATGACTAATTCTGGGTAACATTTCTTTAACTGATCATATCTTTTCCTTAAAAATAAGAGTGAATCTCTTTTTTGTTGTTACTACTTTTAGTCATCATAGTTGTTGGTTTTCTTTCCCACTAGTCACTTCTTCCCCATCCCTTTTGCTTGTTTTCCTTTAATTTTCTTGATCTAACTTATGATGTCTTACAACTCAGTTCTTGGACTTCATTTCACTTTCTATGTGTACCCATTTGGTTATCACTTCCTGCATCGAGGCTCTTAATATCATCAACATGATGATTTTCCTTAAATATATATCTAAATCCCAAATATCTTCCAGAATTCCATTTTTTTATATGACTTATTTACCTTTCATCTTGGATAGTTAATAGCCATCTCAAATTTAATGTATAGAATATCAGACATCTGATGTTCTTATGATCTTCAACACCTGAATAGAGGTAAATTCATTGCCCAGTTGTTCAGACCACACATGTGTCATTTTAAACTCCATTTCTTGTATTCTATTCCTCCAAAACTCTTCAGAAATCTAGTTGGCTTTACCTTCAAAATAGATTCAGGATCTAGCCACTTGCCATCACTTCTGTAGCTACCATCTTGTTCTAAACCACCATCTTTTCTCAACTGGTTACTTGTAATAGTTTCTTTACAAGTATATTTGTTTTCTCCTTCATTTCTCCCCCACTGAGTCTGTTTACAACAGAATTCCATATGAACAAAACCTAAGTCAGATATAGCCTTTGTTTGCTTAGATTTTCTTTCTGTTTCTTCATTTTCTAGCGTAAAAGTCAATGTCCTTAAATGATCTCTAAATCACAATGGGGCCTGTTCTCCCATTGCTTTTCTACCTCTATTTCATATTACTGTCTATTATTTTCCAGTCACACTGGCTTCTTTATTTTTTCTTGAACATGTTAAATATGCTCAATTTTTAGTCTTTGCCTGGACTGTTTCCTTTCCCTGGAATGTTTCTCCTCCAGATAACCTCATGGGCTTCTTCACTCTTTCAAGTCTTTGCTTAAATATGATTCTCTCATTAAAACCTATCCTGACCACTCATTACATTCACATACCATCCATTGTCTTACTTTATTCTTACATTGTTGATGACTTGAAAACTATAATACATTTTGTGTATGTTTTATGTACGTATTACATATATTATTTATTCTGTCTCTATTCAACTCGCTATAACCTACAGTCTATTGAATAACAATTAGAACTTCTGTCTATTTTATTTTCTGTTTTATCCCCAATCTGTTTAATAGTTCTTGGCAATAGTTAGTGATAATAAACATCTGAAACATAAATTAGAGTGCAGATTTTTTTTTAAAAACTTTTCTACCCAGGAAAAATTATCTATCAGCATGCAGTAAGAAAAATAAAATATCTTCTAGGTGTTTCAAACAAATAAACTTTAATACATAAAATTAGTTTATAGAGGACAAAAGAACTGAAGATCCAAATAGGGGGTAATTGGGCTACCTAGAAATTAGAAACAGCAGGAAGCTCAAGAGACAAATAGAAGAGGTAGATTATACAATCCCAGAAGCCAGTCTCTCTAAAGAGAACTAGAACCATAATGGCAGTAAGAGCTGAAAATAACTGGGATTAAAGAGGGAAGGGCAGTTCTACAAAAGCTTGGACCCTGGAGAAGGTGCAGCCAGTGCTGGAGACACCCTCTAAAGCAGCACAAGAGGAGAAGAAATCCTCTGCTTTTTCCCCACTTCCCAGTCTTCTGTGAGCATCTACCATTGGCTAAAATCACCTAAATGAAGTTGGCAAGAGAGTCTGAGACGAAGATCTCTATATTAGTGAACAGAGCAGGGGAAGCACAAGTAATATATCTTGAAGCAAATAGGCTGCAGAAGCCATGAAAGTAAATTCCTTAGATTTCTCTGCAGAGGTCATCATCGATCAAAGACTTCACCTTCTGTGCTCCAGAATACAGCACTATGTTTGCATAGAGAATATACGTCACATGAGTGGGTCCCAGCAAATGACAGTATGCAGTATGGATACCATGGGAGGCCTATTCCTGGGTGATGGGTGACTCCTCTGATTGGTGACTTTGGCTGTAGACTTCCCATTGGCTTTGACAACACTTTCTTAGAGCTTCACTATAGTCCATGACTTTTACTACCCATTGTTTCCTGTTCCCTTTATCTTCAGTAATTAGACTTGCATTGTTGTCCAGCTGGCTCCTCCAGCCTTCTTGGGCATGCTCCCTATGTTATTCCGTGGTTTTTTCCTAATGTTTTTCTTGCACATATAATTCCATTTTGCTTTTCTGATGCTCAGAGCTCTAACACTCAGGCACACATGCAAATGAATACATTTAAAGGACATACAACAAAGTAGAAGAATGTATTTTCAACATAAAATACATATTTTCAACATAAAATAGAAACAGTGAGTTCATAGAAAATACAATACAAAATGACCAAAAAATACAAAATACATTTTATTTTTCTTCATTAGGAAAATAAACTTAAAATGAGGTACCATTTTTGAATGGTCAAAACAGAAAATGCTGATAATATGCAATAATGAATACGGCATAGTTACTCTCATATTGTGGCAGGAGTCTTAAATGCTATGATATTTCTATACATAAATTTGGCAGTAACTACTGTATTTGTTTGCCAGAGCTGCTGTAACAAAATACCACAGACTGTGTAGCTTAAAAATAAATTTATTTTCTTAGAGTTCTTGAAGCTCAAAGTCTATGATGACGAAGTCAGTAGATTTTGCTTTTTTTTCCTGAGGTCTCTCGCCTTGGCTTAGAGATGGCTGCTTTCTTTCTGTGACCTCACATGGTAGTTCTTCAGTCTGTGAGTTACCTGGTCTGTGTCCTAATCTATTCTAATAAGGACACTAGTCATACTGGATTACGGGCTCCCTCTTCCCACATGAACTATTCTTATCTTAATTGCCCCCTTAAAGGCCCTTTCTCAAGATACAATCACATTCTGTGGTACTGAGGGTTTGGACTTGAACACAATAGTTTTGAGGATGCACAGTTCAGCCCATAACAACTGTCAGATCTGAGTATGAACATACCCTTTGTCTCAGGGACTCCACAGGAATACACTGTTTGTAGCTCCTTTCCTTTAGGAAATGACCCCTTCTCTAAACCACCTAAATCTTTCACATCTGTGTTGTTTCATTTGGGCTAGATCCATGTTTTCTCATCCAGCCTTCTCCAGACTTGACTCAAGTCTGGAGATAAGAATATTCCATCTCCTTATCCACAATAATTGCTTTCCACACTCTGGACATACATGACCCATACTGGTCCAATCAGTATTTTTAGTGGATCTTTCCAAAATATTTGTTACACTCCTTTCTTTGGATGTAAGCTTGGATAGTTGAATACTGTCTTTCCATTGTATTTAATGAATCCATCTCAGAATGAAACAAAACAGAGAAAAGCTGAGATATAGACATAGGCCTGATAACATTGTTTAACCCTAAATGTAACAATTTTAAAATTACATATACCTTTTAGTTTCTCAATTATTTTACCTAATATATTGTTTTTGTTTAGCTATTTAAATTGTACTTTTGTGCAGCCAGAGTCCTGACTAATATCACATGTACTCAAAGTTTTAATTCCAAAAATGTCCATTAAAGTATTAATGGTTAAAATGAGACATAATTTGAATTCCTTTAATATGAGGATTATTTAAGAAATTGTTTTATACAGAGAAATGAGGTGAATTTATATTAAGTGACTTGCAAAACCTATAATATGCTTACCAAATATAGCAAGCAATTGTTAAATAATGTTAAAGTATGATCCTCCTTATGTGTGAATGAATGCATACATGCATATATAAGTCACAGACATAGTCATTATTATGGCTGAAGGAATGGGATTGGGGTTTGTTTTGAGATGATGTAAGTTTTTTTTATTATTTGTTATTTAGGTTCGCATTTCTTTATTTTTTATTTAATTACTATTATAATAATTTTTAAATGATACTCTTGAGCTTTTGAATTACTCCTGCTCATAGTGTCAGTGCATATAGTAAATACAGGAGAGCTATTTATAGATTCATGTACTTGAAGGTAAGGAAAGCAGAATAATGGCCCTTCAAGGGTGGTCAACCTTGAATCCTTAGAACCTCTGAATGTGATATTTTATATAGCAAATGTGACTTTGCAGATTTGATTATGGATAAAAACCATGACAAGGAAGGATAATCCTGGATTATCCAGGTGGGCCCAATTTGTCTCATGGATTTTGAAAAACAGATACCCTTTTCCAATTGCAGAGAAACAAAGACTGCAGCATTATTAGGACTCTACTCATTGTTGGCTGGATATGAGAAAGGAGGAAGCAGTTCATAAGCCAGAGGAGCAATGTGCTTGGCCTGTGATAGCTGGAGAAGCTAGAAACAAATTTTACTCTGGAGCCTCCAAAAAGAAATGCAGTCTTTCCAATACTGCTTTTTACCAAATGAGACCAGTGCCATTTTATTGTCTAAGACAATATGTCTAAGACAATAAAATTGTATTGGTTAAGTCACTAAGTTTGTGGTATTCTGTTGCAGCAACCACAAAAAAAAATCAACAAATTAGTTCCCGAAGTTGCTATATACATTATTTTAAAACTGCAGAATTGATAGCAGTCTCATTTCATTTATTCTATATTTTGTGTACCTTGATGTGCACAAACCCTCCTTATAGCTCATTATTGTTAAAAAAAAAAAAAAGTCTGTGCCCACAAGGAAAACAACGTGGGTGTGTTCAGTGTACAGTGAAACACAAATACACAATATATGGCAGAAAATGTATGAATTAACTTGTAATTAAATAACTCACATGGTTGAACCTGAAATTTTAGAACACTTCTTCAGGAGGGAATCAAATGGGAAAATGACCTAAATTTAAAAATGGAACAAGGCCCAGATGGATTCATTGAAAGGTTACAGTTCTTCTTGAAGAGTGAACACACAGATTGTTAACTAGATATAAGGGAGCCATTCAACTGAAATTTTAAAATGCAAAAGATAACAGTTTCAGCCTAATTCTCTGGTGAGGAAGAAATTGTTCTTTAAGTAACTGAAGTATCATGAGCTTAGGGAGGGAAAAATTAATTGTGCAATTGCATGTTCAACAAATAGCATTGTAAAGAACAGAAGGGACAAATGGTAATATACTTATAGCAGTTTAGATCATAAGACTGAAGGATATCTACATAGTGACATATCTGTTAAAGTTTCATATACAGATTATTAATTAGAGCAGTTGAGAAAGATTACCAAAAGATGAAAGATAAAGCTTCCTTTTATAGTGAGAATGTTCAAGTAAAGAAATATTAGATGTGATTGTAATAGTGATAATAAAGAAAATGACTGAACACATTCTCAGATATGGCATGGTCAGTGTACACAAAATTGAGAAATAGTAATCTTAATTAGTAATGTAATAGAGAGCATAATTAGCAAATTAATATTTAAGATATATTTATAATACAAGAAACTGATTTCCTTTTATTTTGCTTTAAATCTAGTCATGTATATTTGAATGTATGAAAGAGTCTGGCTTTGTTATATAAGACATATTAGTGTGTATGTTAATATGCCCAAGTTATTATTTATTTTCCCATTTCATTACATATCACAGAGCTTCAGCAATACATATCCCTTTGCTTATCAGACTTTTGAAACTCCAAGAGGTCAAGCTCAGTGTCTTCAGTGATAAGAAACATAACTTATAGTTTTCTTTCGGTTCCACATCTCTTCCAGTTTTCCTTACTCATTTTTACACATAATCTTAACCACTTCCTGTATACTTATGCTCTTACTTTATTCAGAGCTTGGTTGATTGTTCTCTTTTCATTCTATTTCTCCCTCCCTTGTTCCTTCTTCTCTTCTCTTCCTTTTCCTCTGCTGTATTTGAGCATCTAGTATGTGTTAGACATTACCTTTAGGATATACAAATGAATAACAACCTTAGCAAAACATTATTTGCAAAGACAGTCTAATAAAACCAAAAGTTACAATGGGAGGCTGACAGTATTATAAGAAAAATGCTATGGGAACAGAGAGGAGAGACAGAATACCTATGTTTGTTAGGAAAACCTTTGTCATAAAGGATGATGATTGAATTGGGTTTTAATAAACACGAAATTTTGTCAGATTTTTAAAAAAAAGAAACATGATTTTACTTTCCAGTGTATTTTCTACAATGAAAGAGAAATGTTTGTTTTGTTGTTTTCTTTCTGTGTTTTATTTTTGTCACAGAATCCTGAAAATCTTTATACCCTCAACCCCAAAAAAACACAGGTTGTATCATGATAGTTTTTTTTTTTAACCTAAAAACAAATTTAATGAAGGAAATTAAAGACATGTACAATGGATAAATGAAATGTTGTGAAAGTAAATAAAAAGACCTAAGCAGAAAAACATCTATGTCCATGGCATATAAATTTTTAAACTCTTAAGATGTCAGTACTTCCAATTCAGTTTATAGATTCAATGAAACCCCTGTCAAATTTCAGTACCACGTTTACAGAAATAGAAAGACATTTTTCCTATTCATAAGGAACTGTAAGGGGCCCCAAATACATAAAATAGTGAAAAAGATCAACATAATTGGCAAATTGACACTTTCCAATTTCAAAACTTCATGAACTTGGGTTTGGCAATGGACTCATAGATATGGAACCAAAAGCCCAAGAAACAAAGAAAAAAGATACATGGACTTCATTAACATTTATAAAAAAATCTTTGTGATTGCAAGAACATTACCAAGGAAGTAATAAGACAACTACACATTCAGAAAAAGTACTAACAAATTACATAGTTGATAACAGTGTAGTATCTACAATATATGAAAATCCCTTACAACTCAACAACAAAACACAACAAGGACTTAAATAGACGTTTCTCTTAAGATGTTCAAATGGTCGGCATTTTCATAATACCCCATGACATTGAATTCCTTATATGTGCTTGTTGACTATCCTGATAGTATTAACATTCATTCAAATTTAATATTTATTCTTAATGTAAGGAGGTAGTGGAGAATTTTAAGAAAATATTCTGACTATCCTTTCACTTGATTGCTGTTTTTCTGGTCTGCCTCTTCCAGTTCAATGTGAATCTTGGATGCTGACCTCATATTTGGCAACTTGCATTGTCTGTACTTCTAACTGAAAGTTTTGATTTAGACTTAATACAACGTAATATTTTCAAATAATTATAATAGCATAAAATTAGATAATTCATATAAAACCCTTACCACAGTGCTTTGCACATAATAGTTATCAATCAGCAAAATAATCTATGTTAGATAAAGAAATTTTAAAGCTGGAAATAGGGAAGAAATTATAGTTTGAAATTTTAGCTTTTGAATTCAAAATTAAATACCAAACCACAGAGTTCCTGGTTTGTAGAACATGTATAATTTAAGGTTCAGTAAATACAAAATTTTCCTCAGGATGGCTGCATCTTTTTCATAAACTTTTCTCTTCTAGAGTCCAAGGACCTTTATTAAAATTTGGAACATAATTATAAGTTTAAATATTAAGACTTGGAAGTGATTTACTTTATGTTTCACGTCTTTTCAAACATTTCTCAGTAGATGTATTTCCACTTATATTCCCTGAAAATAAAATCAGATTTCATAAATACAATTATTCTTGTACTATTTATTTTAGCTCCCTCTTGTTTCTCAATTTCTGTTACTTTTAAGCTTTGTTATATCATTTCTCTAAGCATTTTGTGTTCTGATCAGGTACCTATTTATGCTGTGTATTGAGGGGAGCTGTTAACTGTAGCACTATTCTCTATAACTGGATTGGGAAAAAGAAGAGTATGTGTATTACTGAAACGGAGGGAAAAAGATTGGTAAATGTTTTACTTAAACTCTTTCATCTCATTTTTGGTCTTAAGTTCTCACTAAGGAGACTATGTACAAAACAGCTCATGGAGTTCTTGACTTTAGAGTGTACTATGTATTGTGTGCAGAGAAATTATGCTTGTACCAAAGAGTATTCTAAAATGGATTCCACCTTCACTAAAAGTTTCACATATCTACAATTGAACTGCAACAAAATACATGTAGATGGAAAATAGAATAAATGGATTTACAGTGGTTTCATCCTATGTGTGATGCCTCGAAGTGTTGCAGCCACCCTATGTCCAGGAGGGGAGGCATTACTAGCACGTTGAAAGCTTCAAAATAACTTTATGCTTAATATATAAGTTTTTGTCTATTTGCCTCTGATTTTTTTTTCCCATCAAATATTACAAGGCATAACTCTAAATGTGCTAGTTTTCTTGCTTTTGTGGATTCCTTTCCCTATTGTCCATCCTGGTGGAAATGAACATTTGTTCCAGTTTTCATCAACTTTCAAATGAATCTTTTCTGCAATCTCCAATGTCCTGTTCATTAGCTACTGATTTTATAGTTTTGATTCCTTGATTCTGTCATAAGAAATAATGTCAGAAAAAATGACAGAAATTATTTAATAAAGGAGGGAAGACTATTAATATATAAACATTTATATTGTAGTTCACATTTTTAAAACTCCAATTTATTCAGTTTTCTTATTTTTAAAACTATAATCTGGGCAATTTCTTCAATTATAGCCTGGTAAAAATTAGGGTGACAATTTCATCTTAGGCTGTCAGAATGACAAATGTCAAGTTTTCATGAACCTAGGTGTGAAACAGGGCACTATATTAGCATGCCTGTGATGTGGAATCTAACAGCTATCTACTAGATGATGAGAAGAACCAGAAGAAATTTTTCATTTGATGCAAATGATATATCTGAATAGATCTTTCTATTATTAATATTATTAAACATAGAAAAAAAACTTCATTTTTAGTCTATGGAAAAATTCTACAATGACTAAAAAGCATGTTACATTATTCAAGGATAAGATAAAAGGAGGCTTTGAAAAAAGAATATATGTTAGAATATATCTGTCTGTGTTTTCATTTAATTAAATATAACTTGGATCCAATGTAACAGATGAAATGTGGAATGATAAGACAAAAGACATATGACAAATATTCTGGCTGAGAATCAGATCGAAATAAAATGGAGATGGATGAGATAGAGAAAATACTGAAACTAAATTAAACGTAGTAGCAGGGGAAAATGTCTGATACTTTACAAAAAGGAAATAACAGTGTTGATACTATGGAAAGTGATGTGAAGAAAAAAAAATATGTCCCAGAACAGGGAGGATGGGGCAAAGCGATGAAAATAACAAGCACAACGGATATATATGGAACATGAAAAACAGAAATACACCTAGAGAATTGGTGCTCTCCAGAGAGACCTTAGAGACTCATGGAATGGAAGCTATAGTAACAAGTACAACAGAAAAAAAGTAAAAGAATGTAACATGTCTGCAGATAAAGGCTTCAACATGGTTCCAGTGAAGATGTATATAAGCAGACTAATGTCTATGCAAATTATTACATTATTAAATGATATTACTATATTTCAAGAATAAGAAAATAATTTTATGAAAATATAAGTAATTTGTAAAAGGAAAACAGGAAATGATGTAATATGCACAAAACAAAAAATTAGGGCATTTTTTAATATTCTCACCTATAGCACTGAAGATACTGAAGAATAAGCCATCTATATAGTTTTGAGGAAAACATATGTGACCCCTGAATTTTATTCCCTGACTATTCTCAAATAAATACAAAGAATAAAAGAGTATTTAAACTTATTATTTTTCTATCCAACTTAAACGAAATATTTTGAAAAAGACTGAAGATGATAATTTAAGAGCTCAAATGAGGCAAATTAGTATAAGACATTTGTTTTCAGATAGATTGAAATTATTTAGAAATATTATTAAAGTACTATGGGTATTGCAAAACACAATACAAATGTCCGTTACATCTATTATGTTATTGTTATATATTTTCCCTAATATTATACTTGAACTGAACCCTGATATTCCCTGAAAACACTGTCTTGTATACTGGTGTGTCCTCTAGTGAAGGCTCTTCTTTCCCAATGGAAAAAAATCCCATTATCATTTAAAAATTGGTTGCCGGGCACGGAGGCTCACTCTTGTAATCCCAGCACTTTGGGAGGCTGAGGCGGGTTGATCACGAGGTCAAGAGATCGAGACCATCCTGGTCGACATGGTGAAACCCCATCTCTACTAAAAATACAAAAAATTAGCTGGGCCTGGTGGCGTGTGCCTGTAATCCCAGCTACTCAGGAGGCTGAGGCAGGAGAATTGCCTGAACCCAGGAGACGGAGGTTGCGGTGAGCCGAGATCGCGCCATTGCACTCCAACCTAGGTAACAAGAGCGAAACTCTGTCTCAAAAAAAAAAAAAAAATTGGTATACTTCTTTTATTTCACTAATATCTCCTAATCCATTGCTCTTGAAATTGCATATAATACTCAAACAATATATTATGATATTACCAGAAAATAAGTTACCTTTTTTGAAGACAATGGCATCTGCTTAACAATTGTCTTTAGTTCAAGTCTTGCTGTTATCTGCGTGGCTTTATAGTCTATAGAGATAACTAAGAAGCTATCGTAATTTCTGAAATGTTTGACTTCTTCATCTAGAAGAGTCTTTATCAACACTTTTGTTCATAAAATGAAACGTGCATGTTCCAAGTTTGAAAAAAAAAATAAACTATCTACTCTTAAACCAAATTGACTTGTAATTTTATACCCTCCGGATGTACAAAATTTTGATAAGAACGTAAAGCAACAAGAAATCTTGTGGCGTTAGAGAAAGAATGAAAGAATTCAGCGATTTCACACTATTTTTTGAATATGAATCTGGGACAATCCTATCCTAAGTATATACAGTGGAGAAAAGTTTTTACATGTGACTCAAAAGCTATAGTTGTATTACTTCTTTTTCATTATATCCTGGAAACACCCTAATAGTCTATCATTGGAAGATGGCTAAATGTGTTATGGTATTATGTCAGACAACTGCCTGTTTACTTTTCAGATAATTATCCACAATTTCCCACTTTTTTTCTGTAATACATTGTATGGTTTCTCAGTATGTTTAGCAAATAAGGAGGACTGGTGGATGATTTTAGGACACAAAGAAGCCTCTAAGCCAAAATATTTCTTCTTCTCCTTTTTCCTGTGGTATCTAGTGGCAACCTTTGTTCCATGGCTGAAGCTCTCTCTTTGGTTTCAGCTCATCAAGGCAGTCTCCAATAAGGCTCTAAGGCTGATCCTAATATTCTCTCTTCCTGATTAGCCCCTTGACCTTGAAGGTGATAGTGGCTTTCGGCAAGCCCTAAAACATTGTATGGATTGCAAATGACTACCTTCGTTATGAAACTTCACAAAATCTCTTATATTAATATTAGAAAATTGGGATGGAGAAGGATCCTGAGGTAAGCCTTCTTTTGGGAGGAAAAGGATGAAGCTGAAAGCCTGGAACCCCCACAATTTCCCACGAATTTTCCTCATCAAGTAAAATATCCCCCTTTTACCACCGAGTGGATACAAGACTGACACTTTGTAACTAGCGGACCAGAGGCAGTTGTTCTATAAAAGATGTCAATTCTCTTCAAGACTCACCTTCACCAACCCCTATTGTCTCCACATTAATTGTTACCATTAGAATTCATCCATGTCTAAGGAGAGTATCACAACATGTACTTCATGTAAAGCTTGTAAAATAATTGTGAAGTATTATAGTTTTTGTTTTCAGATCTTGTTATATGTGGTGTTGGTCTCAGGAGCATGAATCATAATATTAGATCAGACCACATGTATTCATATTAATGTATTTAGAAGAGATTTTGCACTTTATTTACTAACTTCAAGATTCTGCTCGTGAAAGACAGGCAGAGCAAGATGACCAAGTAGAAGACTCCACTGATTGTCCTCCCTGGCAGGAACACCACATTTAACAATAATTTACACACAACGAACAGCTATATAAGAACCAAAAATTAGGTGAGTGCTCACAGTACCCGGTTTTAACTTTATATCACTGAAAGAAGCCCTGAAGTATGTAGGAAAGACAGTCTCGAATTGCTGATACGACCACTCTCTCATCCCCTGGAAATGGCCATGTGGTGCCGAGACAGAATCTGTGCATTTGGAAGAGGAAGAGTGCAGCAACTATGAGACATTGCATTGAACTAAGTGCTGCCCTGTTACAACAGAAAGCAAAACTAGGCTGCAGTCAGCTGACATTTATCCATGCAGGGAGTATTTAAACCAGCCCTAGCCAGTGGGGATCACCATCTCAGAGGTTCAGGCAAGCCTTGCCACCATGGGCTTAAGTAAGTGCTTTGGGGCTATGTATTAGGCTGTTCTTCCATCACTATAAAGAAATACCTGAGACTGGGTAATTTTAAAAAGAGGTTTAATTAGCTAACAGTTCTGCTTGCTGTACAGGATGTATAGTGGGATAAGCTTCAGGGGAAGCTTCAGGAAGCTTCTAACCATGGTAGAAGGCAAAAGGGGAGCAGGCACATTCCATGGCCAAAGCAAGAGTAAGGGCAGGGAGGTGTCACTTACTTTGAAATGACCAGATCTAGTGAGAACTCACTATTATGAGGATAGCACCAAGGGGATGGTGCTAAACCATTCATGAGAAATCTCCCCCCATGATGCAATCAACTCCCACCAGTTCCCACCTCCAACACTGGGGATTACAACTCAACATGAGACTTAGAGGGGACACATATCCAAAGTATGTCATTCTACCCCTGGCTCCCAAGTCTCATGTCCTTCTCACACTGCAAAATAAAGTAATCTCCCCCTAACAGTCCCCCAAAGTCTTAACTCATGCCAGATTTAACTCATAAGTTCAAAGTTCAAAGTCTCATCTACAAAAAGACACATCTCTTTCATCTATGGGACTGTAAAATCAAAAACAAGTTATTTACCTCCAAGACAAAATGAGAGTATAGGCATTTGGTAAGCATTCCCATTTCAAGATGGAGAGGTCAGCCAAAAGAAAAAGGCTACAGTCCCCATGGAAATTCAAAACTCAGCAGCATAGGCATTATATCTTACAGCTCTGTGTAAGATGACTCTGTAGCCCACATCTAGGGCACACTGGTGTAAGGTTTGGGCTCCCAACCTTCAGTCAGCTCCACCTCTGTTGCTTTGCAAGGTTCAGCCCCCATGGCTGCTGTCATGGGTTAGAGTTGTATGACTGTGGCTTTTCTAGGGGCAGGGTGCAAGGTGATGGAGGTCCTACCATTCTGGGGTTTGGAGGATTTTGACCCCCTTCCCATGACTCCACTAGGCAGTGCTCCATGGGAATTGTGTGTGGAGCCTCCAACCTTCTATTTCCCCTCCACACTACCATAGTAGAGATTCTTTGTGGCGGCTCTGCCCCTGCAGCAGACATCTGCCTGGATACACAGGATTTCTCATACATCCATCAAAATCTAGACAGGGGCTGCTAAGCCTCTGTCACTCTTCCATTCTGTCAATCTTCAGGATTCACACCACATGCAACCTGTCAAGGCTTGCAACTTGTACCTTCTAGTGCTGGAGTTGCAGCCTAAGCTGCACCCAGGCCACTGAGAGCTGAAGCTGGAGCCAGAGTGTCTGGGATATGGCAAAAAGTGTCCCAAGGCAGAGTGCTACCCTGGGACTACCCTGCAAATTTATTCTTACCTCCTAGACCTCTGGGCCTGTGATGGGAGGGGCTGGCTAGGAGATCTCTGAAGGGTCTTTGAGGCCTTTTTCTCATTGTCTTGGCTATTAGCCCTTGGTTCCCTTCAAGTTACACACATTTCCTAGCAAGTGATTGCTCCACAGCTGGCGTGAATACCTCTACTTAAAGAGCTTTATATTTCACTGCCACATGGCCAGACTGCAAATATTTCAAACTGTTATGCTCTGTTTCCTGTTCAAATATAATTTCCAACTTTAATTCATTTCCTAGATCCCATGTTAGTGTAGGTTGTTAGAAGCAGCAAGGTCACATCTTAACTGCTCTGCTGTTTTGTTTTTTTTTTAAGTTCTGGGGTACATGTGCAGATTCTGCAGGTTTGTTACATAGGTATACATGTGCCATGATGGTGATTTGCTATATCCATTGCCCCATCATCTACATTAGTTATTTCTCCTTATGCTATCCCTCCCCAATCCCCCCACACCCTGCTATTCCTCCCCTAGCCCCCCACCCCCAGGCCCTAGTGTGTGATATTTTCCTCCCTGTGTCCATGTGTTCTCATTGTTCAACACTCACTTATGAGTGAGAACATGTGATATTTGGTTTTCTATTCTTGTGTCAGTTTGCTGAGAATGATGTTTTCCAGTTTCATCCATGACCCAGCAAAGGACATGAACACATCCTTTTTTATGGCTGCATAGTATTCCATGGTGTATATGTGCCACATTTTCTTTGTCCAGTCTATCATTGATGGGCACTTGGGTTGGTTCCAAGTCTTTGTTATTGTGAACAGTTCCGCAATAAACATATGTACGTGTGCATATGTCTTTATAATAGAATGATTTATCCTTTGGGTATATACTCAGTAATGGGATTGCTGGGTCAAATTGTACTTTTATTTGTAGATCCTTAAGGAATTGCCACACTGTCTTCCACAATGGTTGAATTAACTTATACTCCAACCAACAGTGTAAAAGCATTCCTTTTTCTCCACATCCTCCCCAGCATCTGTTGTCTCCTGATTTTTTAATAAGTGCCATTCTAACTGGTATCTCAATGTGGTTTTGATTTGCATTTCTCCAATGACCTGGAATGATGAGCTTTTTTTTCATATGTTTGTTGGCTTCATAAATATCTTCTTTTGAAAAGTGTCTGTTCATATTCCTTGCCGACTTTTTGATGAGGTTGTTTGTTTTTTCTTGTAAATTTGTTTAAGTTCTCCATAGAGTCTGGATGTTAGCTCTTTTTTAGTTCCATATGAAGTTTAAGGTGTTTTTTTACAATTTTGTGAAGAAGGTCAATGGTAGCTTGATGGGAATAGCACTGAATCTATAAATTACTTTGGGCAGGATGGCCATTTTCATGATATTGATTCTTCCTAACCATGAGCATGGAATGTTTTTCCATCTGTTTGTGTCCTCTCTTATTTCCTTGAGCACTGGTTTGTAGTTTTCCTTGAAGAGGTCCTTCACATCCCTTCTTCTTTGTATTCCTAGGTATTTTATTCTCTTTGTAGCAATCGTGAATGGATGTTTGCTCATGATTTGGCTCTCTGTCTATTATTGGTATATAGGAGTGCTTGTAATTTTTGCACATTGATTTTGTATCCTGAGACTTTGCTGAGATTGCTTATCATCTTAAGGAAATTTTGGGCTGAGACAATGGGGTTTTCTAAATGTACAATCATGTCATCTGCAACCAGAGAATTTGATGTCCTCTTTTCCTATTTGAATACCCTTTATTTCTTTCTCTTGCCTGATGGCCCTAGCCAGAACTGCCAATACTATGTTGAATAGGAGTGGTGAGAGAGGGCATCCTTGTCTTGTGCCAGTTTTCAAAGGGAATGCTTCCAGTTTTTGCCCATTCAGTATGATATTGGCTGTGGGTTTGTCATAAATAGCTCTTATTATTTTGAGATATGATCCATCAATACTTAGCTTATTGATAGTGTTTAGCATAAAAGTCTGTTGGATTTTGTCAAAGGGCTTCTCTGCATCTATCAAGATAATCATGTGGTTTTTGTCTTTGGTTCTGTTTATGTGATGGATTGTATTTATAGATATGCAGATGTTGGAACCAGCCTTGCATTACTGTTTAGAAATTTCTTTTACCAGATCCTGTAAAGCATCACTCTTCATTTCCATCTTCCAGAGCCCGAGGATACAAACACAATGCAGCCGAGTTATTAACTAAGGCATGACACATGTTACCTTTGTGCCAGTTCCCAATAAGTCCCTCATTTCCATCTGAGACCTCAGTGGCCTGTACTTCACTATCCATATTAGTATCAGCATTTTTCTCCCAACCATTTAATCAGTCTCTAAGAAATTACAAACTTTTCTTCATCTTTCTGTCTCCTTTTGAGTCCTTCAAACTCTTCCAAACTCGTCCTGTTACCAGTTCCAAAGTTGCTTCCACATTTTCAGCTATCTTTATAGCAATGTCCCACTCCTGATACCAACTTTTTGTATTAGTTAGTCCTTGTATTGCTATAAAAAAAATCTGAAACTAGGTAATTAATTTTTAAAAAGAAGCTTAATTGGATCGTAATTATGCAGGCTGTACAGGATGCATCTGCTGTACATCTGGTTCTGGGGAAGCCTCACAAAGCTTCCAATCAAGGTGGAAGGCAATTGGGGAGCCGACTCTTCCCATGTCCAAAGCAGAAGCAAGAGTAAGAGTGTATGGGGGGAGGTGCCACTCACTTTTAAATGACTAGATCTCATGAGAACTCACTCACTATTACGAGGACAACACCACACCAAGGAAACGGTGCTAAACCATCAGAGAAATCTGACCCCATGATGCAATCATTTTCCACGAGGCCCCACCTTCAACAATGGGGACTACAATTCAACATGAGATTTAGAGAGGTTGTATATCCAAACTATATCAGGCCCTAAATAAACTTTAAAAGTAGTCTTGGCCCCAAGGACTGTAACTCCTAGGTAAATCCTAATGCTGAACTAAGCTAAGAACCAGTAGACTTTGAAGGCACACTACTTGCTGAAGGACCAGAAAGGATGACCAAGGCAACACTTAGAGCACCCCTACCCTTACTCCAGGTAGTGTAGCCCGTGGCTTCAAAAAAGACCCCTTTCTTCCACTTGAGGAGAGGAGAGGGAAGAATAAAGAGGACTTTGTCATGCATCTTTGATACCAAATCAGACACAGGAAGATAGGGCACCAGTCAGAGTTGAGTCACCCTTTCCAGGCCATGGTTTCCAGATAACATTTCTAGACACATCCTGGGTCAAAAGGGAACCTCTTGTTTTGAAGACAAGGACACAGTACTGGCAGGACTCATCACCTGCTGACTATAACTCCTTAGGCCCTGGGTAACCACCAATGATACCCAGGTAGTAAGCCAAGGGCCTTGGGTGAGACTCTGAGACTTGCTGACTTATCTCTGAGAATGATCTATGTGCTGAGGAAAAGAATATGTATTCTGTATCTGTTGGATGAAATGTTCTGTAAATATGTTTTAAGTCCATTTGGTCTATGGTACAGAGTAAGTCCATTTTTTTTTTTTTACTGATTTTCTGTTAGAATGTCAGTCCAATGCTGAAAATGGGGTGTTGATTCATGTGTTAAGGAGAAGAATGTGTACTTTGCAGCCATTGAATAAAATGTTCCATAAGTATCTATGAGGTCCATTTGGTCGCTAGTGTGGCTTAGGTCCAGTGCCCACTTTCACTACTGTTATTCAATACAGTATTGGAATTTCTTGCTTGAGAAATAAGATAAAGGAATGAAATAAAAGGATGTTAAAATTGGAAAGGAATAAATCAAATTATTATTGCTTGCATGTCATATGATCTTGTATTTGGAAAAAAAAGCAAGACTCCCAATAGACTATTAAAATTGATAAATGAATCCAGTAAAGATGCAGGATACAAAATCGACATACAAAAATCAGTGGCATTTTTCCATGCCAGCAGGGAAAAATCTGAAAACAAAGCCAGCAATGTAATCTCATTTCCGACAGCTACGAATAAAATATAATACCTAGAAATTAACCAAAGATTTGAACGATCTCCACAATGTAAACTATAAAACATTGCAAAAGATCTCTACAATAAAAACCATAAAGCACTGATGCAAGAATTTGAAGAGGAAACCAAAAAAATGGAAAGATATTTCATGTTTATGGATTGAAAGAATCAATACTGATATCATATCCATATTACCTAAAGCAATCTACAGATTTCATGTATACCAATGACACTCTTCACAGTAAGAGAAAAAAAAAAATCCTAAAATGGCCCAAAAAATTCACAGATGGCCAAAGCTATCGTAAGCTAAAAAACAAAACAACAACAACAAAAAAACTGGAGGAATCACACTGGCTGACTTTAAATTATACTACCAAGCTATAGTAACAGCATTGCACCAGCCTAGAAACAGACACAGAGATTTGTGAAACAGAATAGATAACCCAGAGATAAATACATACATTTCAAGTGAACTCATTTTTGACGCCAAGAACATGTGGAAAGACAGTCTCTTAAATAAATGGTGCTGAGAAAACTTGATATTCATATGCAGAAGAGTAAAACTATACCCCTATCTCTCTCCATATATAAACAGCAAATAAAAATGAACTAAAGACTTAAATCTAATACCTCAAACTATGAAGGTACTACAAGAAAATATTGAAGAAACTCTCTAGGACATTGAACTAAGCAAAAATTTTGTGAGTAATACCCCATAACCACAGTCAACCAAAGCAAAAATGGACAAATGGAATCACATCAAGTTAAAAAGCTTCTGCACAGCAAAGGAAACAAATTGAAGAGACATCTCATGGAATAGGAGAAAATATTGGCAAACTGTTTATCTGACAAGGAATATATAAGGATTATAACCAGAATATAGAAAGAGCTCAAACAGCTATCTAGAATGAAATATAATAATCTGATTTTAAAATGGGTAAAAGATCTCAACAGACATTTCTCAAAAAAAGACATACAAATGACAGGTATATGAAAAGGTGCTCCACATCATTGATCATCAAGAAATACAAATAAAAACTAAAATGAGATACCATCTCACCTTAATTGAAATGGATTTTATCTCAATGTCAGGCAATAGCAAATGTTGGTGAGAATATGGAGAAAAAGGAATGCTTGTAAACTGTTGGTGGGAATGTAAATTAACATAGCTACTATGGAAAACAGTTTGGAGGTGTCTCAAAAACTAAAAATAGAGCTATTATACCATCCAGCAATCCTACTTCTTGGTCTGTATCCAAAAGAAAGGAAATCAGTAAATCAAAGAGACATCTGCACTCTCATGTTCAGTGCAGCAGTGTTCATAATAGCCATGATTTGGAAGCAACCAAAGTGGTCCATCAATAGACAAATGGATAAAGAAATGTGGTACAATATACTCTGTATACACAATGGAGTTCTATTAAGCCATAAAAATAATGAGATCTATTCATCTGCAACAACATGGATGGGACTGGGGGTCATTATGTTAAGTGAAATAAAGCAGGCACAGAAACACAAATTTTGCATGTTCTCACATATTTGTGGGAGCTAAAAGTTAAAACAATTGAATTCATGGAGACAGTGAATAGAAAGCTGGTTATGAGAGTTTGGAAAGGCAGTAGGGGAGATAAGGAAGAGTGAGGATGGTTACTGATTGCAAAAATAGAATGAATAAGATATAGTATTTGATAACACAACAGGGTGACTATCATAAAAAACTAATTTAGTCACACATTTAAAAATAACCAAAAATGTATAATTGGATTTTTTTGTAACAGAAAGTATAAATGCTTGAGTTGATGGAAACCACATTTACCCTGATGTGATTATTACTAAGCATCACATTCCTGTATCAAATTATCTCCTATAACCCATAAATATATATACTTACTATGTGGCCACAAAAAGTAGAAATTAAAAAAAAAAAAAAAAAAACAATGCTGGGAGTTTTTGGGCTGACTGACTTATACCTGAATAAAACAGTGGTCTATATTCAAGGAAGTTGACATGCCAGAACATCTCTAGCATAATGTGGAAGAAAGAATAAAAATACTCAGAAAAATGGAAATATTAAACCACATTATTATGTGACTCTGCTCATCCTAACCTGAACTACCTTCTTTTTAGGGGATTAGAGAACAAATTATTCACAAAGGCACTGAGAATTAAATGTGCCAGACACAATTGACTTTTTCAAAAGGTTATTTTGGTGGCTATGCTGCTGGTAGGAGAAGCTGACAATGAAGTGGGCTCCAGCAACTTCACTGATTCTTTCATATAAATGTTAGGGAATTCATTGGTAAGGAGTAGGACTTCTTAGACTTAAGATGAGAACATATGAGATTACTTGAATTTTTTTTTCAATAACAGCTCTTTTGCTGGACTTAGTAGAATCTGAATACTTGGCTATTGAATCACAAGTGATTAGACAACTTAAGCTTCCCATTTTAACTAAGAGCTGTATGATCAGTCAAGCAACAATGAGTGCATACAGAAGCCAGAATGCAAATAAATTACATAAGTAAGTAACTCAGGTTTAAATAGCACCTACTTCTAAGTTATATGCCTTCATGGCAAAATTCTTAGTATCATTTGTTGGAGAAAGAAAATTATTTGAGGTCTGGTTTACAGATGGCTGTGCTGGCACCAGACAGTACTAACTGAAAATTATATTACGACTCTCTTCAGAGGTGATCCTGAAAGACAGTGGTATACAAAGTTTCTTTCAATGAGCAAAACTTTTGGCTGTATGTCTGATTGTTTGCTTGCCTGAAAAAAGGGATAGGCAGATGAATGGATTTTCATGGATTCATGAGTAGTAGCATTTGCTGATTGATCAAGGACTTGAATGAAACAAGATTTCATGATAAGCAAGGACAAAGTCAGTGGATGAACTTCTGGGCCTACTCTGTGAGTACATTTCTCCTCTATTTACACTTAGCAAAAATGTCTTCTGCAATTGGATCTCTCAATAATCAGGTAGACACATTTTTGCATGTCAATCATCATCATACCTTGTCCATCTACAAAGTTGTCATTATGCAAGAATGTAGGCTATGCATGTACTCAGTCACAGGGTTCTCTATAACTGATGATCATCTGACTAGTCATAGCAAAGTGGCAAACCTAAAATCAAAGGCCAATGCTGTGCTGTGCCTATTATATGGTGCTTGCTTTGGGAGATCAGTAAGGCTCTTGGTGGAAGATTATGGAAGGAGGAGGTGATATAGATTTAGTTTCTCTTTCTGTAATACTTCTAATAGAATGGTGAAATGGCTTGTTGAAGATACAGTTATGGCACCTGCTAAAACAATCCATGAAGGTGGGGTACTGTCCTATACAATGTATGGTGTTATTTCTTCCATAATCAGAATACACAAGTCCAAAAATAAGAGGAAGTGTGCATGGTCCTTCTCACTATATCACTTAACTATTCCTTCACAAAACTTTTTTTTTCTTTTCACACAATCTTAGACTTTTTTCATCTGGGGTTGTTGTTCTTACAGGAGAAAAACTTTCAAAATGGGTTGAGACATTGGTCTTGCTATTTTAAGTTGAGAGTGACAACAGAATCCACATGCCATTGAACCAAAGATAGGACAGAGTGATTGATTCCACATACCAAAGGGAAATACGGCTGCTTGTACTCAATGGAGGCAAGGTAAACTATCAATGAAATCTAAATGCTTTCCTGAGTACCTCTTGGAAATTCCATGGTAAATGGTAGATGTCAACGGGAAAGTACAGGAATCCAATAAATGCAAGATCATAATGGACTCAGATTCTTCAAAAGTAATTTAATTACACCATGAAGTAGAGAATTCTAGTCAGCTGAGATGTTACCTGATGGTGATGGGAAAAAAAGGTGTAGGTAGATATAAAAGGAAACAATAAATGTCAACTGTAGCCTTTTGATCAATTGCAAAATATAAACTGCATTACCAGTGTGTATTTCTATTTCCATCAAACAAACTATTATCTATTTATGTATTTTTTTCTTTGTATGTTTGCTGAAATGAATTTCTCTCTTTCTCATTTTGAATGAGGCTTTTTGGTAATGCTTAACTTTACTCTCACAGATCATCCAAAGATCACTAGAAGTCACATCCATAACTAAGGAAGAAGAGATATTGTCTGTGATTCCTGGAGTTGAGATGGTTACCATGACTGTTAAATTTTGTGTCTACCCTTTTAGAAGAGATGATGGATGAGAGTATCTCACATTTCTATTTTTATTTCTTTCACCATATCTATTATTTCTCTTTACACACATAGAAAATAATGTAAAGAAAAACATGAACATTTTAAGAGCGTTTGTACCTGAATTAGGAGTTATGACCTACTTTTCTTTCTTGTTTACATGTTCCTTTACTTTTCAAATTATCTGCAATCCATTTCTGTGCTTTCTATTTTTGTTACAATATGTAATGCATTTTCTGAGTATGTTTATTGACATAAGAAAAAATTTGTTTATTGACAAATATTGTAATACCATATTATAATATTTTTATTATAAAAATAATTTCTTATGTTTATCGACATAAGAAAAATAAGTTAAAAAGATGATATATAATTTCCTCATGTTAGTCAAAAGCATGAAATTTTTATATGATTGAAATATTAGAATATATGCTAAGTAGAACAAGAGAAAACAATTACTTGGTAAAAATACATGTTTAATGAAGCTAGGTAATAATAAATAAAGAATTTCATAAAATACTTAACTCTAAGGGCTAAGAAGATGGGAAAGAAGAAAAAAAACGAGTTCATTCAGTAGTTTTGGTGATGGTCCAATTCTTCTGTGGTATTTTGGAATTACTAGTATTTCTTGTATTATCACATCTTAAAAAATCCATATATGCTTTATGCATTGTCTTATATTTATCAAAAATGTCCTCCTTAATATAACCTTCTACCCTCCCTAACATTTCAAACTTAGTCTTATGATATCTGTCCTTAAAATCATGTAGGTGATTATTTCCTAGACTCTTTACTCTCTCCTCATTTAGGCTTCCTCTGTCTATAATTTTTTTTATCCAGTGTGTGACATCATTCTTAATTTAAACCATATATTTACCAATATTTTCTATTTATCAGATTCTCCTTCTGAATCAATTGAAGCAATCATTCTCATGTGACTTCCTTCAAATACCAATGTAACTTTTCTTGAGTTGTCAAACACAATGAAACACCACCAGGTATCTACCCAGTCTCCTAAATCATTCTTATACTTAATCTTTCAAATTTTTCCATCTTCACATTCACAGCAGTGATTTAGAAGACTAGCATAATCTGCCTAGATGACAACTGCAAATTCCTAAATGTACTCTTAACATTTAATGCTCTAAGATATAATCAAGTGATCTTTATTAATTGAATTCATAAATTTTCTTATGACCGCAATGGCATCTTGTTATAAGATAAATTTATTGTAATGAAATACTATGCAGTAACTAAAAAATGTTTAATAATGCTATGAAATATTAGAAAATATTCAGTATATATTAGCAATTAATGCATGTCACAAAACTTTATATAATTTTGATTTTAGTTTTTTTAAATATAATGTTTATCATAATTTAAATCTATTATTTATTTGTCCATTATCTATGTCTTATTTCTTTTTCCATATCTATTATTTCTCATTGCATGCATAGAAAATACTGTAGAGAAAAACATCAACATTTTAAGAGTGCTTGTGCCTGAATTAGGAGTTATGATCTATTGATCTATTTTTCTTTCTTGTTTACATGCTGCTGCACTTTTCAAATTACCTACCATTCATGTCTGTTCTTTCCATTTTTGTTACAATATGTATCTATTGACATAATAAGAAAAATAAGATAAAAAGATAAGTAATACATTATTTCCTCTTTTCACCTCCTAGTTAATGATGAATTTTTCTCCTTGTCTTCAAAAACAACTAAAATACTGCAGTAAAAAAAGTACCAATATTAGATCCTGTGAGATTCTATCTGATTTAATCCCTGCTCCTTTGTACCAAGTAAATGTCAGCTAACTTCCCTTTGCCAGATGTGAGGCATTTATCTATGAATGTTTGCTCATTTGACAATATTAGCTCTGGCTTAAGTCAAATGTTACTTATAGGGGGAGGGTGAAAGCATTGATATTTAAAGCCTCCTCACCTATATATGCCATTCACATACACACACACACACACACGCGCACACACACACACACACACAATGGTCACTGCTTATGTTTAAATCATATCCAGCACTTTATTCTCTGCTTTTTCTTCAAATCGAATTTTAACAGTCTTCATTGCAAATTATTTTATACAGACCCTACCACCTAACTGGTCATAGTGATGTGTCACCACAGTGGTAGTCTGACAGCTGCAAGATTTCCATAATAGAATTGAATGATCACTATTAAGAGATTAGGACACTAATATTTCCTCTCAGATCTCTGCCCCATTCCTGCCCTTCCCAACAAGATAAAAAAGTGCTCCATGAACAAATAGATCTTTTACCACTCTTAAATTAGTACGCTTAATAATTGATTTTGTTTAACTCTTACCAGGTTCTTTAGCCATAACTGTGCTGAGTCTTCTTTTTCAGCAAATGGTCAGTCAAGTATACACGATGTGTCAGGGACTATTATTAGTCCTGAAGATAACATGCTTAGTAGGAGAGAATCGTAAGTCCTCAAGGAGATATCTTTCTGCTTTCCCTAAAACAATATCACTATTACCTCTAAAGCAATAGTTTTGCATTCATGCTTATATATTCATTATTGAATTAAGACTTGCATTCCATATATGTCATGAAAAACATTTATTTTTCCGTTCCTTCTGAAGATTTTTGAAGAAAGCTTGAGATGGCCACCCAAATTGATTTTGATAAGAAAGAAAATCTACATTTCTATATTGTGCCTACTTTCTTCCAAGTTTTAACAAAAATTTACAAATTTATACTTTAAATTATATAAACCATATTTTTATATGTGTCTATATAGCCCAAACATTTCCTATCACAATAAAAAATATTTGGGTACCATCATGTTAGCTTATGTTTCCACATACAGGTTGCAGATACTAAGAAGCTTATAGATGGAATTAAAAATAAAACCAAGGCTCTGTACAGGCAATAATATTTTGTTCATTCATTGAAAACATGAACAAACTTGCACCTTAAAAGGTCAGAAAGACCTGAGTTCCAGTCTTTCCTTTGTCAATTAGCATGCTGTAACCATTAATAAGTTAGTTTATTTTACTTTAACAGGGACAGTAATAATCACCTCACAGCATTTTGAGAAGTGTTAAATGAAATATTACCTATAAAGTGACTATTAGCTAAAAATTAAAGAACTCAGTAAATAGTAGTTTATCTCCCTATTTCTATAAATAGTGTAGGCCGTTAAGAGGAGTTGTATCTAGTGCTTCAGAGGATAGGCACTGGAGCTTTTTCTGGACTTACATCCTAACCCACCACTGCAAAACTGGTGTCCTAATTTTCAAATCCCTTAGCTCTTAGACTTAAGGTATTAATGAGTTATGACATTTAAAGAGCCGTGCTGGAGTGTAGTTAGGCAGTAGCTAGCATTTTTATTATTACTATTACTATAGTTAATAAACAAAGGAAGTCCTTTACCCTCAGAGATAAAATCTTTGTAGCTGCTATGTGTGTTAATCTAATAAGATGTGGAAGAAAATACTTTTTCCAACCCTCATGCCTAAAATAGTTTAGAAATCAATCAATATTGGTATTATTGATTTGATTTACCATGATCAATTCCCTTTATTCAACTCTAATACTTACTCTGACTTGAGGAGCTCATCAGAGAACCAAACTATCTTATAATTACACATAGGGAATACATTTTTCTAAGACAAAAACAACAGCATAGCCAAAACTGATAAGAGCAGTTGTTGGCCGGGGGCAGTGGCTCACGCCTGTAATCCCAGCACTTTGGGAGGCCGAGGCTGGTGGATCACGAGGTCAAGAGATCAAGACCATCCCGGTCAACATGGTGAAACCCCGTCTCTACTAAAAATACAAAAAATTAGCTGGGCACAGTGGCGTGTGCCTGTAATCCCAGCTACTCAGGAGGCTGAGGCAGGAGAATTGCCTGAACCCAGGAGGCGGAGGTTGCGGTGAGCCGAGATCGCGCCATTGCACTCCAGCCTGGGTAACAAGAGCGAAACTCCGTCTCAAAAAAAAAAAAAAAAAAAGCAGTTATTACTTGTTTTTGTCACCAGCACAATATATCCCCATTCTGGAGTTTCTGTAGATGCCTAAGACATTTCAGTTTACTCTGCTTCGGTTCCTTATTAGCTCAGTTATTTCTCATTCTTTTCTTTCTTTCTAGTTTATCCCTCCCTTTTACTCATAAGATGACCATTTCCCAAGAATTTCTTGAGCGATATTTCTCCCCTTAATTATATTTCAGGCTGCTTACCCAGCCATTAGTCTTCTTCATTGAGAATGGAACCTAAACAATTTTGTCAGATATCTTCTTTTTTATTAAACAAGTGCTTAGGGGAATATCCTGCTGTTATTATTATTTTATTCAACATTGAAAAAAATCTTTGTTAAATTGTTTATTTTCTAGACTTATTTTGAAAATAAAAATTTCAAATAACAATGCAGAAATGTAACATATGTGTCATATTTACATTTATACAAAAATTTTAAACGAATTTTAAACCCTTAAAAATATTTTCCTCCTTTTTTTTACCCTTCAAAATAAAGTTATGTGTATTTTCTAAATAGCAACACACATGATCAAACATGAATATTTTTGGGTGATGGAATTTGCAATGTCTTAAACATGAAGATTAGTTTTGATCACTCATGTGTGCATAGATGCACACATATGCATATACATTTATATTGTGCATTCCTTACTCCAGCCTAACATCTATCCATGTCAAACTCTAAACTGTATTAGGTAAGAGGGATGAAATTGCTGATTGAAGCCTCGGTAATAGACAGAACACATTACTCTGAGGGCTTCAGGAAAGCTTTTTACGCAACTCTTCCCACAAGAGTTTACATTTTCTGTTTTATCTCTGAGATTGAGCTTAGTGACAAGCACGCATTGAAAGTCTGTGAGAAATGCCATGGGATCTGCTGAATAGCGTTCAGGATGCAGAGATGGCATTTGAGTCCCCAGCATTCTGCTTGCTTCTTTTGCATTAGAAATCTTAATCAGGTGAACCTGTAGGGTAGTTGGAAAACAGGCTACCTACATATCTGTTTCCACCAGTAAAAAGATGCATCCTATTTTTTAAATCAAATTTAAAGGTTAGATATCTAAACACTTCTCATTAAGTTGGCATGCCTAAAAAGTTGTAAAATGACCGAGTTATAAAATTAACTATATGGACTTTATATAATTGTTGTACTACGTGGACTCATTTCACAAATTATGTTTTGCTACAATTCTTTGCTTCATGATCCTGGGTAATTTTCTCTACACCAAGTAGCCAGCATGTTTAAAATTACACTGTTATGATA
Organism: Aotus nancymaae; assembly: GCF_030222135.1. Lineage (NCBI taxonomy): Eukaryota > Metazoa > Chordata > Mammalia > Primates > Aotidae > Aotus > Aotus nancymaae. The sequence continues at coordinate 5,418,765 of NW_026988532.1, read as the reverse complement.
TTTGTTTGGCATTTTCTGAGAGGAAAAATTAAACAGTTGACTATTATCTGTAATCAACAACCAAGCTTGAAAGGGTACACATTTGTTTGTAAATTATATTTAATTTAGTTGAAATGTTGCAGCAATTTTTCCACCATTAAATATGTCTACATTTCCAGGTCCAACAGGGTGGCATGATATTAACAGCAATGCAGATATTTTATTTCATAGTGGGAAGTACAATATAATTCATTTGGTACTGTGAAATTAAGAAAGGTATGAGAAAATAATATAAAAGCAAATGATTGAATTGGAAAAATGATAAAAAGTAATCCCTGAAGCTGTGAGATAAGGTACACGGTGAAGTTAGCACTCTAAGGGATATTAACTCTTAATTGTTGAAATTTAAAATAATTTTCTTTGCATATTTTTAAATTCACATAAAACAATTGATTTAAATGCGAAATATCTGAAGTACAAAAAATTAACCTCACCCTCCAGATAAGATGTTTAAGGTTATATATAATAGAAACATAAATCTTCTGTAAGTCTTATTAAAGGAGAAATATCTGCAGTATCTGAATTAGATTTCTTTAAACCAAAAACTCCCATTCTGATATGCTAGCATTCTGACACAGTGACAAATTGCTGGAAGAAATGCTAAATAGTTAAATGGACAGATGATGGATGGCCTCATAAGCCTTGCAGGGCAGGCTGTGTAAGATACTAATTGGTTCTGTGGAACTGGTTTTAGTCAATAAATTCACTTGGGAGATTTTTTTGTGTTAGACATCTTTAAAGAATGCATTGCTGTAGGTGACAAACACTTGCAACATATTAGGCCACCAACAGCTTTATTACACCCACTGTACAAGCTATCGCTTTTCTCAGTTCAAGCTTGTATTCGAACACTAAATATTCGTTATTAGTGAATCACTGGTGTAATTCCTTATGGGTTTTCAAATTCACCATTTGACTTTCGAGACTGCCTATTTCTCTCACTCCAAAAATTTCCTTATTTTTTTTCTTCTTCCAGGAAGCATATCAACTTCAGCCTTTTAAAATAAAATTTAAGTCATGAAGGTTTTAATTATTCTATAAGATCAGACTATAAATAGCATTTTTTTTCTAAAATATGTGAAATATTAGCAGATACAAACATTCTTAGGACAACTTGGTTCTCTTTGTTCCTCTTTTAAAAAATAATAATATCTTGTGTAATATTTACCAAATTCCTTTTCAAATTTCTAGAAACCTTTTAGTGGAAAGAAAAAAGGAATAAGGGAAAGAGGAATGGAGAGAAAAAGGGGGGAAAAGAAAGAAAGGAAAAAAGTAGGGAGGAAGGGAGGGAGAGAAAGAAAGCAGAGAAGGAAAGGAAGAGTAAAGAAGGAAAGGAGGGAAAATGAATTAAATTCCAATTGACTGTGTCCCTTAGGAAGTCACTAAGAAACTAAACAATGCTTTCTTTTGTTAATAGAGATAAATACTACAAGTAATTCATTCATTCTACACAATTGCCTTAGACAGTTTTGTACATTAAGGGAGAAGGTCAGTTACCAATTCTAGTAGTCCATTGGCAAAGGCAAGTTGTTATGAACCCCCAACTGTGTTTTTCTTTTCAAATTTTCCCAGGCATTATGTCTTCCAACACTGTGCTAGGACCATGAATATTTCCTTTATTCACAAATATCCTATCTATGCACAAAGAAGAAATTAAACACTATGGAGAAGATAAGCTAACAGATTCTGGGGATGATATGATTGAGGTTAAATTTAACTCCAGGACTTAATCCTGTATGAACTTGGGCAAGTAACTTTATCTCTTTGTGATTTGCTTTCTTCATCTATGAAATGGAGATAATATTGGTACTTAATTCATAAGTTTTTAAGTGATTTATGTGTACAGTATATATCACTTGCCCAAGCATCCAAAACATAAGCATATAATAAATTTCAGCTATTATTATTATCATAATCATTTTATGCATTCTCATTTATTTAAAAAGTTTAACTTTGTAAGCATGTGAAATACCTTTTTAGGGTAGAGATTTGGCTTATGATAATAATCATTATGAAGTGAAGCAAAAATTAAATAAAAAACAACATGTATCAACAGATACATAATTATAATTACATAACTATAAAATGTTTGCCTTTCTATTTTAAGGATGATTTTTAGTATGCCCATATGTTCCTCATATATCTATGACATTAAGCCAAATCTATGCTTGTTACATAAAATGAGAGTTTATTTTACTAGCTTATACATTTCTGATAGCATGTTGAATTATTCTCTTAACACTAATTCTGAACTTAGTTAAGTGATTGTTCTTTTTATGTTATACATTTTAGTAGAAAATCAATCTTTTCTGCTTTTTACAAACAGCATATATCTAACCATACTGTCACATAAATTTTCTAAAGAAGGTTCATTGAAAGGGCCAACCCGAAACAAACAAACAAAACAATACATTTAGCTCTCTGTAACAACATATACATCAGTTGGAATCAATCCTGACTTACAGTTACTTAAAAAAATAGGAGTCAGCATGTCTTACAGATGATGAAATAAGGAAGTAGGCAGCTTGTTCAAAAGCCCATTGATACTGGTCCCAGAATCTTGTATTTCTCTCTTCCTTTCTGTCTTAACAACATAAAGGTTGTGGCAGCTCTAGGTTTCATGTGTGAGTTTAAAACAAGAGATCATGCTTCAGTGGTACCAACTGCATCAGCTTCTAGTTTAAAAAATGCAAAATCCTCCTGAGAAGTTTTTCAGTAACCTTTGGATTGAATTTTATTGGTCAGATGGGTGCCACATGGCACATCTCAGAAGTGGAAAAAAATAGTATATAACCTTTCTAGTCTAGAGAGAGTAAGAAGCAAGAAGCAGTAGTGGATATGTAACAGGGTAGGCAATAAATAATACAATCACAATAATATTCATTTTTACAGAAATCACAAAAATTGTTAATATTTGAAAAGCTTTTCCCCTTTTGTCAAATGGACTTTATATTAAATGATTACTATCATTTTTTTACTCTATATCGAAGTTATGTTGTATAACTTTTGTTATAGTACCAACAGGTTTATATGCCCACTGCACGGTAACATACAATATACTGAGACACTGAGACAGCAGGGTTTGCAACAGAGAGCGAGTTTAATGATCACAGGTACCGAATAGGGAGATGGGAAGAAAAACTCAAATCTATCTCTCCCAGGAGTTCTGGGCTGGGGTTTTTCAGAGGATCATAGAAGGTGAGAGGCTGAACGTTGGGATTGTTGACTGTAAGGTAAGGGGGATGAAACCTTCAGGATGAGCTAACTGCATTCCTGGGTGAGTCAGCTCCTGGTGGGGGTCCTTCAGACCAGTTGAACATCAATAGATTCACTGGTATGCAGGACATGAAAGAATATCTCAAAGGTAATACAATGTTTTATAATATTAAGTTATCCATAGAGTAGTAAAGAGGAACTATGATCTTGAGTCTATGTGATTCTAGAACAATAGGCATCAAACAACTAAGAGGAAGCAGCTCAGAGAGCAAGCTGACCTAATGATTAATCCTGACTATGCTTTAAGCTTGGTTTATTTCTCCCTCTCTCTTCTTCCCTGATTAATTTTATGAAGTTTATAAGTACAGTTTCACTTTGGCATATTAAGAACATTAACATTTTTTTCATTGATACATAATGGATGTACATAGTTTCAAGGTACATGTGATAGTTAAATACATTCATGTAATTTGCAAAGATCAAATCAATGTACTTAGGATATCCATCATCTTAAATATTTGTCTTTTTCAACACTAGAAACTATAATTCTTATAGCTATCTTGAAATATACAATAGATTATAAAAACTATAGTCACTCTACTAACCTATAAACACTAGATTTCATTTCTTCTATCAAGAAATATTTTATATTCATTAATCAATCTCTCATCATACCCCCTGCCCTACATTTCCTGGTCTCCTAATCACCATCTATTCTGTATCTCCTTGAGATTTATGTTTTTGAGTTTCTGCATATGAGTGAGAACATGCAATATTTGTCTTTCTGTGCTTGGCTTAATCCATTTAACATAATTACCTTCAGTTCCATCCATGTTGCTGTAAATGACAAGACTTTATTCTTTTTTATGGCTGAATAATATTTCATTATGTATATATAACAAAGTTTCTTTATCCATTCATCCATTAATGGGCACTGAGATTGATTCCATATTTTAGCTATTGTGACTAATGCCACAATAAACATGGGAGTGCAGATATCTTTTTTACATATTGATTCCATTTTTTTTTGGATATATACTTAGTGGAACTACCATACAAACTGATTATATGGTAGTTTTATTTTTAGTTTTTTGAGAAACTGCCATACAGTTCTCCATAGTGACTCTATTAATTTCCATTTCCATCAACAATGTCTGAGGGTTTTCCTTTCTCCACATCCTTGCCAGAAACTGTTATTTCCTATCTTTTTAATAAAAGTAATGTTAACTAGGGTTAGAAAATATATATCTCGTTGGAGTTTTAATTTGAATTTTTCTAATGATTAGAGATGTTGAATATTTTATTTTCATATATTTGTCGGCCATTTGTATGTCTTTTGAGAAATGTCTATTCAGGTATTTTGCCTATATTTTAATCAGACTATTTGGTGTTTTTGCAATTGATTTTATAGATTCTGATTAAAAATTGCTTGTCAGATGGGTAGTTTCCAATTATTTAATTCCATTCTGGGGATTCTCTCTTTACTTAGTTGATTTTTTTTTTCTGTGTAGATGCTTTTTAGCTTGATATGGTCCTATCAGTCAACTTCTGTTTGTTTTTCTGTGCTTTTGAGTCCTTACACAAAATTTATTTGCCCAGACAGTGTCCTGAAGCATTTCCACAATGTTTTCTTCCAGTGGTTTCATAGTTCCATGTCTCATGTTTAGATTTCTAATCCATTCTTCATTTGATCTTTGTGTATGGTGAGAGATGGGGGTCTAGTTTCATTCTTCTGCATATAGTTATTCAGTTTTCCCAGCATCATTTATTAAAGAAACTGTCTGTTTCCCATTGTATGTTCTTGGCACCTTTGTTGAGGTCAAGTTGGCTATAACTGCATGAGTTTACATCTGGGCTTTCTTTTTTGTTCCATTGGGATATGTGTCTGTCTTTATGCCAGTATCATGCTGATTTGATTACTTTTGTAGTAAATTTGTAAGTCAGCTAGTATGATGATAGCTCCAGCTTTATTTTTTTGCTCAGAATTTTCTTGGCTATTAAGGATCTTCGTGGTTTCATATAAATTTTAGATTTAAAAAAATTCTGTGAAGAATGTGTTTGGTATTTTAATAAAAATTGCATTGAATCTTAAATTGCTTTAAAATATTTTCAAAAGATTAAATGAAAATGAGGTTACTTTCTTAAGCTAAGTAAGAATTAAATGACCCAAGAAACACTATCAAACACTATCAAAATGATTATTACCCTCATGCTAAAGTTAATCAATATGTTCACTAATTTATATGCCATAGATTAAATCCAGAAATTGTATCTAGGCCTCCCTAGAATAAATATATTGCCAAATTGAATTATCATAATTTGTTGTTAAAAATGAATTAGTCTCTTACCTATTCATAAATTAGTCGAGAATGTTGTATGTTTCTACTAGTAGAAACATTTTGCAACCATTTCAATCAGAATACAAATACTATAAAATTGTAAACTGGATTTAGTGAAGAAATAGTTCAAAAAAGTAAACATCATAAGGAAGGCTAAGTGTTTAAATTAGAAACATTTCCTCAGTTTATGAAATTAAAATGAATATACATGCAATAAACAGAATCAAAAGTCTGAATCAGTAGTTTATAGCTTTTTAGTAACTTAGTTATTTTATTTTCATTATTAATGGCATAAACCACACTGATTTTAATGGCAAATGTGATCAATTCTTTGAGAAATCAGCATTACATATTTTAAAAAACCATTTGACTTTTCATCAAGAAAAACAATAAAGTTTTATTTATGACAACATGAAAATCATCTTTTATGTAGTTGTAGTTCATTTACTGAAGAAAGAGAGGTTATAGTTTGATTTTTGTACACTAAATATGTTATACTTCCTAATTTATAATTTGGTTATCTTTTCCTTCATATAAAAATATGCAGTCAAATAACATGAGTTATGTAATAATAATGATTAATATATAATAATAAAATGACAGGTTAGTGTCTATATATATTCTTATTAACGAATCATTATAAAAATTAGTTTGTTATAACCAGTAATCTGTCAAATAGCCTTTTCATTGACATTTAAACACGTGGTATTTAGCTACAACCAAATAACATTTAAGACAGGTGAAATACTCTGTAAATATCATCTCTTTGATGTTTTTAAGAAAACAAAAGTCATAATTGCTATTTATTACAATAAAAATTTAGGAGAAAAAGCATGCATGAATATTTTGTTAATTTTCTTGTCTAACAATGGAATGTAAGTATATGTTTTAATCATAGTGGCTTGCATTGCAATTTTTCATGAAAATAAATTAGTATAAGCATCATAATGATGAATTATCATAAAAAAATTATTTTAAGCTTAAGAACATTCTATGCTCCAGTGGGATCATCTAAGAAACAAAGAAGCATAGATAATATGACAGGACACTAAAAAGAGGGAAACAAAATTAAAAACTGATCATAACTAAGCACAAAAGAATGTACTCCAGCAGAAGTTAGAAATTTCATGCTTAGTATATTACATTCATGTATTATACAGACATCCTAAACTTTGTATCTTATAGGCTTTATATAGTTACACAATTTTCTTTCTAGTTACATAATATCATTGTTAGCAATCTATATTTGGAAAAGATATTTTGAAGTATAATTGTTATATATATAATAACACATTTAAAACATGAAATTTGCCACTTTTATGCATGTTTTTATCTATAAAACCATCATCCAAATCAAGATAGCAATATTCATTACCCCTTTCTATAGCTCTTTCTGCTTTTCCCACCCCTACTTTTTTCCCAGGCAACTACTTATCTGCTTCGTCACTATAAATTTGTTTGCATTTTCTAGAGTTTTGTATCAATAGAATCATATAGTATACTTATTTTCCCTGACTTCTTTCACTCAGTGTAATTATTAGGAGATCTATATTTTGTGTATAGCTCATTCTGGTTTATTGCTAAGTTGTACTCCATTGTATGGGTATACAGTGGATTCCCATTTTTTAAGTTAGTTACTTTCTGTAAAGTGCCCACAAACAAGAAATTATTAAATACTGAATCATTTTCTGCCAGCTTCTGGCCTCAGTATGTTCATCAACCAAATCAATACACAACCCTGTTTCATGTGGGTTTATGTTTATGGACACCTTATTTAATACATATTGTTGATTTACTAACATTGAACTCCTGACCAATAGCACTAGCACTCATCCCTGAATGAAGCTTATTTAATTGGCATATTAACTTCACGAGGCACACTAAACAGCACTTCAGCACTGTGCCTGAGTGTCACTTTAAACAGCATAATCACTGACAAAAAGCACAAAAATGCAAAAACATGGCACTAAATACACTGCTGAAAGGAGACAACATGAAAGTTGAAACAGGAAGGAAATAGCGTCATCTGCCTTGTTCATCTTCAGTTAAGAACTCTGGTGGGTGACTCAAATTTGTCACAGTTCTGTGCATGCACGTATACTGAAATGCCCATGAAAGCTCTGCAAATTTGACTTTGGGATTACAAATAAGTACTAGCCATTAGCTGGGTCCATAGATATGAAATCCACAAATAACAAGGCTTGACTCTATCACCATTTGTTTATCCATTTACCTGTTGATGAATATTTGTATTGTTTTCCTGGATTTGGGTTATTAAAAATAATGCTACCATGAATATATGTGCACAATTAACATAAGCTTTCTTTCCTCAGAGGTAAACGTTTAAGAGCAGAATGGCCAAATCATATAGGATGTGTAGGTTTAACTTTTAGGAAACTGCCAAACTGTTCTCCAACCTAGTTGTAGCATTTTACAATCTCACCAGTAGGATATGAGGGTTTCAGCTTCTCTGAAGCATTGTCAGCACCTGGTATGATCAGTGTTTTTAATTTTATCCGATCCAGTAGTGTGAACTTTCATCTCATTGTGGTTTTATTTATTTATTTATTCTTACTTTTTTTTTTTTTTTTTGAGATGGAGTCTTGCTCTATCACCCAAGCTGGAGTGCAGTGGCGCAGTCTAGGCTCACTGCAACCTCCACCTCCCAGCTTCAAGTAATTCTCCTACCTCAGTTTCCTGAGTAGCTGAGATTACAGAAGCCCGTCACCACACCAGACTACTTTTTTTTTTTTCTGTATTTTTAATAGAGATGGGGTTTTGCAGTATTGGCCAGGCTGGTCTCGAATTCTTGACCTCTGATGATCCACCTGCCTTAGCATCCCAAAGTGCTGGGATTGCAGGCGTGAGCCATTGGGCCTGACTCATTGTGATTTTAATTTGCATTTTCCTAATGACTAATGATACTGAGCATCTTTTCATGTGCTTTTTGCTATTATTAATCTTTTTAAAATGTCTTTTCAAATTCAGTGACCATTTAAAAAAATTGTTTTATTGAGTTTTGACAGTTTGTGTGTATATTCTGGATACAGAAAATATGCTTAGCAAGTATTTCCTTCCAGTCTCTGGCTCATCTTTTTGTTTACTTTCTAAAAGAAGACGTTTATATGTTGAGAAAGTTCATTTCATCAATGTTTTCTATAATGAATTATGCTTTTGGTGTTATATGTAAGGAATCTTTGCATAAATCAAGGTAAAATATGCTTCTTTTACAATTTTATCTTACAAATTTTATAGTTTTAGCCTTGGCATTTATAACTATGCTGCATTTAGAGTTAATTTTTATATAGTGGAAGGTACAAATTTCAGTTCTTTTTTTGTATAAAGACTTTTAGTTGTTCCAGCACCATTTGTGGAGAATAATTACCTTTTCCTACTGAATTGCCTTTACAACATTTTCAAAAACAAGTTGTCCATATTTATATGGGTCTATTTATGGATGCTGTATTCTATTCCTTTGATCTATTCATTTATGTTTAAGTCAAAACTATATCCCCTTGCTTAGTATTGCTTTCTGAGTCTTGAAATTAGGTTCTGGTAGCATTCAATTTAGTTACTTTTCAATCATTCAAGGTACTTAACATTTCCATATGAATTTTAGAATAGAAGCATTAATTTCTATAAAAAATTCTGATGAGGTTTTGATTTGAATTGTACTGAATCTATTGATAAATTTGCAGAAAATTAATACCTTATTATTGGGTGTTCATAAGCATGACCATGATAAAATCTCACTATTTATTTAGATCTTCTTTAAATTCTGTCAGCAATTTTTAATAGTTTTAAATGTACAGATCTTGTACATATTCTGTTATATCTATCTCAAAGCAATTTCCATTTGTATTCAATGAAAATGTTACTTTAAAATTAATTTTCTTGCTATTTATTGCTAAAAACATGGTAGAATTGATATTTATATGTTGATGTCCTATCTTGAAACTTTGCAAAATTCACTTATTCTAGTAGCTTCTTGCAAAGGTTCATAAGTTTAGTAGGAGCTTAGAGTAGGCCTAGCTGTTGCAGTAGTTCTAACACCATGAAGACAGTAGAGAGGAGTAAAAGAGGAACCCCAGTATCTCTCCCAACTGCGTAAGTCTGATGAGACAGAACATTCACAGGAGTTAGTAAAGGAGATCTAATACTCACAGCGAGGTATGGAACATAAGCAGAAGCATAGGATTCATGTCAAGTTGGTCCTCAAGTCTCAGGAAAGTTGGCTAGGGTGGATGGAGTCTCCTCTGCTCTTGCCCCATGTCACACCTCAACTGAAGGACCCTAGAAGCCCTTCACCTGGGTATATATGCCCTGGGTGTCACTTGGATCACTGAGCACAGCTGTTACAGCACATTCTGGCCCCCAACTAATGAGGACACTGACTACATTGTTGGAAATCCTCCTCCTTATTTCAGGAGGTTGCATTTTTGATACATTCTGCCCTGGAATTGAGTAATAGAAGGAAAAACTGGGCAGGTAAGGTCGTCTGAGGACCTATCCTCCTACACTTTTCTTGTGAATGTGTACTACTACATTCATATAGTAATGTCTTGTGCAAGTAAAATTGTACTTACTTTTAAATATTGTGTGAATTATTTATGCCTTATTTTATTGGTTAGAAACTTCAGTACAGTGTTAAATAGGAGTGCCTAGAACAGTCATTCTTGTCTCAGAACATTAAGTATGAAGCTAGTTTTAGATTATTGGTAGGTCCCCATTATCAAGTTATCTTTTATTCTCAGTTTTCCAAGAGCTTTTTATTTTATTTTTTTGTTTGTTTTAAATCAAGAATGATATTAGATTCTGTCAAATGGTTTTTTTCTACATCTATTGAGACAATCATAGGGGTGTGTGTGTGTATGTGTGTGTGTGTGTCCTTGTTAATATAGATTAGAATTTTGATTTTTGAGTGTTCAATCAACCTTACATTCTTTAGATAAATACCACCTGGTCATATATTTTATCCTTTTATTATTGTTTGACTACAACAGATAGAATTTTTAAAATAATTTTTTGCATCTGTGTTTATTGGGATTATTGTTTATAGTGTTCTCATAGTACTTTATGTGGTTTTCATATCAGAGGAATGGTGGCTTTACAATGAATTGGGAAGTATTATGGTTCTTGAATTTTCTGGAAAGATTTGTTTAGAATTGCCATTACTTCTTGCTAAACATTTGCTAGCAGCCATCAGTGAAGCCATGTGGATCTTGAATTTTCTTTATGGGAAGATTTTCAACTCAGTTATATAATGAATATTTGGGATATTCATTTTGTCTGCTTATTCCAGAATTTTAGCAATTAGTGCATTTCAAGCAATTTGTCTACAATATCTAAGTTGTTGAATATATTTTTACAAATTCATTCATGATATTTCTTTTTGATCCTTTAAATATCTGTAGACTCTGTTGTGTTGACATGACTGCTAATGTGTGTCTTTTCCTTCCCCTTATAAGTTTGGCTGAGGTTTTTATCAATTTTATTAATCTTCTCAAAGCATCAGTTTCTGATTTTATTAATTTTAGCATTGTTTTTCTATTTTCTCCTTATTCAATATTTGCTCTGTTTGCCAATATAATTTTCTTGGTATTGCTCACTTTAAAATGTTTCTTTTTATTTTTCTGTTACATTAAGGTGGAATCTGAGGCCATTAATTTGTGACCTCACTTCCCTTTTAGCATTTGGTATAATAGCATTTAGGGCTATAAATTTCTCTCAGAGTGATAGGTTGTTATTTTCATAGTCATTCAGTTCCAAATACTTTCACATTTCCCTCAGACATCTTATTTGACTCATGAGGTTTTTAGTATTGTAGTTTTTAGTTTCCAAATATTTTGAAGGACCTTTAGAAATCTTTCTGATACTGACTTCTAATTCAGAGAACATTGAGTTGAGTGTTTTAAAATTCACTGAAATTCAATTTATGGTTAAAATTTTGGTATATCTTTCCCTGTGCTTTTTTTTTTTCCTTGTACTTTTGAGTTGAATATGTACTCTGCTGTTTTGGGCTGATGTATCCCATGAATGTTAAATAGGTAAAGTTGGTTGATAACGTTCAGGTATTCTACATCTTTAATGATTTTCTCTCTGTTCTATTAATTATTGAGAACAAGTTATTAAAAGCACCAAGTATGTTTAAATGTTAGTTAATTTTTCATTTTATTTGATCAGGATTTTTCCCTCTATTTCCTGAAATTATGTTATTATTACATTAATATTTAGAATTTTGGGGTCTCTTTGATGACCTTTATCTTATGAAATTACTTTTTTTACTGCCTTGGGTAATATTCTTTCCTCTGAAATAACCATTTTCTGATATTGCTATAATCACTGTAGCTTTCTTTTGGCTAGTGTTTTCATTAAGGAATTATTTTTTATCACTTTACTTTTAACCTATTCATGTGTTTATACTTAAAGCTTTCTCCTTGTGGTTGGCATATAGGTCATACTTGTTTTTATTTTTTAATGCACTGCCTTTTAATTGAAGTGCTTTTAGCACAAGGGTTGGGAAAATATAATTCATGGGCCAAATATTGCTTGCCTTGTTTTCACAAATAACATTTTACTGAAACACAGCCATGCCCATTCATTTACATACTGTATGGCTGCTTTTATGCTATAACGGCAGAGTTGAATAGTTGCAACAGAATCCATATGGCTCAGAGAGCTAAAAATATTTACTATTTGGCTCTTTTTAGAAAATGTTGGTGAACCTCTGGTTAATCCATTTATGTTTTAAATTATCATTGATATGATTAAGTGTATAATCTTTCTATTTGTTTTCTGTTGCCTCTTCTGTTCTTTACTTTTCCACATTTTCTGCCTTATTTTAGATTCATTGTTTCTTTAATAATTTCAATTTTTTTCTCTTTTGGCTTATTAACTCTTTTTTTTAACTTAGGGGCTGCTTTAAAATTGATAGTATCCATTTTAAATTACCACACTTTAAGTTATTATACTGTTTTGATGACAGTATAACAGTTTATTATAGTATATTTCCATTTCTCCCCTCTTAACCTTAAGGCTATTTACTTCACATACATTTTATTTATACATACAGATTAAAAAACAAAACAAAACAAGTTAAACTGTTCATTTTTTAGAGACAGAATGATCATTTATGTACAAAATCTTCTGGAATCTACAAAAACATTCCTTGAACTTATAAGTGAGTTAGGCAGCAAGATACACAATCCAGTAAATAAAAATCAACTATGTTTCTTTATTTTAGCAGTGATCAAATTAATTAAAAATCTAAAATATCACAATAACACCAATACAGTGAAATATTTTAAAATAGATCTGAGGCAAGCAGAACTTGTATCCCAAAATAGTAAAACCCTCCTAAGCAAAAGTAAAGATTTAAGTAAATGGAGAAATATACATGTCCATGAATTAAAAGTCTCAATATTTTAAAATTTCGAATATTTCAAAGTTGATCTATAGATTGAGTGCAATTAAAACTAAAATCACATTTACCTTTTTTCAAAAAATGACATTGATTCTGAAACTTTTATAGAAGTTTTAAAAAGCTACGATAGACAAAACAATTTTGAAAAGAACAACCTGGAGGACTAATTTCAATAGGCATCGTCAAGGCAGTACAGTACTTGTTTAAAATGGACGCATAGATCCATGAAACATAATACGTGATTCAAAAGCAGGCACACATATATTAGATTCAGGGATATTCAACAAAGAGGCAATAACAATTCAGTTGAGAAAGATATTCTTTTCAATATATGGTGCTAGAGCTATTAAATATGCATATGCCAAAACAAACAGAAATTTAAAAATCAATCTATGTCTTGCATCATAGATAAAAATAAATTGCTTCAAATGTTTTATAAATCTTTAGTTGAAAATGTAGATGAAAATATTGGTGACCTCAGATTTGATCAAGATTTATTTGATGTAATAACAAAACGAGGATCCATAAAAGAAAAAAAAAAGCTAAATTATACTTCACCAAATTTATGAACTTCTGGTTTTCAAAACATTTTGTTAAAGGAGTGAAAAGACAAACCACACATGGGAAGGAAATAATTTTAAATCAAATATCTGATAAGGGACCCACATCTAGAACATATGAAGAACTCTCAAAACTTAAGAATATAAAAACAACTCCATAAAAAAGTTGTCAGAAGATTTGCATAGACATTTCACTAAGAAGATACTGAGATGACAACCGCATGATGAGATTCTCAATATAATTAGTCTTTGGGAAATGCAAAATAAAACATAATGAGATGCTGTAACATACCTATTATAATGAATAGAATTAAAAAGACTGAAGTTTTGGCAAGCATGTGAAGCAACTGTAGTTTTCATATACAGTTAGTGAAAATGTAAATGCATAATTATTTTGAAACTCACTTTGGCAGGTTCTTAAAGAGTTAATCATAAACTTCCTAATAATGCAGAATTTTTGCTTCTAGCTACTTACAAGGAATGAATGCATTTGTTCATATTGAGACTTATACATGAGTATCCACAGCCTACTGAAATAGCTAAAAACTCCTAACAATCCATATGTCAATCAACAGCTGAATGGAGAAACAAATTTTGTATATCCATGTAATGGAATACGTCTACATTACACAGGATTGTCTAGAGTAGTGGAACCAAGATCTATTAGGTTTTGGCTCATGAGATTAAAGAGACTGAGAAGTCTCATGATTTGCCTTTTTCATGCTGGAGTTTCAGGAAAGCTGGTAATACAGTTCAAAGGCCTGACAATTAGAAACCTGATGGTGTGAATTCTAGTCTCAGTTTGGAGGCCTGAGATCCATAAGCACCAAGTACAGTGGACGATCAATGCCCCAGCTCAGTGGTCAGGCACAGTTTATTTAACTTTCTTCCACCTTTTGGTTCTATTCAGGCTCTCAACAAATGTATGGTGCCCACCCTCGTTAGTGAGGACCACCTGCTTTACTCAGCCCACCCATTCAATTGCTAATATCTTTTGGAAACATTCTCACAGGCATACCCAGAAACAATTTTTAACCAGATATCTGAGCATCCTATGACCCAGTTAAGTTCACATAGAAAATTAATTTTCACAGCTACCCATGAAAAAAGTAATGAACTATTGAAAAATAGCATTGATAAATCTTAAAATCATTATACTGAATGAAAAAGGAGAGGAAAATGAGAACTTTTATGACTATGTTAATTTAAGTTATAGAAAATGTAAATTAATCTATAGTGACAATAAACAGATGAGTGATGGCATGGGGGTTGGGAGGAGGGGCTTGAGAGAGGGACTACCAAGGAAAGACAAGAAACTTTCACAATGGGTAATGGATATATTCATGAAAGGTGATAAGCACACGGAGGCAGGCTTAAACACATCTCTCTTTAAGTCCCTCTAGGGATTCTGATAGGGTATGCCTCTATGACATAGACCTGGCTAAATATCATTCTATTTTATCATAAATGCGGATGAAATGAGGAGGGTCATTAAACCAGCTACTACTTTAATCATAGGGATAGGAATGAGAGATTCCAGTGTAGACCCCTTTGCCTACGCCATGTGGCCAGGTCTCTAGAATCTGCATTATCTTTACTGTGGTGATGACAATTTCAAGGATGGGTATATATATATATATATATATATATATACACACACATAAATTTTTAGATTATTGGATTTCAATTATACTATAATAGAACTACTAAAGCTAAACAACAGAAATAGGGGAATGTATGACTTAAATGTTATATTTTAATAAATATTAACAGCCTCCTAAAATAAGCTTTTAAGCTTTTAATTATACGTAAATACAGAATGAGAATATTATAAATTATAGACATGAAGAGTCAGATGTGGAAAACTCAATCTCCAATTTAGTGAGTTAATTATGATTATTATGCCCTTCTTAATTATTAGCATTTCTTTGTTTAATGGGGTGATAGGTGGTTTCCTTTCTCTATGTGTCTGATCCGCAGTGTTTCTACCCTCCCCTTCTGGCCAGCTCTTCCTATATACACACAAACAGCAATATTAAGGCAGAGAGGTTTCTAAATCTCAATTGTCAGATTTCATGATGTGCTTGTATTTCTTTTTACTCCCAGGTGTGACTACTGATCCTTACATATCAAAGCCCTAGCAAAACAACTTATCTTGTACTTGCAGATGATAAGCACAATGAGTCAGGCTTAAACAGACCTCTAAAACGTACCTCCAAAACGTACCTCCCTCTAAATCCTGCTAAGGATTCTGATAGGGCATGCCTCTTTGACACAAGCCTGGATAAATGTCATTCTGTTTTATCATAGCTGCAGATGAAATAAGGAGGATCACTAAGCCAGGCACTTCTATAATCATAGGGAAGGAAATGGGAAATTCCAATGTAGACCTCTTTGCTTACATCATGTGGCCAGGTCTGTAGAATCTGCACTGATGATGATGAGGTGCCATTAATAAGACTGTATTTTAACATTTAGAAAATAAAATTTAAAAAATAAGATTGTACTTTAGCTTCTTTATGCTGTGTAGACTCTTTCAGTCAGAAATTCTAAAATGGCTTTGCAGAGGACAATTGTTAAGATTGGAAATTCTAGGTTTCTGAGCTACTACAATTATAAGAGCAGAAAATTTCACCCCAACATTTTATCTATGAAGCTAACTGAAATGAGATTTATTTTTCTAGTAAAATCTAAAACCTTATTTTAGTCACATTTAAATGAACATATCAGCTTTTATGTTTTATGAAAATGATTAAACACTTTCCTTAAAAATGCATAGTCCTTCTTACCATAGCATTAGATACAAAACCATTTTATAGGTATTATGATATTTAGCTATGCAATTATATTCCTGACTCCATTGCTTAGAGAGTAAACTACCATAATAAGAACATAATTACTCACCTTTGTAACTGTTTGCTTAGCATAGGATCTGGCACATAGTAAGCATCCATTAATTTAATGGATGAATGTAAAGAATTTTAGCATTCGTACTGGAGAGATTATGACAGAATTGATATTTCTACACTGCTGCTGTCATAAACTATAGAATATATATCATGTAATAATTAGTATGTGAAACTAAATAAGGCTAAAGCTGTTTCTATTCAACTTCCTTTTAATTGCTGTGTGGGGATTTTTATAGAAACAAACTTTTTAACAATTTATTGAGTACACTGAGTACACCGCAGGAGTATACTGCAGGATACTTTATATATATTGTTTCTGATTCTTGTGTTAGCTCTTCAAAGTAAGTATTGGTTATATTTTAGCCTTAAGGGAAATAATTCTTGTACAGCCAAAGTGACTGGACTGAATTAGGACATTTTAAGTATGTATGCTTTCTGGTTATTTTGTCTTTAAATTAAAATGCAAAATGATGAAGGAAATGTATCATGTATATTTACTGAGTGGTAAAGTAACTTGGAGCCTGAGATATTTTCAGTGTCACAACTTTTGGACTAATTAATTTTTCTATGTAATTGTATCCTGGTTACAGTCCAGCATGGAAGCAAGATATTGCCCTCCCTGAAATTTTCTTTCTTTACTGGTCCAGTCTTTCACATCATGTATTTGTTCCCACTTCTTAGAACTTATATTTCATATCCAAAATAAAGGTATTGCTGGTTCTGTCTCCTAGTCTATTCAAATAAAAAAAGATAATGTCATGCGCTCTGAGAAGCATTCTCATGCGAGCATTTCCCAAGGATCGTAAAGTGGCTTGAACAAGCTTTTGTAACTCCCTAACTCAGCCATCTTACGTAAACTGTGTTAATTCTGGCTGCTTTTTCTTTTGAAGCTCCTCAGCTTTGACTATTGCAGCCCCACATTAAGAGCATTTTCTCCTAGACATTAATTGTTATGACAATACGTTTGAATATTAAATAATGAATTAATCTAAAATAAATGAGCATCATATTCTTCCCAAGTCATCACAATAGACTCAAAGGTAAGAAAATTTTATTTCTTTAAAAGCATGCATAGAATACAAATTTTATAGCAATACATATTTTCAACTGCATAGTTTTATGTATGCTGAAGATGTACAGGAATGAAACTTCAAGTTATATATTATATTAATGCCAGTCAAAATAGCCAATAATTAATGTCAATAAGAGCAATCTGTTTTCATCAAAAGTATCTTGCATTTAAAATTTACTGTAATGGAATTATTATTCAGTTAAATATCCATGTAATTTGATTTGAAGACAATGTAAGAGCACACTGTTGACATACGTGTTTGTGTTTTATATACACTGGAGCTTTATCAAGCTTTATCTTGTAGCTAAAATATAGTAAATTGAATTGATTTGTAGTTGAGTTTTCAGATACGCTTCTCTTGTTTCAGTGCTGTGATCAAATAGGGGACATATTACAGGAGTTAAGAGCTAAATTGTTAAGGAAGACGAGCAGGATTTGTAGCTCTCTGAGAGCCCACGGTAATGCTATGTACTTTCATGCATTTAATCAGACTTTGTGGCTCCATAGTTAAGGCCTCAGGTCTCTTAGGAACTCATCTATAATAAATATTTTATTTTACTAATACTAAGAATTGTGTTCATACACCAAACTGAACAAACAACTGTTATGTGATTTCCAATACAATGCTCCATATTTATGTGCCATAAAATCCAAGGGTAGTCTTATCTGGAATATTGAACTATAAAGCTTAAGTACTGAATCAAATATAGCCAAGAGACTAGAAACTGTCTAAATAAGTAAAATAATTTTATAGAAATATTTCCTCGAGTTTTTGTTATTTTTATAAACTCTAATCTGTGTCCTGAACATAATTTAAATTTCACATATTCTAACATACTGCAATAGATTGATGATTAATCTTGGTAACTAATGAATGTTTCTATTATGGTGAGTTCTTATAATGTGTCATTTACACATTTACATAATTGGAGACCAAGTTTCAATAACGCTATTTTTTTCTCAGAGTCACATCATAAAGCCTTTTTTCTTTAGAATTCAGAACTCTTTGTCTCCTGTATTCCCTTATTTAATAATTGAAGTAAACATAAATCTAAGCCCAACTAAGTTAACAGATGCTAAAAACTTGTGATTTCACATAAAAATATGGTACATAAGCAGTATTCCATGGCTAGCCTTGGAATGATGTTTGTGAGATTTTCTTGATGCTAAGTTCACACTGAACACTAACCAGTCTTTCTAATTAATGTTAGACCTTGCCAAAGAGGAAAACAAAAATTAACTGGAATTTATTATTCTTTTACTAATTTCTGTTTTTTTTAAACTATAGTTGCTATTAATTAGGAAACATCATGGGGCACTTACATTAAAGTCCATGAGTTTTTAAAGAATTACAAGTTAACAAAAATAAATATGATGTTTCTGACTGAATGTGAAATGACAGTTCTAAAATTTGAAAAATTAAAAAGTTACTACTGCTACTACATTCATACAAATGTATTTCTTTGTGGAACATTTATAGTTATTATGTTTGAAGAAAAGAAAATATTTTGTGTTCTTTTATTTGCTTATTTTTATCATTTTTACTTTTTATTATAATCATGCAAAAATTGTAGTTCCTATAGGAAAGAATTCTCTATTAGGTAACCAATGACAAATTTAGTTTTATAAAGTACATAAAATATTCAAATATTGCCTTTTTGCTGTAAAGTAAAAAGGGCCTGCCAAAATTCAGCAAGTTTTTCATACATTCTTCGTGTTTATTTACCATCTAACAGCTTTAGAGTGTTATCAAAAGAATTACATGAAGTGGAAGAAGTAATAGGGGAATAAATGGTGATTATATGCTTTGGAAGAAAAAGGCGATCTAGAGATTATTTATTTGTGCTGGTCATATCTAAGTCCTGTACTTAATTTTTCATCAAATTTACTAATATATACCTATATCATGCTACATCAGAAATCTAAAATAAATCAGATTAGTAGGTATCATTGTCATGTTTCTTTAACATTTCACTCTGTAACTGGAGTGTCTCCTAAGAATACTAAGTTAAGTTTACCAGGGAGAATTTCTTAAGAGATATTACTGAGGTCAATACAAAGATTGCAAACACTGTACTGCTTGTCTAAATATTTCAAAGTCAGGAGTAAGGAGACAGTTCATTTCTCCTCCTAAGGAGAAAGAAAGAGAAAGAATAGAAAAATCTGATAGAAACTAAGAAATAGGAAGAGACAACTTCGAAGACACAGAGTAATAAGTGTCCATCCTGCCAATTTTTTAGGGTTGAAAATCCTAAGAATATTATTTAAATTAGCAAGAGAAAGAAATAAATGATACTCAAATAGGAAAAGAGGAAGCCAAATTGTCTCTACTTGCAGACAACATGATTGTATATTTAGAAGACCCCATTGTCTCAGCCCAAAATCTCCTTAAGCTGTTAAGCAACTTCAGCAAAGTCACAGGATACAAAATCAATGTGCAAAAATCACAAGCATTCCTATACAACAACAACAGACAAACAGAGAGCAAAATCATGAGTGAACTCCCATTCACAATTGCTACAAAGAGAATTAAATACCTAGGAATACAACTTACAAGGGACGTGAAGGACCTCTTCAAGGAGAACTACAAACCACTGCTCAAGAAAATAAGAGAAGACATAAACAGATGGAAAAACATTCCATGCTCATGGCTAAGAATCTTTATCATGAAAATGGCCATACTGCCCAAAGTAATCTATAGATTCAATGTTATCCCCATCAAGCTACTGTTGACCTTCTTCACAGAATTGTAAAAAAAAACACCTTAAATTTAATATGGAGCCAAAAAAGAGCCCACATATCCAAGACAATTCTAAGCAAAAACAACAACAACAACAACAAACAAAGCTGGAGGTATCATGCTACCTGACTTCAAACTATACTAAAAGGCTACAGTAATCAAAACAGCATGGTACTGGTACCAAAACAGAGATATAGACCAATGGATCAGAACTGAGGCCCTGGAGGCAACACCACACATCTACAACCATCTGATCTTTGGCAAACCTGACAAAAACAAAAACAACAACAACAATAAAGGATTCCCTATTTAATAAATCATGTTGGGAAAACCGACTAGCTATATGCAGAAAGCTGAAACTGGATCCCTTCCTTACATCTTATATAAAAATTAACTCATGATGGATTAAAGATTTAAACGTAAGTCCTAATACCATAAAAACACTAAAAGAAAACCTAGTCAATACCATTCAGGGCATAGGCATGGGCAAAGATTTCATGACTAAAACACCAAAAGCAATGGCAACAAAAGCCAAAATAGACAAATGAGATCTAGTTAAACTAAAGAGCCTAAATTCCCCCAGTACTGCCATAGTTTTTCAGAACACTGTTCTATTCAATATCACACTTTTTCTCTTCTTCTCGTTACCCTTTTTTTCTCTTTCCAACTCTCCCTTCTTGTGTTCATTGAAATAACCTCCCAAATAATTGATTCCCTCTCAGATCTTTGTCTCAGGGTCTGCTACTAGGAAGACCCAAACTGAGACACATGCCAACATTCTGATCAAAATTTACTTGAAAATATTTTCAGTAATTACATTCTACCTCATTAGTAGTGTTTTCTCATAACTGTTAACCTGCAGTTTATTTCTAACATTCAGTTTTTCACTCTGAGTACCAATGTGGGCTACATAATTTGTGAGGCTCAGCACAAAATGAATGTGGAGAGGCCCATGTTTAAAAAGCAAGGAAAAAGTGTCTCTAAAGATACTAAAATATAGAACTTTTTTATTTCTTCTGCCCATCCCTCTCACAGCTTGTCAATGTGTTTTGTTTGTTTGTTTGTTTGTTTGTTTCTTGAAATTTAATATAGCAGAATGCAGACTTTCAGTGGTGCCCAAGGCCCTTGCCCTACAATTTGCACAGCCTAAGTCACAGCCCACTGGCTGCTGGATTTCTCTTATCATCCATTGCTGTGCTGTGCCCTGGTCAGATATGGAGAATCTGTATCTCTTTCCCATGGGCTGGCTGTCCCAACCCACAGTGGATATGTAATTCCCAATGACATCATGGTAGTTTTAAATTTCTTTTTCAACAATATTTCCAATGAATATCCTCTTCTGCTAATAGCCAGCCTCCTAATGTCAACCGTGAAAATAATGCATTCACCATTATCCCCATTCTGTTTAAGATCCTGAGCTGGATATTATTATATGGGGTAAACCACATCTGATGGCAGTCCTCTACTCAACAATCAACATCCAGTGGACAGCATATGAGCCGTCACTGGTTATGCATATAGGATCAGGATTAATTCTGGAAGAGAGTAGTCAGTGAAGCTGGAAATCTAGGGATGATTTTAGCAATTGGAATTTGACCTGGGTTTTTAATAAAGTTTCTCTACTGACACAATCGCACTCTAGGAGACTCCATTATTCACAATGCATAATTCCCTTTTTCATACTGCTAAACTGCTCCTGTTTTGTTGGAGACAAACAAGAAACTGAGCTGACTGGCTTTACTACAAATTAGTACTATCTAATCTCATCTGCATTTTCATTAATAGTTGACAATACTTCTGCTTACCTGTAAATGATTACTTATGGCATTCTCAGTTTTTTTCCCAATTTTTCCCACTTCCATTTCAAAGCTTTCATCTCTCATTTTCCCTGTATAACTGCATGTCATTTTTTACGAATCACTTCATTTATCAGCCCCACTGAAATGTCCCATGACATTCACATGCTAGTTACATCAGCCACAAGTCTGGGATGGCTGTTTTTTTTTCATGACCTCCAATCACTCACTATATATGCCTTTATTATAATGGTCAATTAGTTTTTGTTAAATATACTAATTTCCTTCATCTAGTTATCTTTATCCTGACTATAGAAAAATTAAAGTTGCTTCCAAATTTACTCAGGAAAATGCCAAATTCCTGAAGTTGGCCTAGCTTTGCCCTGCAAGTCAAAATCTTCAGTGTCTTTAGAGGCCTTTTATGTCTTCTATTTGTGAGATTAATCATTCCATAGTCTCTTACTATTTGTGATAAGTACTTAACCCCTTGTATAAAACATCAAATTAAATTAGCCATCATACATGGTAAACTAAAATATGATGTATGAGAAAGAGAACTGATGTACCTTAGAGCTATTCAAAGAAAATTGACCTTAAATGAATTATATAGTGTTTTGAAATATTTAACAATATACCTTTTGATGCGTAGATTTTACCAAATATGTGCATGTTTTATGTCACAGTACCTAATCTTACTGGTTGATGTTTTTATCACAGTGTTTCTTACCAGAAATTCTTTATTAACGCCCAGATACATACCATGACTATAGTTACTGAACTATTGTAACTAAAAGAATTCTCCTTGTTGGATATTTAAATGGGATATTATTTAAAACCCCTGTTTAAAACTTTTATTCATATATCCTATTTTTTGTAAATAATAGATATACAGTGTATATCAAACTATCTGGATTATCAAAGTGTAGTGTAAACATGTCATTTTTTTTTCTGTGTTATTTCTATATTCCCTGAAGTAAGATGCTAGAGGTGATAAAATGAAGTGAGAGGAAAAGAAACTTGGTAATAATAGACACTCAGGAGATATAACAAAGTTCTCACTTTTCCACCTTCATGTTCTAGCACTTTTAGTCTTAACTGTTAATTGTATTTACAGCTTCACAGCTGAGTGCCAGCACGAAAAATAAAAGGTAATATATTTCCATTGAAAACAATTATCATTGTATTTATAGAATAAGACATACTTTCATTTTAAAACTTTTCCCATTTTTTGTTAATAAAAATAAATGCAAATATTCATATATCCCGGTTGGCCCACCTAGTAGTCTGAGTAATATTTGAAAGCAATTTAAACATTTTTCTAAGTGGTAGTAGAAAAAGATGAGTAATGTACATGTCTCTCTTCTGAAATTAATTACATGCAAACTAGATATAGAAATTTTTTTCTATTATAGATTAATAACTTTTCAATCTTGGAAATGATGTACAGAGAGCTTTAACGTTTATTTGAATAAGAAAACAAAGTTCTTCAAAAAACAGCTTTGATTTTGTCAATTATTAAGTAATCTTTTTATTCTCTTCAAAAGAATTAAGCATCTTCTTCCATCTATGTTCTTCTTACTTGGCTTTCCTCGTCTAGTGACAAGGCAGCAATTCAGATCATTGGTACCCTGCTTTTCTTTCTCTACCAGAAAGATAGAAACAAGTTTGGATTATTCACAATTATAGACTGACAAAATGCCAAAATCAAGACACTTCCAGATAAGGGTAGCTGACCAGTAATTTTAGGAGACTGGGAAGAAAATTAAGGGCAGTACGGCAAATTACATAAAGGAGCCTAGAATTTAAACACACACATTTTCATATTTAGCACCTCTCTGAAAGAGAATTTTTATAATAGTACTGCTTTATATTTAGATCTCTATCATTTTTGGTTGCCTTGTCTGGTTCCAATTCTCTGAGGATAGTCTATAAATAATAGTGACACAAAAGCCTCAACGTCTTTTGCAGAGGTAAATGTTCTTTGTATACAAAGATTTTGCAGCAACTGGCTCATTCTTACTAGAACCTTCACTGTGCCTATTTTAAGTGTGTCCTTATCTTGTGACTTTTAAAATAAGAAGCAGAAAAAGATAGGAATAAACTTTTTTTATACATTTGTATAAATTTAAGAGGTGTAACTGTAATTTTGTTACATGTCTATATTCTGGAGTGAAGAAATCTGGGCTTTAGTGTATCTATTACCAGAATCATGTACATTGCACTCTGAGTAATTCCTCATTTCTCACCCTTCTTCCATCTCCATCCCTTCCAAGTCTCCAATATCCATCATTCAACACTTTATGTCCATTTGCACATATTATTTAGCTTCCACGTGTAAGTGAGAACATGTATTTGACTTTCTGAGTTGTTTCACTTAAGATACTGGCCTCTAGGCGGGGTGCAGTGGCTTATGCCTGTAATCTCAGCACTTTGGGAGGCCGAGCGGGTGGATCACAAGGTCAGGAATTTGAGACTAGCTTGGCCAACATGGTAAAACCCTGTCTCTACTAAAACTACAAAACTCAGCCTGGCATGATGGTGGGCACCTGTAGTTCCAGCTACTCGAGAGGCTGAGGCAGGAGAATCACTTTAACCCAGGAGACAAAAGTTGCAGTGAGCCGAGGTGATGCCACTGCACTCCAGCCTGGGTAACAGAGTGAGACCTTGTCTCAAAAAAAAAAAAGAAAAGATATTGGCCTCCAGTTTCATCCATGTTATTACAAAGATAGTATGTCACTCCTTATTGCTGAATTGTAGCCCATTGCACAAATATTTTCTTTATTTAATCATTAGTTGATAGATGCTTAAGTTGATTCCCTGTCTTTGTTATTGTGAATCATGCTGCAAAAAGCATACAAGTGCAGGTAACATTTTGATATAATAATTTCTTATTCTTTGGGCAGATACCTAGTAATGGGATTGCAGAATCAAGTGATTTCTATAAACATGAAATAACTGATGCTTGCTGATTCACCTTTGAATGCCTGGCACATAGTAGGTGCTCAATAAATATTTGTTGAATGAATAGGCAGGGCGGTTGTGCTCTAACCAACAATGATTTTCTTTTTTTTTTTTCTCTTTTTAATTTTGTGGGTACATAGTAGGTAGATATATTTATGGGGTACATGAGGTGTTTTGACACAAGAATGTAATGTGAAATAAGCACATCATGGAGAATGAAGTACCCATCCTCTGAAGCATTTATCCTTTGAGTTACAAACAATCCAGTTACATTGTTTGAGTAACTTGAAAATGTGCAATTAAGTTATGATTGAATGTCATCATCCTGTTGTGCTATCAAATAGCAGGTCTTATTTATTCTTTCCAACTATTTTTTTTGTACCCATTAACTGTCTTCACCTCCCCACTATGACCCCCTACTGTTCTTCCCAGCCTCTAGTAACCATCCTTTTAGTCTCCATGTCCATGAGTTCAACTGTTTTGATTTTTAGATCCTACAAATAAGTGAGAACATGGGATGTTTCTCTTTCTGTGTCTAGTTTATTTCACTTAATATAATGACCTCTGGTTCCATCCATGTTGTTGCAAATGGCTGGATCTTAGTTTTTTATGGTTGAATAGTACTTCATTGTGTATATGTGCCATATTTTCTTGGTCCATTTGTCTGTTAATGGACATTTAAGTTGCTTCCCAATTTTAACTACTGTAAACAGTGCTGCAAAAAACACAGGAGTGCAGATTATCTACCCAATAAACTGATTTCCTTTCTTTTGGGTATATAGCCAGCAGTGGGATTTCTGGATCATATGGTAGCTCAAGTTTTTGTTTTTTAAGGAACCTCCAAAGTGTCCTCTAGAGTGGTTGTGCTACTTTACATCCCCACCAATAGTGTACAAGGGTTCCTTTTGCTCTAGATCCTTGCCAGCATTTGTTATTGTCTTATATCCAAAAGACAGGGACAATATATAATGATAAAAGGCCTCATCCAACAGGAGAATATCACAATCCTAAACATATAGGCACCTAACCCTGGAGCTCTCAAATTTATTACACAATTACTAACAGAACTAAGAAATGAGATAGACAGCAACACAATAATAGTGAGGGACTTTAGTATTCCACTGACAGCACTAGACAGGTCATCAAGACAGAAAGTCAACAAAGAAACAATGGATTTAAACCATACCTTGGAACAAATGGACTTAACATACACACACACACACACACACACACACACACATAATGTTATATATATATATAAAACATTTTATATATAAAACATTTATATATATATATATCTGTTAAGTCCATTTTATAAATGTTATATATATATCTGTCTAAGTCCATTATATATATATGTTTTATATATATATAGCATTTTATATATAAAACATTTTATATACATATAACATTTTATATATAAAACATTTTATATACATATAACATTTTATATATAAAACGTTTTATATATATATATATGTATATATAAAACATTTCATCCAACAACTGTAGAATACACATTCTATTCAACAATGCATAGAACTTTCTCCAAGATAGACCATGTGATAGGCCATAAAACAAGCCTCAATGAATTTAAGAAAATTGAAATTACATCAAACCCTCTCTCAGACCACAGTGAAATAAAAATGAAAATAACTCCAAAAGGAGCCTTCAAAACCATGCAAATATATGGAAATTAAATAACCTGCTCCTGAATGAGCATTGGGCAAAAACGAATTCAAGATGGAAATTAAAATATTCTTTAAACTGAACAGCAATAATGACTTCTGTTTTTGTTTCACTGTGGTCCAAGACTGGTTTGGTATGATTTTCATTCTTTTGCATTTGCTGAAAATTTTTTGTGTTCAATTATGTTGTCAATTTTAGAGTATGTGCCATGTGACAATGAGAAGAATGTATACTTTATTGTTTTTGGGTGGAGAGTTTTGTAAAGGTCTATCAGATCCATTCAGTCCAATGTTGAATTCAGGTCCTGAATATCTTTGTTAATTTTCTGCCTCAATGATCAATATAATACTGACAGTGGAGTGTTAAACTCTCTTCTATTATTGTGTGGGGGTCCTTGTCTCTTTGCAGGTCTCTAAGAACTTGCTTTATGAATCTGATTGCTCCTGTGTTGGGAGCTCTCTCCCAGGGAGGCTTCATATCTCTTTTGGGTGGAAAACGCTGGTTGGAGGCCTGGTTGGGAGACCCCACACAGTGAGGAGGAACAGGATTGGGATCTCTCGCTCTGTCCCTGGTAGGTGCCATGCTGCTACAGGTGGCTGGCTGCAATTAGGATACTTTCTTTATCCTTGACCTTTGGGAGTTTGATTATTAAATGCCTTGAGGTAGTATTATTTATATTATATCTGTATGGTGATCTATAACCTTCTTGTACTTGGATATTGATATGTTTCTCCAGGTTTGAAAGTCTTCTGTTATTATCCCTTTGAATAAACTTTCTACCCCTCTTTCTCTACTTCCTTCATAAGGCCAATAACTCTTAGATTCGCCCTTTTGAGGCTGTTTTTCTAGATCTTGTATGCATGCTTTATATTTTTTACTGTTTTTCCCTTTGGTCTTCTTTGTGTATTTTCATATAGCCTATCTTGAAGCTCACTAATTTTTTTATTCTGCTTGATGCATTCTGCTATTAATGGACTCTAATGCATTTTTCAGTATGCCAGTTGAATTTTCAGCTCTAGAATGTCTGCTTGGTTCTTTTTAATTATTTCAATCTCTTTGTTAAATTTATCTAATAGAATTCTGATTTCCTTCTCTGAGTTATCTTGAATTTCTTTGAGTGGTCTCAACACAGCTATTTTAAATTCTCTATCTGAGAGGTCACTTATCTCTGTTACACAGGATTGGCCCCTGATTCCTTATTTAGTTTATTCTGTGAGATCATGTTTCCCTGGATACTGTTGATGCCAGTAGATGTTCTTCAGTATCTGGCCAGTAATGAGTTAGGTATTTATTTCTCTCTTAATTGTCTGGGCTTATTGGTAGCTGTTCTTTTTGGAAAGCCTTTCTAAAAGTTTGAAATGACTTGTATTTTGTGATCTAAGCTGTATCTGCTTATGGGGACAACCCTGACCCAGTAATGCTTTGGTTTCTGCCGACTCAGATAGGTACCACCTTGATGACCTTAGACAAAATCTGAGAGATTTATCTGAATTACCAGGTTATCCTCTCTCAGTTTCTCCAAAACAGAGTCTCTCTCTCTCTCTCTCTCTC
The DNA here is from genome assembly GCF_030222135.1 of Aotus nancymaae. Lineage (NCBI taxonomy): Eukaryota > Metazoa > Chordata > Mammalia > Primates > Aotidae > Aotus > Aotus nancymaae. Next base: position 5,390,470 of record NW_026988532.1, on the reverse strand, counting down.
TTGCTCTGTTTGGAGCCACCAAAAGCTGGGGGAAGAATGACAAGTACCCCTGTGGCCACCAACACTATGACTGTGCTGGGTCAAACCTGAATCCAGCACAGTGCTGGATCTTGCCTAAGGCCTAGGTCTGGTCTAAGGCCTGCTAATAACCACAACCTGGCTATTGCCTAGATTTGCTCAAGACCTTGGACTTCTACAATTGGCCAGTGTCAAAGCCAAGAAGGCCTGCATCCTTCCCATCAGTGCAGAGGTCCCCCAAGGCCCAGGTGGGTTCAGAGGTGTTGCCTGGGAGTCATGTACTGGAGTCAAAATCTTTAGAAGTCTAACTGGTGTTCTATTGTACTGCAGCTGTTCTGGCACACAAACCATAAGATGAAGAATTTCCCACTCTTTCCTCCCCTTTCCAAGGGCAGAGGAGCCTTATTCCATAGCCACTACCACCCCAGGCCATGAGAAGTAGTGCCAGACTACTGTGGATATTTTTTAAGACCCATTGTCTCTTAAGTCAGCTGCTTCTGAATGCTGCTTGACATGGGATTCATCATTCAGGGCAGTGGGCTGCCCTCTGGGTACAGACAGGTTCAAAAATGTTATCCAAAAGTCAACTCAACAGGTGATGAATGCTGTCAGAACTGCGCCCTTTCCTTTAAGTCAGGGGGCTCCCTTCTGGCCCAGAGTGTGTCTGGAAATGTTGTCTTGGGAGCTGGAGCCTCAGGACTCTGATGGATACCTTATTCTGGTATCCAAGAAGCAAGACAAAGCCCTTTCCATTCTTCCCTCTCTTCTTTTCAAGAGTAAGGAAAGGGTCTTCTTTGGAACCCTGAGCAGTGCAGCCTAGAGTTAGAGAAGACATGACGCCAGCACTCCAGCTGCCTTTGCTGGTATCTCAGTAGGTCATGTGTCTCTGCAGTCTACTCTTTCTGGGCCTAGTTGAACACTAGGACTTGCCTAAAAGTTGCAGTTTTTATGGCCTAGACTGACATTCCAGTTCATTTAGAAACACAGAAGTGTAGCCCATGGTGGCAAAGTTTGTGGGAACTGAAATTCAGACCACTGGGATGGGTGATTCCCCTCAAGCTAGGGCTGGTTTAAATGCTCCCTCCATGGGAGGGCAACAGCTGAGTTTGATCCAGTTTCCCATTCTGCTCTTGCAGGACAGCATTGAGTTCAATGCTTCACAGTTGCTGTGTCCTCCCTCCCCAAGTGATGAGATATGCTATATGCACCATGCTGCCAGTAGGTGGGAAAGAAGTGGTATCAGCAATTCAGGATTGTTTTTTTCTATCTCTTTAGCATCTCTTTTAGTGAAACAGAGATAAAAACAGGTACTTTGCTATTGTGAATAGTGCTGCAATAAACATATTTGTGCATGTGTCTTTATAGTAGAATGATGTATATTCCTTTATGTCTATACCCAGTAATGAGATTGCTGGGTCAAATGGTATTTCTGGTTCTAGATTCTTGAGGAATTGCCATACTGTTATAGTTCAACAATGGTTGAAGTAATTTACATCTCCATTAACAGTATAAAAGCATTCATATTTCTCCACAGCCTTGCCAACATCTATTGTTTCCTGACTTTTTAATAATCGCCATTCTGACTGGCGTGAGATAATATCTCATTGTGGTTTTCATTTGCATTTCTCTGATGATCAGTGATGTTGAGCATTTTTTCTTATGTGTTGGCCACATAATTGTCTTTTTTGAGGAGTGTCTGTGCATATCCTTTGCTTAATTTTTGATGGGGTTGTTTGTCTTTTTCTTGTAAATATGTTTAAGTTTCTTGTAAATTCTGAATATTAGACCTTTGTCAGATGGATAGATTGCAAAAATTTTTTCCTATTTTTTAGGTTGTGTGTTCACCCTAAGGATAGCTTTTTTTGCTGTGCAGAAGCTCTTAGTTTATTAGATCTCATTCGTCAATTTTGGCTTTTGTTGCAATGGCTTTTGACATTTTTGTCATGAAATCTTTGCCATGCCAATGTCCTGAATGCTGTTGCCTAGGTTTTCTTCTAGGGTTTTTACGGTTTTCTTCTAGGGTTTTGTGGGACATTACAACCCAAATGTGTCCATCAATCATAGACTGGATGAAGAAAGTGAAGTAAATATACACCATGGAATACTATGCAGCCATAAAAATGAATGAGATCATGCCCTTTGCAGGAACGTGGATGAACCTGGAAGCCATTATCCTTAGCAAACTATCATAGAAACAAAAAACCAAATACCACATATTCCCACTCGTAAGTGGGAGTTGAACATTGAGAACACACGGACACACAGAAAGGAACACCACACACCAGGGCCTGTTGTTGGGTGAAGGGGTGAGAAGAGGAAATTAGAGGATGAGTCAATAGGTGCAGCAAACCATTATGGCATAGTATACCTATCTAACAAACCTGCATACTGCACATCTATCCTGTGTGTGTTTTTTTTTAGAAGAAATAAATTAAAAAAAAAAAAAACAAGTACTTTGAAGGCTCATCAGATTTTTGGTTTTTATAGGGATGTTTTTCCTGTGAAGGTAGTTGTTAAATTAATCCTTAGAGAAAGGACTAGCAGTGAAGTCTTCTATTCTGCCATCTTGCTCTGCCTCTCCAAAAACTGATTTTCTTAACTCAGCATTTTAGGTAGTTAGATTAAAAAATGGTGATCCTACATTCCCTATATTGTGCTTTCTTTGATTCTGTCCTGTAATTGTTATTGACATTTTTATATTTTCCCTAAAATATAAATATATTTCATGAATGATTTTAATTACTATATGTTCTCCAAAAACCATTAATTTATTTACTTGTATCACATATATGTATTAAGAATCTGCTAAATAAAATGCATGAGGAGTATAGTCCAGCCCTCAAAGAGCTTATAGTCTAAAGGGGAAAATATGTAATAAAACATCACCTATTTATGTTAATCATAATGAATTTTATAAAGAATTGTTTAGGTATGTTGACAGCATTAAATGGGGGTAAAGTGCTTTGACCTCTTTAAGTTCTTACTGAATAGATGCCAGTTCAGTGTATAAGATTTACCATTTTTGTTTTATTTCTTATATTTTATGAAACTTCAAAGTTAAGTGCTTTTAAGAAGAGATTTTATAAATAGAATATTTGAAAACTTTGGACAGTAGAGAGTTTTCAGTGCTTTTATACATGCTGAAGTAAAACATAAAGCAGAATTGTGATTTATATTTATTATTTATATTTATATTTATTTAATAACAAAAGATAGTTATTAAACATAAATAATAAACTATAGTTTTCTCTATAGTTTATTATTTATGTTTAATAACTATCTTTTGAGTTATCCCATTTTACATTCTGTGTAAGAAATTCAAAACAAATATTAATGATGTGTTTCCTTAGGTGTTTTAATTTTGTATGGGTTCTTTATATATATAACAAAAACTACCTTTGTTTATTCTGCCTTTCTCAATATTGTATCTGACATTTAGTATGGTTTAAATGAATATTTACTAAACATGTAGCAGTTATGGTTGTGCTATCTTTTTAGATATTTTTTGAAGTCATTAATTGTTCTCAGTAGTTCATTAAAATACCATAGTTAGAGACAATCAATGTAATTTTTGAAATGAAAATATTAAGGAATATCATTAAACAGCGATTTTATGTAGTATTGAGGTGAACCAAACCAACTCTATCTTAGAAGTGAGCCTGACTGACTCCATCTTGTCTTCTCCTCACTCCATTCCTCCCTTGAGTGCATACCTGGGTCACATGGTGATGGGTCATGTTGTGCTTAGAACCATAAAAACATAGAACTGTTGTAACCATACCCTGCTTGACAAGCCCATTTGCAATTGTGAATATCCCCTTGATTGATTGTATGGAAAGTACTGAATGTCCCCCTTGGTAACCAGCAATCATGGGAACCGCTTGCATACCTTCCTTAGTTAATCAACAATCATGGGAGCCTCCTGCCTCCTAGTTACCAGCCTCCTCCCCTAACTTGCTTATTCTGCTTATGTAAAATTCTGCTTTGCCCTCTTTACCCTGAGCAACATATAAAAGGAAATCAAACCCCTTCCTCGGGGCCGAGAGATTTTGAGTATGGGCTGACTCTCGGTCACCGGCAATAAAGGACTCACAATCAGATCTCAGAGAGATCTTGCTCAAATACAAAAGTATGTAAACTAATAATATTTTCTTTGCATTTAGAAATGTCTTCTACCGTTAATCCAACCCATAGCTAATCATTATCAAGTCTAAGTTTTAAAAATCTGTAAGTTATTAACACTCATAAAATACCTTTCTGACAGTTTTACAGCTCATTACAACTGAGATGCTGTTAGTTAATTGTTGGCAGTACAACATGTATATAGTTGTATATAGATGTATATACAACATGTATATAGTTTTGAATAATTTACTGTAATTGAAATAATTAGTTATTCGTCTTCTTAATTGAAATCCAAAATCAGTTCTGATCGTAGCAAAAGTGCTCAGGTTTTTCTGTAGCACCCGACTTAGACTGGTTACAGATAAGACTTGATCTTCCTTCAATTACCAACAAACTACAAAATGCTCCCCCCATGGAAAGTTAAGTTTTTTGATTTATTTTCAATCTGGGATCTGGCATGATTTTCTCATATCGTTCTCTCTATTCTTGTATGAAAAAGGGGAGTTTTGAAAAGGCCTAAACTTTGTTGTCTACAAATACGGAATTGCTGCACAATGTCACACATACTTACAAATTGTTTCCTTACTTTGACAGCCTTTCACATTGCTTTTAGGATATTTGGAAATGTGAACCTTTAAGTGATTGTCAAGTACTTCTTTCACAAAGAACAGCTTTCTCAGAATAGCTCCCCCAAAATGTCAATTTACATTATATCTCTCTTCCCGTGAGTTTTTCTTGGAACAGGCTTCAGGTCATCATTTAAGAGCCTAATAACCAAACTACATTGTTCCTTCCCATTGTTGGAGGACTTCTTTCAATGCCTTACAATTCTACAAATGTGTTCTACTGTACTTCTGTAAGGGTAGCTTAAATTCTTCATAAACCTTAATGATAAGATAGTATTTTTGACATTAAGTATTCTATACATTTACCATTTAATTTTTGAAAAGTACACAAATATGAATCACAATCACTTCAAGATGCTCATCTCTATTCTTTATATTTTTCTTCCCAGATTAAACTATAGTTAAAATTTGGCATATCACGTCAGACTCCCAGTGTTCTCTAATCTCAAGAATACATATATATTACAAAGATAAGAATTTTTCCACAAACTGCATTGTATCAAAATAAATAATTCTATTATTTTACTTCACAATATATCTTCCAATATTATTATGTATAGATTGATACTATTCTTTTGGTCACTGTATTAGTTCATTTTCATAAAGACATACCTGAGATTGGGAAGAAAAAGAGGTTTAATTGGACTTACAGTTCCACATGGCTCGAGAGGCCTCAGAAATGTGGCGGGAGGTGAAAGGTACCTTTTACATGGCGGCAGCAAGAGAAACTGAGGAAGAAGTCAAAGCAGAAACCCCTGATAAAGCCATCAGATCTCATGAGACTTATTCACTATCATGAGAATAGTACAGGAAAGACTGGACTCCATGATTCTATTACCTCCCCCTGCATTCTTTCCACAACATGTGAGAATTCTGGAGATATAATTCAAGTTGAGATTTAGTGGGGACACAGCCAAACCATATCATTCTGCCCTTGTCCCCTCCCCCAAATCTCATATCCTCATGTTTCAAAACCTCAAAACTAACCATGCCTTACCAATTTGCCCCCCGAAAGTCTTAACTTATTTCAGCATTAACCCAAAAGTTCACAGTCCAAAGTCTCATATGAGACAAGGCAACTCTTTTCTGCCTATGAGCCTGTAAAATCAAATGCAAGCTAGTTACTTGCTAGATACAATGGGGGTACATTGAGTAAATACAGCCATTCCAACTGGGAGAAATTCACCAAAACAAAAGAGTTTCAGGGCCCAGGCTAGGCTGAAATCCAGTGGGGCAGTCACATTTCAAAGCTCCAGAATGATCTCCTTTGATACCAGGTCTCACATCCAGGTTGCACTGATGCAAGAGGTGGGTTCCATGGTCTTGGGCAGCTCCACCCCTATAGCTCTTTAGAGTGCAGCCTCCCTCCTGACCCTTTCCCAGGCTGGCATTGAGTGTCTGTGGCTTCTCCAGGTGCATGGTAGATCTACCATTCTGGGGTCTGGAGGACAGTGGCTGTCCTCTCACAGCTCCACTATGCAGTGCCCCAGTAGGGACTCTGTGTGGGGGCTCTGACCCCACATTTCCCTCCTGCACTGCCCTAGCAGAAGTTCTCCATAGGTCCCCACCCCTGCACCAAACTTTTGCCTGGGCATTCAGGGGTTTCTATACATCTTCTGAAATCCAGGCAGAGGTTCCCAAACTTCAATTCTTGTCTTCTGTGCACCTGCAGGCTCAACACCATGTAACTTGGCAGCTTCCACCCTCTAAAACCACAACCTGAGCTGTACATTGGTCCCTTTCAGCTATGGGTGGAGTGGCTAGGACACAGGGCACTAAGTTTCTAGGCCATACACAACACAGGGACCTTGGGTCCTTCCCACAAAACCACTTTTTCCTTGTGGGCCTACAGGCCTGTGCTGGGAGGGGCTGTCATGAAGGTCTCTGACACGGCCTGGAGACATTTTCCCCATGATCTTTGGGATTATCATTAGAATCCTTGCTACTTATGCAAATTTCTGCAGCTGGCTTGAATTTTTCCCCAGAAAATGGTTTTTTTTTTTTTCCTATTGCATTAGTCAGGCTACAAATTTTCCAAATTTTTATGCTCTGCTTTTTTATAAAGCTGAATGCCTTTAACAGCACCCAAGTAACTTCTTGAATGTTGTGCTGCTTAGAAATTTCTGTCACCAGATGATACACTAAATTCTCTCTCTCAAGTTCAAAGTTCCACAAACCTCTAGGGAGGAGGCAAAATGCCAACGGTCTTTTTGCTAAAACATAACAAGAGTCATCTTTACGCCAGTTCCCAACAAGTTCCTCATCTCCATCTGAGACCACCTCAGCATTGACCTTATTGTCCATATCGCTATCAGCATTTTGGGCAAAGCCATTTCACAAGTATCCAGGAAGTTCCAAACTTTCCTACATTTTACTGTCTTCTGAGCTCTCCAAATTGTTCCAACCTCTGCCTGTTACCCAGTTCCAAAGTTGCTTCCACATTTTGTGTATCTTTTTTGCAATGCCCCACTCTACTGGTACCAATTTACTGTGTTAGTCTGTTTTCACTTAGCCAATAAAGACATACCTGATACTGGGAAGAAAAAGAGGTTTAATTGGACTTACAGTTCTACATGGCTGGGGAGGCCTTAGAATCATTGCGGGAGATGAAAGATACCTCTTACGTAGTAGCGGCAAGATAAAAGGAGACAGAAGCAAATACGGAAACCCCTAATAAACCCATCAGATCTATCACAAGAATAGCATGGGAAAGACCAGCCCCATGATTCACTTACCTACCCCTGGGTCCTTCCTATAACACATGAGAATTCTGGAGATACAATTCAAGTTGTGATTTAGTGGGGACACAGCCAAACCATATTAGCCATGTAATATTCCATAGCATTGAATTACAATAATATATTGATTATGTCATTTATGAGCATTTGTGATATGAGATTATTCTTTCATATACTTGACACATTTGACCAGACTTTAATGATAACTGAATAGAGTAGAAGTGTTCCCTGCCATTTGGAGTACTGATTAGGAAGGTCTTTTCCAAATGTGGTGTGAGAATGGTTCAGTCAAACACATCTTAATGGCTTTGCTGTAAAGATTTTTGCCACAAATGCATTTTGTATTAAATAGTCTATTTCAGTATCAGCAACCATGCCTCAGCAAAAGGTATCTACCTATATTTGAATTGGAATACTGAGTAAAAAGATGGCCCTCACTAATGTAGGTATACATTATCTAATCAGATGATGCGCCATAGAACGAAAAGGTATAGGAAAGGTGAATTTTTTCTGTATTTTTGAGTTGGGACATCCATCTTCTCCTGCCCTCAGACATTAGATCACCTTTGCACTCAGACTGAATTACACCTCAGGTGTGCCTGGTTCTCTAGCTTACACATGGGAGATCTTGGGGCTTCTCAGCCCTCATAATCAAATGAGCCAATTTTAATAATTTATGTGTACATATTTCTATATCTCCTATTGGTTCTATTTTGTTGGAGAATCATGACTAATACATGCACTTATTACTATCTATCTGATACTAAAATTTTTAAAAAGCACCTCCTGAATTTACTTATGGCCATGTAATAGAAACATCAAATCAATAATTTTATTTAGGTTTTATGAGTTATATCATCAAATTTCAACACAAAGACATAGACTATGTAGGAAACTGAAGCTATTTTGATATAGAAAATTGATAGCTTTTCAATATGATATGTGATCTTCAGTGTGACATAACACATCTTAATCTCTCAATGTCAAATTCATTAAAGTTTACTAATTAATTCAGGTTTATTGCTATAGAGCAGAGGTTAGCTAAATTTTTCTGTGAATAACCGGAAAGTATAAAGTTTCCTATAATGTACCATATTGTAACGGTTGCAATAAGTCAACCCTTCCTCTGAATGCAAAAACAGCTATAAAAAAATCTGTAAACTAATGAACATAATGAATCTCAGTAAGCTTTATACATTAAAACAGGTGGTGAACTGCATTTGGCCTGCAGGCTATAATTTGCTGACCCTTGCTATAGTTGGAATTAAGCTTTGAGGTATCTAACTGGGTGTGGGTTAGTAGAAAAATACTCTCATCTTAAAAATCAAAGTATTAGGTATATTTATGAGCTTAAAATTTTTTATACAGCTTTTCTTCTGCTGATTTCAAAATAAATGTTCTAAAGCATAGGTTTCAGATGTCAGTACTGGGCCTCAATAGAAATTATTTCTCCATGTTAATAGTTATGCTGACCTTTAATATAATTGGTTTTAGAAATCCCATAATAAACAGAATAAAGAACAAAAATAATTATTAAAGAGGTTAAATACTTATTGGTCTCAGATTATGACACTGAGCTTTGTGAGAAAATATTTCCTGAGGTTAATATTTTTTACTGACAGTATCTATTTTATTCTACCCCTGAAGTATGCAATATGAACATCTTATTTCCCAACTGTGATAGTATGACAATCTGGAAGAATATTATACTTCTCTAACACATTAGACATGAGGGTTGCTTTGACATGACACATGAATGTAATTACCATATGCCACTTCTAAGCATATAATTTAAGAGTTGTTAGGTGATTCTGCCATTGCTCTTTGCCCTCTGTTATGAGACTATTATGTCTCAGGTAGAATATGCTCCTCTAGCCTAGATCTCAAAAAGAAACATTTGAAGCAAAGTCACTGCTGACCTAGAGTCTAGCATGTAATGAAAGGAAAAAATAAATTAATTGTTGTAACTTACTAAAGTTTGCAGGATGTTTGTTGCCATAATATAATCCATTGAAAGTTGATTTAAAAATTGCTTACAGAAATTGGTTGATAGACAAATGAAAATTTAAAACTTGTAAGATTGAAATTAGAACCCTGCAGTAGCTAGCAAGGAATTTGCTATCATAGGCTGGACAAATGGTGATCTCTGTTGCATTTTTGGGAAAGATTTGATAAAACCATTCTTGCCACTATGCCAAGCACATGTTAGTTGCTAAATAAATATATAATGAATGAGTGATTTTAAGGCAGTTCTTTTTCACATTGAACATGTTGAAAGTTAAGATGGTGTCTTACTACTATTGATATCCTGGTAGCAGTTGTGACATAGCTGTTTCCTATGCACGTGCAAACTTGGTCATATGATGCAGGATTTTTCGTGTTCACTATACCAGCCTAGAACTCCAGGCAGTGACATCCCCCCACCCAGGTCTCTTTTGGTCTCAGGCCTGCCACTAGAGGCACCCTGACCACTCGACCCACCTGTGTTATAGCTTTAACCCAAGTTCAGCAGTTCCTGAGCTCTTGTCCCATGCCAAAGAAGAATGTGGATATGGTGAGAGTTGAAGGGTGAGGATGGGTGAAGAAGAATTTTATTGAGCCACAGAACAGCTCTCATTGGAGAGAAGATGTGAGGGTTGGTTCCTCACGCCCACAGTTGGGTGGTATCTCTTTCAGTGTGGTTGGGTCTGGGGCTATTTATGGACTCAGAATGGGGAGTGCATGTTGACTGGTTTGTGAGTATGTGTAAAAGATTAAAGTGGAGACAGCACTTAAAGATGAGCATGACAGAGTAGAAAACAAATTAGGAAAGAGTAGTTATATGTAAAGTAGGTAAAAAGTGAGGATCAATCAGAAGGAAGTGCACAAAGCAGGAAGAGGAGTTCTCAGTCTGGTCCAGGGATTTGATTTATAGCTTTGCTTTAAGGCTTTAAACTGTCTTTGGCCTGGAGGTAAGGTTCACCAGGGACCTAGCCCTATCTGCCTCCTGCCACTATCAGTAGCTATTTGTATTGTTGTCACTTCAATTGTTTATAGTAGTCGACCCTTATCTTCAGTTTTACTTTCCTGTAGTTTTAGTTACCCATGGTCAACCATGATCCAGAAATATATGAATACAATAAAATAAAATTTTTTTAAAAAACTAGAGACTTTACATAATTTTATTTTAGTATATTGTTATAAGTATTATTTAGCAATTTATTATGGAAAATGGTTGTAATTGTTCTATTTTATTATTAGCTATTGTTATTAATATCTTACTGTTCCTTATTTATAAATTTAACTAAATAAATAATAAAGAAAATAAATCATATGTATGCATGTATAGAAAAAAACATAATATACTATGGGGTTCAGTACTGTCTACATTTTCAGGCATCCACTGGGAGTCTTGGAACATATCCCTTGTGGATAAGAGGAGCCAATTGTACTTGAAAGAAAGATAGTGTACTGAATAAGACAGTGGCTTCAGGCAAAATTATTGTGAACGAGACTGGTACTAACATATGTTTATAACTATTGGTTGTATAAATAACCGATAGTTATTTATGTTTATGTTATCTCATAAAACTATGATAAAAAAGATGACCCCAAAAGATAGTTGGCTCAATGGCAACTATGGAATAGAATCCAGAAATTCTAAGATTAACAGGGTGAAAGTGTTAATGTTGTCTCATATCTAACTAGTAAAAGATAAAGATGAGAATTACTTGAAATAAAAAGTAAAATTTTTAAATAGCTTTGAAGCAGTTCTTTTCCTGGTGTTAATACCTTTGAATTTTTTTAAGATAGTGCCTAGTAACACAGAAAATTGACAAAATAGCTTGAGAAAAAAAAAAAAAACCTAGGGATGTGTGTCTCTCACTAATATCTAATAAAATCATGGTATTTGTAAGATGTCTAGAGAGAGAAAATAATTATGGATATGGTTTTGACATATGCTACTGATTGATTGGAAGCAAGGAGATTAAGACAAAATTTGAGAGGGTTGTATTTGCCAAAGAGCTATCCACCTGAATAAAATACTGTGATAGCTTGGGACTTGCAACACATTCTGAGCCTCTTAACTTTTATGGACAGAAAGCAGGATAAGAAAATTGCTCAGCACCCCCACGTTGGCATATTTTCTAGCACTTTCTTCATTTGTACCCAATAACTATAATGGAAAAGTCAGGGATACTCCAAGGGTAAACCAAGAACCATGCAGCTCAATAAACTTAAAAGCTGTCCCAAGAAACAGTTCAGCTATCTCAAGAAAGAATTTATTTATATGATTAAATAAATATTTCCCACGTTATAATTAATTTTGCTTAGCTAAGTGTTTGAACGTTCAATAAGCCAGTGACTGCCAATGTGTAGCACCTCTCATTCTTTCTTTCTTTTTATAAACCAGTGTTTATGGCAGATTTCCTGTCAGCGTTTCACCAGTGTATGCTGAGTGCCTGAGCTGCAGATAATGAGCTTTTTAATTTATAGATGTTCAGATTTGGAGGGGTTACATAGAAACCAACATATAAACTGCAATGAGATCCTGGACTTTTAGCCTTTGGCATGACTAGATGGGACTTCTGTATCTCAGCTGAGAAAGGAAGGAAAATATCTATTTGTGACAAAAGGAATACGTTATTTGTGACCAGGTCATATAGTTGGACCAAATACTTTTTGTAGTCCCTATAATAAGATTATCTTTCTCCAACATCATCAACAAGCTTGGTTATGGCCTTGATTTGGCCAGCAGAATTTGAGTAGAAGAGACAAATGCCGGTTTTGAGCAGGAGCTTTCACATTGGTTCACCATTGCCCTTTTCCATCTGCATTGAGACTAGTATGCTGTTCCTTTGGCCTTCACCCAAGAATAAAAAAGCAGTCTCATGTTGCAGTGACAGCTGAGAAAGAGCCAGCATTTGGGCTGAAAGCAACATAAAATTAGGCGTTTCCCTTCTAACATGCCTAATATTATAACAGTTATTAAAAAAAAACACGAAATCTAACAAACGGTAACAACATTAATTATACTGGAAATTCGAGTTGGTTTGTATCTTTTGCAGGCCTACTATAAATGGAGAGATTTGCTTATCAAAGTCACCCAAAACAGAATCATTATATTAAAGGATATAACAAGATCTGTGTTACTAAAGGAATCATTGAATCAGACATGTGTATGATTTATTGCTCATAAAATCTAAGCCAGAAATAAATTTTCAAAAGGAATTTCCTTTTTAAAAGTTTATCATTTTTGCATTCTTGTCAAGGATTACTAAGAAAATAAGGTTGTATTTGCTTCTTTTTTATTTTTATTTTTCGTTTAAACCTGGGCTGCATAAAAACACACAATCACTTTTATTCTTTATCTAATTGCTTAAAGTTAAAGCTGTTCTATGAATCTGAATTATTGAATAATTAAACCTATTTAGAGCTCTAAAGGAAGGTAATGCTGACAGTTAATTGCTGTTTTCTGCTTCTGTTTAAAACTTTTCCAGCCATTCACTTTAAAATACCCACATTAAGATGACTTTGAAGCTATAATAAACCCTATTTTTAATAAATATGGTTTATACATAAAAATCCTAAAAATATGTTTTAAGAGTACATGCAGGAAAATAAATCCCAATAAATGTAATCTAAACAATTGCATAAATAGAACTGTTTGCACAATTACTTTTTATTTTCTAATTTTCTATGTAGTTTCAGGTTGGGAGTTGCATCACAGCTCTTAGATATTTGAAAGGTAACAAAAATAACCTTTTTATATCAATAGGACTTAAAAAAATAGGATAGAAGCTATATGAATAACTTTCCCCAAAATGTTCCGCAAAGATGCAATTAGAAATATGCTAGCCTGGGTTAATGTTATATTTATTTATAGCCTAACAAGTGCAGTCAAATTTTCTTTACTTACATGTGTGTCTTCATCTTTGCTGTTCAACTATCTACTTTTAGTTCTTTTTTGTTATTAAGTCTTTTTCCGAAAGGTAATATTTTGGCAATATAATGTATTTTTAGTAGTCAGGTTTAAAATCCAATTAAACAAGAAGCTGAAGCCACACTGGCACTCTACTATAGAGAAATTTTTCTTCAAGATTTATGCCATGAAACTCATAAATAGCTTCTTCTAGGACTTCTCATAGCTGAAACTAGTATTGTATCATATCACATTTGTGTGTGTGCTGAATCCAAACTTCTGTCAAGGTGAAAAGAAGCTATTAATGACTAAATCAGATTACCTTTATAGTAAATTCTTATATTTACTTGCCTACCTATTGAATACCATTTATATCATAGTTTTGCCATTTTATTTTTTTTTAAATGTGATCACTCTCATTTAAGGCACGTAAGGTAACATACGTTACTTTTTACTGTTTCACTGTCAGATGATGGGGTAAAATGATAATCTCTAAATAGTCTTTCTTTTAGATTTGATTTAGATAGGGGAAACATGAATAATTTATAATTGAATACGAACTTGATGAAACTGTTTTAGCTATTCCTTCTAGAAGGTGATAAGTATGTTATAAAGCAAACACTAAAAATAAATACGTATTAAAACCACATACCAAGCACTATTATATTAAAAGTTGGTTAGGTGTTTATGTTTCATTTTACATATTTAAATGATTACCCTGAAACCTTCCAGCTCATCAAAAATAGGAAAAGGTAAATGAGACAAAGACTGAAAGGAAAATGGCAGTATTGTATCTGTCTTTAAAAGAAATGACTTCAGCACGTTCAAGGTAAAACATACGGTGTCAAAATTACTGTTTCCAGCAATCACAATGTCTTAACATCATGACCTCATTTTTAGTGAGTGTTTCAAGGTTAATAAATCTTGGCTTAGATGTGTATTCTACAAGATTGAAAATACTTATCCACATTGTACAAAAATATCCATGAAGTTTTATTTTCAAATAAAGGCAAAATCAAATTATTCACAGGGAGGGAAACAATACAAAACAGAAACAATGTTTAAAGTGTCATGAAGTAGAAACCCTTTACAAAAACTTGTCCTGAAAGCGTGCTCACACAACCGAGAAACGAAATTTATTACCAGTGCTTATTCTACTTTCAAAGAATCACACCTCTAAGGGGTTATTGAAAATCATTGTAGATAAATTAGGTGGTTTTGAAAAGAATATAATGACATAATACTAAATTTACAGATTCTAAATTTGATATTAAACTCTATTTAAAGTAATTATTGCAACATAATCTTTGATCTATCAATTCCATTTTGCTTTTACTTAGGAGGTTTGAATCTTTAATCAAAGTATTATAAATTCATTTCCAATAGTAATTAAATGTTTGTTCAATAGTTGAGTTACATTTCATTAAAATTAAGATAAAAATATTGCAAATTCATTCATATATTGCCATTTATTTTCACACACACACACACACACAAACACACACACACACACACACACAGACCCGATTCTGGTCTTTTTATATAATTGTAAGCCCAAATAGATCAGTAGAATATTTTTGTCCTTATCTATATTGCTTAAAATACTTACCCTACTTGAATTTCAGCTATTAAAACTTAAAGAAACTGTTTGTTTACCTCTAACTAACTTACATAAATAAATCTGAGATTTCAGAAATCAAACCCTGAGGCCTCATTAAGACTTTTTAAAAATATGGGTGTTTATTTTAGAGTAAATCAATGAAATGCTGTTAAAAATAACAGCAATAACAACAACAAAAATCTTTAAAACGTGTTTTTTATCTGAATAGTAGCTAAGAGATAAAATTAAACTCAGTAGTTAATGACAGTCTTTGGGGTGGTTGAACAGAATGTGGTTCCTTCCTTTGGAAATTGAATAAAGCATTGTAAAATAGAACCTACATCCAAATAACTAAATAAAGCATATGGTTCAGGAGCTCAATAAATACTGAAGCTTTAACTTTAGTATATCAATTTTTTAGCTTCCCTTTCTAAAGTTTGGTATAATCTAAGGATTCAAATTCAGAGTCACTTCTAATTTAGTTCTTTCTGGAGAATGAGTGAGATCTGGTACTCTCACTTACATTTATGCCAGGCTGTTGGGAACTTGTGTGTCCTTCATGCTAAATATTACTCCCTGAAGAAAGGGAAAAAGATCTCTAAAACACACAATATCTACCCTGATGTAATTTGTGAAAACAATGAAAATAATAACCAGTGTGTGGAAGCAGAGACTATGCCTACTGCCTCCGTTTCCTTCTATATCCTCTATTAGCATAAGTTGAAGGATATTTTGAGAAGGATCTGGTTTCTGGCTGTGTTAACATAAACCTTGAGTTATTAGTCTACCATTCAATGTAATGCTAGTTCTTAAGGATATGGTCAGCTGCTTCAGAAATAAGATAAAATAAAATTAAAAATCTCCAATGTTCAAATAGTTTTGACGAGTGCTGCATAGTGATTTTCCTTCCTGGAGAAGCACAATGATTCAATATTTTAAAGGCTTTCAGAAATCCCCTTCTAAAAAACCTGGCATCTCCCAAACAGACATAACCACAGGAACCTTGTACAAGGAGTATGTTTAAAATTGGAGGAACTGGTATTTTCTATGTTTTTTTTTTTTTTTTAAGTTCCAGGGTACAAATGCAGAATGGGCAGGTTTATCACATAGGTAAATGTGTGTGATAGTGATCTGCTGCATCTATCAACCCATCACCTAGATATTAGTTCAGCAAAAATGCATTAGCTTTGTTTCCTGATGGTCTAACTCCCCCTCCCTACAATAGGCCCCGTGTGTAGTT
Organism: Aotus nancymaae; assembly: GCF_030222135.1. Taxonomy (NCBI): domain Eukaryota; kingdom Metazoa; phylum Chordata; class Mammalia; order Primates; family Aotidae; genus Aotus; species Aotus nancymaae. The sequence goes on along the minus strand of NW_026988532.1, from coordinate 5,374,221 downwards.
TTCCCCTCCCTGTATCTCGGCATTCTTATTGTTCAGCTCCCACTTACAAGTGAGAAGATGTGATGTTTAGTTTTCTGTTCCTGTGTCAGTTTGGTGAGGATAATGGCTTCCAGCTTCATCCATGTCCCTGAAACAAGGCATGATTGTGTTCCTTTTTTATGGCTGCATAGTATTCCACTGTGTGTGTGTGTGTGTGTGTGTGTGTGTGTGTGTGTGTGTATCACTTTTTTATCCAGTCTATCATTCCTGGGCATTTGGTTTGATTCCATGTCTTTGCTATTGTACATAGTGCTACTATGAACTTATGCTTGCATATTTCTTTATAATAGAATGATGAAATACCTTTTTATCCAGTAATGGGATATCTGGCTGAAGAAACAGCAAAAATTTACAAATGGGATCTAATTAAGCTAAAGAACTTCTGCACAGCAAAAGAAACTCACCAGAATGAACAGACAACTTACAGAACGGAAGAAAATTTTTGCAGTCTTATCATCAGACAAAGGTCTATCCAGAATCTACAAGGAACTTAAACAAATTTAATCATATCTTCAACATAATTTACTTTAAGTTTTGGGACTGCCCTTTTGGCACACAGATAATTAGTATAACCTCTCTAAAAACAACACCTTAATATCAGCCAATCATTTTTTAAGTGCACGCTTTTTGCCACTGTGGCCATGGGGATGAGTTGGGAAAGAAGTAATGGGCCGTAGGTGATGGAGTATTTTTTAATAACACTTCTTGTTATTAAAAAATAATAAATCATTCTTTATGTCTATAGTTATCTATAAAAATTATACTCTTTGCCAAGTTATATTGCAGTTTAACACAATGGGAACCAAGTAAACTTCCACTTTTCATGTGAATTTATATTGTAGTAAAGGAAATAGATGTAAATAATATGACCACAGATTTAAGTGCAACTGGTAAGCATGGTTGACATTTATGAAGTTAGATAAGAGAATCTGACATTGTTGGGTCCAGGGATAGGGGACTGTAGGGAGTAGACAGAAGTGATTGAATTCATCAGCATTTCTTTTTTGCCTGAAAAATGATTTGTTTTACTGAGATCAGAAGAAATGGTTGCTTTTATTATTGTAGTAACAACTACATGAGAATGGAGACAAAACTATAGATGAGACCCACTAAAAACTGCTTTTCTTTTATAACCCCTAAATGAGTTGTTTTTAATCACGAAATCAATAATTTCTTATGGGATCTAAATATGAGCCTAAGGCCAGGGGAAATATGAAGGTCAGTAAGATTTGCTGTCTGTTTCATGGAACTTGCAAGTTAATAAAGGCACTAAAATGAATATACATAAAAGGTATGTTAGTGTTCATGGATACTACATTTGGAAATACATATAAATAGTATCACACAGGAGCTGCAAAAATCCTTAAAGTGATTTACTAAATCTTACAAGCAGCCTGCTTGCAATTGTTCAGGTTCTCACTTACGCCTGACAATTGATTATTGATGGGATATGAAGACCTCACCAGATGTTTAAAATACTTTCTGAGGAAAGCATACCTATGTACTATTTCCCTGATGCTGCATATTGTACCTTCCTTCTCCCTGTGACACAAATTCTATTTAGCTAAAATTCTAAATGGATTATTTCTAGCTATAGAAAATGTATTATGGAAGGTCATTACTGACATGTCTTTCAAAGTATTCAGATTTACACACACGTTTACCTATGTAACAAATCTGTGCTTACATTCCAGAACATTAAATAAATAAATAAAACAATACTCATTAGCATAAAAATATCAAATCACAGAAATATCAAATGAACCGAACATGGTGGCTCATGCCTATAGTCCTATCACTTTGGAAGGTCTAGGTTGGCACATCACTTGAGCCCTGAAGTTCTAGACCAGCCTATGCAACATGGCAAAACTCTGTCTCTACAAAAAATTAAAAAAAAAAAATTATGATTTATGAAATCATGATTGATTATCCTTAAGGAATAGTGTTGTTCCACAATTCTTCCTTAACTATTATCTGGTACTTTAGACTGTAAAGACATTTTTCAGGATTCTAAATTATCTTCTTACTAATGATTACTGAGAGAGAAAATATAATCTCTCTTTGATTTTCATTCTGTCTGATTTCATTTTTAAAATTTTGGCTACATTCACTTGTATTTCAATCATTAATGGCTATTTTATTCTTTATTCAGAAATGTATAGAAAAGACAGATTTTTGTGGCAAAACAGGTCAATTAGTCAGTGTGATAAATGTTAAAAGATTAAAGAACGACCATTCAGGACATAGGCGTAGGCAAGGACTTTATGACCAAAACACCAAAAGCATCGGCAACAAAAGCCAAAATAGACAAATGGGACCTAATCAAACTCCACAGCTTTTGCACGGCAAAAGAAACAGTCAATAGAGTGAATCGGCAACCAACAGATTGGGAAAAAATTTTAGCAGCCTACCCGTCTGACAAAGGGCTGATATCCAGAATTTACAACGAGCTAAAAAAGATTTACAAGAAAAAAACAAACAAGCCCATTCAAAAGTGGGCGAAGGATATGAACAGATACTTTACAAAAGAAGACATACATGAGGCCAACAAACATATGAAAAAATGCTCATCATCACTGGTCATCAGAGAAATGCAAATCAAAACTACATTGAGATACCATCTCACGCCAGTTAGAATGGCGATCATTAAAAAATCTGGAGAAAACAGATGCTGGAGAGGATGTGGAGAAATAGGAACACTTTTACACTGTTGGTGGGAGTGTAAATTAGTTCAACCACTGTGGAAAACAGTGTGGCGATTCCTCAAGGACCTAGAAATAGAAATTCCATTCGACCCAGCAATCCCATTACTGGGCATATATCCAAAGGATTATAAATCGTTCTACTATAAGGACACATGCACACGAATGTTCATTGCAGCACAGTTTACAATAGCAAAGACCTGGAACCAGCCCAAATGCCCATCGATGATAGACTGGACAGGAAAAATGTGGCACATATACACCATGGAATATTATGCAGCCATTAAAAAGGAGGAGTTCACATCCTTCGTAGGGACATGGATGAACCTGGAAAACATCATTCTCAGCAAACTGACACAAGAACACAAAATCAAACACCACATGTTCTCACTCATAGGCGGGTGTTGAACAAGGAGAACACATGGACACAGGGAGGGGAGCACTATACACGGGGGTCTGTTGGGGGGGAGAGGGGATAGTGGGGGGGGTGGGGAGTTGGGGAGGGATAGCATGGGGAGTAATGCCAGATATAGGTGAAGGGGAGGGAAGCAGCAAATCATACTGCCACGTGTGCACCTGTGCAACAACCTTGCATGTTATTCACATGTACCCCAAAACCTAAAATGCAATAAAAAAAAAATAAAAAATAAAAAAAAAAAAAAGATTAAAGAACGAAATTTAGATTACTTCATCAATGCTACTTTAAATTCTCTATGGAACAGCAAGACAGGGTCCTATGGACACGGTTAAACGGTTTTTAAGGAAGCTTCTTAATGAACAGGTGAACTATAGTATCATTTCTAATCTTTGTAGTTCTGACGGAAGAGTCATCACAAAAATATCAAATGGGCTGGGCATGGTGGCTCATGCCTATAGTCCTGGAACTTTGGAAGGTCTAGGTTAGCACATCTGTTGAGCCCAGGAGTTCCAGATCAGGCTATGCAACATGGTAAAAACCCTGTCTCTACAAAAAATAAAAAAATAAAAAATTTTCACAAACTGGTGGAATGCACCTGTGGTGCCAGCTATTCTGGATGCTGAGGTTAGAAGATGGCTTGAGCCCAGGGAGGTCAAGACTGCAGTGAGCCACGATTGCATCACTGCACTTCAGCCTGGGCAACAGAATGAGACCCTGTTTCAATAAATAACTAACTAAATAAAAATTTATCAAAATCTTGTTCTAGTTGTTGATATAGAATTGCAATTTTAGTATCTATTTTTGACTTTTTTCTATCATTATAGTAACATGTTGATCTCTTTAATTATAAATCAAGAATGTAAGGTAGTTTTAGCACTTCCTAAAGATATATATTTAATTTATTTATTTTATTTATTGCAAATGACATTGTTATTTAGTACTGCTAGTTTAATTTTTATTTTTTTTCTGACTGGAAATGTTTTAGAAGTGTATTTATTTTTTCTCATTTGAACAAGTCCCAAACTGTATAGGTATGGTTAGTGATATATTGTAAAATAATTTTTTGTCTTAGTTTTAAATATAGGACTTCACTGTGTGGGTCAACTAATTATTCCTTATGAAGGTATCTAAATGAAAAGATGACTAGTACATTTAAATATTGTATATATATTTCTGCAAAAGATTATATGATCTACTTGAGCACACTAACAAGTTCAAAGGTATTAGAGCAATCATAAGGCTTATTCTTCACCACACATAAATTTTTCGTTCTTTTTTTCTTGTTTATAAAAGTCTGTAAAGTTAGCAGAAGTAAAGCAACTTAAGAAAAGTAAAAGGCTAGTTAAAAAAGAAAATGTTGGGCCACATTTGACTGACAATTAAAATAATGTCTTTTCAAGTTTGAGTATTAGCTTAGCCACAGTAGAAATTCCATTTTGTTTATATAGATTTGGTTCTACATTTCTTATTCTTATTTTTCTCCTTATTCTTTTTGTTATTTTCTTCCTTCTTCTTCAATTTTTACTTAAATAATTGATCAAGAATTGCACCAACATTTAAAGGAAATGAATCTAACTTGGAAATATGAATGATCAGCAGTTCCTAAGAGCTGAGGGAGTCAAGAGATGTTTTAAAAATTATACTATGTGGTGCAATTTAAAGGATAACATTACTTTGTAATAAAAAAGAATGAATATTCTGGTTGGATATATAATGGAAATCTCCATAGAGAATACTGCATTTAAAATAGATTTTTAAACTGGAAGAGGATTTTGGTAGTCAAATAAAACAAAAGATTTAGGTTGTTTGCTCATTGTGTGACAATATATAAAGTTGGGAAAATGCAGGGCATATCTATATATCTATCATTGAAATGATTTGCTTAACATTATTTCTCAGTCGACATTTAGTAGGGCACATCAGCAGAAACTGAGGCATATAAGAACCTCATATGAGTTAGCACTTTTTTCAAAAGTACTGTGTTCTCTCTAGGGTATAGAGATATCTGATGATTTTGAGTTTGGAAGTACATAAATAGAGCAAGAGGGAAAGCACAATATGATTTTTTAAATAAATGTTAAAATTTTCACAGTTTAATATTCTTCAAATTGATTATCAAGTCATTGATAGAACCAGCCAAATTCAGCTCCAGGAAACTGAAACTGTTCTATCCACCTTAATGGAGAATGTTTAAGTACACAGAGTTTATTTCTTTTTTTTTAATTGCATTTTAGGTTTTGGGGTACATGGGAAGAACATGCAAGATTGTTGCATAGGTACACACATGGCAGTGTGATGTGCTGCCTTCCTCCCCATCACATATATCTGGTATTTCTCCCATGCTATCCCTTCCCAACTCCCCACCCCACGCTGTCCCTCCCCTATTTCCCCCCGACAGACCCCAGTGTGTGATGCTCCCCTCCCTGTGTCCATGTGTTCTCATTGTTCAACACCCGCCTATGAGTGAGAACATGTGGTGTTTGATTTTCTGTTCTTGTGTCAGTTTGCTGAGAATGATGGTTTCCAGGTTCATCCATGTCCCTACAAAGGACACAAACTTACAAAAGCATTTGGAGGACAGGAAGAGGCATGCTAGTGTGGCTTTCCAGAAGTTACTCAAGTGCTCCACGAAGTGCTGTAAGAGAACTGGTACTAAAAAGCCAGCCTTCATGGGACCGCTGCTGAAAACTTTAACTCAAAAGTCATCCCACTGTCCCAAGTCTAGAAACTAAACCGCCTCTACCCTATATGCTCAATGTTCCACAAGGCTAATGACTGGCACACAGCTGAAAGAACATCGAATATTTCAATGTTTATATACATCATCAGCAAATGACAAAGCCTTGTATTTCCCTTTTTATGCCTTTCAAATCTCATATGAGTGCACCAAATTGGAGGACTAACTCAGCTCACAAAGCTGTACCGTCCAGGAAGGCACAATCAAAGAAAATTATGGCAACTCAACATATCCACCACATATTTGCTTTTTCTTATATGTCTTTTATATGTATATATGCATTCTGAACATATTCATCCCTTTAAGATTGTTCATATAGATGAAACTGTTTTGAACTGGAATGTTGAGCTAGACTACATACCTTGTGAAGTCAAACTATTTGCAATTCATTAACTGTGTCTTCCTCAAAATGTGAAAGTCATAGAGTTTAGAAATTACTTGTTCATTGGGATTGGAAATTAGTAGTCATCTAAGGTGTTATTTTCCTTAGGAAAATCTGCAACTCACTTGAATTCTTTTCCAGGTTACCTAATGGAGACATTTCAAATTGTCTTGTGTTCAATTCATTTGGTTCATAAAATTTCTATTAGAGTCAGTTTATGCATTGGAAGCATTTTCATTTATCAAGGTCCCATTCTTCTTTTGATTATTCTTACTTCTTTTTCTCGCTCTAAATCCATGCCAAACAGCAAGATAGTAATTCAGGACAAATTCAGACAAAAAACATTCCACCGACTAATGTATTTATGGTGCCTTCAGATACATGAATTGCCCAATAGTTCATTCTATCACCACAAAATTTGGAATGTAATGAAAATTTTGAAATTTAATGGTAGTTTATTATAATATATAAAACTATGTATAAATTATAATTTTTTCCTCCACTTCATTTTCTCCACTCATGCTTTTTGGACTATACCTTTTTTGCCTCATTTTTGATTTAAGATCTTGTTCTTAAACTTTAAAATATTGTGCCTGGCATCGTGGCTCATGCCTGTATTCCTAACACCTTGGGAGGCTGAGGTGGGAGGATCACTTGAGGTCAGGAGTTCAAGACTAGTCTGGCCAACATGTTGAAACCTCGTCTCTACTAAAAATACAAAAATTAGCTGGGTATGATGGCACATGCCTGTAATCTCAGCTACTCAGGAGGCTGAGGCAGAAGAATCACTTGAACCCAGGAGATGAAGGTTGCAGTGAGCCATGGTCGCTCCACTGCACTCCAGCCTGGGCAACAGCACGAGACTCTGTCTCAAAAATAAAATAAAATAAAAAAATATATGTACACACACACACACACACACACACACATATATATACACATATATATGCATATATACACACACACACAGACACACACACACACACATATATATATATAAAATCGCTCAAACTCGGTTCCCAAGCAGAGCTACAGACAATAAAGAAGTTTGCATACACATCTCAGAAATCTCCCTTGCCAATATTGACACCAACTGCTGTTGATCTCTCCCTTAAAATACTGTTACATTTGTATTTTTCTCTCTAAACTTCAATACCAGAGATTTGATCTTAATGACACTTTAAGCTCTTTCTGTTTTCTCAGTTTTCAGTTTCTGTACATATGTATCTATTTCGATTTTTCTCTGCTTGTCTTTTCTCTGCCTCTGCCTCTCTCTTTGATTCATGTTGCAAATCCTTGTCAATAGTAATCCTTATCAAATATCACATTCTGACATCTCTATACCTAATAATTTTGAGTAGTTTGTTGTTTTTCATTGAATCAAATCATGGACTTACAGAAGCCTTATAATCTTCAAATTATGGATTTATAGAAGAGACACCTTAAAATGTATTCTTCATTTTCATTTTGCACATGAAGAAATAAACCCCAGGGGATGTGATTTTTACACCAGAGCACTCAGTGCCCTCTGTATACCCATTCGTTCAGCTTTCATCAAACATTTATGCAGTAATCAGACTAGTTTAAAAAGGAATCTTACACTTCCATCTTGATCTCCCCTGTGCAAGCAGTTTTGATTGGATGGATAAATGGATGACTAGCTAAATGTGAAATATTCTAAAAATCTACAAATTGTAACAGCCTTCTATCCTAAATCAGTGATAGAAGATCCTCCTAAATTTCAAAATAGAAGACACTTAGGTTTGAACTCTTGCTTGTAAAACTAAGCCAGATTACCAATTTTCAAACCACATTTGTATAGCAAATTGCCCTTACATAAATCATGTTGGTTTAAAAGGTTTAGTGGAATTAAGGGGGTAATGCCCTCCAAGCCAGATTTTGTGCTACCACCTCCCATGATGAATCCCAAGTTGCCCCGCAAAGAGATATATTTACAGCAAACATTGCCAGTAGTCATTTATACAACATAGATTTATTGAGCAATGGTTAGAAGATTACCAACCTTGTGGAGCTTACATTATAACATGGGGACACAGACAATAAACATAATACATAAAACATTTAATATATTGTGTTAGATGGTGATAAATGCTAAAAGAATAACAAAAGCATAGTAAAGTAAGGTTGGTTTGATGTTCTGCATAGGTCATGGAGACAGATTATAACATTATTGTGGAGCCAGCCTTACTGACAAGGTAGGATAAGAACAGAGTCTTGAAGGAATAAGATAGTGTTTCAAGCAGAGAGCAGGATTGAACAAAGCCTTGAGGCAGCAGCTTATATGTAGTAGTTGAAGAAAAAAGGATGTCAATGTGGTTAGAGCAAGGGAGTATCTCAGGAGAAGGGTGAGAGGCACAGAGGTGAGGAGGAAGCTCATCGTGAGCCTTACAGAGGATTTTAAGGGTTTCAGCTTTGACTTTGAGTGAAACAAAGGGTTAATTCAAGACTTTTAATAGAGCTCCTTCCTGCTTTTATAGCATTTATTATGTTGTTCCCTCATTCAGATATTCCATTCACTCATTTTGCATAAACACATAACACACTTTGGAAGACTGAGAAAATTAAGTTAGCACAGTCAATAAGCTTGAATAAAAAGAAAAATTGAATAAAGAAATTAAACTGGTAAGAGGTAAGAATTTGGGATCAAAGTGAGATATTGGAGTTCATGATTTCTGAAGAAAAAATTCGTTCAAGAGATTACCATTTTTTCTCTGTGGCACTTCAAATTTGAACTTGCATTGAAGTGTTAACACCTGCATTATGCTTAATCTCAAGTGTGACTGAATCTTGTCTCCTCTTCTGTTTTCTTATATTTACATAGTTGGTACATTTAATTTAATCAAATTTAACTCACTACATTTCTGAGGATATGGACTATGATGGTTAAGAAGAGCTCCAGTCTTACATGTCAGTCTGCATATTTTCAAATTTTGATTTTACAACCTATTGGCTGTGTAACCTTGGTAGATTACTCAACTACCCTGGGCTCTGTTTCCTAATCAGTAAATTGTGCATAATTATAGTATGTATTTCATAAGATTTTATGAAAATAAAATGAATAAATATGTGTGGAGTGCTCAGAACAGTTCATTTCTTTGGTTGTAATGAAGACATCGCTGAAATAGATGACCCAGGTATTCCTGCCATGTGTGATGCAAGAGATTCAGAATTTTCCTAAGAAGTAGCTTCTTTCTTCATATTTTAACCTGTTACTTCATTATAAGCTGTCTAATCTATGGCCTAACCTCCAATATACATATTATAAATATTCAGTTTTCTCAGATTATATGCTCCAATAGAGTAGGTGTGTGATAAATAAATCAGTAAATAAAACATGTATAAATATTCATATTATATATCATTAACATATTGTATGCATTTGTTTATATGTTTACACATATATTGGCATTTCAAAGAAAGTATAGATCAGATGTACATTAGATTTCTATTTGATTGCTTTATTTCTTTGTTGATTGTTCATGGGCTAAATCATATTTTTGCTTCTGAGTATCTTTATATGATTCTTTGAGTAATACTCTGGATATCGGAAATAAACACTAAACTGTAGTTTCAAACTTAGATCTTTGTTTCTTAGATACACTTTAATTTTTGTTCCTTATAAACTACTTACTCTGTCAGGGTTCTTGCCCTTGAAATTAGTCACAAGATGTTTTCAAGTAGACATTTTACTGCTTTGTTTCTTTTTATACTTAATAATGAATTTTCTAGGGAGTTCTAGCAGCAAAGTTTCCTCCTCTCAGCCCTTCATACTATAATTGCATAATATCTTCAAAAGCATCTTCCCAATAGAGTTAACAACTTCCTTTTTTCCCCAAGATCTAGATTCCTTAGGGATATAACTACACAGCTATACATACTCATATGTATCTGATATTTCTATGTTTCTCATCATAGTTTTCAGATTTTTGAAAGTTTAATTTATCCATTGTGGATCATAAGCAATGACATAAAACTCCCACTATTTATTTTTGCCATAATTTGGGTCTTATGAGCAGCAATACTTAATAACTTTTCTGGTTCCATTGTAATACAAAAGTTTAAGAAACACAGATTGGCGGGAGAGGTAACATGCCTAAAACAGAAAGAGAATGGCAATTGACATTAGATAGCTGTGCCAAATGGCAGACTCTTAATTTTAAGCACCTCTTATAATAGCCTCAAAGTTCGTAGCAATTTACCATCAAAGTCATTTCTAGATTTTATTATCAAGACATCAAGATTTAAATGTGTCGTCTGCAAATGTATCAACTGATTAACTTTAAATAGCACATTTATTGAAGCAAATTTAGGTTCAATTTAAATGATATTGCTTGAATGTGTCTAAATAACAGGAATAAATATGATAATGTACAATTTAAGTAATACATACGTTATTTTAAACACTTGCTTAAAACAGTGAGCCTGATGCTGCATCTTACAGTTTATGAAAACTATATTACTGTATTATTTGGATAGAAGTTCTTTGTAGATTCTGGATATTAGCCCTTTGTCAGATGACACAAAGTGAGTGTTCCGTAAATACTGCTAAAAAATTGTATGAGTTCTATCATATGTATACTCCTTTTTTTTCTTGAGATTCATTTGCATATGGTTTGTGTTCTTATCCCATAAATACTGTGACCCTAGAACGGACTTATTGCTTATAAACTAAGAAATTTTTTTTTATTTCACAAATTATTCCATAATTATGTTCTTGCATGCATGTGCTATTTTAATGAATATTTATTGAACATCTACTATGGGTCAGGTACTGTATATGCTTCTAGAAGTCTTTGCCCTCTAGTAGTCTCCTTTAGAAGTTTTTGTTTTTTACTCCAATGTTATGAAAGTTGTGTTTCTGGCATTCCTAGTTGGAATATTAGAGCAAAATATAAGCAAACAGAAAACTCTTCTTCTTTTTGTCTTACTCTCTTCTTTCTGGGTGTTCTTTTGTATTCACTCTAAGAGAGATGCTCAACATCAGTGGCAACAAAATTTTAAAAATTCTAAATTCTTTCTATAGTTAGACATAAAACTCTCACTATATATTTTTGCCACAATTTGGGTCCTATGAGCACTAATTTCACCATTCAATAAATTAAAAGGATTTAAATAAACAGAGTAAGATATGTTTAACCACATGTGTTACTAAAACTGTGTCTAAATTTGAATATCAGTGGAAAAAATCGTTTTCCGCTGTTTTCATTTTGCATCTTTTTGTCCTTTATATGTATTCGTTATTATTTTCCATCATTTTAATTAACTAGTATGAATTTGTATCGTGCTTTCTACTCACTGTTAATAAATTGCAATATTTCTCAATTTTAAATGGTTTATGACATTTTAAATTATTGTTTTAATTTTAATAATAATTTTAAATTATTGTTTTAATTTTAATTAGTGTTGTAGAGGTTGTGGGGCCCCAACAGCACTTCTCTACTTCTCCCATAGTAACCAATTTTTTAGCTATGCACAAAGACAAGGAAAAACAGTACAATTCCCTGCTCCTCTTGTAGTTAATGGTGGACATGTGTCTAAGATTTGGACAGTAGAATGTAACTTGGATATCATGTGTAGCTTACAGAAACTTCCCTCAAAGACAACTTTGCATGTCATTTCCTGTTCTTTATTAATTTCTTCATTCTATTGTTTATATGCGTATTTAGAAATTAAGAATAATATTTTAAAGAATGGATGAGTGGTGCGTTTCATGGAGCAAAGCCATCATACAAGCTGTGGACTTCTTAATTCCAGAATAAGCTTCTAATATGTTTAAACCACTGTTATTCTTTCCACTGATAATTCAAATTCAGACGCAGTTTTAATAATGCATGTGGTTAAACGTATCTTACTGTTTTCTTTCTGGGTTTTCCTTTGTATTCACTCTAAGAAAGGCACTCAACATCAGTGGCAAAAAAAAACATTTTTAATTCCAAATTCTTTCTATAGTTATAGGACAAGGATTTAGTAAATGAGAGAAAAGCAAAACAGTAAAACACCATCAATTGTTAGAGAAATGAGGAGAGTAAAATGTTGTAAAAGGACAGAATTGATAGTATGAAGTAAGAGCAAATGGATTTGAGAACTGTATGTTGAATTTGCTATGATGAGATCTTTTGTAATCTTCAAATTTGAAATTTAATATTGCATTACAATTATTTAATTTTAGCATTGTTCTGTTCATTACTTTTTAATAAATTTTTATTTTCTATTCACTATGCTTTATATTTATATTGTACATAAATTTGTTAATGGATTTTCTTAATTCTTACAACTTTCACAAAAAATGCTACATTTATTTTTCCCATTGTGATGATTTACTCTGAGTGGATTATGCTTCCCCATACCATTGATGTACACTTTATTTCTAGATAAAATCAAATAATTACATGCATTCATTTACTACTGCTGCTGAAACAAATTACCAAAAACGTAGTGACTTAAAACAACAAAAATATCTTCTTTTGAAAACTGCCTGTTCATATCTTTCACTCATTTTTTGATGGGGTTGTTTTTTTCTTGTAAATTTGTTTTAGTTGTTTGTAGATTCTGGATATTAGCCCTTTGTCAGATGGGTAGATTGCAAAAATTTTTTTCCGTTCTGTTGGTTGCCAGTTCACTCTAATAATTGTTTCTTTTGCTGTGCAGAAGCTCCGAAGATTAATTGGATCCCATTTGTTTATTTTGGCTTTTGTTGCCATTGTTTTTGGTGTTTTAGTTATGAAATCCTTGCCTATGCCTATGTCCTGAACGGTATTGCCTAGGTTTTCTTCTAGGGTTTTCATGGTATTAAGTCTTATTTTAAATCTTTAATCCATATGGAGTTAGTTTTCATATAAGGTATAAGGAAGGGGTCCAGTCTCAGCTTTCTGCACATGGCTAGCCAGTTTTCCCAACACCATTTATTAAACAGGGAATCTTTTCCCCATTGCTTGTTTTTGTCAGGTTTGTCAAAGATCAGATGGTTGTAGGTGTGTGGCATTACTTCTGAGGGCTCTGTTCTATTCCATTGATCTGTCTCTGTTTTGGTACCAGTACAATGCTGTTTTGATTACTTTAGTCTTATATTATAGTTTGAAGTCAGGTAGCTTGATGCCTCCAGCTTTGTTCTTTTTGCTTAGGATTGGCTTGGCTAGGTGAGCTCTTTATTGGTTCCATATGATGTTTAAGGTGTTTTTTCCCAGTTCTGTGAAGAAGATCAATGGTAGCTTGATGGGGATAGCGTTGAATCTATAAAATTTTTTTGGCAGTATGACTATTTTCACAATATTGATTCTTCCTAGCCATGACCATGGAATGTTATTCCATCTGTTTGTGTCCTCTCTTATTTCCTTGAGCAGTGGTTTGTAGTTCTCCTGGAAGAGGTCCTTCACGTCCCTTGTTAGTTGTCTTCCTAAGTATTTCATTCTCTTTGTAGCAATTGTGAATCGGAGTTGGCTCATGATTTGGCTCTCTGTTTGTCTGCTATTGGTGTATAGGAATGCTTGTGATTTTTGTACATTGGTTTTATATCCTGAGACTTTGCTGAAGTTTATCAGCTTAAGGAGATTGTGGGCTGAGACAATGGGGTCTTCTGCATATACAATCATGTCGTCTTCAAATAGAGATAATTTGACTTCCTCTTTTTCTAATTGAATACCCTTTATTTACAATAGCAAAGACTTGGAACCAACCCAAATGCCTATCAAAGACAGACTTGATAAAGAAAATGTGGCACATATACACCATGGAAAACTATGCAGTCACAAAAAAGGGTGAGTTCATGTCCTTTGCAGGGACATGGGTGAATCTGGAAACCATTATTCTCAGCAAACTGACACAGAACAGAAAACCAAACACTGCATGTTCTCACTCATAAGTGGGTGTTTAACAATGAGAACACATGGACACAGGGAGGGGAGCATTACACACAAGGGCCTGTTGGGGGATAGGGGGTAGGGGAGGGATAGCAGAAAGTGGGGAAATTGGGGAGGGATAACATTAGGTGAAATACCTAATGTAGATGATGGGGGATGGATGCCGTGAACCACCATGGCATATGTATACCTATGTAACACACCTGCACGTTCTGCATGTGTAACCCAGAACTTAAAGTATAAATAAAAAAAAAAGGAAAAGAAAAAAGGAAAGGAAAAGAATGCTGAGATATAAACTGTGATTAAAGCAGTCAGAAAATAGTATATTTTAAATTGAGTGCTTGATTTACTTATGGTTTAGTTAAGGTTCTTACTGGGAATGATGCTATATCGTGAAGATAAAAGCATATACTAGAGCAAGAAGAATTTAGATATTGTAGAAATACAAAACATAATGTGACCAGATGCGGTGGCTCATATCTGTAATTCCAGCACTTTGGGAGGCTGAGGTAGATCAGGAGTTCGAGATCAGCCTGACCAACATGATAAAACCCAGTCTCTACTAAAAATACAAAAATTAACTGGGTGTGGTGGTGTGCACCTGTAGTCCCAGCTACCCAAAAGGCTGAGGCAGGAGAATCGCTTGAACTATGGAGACAGAGGTTGCCGTGAGCTTAGATCACGCCATTGCAATCCAGCCTGGCTGACAGAGCAAGACTCTGTCTCGAAAATATAATAATAATAATGTGTACATTTATCAAGCTAATGCACCTTTATTGACAGTGAATCTCTATATTAATATTGAATGAACTGTGTGCATTTAAGTACTTGGTACTTAAGTTGCTGACATCAACTTAATTTTCTAAATAAAAGTATAAACATGAAAAAAAACAACAAAAATGTATTATCTTGCAATTCTGTAGGTCAAAGGGCTGCATTCTTTTAGGAGTCTCACAGGAAAAGTTTCCTTTTCTTTTCCTGTAAGTAGAGACTGTCTACATTTCTTGACTTGTAGACCCATTCTTCCATGTTCAAAGAAAGAAATATTCAGTAGATTCCTTTGTATGTTGTACTTAATATTATTGACCTACTTTTCTGCTGTTTATTTTATTTTTAAGAGACCTTGTGATTACAGTGGGCCTGCCCAAAAAATCCAGGTCATTCTCCCCTTTTAATGTCAGCTGATTAACAACTGTAATTCCATCTACAACCTTAGTTTTCTTTTGTTATATGTAGTGGGGTGAGTGGTAGCTCCAAATTATCTATTCAGTAACTACCAACGAATATGACTTTGTTTGGAAAATAGTATTTGCAAATGTTGTTAAGGCTCTTGAGACAAGACCTTTCTGGATTAGAGTAAACTCTAGATTTGTGACAAATGTCTTTATAATGCAATAGAAGGAAGAATAGCCTGTGTGAAGACAGAGATACACTTTGGACTTATATGCGTCCATCAATCCATTGAGAATGTGTATTAGTCCATTCTCATGCTGCTAATAAAGACATACTTGAGACTGGATAATTTATAAAGAAAAAGAGGTTTAATGGACTTCTAGTTCCACATGGCTGGGGAGACCTCACGTCGAGGAAGGTAAAGGAAAAGCAAAAGCATCTCTTACATGGTGGCAGGCAAGACAGAATGTGCAGGGAAATTGCCCTTTATAAAACCATCAGGTCTCATGAGACTTTTATTCACTATCAAGTGAGTAGCACAGAAAACCCAAACCCATGATTTAATTATCTTCTACTTGGTCCCTCCCACGACACATGGGGATTATGGAGCTACAATACAAGATGCAGAGATGCAGCCAAACCGTATTATTTTGCCCCTGGCCTCTCCCAAATACCAAGTTCTCACATTTTGAAACTAAACATGTCTTCCCAACAGTTCCCCCAAAGTCTTAATTCATTTCAGCTTTATCTTAAAATTCCACAGTCCACAGTCTCATCTGAGACAAAGCAAGTCTCTCCTGTCTACAAGCCTGCCACATCTAAAGCGACTAGAGGCTGTCTGCATTCCTTGACTTGTAGACCTGTTACTTTCTAGATACAATGGGAGTACAGGCATCGGATAAATACATCCATTCAAAATAGGAGAGACTGGCCAAAACAAAGGGGCTAAATGCCCTATGCAAGTCCAAAATTCAATAGGGCACTCATTAGACCTTAAAAATCCAAAATGATCTCCTTTGACTCCGTATCTCACATCTAGATTATGTTTATGCAAAAGGTGGGCTCCCACAGCCTTGGACAACTCCACCCTTTTGCCTTTTCAGAGTACAGTGTCCCTCCTGGATGCTTTCACAGGCTGGCATTGAGTGTCTGCATCTATTCCAGGTGCACGTTTCAAGCTGTTGGTAGATCTACCATTCTGGGATCTGCAGGATGGTGCTCCACAAAGCAGTGCCACAGTGGGGACTCTGTGTGAAGGCTCCCACTGCATATTTCCTTTCCACACTGCCCTAGCAGAGGTTCTCCACAAAGACTCTGTTGCTGATCTGCCTGGTCATCCAGGTGTTTCCATACATCCTCTGAAACCTAGCTAGTGGTTCCCAAACCTCAACTGTTGACCTCTGTGCACCTGCAGGTCCAACACTTGTGGGTGCACAGAAGCAACGGCCTGTGCTATACATTGGCCCCTTTCAGTCATGGGTGAGATGCAGGGCATCAAGTCCCAAGACTGCACAAAGCAGCAAGGCCCTGAGCTCGGCCCAGAGAAACCATTTTTCCCTCTTCTAACCTGCGATGGGAGGAGCTGCTGTGAAGATCTCTGAATACCTTGGAGACATTTTCCCCTTTGTCTTGGTGACTAACATTTGGCTCCTCATTACTCATACAAATTTCTGCAGCCAGTTTGAATATTTCCTCAGAAAATGGATTTTTCTTTTCTGTCACATCATCAGGCTGCAATTTTTTCAAACTTTTTGCTCACTTCCCTTTTAAACATAAGTTCCAGTCCAAACCATATGTTTGTAAATGAATAAAACTGACTGCTTTTAAGAGCACACAAGTCACATCTTGAAGGCTTTACTGCTTAGAAATCTCTTCTGCCAGATGCCCTAAATCATCCCTCTCAAGTTCAAATTTCCACAGATCTCTAGGGCAGGGGCAAAATGCCACCAGTCTCTTTGCTAAAGCATAGCAAGAATCACCTTTGCTCCAGTTCCCAGTAAGTTTTTCATCTCTATCTGAGACCCCCTCAGGCTGGACTTTATTTTTCTTATCACTATCAGTATTTTGGTCAAAACCATTCAACAAGTCTCTAAAAAGTTTCAAATTTTCCCACATCTTCCTGTCTTTTGATCCCTCCAAGTTTCTTTTTTCTTTTTTTATTGCATTTTAGGTTTTGGGGTACATGTGAAGAACACGCAAGATTGTTGCATAGGTGCATACGTGGCAATGTGATTTGCTGCCTTCCTTCCCTTCACCTATATGTGGCATTTCTCCCCATGCTATCTCTCCCCAACTCCCTACCCTCCACTGTCCCTCCCCTATTTCCCCTCAACAGAACCCAGTGTGTACTGCTCCCCTCCCTGTGTCCATGTGTTCTCATTGTTCAACACCCGCCTATGAGTGAGAACATGCGGTGTTTGATTTTGTGTTCTTGTGTCAGTTTGCTGAGAATGATGGTTTGTAGGTTCATCCATGTCCCTACAAAGGACGCGAACTCATCGTTTTTGATGGCTGCATAATATTCCATGGTGTATATGTGCCACATTTTCCCTGTCCAGTCTATCATTGATGGGCATTTGGGTTGGTTCCAGGTCTTTGCTATTGTAAACAGTGCTGCAATGAACATTCATGTGCATGTGTCCTTATAGTAGAATGATTTATAATCCTTTGGATATATACCCAGTAGTGGGATTGCTGGGTCAAATGGAATTTCTATTTCTAGGTCCTTGAGGAATCGCCACACTGTCTTCCACAATAATTGAACTAACTTACACTCCCACCAACAGTGTAAAAGTGTTCCTATTTCTCCACATCCTCTCCAGCATCTGTTGTCTCCAGATTTTTTAATGATCGCCATTCTAACTGGCATGAGATGGTATCTCAATGTAGTTTTGATTTGCATTTCTCTAATGACCAGTGATGATGAGCATTTTTTCATATGTTTGTTGGCCTCATGTATATCTTCTTTTGTAAAATATCTGTTCATATCCTTCGCCCACTTTTGAATGGGCTTGTTTGTTTTTTTCTTGTGAATCTGTTTTAGTTATTTGTAAATTCTGGATATCAGCCCTTTGTCAGAGGGGTAAGCTGCAAAAATTTTTTCCCATTCTGTTGGTTGCCGATTCACTCTAATGACTGTTTCTTTTGCTGTGCAGAAGCTGTGGAGTTTGATTAGGTCCCATTTGTCTATTTTGGGTTTTGTTGCCAATGCTTTTGGTGTTTTGGTCATCAAGTCCTTGCCTATGCCTATATCCTGAATGGTTTTGCCGAGATTTTCTTCTAGGGTTTTTATGGTGTTAGATCCCTCCAAGTTTCTAGCGAGTTCCAAACATCCCCACATTTTTATATTTTCTTTTGAGCTATTTCTATTTCCTCCAAACTGTTCTAACCTCTGCCTGTTCCAAAATCACTTCCATATTTCCAGGTATCTTTACAGTAGCACCCCACTCTCAGTACCAATTTACTGTATTAGTTCATTCCCATGCTTCTAATAAAGGCATACCTGAGACTGACTAATTTTTAAAGATAAAGAACTTTAACGAACTCACAGTTTCACTTGGTTGAGGAGGCCTCATAATCATGGTGGAAGGTGAAGTAGTAATAAAGGCATATCTTACATGACAGCAGCCAAGAGAGTATGTGCAGGGGAACTGTCCTTTATAAAACTATCAGATTTCATGAGACTTACTCCCTATCATGAGAACACTGGTGAAAACCTGCCACCATGATACGATTACCTCCCACCAAGTCCCTCCCACAACACGTGGGGATCATGGGCATTACATTTCAAGATGAGATTTGGGGGGAGACACAGCCAAACCATATCAGAATGCGGGAAGCCACTAGAAGTTGCTAGAACCCTCAGAGGAAGTTGCCCTACCAATACTTTGATTTCAGACTTTTGGCTTCCAGAACTATCAGAAAAAAAGTTTCAGTTTTTTAAAGATATTAACTTTGTCATTTTTTTGTATGACAGTCCTAGGAACCAATGTACTATATAATGTAACACATTCACAGGTTCTGCAAATTTGGATTTGGACATCTTTGAAGGCCATTATTTTGCCTATCGTGTTATGTAACAAACAACTGTACTGATACTATCATGCAAAATTCTTTAAATTTCAGAGGCCCAGTATATATCAAAAATAGCTCATAACAAATCCAGATTTGTTGCTTCAACCCAGAAAGAATAATAGCAAAGTAATGTTACTTTACTTTATTAATATTATGGAAGTTTATAAAAAGATTCAGTACTATCCATTTAGTTATTTATTGCTTTATTACAAACTTCCCTGTGACTTAATGGTTTAAAATCATATCATTTTACTTCCTCATCATTCTGTAGGTCACGAATGTGGGCAGTGGGATTTGTTGGATTCATTAATTTGGCGACATTCAGTGGATGCCTTGTCTGGTGTGGAGCTTCTAAAACTTCAGTCACATGTTTTTCACGATGATGTCATTTACATGGCCTTTCTCTCTGTCTGGATTTCTAGCCTTAGCTTTCTCATGGGATCGTGGTCTCAGAATTTTCAAACTTCAACCATTGTTTTGAGAAGAGTGAATGTACAATGCTTCAGCATCTTTCTCCACATATTATAAAGGTCAGTGCAAGTTGCAGGGCAAGTTCAGTGTCAAGAGAAGGGAAAATTAAAGCTATATGGGAGAATTTGTAAAGAATGATGGCCATACTTAATCCATTGCAAACAGGGCCTGCTTCGTGGACATATATCTGTCTGGTTACACAGGGCCCTGCACTTGGATTAATTCTCTGCATCACTGTGTTTACATATTTAATACTTTTAAAACAAGGAACCCACATTTTCTTTTTATTCAAGGCACCACAAATTCCATAGCCATTTCTGAGCAGACACATAAGCCAAATAAGTTTAAAAAAGTATTACACTTATTTTTCAGATGATAACATGACCTAGATGCTAAGGAATTTGCATAAATGTATATATTTAGCAATAGTAGAGTTTCAAAATTAATATTTTATATTATTTCTATTACCTTATATTATCTGAACTTTGTTATAAGGCTCTATGTTCTTTTCAGGCATAAAATAAAAATATCAAAATTTTATTATCTGCCTATTATTTGCCAAGCTGAGGGCTTTTAAATGTTTTATGTACAGTTAATAAAATAATAACATTATTATTTTTTTGCTATTATATTATAAATAGAAAAACTCTCTTCAGATTCCATAGTGATCCCCACAGAAGGATGTAGATCAGTTTACTCTGTGACAAGCCAATGCCTGAATTAAACTCTGCAACCCATGGAGGAGCAATTATAATTGACCAGGTTTTGATCTCTGCTGTAAACTTTAAACTGGAAGTCAGTCATACTAAGCACAACTCAAATCTTAAGAAATAAATTGGAGGATAACTCTTTCCTAAAAACATGACTGACAGGCAGACAAAATATTTCTACTAAGAAGTTCAGATTGAATATTAAACCATATGTTTTGTATTGTAAAACCTTCAGTTTTCTTTAAACAACAATGTGGATATCTGGTGCAAACCCCATGCTATCACTTCCATTTCAGGGCTCAACTCACTCTCAGTGATAAGATGTGGAATGATCTGCCTGTGTTACAAAAACTGCATGTATATTAATTTCTTAGATTTTTTTTTCTCATCGGGCATTTATAGAAACAGGCATTGCTAAGAAACAAGTTTAATAACTTAATGTACTTGATGAGTGGACATGTGATTTGAGGTGAGTTATTTACAAACTGTGTACTTTACAATATTTCTATGTGAATAGCCTGTGATCATGGCTACAAGAAAAAATGTGATTATAAGGTAAGTGTAGAAAAAATAACTGCCTCCTTTTTCACCATGCTTTTTACCAGTCTCTATATGAGTTAATTTTTGCCTTAATTCATTATAATAATGTTATCCTAAATTGCATTTAGTAGCAAGAAGTTTTGTTTTTATTGTGACATATTTTGTCTTAAAGCAATTCTGTGAGTGTTCTTCTTCAATGTAATCCTATTTCTTGTATTTTTAGTGAGATATGTAACCTATATATTCATTTCTTGGCTAGAAATTGAGAGATACATACTGTGAACATTTCAAGTGATGTTTTACGTTTTAGATGTGTTCCACTTGTCCTGGAACAAGTAAAGTGACAAAAATATGTTGGTAAAATATCAAGAACAAAGACATTTTCAACTAAATTTAAAGTATAACCAGAGAACACATTTTTAGACATATCACAGCTGGAACCAGTCCTGATTTGGCATGGTGAATGTCTGAGCAGTGCTTTTTATGCTTTTTTTGCAAAAAGACAAGTCTTTGACGTCGTTTCCAACTAGTTCAATAACAGTAGGATAACTATCTTGTAGACTAAAAATAATAAACTTTTGTCTTTCTTATGATGGAATATCTAGTATGCGTTCATCCTGTTTCCCTTCTTGATCTTTTTTGGATGAAGAAACAACATTAGTTTAATAAGAGAAACAAACACAAAACTCTTTCTCCATGCCATTCTTTCACATTGATTGGACAATGAGATGTAACTGAAATGCCTGAAAAATCTATTTGAAAGGGACTTTCACATCTGAAAATAAAAACCTTTTCTGCTTCCTGCAACTTGTACCTAATGAGAAGAGTTCCAATAACCATTTTCTGTCTTTGAAGCTAGAAATTACGATATTCAGAAAGATAGAAGAACTCTAAGTCCTTCAAGTGTTGGTGAAATGACCATATTAACCCCAGACTGGCTACCTCTGTAATTCTTCTACAAAAGATCATAAACTTATTTATTTAAGGAACTGAAAGCTTTATTAGTTTACAGCTTTACTCGTTGTTGTGTGCAATTTCCATATTATAAATTTGATGCCTTTGTGGATCTGAGATTGTTCTATTTTTACATATTTTTCCATCTTTCTTAGCATTCAAATCATCTCTCCAGTCGAACATCAATAAAATTAATTTCTATGCTTTAGTCCTATTCATATTTGTGTATTTTTCTTAGAATATAGTTTATGCAAATGGACTGAAGAATGTAAATCACTTGTTTGAGTGGTTTTAACAACGGTTAATTGTTGTTTCTAGTGATGCATTTTTAGGAACATGCAGACGCTTCTCAAATTATTGTTGGTCCAATATAGATTTTTTTTAAAAAAAATGATGTATTTAGTGTTTATATATAAAATATCAGTTATATCTGCTATTTATAAAGAAAAAATGTGATAGGTTTAAATCTGGATATACAGCTGAAACAATAATGATCAGCCACTGATAGAGTTCTGCTCCCCGAAGCATACAAAGTCTCAGTTGTGCTTTACTCACAGTTCTTCAAAAGATTTTTGATCCTTAGATAAAGAATTTGCTAATACTTTAAAGTTTTAAACTTAAGATCTATAAGGATTTCTCTTTTTCTGAGTCTGATATGTGATAGTTTTACTTAAGCAAGAAAATGCCTACAATCTTTAGACCAACAACTCATCCCCAGGCTTTTTTGGGATACCAACATTACAGTGAGAAAATATAAGTGACATCCAAAAAACCTCAGCTAAGGATATAATATAAAGAAGGAAAAAAAATGACCTGAAGACTGGGTACTTTATGAATTCACACTGAGGGTAATTTAATCCTTTTTCTGTCCTCCAAACATCTATTATTGTCATCTCACAGTCTTGCCAACTCAAGGTGTAGATCTAATAGCACATTCACCATAAAAAAGTTGATGGCCCTTTATCCCATTAAATTTGAGCTTTCTCTTCTGTATAATTACATGTTGGTTTTCCTTTTTTTTTTTTTTTGAAATCTATATGCTATGGAATGAATTGTGTTTCTCCTTTTTCCCAAATTCATGTTGAAGCCCTAACACCCAATGTAATTGGAACTAAAGTTTTTAGGAGGCACTTAAGATTAACTGAGGTAAATAGGAGTAAGGTCCTAATCTAATAGGATTGTGGTCTTGTAAGAACAGGAAGAGAGAAAGAGAGAGAGAGAGAGAAGGCATTGGAGGGGGGCGGGGGGAGACAGAGAGAGAGAGAGAGAGATTTTTCTGTATTTAGAGAGAGAGAGAAATTTCTCTGTATTTACAAACACCAAGTAAAGGTCAGGTAAGGACACAGAGAGAAGCAGCCATCTATGAGTCAGGGAGAGAGTCCTTCCCAGAGCCCAACTATGCTGGAATCCTCATCTCAGACTTCTAGCTCCCAAAACTGTAAGAAAATAAATTTATGTTGTTGAAGTCACACAGTCTCTGATATTTGTTATGGCATCCCAAGCAGGCTAAGACACTATTTTATTTTAATTTACATTATTATTATTTGCAGTTTTTCTTTTCTTCTTTATCATAAGATTTTAGACATATGTTTTATTTTTCCTTGTAATACCTACCATTCAGTTTATTTCTTTGTAGCTACTCAATGAATATGCTTGAGCACATCTAAAAATGACTAAAGGAAATTCCCAATTATAATTGAATCTAGAGATGAGCAGAGTATCACAGCATATGAGGCTGAATGAAATCATGAAGTTCACGTACCCAAGCATTTAAGTAGTGCTTTTAGCTCAGGAACTTCCTTAAGATTTTTAACAGCTTGGGTTTCCCCCTGAAGTGGCACCACAATGATTGTAGGATATGCATGACAGAAAATTATTCTTCATGTTTTATCATTGTTCTTTAGAACTGGAAATATTTCTTTAACATGTATATTTCTGGGAACAACCACTCCTCCCAGTTCTGATTCAATTATTCTGAATAAAGCCCTAGAATCTGTATTTTTAAAACAATTGAAGCAACACTGGTATAGATGGACCACAGACTCCTTTGGTAAACAGTTTTCTAGTTATTTTCTTCTTCACGTGGTTGATTGTTAGCTACAGAACACATCTCAAAATGTCTTTTTACATCACCTAAAGAATAAAGGAAAAAAATACTCGATAAAGGATGTATCCAGGCAGAACTCCAATGGTAATGACAGTGAAATTACAGTTTCTTATGATTCCAGCTACCAATGAGTTGTACCTATCAACAAAGTAGCATGTTATTACTGAAGTTTTCATTATTCACAACTCTTTTGAGGAGTAAAGCATGACAGATTTAAATCTGGATATATGAGTCAAAGAATGATGACCAATTACTAATAGGATTTATTCACTGTAAAATGAATCTACTTCTGCTACAATGTCATGTAACAATGAATGAATAAGATAGATTGGTGGACATACATCAAGAGTCTTAACAGGAGCAATATTTTTTAATAAATGTAATCAAATTAAAAGATATCTACAAGTTTGTAGATACTTTTCAGACAACTAAAACAACTCATTAAAAGAATGACTGGAAATGTGACTCATATCTATTGAGTGCTTGTTATGTGATAGGCAGTGTTATATTTACAACTTTTCCTTTTAATGTTATCACTCCCACTCTTTAGATGAGGAAATTAAAATTCAGGGAGGATTAAAGAAATTTAAAAACTTTCCCAAGACAGACAACTTATTGACAGAGTCAGGAAATAAAGCTGGACTTTTCTGAATGCAATGAACTTAGGCATTCATTTATGAATGCTACTTAGGGTATAAATTTCTATAGGGCTGAATAATGTTCAGTGTCTGTGTATTTAGATTTCTTTATTTTATAACTACTATTTGTTTATTTTTTCCAGAAAGATCAGTGGATTTAGGCTAACAGAATCATAGCCATTTAGCCTTGTAAAATAAACTATTTTTATTTTTTTATTATTTTTTAAAATTATACTTTAAGTTCTGGGGTACGTGTGCAGATCTTGTAGGATTGTTACATAGGTATACACATGCCATGGTGGTTTGCTAGGTATTTCTCCCAATGTCATCCCTCTCCAATCTCCCCACCCCCTGCTATGAAGGACTCCTGTTTAATAAATGGTGTTGGGAAAACTGATGAACCATGTGCAGAAAGCTGAAACTGGACCCATTCCTTACACCTTACACAAAAATTAACTCCCAGTGGATTAAAGATTTAGACATAAGACCGAACACCATGAAAACCCTAGAAGAAAACCTAAGCAATACCATTCAGGACGTAGGCATAGGCAAGGACTTCATGGCTGAAATACCAAAAGCAATGGCAACAAAAGCCAAAACAGACAAATGGGATCTAATTAACTGAAAAGGTTCTGCATAGCAAAAGAAACAATAATTAGCGTGAACCATCAACCAACAGAATGGGAAAAAAATTTTGCCAGCTACCCATCCGACAAAGGGCTAATACTCAGAATCTACAAAGAACTAAAACAGATTTACAAGAAAAAGACAAACCCATCAAAAAGTGGGCAAAGGATATGAACAGGCACTTTTCAAAAGAAGACATTTATGCAGCCAACAAACATGAAAAAATGCTCGTCATCACTGGTCATTAGAGAAATGCAAATCAAAACCACATTAAGATACTATCTCATGCCAGTTAGAATGGTGATCATTAAAAAATCTGGAGACAACAGATGCTGGAGAGGATGTGGAGAAACAGGAAGACTTTTACACTGTTGGTGGGAGTGTAAATTAGTTCAACCATTGTGGAAGACAGTGTGGCCATTCCTCAAGGACCTAGAAATAGAAATTCCATTTGACCCAGCAATCCTATTACTGGGTATATACCCCAAAAATTATAAATTGTTCTATTATAAAGACACATGCACATCTAAGTTCATTGCGGCACTGTTTACAATAGCAAAGACCTGGTTCCAATCCAAATGCCCAACAAGGATGGACTGGATAAACAAAATGTGGCACATATACACCATGGAATACTATGCAGCCATAAGAAAGGATGAGTTCCTGTCTTTTGCAGGGACATGGATGAATCTGGAAACCATCATTCTCAGCAAACTGACACAAGAACAGAAAACCAAACACTGCATGTTCTCACTTATAGGCAGGTGTTGAACAATGAGAACACGTGGACATAGGGAGGGGAACATTACACACTGGAGTATGTAGAGGGGTGAGAAACTATTTATTTTTAAAATGTTTGATTGGATCCACTGTGATGAAACTATTCTTAGAGTAACAAAACCTATGCCCTTGATTTTATCTAATGCATTAATGAAATATGATAACTGGCCTCATAGCAATTTTGATTATCAAAATTATAAACAGAAAAATAGGCCAAAGGTTTGTTCTGAGCATCAATATTTTTCTGAAATGGGAGAATTTTAGGGTAATCTTTGCTCTAGTATTCTCTTTAGTATAAGCCTCTTCGTGATTTCCTTTGAGCATTAAAGTTTTCAGGAAACTTACATTAGCCATGAAAATGGCTCCAGTCCCAGAGGAGTGTGGCTGCAAAGTAGAAAGATTAACTTACATGGCATAAAAACTACTACAGCATCCTCCAATCTCAGAAGAACTGTATGTCTGAGAAAAGCTTTCCATTACTCTTGGCAAGAATGGAGAATTATTTCTTTGGAGATCATGGCCATCATGTATTTTCCTGAAGGCTAAAGAACACCAAAATGTGTGTTCTTATAACTGTTATCAATTCAATCAGATGGAACCACTCAACCATCTGCTGAAGTCAAAGTAAATTGAGAGAAAGAAAGAGAGACAGAGAACAGTAAGTTGTCATTTAACCACTGATAGGTTCTTAGAAACTGTGACTTTAAGTAAAATGACCAATTTGACCATAGGCTATTTTATTAAAACAAGAGTTAAGTTCCTATGGCATATTTTGGCCACAAAAATATTATTAAACTTCTATGTAAAGACCAAAACATTTCTAATATTAAACATTGAAATAAATGTGAGATATACATACATTTAAGAACAATTAATAAAAACAAGTAAGATGATTATTTCCACAAGTATTCCTGTTCAGGCTTGCAAGTAGTCAGAGCCTTTCCTGGCAGCTCAGGGCACCAGGTTGGACACACTATAGAAAGGATACCATCCCATCACAGGGCACACTCACACAGGCACTCACACTCATTAAGACTGGAATAATTCAAACATGCCAACTAAACTAATATGTACTTATTTAGGATGTGGAAGAAAACTGGAGTATCCAGAGAAAATCCATGTAAACATAGGGAGAACATGCAAGCTCTACACAGACAGTGGCCCCAGGCAGGAATCTATTTTTTTTCTCATCAATGTCTGAACAAAACAATGTTATTCTAGGACCTGCAGTATTACTATTTAGAAACATTCCACAGGTGAACTTTGTCTTCTCTGTCTCCTTCCAAGCTTGCCTAGGAATTTGCTTAAAACAGAAGAGCCTTTGCTGAGTATGGCAATGTTCGACTTGAACAAAACAGTCATGATATTTGACAGACACCCATACAAGGGTTGTCATTGAATAGGTTAGAATATTTGTTCTCATTAGCCATTTTGGATTGGCTTAAAAGCACATTACCAGATAGTTTTAAAGTAGTAGATATTTTATGAGCATCAGTGGCTCTTTTGTATGTTAATACATTCCCTACTGACGCCCATGACCTTCACAATAATTTCACTACAGTGGTAGATTTGAGTGTGAATCCAGATGGCTATGGTAAATATCATGGTTAGACAAGTTTAATCGTGTTTAGAGAATTGATGCTTTTCAATCATTGTATTCACTTCTTATGGGCATGTGCATGTGTAACCTAATGATAAAATTTAGAATTCAATCGTATTTACTACCAAAGGAAGTACACCTTATATGTGTGGTTAATGGTCCAGTACAATGGACCTATGCAGTCCAATGAAATTTTACTCACTTAGTATTGAATGGTTGCTCTTGCACTTTGCATGAGTGTTTTTCATCCATGTATGATTTTATAATATCATGCATTGATCATTTGGAAAACATTGGTTCAATGATTTATTTAGATTTTTCAAAATTATAGCTACATTTCATTTATAATATCAGAAGATCACATTTGTTAATATGATTAACATGATAAGAAACCATAAGTATTTGAAAGAAGTCAAGCTCACAGTGGCTAATAAACATTTTCCTAAATTACAGTTTTTCACTTCAGAGTCAATTGTACCATTGACAAAAATACTATCAATTGATTTTCTTATATTGACAGGTTTTCTTTACTTATTCTCCAGATTATATCCACCTAAAACTGAAATCTGAATAATCACAATTTATCTTCATTCAAGTCAAAATAATGTTCTGTGAAACTATGAAACTGGCATCTCATACAAAAGGACAAGTATTCCAAGAGACAACTATCTAACTTTAAAATCTCTTTCCTTCTAATATCTCTCTCTCCAGTTCATTCCATCACACCATCCCCACAAATCACTAACATGTTTTCTGTCACTACAGAGTACTTTGTATTATAAAAATGGAATTATGTAGTATGGTAAGTACTCTTTTTTGTGGCTTTATTCATTAAGCATCATTATTTTGAGATATATGGATGTCATTGAGTATTAGTTGCTTAAGACATTTTATTATAGAAGTGTATTTCATTGTATATACATCTCAGAATTTGTATATCCATTTACCTATTAAGGGGTACTATGTGGTTTTCAGTTTGGGGATTGTATTAGTCTGTTTTCACATTGCTGAAAAATACATACCTGAGACTGGGAAATTTACAAAAGAAAGAGGTTTAACAGACTTACAGTTCCATGTGGCCGGGTAGGCCTAACAATCATTGCAGAAGGTAAAAGTCATGTCTCACATGGTGACAGACAAGAGAAGAGAAAGCATGTGCAGGGAAATACCCCTTTATAAAACCTTCAGATCTCATGAGACTTATTCACTATCATGAGAACAGCACAGGGAAGACCTGCTCCTTGATTCAGTTACCTCCCACCAGGTCCCTCCCAGAACACAAGGAAAATTCAAGTTGAGATTTGGGTGGGGACACAGCCAAACTGTATCAGGGCTATAACAAATAAAGCTGCTGTGAGCATCTTTCTAGAGGTCTTTTTGTGGTAATATGATTTTATTTATCTGAAGTACTTTGCAGTGGAATAGCTGGATCATATGGTAGGTAGGAATATGTTTAGCCTTTTAAGAAACTGCTGTGTATTCTAAAGTTGTACTATTTTACATTTACACTAACAATAATTCTAGTCTGTGCTACTCCATCTTGACCATAAAAGTAGTTTTAATCATTTTTTATTCTTTGCCATTGTGAAAACTTCCTTGAAACACAGAGAAAATTAAATTTTTAATAAAAATAACTTTGTAAAAGGCTTTCTAAATTCTGATATTTGCTGAAACTGTTTTCTTATACAGCATTCATAGGATTTTAACCAAATATGCTCAATAATTTCAACATTAGATAATTTTATTTAGTGAGAAAGGAAGATAAAATTGATTTCAATGACATTTCTTGATTTTATGAAATCTGTGTTATCTACAGGGATAGTACAAAGATTCGAATTCCTATATTTTGCTTTTTATGTTTAAATATTCAGAAAATGTTGAAGCAGACAACAAATATCTACTCCAGGGAAATATCTAGAGGTTGTTGGAGTGTGATGAACTCTCTTTGGTAATCTCGCCTTTCAAGGTAAGAGTTTTTAAAGCTTTATTCTCTCTATTATTGTTGAATTTTAAATCATTTATAGACACCAAATGTCTATGTTACTTTTAAAATTCTGATTGCATGGCATTGCATTTTTATTTAAAAAGTAACTCCCCTTTTCTGAACATTTCATTGTCTTCATTAAAATTAGAATTAAATAAATGTTTATTTGTTGGCTGCATTAAAATGTTAAATTTATTTTTCTATCTGTATCTTATATAATGTGTTTTATCAGAAATGTAGACCATATCCCAGGTGGAAACCTAGTCTATTTTAAAATATATTCTTATTTAATAGTGATATACTCATCTGTGGTATAATTTTATAAACATATTTCATAATCATAATTTCTATGCTATATATTCAGTTTAGATTTTGTTAGTGATACTATGGGATACATTGATTATTAAGCTGTAAACCCATTGAATACCTCATTGAAGAAGCTACAGTTCTTCCAGGCAATACATTTTTATTGAATAAATAAAGATTTCTTTAAATTTCTAAAATATTGTTATTATTATTTTAAGACAGAGTCTCACTCTGTGGCCCAGGCTGGAGTGCAGTGGTGCGATCTTGGCTCACCGCAACCTCTGCCTCCCAAGTTCAAGTGATTCTCCTGCATCAGCCTCCCAAGTAGTTGGAATTACTGGCATGCAGTACCATGCCCAACTAATTTTTGTATTTTTAGAAGAGACAGGTTATCACCATGTTGGCCAGGCTGGTCTCAAACTCCTGACCTCCGGTGATCCACCTGCCTCAGGCTCCCAAAGTGCTGGGATTACAGATGTGAGCCACTGTGCCCGGCCCTAAATTAGTTTCTATATGGCTTTCCACTGGTACATTTCAGTTTTCTTAAAATATTCCTGAGGGGTGAGAATTATGAAAAAGTATATGTAAGCGAATTAATTTTTTTTCACATGAGAATCTGAATTCTTGGTTAATTGTAATTATAGCTAAAATGTATTGGCTGCCTAATGTGCCAGCCTCTAAGCTAAGTGCTTTACATATATTATTTTCTTCAATACTTTCAAGGGCCTCATAAACAAGGTACTGTTTTAACTCAATGTTACTGATGAAGATAATGAAGTTGACTGCAGTAATTTGCTAAAGAACACAGACCTAGGAATTAGCAGAGTTAGGATTTAAACCAAGCTAATCTGATTCCACAGACTTCACTATATTTGTAATGATAATAGGTATACAGTCTATTTTTATGAGAAGGAAGAAATTCCCTCCTTCTAGTTTTGTATTTTGGAGCTACGCTGTTATATTTTGCATATTATACCAGCTTTTCTAGTATAAAAAAAGACTGAGAGGTATAAGCATTTCAGAAGTTTCTTTATGTTAAAAAAAAGCAAGACACTTCGGCTTTGACTCACAGATAAAAATAAATGAAACAGGTATTTGTAGCAAAATCAGAAACTCCAAAAGATTATGAAATATTCTTAACCGTCAGCTGTTCCAGAAAGAAAAGCAAGTTTCTCATTGAATTATTATCTCTGCAAATGTTGTTGCATAACTATAGATATCAGTGTTCCAAAATTCACAGATAAAATTTTCTTTTATAAGAAATGTGTAATTTACAGGGAAAAAAAGGTATTTTAATTTAATTTTATTTTTATTTTGAGGATAAGAAACAGTCAAGGAGACCAGGGTCTTTTTTATTTTTATTTTTCCTTTTTTTTGTCTGTTTGTTTCAATTCACATGGGAAAATGCCTCCTTTTTTCCTCATGTTTGAAATGTTGTCTGTGTGTTTTTATAATGGAGACAGAACAAGGTGTCAGTTTTGTTACTTTATTAAGTGAGCTTGAATAGATGGCATCCTCATGCATAATGTCAAAGATAACCACATAGAATGTCATTTCATTTATAATATGGTCACTGGCAAACTCAAGTGAAAACATGCTCTCGCTAGTTGGATCTGGGGCTAGTATCTAAGAGATAATTTATAAAGCTCATAAATGCAAGGTAAGTCATGAAGTTCACCGGTCCAAAGCAATATCAAGAAACAGAAAAGTGGCCCCACAAAGTATAGACAAGCATATTTATTAGGCTTCAGTGATATGAACAGCAGCTTTTAGTATGGCAATGCGAGTGTTTAGACACTCTAATTCTGTGGGGAAGGCATCATTCTTTGAATTAGTCACTTGTGATCCCTTATTCTTTGGGCTGAGGTAACACGGAGAGCCTCTCACTTAAGAAGGATGGTGATGGGCAGACAAACTAGTTCTGCTTTGTGTTCTAGGGAAAATCTCTGTTTCTCCTGCTTTTTCTTGACATTGGCTTTCCTCAATGTGTGGTCCTAGGTTGACATGGCCTCAAGACTGTGAAGCCACCAAACCTGATAACCTCTTAAGTCAGAGTGAGAGATCCATGCCACAGATATCACGCTGAAGCTTTCTGCCCACCACTACCCAAAATCATTTGAATTGATAGTATTGCCTTTTGCAATAATACATTTACCTTTCCAAATTCTAAATATTAAAAATCAGTCACAAAATTTGAAAAATGCCAAGAAAATTGAATACTCTTGGATGAATTACAGCTTAAACTATCAACAAAGGGACTTTACTGATTAAAGGAATTTATTGAAGACAAGCTGAAAATGTTTGGACTTCTTGCTCTTGTTTTCTGTAAAACGTCAAGGTTGTCATTTTTGGGAGCATGTGTGAAAAGCCATCACCATCGAATCAGTCAGTGTTTCTTACAGTCCTTGCCATAAAATATATGCGTGACTATATTTATTCATAAGGGTGTGTCATTCTTGCAAATAAAATCAATATTAGCTGGCATGTATATTTTACATAAATCCTATGCATCCTGTTCCATAAAATAAAATAAAAAGTTTTGAAAATGAGATAAAGTTTTAAATTTACAGTTTTGACACGTGATTCTGTATAATGCTATAAACCTTGCTAGGAGATCTTAATTGTTATTCTAATACCCAATAATGTTCATTGGTATTTTCTAGTGTCAAGTTTTCACAATTTGTTATGGTTCCTTGTAAAAGCTGCTCAAATTAATAATTCTTTCATTAAACAATTTTAAGTATCTCTAATGATTAGTTAAAAGGTATGAAGAATGTTATAAGTATTTTATAAGAAAGAAGAAATCCATTACCTTGTTGTCAGATATGTTTTAAATCACTGCAATGCAAAGCATCATTGACTAGTGCACTTCATAGGCATTTTGAACATACTCAAAGCACGTAAAGGACCAAAACTCTGACGATATCCATTGAGACAGTTCTAACTGCTTATAAGGATTTATGCACAATTTGGCAGTATATCAAAGGACGGTATTTAGAAAAGATAGTAATGTATTTTCTGTGATAGACATATTATCTGTCAATAGCACCTCAACATAAAGTGCATTCTTGAGAATTCTGAGGAATTTTGACCTTTTTTCCAAATCCCAAGTAGACTAGTCTTTGGGAACTTTGGAAGCACTAGCTGAGGTCAAATCGGCACTGCCCAAATTAAGTACATGGAAGTCTCTAACTTGTAAATGAATAGAATGCTGATTCAACCGGCTTAATTCCTGCTGCTGTCTTTCCACTTTATTAGAACTGATATTTATTGATTATTTTTAAAATCTCTTCTTTCCTAACATATCAGACTATATTTCCTTATAAAATTGTCTTTTTCAAATTAAACATATTTTAACACTATTATTTGCATTTTTATTCAGTTCAAAATATTTCCCAACACTCATTGTGTAATCTATTTTTTAATCTATGCATTTCTTAATTGAAAGTAATAAGGGTAATTTTATAGGTATCTTTTTGTTACTGCTTCTAACTTATTTCTACTGTAGTTCAAAACCATACTTTGTATAATTTAATCCTTTGAAATTTTTAAAGTCTTGATTAATGGTCCAAGATATGCTTAATTTTTGAAAATGTTTCAAGTGTAGTTGAAAAGAACATGCATTCTGACTTCTGGGAAGAAGTACACTATATTTCTCAACTAAATCTTTCTGTTAGTCGTGTCTCTCTAAACTTCTATATCCTTACTAATTTATTTAATTGGTTTGTGTAACTTTTCATGTGGTGTGTTCAACTTCCCATTATGAATGTAGATTTATCCAGTTTTTTTTTTAATTTGGATCCTTTTTATTTATTTTAAGGATGTGCTTACTTGAATGCAAATTTATATATTTCATATCTTCCTGATGATATTAACCTTGTATTACCAAGAAATATGTTTTATTTCTCACAATACTTTTTGCTTTAAAATCTAATTTTAATATAACTACAGTAGCTTTATTTTGATCAGTTATTTAGAGATGTATCTTTTTTCTATGATTTTACATTTGATATTTCTTTCTTCTTGCATGTTGTGTCATATAGTTGTTTTTAAGAAATCAAGGCAGCCATATTTGCATTTTGTATATTAATATCTAATATAATTATATATTAGTATCTAGGCTTCTAATCACATGTATGTTAGGATTCTTCATGGTAATGTTTATGTATCTTTCCCTCTCTTCTGTATTTATTTTTTGTCTTCTTCTGATCTTTTAATATATATTTCAATGCAATAATTATCTTTTCAGCTGTGTTTACTCTCCTGTTAAAACTATTTGTTAACTTCCATTAGACCACAGTATCCTGATTATTTTTGCATTTCATTAGAAGTTTTTTTCACTCTCCTTTGTCGATTTTTTCTATGTTACAGTGCTTTAGAGTTACTCCCTTCTTGGTCTTGACCTCTCTGTAATCTTATTCTTCCTTCATTCACTATAGGAGTCTTATAAATCCAAGTATCATCCACTTGTGAACTCTCTTCTTTATATTTCCCCCACCCCTACTATTTCCTCTTCTGACCTGAATGTCTATATATAAAACTATTCAAAAATTTCAGGAATTCTGTCCCACATTTTTTTCCCCTTCATTTCTGTTTTTTGCTGTTTTGTTGACATTCTTTCACAGGTTATATGATTCTAATTTAAGAAAGTCCTTTCTCAGTCTCTTGCTGCATCCTCACTAGTACTCTTTCTCTCCTTTTTGGTATTTTGTGTTGTTTGTTGACTAAGTTATCCTTACAAATTGCCCACATTTTTATATTCCTTCTTTCTTTATCCTCAGTTGGCTGCCATCTAGCTCTCTTCCTGTCATTTTATGCAAACATTTCCAGTATCGAACATACATAATTCTCATTGCTATTAATTGTAATAAGAATAGTTTAATCCTTATACTTTCCCTAGCTTCATCCATTTATACTTTGTCAGTTCTCACTTAAACACTTTCTTCACTTGACTTTCTTTACACCATCTGATTTTCCTCAATCCTCATAGATCATTACTTCTTTGTCTTCTTCATAGCTTTTTCTCTGTCTTTCTTTAAATCAGGTATTCCCAGGGTTCTCAATTAATTATGGCAGAATAAGGTAGGTTTCATTTGTATGTGTGTGTATGAGTGATTCAATAGTGCCTTTGTCATACATACTCTTAAAATTATTTATCAAACAGTATTATATCTACTTGATCATTTGTCACTTTCCTCTACTACAGGAACATTTATTGAGGAATGATATTATGAATGAAATATGTTCAAATATAGTCAACATTTGGAAAATGGTAGCCTGTGATAAATACTTGTTTGATATATAAAGGCAATGGAACCATTAAGGGTTTGGCATCCTGACATTGTCTGTATCTGGTATAGGTAAAATTTTGCATCAAAAATTAAATTTGACCCTCTTCCTATTGCTGATAGCCACATCCACTATTTAAATTAGTTCAACAAATATTTTTTGAATATGCACGTTATGTATGGTTTTATGAAGAAGTGAATCCCTGACTTTCATGTGCTCCTAATCTATTTGGAGATAAAAACTGCAAAAATGCCAAAAATTTGGCTGCATTATACAAAATTTACACAATTGGCTTAAAACAATATTATATCAGTTCTGTCTAATAGAATTTTAATGTAAATCATTCATATAATTTTAATTTTTTTCTAGTCGTCACATACAAAAAGTAAAAACAAAAATAAGTAAAATTAACTTTGTTAAGATTTTTATTACAGAATATCCAAATGATTATTATTTCAACAACATAAAAATTATTATTGAGATATATTACATTGTGTTTTTCATTCTAAAGTTTTCAAAATTCAGTGTTTCTTTTATGCTTACAGCATATATAAATTCAGGCTCTGAATTTTCATTGCAAATGTGACATGTATCTATAGATACTATAAAATGTAGAGTTCAAGTAGTTTCATCTAACAAGTTCTTTCAAAATTATCTTTCTTTAAAAATGTGTATCATGTACCAAAATGTTTTTAATATCTGCATTTTGTAAAAAACAAAATTTCTTTATAATTTATAATTTGGTTTTCAAATAAAAGCATATGAATTAAAAATCTACAGATGTTCAAATTGCACAACTTCGTTAATTATTTTGTTTATTTGGTGTTACATTCATCAAATTCAAAGGAACATTGCCTGAATTGAAGAGTAATTATAACTTTATTAATATCTAAAAAGCTCCCTTCACATTTTTCTTTTCTTTTGCAGGCAAAGCCTATGACTCTGTGAATTATTTTTAAAAAACCTAAATATTGACTCATGATAGAAAAATGCAGACTCATATCTGTATATGTACAGCTTCAGTTTCAACACTGTCTCTTATTTTACACAACTCAACCTATTTAAGTAGGTCACAATGAGGTTTTCCTTTCATTTTCATTGGTGCTTCAAATTTTTTCACTGATATGCCCTGTGACGTTAGTGAGAAAACATCAACCATATTGTCACTTTCCGTCTTTGATTATTGAATAATTGTTAAGCATTATTTTATTTCATGAATAATCTTGAGTTTGAATTAACAGTGCAAGTAAGTCTTTGTAGGACTCCACAATTCAGCCATTGAACATTTGCAACAGGCATAAGATCATTAAATTGTTTTTTCTCTTTCAATGGTTCCCAAAACTATTGATATTCATAGTATTTGCATGTATATTCCAAAAACTTCTAAAAACTTCATCCCTGACACTTTTTATACTCTTTACTTCAAAAAACTGAAGACAAATATTTTAAATATGTGTGACATAATCCAATAAAGCCATAAGAGAAACATTAATCTGTTTCAGAATTCCAAGAAATTTGAAACATAATGTAATCTAGCAGAAATTTCTGCTTTGAGAGATTTAAATAATTTTAAAATTTTTGATGATATAAATTCAATTTCTTAGGCTATAAATGGAAATAGCATTTCTTTATAAATTTGAAAATCTTTTGAAAAAAGGACATGCCCAAAGTATTAATTGATCTTTGTACAATTAATCTAAACCTAAAATATGAAAATGTTAAAATTTTAAATTAATTGATCATCAATACTATTAGAAAGATCTTATATGGGCAATTTGTTGGTGATAAACACCTTTTAACTCTTTCTTGTGAAATATATAAATTTTTTTTAAGATGGAGTCTCACTCTGTTATTCAGGCTGGAGTGTAGTGGTGCAATCTTGGCTCACTGCAACCTCCGCCTCCTGGGTTCGAGTGATTCTCCTTCCTCAGCCTCCAGAGTAGCTGAGATTACAGGTGCCTGCCACCAGGCCCAGCTAAATTTTTTGTATTTTTAGTAGAGATGGGGTTTTACTATGTTGGCTAGGTTGGTCTCAAACTCCTGACCTCAAATGATCTGCCTGCCTTGGCCTCCCAAAGTGCTGGGATTACAGGTGTAAGCCATCGCACCAGGCCTGTATTTTTCTTTTATTCATAATTTTCTAACAAAATTTTTATAACTGAAATAATTTATTTTTACTCTCTGTCCATAGAATCATAACACCTCATTTTTTGAATGAGATTGATTGAATGAGGCAATCAATTTAAATAAAAATTAAATACGTGGGTTCCTACACAGTGAAGTTGTTGCTGAGAAGCTTGGTATACTGTTACAAGGAGTACTTATAATTTGGATTATTTACCTTGATTACTTATCTTAGCCCATGTTTTACCTTATGTTAGGTATCTTATTACATAAATTATTTATCTTAGCCAATGGTCTACCTTTCAGCTTTGGAAATTCAGTGACAATTGTCTTGCTGAAATAGACTCATTTCAGGTGTTTCCAAGAGAATAACGGATCAAACCAGAATTTTTATGCATTTATGTCTTAAATAAATGTGACCTATAGATGTCTTAAATAAATGATGTCACATAGATGGAAACACTGAATTAAATAAATGTGAAAATATAACATCATTAGAAGACTTTTTGGTGAGGATAGTATCAGAACAAATTAAATTAAATAAAGCAGCCCTGTAAATTATTTAACTTTGGATTGACCTAATCAACCATACTGGAAATACTCAAAATGCTCCCAGCCTTCCATGTCACCACACCACTCAGAGCCTTACCATCAGCAATGGAGCCTGTAGTCTATTCTTTCCATCAGCTTTGGCTCCTGCCCCCTTAGACAGGCCTTGGTTGAGCACTTTCAATTTTTACTTTACTTACTCTCCTTCTAAGGTCCAAAGTTGATCAATTTGCCCAACCTGTCCCTTTTTCCCTACTATTTTTTCATGAGTTATATAAATCCAATAAGTGTATACTCAATTTTCATAAGCTTGAGAGATAGCTTCTTTGAGACAATTTTTAAAAAATATTAATGTATCATTTTTACAGTATAACTTTAGAGGATGCATATATTTTCAATTTATATTCACATTTCTAACTTCTGAGGGATCCTCAGGGTAATTCTCCAAGTACTGACAAAAGGAAAGAAAAATAGGATACACACAGGAATTACAAGTGCTGAGTCTACAGAGTGAATATATGTGAATTGAGAAGTATTTAAAGGTATCAGCTGACCCAATCTATTGTCTTTACTTTCTCATATACCTCATTTATCTATGAAATGTTTTCAGAGGGAGAGACTTTTTAGTCATTCTCAGGATTTAGGTTTCAGATGCATGATTGTGGACAGACAAATGATCAGAAACTATTTTCCAGGACTTCCATACAGATTTGAAACAAAACAAAAATGGAATTTATTTTAAAGTATCTTGTTTTTTTATTTTTTAAATATCTAATGAGCACGATTTATGGTCGAAGCATACATATGAATAAACTTTGTGACAGGAGCAATTTAGCATTTCAGATTGCCATTCATTGAACTCACAACCGTTTAATAAGTACATGTTCTTAAAAGTCAGGGTAGTTTTTAGAGCGCCTTTTTGTTCCATTATACCTTATGCATTTCACCTAGTAATGTACTGATTATTATACCTTAAAAATCAAATCAAAGCAAATTACAAATGCCAACTATAGATTGTGACAATTTATTAGATTCATCGTACATTCCATTTTAAAGAAATATTAACAATATTTTCATATTCTTTTCTTTCTAATGAAAGAATATTATGTTAGCAAAATTATAACACCTTGGCTTCTTGGCCTATCAATTTTGAGTGTTTCCTATAACATCAGTGTTTTGTTTCTAAGTTATTTTACTGCAGCAGGCAGGACATCTAACTGAATACATTGCTTTTCTGAAACAGCCTGGACTCTAATTCTGTAGCAGTCCTGTTACATTACCATCTTTCAGGAGGCCTGTCACTAAGTCATGGCAGTAGGAAAGAGGAGCCGGAAAGGAACATTGATGAGGGCAGTTGCATTTGGTGATTTCCCAAGAGGAGACGAACACCAATCTACTGAAGGACTTTGGCTGCCAGCAGGTAAAATCAGGACATTGCCTTTATTTCCAACATATTGGGAATGTTTAATTCTGCCTTTCTCAGCTGGATGGAGAATACTCTGACAGACCCTGACCTTTCATGAGTGAAATCAAGGAATCTGAAGGTTATTTTACATCCTCCTAGCAATAAATTCAGAAGCTTTACAATCTGCATGAAAAAAAGTATGTAGCCTCGAGATATTTTTTTAAGTAATAATCTATTTGTTTGTTGCAATTTCAGAAAAAAAAAACATATTCTATGGCATTCATTGGGTTTTATCTTTGATCTACTAAATGTAGATAATGACAGTTCCTTCAGAAGAAAGGTTTTCTTATCTTTCTGGTATATAATGGCCGATGTAACAGTAGATAAGAAAGGCATAAACATCATTCATAATCTCAAGATGCAAACTGGTTTTCTCTAATTTGTGCACAATGGCATCTGAGACATCTCTCTGGTGGCTAGCTTCATGACCTATTGTTCACCTGTGGGGTCCCACCCTCCATTCACACTGGTCATTCCCTGTCATATGCTTTCACAACATCATGGATTTACCCATGGGCTGTTCCTCTTCCTGGGAAATTCTCATCCCTCTTTGCCTTCCCTGCTGGACCACACTTCAGTTTTTCCATGAGTCCTTCTTTAAACACTGTAATCTGGTAAATTCAGATGTCTCTTCTTTGTGCTCTCATACCACCTAGTGTAGTCTGTTATCCTAGCACCTTTTACTTGAAATGTGAGACTGATTATTTATTTAACATGTAGCAACAGTGTCTCAATTGTCTTTTTGTCGCCAATGCATAGCATACTTGCTAAAATGCAGCAGGCTTATATTCATTATTTAAATAAATGCATTAATGGAATTTGCTTTTTAATGCTTCTTAAAAAGAGAATAAGCTCTTCCCCATAATTTAAAGTTGAACATATTTCACAATTTTAATAGTAACTTTTTCCCAACAAAAAGCTTGTTACAGAAAATAAACTACATATTTTTATGTTTCTATGTTCTCTAAATTATATTCACCGCCACCACTATTTTAATCTTGAAGTTTATAAAAATATTTTAAACCAGTCTAAATGTGCATATCATTCATTTATTCATGGATTCTACTAGTTTTTCCTTGTGTCTACTCCCCTTATATCTAATTTTCAAGAACACACCCTGTAAACGCTACACCTTTTATCTAATTACCTCTATTGGTAAAAGCCCACTTTTGTTAAATCCAGCTCTGCTAACTCAATCCAACCCAATTATCCAAGAGAGGAACCAATTAATCTATAATTTTGCTCCTTTCTTTTCTCCTGTTATATTTACTCCCCTTTCTTTATGTTTCCCTAATGAAAGACTTCTCACAGACATGGAAACATGCTCTCTCCTGCTTTAAAGAACAGTTTTCCCACTCTACATCCTCTCTTGCTATTAATTAATTTTCTTCCCTCTAGATTGAGTACTCCTCAGAAGTCGCTGATGCTTACAAAGGCAATTCCTTTTCTTTGCACTCTCTTGAACCACTTTGGTCAAGCTTTCCCTGACACCCCATCAGCTTAACCTGCCCGAATTAAGGTCATCAATGACCTCATGCTTGTCAGCTACAGCTGTTAATTCTCAGTGCTCATCTTGGAGCTCATTTTAAGTAACCATCAGCAGGACTGATGAGAATAGTTGATTGCTATCTCCTCTTTAAAATAATCTCTACGTTTGACTTTCGTAACACCTCACCTATTGTTTCCAAGACTATGGTGTTTGCCCCAAGTGCAGTCAAGAAGTTTATTCATTGTCTATAGAAAAGTGGAAAATGGTAACATGACCTACTAAAATGCTTTGTTTTATTTTCACCATTAGCTGGCAATGCTGTTTCCTGGAAAGAAAAAGATGCCTTTTTGTTAGGCTGCTTTTTAGGAATCGTAGTTGCTGTAAAATTTTAATAATTTATATTTAATCTTCATGTTAGAACTTTTTTAGCCTTTAATCCACACAGAATCAGCTGGAAGCTCACCTTCTCAGACAGAGTATGTTTGTGACAGTTTGCAATTGTTTAAGCTCCTTTGCAAAGTGGTTTGTATCTCCAGTCCCTGTGGATTCAGCGTTTGAACAATGGGTTCAAATAAAAGTGAAGCACCAGGGAATATAAAGGTAAAGAGATTATGACTTAGTTCAATTCTGCCATTCTATGTTAAACTCGGATTTTTTATTTGTGTCTGGAATGTAAAGTAGGGAAATACAGAGTGAACTGCAATGTGAAATGTTTTTGTTTGCTGTATGCTTTAGGGCATACAAGAAATGTTCTACTGAATTTGAATAATATTTTAAATGGCAATTTACTATTATTTTAGCTGTTTGTTTTAAAAATAAATAGGAAATGAGAAACTGCAATTTTATTACAGATTAATGTGAAAACATACTAATTCATTTCATTGCTTGCACTGTGAAATTATTTTTATATATTTTTTTTGTTGAAATTGGATGGCTTAAACAACAGAAATGTATTGTCTCACAGTTCTGGAAGCTAAAAGTTCAAAATTAAGGTGTCAAAAGGTGGTTCCTTCTGAGGATCATTAGGGAATGATCTATTCCAGGCCCCCTCCCCCTTTTATTTTGGCTTTTGGTGGCTGTCTTCTCTCTGGGCTTTTCACATTATCTACCCTCACTGTGTATCCATCTCTGTTTTCAAATTTCCTCATTTTATAATAATGCCAGTCACATTCAACTATGGCCCACTCTAATGACCTCATTCTAAGTTGATTAACTCTGTAGAGGCTGCATCTCCGAAAAATGTCACATTCTGAGGAACTGGGGGTTAGGACTCCAATATATATTGTGTGTCGGGTGGGGATGAGGACATATATTTTACATTTAACAAAACAAAAAAAGTTAACTGTGCTTTCAATGTCTGGCCGTAATTATCTTTTATTTCACTTCATGGTCCATATAAAAATAATTTTGTTGTATAAAGAAATGAGTGTTAAAAAAATATCCACTCCAGGTGTCAACTATTTCAGATATATTGATTACACCTTAGCCTCCTAATTTTGCACTTAAAACTTGCTGACCACATCTTAACACGTTTTTAAATACCTCTATGCACTAAAATCTTGCACATTTATATCTCTGGCTCCAGCTTTTCCCCTGAACAGTAATTCGCATTTCCAAATGCTTTCTACTATATCACTGGGATGTCTTATAAATAGGACTCCTTTTTTTTTTTTTTTTTGGTGCCTACACTATATCTGAAATGTAAGAAAATCTTATTCTTCTTACCTTCAGAATATAATCAAAATTTGACTATTAAACCACCGTTAAGATTATGGCCCAGGTCACCAACATCTCCAGCTTGAATATTTTACTAGACTCATGCATATAGCTGACCTCTCCTTGTATATGCTTACCCTGTTGGCATTAACCTCAGCAAAGCAGTCGATATATTTAATATTGTAAAACATTATATTTAATTTTTTAAAACAGTCTTACGGTTTTCTGTTTTCTTTAGAGTACAAGCCGTGGCCCTAAACCTACAATGGCCTATGGGTACCTGATACGTCTACACCTCATTTTCTTCCTCTCATTTCTTAACTGCTGTCACAATAACTTACTGTTTCCCTCTCCATATACCTGTGCTAGTCATTGAACATATCAGGCATTCACTCTCCTTAGAAACTTTGCTCCTGGTATTTAATTTTTTTACAAAAATTTGTGCTTAAGAAATTCACAGGATTTCTCCCCAACTCCATGTTTTCTGTGGGACTTTCTATGGTTAATGTATTTAAAACTATATTTCCTCTCAATATATTGTGTCCATTGTGAGTTGCTTTTTCTAGTATTTTTCTAGCACTTAATCACTATATGTTCTGTATACTTATTTTCCTTGTTCTCTCACTGGAACATATCTGACAAACTCCCGTGAATCAGTGAAAACTTTAGGATTACTTTTTTGTCTTTTGTTTATTGCTTTATGTACAGGCATTTCGCTGGCTGATTTTAAGTATTCAATAAATATTATTTAATTGAATTTTTGGAAAGTGAATTCACAAACAAAACTCAAAATTTTAAGTAGGTCTCAGTTTGTTAAGAAAAAAACTGACAAATGTTTTAGATAAGGTTCCACCAGCTGCTACACTAGACATACCTAAGTTGTTAGCAGATTGACTTTGCTTAAGTAGTAGTTTGATAAATGCATCCTATGTCAACAGTTATTCCTTAAATGATGATTCAGGATTCTGATTTCTTCTACGGCATGAATCAACCATCTTCACACACAGTTTTTAAGATCATCTTGGGAGGTGTGTTCATTATAAGAACACTCTGGGAACATTTTTAAGGGCCTATCCTTGAATTGGTTTTCAAAATTTCCAGTCATATTCCATGGGCTAGCACTCAGTCGGATGGCTACATTAGCCATCTGTCTGGTTAGAGGAGGAAATGGATGTGATAAAGAAGTAACATGTCTGACAGAGCAAACAGTGTAAAGGACAAAATAAACATAGAATATCTGCTTAAATTTGAGTATCTAGTAATGCACATTAGTGTTCAATGCATTATAAAGACATAATTATAATTTTTTTAAAGCAGTTAAAATGTTTAAGTTTCAGTGTTTCAAATATATAATTGTGGCTGTCTTGCTTATTCAACAAAAAAATTCAAGGAGAAATGCATGTTTATTATGAAACTTGTCCGAACAGTTATTGGCATTGTTGCATTTGGTATCGTTTTATGTTTACCTAGCAAGTGGATTCTTAAAACTAATGTAGTATTATGTTTCTACAGCTGTTCTTGACAATCTGAACATCTGGTTTTGTAAACTACTTGTAACAAAAACTTCACAAGCTGAGATTCATCCTCAAGGGCACAACTGGCATTTAAAGAACTTTTAGTGAAAACTTATTTTAAGGTCAAAGAATAAAGCAGAATCAAAAGATATGTTGACTCTTTGCCTGGAGGAAAATAAGAAGTAGATTTAACTTTTCTACATATGATGGTAATTATTTTAATTTTGACACCTACATTTCCCAAATTAGATTCCATACAGCAGTAGTTATGTGATATGACCAATATGGAAAATGTTTTGTTCCACTAACAAATATTTTTATATTAGCTAGGTATTGTGGTGTACTTCTGTGGCCCAGCTACTTGGGAGGCTGAGGCAGAAGATCACTGGATGCCAGGAGGTTGAGGCTGCAGTGAACTGTGATTGTATGTGATTGCACCATTACATTCCAGCCTGAGCAAAAGGACAATGCCCTGTCTCTGAAAAAAAAAAAATAAACTAACAAAAGACAAATTAGGAAAAGAAAAATATTTTATGTCGCAATTC
This sequence comes from Aotus nancymaae, assembly GCF_030222135.1. NCBI lineage: Eukaryota > Metazoa > Chordata > Mammalia > Primates > Aotidae > Aotus > Aotus nancymaae. The sequence continues at coordinate 5,329,411 of NW_026988532.1, read as the reverse complement.
TCCTCTAGGAGCGTCAAAATAGCCATTAATACAGTAAAGTCACTGAGACTTTTTTCATTTTTGTTTAGCTGGATTTAAAAGTATGTTCACTCTTATAACTTGCTGTGGAGAAATTGTTTTGACAATGAAACTATTTTCTCGCCTTGATATCCATTGTATTCGTTTTCTGGGCTGTAACAAAATACCACAAAATAGTGGCTTTGAACAACAGAAGTATATTGTCTCACGGTTCTGAAGCCTAGAAATCTGAAATCAAGGTATGGACTGGGCCATGCTCCTTCTGAAACTTGTAGAGAAAGGATCCATCCTTGCCTCTTCCTGTTTTTGGTAGTCCAGATGTTCCTTGGTCTGTGGCAGCATAATTCCAATGTTTGTCTCTTTTTTCATATGTGTTCAAATTCCTTTTTTTTAAAAAATGACATCAGTTGTGTTAGATAATGGCTCATCCTAATGCCCTCATTTTTGCCTGATTATATTGATGAATAACTTATTTCCATACAAAGTCATATTCTGGGTTACCAGGGTATAGGGCTTTAAGAGGTATATTTTTGTGTGGGGCACAATTAAACTTGTAATGTCTGTTAACATGTTCTCTGAGGAACATAATTTGGTTTATACTATGCTACATAATCACTCCTCTTATCTATTGCAGTGGAAAGGTGGGTGTTGTATGTGTGATTTTTAAATTGTGCAAAACATACAAAAACTTCAGAGCTAAAGAAAAATACGTAAAGTTAACAGGTATTCCATAACCATAATTTATGTAATCTATCCCTATTAATGAGTACTAAACTGCCAATAACATTAATAAAAATGACTCCAAATTCATAATCTGCTGACAATTGTTGAGTAATGTCATTGTAAAATGTTAAAAAGTATATATCTTAATACTATTACTGCAAAGATAAAGTTGAGAATGTCAACCATAACACTTGAGAATGTACATCATACATGCTTTTAGTTTATCTGGAATCAAAGCCTCTATTTATTTATTTATAGGAGAATTTAAAATATAATATTCATCTAATTTCTGCTTTATATTTCAAGTTAGTTAAAACCAATTATTTAGGGGCCATTTTAAATACACTAATCTACACATATATTTATCACTCTAAATATATTCTTCAAGTTAATCGGTTAATCAACACCAACCTGAAACAGTGGAAATATTGTGAATTTATTTTGGTATTAGCTACAAGACACATGCATATATATTTATGTAAAAGTATATATTTTTGTTCCAAAGTAAATATGTGAAATCAAAACACATTGCATTTAACACCCTACTGATAATCTGAAGACATAAAAAAATATTTTTGAATGTATGTAATCATTTTGTGTATCAGTGTTTAAAGTACACGATATTTAAAAATTGTAGTTCAAGGGGAATTTGCTTTTCCTTGAGAAATTAGATATCTAATAAATGAGTATTACACAAAGTTTTCTATAAGTTGCTAAATAATACTTTCTATACAGTTTCAGGACAATTTACAGATACGAGTTAAACTTCAGAAAAAGCAGAAATAAAATGCGAGTTAATTAAACCATTGTTTTATAAAGTCCTTGCATTCTACACATCCTGAAAGAGAAAAGAACTAAATTTATTATTAGCTATTCAGATTTAATCTATGTTTTATGTTCCGTTATACAAATGGAATATCAAGATCATGTTCTCAGATTTTGTAAAACCCATTTGTGACACTTCAAAAATGAATGGCTTTTATGTTTCTTATAACAAAACCACTGTTCTACTATACACAGAATTTCTAGGTGCCAATTCATACAAGAGTCACCTTACACATATCATTCAATTTAATCAACAACTACCTGAAAATGTGGTAACATGAATTTACTTCAGTATTAATTGCAGCAATTCAACTCAGGGTATTCTGTCATCCCCCTCCCCATTCTCCATACCAGACTAAGCATGCATTAATACTTCAATCATTTGTAATACAAAGGTAAATTTAGCTAGTTCATTATTTTGGTGGTCTTGTATTACAGGATGCTTAGAGCACACGTTTTTCAGCTGGAAACCTATTTAGCAGTGGTATCTTTGCCCAAGTTTTGTTCAGGCTTGCTGGGCTTATTCTACCTAGTTGGTTTAGCCCACTGAGCTTGGCTTGCACTACTGGCCTGGATGCCACATCTGCCAAGGGCAAGCCAGGCACTGAGCAGTGAGGGATATGTGAGTGGGTGTGGGGTCCAGCCACTGTGCACAGCCTTGTTTTCTGGCAGTGGTGGAATGGGCAGCTCCAGGCACCAGCACAGGCACTGACTCCATGTGAGACTGTGACTGGATCACGGGTAATGCAAGCAGCTTCTGCTGTGGGCACTGGAGAACACAGTTATTCCTGAAAGCTTGGAGATGCCAGAAACTGTAGAGCCCCAAAGAGGATGTCACAGCCTTGGCTCTGGAATCCGCTAGGACTGGGGTCCCCAAAGGGCCACAGCTCTTCTGTAGTTCTCCTCACCCACAATGTGGCAAGTTGGGGACATGTTTCTGACCTGTTTGTGTTACAATCTTTCAGTTCTGCCATTTGGCGGGTCCCAAGTTCTTATCCCATGTCCAGGATGAATGAGGTATGTGGGCAACTAGGGAGTAAGAGGCAGGGAGCAGCTTCACTGAGTAATAGAATAGATGTTAGGAGACCTGAAGTGGGCAACTCCTTCCCACAGGCAGGTCACTTCTGTGGGAAGGAGTTGCCCACTTTGCCTACTTCATTGCCAATAATGTCCAGCTCTTAGCAGAGAGGAAACCTGTAGTTAGTAGCTCCTTTCCCTCAAGCAGGTCATTCCAACAAGTTGAAGAGACCTCAAGTGGGTACCTCCATCCCACAGCTGATTGCTCTGAGGTCTGTGGGAGTCTGGCTGAGTCCAGGGTTTTTATGGGCTCAGAAGGGAGGAAGTGCATGCCAATTGTTCCATGGGCAGGCCTGGAAAAAGCAACATAAAGTTTCATTCTGGGCAGTGGATTCCATTTAGAACTGGAAGCCTGGCCCATGGGCTTCTGGCTGTTCCTGGCTTGAAGGTGGGGTTTTACCCAGAGACCTGCTCCTTTCTGCCCTAGGAACTTGTCTACCTCCTGTCATCAGCATGCTGCCCACAGTGCCCAGGCAGTGGGTGCCTGGAGACCCATGCTGAGTGGCCCTGAGCCCCCTCTCTGGCCAACCTCCCATGAATGTTAGTCCTTAAAGTCCTGAGGGGGCCAAGGCAGCAGGGGGCTGTCATGTCAGCACTGCCGCAAGCATATGCACACCCACCTGGGTCATGACGGCACCTGGGCTTGGCTACAACTTTTTTTGCATTGGAGACAGTGCCAGGAGCACAGAGAAGCCAAGTAGTGAGAGCAGGCACTACTGAGCCTGCAGAGGGAGGGGGAGCATCCTGGGTTCCTGAGACCACAGGGATGCCAGGGTCCGGAGCTGTGGCTGGGTGGCTACAGCTGTGCCTGGGAGTATGCGACTCCTGCCCCACTGACTTCGAGGAGTGGAGCTCCCACCTGTTTCTGGCCCCTGCTGGCTCCAATGCAGCCCAGCCTCGTCTCCCCCACTGCAGCTGGTATCTTCAGAGCAGCCACTCCAGATGAATTGCTGATTCCATCAATCTCCATTCCGAAGAGGTACATCTAACTGCCATTAGAATAGGAATGATAACTGCTTTTAATTGCTTCATGTTGAAGGAGACACTGTTTTGGGGAAAGCAGTAGTCAGATCTTCTGTCAGAGGCTTATCCAAGGGTCCCCAGTGAAAAAGAGCAGTCATTTGAAGCTCCATTTGCATGACCATTTGGATTTTGATGGCTCAAAGGCAAGAAGAGACAAACTGGGTTATTAGAACACATATATCAAAATGAAACAAAGGGGGTGCTAAAAATTCTGAGACTACCGAGATGCGCAGATAACTGGTGGGTATAGTTATGCCTGCTAAGATGGGTGCATGGGAGTTGGTTTTCGTAAGCTCTCTTTGTTCTTATTTTTCCAAAAAAGAAACCTTTGAGTATAGGCACCCTATTTACCCCATCACCTGGAAGGATTTGCAGGATAATTGCTCATAACTAGAATATTGATCCAGAGTTTTACACTACCCATCTATTTTGTTTCTTCTGAGCTGCAATCAGAGATCACTGGTTGGTTCATAAAAATTAGCAGTATTAATCTAAAATGCAGACAAATACTTAAAAACAATTAATGATACTAGAGTTTAATGGCAAGTGTATAATAAGTTTTGAAGCATAATTGTTCTCTCTCTAGTCCTCATGTTTGTTAAAAACAAATCATGATAGGACTAATTTGTTTACAAAATAAACTTTAGTCTTATACTTGACCTGATTATTTGTGTAAACTGAAACAAGAATAATTACTTTCACATAGACTTTTTAAATTGGCTCTGATAGAACTCTGTTCTGTAAGGAATCTTAGATAAGACCTTTTAAAATTTAGCTCAGCCATGAGTTTTTCCCCTCAAATACCTATGAGTTCGGTAAATTCCTCTCTTCTTGAAGTCCCTAAGGAAACTTGGGGCTCTAAGGCCTGTTAGAAAGTGACATTAATTACACACCACAGGTTAGGAAGGAAGTGGGGGATGGGAACAGTGCAGACAGGCTATGAGGCCAATTTCCTCAAGGAACTTTTATTGGCTCTGCAAGTCAAGCTTGATACCTTAAAGGGAAGCACACTCTTTGAGTCAAAGCTTTGGTAAAACAACCAAGTTCTCCAATTGCATCCTGTTGCAAAAGAAAATGTATTCTTATTACACTTATGCAAATAACTATGTTGCCATAGTTAAAAATATTCACAAATAGTTTCCAAATTCTGAAGAAACCAGACAGAGAAACAAATATGATCCAAATTTTGTTCACAAGTGTATGCCTTACTCAATTGCTTAAAGCTATAAATAGCTCAAAATAACCTGACTTTGAAAAAAAAAAAAGGATCAGCCACATTTTAAGCAAAATGTTAAAAAACGTTACTTCAGTTTTTTATTAGTTCAGTCCATTCAGTTAACTCTTGTTCTGCCTGATATTCATGAACATTTCAGTTCCTCATAAGTTCTGAATGTTTTTCCTTTATTTTAATGTCAAAATCTCCAAAGATACCAGAAACCTACATTAAAGAGCACTTGTCAAAGTTCTATAGTTGAATATAAATCATCTTTTGAAGAGAATCAAAAGAAGACAATGTGAATCACAAAATATCTTCGACTAGTCACAGTCAAAACACAATTGACAAAGAAATTTGGTTACATCTGTGGCTTACAATAACTTAACATAATAACTTTAACCATAATTGATAGCATATAGTAAGACATTAGAATTTTAGCAATCCCATAACATTTTGGAACATGTATTAATATTATTTACTAAAATATAACTTGAAAAAGATTAACCATGGTTTTTGTTTTGGCAAACCCATGTAACTAAACAGGTCAAATAATCCTGCTTATTTCTCTTTTGGATGCTCCAAGGGCCGTCTGTAGTTTCCAAAATTTAGGGATTTTAAAAGACAATTTTGAAGGGGAAATTTGATTTTGGGAAGCCTATCAAATATGTTAAATGTTTAAAACACCTGATATTATGTAATAGAATTACAGGTTATCATAAGTCATTTATTCACCAAAATAATGACTCAAAAATTTTTTCAAAATGTAAAAAACCACATTGATTAAGCAGAAAGACTTCGCTTTCCAAATTATCTGTCTTTTGTTTTTTCCTTATTTTTTTCAGCAGTTTATTCACAAGGCTAACAAAAATATTTCATTATTTTTTAGCATTACATGAAAATATTGTTTGAGATAGCCAGATTCCACCTTTACATTATTATTAATGTTAAACAAAATTTATTTAAATGAAATCTTATAGACAAATCTTTCCAATCTTAATCAGTTTAACTGTGTGGTGAGGTATTCATAAAACTTATATAACCCTTTAAAATGTTTCTAAAAAAGCAAGTCAGTACCTTAAGAAACCCTTGTGCTTTTTCTCAATGTTTAATTTACACAAAAAACAAATAATTTCCTTTTTGAATTCACTCAATATGTTCACACACAGAATTTCTTTTATAAGATTAACTTTTACGCAGCTTCCACAATTTGTTTAAACCTTCAACATAAAGTTGAAGGTTTAAAACAATTTGAACTAATTTAAACAATCATTTAACCCTCTAAACTAGACAAAAATTTACAACCCCATGCCTTCTTACAAATTTTACTTAAATAATTTTTGCTTTTCTCACACATCTTGCACGTAAATCTATTTTCAGTAGTCTCAGTTACATATTATAATGGCAACTCTTAGCAAATGCAAATTTTGTGTAAAACCTGGTAAGGTATTTTAATTATGTACTAGGTGGAGATAAAGTCTGACTCTTTCCAGCACAGGTAAGGGGTAGAGTTAACTTCATATGTCCCCAGGCCTTGACAAATTGTTAAGCAGGTTAGTCAAACAATTTTCAAAAGCAAAGAAGCCCAGGTGTGGTGGCTCACATCTGTAATCCCAGCACTTTGGGAAGCTAAGGTGGGTGGACCACCTGAGGTCAAGAGTTTGAGACCAGCCTGTCCAACATGGTGAAACCCTGTCTCTACTAAAAATACCAAAATTAGCCATGTGTGGTGGTACAAACCTGTAGTCCCAGCTACTCAGGAGATTGAGGCATGAGAATCTATTGAACACAGTCAGTAGAGGTTGCAGTGAGCCGAGATTGTGCCAAGGCACTACAGCCTGGGCAACAGAGCAACACTTTATCTCAATAAAAAAGAAAAAAAAAGAAAAGGCTAAAGAAGCAATTTATGACCTTAAAGCATTCAGCACCTAGTTTCTGACCTGTATAATTTAGAACATATGTCTATATTTTGTAGACATTTTTACTTTACCAATAATTTATAAAACTTTTTATTTCTCAAAGATTAAAGTCACATGAACTAGGAGGCATTATAGCTTTATTTTTTTAAAAAAGAATTAATCTAAGTGCTTGTATTTCTTTTTTTTTTTTTTTTTTTATTGCATTTTAGGTTTTGGGGTACATGTGAATAACATGCAAGGTTGTTGCACAGGTGCACACCTGGCAGTATGATTTGCTGCCTCCCTCCCCTTCACCTATATCTGGCATTTCTCCCCATGCTATCCCTCCCCAACTCCCCACCCCCCCACTATCCCCCCTCCCCCCAACAGACCCCCGTGTATAGTGCTCCCCTCCCTGTGTCCATGTGTTCTCCTTGTTCAACACCCGCCTATGAGTGAGAACATGTGGTGTTTGATTTTGTGTTCTTGTGTCAGTTTGCTGAGAATGATGTTTTCCAGGTTCATCCATGTCCCTACGAAGGATGTGAACTCCTCCTTTTTAATGGCTGCATAATATTCCATGGTGTATATGTGCCACATTTTTCCTGTCCAGTCTATCATCGATGGGCATTTGGGCTGGTTCCAGGTCTTTGCTATTGTAAACTGTGCTGCAATGAACATTCGTGTGCATGTGTCCTTATAGTAGAACGATTTATAATCCTTTGGATATATGCCCAGTAATGGGATTGCTGGGTCAAATGGAATTTCTATTTCTAGGTCCTTGAGGAATCGCCACACTGTTTTCCACAGTGGTTGAACTAATTTACACTCCCACCAACAGTGTAAAAGTGTTCCTATTTCTCCACATCCTCTCCAGCATCTGTTGTCTCCAGATTTTTTAATGATCGCCATTCTAACTGGCGTGAGATGGTATCTCAATGTAGTTTTGATTTGCATTTTGAGTGCTTGTATTTCTTTAAGCCAATCAATTAGAACTTTTTTTCATATAAACATCACACACATAACATCGACAGAATAAGACCCACTAGTTATAAGATTTTTCTTTGCCAATCTCTGAATTGGATTACTGGCCTCAGGGTGAAGCCCTTCAAGAAACAGGACTAGGAAAACATACAGTTTCTAGAAACTAATAAGCAGGCATTGCTGGAAGACAAAAACAGATTTTGAGAGAGACCAATCTGACTCTAATTCCTGACATTTCATGAGGAAAACAGTGGGTTTTTCTTCCAAAACAAGGTCACTTATGCCTCCTCTGTTTTCCCCAAGGAATCCCAGGTCATCAGAAATTATCTTAGGGCCCCTCATGTATGCAGTATGAGTGGCAAGACAAATAGAGAAAAGTAATTCAGTTGACTGAGAAGAAAACAAAACCTTTTATTCCAGAAAATCAAGATCCTTGAAGAGAAAAGATGTAAAAGCCTTTTAAATATCCCTATACTTTGGATATCCACTTCTTTTTAATTATACTTTAGGTTCTGGGATACATGTGCAGAACATGAAGGTTTGTTACATAGGTATACACGTGCTACATGTGCACATATCAAAATGTCATCTACATTGGGTATTTCTGCTGCACCCATCAAACTGTCATCACATTAGGTATTTCTCCTAATACTATCCCTCCCCTAGCCCCACACCCCCTGACAGGCCCCGGTGTGTGATACTCCCCTTCCTGTGTCGGCATGTTCTCATTGTTCAACTCCCACTTATGCATGATAACATATGGTGTTTGGTTTTCTGTTCCTATGTTAGTTTGCTGAGAATGATGGTTTACAGCTTCATCCATGTTCCTTCAAAGGACATGAATTTCTTCTTTTTTATGGCTGAATAGTATTTTATGGTGTATGTGCCACATTTTCTTTATCCAGTATGTTATTGGTAGGCATTTGGGTTAGTTCCAAGTCTTTCCTATTGTGACTAGTGTTGCAATAAACGTACATGTACATGTGTCTTTATAGTAGAATGATTTATAATCCTTTGGGTATAAAGTCAGTAATGGGATTGCTGGGTCAAATGGTATTCCTCATTCTAAACCCTTAAGGAATCACCTCACTGTCCTCTACAATGATTGAACTAATTTTCACTCACACCAACAGTGTAAAAGTGTTCCTATTTCTCCACATCCTCTCCAGCATCTGTTTTTTCCTGACTTTTTAATGATTGCTATTCTAACTGACATGAGATGGTATCTCATTGTGGTTTTGATTTGAATTTTGCTAATAATGAGTAATGATGAGCTTTTTTTCTTGTTTGTTGGCCACATAAATGTCTTCTTTTGAGAAGTGTATGTTCATATCCTACACCCACTTTTTGATTGGGTTGTTTTTTGTTTTCTTGTAAATTTGTTTAAGCTCCATGTAGATTGTAGATATTAGCCCTTTGTCAGATGCATAGATTGCAAAAATTTTCTCTCATTCTATAGATTGCCTGTTCACTGTAGTGATAGTTTCATTTGCTGTGCAGAATCTCTTTAGTTTAATTAGATCCTATTTGTCAGTTTTGGATTCGTTGCCATTGCTTTTGGTGATTCATTCAGAAAGTCTTTGTCCATGTCTATGTCCTGAATAGTATTGCCTAGGTTTTCTTCTAGGGATTTTTTTATGATCTTAGGTTTACATTTAAGGTCTTTAATCCACCTTGAATTAATTTGTGTATAAGTTCTAAGAAAGGGGTCCAGTTTCAGTTTTCTGCAATGGCTAGCCAGTTTTCCCAACACCATTTATTAAATAGGGAATTCTTTTCCCATTCCTTGTTTTTGTCAGGCTTGTCAAAGATCAGATGATTGTAGATGTGTATCATTACTTCTGAGTTCTTTATTCTGTTCCATTGGTCTATATGTCTGTTTTGGTACCAGTACCATGCTGTTTTGGTTACTATGGACTTGTAGTATAGTTTGAAGTCAGGTAGCATGATGCCACCAGCTTTGTTCTTTTTGCTTAGGGTTGTCTTGGCTATATGGGCTCTTTTTTTTTGTTTTTGTTTTAGTTTTTGTGAAATTTAAAGTGGTTTTATCTAATTCTGTGAAGAAAGTCAATGGTTGCTTGACGGGGATAGCATTGAATTTATAAATTACTTTGGGCAATATGGCCATTTTCAGGATATTGATTCATCCTATCTATAAGCATGGAATGTGTTTCTATTTGTTTGTGTCCTCTCTTATTTCCTTGAGACGTGGTTTGTAGTTCCCCTTGAAGAGATCCTTCACATCCCATGTAAGTTGTATTTCTAGGTATTTTATTCTCTTTGTAGCAATTGTGAATGGGAGTTCACTCATTATTTGGTTCTCTGTCTATTATTGGTGTATTGGAATGCTTGTGATATTTGCACATTGATTTTGTATCCTGAGACTTTGGTGAAGTTGCTTATCAGCCTAAGGAGATTTTGGGCTGAGATGAGAGAGTTCTCTAAATATACAATCATGGCATCTGCAAACAGAGACAAATTGACTTCCTCTCTTCCTATTTGAATACCCTTTATTTCTTTCTCTTGCATGATTGCCCTGGCCAGAATAAGAGTGGTTAATAGGAGTGGTGAGAGAGGGTATTCTTGTCTTGTGCCAGTTTTCAAAGGGAATGCTTCTAGCTTTTGCCCATTCAGAATGATATTGGTTGTGGGTTTGTCATAAATAGCTCTTATTATTTTGACATATGTTTCATCAATGGCTGGTTTTTTGAGAGTTTTTAGCATGAAGGAGTGTTGAATTTTATCAAAGGCCTTTTCTGCATCTATTGAAATAATTATGTGGTTTTTGTCATTGGTTCAGTTTATTAGAAGGATTAGGTTTATTTTTTTGCATATGTTGAACCAGCCTTGCATCTCAGAGATGAAGTGGACTTTATACGTTGCATAAGCTTCTTAATGTGCTGCTGGATTTGGTTTCCTAGTATTTTATCGAAGATTTTCACATCAATGTTCATTGGGGATAATGGCTTGAAATTTTCTTTTTTTGTTGTGTCTCTTCCAGGTTTTGGTATCAGGATGATGCTGGCCTCATAAAATGAATTAGTGAGAAGTCCCTCTGTTTCTATTGTTTAGAATAGATTCAGAAGAAATGATACCAGCTCCTCTTTGTACCTCTGGTAGAATTCAGCTGTGAATCCGTCTGGTCCTCTGATTTTTTTGTTTGGTAAGCTATTAATTACTGCCTCAATTTCAGAACTTTTTATTGGTCTATTTGGGGATTCGACTTCTTCCTGGTTTAGTCTTGGGAGGGTGTATGTGTCCAGGAATTTATCCATTTCTTCTAGATTTTCTAGTTTGGATATCCACTTTTAATTAAATTGACCCTTAGCCATAGTACTCTTGGAAAAAGTCCTATTAAATCTTTTAATTTCCAACCTTAGTCATGCCAAATGGCCAATACTTCTGGCTTTTGAACTCATTAGAAAAGGGATAGAGAATACAGTAATTTTTACCATTTCTACAACCAGTTTGCACAGAGAAAAGCCCAGAAGTCTGACTGTTAAGAACTTTTATTCTTTTGCTGGTATGTCAGGCTTCTGGGTTCCCTTTCCCCAAGCTATAGAGCCCCATTGAACCTGGAGTTTTGTGAAGAGGAACAGACAAAGAAAAGTTGTCCCTTCTCCAGAGATTGCCAAATAGTTTAAGTTTTGGGGAAATTGGACTTTTCCCAGTTTGGTGGATGCTTCCAGTGGGAGTGTTCTATGGTACAGATACATGATTACCCATCAACAAAGAAAGGATGGAGTAGAAAAAGAAAAAATTTTTTTTTTCTGTCTCCAGAATTTGAAGGTCAAAGGAGTTCCAGTGATGCAGGATGCACTTAAGAGCACTGCAGGCTGATGATGATTGGTTATCCACCTGGAAAAAGGGAATAAAGGTGTTCTTTTGTTTCTTTCTCTTTCCAGCAAATTCCTGGAGTACATGAGGGAGAGAAAATAAAAGTCATCCTCTTCTTTCTTCCAACCTCACATTCCAAAGTCGTGGTGACCTTTGCGGGTTTCACCCATTGGTGCAAGTGTGACCTTCTCCTATGTAGTGGGGAGGTCTAGTGGTTAGCAATATTCACACTCACCAACACACTACCCTATTCTACCACTGTTGGTCACTTTTGGGTTCCTAAACCTCATCTATGCCATGTATGTGAGCATGACCTCCTTCCATGAAGCTGCCAATTAGTCTCATAATTGGCAGGAAGTAGTCATGCTCACCTGCGCTGTGTGGTAAACTTCCACTATTGTCTGCTTCTGAGTCCTTTAGATCTAGTTTTCCTTTCTTGGGATTTAACCTGAAGCTTGGTCTCAGGAGGGTGTATGGACTCATTCAATTAAGTCCCAGTTTGCCCTCACCAAATTGCAGTCAGGCAGGGGGCAGCTTCTCTATTGCTTCCTTTTCATAAGCAGGAGATGATGTGGAACTAGGTCCTCTTTAAAAAGGTAAGAGAAAAGAGGGTCCTGGGAATTGTAGACCTGGCCAAATAAAATGTATCCCAAAAGTACAACTTGAGTATGGGGGAGGGGAATATGCCTGGGGGCAAATGCTTCTTGCCCTGTGCAAAGGGGTTTCTTTCATTAGGGGAAAGAAAAGTCTCAATTGTTATGTCCTCTTTGCTTCTAAGAATAAACATAAACCACATTGTTCTGACTTACACTCCTGACGAGTAAGCCAAATGCTCATTCTACCCAGGAATATTATCTCTGTGATTTGCAACAACCTCCTTAACATGAAGAGGATTGTAGCCATGGCAGTACTGAAAGAAAGAAAGTGTGAACGAAAAGATTGGGTGTCCTAGTGTTAACATACTAATGGGTGGTCAGGGTCTCAAGTTAGTTGAGGGGCCTTTGGATAACACTGAGATGTAGCTTCAGCCAGATACCATCAGTCATCCGAGGGCCTCCTTCCAATTCCACATGATGGCTAGATTTCTGTGAAGGGAAACTGGATTGAAACAAAGCCAGTATTTCCAACACCCAAGAATGACAAGGGGTTGACAGTGTCCTCCCCAGCAAGCCTGTCCTCCATGTCTTAAGTCCAGCAGCTGTGGCAGTCACTTTTAACTAGCCAATAGAAGCCCACTGTTTTTCTTGCATTTTGGCCATTATGGAGTTTAGGAACTCCAGAAACAGGACAGACCAGCAAGTCTGCTTTTACTCACCTTTCTGTGTATCCTGGATCAGCCACCCAAAATGTCAGAGGATACTTAGAGTGTTGCTTTTCCTGCTGGAAACTTCTGTGGCCAGTGGCACCTGTGCCTGAGTTTTGCTTGAGCCTGCTGGGCTTGTTCCACCCACTCAGCCTGGCAGGCTGTGGTTGGCTCATGCTACTGTCCTGGATTCCACACCTACCAAGGACAAGGCAGTTGTGGAGTGGCGAGGGGTATGGGAATGAGTGTGGAGTATGGCCACTGTGCATAGCCAGGTGTGCCAGCTGTGGCAAAGCATTCAGCTTCAAGTGTTGGCACAGGTGCCAGCTCCATGTAAGGCTGTGGCTGAATCAGATTTACCACTAGCAGCTTTCACTGCAGGTGCTGGGGAACGTGGTGGTGCCTAGAAGCTTGGAGACATCGCAGCTGTGACTGGGAGCCTGGGGCTCCTGCCTCTCTCACTTGGTAGGGGGCGGGATACCGGCAGGCTCCATGGACCATGCAGCCCTGGACACACTTCCCTTGCTCCAGCCCACTTCTTTGCAGCCATGGCTACAGACGGGCTGCTGCTGACATCACTTGTATCTCATTTTCTCTGAACGTTTTTCAGTTTCTCATTTTTCTTTGTTAATATCACTGTTTTTACTATCTCAATTAGAGTCCCTTTTGGCTAATAAATCACATGGGAATTATGTACTTCTCAAAATTTTATATGGACATTTCAGAAAAAAATTAATATCTTGTGTAGTGAATGTAATATCTAACATATAGGAAAGAAATAAATAGATAAATAGGTTGAAGAAAAGATGCCTTCATTGTATAATCTTCCAAAAATATAGAAAACAATTGATAGGACAAGATAGGCAAAAAGCTAGAAAGAAGGAATTCAAATATAAAAGAATTACAGGCAGTACAATTTCTGTTAAAAAGGAAAGAAGTAAAACTGGGTATTTAATAGATAACTATAGATCTCAGGTCATTGAGCTGAGGATTCTCCTAGCTGATGATTTCTCTGTTCTATTTGCTGTAGGAGATAATGTCAGTTGTTGGAAATAAATGATTTAAGGATATGGTAAGGTTCTTACAATCAAGTAAGCTTTGTATTAAAAATTGGGGTAACAGAAAATAGAGCTGACAAATAAAAATACAGATATTGAGGGTCCATTTGAATTGAATCCCACATTATTTGCAGATGTAATAGCCATACTTGCAACTGTGTAGATATGGAGATACTGATCCGGGATTATAGATGTGAAAAATCAAAAAATGAAAGAACTTGAGAAAGCTCACAAGACTAACTAATAAAACAGCATAGCAATTTTTCCTTAATTAAAAAGAATATAAAACTAGGAGGGAACTGATAAGCCCAAAGAAAATACATTCATCATAAGACTGACAGTCAGGTCCAGATCAGAGAGTGGTTAAAGTGGAAACAAGGGAGTGCACAGAGTAAGCAGGATAGGAAGTGGTGGCCATGGGAGAGAATCAACTGTGTAACATAAGCAATCACCGCATAAAACAATGCCCAGTTATAGCCATGAAACTTGTCCTAATAGGAGTTGAAAATGTATGGCCTTACAATTTCGTGATTACTTTAGAACTGTGTCTTCTTCAGAGAATAAAGAGGCATTTGATCTAAAAGTTATATGGAAAATGGTACTTTTAGAGACAAGAAACTTATACTGTAGCCAGGCTAACACTTTCTTGGTGAATATTTTCCATAAGCTATAAAAGAGAACATTCATGTCTGTACTGTCCCCTATGATTTGAAGTTTGATCCAGGTATTAATCTAACCCAAGAGTACCTGTTCTTTCTGTTTTGTCTTCTTCTTTGCTTAGAGTGATGAGATCTTTTTTTTTTTTTAATTTTATTTCTGGAAAAGTTTCACTCATCTAAACTGAAAACGTAAAGCAACCTCAGGGTGAGACCTGGAAACCTGATCTTCCTTACATTTAGTCATTTGCCATCTGTTCTCTCTATCTCTCACACACACATATCACTTTTGTATCCATATATTAATGCAATCCAAGCTATTACTCTATTGTAAAGATTCTCCATTTTCTTTCTTTTTTTTTTTTTTTAGATGGAATCTTGCTCTGTCACCAGAATGGAGCACAGTGGCATGATCTCGGCTCACTGCAACCTCCAAATGCCTGGTTCAAGCCATTCTGCTGCCTCAGCCTCCTGTGTAGCTGGGATTACAGGCACGTACCACCATGCTTAGCTATTTTTTTTATTTTTAATAGATACAGTGTTTCACCATGTTGCCCAGGATAGTCTCAATCTCCTGACCTTGTGATCTGCCCACTTCAACCTCCCAAAGTGTTTGGATTGCAGGCATGAGCCACCACACCCAGCCGATTCTCCATTTTCTACATCATTTTCTGATTGCATATTTCTTTGAATTCTTTAAATGTTACTTTCATCACTCATTTTGCTTCTTAACACTATACTTCCCTATAGAACTATTAAACTTTTTCATTTATGTATCCCTTTTACTTAGTGTGCTTTATTATTACCATAGAGAAAGAACTCTTATTTATTTGTACATCACTCATCAGAGAAAAAAATTGTTAATAAATGTTTTTGGAATTGAATTGATTTATCAAGGGGAGCAAGTAGGTGATAGACAGGAGATGTAAAGGGAAGTAAATCTGCATATTTAGAGAGTACATTGGCCAACATCCTTTCATCATTTCCTGGGTTATTCATGAAGTTCTGTAGATTATTTATCTGTATTGAGCTCTGCAAAAAGAATAGAGAGGCATTCATTAAACTTTCAAGGCAGCATATTGTACTAAAAATGGTTACAGGTCACCAATATTTCCATTATTGTGAGCTCTTAATTGCACACACTATTAGTATTGTTTCTTTTCAGGCAATAGAAAAATGAGTCTTCATAAATGCTAAGCATATCAGTCCATAAATGTGCAAATTGTATATGCTGCTTAATGTAGTGTTGCTGATGTACCCCAGCTGGGTTTATGACATACATATTACTTACCCGCTAACAATACCAGAAGTAATCAGTGAGTATGTGCTTCTGAGTCCTGCTATTACCACCTTAATGCACACATAGGGTCACATCCTGGGCTGAGGCTTCTTTCTTCAAAGCAAAAGCCTAGATTTCCAATAAAGGTTGAAAGGAGAGAGACATCCTTATGTATTTTTATACAGGAACTTTTAAGTTCCTATAATTTTTAATTGGAAAGCTAAAAGTAATTTGGAAGAAGAGTTAAAAACTGTTAATATATATTCATGAGTAGCTAGTTTATTCCTGTTTAGCTAAGCCTCTTAAATATGTTTACTAAACAATGACTTAATTGTAAAATCCACCAGGAATGCTGTCAACATTAAACAGCCAGTGTTTCACGAAAGATGTTTTTAGTCGCATCATAATTACCACCAATCTCACTAAATATATAGTCATATGCATTTTAATAACATTGTTATCTTCCTAAGAAATTAAAAATAGGGGAATATAAAATCAGGGAGAATATTTTTACTTGATATTAAAATATAAGTTCTCTACTATGAAGATGATGCCTAAAATAGCTATGTCTGTGCACCTCATACTCAATAAATATGTGCTGCTTTGGTGACTGACCATAGCACTTGGAATAAATCTTAAGGATTTCTTGAAGCAGCTGGTCATAAAATAGAGATAAATTATTGGAATATATGAAGGTTAAACTCATTTTCCGATAAAACGGAAAAGAATCATATAAAAGCTCAGATAAGCAATGGTTTAAAGACATTTCTTTACTTTCCAAGAACTATGGAATTCCTACAAAAGAAATGGGAGAGATATTTCAGGTGAAAACATGAAAATTCCCCTGTGGCTTCTATAAGTGGAATTTCTTTCTAAGAAAATGCTTCCTTATGTTTGGAAGAAGAAATTTGTCTTCTTTTAATTATAAAATACCACTTCTATCACTCCTTTTAAAAGACATTGAGCATCCTCAATTTTAAACCTATACTACATGAACAGTTTAAAAGTATTATTTTAATGGAAATAATTGTGTGTGTTTTTATTTCTCAGCAACAAACTCATTGAATTCACGCCTAGTTTATTAATAAGGAATCACAACATCTTTATGGATATAAATTTACTTCATGAGTGGAGAAAATATATGTTTTGATATTAAAATATAGTACAACATTTATAGTGGCTAGTGAAATCTGAATGATAGAGCTATATGCTATTTTGTTGAGAGGATTTTAATTTATAGAAAACTTGGGCTTAAGTCATCATTTGTAAATAAACCTGATGTGGCGTGGCAAGTATTTATGAATGTTTCAGTCTTTTTGTCTACTTTAAAATGGTAAATATATAATTATTCATTGCTAATTCCTTAGACTGCTATGGATAAAATTAAGGAGTTAGATGTTCAACATTAAGGAGATTTGTGAACAAAACTGAATATTTAAAAGTAGAAAATTTGGGGGAGGTGTATGCTAATTGGTATTTCAAACATATTTTTTTGTCAACTTAATTTCAACCAAATTGTTCTAACCCCAAAATATCCAGAGCTCTGTGTCTATCAATATTAATAGTGCTGCCATCTCATTCAATGCCAAGTTAGTTAGTAGAAAAAATGTATTTTTCCATCAATAAATATATTATATTGAGATATGAGAAGAAACAAAAAGCTTTGAATCCACCTATAAGAGTAGCAGGAAGGCTAATGCTGGGTGCGTGTCAAAGTGACTAAGTACCAGTGGAGACCAGGCTTGTGTGGTAAATTAAGTTTTGCCATTACTGCTGTTGTAGTCTTGAACAAATAATTATTTTTTTGATCTTCTGTATGTAATAAATGATTATGAGAAAATATCTGATGTTTCCTTTAACTTTTATATTGTGTACTAAAGAGAATAAATATGTGAAATTAAATGGCTACAACATTATGTGTTACATACAAATATTCAATTTTTAACTATCAACAAAATTTCATTATACATGATTCGAAATATTGTCCTTAGTGATAGATTTTAAGTCATGGAAAATTTTTTAGCTTCTTTATTTTACTTTTAACTTCTTTAAATATATATATATATAAAATATATAGTTTTGTGACCAATATATCTTCCTCACCCTCTATACTTTTAGTTGAGACATGATAAAATAAATATTAAAATAATAGTTAATTCATTGTAAAGTTTAATTTACACAGTTTAATTTTTTATTAAACTATTTTCAAAATCATTTTCAAATATTTTACTGGAAAACTATAATGCTTAATAACCTTCCACTCTTATCTATATGTATCTTAGTCAATTCATGCTGCTATAATAAAATACCTGAGGTTGGGTAATTTCTAACAATAGAAATGTATTATTTACAGTTCAGAAGACTGAGAAGTTCAAGATCAAGGTGCTAGCATTTGGTGTCTGGTAAGTGCCTTCCTCACATGGCTGAAGGGTTAAAATAGTCAAAAGAGAGCAAACACTGTGTCCTCACATGGCAGAGACGCAGAAGAGAGAAAACCCACTCCCTCGAATCCTTTTATAAGGGCTATAATTCGATCCATAAGGGCTCTGCCTTCAACATTAAACACCTACTAAAGCCCCCACCTCTCAATACCGTTACGGTGGTGATTAAGCCTCAACATAAATTTAAGAGGAGACATTTAAACTCTATGTAGTCATAGTATTTCACCACGTCCTCAACAAATTCATGTTCTTTTCACATGCAACATGTATTTATTCTATTCCAACAGCCTTAACAGTCTTAACTCATTTTAGCACCAACTCAAGAGTCTGAGATCTAGAGTCTCATCTAAATAAGATATGGATGAGACTCAAGTTAAAATTTATCCTGAAGAAAATTGCTCTCCAGGTGTGAACCTGTAAGATAAAACAAATTCTGTACTTCCAAAATACAATGATGAAAAGGCAGAAAATAGACATTCAAATTTCAAACGAAAGAAAGAATAAAAGTAGTAACAGTTCCAAAGGAAGCCCCAAACCCAATAAGGCAAACAATGTTAAATATTAAATGTTACAAGTAATCTTCTTTGACTCCATATCTGACTTCGAAACATATTGTGGAGGTTGAGCTTCCAAGCCCTGGAAAGCCCCACCCTATGGCTTTCTGAGATGTGCTTCACACAAGAGTGATCAGCGATTGTTGTCAGGGACCTAACACGCCCTGAGGCTGGCACTGCATGCTAGTGGCTCTACATGTCTAAAGTCTCAAGAGTGATTCTGCCCCCATGTCCCCATTAAACATTGCCGCAGTGAGGGTCTCTCCTGACTCCAACCTCACAGCTCTGTAGGGCATTGTCTTAGCCTGGACTCTTTACAGTGGTCCCGCTTTCACAGCTCCACTTGGCATTTCCCTATTAGGGAATCTCTGCAGCAGCCCTGCCCCATGACAGTCCTCTGTCTGGGTCCTGAGACTCTCGGAAACATTCTCTGAAATCTGGGCAGATGTAGCCATGTTGCTACAGCATGTGTACTGTGTGTATCTGCAGAGTTAACATCATATGGGTATCGCCCAGGTTTCCACTTGTGCCCTATGGAATGATGACCCAAGCTCCACCTAGCACAGTTAAGGGGAACTGCATCAGAATGTGTGGAACAAAAACTTGAGGCAGTCCTGGGCATAGAACCCTCAGGTCCCATGAGCATTCTCGGCCACTCCCTCAAAATTGTTCTGCCTTTAGTGTTCTGGTATTCTGGGCCTGTGATAGGAGTGGCAGCCTCAGTGATCTTCAAAATGCCTTCAGGGTCATTCTTCCATTATTCTGTTGGATAGAATCTGGCTTCCTTCTATCTACACCAATCTCCTTATCAAAGATTTACTTGGCCAAACCTTTGGTATATTCTACCAAACATGCTTTATCATTTTGTACACAACCAGGCTGAGAATTTCCAAATCTTGAAGTTTAATTCCTTTCTGATAATAAATTCTGCCTTTAATTTGTTTTTCTCTTTTTAATTTTACTGTAATTAAATTAAGAGAAGCCAGGCAGCACCTTCAGCATTTTGCTTAGATATTTCTTCCACCAAAATATACACGCATTGATTGCTCTGAAAGTCTGCCTTCCACAACGTACTAGCAAACAGACACAATTCAGCCAAGTTCTTTATCACTTTGTAAAACAGATGAACTTTCGTTCTGTTTCCAAGAGGATATTTCTTATTTCCATCTAAGACCTCACCAAAATGGCCTTATTTCCATATAAGACCCCACCAGAAGTCTGATTATGGCTACTTAGATAATCTCTAAGAAGACCAAGAATCTCTCTATAGCTTTTCTCTTCTGAGCCTTGAATTGCTTTTAACACTCTTTTCCTGGTGGGCTAGGCGATTTGCAGTATGCATTTCAAAACTGTTTCAGCCCTGCTTTTACCCAGTTCCAAAGTTGCTTTCACATTTTCAGGAATTTGTTATTGTAACACTGTACTCCTAGTACCAATTACTCACTTAATCTTTGTGCGGCTACAAAAAAATATCTGATAGTGGATGACTTATAAACAATCAAAATTTATTTCTCACAGTTCTGGAGCCTGGAAAGTCCAAGATCAAGGTGCCATCATTAAGTATCCCATGAGGGCCTTCTTATTGCATCCTTTACGTGGCAGAAGGGGTAAAAAGGGCAAAAGAAAAAACATACTGTGTCTTTACATGACAAAATACCCAGAAGAAAGAACACATGTCCTCAAGCCCTTTTATAAAAGCCTTAATTCTAGGCATGAGGACCTCCCTTTCATGACTTAATTACCTCCTGAAAGTCTCACTTCCTAATATTATTACATGGGGAATTAAGTTTCAATATATAAATTTAAGGGGGACACATTCAGGTCCTAGCAACATTTTATTTACCAGCACAGCTCTCAGGATCAATTATAGTTGTGAATTATAATTGTGGTATTTTGATAAAACCTGTGAGTAATCCAGAAAATGAAATTGAGAATTTTTAGGTTGGTTAATAAGATAAACTAATGGGAAAATAAGTTTTAACTCTTTTTCCTGAGAGATGAGGAGCAACATTTTGTGCCCTTTCTTTTCTTTTCTTTTTCTTTTGAGAGAGAGTCTCCTTCTATCGCCCAGGTTTGAGTGCAGTGGCCTCGGCTCACTGCAACCTCTGCCTCCTAGGTTTGAGTGATTCTTCTGTCTCAGCCTCCCATGTAAGTGTTCTTTCTTTTTTAAGTGGAAAATAAAATTTGTATATATTTATGGTGTACAGCATAATATTTTGATATATGCATGCATTTTGAAATGCCTAAATCAAGTTAATTAACATATGCATTACCTCACATACTTTTTTTGCAGTGAGAATGCTTAAAATCTATAAGTAATGTTTAAGTATATAATACATTGCTATTAGCTGTAAGTTACTAGGTTGTATACATCTCTTGAACTTATTCTTCTAGTCAAACTGATACTTTGTATGCTTTGACCAACATCTTCCTAATACCTCCACCCCAGCTCCCAGACTCATGTAATTACTGTTTTGCTGTTGGCTTCTATGAGTTTGACTTTTTAAGATTCCACATACAACTCCGATCATTCAGTATTTGCCTTTCTGTGCCTGGATTATTTCACTTAACAATGTTCTCCAAGTTCATTCATGTTGCCACAAGATTTCCTTCTTTTTTAAAGGCTGAATAGTATTCTACTTTGTATACATACTACATTTTTAAAACTCATTCATCCATTGATGAACGCTTAGACCACAAAATCACAGGCAAAAATAGAAAAATAGATAAATTAAATTAAACCAAAATTCTTTTGCACCAAAATGAAAACAGTTGCTAGAGTAAAGGAACAACCTACAGAATGAGAAAAAAAATACTTGTAACCATACATCTGAATAAGAGGTTAATATCCTATGTAAGGAACTTAAAAAACTCAATAGCAAGAGAATAAAGTACCTGTTTTTAAAATGAGCAAAGGATCTGGACAATCTTTTCTGAAAAGAGTACGTTCAAATGACCGATAGGTATATGATAACATGATTTACATCATTAATCATCAAATAAATGCAAAGCAAAACCACAATAAGGTAGTACCTATAGCCATTCCCTGGGAAGTTAGAATTTTAACTGAAAGATTTCAATTTCAACATGTGCTTACCTTTTGAAGAAAGAATATGTAAATGCCTGGAAATGTCATCATATAATTTTAAAAACAGAGAAAGTCAGTCCAGAGAGTCAGAGAAGAGTGAAGCAGATGGTGAAAGAGAAGCAGAAATAAATAATGGTAAGTTGTCGCTCTTCTGGTTTCATGTACTCTCCCTGTATCCCATGAAAAACATTGTTTTCTTTTACTTAAGATAGTTTCAAGAGTGTTTCTGACTAGCAAACAATTATCCTTAATAAATGAAGCTTTGGGCTAAAATTAACAATAGTGATTTTGGACATTCTTCTATTTGGAACTAGAGTTACATGGAAAATCCTCAGCGCTAGAAGAAACAGTGTATTCCAATATGTTTATTCCATTTATTTAGGACAATGAACTAAAGCAGATAACACTAGAACCTTTAAAAAAAATTGCAACTGGTAAATTCTATGGAGAGCAAAATAAATAGCAAGTTTTATCCATGGTCTCAAAATAGGACACTTCCTTGGACCAGGTGTCCTCCCTCAAGGAACACTGTGGACATGTGTCCTCCCAGACCAAAGTTAGAGTATACAGAGTCTATAACTTTTTCTTTTTCTTTTTCCTTTTTTTTTTTTTTTTTTTTTTTGAGACAGTGTCTTGCTCTGTGGTCAGGCTGGAGTGCAGTGGCACGATCTTCGCTCACTGCAACACCTGCCTCCCTGGTCCAGGGATTCCCCTGCCTCAGCCTCCCGAGTATCTGGGACTACAGGTGTGCACCACCATGGACAGCTAACTTTTGTATTTTAATAGACCAGGGTTTCACCATGTTGGCCAGGATGATCTTGATCTCTTGACCTCATGATCCGCCTGCCTCAGCCTCCCAAAGTGCTGAGAATACAGGCATGAGCCACTGTGCCAGGCCTCAATTTTTTAACACAGGAAGCAAAGGGGATGAAAGCATGTTTCAAACCATTAAGCCGCTGTTTAAACATCCCAAGCCAGTGACTAAAAGAACAACATATTATTGTGACTTCTCCCCAATTCTTGTTTTAAGAATTTTTTAGTGGTCTATATCACAAAAGGTTATTGTATCAGGATCAGTGAGACAATAATTGAGTACACTAACTCATAGTGGATACAAGTGTGCATATTACAGTGGTGTGACACTGACATTTTGCTTATATATTTTCATTACACTTGCAGTTCGTAGACACCTCACTTGTACTCTTATCTGTAAAAGTAGAACTTTAAGAAATTTTTTATTATATAACCACAAATGGAACAGAAATACAATATATAGCTTCTGAATAAGGGGAAATACAATAGTTAAATCTATTCATCTAAGATAAAACTGAAATGAAACTAGCAAAGCAAAATAAAACTCAAAATAAGATATTATAAATAATTGTGTGTATATGTGTGTGTGAGAATGGATAAAAATTTAGTAATTACAATAAATGTGAATGAAATAAATTCACTTAATCCTACATGCTAACACTTGCTGAGCAGTTTCCACAAACTAGTCACTATTCTAAAGGCTTTACATGTAGTAAATATTTTACTTCTCCCAGCAAACCCATCATATAAGTACTATAATGATTCTTATTTAACACAAGAGGAAACTACAGCCTATATAATTAAAATAAATTTGCTGAAGCTCACACAACTAAATCCAGAGAATATCTTGTTGATCACCATTCTGTTTTCTTGTTAAAAAAAAAATAGATAATCACAGGTTGGATAAAGACAGCAACAACAACAATATACAGCAAGGTGCTCTTTAGAAGAAACAGAAAACAAAATGACTTAGGCTATGTCAACATAAAGAATGGAAAATCACACCTAGTAACACACAGAAATCTACTAGAGCAGATTTAAAACCAGACTGGTAGCTTTCAGCATCAAACTGAATAAAATCAAAATTTATTCCCTGCATGTCATGCCTCTTCTCTCTCACAGATTTATTCCACTCTCCCCATTGTTCACCTTAGTTGAGCCAGTGGCATGATCTCAGTGCACTGCAACCTGTATTTCCTGGGATCAAGTGATCCTCCCATATTAGTCTTCTGAGTAGTTAAGGCTACAGGTGCATGTCATGACACCTGCCTAATTCTGATCATTTTTTTATATAGATGAGGTCTCACTATGTTGTTCCGGCTGTCTCAAACTCCTAGGCTCATATGATCCACCTGTATCGGCCTCCCAAAGTGCTAGGATTACAGCCTTGTTTCTAGTCCTTGAAAATTGCTTGTAGGCTTTCCTCTCTAGATCTTTGAAGTTACTTCCTGGAACACTGTGACATGATTCATTTGATCTATTGGTCACCCTCAGGATTCTGTTCTAAAGTCGCCACCTCTAAGAGCCTTGCCATTACACACTATCAATTTGTCTAGCTTTATTTTTTCTTATATACAATATCAACCCCAATATTTATTACAAAATAATCAGTTTTAATTATTCATTTTCTGTTACTTCAGTAAAATGTAAATTTTATGGGAGTATGCCCTTTTTGATTTTGGTAATCGCTTCTTTGCATAAATATAGAAGTAAAAAGTAATGTTTAATAGCAAAAAAAGTCCACTGAAATGCTATTAAAATCACTACTAGATATACAATGCTAATAATTAAAAGGAGCAACTAGCAAGTCCAAAATGACAGTGAGGCGTTTCCCCACAACTCTCAGAGGCTGATAGATAAAGCAGTTAAAAATTATTAAAGTAATAGAAGAGTTGAACAAAAAATAAATAAAATGATTATTAGGTAATGCTTTAAAATAATAGAAATGTAAGAGTTAAATGGGTAAAAAAAATTTTGTTTTATTATGTGAATGAATAAAATGTATTTAATGTATTATGAATTATATTTATATATTGAACTTTTAATCCATAATGATGACTGCGCCCACAACACACAGTCAAGGATGCTGTCTTTTTCAAAGCATACCTATCTTTTTGAGTGTCCAAAAGATAGGTAGATGCAGAGATGATTGATTGATTGATTGATAGATAGATAGATAGATGATAGATCCTGTTCATGAGAAATGAAGGATACCTATATTCTTCATGTCTGTGTAATAAATCATAAAGGCTTTTCAAACAAAACTCAAATTGAATCATATAATGCATATTTTACTCCCTGATTGTAGTTTAATAAAATTATTAACAAACAATAATATTCAAGTACTATCTAAGACATATATCCTGCATGTCTTAAAAGTCACAAACTGTACTTCACTATTGTTTGTGGGAGGGGCTCTGTACTGCTGTTTAATTGGACTTCTAGTTTTGCTTTTGGAATATGTGGTATAAAGCTTCAGTGAACTTCAAATGTTACAATTAACAAAAATTGATTAGTGTTCCATTTAAATATATTTATACTATTTATTGTATGTATGCTCTGGACACAGTCACAATTATAGACTAAAAGTTCAATATAAGGCCAGGTGCGGTGGCTCACACCTGTAATCCCAGCACTTTGGGAGGCCGAGGCGGGTGGATCATGAGGTCAAGATATCAAGACCATCCTGGTCAACAAAGTGAAACACTGTCTCTACTAAAAATACAAAAATTAGCTGGGCATGGTGGTGCGCGCCTGTAATCCCAACTACTCGGGAGGCTGAGGCAGGAGAATTGCTTGAACCCAGGAGGCGGAGGTTGTGGTGAGCCGAGATCGCGCCATTGCACTCCAGTCTGGGTAACAACAGCGAAACTCCGTCTCAAAAGAAAAAAAAAAAAAAAAAAGCTCAATATATAAATATAAGTCTCAGTGACACAATAAGAAATTATCAGATATCTTTTTGAGGAATAACAACAGCAGGAAGCATCAAATTATAGTGTATCATCTTGAAGTAGTACAGTTCTTGTGAAATCTCTTAGGTATGTATATTTTCACACCCCTCAGGAAATTGTATGGAATAGAAAGAGGTGCATACAGAACAAAAATGACACCAATGTTTAATAGGAGCTCCTCTGCTAGTGCTGCTCTTAACACAAGAAGATAGATGAGGTGCTAGGGTCTAATTTTATTATTTTGTAAAAAATATATTCAGTTAGTATAACAGAATTGAGGAATAACAAGCAACTCTTAGGTTGCAGCTATTTCTTATTTTAGATCCCCTCTTGTCTTACTTGAACATCATAATAAAGGCTTCCATTTTCTTCCTAACTCTCTTTTAAAGACTTAAAATGTTGGCATGTATAATGACTTACGATCAACAATTTAAAAAATCTCTAAGCGATACAATTCAGAATTGAATCTTATTCTGAAATTAATACCTAATGTAGAGGAATACTATGAAAATATTTGATTTCTTTATAGAAAGAGTTTAGCAATCATTGTTTCAGCTTTCGGCAGAGGAAAAATTAATAAAAAGGAATGGTTTGTGATCCTTATTCCATTACTACTTCTTTTGTGTAAGGAGTTTCCTCACTTCTTTGCAGTCAATGAATATTTAGGACTCCTATGGAAATACTCATGCAAACGCACTCCAATTTGCCTGTGTTTTCAGAATCTATGATGCAGTTAAGCTCATTTGTGAATCCTTAGGTTAGAACCCTGGTTAGAAGATGAAATTCTCATGTCAACAAGATGTACTTTTGTGTCTTAACGATTGCCTCAAAAATAGTAAATAAATAATGGCCACTTCTTTTACCACTTATTTTTAATAGTCAGGGTTTCTCCGAGAGAGCAATGAGAAATAAAAAGCAACTATTTTCATTCCAACTATTTCTCATTTTAGATCTCCTCTTGTCCTGTTAACTGAATGTCAAAATAATATGCTTACATTAAAATAAATCATATTAAACATAGAATTATTTTGTGAGCCTGTGTGTTGGTGGGGCAGGGGCATGGTGAATAGTGTGTTATCAAATCGTAGAAGTTAAATTACATTTTATAATAAGAGGCTAGAGTAAAGGAAACTTTAGAAATGATGATAGTAAGAACAATTAGATCAATTGGAAAGCTTTAATTCAAAAATTGAATTTGGTCATCCTGTTTTAGCCTTTATTTGCAGTGCCATGACTCATGTGTAAAGCAAATTTAGCTAATGTTACCTGGTAATATTCAAAGATACCGAATAAGGAAATCTCAGTTTGGAGAAACAATCATCATGGGTTTATTGATATTGGGGATATATGTGAAGAATTGGTAAATTTATTTATTTCTCTCTCTCTCTCTCTCTGTGTGTGTGTGTGTGTGTGTGTGTGTTTAGGATTTTCTAGAGTATAAAATTGTATCATTAATTTGCCTATATTTAGAAATGGAAAATACTGCTCATGAAAGTTCCTTTAGAAAATGAAGTAATTGTAGAATATATTTACATACAATGAGATACTATTTTACCATATACATTTTCTGTTTTGAAATTAGTGGTGGTGGAAAGAGTAGCCAATAATTGCATTTTAATGTCACTTTGTATTTGGTATAGCTATTTATGTGCATTTAATGCAATAATTGATGTAACAAAGGTATTGTAATGATTACCTTATGACCCTCAACTGAAATCAGAGGATTTTTATATTTAGTCATGGATATTACTGAGACTGATATCTGAACTTATCCTCCAATATATTAACTATTATCCAATACCTCTGCCCCTTCCATGGTTAGAGTATTAATTTCTTCTGAGTATCCTGATTACCTCCAGAATATGAGTGTTTTGGGTGTCTTTGCTATTTTTTTCTTCACATGATCACTTATTGACTCTCCATTATTGTAGGTAAAGATTTAAGTTTTTTGGTTTTTCTCCCCATCCCTCACTGTCCCTCCCCAAGACCCCGACCTCCAACAGACCCCAGAGTGTGATGTTCCCCTCCCTGAGCCCATGTTTTCTCATTGTACAATACCGGCCTATGAGTGAGGTGTGTTTCTTAAATCTTGTTAAGAATTTCCTCTGATTGATAAAAATCATGATTTTTAAAAGAAAAAAAATAGTAAAAATAAAAAGCATTAGTGAGCTTTCAATTGCCAAAATAATTAAATGCAATAAAATGTTTATTATTCTATATAATATCCAGATTACACAGAAGGATTTAATGAAACCCAACCTAACAGTAATAAAGTATGACAGAACAAAGCAGGTCATTACTGTGAATGTGAAAATGTTTATTCTCTTGGTAAAAAAGATGGCCTTTATAATTTTTCAGTCTCAAAAGACAATATCATACTCAACATACTAATTAAGAAAAATTAATCAGCTCTGACTTTTATGGCAGTGAATATGCCATGTTTGTTTTCTTATCATTATTAACTGTAATAATTAACTATAATAATGCTATTTTAAAGGTAGTATACACTGTGAAATGAAACAATGGAAAGTACACATTTCTGGACCTCAGTCAATACTACTCAGATAGCTGCTATCAAAAGATTTTTTGTGTATTCTTTTCTTAATTTTCTATGCAGAAACAAAAGTTACATAATTGCTTTTATAAAAGATTGAAATTGAATTTTACATTTTATTCTGATGTCAGATGTTTTTCTTCATATCTTGGAAGACATTCTACCTCTTTTTTTTTTTTTTTTTTTTTTTTTTTTTGAGACGGAGTTTCGCTCTTGTTACCCAGGCTGGAGTGCAATGGCGCAATCTCGGCTCACCGCAAACTCCGCCTCCTGGGTTCAGGCAATTCTCCTGCCTCAGCCTCCTGAGTAGCTGGGATTACAGGCATGCGCCACCATGCCCAGCTAATTTTTTGTATTTCTAGTAGAGACAGGGTTTCACCATGTTGACCAGGATGGTCTCGATCTCTTGACCTCGTGATCCACCCGCCTCGGCCTCCCAAAATGCTGGGATTACAGACATTCTACCTCTTAACTACCACTTCACATATATTTTTATAAGTACCAAGCATTGCATCATTTTTATGTAAGATTTTTGCTAGTGGGAAAACATGTCACAGGGCTGATTCATACATATTTATCTTTACACATTTTTTATGATTAGTGACAGCTTTAAAGTTAGTAAAACACTTTATATATCATTTTTAATTAGAAAAAGTATAAATTCCTTAAAATGGGATTTCTAGGCAAAAGATTATGTACATTCAGAAGTTTTTTGCTTTCACAATCCTGCCTTCTAAAATGCTGTATCCATTACTGTCCCCAGCAATTATATGAGTATGCTTTTTTGCCCCATATCTTCATGTATGTAGGGTAATAGACATATTCTTAATCCTTTCAGTTTGACAGATTGAAAGTATAATAGTATTTATGCTTTTTGTAATTGCCTCATTATGATTGATACTGACAATTTTTATTGGTCAACAGATTTTTAGCTTTATTTATGCCTAAGTTTTGCAAAGCGTATTTAAACATTTTAAACCTTGTATCAGAAATATGAGAGTAGCTGATTTAAGCTTCTTGAATATTTTCTTATTAAAAATAACTTAGAAAATGCAAAAACATTAAAAGAAAAAATCCATGATTTTTAGACACCAAATATAACCAGACACCAAATTTTCCATAATTTCCAGATACCAAATATAACCCCCATAAAAATATAGTATGTTTTCTGAAAGCTGTTTTTGTTCTATACATATAAAGATATATTCAATTTATCCCTTTGTACATTCACAAACAACTCTATATGGTACAGTAGATTTCATAATGCAGAGGCACATTTACAGTATACTCGTTAAAAAAACTTCTGGCATTATAACTTCAAAAACTTATTTTTAACATATTGATATTTTATATTATGGCTGCATATGGTATTTGTTTTTTGCTGTTGGATGCTTAGCTAGTTTCCAATTATTTACCACAGTAAATAATACTGTGTAAACGTATTTGATCATAGCTGTAAAAATACACCAGGTTTTGGTGTAATCCTTTTATGTTAAGATATTAAGCTACTTGTGCAATATTTTCATAAGTTGTCATGAAGTTATCACAGAGTAAACTCACAGTTCTATAGATGGGGAGTGGATTTCTCCTGAATAAATGGAATCTCTAACAGGAAACTGATTTAGGAAGGATGACAGTCTCCTCAGACTGAAATGAGAACACATTTGCCAAGCAACATTCTTTTGAATCTCTGCTTCAAAAACTATAGTTGTACTTGAAGGAAAGGAAGATTCTAATTCCTGGATGTAAGACAGAAAAGCAAGAGATTGACAGATATCTTTTTAAACTATAAACAAGTAACTTTTACAAAATGACATAATATAAATGTCAATTTTTACATATTGTTTCCATAGATTCTTCATTTATTTTGTTTTTGTTGCTTGCTAGGATGTAAGTTTTGGTGAAACTTTTTCCTGATCAGTTTTTGTGTCGTTATGGGAAAATCAATGAATGGTCATACCAATAGGCTTTAAACAGAAATAAAAGATAAACAGTACTCAGCAAAGACTAGAGTGGGATTGATTGTGGTTTTTAGTAAGATATCAAAACTCTGGGGTTATGAAGCCAGACTACGTTTCCAGCTATTCTTCCTTACATAGGTATTTTGATCCTTCTTTAAACAGATCTGTTTCCTCTACATTTAAAATGCATTCTAAGGCCAGGCATGGTAGCTCACTCCTGAAATCCCAGCACTTTGGCACTTGAAGTCAGGAGTTCAAGACCAGCCTGACCAACATGGCAAAATCCCATCTCTACTAAAAATACACAAAATTAGCAGGGCATCATGGCGCGCACCTGTAGTCCCAGCTGCTAGGGAGCCTGAAGCAGGATAACAGCTTAAACCCAACTGGTGGAAGCTGCAGTGAGCTGAAATTGTACCACTGCACTCGAGCATGTGTGACAGAGCAAGACTGCATCTCGAAAAGAAAGAAAAAAGAATTCTAATAATACCAATAATACTACTGAAAATAGTAATAATAGTTAATGTGTATAGAGTACTTAGCTGGATTGTTCTAAAAATTTTACATATGTAAATCCAGCTAATTATCCCAGCAATACTATTAGGTAAGAATGATCGTTATTCACATTTTACAGCTTTGATAACTGAAACAGAAGAAGTATTGATTGCTCATGGACCAAAATCTCATCAATGAAGAGCTGTGATTTGAAATAAAGATGTCAGGTTTCATAGATCATGCTCTTCACCACTATGATGAACTAACTCTCAATGCATAGAAAACATATAGACATACATGTATGTATTTTTAAAGGAAAGCTGTTCATTTTGAAATTTTTTTCTGTAGAAATACCGTATCATTTTAGTTGTCAACAGTAGTGCATTTAACTTTCCACTTCATTTTACCCCTTTAACATTGTGTAGTATGTATGTGTTTTACTTAATCTTTGTCAAATTTGGAGGTAAAAATTTATTAATGATTATAGTTATATATTTTTGGGTTTTAACAATTATGAACAATTTCTTCATTTTTACTAGTTATTTATAGCATAGTTATTTAACGTAAAACTACAATGGATTGTCTATTCTTTTTCATTGCCCACTTTATCTTTTCTTTTTTTTTAAATTATACTTTAAGTTCTGGGGTACATGTGCAGATCTTGCAGGATTGTTACATAGGCATACACATGCCATGGTGGTTTGCTGCCTCCACCCCCACCTCGTGACCTACATTAGATTTTTCTCCTAATGTTATCCCTCCCCTAGTCCCCCACCCCACAACAGACCCCAGTGTGTGATGTTCCCCTACCTGTGTCCATGTGTTCTCATGGTTCAACACCCACTTATGAGTGAGAGCATTCAGTGTTTGGTTTTCTGTTCTTGTGTCAGTTTGCTGAGAATGATGGTTTCCAGATTCATCCATGTCCCTGCAAAGGACATGAATTCATCCTTTATTATGGCTGCATAGTATTCCATGGTGTATATGTGCCACATTTTCTTTATCAAGTCTATCATTGATGTGCATTTGGGTTGGTTCCAAGTCTTTGCTATTGTAAACAGTGCTGCAATGAACTTAACCTGTGCGTGTGTCTTTATAATAGAATGATTTATAATCCTTTGGGTATATACTCAGTAATAGGATTGCTGGGTCAAATGGTACAGTAATCAAAACAGCATGGTACTGGTACCAAAACAGAGATATAGAACTATGGAACTGAACAAAGGCCTTGGAAGTAATGCCACACATCTACAAACATCTGATCTTTGACAAACCTGACAAAAACAAGCAATGGGGAAAGGATTCCCTGTTTAATAAATGGTGTTGGGAAAACTGGCTAGCCATGTGCAAAAAGCTGAAACTGGACCCTTTCCTTACACTTTACATAAAAAATAACTCCGGATGGATTAAAGAATTAAACATAAGACCTAACACCATAAAAACCCTAGAAGAAAACCTAGGCAATACCATTCAGGACATAGGCGTAGGCAAGGACTTCATAACTAAAACACCAAAAGCAATGGCAATAAAAGCCAAAATAGACAAATGGGATCTAATTAAACTCCAGAGCTTCTGCACAGCAAAAGAAACAATCATTAGAGTGAACCAGCAACCAACAGAATGGGAAAAAATTTTTGCAATCTACCTGTCTGACAAAGGGCTTATATCCAGAATCTACAAAGAACTAAAACAAATTTACAAGGAAAAAACAAGCAACCCCATCAAAAAGTGGGTTAAGGATATGTACAGTCACTTTTCAAAAGAAGACATTTATGCAGCCAATAAACATATGAAAAAGCGCTCATCATCATTGGTCATTAGAGAAATGCAAATCAAAACCACATTGAGATACCCTCTCATGCCAGTTAAAATGGTGATCATTAAAAAATGTGGAGACAACAGATGCTGGAGAGGATGTGGATAAATAGGAACACTTTTACACTGTTGGTGGGAATGTAAATTAGTTTAATCATTGTGGAATACTGTGTGACAGTTCCTCAAGGATCTAGAAATAAAAATATCTTTTCATTTTATATACACCTTGTATGCAGAGGTTTATGCTTAAAAATTGATTTAAATTCAGCTTAACAAGAATTCTTACTGTTGTATTTAATTTTTTTATACTTTACATGTCACCATCTTTTAGATTATAAAATACATACCTTTTTAGTCTTTTGGGCAGTATTTATTTTTTTCTAATTATAAATATAATACATACAGAATTCAGTGAATTAAAAAATGTGAATAACAGTAGTATCTATTCTAAAAAGATTAGTATCTTTATTGCCTAGGTATTTATACATAAACGTACATGCGTATTTAGAAAAATTACTGTTCTACTCCATAGAGTTTAATTCTTTTGCATTTTAAATTACAATTATATTATTATTATTATTATTTATTTATTTATTTATTTATTTTTTGAGACAAAGTTTCGCTCTTGTTACCCAGACTGGAGTGCAATGGCGCGATCTCAGCTTACTGCAACCTCCGCCTCCTGGGTTCAGGCAATTCTCCTGTCTCAGCCTCCTGAGTAGCTGGGATTACAAGCACGCGCCATACAATATCCTATTTTTAGGCAGTTCTAAAAATGTAATATCTGAAGCTCTATTCATAGAGAAATAATGTTTTATTTATCTTCTATCTTGAACATTGTTTATTTGCCACATATGTGATAATGAATAACACAACACTGAGCATATTAGAATTTCAATACTTTGAAGACATTTATGCTAAGATTATCTCCATTGGATGAGTTTGTAGCAGTGCTAGAACTAAAACTATTAACATTTCTAAAATATTTGTACATATTGTCATGTTGGACTTCAACTCTGTTAAAGTCTATTTCTAAACATCTTTTAAGAGTGTATGTGGAAGACAAGAAATTGTGTATGCATGTGTGTATTAAGTGTGCAACAAAAAATTATAAATGCTTTGTTCATTTTTAAAAGATTGAATATGTTTAAAAATATTCTTACCATTAGTATTATCTATTTTTAAAATGTCTTCTTATATAATCATATGTGTAATTGAGACATTTAAATTATGGACATGTAGGAACTACTTATATATTGTCTATATTTAAAATTATATAAGTATATGAAATCATATTATACTATAATATATATTCATGTTATTTCCAAATCCTTGCTTCTAAATGTTGACATTGCTTAGGTAGCTTCTACTATGTCGAACACTAGTAATCATTAAGTCAACCTTAGTAAATTAATTTCTGTTATAAAAACTCTCAATATGGACAAGTAAATGGGATGATCTTCAGAGGAACATTTATTTCAATTAAGGATATAAAAAGGTATTTTTATTCACTTTGCAATGAATAATATTATAAAAATAAATGATATACTGTTGAAATAGTTATATTAAAATTGAGAATTGATAAACCTCATATAGCTTCCAAAATAGAAAGATATAATTAGACTGTTTTCTTCTTAATATATAGAGTCTTACAAATAAAATGGGAAGTAATTTTTTAACCAGTATTAAATTGATAGAATAAGTATTTCTGTAAATAACACTGTTTAGTGCTATCTAAATGCCTATGATTTTTATTCAAATTAAAACTTATTTTAATTACTTACAGAACAGAAAAAAGGATGCATTTCTTCATTGAATATGGAAAATATTGGAGAAAAGAAGAGTGTACTACACTGACCTTAACAGAATGATTGCAATAAATTAAAATTAGTTTCCATCCTGAAAATAAAGTGCAATATTTTCCTAGGGCTAAAAGAAAGTTAATTATTTGCCAGGTGTTGTAGCTCACACCTGTAATCTCAGCACTTTGGGAGGCTGAGGTGGGCAGATCAAGAGGTCAAGAGTTCAAGACTAGCCTAACCAACATGGTGAAACCCCATCTCTACTAAGAATACGAAAATTAGCCCGGCATGGTGGCAGGTGCCTGTAATCCCAGCTACTTGGGAAGCTGAGGCAGTAGAATTGCTTGAACCCAGGAGGTAGAGGTCACAGTGAGCTGAGATCACGGCACTGCACTCCAGCCTGGGCCACAGAGCAAGTCTCCATGTCTCACACACACACAAAAAAAGTTAATTATTTGACTAATAACAATGATATTAATATTTCTTATATTAGTTATAACCAGTATCCTTAAATGTGATATTTGGGGTTCATTTTTTATTATAGACGTATATAAATTACTACCTTTGGTTGAAGAGGTAATAGCATAAGGTAGTAAATTAGAGGCAATGTAAGTGAAGAGTAAAAGTGTGCCACAGGCTCTCCGACGTGCAGTGAGCCTTCCTGTGTTTGGTTCAATTACCTGCATATCCAGCTAGTAATGACAAGGTCCTTTGTAAGATGATTTAGGTTACCTGTTTTAAGGGCTTCTTATTATTTATCTAACAATTTATCAGTTTATTAATTACCTAATGAAGTCAGTATCAGCCGTAATTTTTAGTATTTATGAGGTCTTCCTATACACTTGGCACTTATTAGCACATTCCAAGGTGACTAGAACATATAGATTCCACTTAGTATGGACACACCTTCTCTTACTTGTGTGATTGCTACGACATCCTAGAAAAATTATTAGACTTTGATTTGTGCTGGTGTTCTGACTTGTCTAATTACCAACAGGATAAACAACTTCTCAGTTTCCGTATTGTGAAATCGAGTAAGTCTGAGCCCTTGTCATACTCGGTTATGGATGCTATAACAAATACCATAAACTGGGAAGCTTATAAACCAGAAATTTATTTCTCACAGATCTGAAGGCTAGAGAAATTCAAGATCTATCAGGGCACAGACTCAGTGTCTGGTGTGAGCCCATTTCCTGCTTCATAGATGGAGCCTTCTTACTATGTCCTACCATGGTAAAAGCAGTGGATCAGCTCCTTTGGGTTTATTTTATAAGGGCATGTAAAGGCACTGATACCATTTACCAGGGACCCACCAACATGATCTAACCACCTTCCAAAGGCTCCACCTCCCAACGCCATCACGTTGGTGATTAACTTTCAACACAAAAATTTGGGGGAGCACAAACTTTCAGACAGTAGCACCCCCAGTTGTGTTGTAATGATAGATTGTCCTGCTGATAATTAGACAAGTCAGAACACAAACACAAATCAAAGTCTAATAATTTTTCTAGGATGTCGTAGCAATCACATGGGTAAGAGACGTGCCTATGCTAAGTAGAATCTGTATGTTCTACTCACGTTGGAATCATGTATGCAGCTATCATATTGTGAAATTTTACATTTTTGCTTTAAAAATAATAAATACAAATAATGATATACATATGGAAATAAAGGCCATATAGGAAGCCATATTTAATTTTCAGGTCAGGTGTGGTGGTTCATGCCTGTGGTCCCAGGTTCTCAGGAGTTTGATGTGGGAGGATTGCCAGGGAGGTTGAGGCTGCAGTGAGCTGTGATAGAGCCACTGCACTGCACCTCAAGTCACAGAAGAAGACCTTGTCTCAAAGAAAAAAAAACATTTTAGTGAGTAGTTATAATTGTCATATTAGTGCTTTGAGCTTCTGCTGGGATACAATATAAGAATTAGGTGTTCAAAGAGAGTGTATACCACAGTCTTTGAAAAGTTTACAAAGCCTGGGACATTAAATTCTACCTTACATATGGAATAAAAAAGAATATAAAAATGGCAAGGGATTGGTGACAAATATAATAGCTGAAAAATTACTGTGCAACAAATATTAAAGCTGCTATCATGTCCTGAAAAACAGTAGGTAAACTGTCATGATTTTTCTACAATTGTACATTGAAGTTATTAAGATTATTTTAAAAAATGATTATGACACCAATTTAAAAAATATAAAAAGAAAATGGGATTATAAAGGTCATAAATTAAGATTTGAAATCTCTTAAAGGAGTAACTTCCATTGAAATTTATCTCTGTTTTTAAGTAAGGCACACAGAATAACAAAATTAAATCATTAAATAACTAAAGCTTCCCAAATTATTACAGTATGTAATGTAAAACCTACCTGAAAAAAGTATAAATAAAATTAGGAAATTTGAAGGGTAAATAAACAAGTTTTGATGCCTATATATATAGGGTGATAGAAGTAAAAATGTGTTGGCAACCTCAATGATTTGTAACACAAAGGTATTAAGAGATAATTTTCTCTCTGTGAGGTTAGGCAGCTCTGAGAAAAGTGCCCTTTCCAAAGGTCAGCAACTCCCAGGAAGATGGATTACATATAGGTAGAACAATCTGGCAGTTTTTATGTTCAAATTTCTGCTAACATGAATAAGATTATCTCTGCCCTTTTCCTCCATTTCCAAATAGTTTGAGAGATCTTATTTTTAAAAAAGTGTTTGTCATTCCTTGTATGCAAAGAATATTTTATTTCCTATTGTTAGGTAATAGGTGAACATATTTTATAAGAAGTGTTAGTTAGATAAATGCCACTTTGGAGACGAAAATAGCATTGGAGGATAAAGAGCATTTTTTAGTTTGACTTTTGTTACGTTCCAGTTGAGAAGTACAGGTACAATAGCTACATTAATATTTTGTTATGTTCATACTTGTATAAATTACCTCAAAATCATCAGCCCCTTTTGAATAAAAAAGGCAATATATCATTGATGTTTTGTTTCTCTAAGTGTTCACCTACTATGTGGGCATCAGATGACTGCTGACCTTACTTTTTCTTTCTCTAATTGTGTAAGCTCTTTTGCTTACGGAATACATAGCAATATGTCACTTGTAAAAGTGAATGAAAGCTAAAGTGATGATGATTTCCCCTCTTGCAAAGGTTTACTTTAAACAAAATCATTAAAAATATTTAGCTAGTTGTCAAAGGAGACCAGGTACAACCTTATTTCATTTCTATGTGGAGACTTAGGATGGAGGAAATATTTATTGTGGGATACAGAGAGATAACAGAAGAATGTGAGGAGAAAAGTATCTTTTACAGGACACACATGATGGTATTGTGCATAAAATCATAACATAGAATGGAGAATAGAAAAAGGTCGTTCTTAACTTGCTACAAGTAGAATTTTAAGAATTTTAAAAGATTAAGCTAATTTATCCATTAAGGGATAATGTATATTATCAATCATTTAAAATAGTATTGAAATTAATAACGAAGGTACTAACTTAACTTAGGTAAAAATTATTCTTAATTCTAATTTTTATATATTTAGGTTATATATTTAACAAATTGTGAAAAGCAAATTCTGTCCACATACCTATGTGTTTCTTTGATATCTCTAAAGCAAAATCAGTTTTAAACTCTAATTTTCTAATAATACTTTCGCAGTAATTAAAAATTAACAAAAACCTGATTTTTAAACCTTTTATCTCTCTATATGGGGATATAGTACAATATGAATTAAGGTCTTGTGATTTTTAAAAAGACATAACTTTTCTCACTAAAGTAATACCTATACTAGAGCAAAAAAAAATAAAAATAAAAAATTCAGTCACAAACTCATTACCTAGAAGCTGGTACTGTTAACATCTTACATTACATAACTTAATCTAAGCTTTATATATCTAGATTGAAAATGGAGTCATATAGCAAATTTTTGTAGTAATAAACTTTTTCCCACTGATTTTTTAAATGGTAATTATATTCTATTTGCCATCACATATTTAACCCATACTGTTACTTTTGGCAACTTTGGTAATTTCTAAATCTGGATTTTTATAATCAACTTTGTGAGATGCACTGTTTTAGCAACGTCTTTTCTGTAACACTTTGTAAAGCCTTTGGGAGACTGCCCATTTGGCCTTGCAGGAACTTGTCAGGAACTTGTGCGGCGTAGTTAAATCCGTTCATGCAAGTAGTTTCTCCCTTATTTGCATTAATAGTCGTAGTGAGCAAGGTTTTGCTTCAATTTTGCTTTGTTGATATTAAAATCTGGATAATTTATATATGCTTGTTGGACTTCTGAAAGACAAATTTCTTGCTCAAGTAATCTGTGTGTGTTTCTATTGGCATATTCATCATTATCTAACAAATGTGTAGGTGTCTTATATATGCTTTAGTCAATATCTACTTCTACAAAATTTCTCATTCTGTGCTTTGTGAGATAATACTGAAGTAATAAGATTTGTATTCTTTAATAATCAGTCATATAATTGACTAATTTAAATGCTATATGAAAACTATTTTTATAGATGTGTTTATATTAACCCAAAATAATTTAATGATTATCTGTATCATATAACTTATTACATAACAAAATAACAAAATAAATTACAGAATATAAATGCTGGAAATAGAAGATTTTGGGGTCTTTGTTAAATGACTTTAAAATTAAAACATTGTATATAGAATGTGAAATTATACTAATAAAATAAAATTTAAATTGTAATTCATGAATACCATACTTTACGCAGAAGTATAAACTGGCAAAATTCAAGTTTTTGTGGCCTCGTATTTTGGGTAGAAAATAATCTTTGTGACATAGTGGGCCATAACGTTGCAGTGTTTCAATGATAAGGAAGGAATGGTGATGAAAGAGCATGATATTTGATAGTATTAATGACTAATGTAATAGAAAATTGATTTCCTAAATCCTTTCCCTTTGCACAGTGTCTTTTCCCTTAGATTGAAAGGGAATCAATATTTGAATATCTGAGTATATTACAGGCAGCCAAGTGCAGAGAAAATATCATTCAATTAGCAATTAGAAGATCTAATTTCTTAACATAATTGTGCCCCAATGAGTTTGTATGACCTTGAAGAAGTCATTTGGTCTTTCCAAGTTTTGTTTTCATTATCCACAAAAGTAAATTGTATCTAAGGTTCAAGATTGGGTTTATGTAACTCAATTTTAAAATGAATTTAAATAAGAAGCAGAGGTCTAAATTCACTGAATATCCTTTGATGATGTTTCCCAAATTGTCTTCTACGGAAGACCATTTCCTTTTTCTATTAACTAATGCTTTATAGTAGTTTAATATATGTAGGCATTGTGCTTATGGAATTATCACAAAATTCTAGGTAAGTATTGCTATAATTTCATTTTATAAATGCAGAACCTGATTTGAAAGGAGGTTAAAATATGTCTTGGTTCACAGAGATATTGAGCAAACTAGGCTTCAAAGTCTGGCAGTCTGATTTCATAACCTGGGAATTGAATCATTACCCACACTTCCTTAAATACATATTTCTGACTAAATAAACTTGGAAAACACTGGGCTTTGACAGAGTAAAATCAGTTGAACAAAAGACACTTCAGAATATTTAATGTTTGTTTTGAATATCCAAGAGAAACTCATACGCAGAGCTGCTAACACTTATTTTAACCACTAAATCTCTGCTAAAAGAAATTCTTAACATGCCAAAGGTGCTAAAGTTCTGCAAACCACTTTCGGAAAACACTAACTCTTGAGTCTTAGCAGACATTCCAGTGGAATTTGTACTCAGAAAGATCTGCATAATAATGGTATTGGTTAATTTCTTAAGTAATTTAAAAATCGATAAATATAAAAACAGTTTGTGATATTTGCTTTCTCATATTTTAAATCCTATTTTATACATTTTCCTTCTTTAGCACATCTTAATGCAAGAAAGTTTATCAGTTCTTTAAAGATGTGTTTAATAAGAGAAAACTGGTTTAAAGGTGGGAAGAGGTTTGGGAAGGTGGATATTTTTACACTAAGAACATTCTTTCCCATAAGTTTTGCTTAGGACATTTCCATTGTGGTGGACATTGTTTACTATTTCTTAGTAGCTCTGAAATTCAAATATATTAATTGTTCGGAAAAGATTTTCTATACTATAAAGGGAGAAAAATAGATACAATTCATACTTCTATTATGTGAATCTCTAAATATTTCTTTTATAAAATAACCAAACCATAATAAAACAAAACCACAAATATTTCAAATCAAACACTTTATTATAGTTAATCTGAGGTTTTCTAAATATATCTTTACATGAAAATGATCTACAAAAAAATCACAAAATCAAAAACAGTATGTATTTAATGATAGTTTTGATAATGGATATGGACTAGATAGATAAGTATTCAATATAATTGATACTGTTTGTTTTTCCTCCTGGTATAATACTTAAAACTTTACAAAATATCCCAAAATTGTAACAGAACAGCAAAATACAGTCGATCCTTATAATTTGCAGATTCTGTATATGTAAATTTGCCTGCTCACCAAAATGTATTTGAACCTCTAAAAGTGACATTCATGGTGCTTTTGCAGTCATTTCCAGACATATGTGGAACTGATAAAAAAAAAGTCACCCAACTCAAATGTTCCCAGTTCACATCGAATGAGACAGTGCCCTGTCTTCTTATTCAACTTTCGAAATGTAATAGAGTTTCCTTTTCATAATCTGCTTAGTATGACATCTTTTGCATTTTCTGTGCCTTTTGTTGGTAACTTTGCCATTTTAAATTACCCTTCAAGTAAAGCTGATGTGGTGTCTGGTGTTTCTAAGTTCAAAAAAGATGTGACATGTCTTATGGAGAATATACTTGTGTCAGATAAGCATTGTTCAGACATGAATTATAGTGCTGCTGGACATGAGTTCAATGTTAATGCATCAACAATGCCTTAAATTCAGAAAAGGAAGAGGAAATTCATGGATCTGTATGTAAGACTGCTCCAGAAAGTGTCAAAGTAACACCACAGTACATGAAAGATGGAAAAGCAGCTATTTGTGGATTCATGAGACAACAACTGATTTTTTAAAAAGTATAGTGGGCAGAATTGTTGGGAGGCTGAAAGGCAAAGAAATTTACTGTCATGTTAAGTACTCTGGCTAGTAGTGACTCCCTTCCATGTTTCAAAAGGTGATATGGCATGAAAAATGTTAACTCGCAGGTGAGGCAGGTTCTGCAGATCAAGAGGATGTGGAAGAATTTTTAAAATACCTATGAAATGCATACAGAGAAAGTGTTTTATAAAAGAGAAAATTTTCGATGCTGGTGACTGGCTTGTTGTACAGGGACACTTGGCAAAGAAATCTATACAGTACAAATGGTGTTTCACTTTATCAGAATATGACTAGAGGCTCTAAAGATCCTAACCCTGCATTTCCCTTAGGAGCAGTAGTTCAGTATTTGCTGATTCAATGTTTGTGGTGACCTAAAGAATCTAAATATGGTCATGTGCGATGGCTCATGCCTGTAATCCCAGCATTTTGGGAGGGTGAGGTGGGCAGATCACTTGAGGTTGGGAGTTCGAGACCAGCCTGGCCAAAATGGGGAAGCCTATCTCTACTACAACTACAAAAACTTACCTGAGTATGATGGTGAACCTGTAATCCCAGCTAATTGGAGGCTGAGGCTGGAGAATCACTTGAACCTGGGAGGTGGAGGCTGCAGTGAGCCGAGATCACATCATTGCCCTCCAGCTGGGCAACAATAGCGAAACTCCAACTCAAAAAGAAAAAAAAAGAATATGAACACTGTGAATATTAAAAATTTGCTGTATGTACTTGAGATGTGGTTTCCAGATAAGCCCCATGGCTACCATCTAAAACTTACAGAAAGAGGTATTGCAAATAAAATCTGCGGTAGTTTTTCTTGAAGCCACACCAACACTACTGCTGTGGCAACTTATTTTTTTAAAGAGACATTTAGTATGATGGAGAAAAATTGTTTCCATTCCAAACTACAAAAAATTACTCAGGCATGGTGGCACACGTGCAATCCCAGCTACTTGGAGAGACATTGGAATGATGGAGAAAAATTGTTTCCATTCTAAAATGACCTCCTTATTGTAAGGGTGGAGGAGCCAAGGTACAATTTTGATGGCACCCTTGGTGTGAAAATTAACATTTCTGAAGCAATATTGGTGAAGGAAGGCTCTAAATCCCCAAACGTGGATTATTGGACAGAAGATATTAATGACGAAGGTGCTAGAGTAGAAGAATATGAGAAGACAGAACTTGAGCATGAATAAGATACTACCTGATTTTATTTCTTTTAAATATGTATTGAGAAGTGGGATTCATGGATCATATTTTAATTCTATTTGTAGTTTTTCGAGGAGTTTCCATACTGTTTTCCATAATGATTGTGCCAATTTACTTTTACATGAACAAAGTTTATGGGTTTTCTTTTCACAACATCCTCATTAATGCTTATTATCTTTAGACATTTTGACAATAACCATTCTAACAAATATGAGGCAATATCTCATTGTGGTTTTGATTTGCATTTCCCTGATAATTAGCAATGTTGAGCACCTTTTGATATACCTGTGGGCATTTATATGTCTTCTTTGAAAAAAATATACATTTAAGTCTCTACTCCTTTGCTGTCTTTAAATTATTTGCCTTTTCTGTTATCGAGCTGTATGAGTTCCATATATATTGGATATTAACCCCTTATGAAATCACTGTCTTGAGATACCTGCACTCTGATGTTCAGTGCATTATTTACAATAGTCAAGATGTGGAAACAACTTAAACGTTCATCGGTGGATAAATGGAATATTATTCAGTTTTAAAAACATGAAAATCTTGCCATTTGCAACAACAGAGATTTATCTGGAGGACATCATGCTAAGTGAAATAAATAAGACATAGAAATACAAATATTGCATGATCTCACTTACATGAGGCATCTAAAAATATTTAAAGTAATAGAAACAGAGTAGAAGGAAGATTACCAGGGATCAGGGTGGGGAGAGAGGGTAAGGAAAATGTAGTGATGTTGATCAAAGTGTATAAACTTAAAATTATAAAATTATTAAGTGATGAACACCTAATAAAGAGCATGGTGGCTATAGTTAATTAAAATGTGTGCTTGACATTTGTTAAGAGAGTAGATCTTAAGTATTCTCACAATACACACGCGTACAGTAATGATGTGAGGTGATGGATATGGTAATTATCTTGATTATGTTAATCATTTCACAATGTATATGTATGTCAGAACACTGTGTTATATACTCTGAATACATATAATTTTAATTTTTCAGTTAAACCTCAATAAACCTGAACACTAAAAATACTACCTGAAAATCACTGGGTGTACTTGTACAATT
Source organism: Aotus nancymaae (assembly GCF_030222135.1). Lineage (NCBI taxonomy): Eukaryota > Metazoa > Chordata > Mammalia > Primates > Aotidae > Aotus > Aotus nancymaae. Next base: position 5,285,682 of record NW_026988532.1, on the reverse strand, counting down.
TAGAAGAAGCTAAGTTTATTTTTTATGTGAATATCCAGGAAACTTTAAGTAATTCTCATTGATATGATAAAATCAATAATTTTAGTGGGTACTACAGTTTAGCAAGGCTTGTAAAATCTACGATTATAGCAAAAGAAAACATATGAGATTTTATGTGGGGGATAGGCTGTTATATATAATTTAGTTTGGAACATGCAAACATTAAGAATGAACAGTTATTTGGAAAAGCAGATTTGTAGTTCAATAGAAAGGAGTATAGATTTAGATACACATAGTGTTATTATAGGGCTATAGAGAAATATATATATTGATACATATACACACATCATATATATATTTATATATTATTTGTCTATATATTTATCTAAACCATAATATGTAGATTTGGTAGCTAACACATATGAATTGTTTAGCACAAAAGTGATGAATAATGAAAATCTCCAAGGCAAAAATGCATGAGGAATCAGCATCGGCAACAGAACACACACACACACATACATCTTCACATGCTTACTTCTATGGAATTTGTGGAAGGAAATAAATGAGCAAAATAGAAGATCTGGTTAAAGCTTTGATGAATGTAAGGTGGAATATAATAATATGACCATTTCAACTGGTGTCAAAAACTATTAATGTGATTTTCACATTCGAGGGAAGGAACAATATTAAACAAGGTGTATTATATTCAAGGCCTTCTACTCTTTTTCTGAGTTAAAATTCTTTTAGATTCCACATATAAGTGAGATCATGCAATATTTATTTTTCCATGTCCTACTTATTTTTACTTAGCATAATGTTCTTCAGATACTTCTATTTTGTACATCACAAAAATAAAATTTTAGGGACATCATGTAGAACTCATGTGACTCAGGGGAGAGGAGAGGGCTGATAGAAACACGGTGATTGAAGCCAAACAAACCTTCCCCAAGGCTCCAGGGCATAAAATCTTGTATTTTTCAAATGAGTTTCACAGTGCTTAGTGCTTAGTAAGTACTCAAGAGATCGCATTTATATAAAATATTTTCTTTAGTCTCTATTTAAAATTAAGCTATCTGGCCTAAGCAATATCATTGTCCCTATTAACAGATGAAAAACTGAGAGTCAGTGACATTCAGTAAACTGTATCAGGATGCACAACGCAGAGTCAGGATGTGAATGCAGGCATGCTGGTTCAAATTCTTGCCATGAGCTTCGACTCTGCTGTAGCGCCTTCTCATGCAAGCCAGGGAGCTGGGGTTTCAACCTCCTACCATCAAGAATCATTTATTTTTATTTATTATAACTAGCACATGTTGGCTTTTGAACATTAAATTTTCTGATTTGCATATGTAAAAAGAACATATAAATACAAAACAATGCTTGTTTATTACATTTTTGTTATAAAAACTCATTTTGACATGATGGTGTTTTTTAAAAAAATCTGTTTTTAAAGAGCTTATTTTCTATTGCATCACAAATATAGCATTCATCTGAATGACATTCATATTGCAATTAAAAAATGTATATTGTTATGTGTGTCGCATCTTACTACCCTCATTGTAAGTTATAATAATTCACCTATTTAAAATTAACATGAATGTAAACACATTTAAAATTTTCATTTGATATTTGCAAAGTAAACATTACTAGCATAGGACACTTTGTCATAGTTCACATTTTAAGCAACCATAAAGTATAAAATAAAAGTGAAAATTGTTAGAAGTCAGAAAAATTGGGAGTATTTTGTATATCTGTATGGGTACCTGACACATTTCTTCTATAATTACAAGCATTGTTCGAATATAATTGTGTTCTTATCCACTGTGAGTGTGTTACTCATTCAGATTACCCATCTCTTCTATCTTACCTTCCTTAAATATTCAGGCAGTGAGGTAGATTTGCATTGTCAATTTAGCTAAGGTGGAACTACCTTTCCCATAATTCCCTTCCTTTTAAATTTCCAATTATAGTGAGGCACAAGCAATTTTTTTTTCATAGGAGGATTAGATGGCAGAACAGGTGGGAATCCCCCTTTTACACGGAAGATCATTGGTGCAGGCTTATTGTATTGGTGCAGGGCAGCAGCCAGGACTGCAGTTCCTCCTTATCTGGCTGAACCTCTGTCTTCTCCCTCACTGACTCCATGGCTAGGTGCATGTTTAGCTCATAATTGAAAGGCACTGACCTTTCTTTTTTTTTTTTTTTTTTTTGAGACGGAGTTCCGCTCTTGTTACCCAGGCTGGAGTGCAATGGCGCGATCTCGGCTCACCACACCCTCCGCCTCCTGGGTTCAGGCAATTCTCCCGCCTCAGCCTCCTGAGTAGCTGGGATTACAGGCACGCGCCACCATGCCCAGCTAATTTTTTGTATTTTTAGTAGAGACGGGGTTTCACCATGTTGACCAGGATGGTCTCGATCTCTTGACCTCGTGATCCACCCGCCTCAGCCTCCCAAAGTGCTGGGATTACAGGCGTTAGCCACCGCGCCCGGCCCAAGGCACTGACCTTTCATACAGATCACCACCATCATCAGTTTAGAGGTGGGGAGACTAGAGGTGAGGAGATACTGGCACCATTTTCCATCCTAGTGGATTTTGGCTCACCCTTGCATTGTTCTAATGTTTCGTCATTTCCCACACTTTGTGTCCATCTTTCCTCCAGAACACCTTATCGTGTGATTTCATCTTATCTTCTAGTGGTTCTGCTTCTCTGATCAAACTGAGCTGAAACAGGCAGATCCATATTTGAGCCATATATTTTCTGCTTCAGTGGTACAATGGCTGTGCCCCTATCTCAACATTTATCAAATTGTCATAAACCCTTGTTTGTCTCTCCCACTGCACTGTGGGAAATGTGAAGGAAGAATTTCATTTAAACGACTTTTTATTGAAATAAACCAGTGCTGTGCATTGTGCCTTAAAGACTTTGAGTATATGCATGCTGAATTGAATGAGTCCCTTTACAAATTTATGTTTACATAAACATTTCCAATAATTTATTTTTTCAAAGTAAAGTATTTCAAGGAAGTCTAAAGATGTTACTACTTTCTCCTCAAGGAGTCATGTATATGATAGTAGTAAGGTGAGCAGGTGTTTAATTACAAGGAAGCCCTTAGGTCAATTACTGATGTATTTAATAAAGACTATTTTCACCCCAAACCATCTGTGAATCTTAGCTTTCATCATTCAAAGACCATAGCTTTGTTCTTGATTACATCTGGGGATTAATGGTATAATAGGCTATATCATTCTATAAACCTTAATCTATTATAATACTTGCTTTTATGGTTATGACCAGAACCTCTGTTTTCAAAACCTGTTTTGTCCTGCAATTCACATACTGGGTCAGCCACTGCCACTCTATTATTTTGGGTAAGACACAACATCTCCAATTGTATCAGGGATACATGTAAAATAGATATCTATGTTATAAACAGGGTTATTTTAAGGAATTAAAGGGATATTTGCAAATACAGCCCATATAGAGCCCTTAAAACATAATATTTGTAAAATAAATATTAACTATTATTATTATCAGGTATTATTTCAAGGAAATGGAGGGAAATAACAGCAATTTATGAGTGCCTATGCAATGCATAGTTTAATTCAATGCTGATATACACACGGGTATAATAAAAAAAAAGTTCATGACTCATCTGAAATTATTAATTTTTCATAGCTATTATCATATCCTACTAAATTAAGAAACCATCTCTCACTACAAGTTAGGGAGTTTAAAAAATGCTATTTTGCCATTTCTGACAGTATACCTGCAATATATTAAAATCATAAGAACACAAATTTCAACATTTATAGCTATAATTCATGAATTACTGTTTATAGTGAGGGCCTGACTCATTTTGTCTCAATCCACTCTCCCTTATAAAAACATTCTCAGCAAGGGAGATTGTGGAATTGTTTTTAACTTAATATTTCTTCTGTATATATGTTATTCCTAGTCAATTGTAAGTTAATGAGCAAAAATTCCCAAGGATAAAAAAGGTCTGGTTTTTAAGGTTAGTCATATATTGTGATTATTCATTGAAATACAAGACTGAATGAATATTAAGGTTTATATTTTGTTCTCTGTAATATGAATTCACATTTGTTAAAATGCACAAAACTGTCAAGGGTCCTGCAGCATTGTTAGGACATTGAAACCATGGATAAGTCAACTAGCAATTTGTTTTAGGGACATTTGCCTTCCCAGTCTCAAAGTCCTGCCTTTCATCATTTCCATTTATGAAAAATAAGCTGTCAAATGCATGCAATTATGGTGATAAAAATTATTATATGATTTTATTATGGTGATTAAATTATTATATGATTTTAAGTATCAGTACAATCATTCTTTTGCGTATTATCACATATATGTCTTGTGAATTCATATATTTGTGTTCACTATTATTAATAAAGGTAATGATACTTTTTAAATAATCTGTACTCTGACAGTATGGCATACTTAAGGCAATGTGATTAAAGGTGACAAACTACTTAAATTATATCCTGCCTTCTGCCAGGAGGTGTCCTGGGAGGGAAGGATTGGAAAGAAACATCAATAAAGTCCTTTACATAGGAAATCGTGATGGTCAAAATGCTTGTGTAAAATACTTCTGATAATTTCTCTACATGCTTAGCAGGTGAATTTTCTAAATTCAGTTCATCCCTATCACTGTTAAACATCACCCTGAGAATCCACCGTGCCAATTTCCTTTTATCTATAAACTTAACATTTATGTGCGTCAATATTATAATTCTAACTAATTACTTAATTTTAATTTTAATCAATACACTAAGGAGAAGTTTGAGACAGCTAATGTGATTTATTGCTAATTCTGAAAACATTTGTCTTGCTTTTTGGCAGTTGTGCCATCTCTGGAATGCCCCTGTTTGCTTGGCAGCAACCTGTCAAGGTTGTTACGGTTGCTGTATGCAGGCGCATTCATTGACAGTTCTTCTCCTGGTAAATGTATACCTGCAGTGTAATCACACATGTGGTCTTGTTCACTATAGCTTCATCAGGTATGAGCATATGTACATAAATATATCCATTCACGTATGTGAGCCAAGCATCACATCACATGTAGATGACAAGAAATCTATTTGTTGGTCTCTCTTGAAACGTCATTCTACATAAAGCTATGCAGGTATCTCTATGGGGAGGAAACACTGCTCTTATTTTAGTAGGAATCCTGGAGTGGTTCTTAAAAACTGATATAGTGACAAATGACTTTACAGGCATGAGAAGATTTTTCCCAAGAGCAATATGTAAAAATCAGTGATTGTGAAATCACAGGCTTTATGGTGGGGTCAGAATTGCTTATATTAAGTTATTAATAAAGACCTGCAGGGGATGAAAATTTAAATTGAGCATTCAAATATATAACTCTCTATCAATGTCACTCTAGCATATACGTATATTCTAAAGCTCCTCAATAGAACTTGACCCTGTTTTTATTGATAAGTCTTTTATTCTTCTCTCATGAATTATTCAAGTAACTGTGTCAGGCTAGCTTATTCCCAGTGAGAGAAAAGGAGAGGCTCAAATCATATGCTATCATTGCTTTTAAAGAAATCTTTATTCTTACAATTGTATATTGATACAATTATATGTGTTTTGGTGATTTAACCTTCTTTATTGTTGAAATAAACATCATAGTTTGAAAAGAATTTGATTCATGGAATCAGTCTTAAATGAATTTTCTGATGCTATTGCTCAACACCATAGTCACAAAAGAACACAAGTCTGTTAGAAACGGGCAACCTGTCACACTGATATGGTAGAGTCAGTACTACTCTGAGAAGACGAGAAAGAAACCACTAGCAACTGTTTAATTGCACGATAAGGCACAGACAGAAAGATATTCATAGGTGATAAGGCCAGAAAAATGGCCAGAAATAAGGTACTGATGTCTAGCAAACTGACTGCATGTGCATTAAAGTAAAAGATAAAAGTTGTCAGATAGAATACATTTTTTAAGAAAACTAAATTAGCCTTAGAAAGATTAAAGGTGACCTTATTAAGCAATTGACTTCAACTACAGAAAAATATCTAGTGCCAAGTTAAATAAATGTGAATATTTTGCCACAGAACATGAAGAAAGAAAACCAAAAAGATTTTGCTAAAGGTAAAATAGAATTTGTTAATAGAAAATATTTTGTATCACAGTTTCTTCATCTATATATATATATTTTACTTCTATTGATTTTAATCTATCAGAAGTAGATAGAAACTTTAAAAAACTCCCCAATTTATGGGAGAGGAAGCAGGAGTCTAAGTTACAATCTTCAAAGCCCATCAGGAGTTATAAGTTCCCAGATTAGAAAGAACGTCTCTCGCTCAATCCATGTTGAACATTCTCTATCATTGTTTTCCTTTTAAATATTGCATTTTTCTCAAATATTTATTATCTATACATTATTTTAATATTCAATATATGTGCATTTGTACTTCAGTATGTCTACAACAAGGGCATTTCTTTACATTAAAGCCACTACATGCTTAATTTTTAAAAGTAGAACATTTGATATATATGAAAGCATTGGTAATATGGTTAATTTTCTGGTAAAGTGAAAGAAAAGTTTTCCCATAAAATATCTATAGTTTTATGTATTCACAGTACAAATATGATTTCATTTTAGAAATGTTTCTATTTCACCCACCTATCTAAATAGAAAATTTTAATATATCAAAACCTTATTTTTATTAACTTCCTTTAAATAAATACATCTACTATATGTGTTATATATATGACATATTATAGAATAGATATGATGTCAGGCTTTATTTTCAGCCAATACAAAAAGGGATTATGAAGAGGTACAAAATCCCCTAAAAGTCTACCACTCAGAAAAATCTTCCACCAACATTTGTATAAGCATCCTCTCAGAGGTCATTTTCAGTATGTCTGTATTTATGTTTCCTATTATTCATTTTCATTTCTGTTTTTACTATATGGTTTGTACTTCTTTCCCTCTAATGACATCAAGGAGATGTGTCTCTTGTCATATTAAAAGTAATTTTATAGCATTAAATGGCTTTCCTATTGCTCTTTATGTAATTTCTATAGTTATTATTAAAGTCACTATGATAGGAGGTTATAATGCTTAGAACTTTGAACTTAGCAGGAATGTCTTTGTCATTTATGTGAGCCCCTAGGATGTCATCTGATATTTTGTGCTAACATGTTGACTCTATGAGCTGGCCGTAACCATTAGTCAGGTTGGAACTGGCCTTGTAAAAACAACAATACATAAGATTCAGGTAGGAGCTTGGACCTCATGGTATCAGTTTAAAGGGTATGCATATAGGGTTTGTGAAGAATTAAACCCACTTCTGCCTGCTTCCCCCTCAGTGGGAGACATAAATAGACACAGTATAAATACTTCATTTTCTCTCCAGCTTGTCTCCAACTTTTTTTACCTTTTCTCTTTGTTCAAACTTTTCCCACTCCCAATGGTATTTTAAATCATTAAACATTATTTTCTTTACATATTTCTTCTCTCCTTTCTCCTTTGTCAGTATCTGATTGAAATATTTTAAGTCTTGTCTTTCCCAGCAGTATCTCTAAGTATCATCTCCACTTTCTTAAGCTCTCTCATTTTACCTTTCCCTTTATTATTAAATTTTAGGAAAATTTCCAGAGCACCTCCTATATTTCTGATATTTGAGTGCTACCTTTTAGATTTACTTTCTTCCTTCTCAATCTAGGCAGTTTGACTACAATCCCTATCACTCTACTGACAGCATTTGCAATGATATCACACCCAGTCTAGAGCTTTTGACCTGATTGACTTGTCGCCAATTTCTTTGAAACTCTATCTTTTGTTTTTCTAAGCCTTCTCTTTAGTCTGTGAGTATGAATTCTCAACCTATTGCCGAGACTTCCCTAATTCTCCAACAAATGAAAAGAAATAATGAGTCTCTGGAAAAGATAAGCATGTAAAAGATGTGATCACTGACTTACTTTGCCGTTTACTGATTTTGAAATATATTTATTGACATTGGTCTTTCAAACATTTGATTAACTAAATTGCATCAAATATCTTAAGGTTAGTTTGGTGAAAATAATCCATGTTTTGTTCTTACGTGCTAAAGACTATTAAACTATTAAAACTACTTGAAACAAATTTTTCAGAAAGAACAAATCAGTGTCTGATTCAGAGATTCATTTTAACTCTAGGATACAGATTTTTATTACTTGGCTTAGGAGTTAATTATCATGGCAAGATATATCTGGTTATTTCAATATATTCAGTAATTTCAGTATATTTAGTATATCTTAGTTTTACTCCACCCAGAATTAACACACTTAATATATCAGCTGGAACCAGCAAATAGAAAGGAAAATAATAATTTAAAACCTTGATGCTAATTTTTATGATATTACTGTATTACTTCCTTATTTGACAGAGGACAAATTCTACTTATTTACTTTTAAATGTATATATGTAACATTAAGTACTATCTCGCTTTCACATTTTAAAAACAGTAAAATTACCTAGTTAGTAGACTCTGATGCAAATACCTTAAACATCGTGTTTTGGTGACATATCTTTTCTCAAAAGATATTCTATAACAAATACATTGTTTAAATGTAAGATGTTTAAACATTCTTACATTTAAAAACATACAGATCGAATTTTCTCAGTGTCAATTATTTCTTATGGCTATGATTTATTGTAGGTGTTAAACTCTTTTTATAGATGTTTTAGACGTTTTTGAATTGCCAAAAATGATAAGTAAAGATAATAATAAATGTAAAATTTTGTAAGGAAATATATTATATATTAATCATTAACATGAGCTTGAACTTTTCATATTCACAAGTTATTGTTAGTGTTGCCTTTGATGATATTATTTGAAAGACATTTTCATACTGTGATGAAGAACTCTATGAAAAGAATGTTTTTATATGTATGAATATATGAAAACAACTATTTTACAAAGAATGGCCTTAACTTTGTATTTTAGGATAATTTTCACAGTGGGAGAAAGAACCTAAGGTAATCAAAATACCTTAGGCTCACAGTCAGGTACATAAGTCCTATGGCCTTCAATAAGTATAAGTGGTCTTGATGATTGTAGATCATTATTTTTTAATTCCAGGAATTCCTCAGTTCTGAGCTAGAGGGAAAAAATGCAGTTTTCTGATATTATGAAATGTTCCTAAGCACATATAAAGATAGAACATTTTGTAAAGAAATTAATTTTTAAATTGTATGCCAGGTGCTAAGCTATACATGCATAAAACAAAGAAATAAATTAAAATCCTAATTCTTGACAGATGATTGCAGTCTAGCTAAAATGTCAATGACAAAAAAGATTTAGTAGCTATTTTGATTAAATATTCAATGAATGAAAAAATAAAAAGAAAATGAATAAGCTTAGGAATATGTGGAAATAGATTCTGACAGTGAGGCAATAAAACTGTTTAATATTAAACATAGTCTTTAAAACGGAAAAAAAACCATATTGGAGATGAGTCCATTTACTTGATAGTCTCCAGATTAGAACAATTTAATAATAATAATCATAATCACCATAATGAATCACAATACTTTTATTTCTTTTGATTGATTTTCAAAAGCACACTCTCTCCTGGGACAGCTGCTTACTTTTTATCTGTGTAGTATGCGTTTTTCTGCTTTTGGATTTTGCCAGGTCTCCAGCTTGTTACTAGCTTGCCAGAGCTGCAGTTGTTCTTGCTTTAGTCTACTTCACTTAGAGCATTCATCCTCATGATGCCGGTGATATTCTTGATCACACCTTGTTCAGTATGCCTTTATGCAGATAAAACTGTCTGCTTCCCTCAATTCTGGGCTTGCTTGACTCTCTTCCTCAGTTAAACTAAAGACTGGGCACTGAGTTGCTGTCCGTTATTCAAATGCAAAATTTCTGACCCCATCCAAAGACTCATGAATCCTAATCTATCTACATATTAACAGGATTCTCACATAATTTTTGGATATACGTATTTCAGAAGCACTTATCTGCACTGTTAAAAATTCAAATAGTTTTTCAATTAGGCAAACAAAATCATGCTATATTGATCAGTTGATTTTAAAATTTTTAATTAGACAACAATGTATTTTCAATACATGAAGCAATTTGTGACCATCAGAAATGTCTAAGAAAAGAGAAAGCCTTAAGTAATTATGAATGATAAGAGATTTATCAGTTTCCTTATCTGTTCATCACTTGATGGACACAAGTTGATTTCACAGCTTAGCTATTGTGAATAGTGTTGCAATAAACCTGGGAGTACAGGTATCTCTATGACACACTGATTCTATTTCCTTTGGAAATATACCCAGTAATGGGATCATTTAGTAGCTCTATTTTTAATTTCTTTTTGAGCAACCTCCTTACTGTTGTCCATGACCATGCTACTTAATATCCCACCAGCAGTGTATAAGACTTCCCCTTTCTTCACATCCTTACCAGCACTTGTTAGCTGTTGTCCTTTTGACAATAATATGTGTGAGGTAATATTTCGAGGTTTTAATTTACATATCCCTCATGTTTAGCAATGTTGAGCATTTTTCATGTAGTTATTGGCAATTTATATGACTTTTGAGAAATGTTTCTTCAATGTTTGCTCATTTTTAATTGGGCAATTTGTTTTCTTGCTATTGAGTTGTTTCAGCTCTTTAGATATTTTGAATATTAACCCCTTATCAAACATATCATTTGCAAATATTTTCACCCATTCTCTAGGTTGTCTTTTTACTTTGTTAATTTTTTTTTATTATTATACAGAAGCTTTTTAATTTAATGTAATCCTACTCATCTTTTTTTTTTTTTTTCTTCTGTTACCTGTGTTTTGGGGTCATATCCAAAAATCAATTGTCCAAACCAATGGCATAAAGCTTTCTCCCTATGTTTTCTTCTAGTAATTTCATAGTTTCAGTTCTTACACTTAAGTTTTTAATCCATTATCAGTTGATTTATATATCTGGCATACAGTAGAAGCCTAATTTCATTCTTCTCCATATGGTTATCTAGTTTTCACAGTACCATTTATTGTAGGTACTTTCTCTCCTCATTGTATTCTCTTGGCAACTTTGTTTAAAATGAGTTGACTGTAAATGCACGAATTTATTTCTGGGCTCTCTATTGTGTTACATGGGTTTATATGTCTGTTTTTATGCCAGTACCATGCTGTTTTGGTTAGTATAGCTTTGTAGTATACTTTGAATCCAGGTAGTGTGATGCCCTTAGCTTCCTTATTTTTTTCTTTTTTCCTCAAGATTGCTGGCTATTCAGTGTTTTCTATGGTTCAGAGAGCTAAATTCCTGGGTGGTAACATAAACACTAATATAAAGACGTGTAAAGTCTCTTTATAATAATACGACAGGGAATTTTAATAATACAAAAGCAACAGTGATTTTTTAAAAAACTTAGTAAACTACCAGTTCTTTTCCTGATTTAGTAGATTTTCTTGAAGAGTTAACTAAACATAGATGCTTTCAGTTCATACATTAACATTCCATAGTGATCTTGCAATTTGACACTTTATGAAAAAATAAAAATGTAACAGATAAAGAAACAAATGCAAAATCACTGAGAATTTGATGCCTTTTCAAAACACATCTGAGTAATTTGTCACTTCATTTCATTTTTTGCAATCATTTGACAATAGGATTTCTATAAACACTGGTACTAATGAAATAAATAGAACTTTTTTTTCAGGCAAAGAAGATGTAATGACTTGTCCCAATACAGTGTGTCTATTTATCCACTTTACACTGTGTGTATGTGCTTGTGATATACAGAAGAGCGACTTAAAAAGGGAGCTAGATATATAGATAGGTAATAGATAGATTGATTGATATAGGTTGATAAAATATACACTTCCAAGACTTTAGAAATTGTATGCTCATTATCTCATTTTATCTTTACAAGTGACCTATGAGATAAACAATACAATCATCTTTAGGTTTCAATTAAAGAAATTGAAGCTGTGAAAGGCAAAATAATTCAATAAAGGTCAGACAGGTAGTAAACGTTATTCTGGGATTAAAATTCCAGAATCATTGCATTTCAATGCTTTCTCCTCAGGGGAAAGATAGGCTGCATTACTCCTCCTCATATAGAATACAAGCTCTTCATTTTTCAGATTGAAGGACACTGTGTTTCACACAGATGGCTCTATGATTAGCAGTAAATTGGCCCTTAATTGGGAAATTAAAAAAAATAATTTCTGAATTTCCATGTAGAAAAATCACTTAATATCAGTTGCATTGCTTTCTGGCAACAGTTAATGAATTAATTATATTTACATAAGCAAAACAATGAAGCAGAAAGTAACTCTTTAAAATTAAAAAAAAAATTGAAAGATGGCTTTCAATACATTACCCAAGCATGATCCCCAATGAGAAGATGATCTTGAATACCCCAAAGTCAGCAAGTTAGAGAATTTGCTTTAATGTGCGACTCTCACTCTTAACCTTTGTATCCATTGCCCTCACTACATAAAGCTGGAAAGTAATTCTCAAATTAAGAAGAAACAAAATGCTGACAACATCATCTGAGCATTAAAAAAATGTATCTATTCAAACATGCAAAAGCGAAGTAGAAAACCATGCATGTTTTATATATAGAAAGCAATATGTGAAATACCTGCTAGTGGTAGTGAATAAACATTTTCAGAAAAAGCATTCTAAAGAGAAGGTACATACATATTTGGTGTAGTTTGTTAACTTATTAGTCATTTATAGGCTTCCCTGAAATAACAGAATAAATGTGACTGGAATGTAGCATAACAAACTCTCTCTGTATATATTTTTTCTATGATCACTTGTTTTGACTGAGGAATTGCTGGGTGTTGAGAGAGCATGGTGAATTGGATTATTGAGAGGAATGTAAGCAACATAAAGGGGCAGGAGTATTGTATCTTTATGAGTTCTCCTTCTGCATGAGGCCCACATAATGTATTTACCACAGCTGAGTGAGCTCACTTGAAAGCCATTTATGATGTGTAATGCTCTGTGTCCTTTGTTGAAGCCTTGGGTGACAGGTTAATTGAATAGCAGCAAGGCAAGCCGTCAGGGTCATACAAGATGACTACTGGGTGTGACGGTTAAAGACAGTACTTCATTTACTAAAGAGCTTTTATATATGAGTACAATTTCAAATAGTCCTATTAGAAAAATATTCATTCATAGATTTCAGATGTATCCAGAGATTTATTAGGTAAAGTTTTCCATAGAAAATTTTAAAATATTCAATCAGGGTTGTAGGTCAGACAATTAACAACCTTGAAAAAGTGATCACTTGATTATTCAATACCAGCAAGACAAAACCATTACGGCTCTCTGGGGTATTTTTATTCACTTTCTGTGAGAAGTTGTATTAAGGCTAAAAGATTAACAATAGGTATGTATTATTTTTCTACAAATAAAAGTTACTTCATTTTCATCTATGATTGTTTTAGTACAAACCTAGCTACATAGATGTATAGTTTTAGTTTTTTAAAAAAACAATTAAAATGGAAAAATTATAACATTATTAGAGTACACCAACTACCAATATATTCCTATCTAATACAGCTGTATTTTTTCTCCTCTCACTTTGAATCACTATTTATATCTCCAATAAAAGCTACTTTGTGGCTTATTTTTGTATTTAAATTTATTATCTGCCAGCATAAATTTAATGGGTTTTTAAAATCAAATTTTCATGTTAATTATATATTTGAGATTGATTCACCTTTTCTGTTAAGATCTACTTTACTTTTGGAAATGGCAGTGCAAGGACATTTAAAAAATCTCTAGAAAGAATGAGAACACTGTCACAAATAGTCAATGCCAACTATTTAGAGTCCTGCTAATTAACTAAATGGTTGCTATAATATGAAGAGTATTTGCTTAAGGAAAATGAGTAAATGGGGGAAGAACTGCAAGCTTGTGGCATTTTGTCTTTTTCTATTCCAATCCACTTCCCTTCAGCTATAGGGTAGCAGACTTTAAAGCTATCAGATGTGCAACCAGCAAGCTTTGAAAATAAACAGTCTAGCAATGACTAGAGGATACAGAACAGGTTTGAAACTTCCCAGAAAGCTCCATCCCAAGAGAATTGTTACGATTTTACCTGTTTACCATGTCCGTGAAAAAGTTCCATTCCCAGGGCTTGTCTTTATTTGATCTGCCTCAGAGTCCACTTAGTGATAAAAGTCCTATCCCCAGGGTTTTGTCCAACAAAGACCAAAAAACGACAGGCAGAAAGAAAAATCAGCAGCATTGGCTTAACATTGCAGCTGCCTGAGGAGGTAACAGTAGTTGGACAAATAAGAAGCTTGGCAAAAACTTAAAAGAAAATCTGTCAAATGAGACATCCATAGTGTCTCTGAAGAACTGTGACATATTCCTGGGGCTCTAGAAGGATATGCTCATGTGTAGGAGTGTGTGCAAATCCAGGAAAGGACTGAGAAGGCTCTATTCCTCCCCTTTGGCTGACCTTGAGGGCTGCTATAAGCAGCAGGTGAGAATTTATACAGTTACAAACTGCTGGAATGTTTAACATGTGTCTCAATATACACACAAAGCCCTTTGCAAAGAGTGAGAGCCTTATTGGTTCAAGATGTTTAATAATACCTCTGTTAGGGCTGGGCGCGGTGGCTTAAGCCTGTAATCCCAGCACTTTGGGAGGCCGAGGCGGGTGGATCACGAGGTCAAGAGATCGAGACCATGCTGGTCAACATGGTGAAACCCTGTCTCTACTAAAAATACAAAAAATTAGCTGGGCATGGTGGCGCGTGCCTGTAATCCCAGCTACTCAGGAGGCTGAGGCAGGAGAATTGCCTGAACCCAGGAGGTGGAGGTTGCGGTGAGCCGAGATCGCGCCATTGCACTCCAGCCTGGGTAACCAGAGCGAAACTCTGTCTCAAAAAGAATAAAATAAAATAATAATACCTCTGTTCAATCATTAGCTGACCACTGCTCTAAGCAAGACTTCAGTGGCCACACACAGCAAATAATTCACAGTTTACAGATGTAGTTTAAATAAGCAATAATTTCAACAAAAAGAAGGAGCAGCAACAAAAGCAAACCCTGGGGAGGGGAAAGGGAAATTTTATTTTCATAGCACTTATTTTTATTATTTAAAATGTCCAATTTGCAACAACAGCTACAGAGAGTTACAGACTAAAAGTAAAGCATGACTAAATAAAGCAGTGGAATAAAGCAATTAATAAAAACTGTCTCTGAGGAAGCCCAGATGTTATAATTTGTACCAGGCAAAGACTATAAATCAGCTCTTACAAATATTTTCAAAGAACTAAATGAGACCATGTATAGCAAATTATAAAGAAAATTATGAGAACAATGTCTTCCCAATAGGAAATATTAATAAAAATGGATATTACAAGAATCACCTAATAACTATTCTTCAGTTGGAAATTATAGTATTGAAACAAAGATGAGAAGGATTCAAAAGCGTATTTAAGTTAGTAGAAAAAAGAATCAGCAAATTGGAGATAGGTCAATCAGGATTGTCTATTCTGAAAAACAAAGATAAAAGAATGTATACAAATGAATACAGCCTCAGGGAAGGAAGGAACATGATCCAGTTACTAAGATGTATATAATGGGAGTCATAGAAGAGTAAGAAAAGAGTTTGACCAAAGGGTAGAAAAAATATTTGAATAAGTGATAGCTAAAACACCCTCACATTAATCTACACATTCAGAAAACACAAAAGACCCCAAGTAGGATAAACTGAAAGGTCTATAACTAAAAACATCACAGTTAAACTTTGAAAAATCAAATTACAAAGACACGAGCTTGAAAACGGCAAAGGAAAAGTGACTGATCACATACAAGGGAGCATCAGTAACATTAACAACAGACTTCCCATCAGAAACAATGGCAGTGGAAGGCAGTGGGATGACATATACAAAGAACTCAAAAAGAAGTAATGTAGAACACAAATTCTATACCCAACAAAACTATTTTCAGAACTGAAAGAGAAATTAAGACATTCCCAGGTAAACTAAAGCTGAGATAAATTCTCTCTATATTTTGATGTTTGTCTCTAATTTTGCTGGATTTGTACAGTATAAGGATAAAATTTTTTATGATGATATTATTATACAAAGGGCAGAAGGAATGCAAAAACATTGAAACAAAGTTATGGCATTAAAATAAAGTTGTATTCATCCAAATAATATTGTTCTAGGTTAAAACTAGGTTGTCTTAGTCTTCTTGGACTGCCATTATAAAATACCATAGGCTGGGTGGCTGAAACAATAGAAATTTATTTCTCACAGTTCTAGAGACTCAGGTGTTCAAGTTCCAGGTGCCAGAAAATTAAATCTTCATTCTTAGGCTTCTTCTCTTGGCTCGTAGGCTGCTGCTATCTTGCTGTGTGCTCACGTGATCTCTTTGTTGTGCTCACAGGGAGAGAATCAGCTCTGGTCTTTCGCCCTTTTTTTATATATTTAAAAAAAATTTTTTTTATACTTTAAGTTCCGAGGTCCATGTGCAGATCATGCAGGATTGCTACATAGGTAAGCACATGCCATGGTGGTGTGCTGCATCCATTCATCAGTTTCATCGTCGGGGCTTTACATTCAGTACTTCTTTCAAACCTAGTTATTTCTCAAAGACTCAATCTCCAAATGCAATCACACTGGAGATTTGGGCTTCAAATTATGAATTTTAGGAGTATATACATTTTCAATCCATAACACAAATTGATTGTAATACCTTAAGCAAATATTTTAAATTAAATATTTTAGAAATATTTAAATAGTAAAATAAATTAGAAAGAATTTAAAAGAGCATAGCAGAAAATATGAAACAGCAAAAATACATAGCACAAAAAAAGTTAATTCTTAAGGAAAAAAAGGAACAAGGGAGACATAGACATACAATAAATAAATTGAAACTGGTAGTCTTGAATCTTACCTTATCAGCACTTACATTAAAATTAAATGGAATGAATGGTTTAATCGAAATGTGAGGTTTAGTAGAATTGATTTTTTTAAAAACCATCAAATTCTGTACTGCCTAAAAAAGCTACACTTT
The DNA here is from genome assembly GCF_030222135.1 of Aotus nancymaae. Classification (NCBI taxonomy): domain Eukaryota; kingdom Metazoa; phylum Chordata; class Mammalia; order Primates; family Aotidae; genus Aotus; species Aotus nancymaae. Next base: position 5,268,674 of record NW_026988532.1, on the reverse strand, counting down.
AGATTTGAAGACAAAAATAGGTTTAAAGTAAATAGGTTTAAAGTAAAAAAGATATGCCAGTTAAATAGTATGTAAAACAGAGCCGAGATGTCCATAACTATATCAAATATACAAATGTATGTATAATATCTTTACACACACACATATATATAATATGTGCATATGTATACATAAGTTATCACTAGAGAAAATGGCTATTTTATAATAGTAAAAGGGACAATCCTTCAGAAATAAATAGCAATTATAAATATACATACACCTAATAAAAAGCCCTGGATTCAACACAGACTATCAAAATTCAAGCTGGCTTTTTCTTTTTTCAAAAATTAGTAATTTGTTCCTAAATTTTATAAGGGGAGGCATAGTGAAAACAATTTGGAAAAAATATAAAGTTGAAGGACTCACATTTCTCACTTCCCAAACTTAACTACAAAGCAATGGTAATCAAGACAGCGTGGAATCGGCATAAGAATGGACATCTAGATGAAATAAATAGAATTCAAAGCCCAAAAATACACCCTCACATTTATGCTGTTATTTTTTTTTTGGTAAGTGTTCCAGGATAATTCAACTGAAAATCATAGTTTTGCAACGAATGATGCTGGAACTACTGGAATCTAATGTAAAAAAAAAAAACTAGACCTTTACCTCAAACACCATAAACAAAAATTAACTCAAATTGAGTAATAGACTTTAATCTAAAAACCAAAGTTACAAAACACTCAGAACAAAACGTAGGAGTAAATCTTATAATTTGGGGTTAGGCAATCATTTCTTACATATGATAATCTTCTTGAAAACTGAGTGCATTATTTAGTAGTATATTTAAAAGGAAAAGATAAAATATATTTGCATCTTACATGGCTAAACAACTTAAAGCACTGGGCTCAATGGGTATGATTCTTTACCTGGAAAATGCACCTGTGTGTTTTCTTCTCAAATCCAGAAACATCAGTTATTGTATGTGTGATATCTAAGCACTAAAGTATTTTAATTGTGATGTCAGAGGCAGCACTACAGAGGGAAAATAAGCTGGAAAATCTAGCAAGTGTAATAGAGATAATATTCTGAAACTACTAAATGAACAAGTATACCTTTTATGCCTCTCCCATGTGAATCAGCTTTGAAAGTCATACTGACGTTATGGCCCCATTAAAGTGGAAAAGATGAATGTCACTTGAGCAAGAAAAAGATTATGACAAAGAACAGTATCTCATTTATCAGCAAAGGTGAAGGGAAGACTGCTGGCTGAGGAACTGAAAGAAAGAGAAGATACCCAAGTGTTCTGGAACATAGTCACTATACTTTCTTTTCCAGAGCCAAAATTCTAACAAGAATGGAATGATATTAGATTATGGCAATGAAAGGAATAGAATTTTGTGTCCCACACACCATATGGATTTTTGTGGAAGTAGATGATTAGGGCTTCTCTGGGATGTCCTGTGGCAACACGTAAAGAAGATTTGCTCATCTGAGTAAAAGTGGTGGTATGGTGAGGAGGCAGAGGGAGGATCTGAATTTCTCTTTTTAAGTTTTCCTTAGTTTGAATTGGGAGAGTGGGGATCCAGAGTTCAGTCTCAGCTCCATTCGGAACCAGAAATAGAGCTTTCGATACTGTATAATGGTTTCTTCAGAAGCATTATCTTCAATTGTATGTGTAAATGTGTATCTGGGATCAGAGATGTTGAAGGAAGAAAGCACAGAGCAATTTTGTAGTTTATGGCTGTACGGTGGACAGTGAAGCAGAGATCAACTAGGGATTACCGGAAACTTTCAGTGAAATCCCTAGAGCCAGAATGAGCTACAGTGACTCAGAATTAACAGAGAAAAATCTCCAGGCGCTTAAGAACTCTGGAAAAATGGTTCACTACATGAAGAGTGAGATTAGTTTAGTCATCAAAAATACAACCGCATTTTTTTCTTTGCATTCTTAAATTTGAGCTTTATATTTGTAATTCCACTATATGGTGAATCATAGTATATAAAAACATATTTAGAAATAATGTTTAAGCATTTTGAATACATGACTATATGATGATTATTCCTAAAGTTCTTGGAACTTTAGTTGGTCAGATCTGGAAAAAAAGTCCTGTTTATCAGCTCTTTGCCTTCACTCTTAGCCTTAGAACAGCAAGTATAGCACCAAAATTATTTAATTACCCGGTAGACATCTGCTAGTTGACTTGACCATGGCGTAATTCACTAATTGGGTAAAAGTCTATAAAGAATGATGCTGAAAAACTGCTGTTTAAGACATTGTCCGTTATGTAACTGTTTCTCATTTCAAGTACCACATGACAGAACTCTCCTAAAAATTAGTAAAAAATAATAATTAGAAGAAAGCCTCTCTTGAACAAAATGCATTTTGTTTTGAGACAGTCTCACTCTGTTGCCCAGGCTGGAGTGCAGTGGTGCAATCTTGGCTCACTGCAACCTCTGCCCCCTGGGTTCAAGCGATTCTCCTGGTTCAGCCTCCCGAGTAGCTGGGGTTACAGGCTCCTGCCACAGCACCTGGCTAATTTTTGTATTTTTAGTAGAGACAGGGTTTCACCATCTTGGCCAGGCCGGTCTTGAACTGGTGGTCCACCCGCCTTGGCCTCCCAAAGTGCTGGGATTACAGGCATGAGCCACTGCACTCTGCCCAAGACTTTTTTTTTTAAATAATGTTTTTCGGGGTTTTTTTTTCTTTTGCTTGTTATCATTAGGTATTTAGGAAGGTTGGTGATAAATTTAATGCTTACCTGAGGTTTATGGGAAACTGTCTATTACCTTACTCTTTATGATTCTTATTACTTGACATTTATTTCCTTTGTATATAGAAATGCAAGCCAAGTCTTGACACCTAAACCTACAGACGTAATCAGTTTTGTTTTCATACTTAAGCATTATTCTATGTCTACACCATATCTATTCCTGTACCTACTCCTGTCCTATTTCTATTCCTAGTTCTGTCTATCTTCACCTCTGCCTATACCTCTATAGCTATCTGTCTTGAGTTTAAGATGGTCTTAGTGAGTTTGGCTACATTTTTACTTCAAAGTAAGAACTAGTGTGCTAATAGCAATTGGCATTTATTAGAACAACATAGTACTATTCCACAGTTTGACCAACGGACATGCAATGGAAAATGAGTTTTATATTTCTGGTAGTAATTCTTAGTAAGATAAATTTATCCTTATTCAAATTTCCTTCGCAAAGTTCATTATCATTTTTATAGGACTTGCATTTAAAACCAAAAATAACATTGAAGGAGGTGGTGAGCCATTACCAACATCTCGATAAATCAAAAGATTCTTAGACACTCAACAAATGGAATGCTTGCAGAAGCCTGGAAACAGATGTGAATAGAGGGCAGCATGTTACTTAGTGGAGAACAGTCAGTTTCCCAACAGGGAATTTTTTTCTTCTCTCAGCTATATGTACATGACTTCTACTCCAGTGGCCATATATGTATTCCATTTGGGCAATAGGAATTTATTGTAATTTTATTTTTCTTCCCACTACCCTTTTCTTAGATTTTTCACCTCCCAGTAGTGCAATAGAAAGAGATACAGTTGCACTATCAGAAGAAATTTAATGAACAGCAAACCTATCAAATTTAATTAATTTGGGTGCACAATAAGCATTATTTTCTTCCTTTGAGAAACACATTACCAAACTAAAGACTAAGGAACATGCACGCCATTTTTAATCAGGCCCTTGGTGGGTAATTTGGAAATAATCAACTTTGCATAAACAAAGGTAATTAGAATTACAACTAAAGCTGGGAGAGAACTCTGCTTATTTCTTATTTGTAGAAACTTAGAGACACGTGTTAAGATTTATTTCATTTCCTGTCAATAAATTTGACTTGCAGGTTAAGTTTTGCAGGTTTTTAAATATTAGTTATGTCTCATTAATTGATAATAGTGGCCTTAAAACTTGAGAGTGGTTTCTTGGTTGTTTATAGTTTTTGACATAAAAATTAATATAATAACATGCACAAATCTTACATCTACAATTTAATGAATTTTGACATGCAGTATTTACTGATCAATCTCAAATATTACCAAAATGTGAAATATTTCCAGCCCTTTAAAGAGTTCTCTCATTTCTTTTCTCAGTATATTCACCATTATTTTTCATTTCCCATCTGCAAAGAGAACCACATTTTTCCTAATTGGGCTCATCATGGGTTAGCTTTTCCTGTTTTTGAACTTTAGATAATGAAACCATGCATGAACTGTGAGCTCCATCTGGTCGAGCAATCAAGTGTCAAGGTGGTCAATTAAGACAATAGGCCAAATTGAAAGTAACAAACTCTAATTCACTTACTATGACAGTGCCAAAAATAGCAAAATGTTAAGCTGCCTCCCTGATATTCCATTCCTCCCACCATGGATTGGCAACGGAAAAGAATCAGTCAGGTGAATCAGCACAGATTGGAGGAATTGTCTCACTGCATAACAACAGGCTCTTGCCTCCTTCTGGACTTTGGAAAAAGGCAGTGGGAGGGAGAAGGAAAATGGCTAGAAGTAGAAAGGGAGAGTCCACATGGAAAAGGATGCCTCAGTTGAGGCCTCCATAAGGATACCTCCTAAGGAGACACCTAGACTAGGCAATGCAGATATGTGTATAAACCTGCCTGGTCCAGGGATACCCAAGTTCTTGACTGCAGCTCCCTCCAGAAGATTGTAATACCCTGCCTGTGCACAAAGTCTGCTGTAGAGAGAACAGTTTCCCCGCTGTGAGGCTTGCTAAACAAAGGCTTGTACTTGCCTATGATCTGGCCTGAATGATCACACATAAATTTTGGCCTGACATCACAGGTTCACATCCATGTTGTTACATGTATCAGGATCTTGTTCCTTTGCTTTGTGTTACTGAGTAGTATTTTAACATATGAATATATCTGTTTTGCTTATTCATTTTCTTACTTTTTGAGACAGAGTCTTGCTCTGTCACCTGGGTTGGAGTGCAGTGGTGTGATCTCGGCTGACTGCAACCTCTGCCTCCCGAGTTCAAGCGATTCTCTGGCCTCAGCCTCCCAAGTAGCTGGGATTACAGGCGCCCGCCACCATGCCTGGCTAATTTTTGTAGTTTTAGTGGAAACAGGGTTTCACCATGTTTGCCTGGCTGGTCTTGAATTCCTGACTTCAGGTGATCCGCCCACCTTGGCCTCCCAAAGTGCTGAATTTAGAGGCATGAGCTACCGTGCCCTGCCTGTTTATTCATTTTCTTATTGATAGGCCCTTGTTATTTTCAGTTTGAGCTGTCACAAACAAAGCTACTTTAAATATTCTTACGAAAGATTTTTTTTTTTTTGTGGAAATATGTTTTCATATCTCTTAGAGGAATTGCTGGGTCATGGGTAAGTATATGTTCTAATTCACAACAAAGACTTTATTAATAATTCCCCAGGTGTTTTTCCAAAGTGGTTGTACTGCTTTCCACACAAAAACCTAATATTAGGGAGTTCTAGCTGCCAGGCTGGAGGGCAGTGGTGTGATCACTGCAACATCTGCCTCCTGGGTTCAAGTGATTGTCATGCTCCAAGTAGCTGGGATTACAGGCGCCCCCAATCAGGCCTGGCTAATTTTTGTATTTTTAATAGAGATGGGGTTGCACTATGTTGGCCAGGCTGGTCTCAACCTCCTTACCTCGTGATTCGCCTGTCTTGGCCTCCCAAAGTGCTGGGATTACAGGTGTGAGCCACTGCACCTGGCATAATTTTCTTTTCATTACTGAGTCAAAATTATGCCTCCCCTTTTCTGTTGTCACAGTCATTGTTTTAATTTTCAGATTAAATTATGTTTCTATGTTTTAGCTAGTCACATACTGACTTGCTTCTACCTCCTAAAAATACGCATGTGATCTAAAGACTCCATGTCAGCATGGGAATTCCAACTGTCAGCATGACCCAGAAGCACATCAAAAAGCTTATCCACCACTATCAAGTTGGCTTCATCCCTGGGGTGCCAGGCTGGTTCAACATACGCAAATCTATAAATGTAGTCCATCATATAAACAGAACAAATGACAAATCCATATGATTATCTCAATAGATGCAGGAAAGCCTTCGATAAAATTCAACATCCCTTCATGCTAAAAACTCTCAATAAACTAGATATTGATGGAATGCATCTCAAAATAATAAGAGCTATTTATGCAAACCCACTGTCAATAACATACTTAATAGGCAAAGCTGGAAGCATTCCCTTTGAACTGGTACAAGACAAGGATGACCTCTCTCACCTCTCCTATTCAACGTAGTATTGGAAGTTCTGGCAAGGGCAATCAGGGAAGAGAAAGAAATAAAAGGTATTCATATAGGAAGAGAGGAACTCAAATGGTCTCTATTTGCAGATGTCATGATTATAGATTCAGAAAACCCCATCTTCTCAGCCCAAAATCTCTTTAAGCTGATAAGCAACTTCAGCAAAGTCTCAGGACACAAAATCAATGTGCAAAAATTACAAGCATTCCTATACAGAAATCATAGACAGAAAGCCAAATCATGCGTGAACTCCCATTCACAATGGCTACAAAGAGAATAAAATACCTAGGAATACAACTTACAAGGGTTGTGAAGAACCTCTTCAAGGAGAACTACAAACCCCTGCTCAAGGAAATAAGAGAGAACACAAACAAATGGGAAAACATTCCATGCTCATGGATAGGAAGATTCAATATCATGAAAATGACCATACTGCCTAAAGATTGTATACTATCCCCATCAAGCTACCATTGATTTTCTTCACAGAATTAGAAAAAACTACTTTGAATGTCATATTCAACCAATAAAGAGACCATATAGCCAAGATAATCCTAAACAAAAAGAACAAAGCTGGAGGCATCATGCTACCTAACTTCAAACTATAATACAAGGCTACAGTAACCAAAACAGCATGGTACTGGTACCAAAACAGACATATAGGCCAATGGAAAAGAACAGAGACCTCAGAAATAACACCACTCATCTACAACCATCTGTTTTTTGACAAACTTGACAAAAACAAGCAATGGGAAAATGATTCCCTATTTAATAAATGGTGTTGGAAAAACTGGCTAGCCATATGCAGAAAACTGAAACTGAAACCATTCCTTACACCTTATACAAAAATTAACTCAAGATGGATTAAAGGCTTAAGTGTAAGACCTAAAACCATAAAAAACTTAGGAAAAAAACCAAGGCAGTACCATTCAGGACATAGGCATGGGCAAAGACTTCTTGACTAAAACACCAAAAGCAATGGCAACAAAAGCCAAAATTGACAATGGGACTTAATTAAACTAGAGCTTCTGCACAGCAAAAGAAACTATCATCAGAGTGAAGAGGCAAAGGATATGGACACTTCTCAAAAGAAGACATTTATGCAGCCAGGAAACATGAAAAAAAGCTCATCATCACTGGTCATTAGAGAAATACAAATCAAAACCACAATGAGATACCATCCTACACCAGTTAATCATTTAAAAGTCAGGAAACAATATATGCTGGAGAGGATATGGAGAAATAGGAACACTTTTGCAGTGTTGGTGAAGGTGTAAATTAGTTCAACTATTGTGGAAGACAGTGTGGTGATTCTTCAAGGATTTAGAAACAGAAATTCCTAGCAATCCCATTACTAGGTATATACACAAAGAACTATAAATCATTCCACTGTAAAGACACATACACAAGTATGTTTATTGCGGCACTATTTACAACAACAAAGACTTGGAACCAACCCAAATGCCTATCAATGATAGACTGGATAAAGAAAATATGGCATATATACACCATGGAATACTATGCAGTCATAAAAAAGGATTAGTTCGTGTCCTTTGAAGGGATATGGATGAAGCTGGAAACCATCATTCACAGCAAACTAACACAAGAACAGAAAACCAAACACTACATGTTCTCTCTTATTAGTGGGATTTGAACAATAAGAACACATGGACACAGGGAGGGGAACATCATACACTGGGGCCTGTCAGGTTGTGGAGGGCTGGGGGAGGGATAGCATTAGGAGAAATATCTAATGTAGATGACTGGTTGATGGGTGTAGCAAACCACCATGACACATGTGTATCTATGTAACAATCCTGACGTTCTGCACATGTATCTCAGAACTTACTAATAAAATAAAATAAAATAAAATAAAATTTAAAAAATAGTCACCTATCTGCTCCTCTCCCTCTTTCCAGTGTTCCATTTGAGATATGCATCACCACGTAACTTGTGCCCTTGATGTGGCCTCACAGTGGGTGTTGCTATCTTGTGTCTCGCTCCTTCAATCCATCCTTCCAACCCATCCTCAAGTGACCTATCATAACAAAACCTCAGCAGACAATTCTTCTCACAATCCCTCTCCAGCTCCTTGTCAGTTGTACCTGCATCCCTCCATGGTTGGTCCTGCCTCCCTTTCCAGCATCAGCTCCGACCACTCTTCATCTGATTTCTAACATTCCAGTGGTACTAAAGCAGTTATGATTCCCACAACTCTCCACCCTGATCATTTTTGGTTTCTAGGAAGATATTTTATTTATTCATATATTTATACTCATTCAACACATATTGATGGCTTACCTACAAGGTAGCAGGTACTGATTTCGTTACTTGGAATAGTATGTGAATAAAAGAGATAAAAATCCCTAATTTGGATACTTTGCCTGTGATGCCTGTATTTGTCATCTTCACTTGACTGATTCTTAACTAACATTGTAGTCTCATTTCAGATGTCAAGATTTATTGTTTCTAAGAATTCTCCTGTGATTATTGTTTTTCTTAGACATGCTTCAAATTGGTACATACTAAATGTTCTCATCTGTCTTCTTTTCTTTTGCTATACTTATATCAATTTATTCAAATTAGACATTCACCTATTTCTTAACACTAGTGTGTAAATTCTTTGAGTGCTAAAAGCATGCTTCATAAATCCTTGTAACCAGAGAACCTAGCCCAATTACCATCTAACAAACATGTGTGTTATAGAAAATGCCCATAGAAAAAGGTGATCTCAGAAAGCAATTAGAACTGAACTCTTGGGGAATAAACTCATGACTATGAATGGTAAATTATTAATTATAAAAAGGCTGATTGTCACATGGGATGTCTTAACCTATTTGAACCACTATAACAAACATTTTACAGTTGGTAATCTGCAGACAACAGAAATTTATTGCTCACATTTCAGGAGGCAGAGAAGCACAAGATCAAGGCACCAGCAGATTTGATGACTGGTAAGCCCATTCATCTTAGATAGTGCCTTCTGTGATCTCACTTGGTAGAAGCTGCAAATAAGCTCCATCAAAGCCTCATTTAAAAGGGCAATATTCTCTCATGGCCTACTCCCTACCAAAAGTACCACTTCTCCACTTCTTATTATCAACACATTGGAGATTAGATGTTGACATATAAAACTTGGAGAGACACAAATTTTCAGACCAAAGCATGAGCATTGACCTGGTCATTTTCTAAGTGCTCAGCAAGAAACCAATGGTTCAGAAAAGATTTGAAGCTATTGACCTCTGCTTATTTTCCTCCATCTATCTTTTTAATCTCAACAGAGTCCAAATCATTGTTGATCTGCTTTTAATATTTGCTTTCAGGATTCAGGGGGCTTCACTACTGTTTGTTTGCTCATTTTCAATGACTTTATAATATATCATTAGCAATAATAATTTATTGAGTGTCTCTTTTTCATGAGACATAAGGATGTTGAAATATAATTTAGGAAAGATTAAGATTAAAGTGACTCAGATTCAAGAAAGGATTTCAACTGTGATGTAGATGCAAAAATATATAGAGAACAAGGAAAAATTGAATAGACTTTGAAGTGTGCCCTGATTATATTTCAATCTGAACCTGGACAACTGGTTGTTATTCTTGTTTCTGTGTCCTATATCTACTATTTAGGTCTACCTAAATTGTCTTCTCCTTTCTAGCAGACTTTGCAAGAAAGAAAGAAAGAGAAAGAAAGAAAGAGGAAAGAAAGAAAAAAGAGAGGAAGGAAGGAAGAAAGAAAGAAAAGAAAAGAAAGAATTCTTTTTCATTTTACTTTCCCTGAATCCTTCCCCAGGTAGTAGTTAGTTATGGTAACTACTTAAACATTACCAAAGTTCATTTTTATATTTCTCTTTTGGTATAATTTTTTCTACTGTGACTATTACTACTATGTTCTTTCATAGTGTTTCTCACTTAACTGGAAGAAGAGTAGGATATATCTGAACGCCACAATACTTTTACATTGCATGAATTCAATAAATGATACAAATAACTGGACACAGGCCAGAATGTGTGGACTGTGTTTGAAGTGATGAATAAAATTTATGTTTTGATAATAGAAGTGTTATACATGGAATGGCTTTTTAGGATGATTAGTCGGTTAACCATTTCAATTAAAATGATTTGTAATATTGTGGTATACAGACACTCAAGTAGTAAAAGAACTATTCATTAATTTACAATTGATTTAATTATTCATAAAGAGCTTACTATGTACCCATCAATTTATGTCTCCATAGCTTTTTAGCTTACTATGTACCCAACACTTTTTAGATTTCAGTTACCACGGTAAGCAAAAGCAAGTCTTACTCTCATTCTAGTTGGAGACAATAGTGTGAATGTTAATAAAACAAAACTATATATGAGTGCTCAGGTGCCAACTGAAGGGTATATTCAAAGCAAGGAAAAATAATAGTGACTCAACCAGAAGAAATATTACATAGTTTCTAGATTTCTCAGAAAGAAAAAAACATCAAAATGAGTGAAACCAATTAACTGTATTCTAAGTGGAGAAGGTGGAAGGAATCAGGCCGAAAAAAAAAAAAAATGCCAGAACACTTTCCTGAAAGAAGAGTTAGTGAAAAAGATACTCTAGTGTTTGAAGAGGTTTGTGAATCAGTGTCTGCTGTGGGAAGATAAAAGTGAGGAGATAGAAATAAATCACTTTTTGGTTGAGTGGTAAGACAGAAACAAATATAAGAGTCACAGGATTCTATGGTTAAGCCACATGAGTGTCTACTGAGAATCTCCAGCTCCCTATAAAGAGGCTCCCACTGGGTAAAGGGAAGGAAGAAATCTAGAAAGTCTGTCCTAGGATGAAAGAGGTGGTCCTAAGTAAATAATTACGGTCTATCTCCTCAAAATGTAGGAAGAGTAGAAAAAATGGGAGAGAAATAAGTAAATTATAGACATTAAAGTGTGTGTGAAATCCAGTGTGGGATTTGGGAGAGTCTAAGAAGCTCTAATAGTGGCAACTTTGTGTCATCCGAAAAGCTAGGAATAGTTATCTTGCTAGTCTCCTGAACACTTACTCTATCCCCAATATAACAAATATGTCATGGAGAAGTAATTTTTAAAGTAATTATTTCAAGAAAAATGAAGAACTGTAAGAATAAATGCCTAACGTAGATGACGGGTTGATGGAGTACAGCAAAACAACATGACATGTGTATACCTATGTAACAAACCTGCACGTTTTCCACATGTACCCCAGAACTTAAAGTATAAAACAAATGAAAAATCAAAAAGAATCCATATGGTCAGATGTTGGTTGAGTGTTCTGTGGGATGAACGGCTTAGATGTATAGATGAAAGAACACACGAGAGATTTAAAGCTAACTTCAGCAATTGTTAATTTAAGGATCCTTGGAAACATTATTGGGCGTTTATTATCATAATTGTATGAATGCTAATATTTGTAGCATGCTTACCATGTGTCAAATTCGGTGCTTTACATTAATAACTTGACTCGACAGCACATATACTAAAGTTGGAAGGATACAGAGAAGATTAGCATGGCCCCTGCACAAGGATGACATGCAAAATTGTGAAGCATTCCATATTTTTATCTGTGTACCTGAATGTGATGGGAAGAATGAAATCAAGTTGGCAAACGCTCTTCAGGATATTTTCCAGAACTTCCCCAACCTAGCAAGACAGACCAACATTCAAATTCAGGAAATACAGAGAACATCACAAAGACATTCCTCAAGAAGAGCAACCCCAAGCACGTAATCGTCAGATTCACCAGGGTTGAAATGAAGGAAAAAAATGCTAAGAGCAACCAGAGAGAAAGGTTGTGTTACTCACAAAGGGAAGCCAATCAGACTCACAGCAGATCTCATGGCAGAAACCCTACAAGCCAGAGAAGAGTGGGGGCCTATATTCAACATCCTTAAAGAAAAGAATTTTCCACCCAGAATCTCATATCCAGCCAAACTAAGCTTCATAAGTAAAGGAGAAATAAAATCCTTTACAGACAACCAATTGCTGAGAGATTTCATCACCACCAGTCCTGCCTTTACAAGAACTCCTGAAGGAAGCACTAAACATGGAAAGGAATAACCAGTATTAGTGACTGCAAACATACCAAATGATAAAGACCAATGACACAAAGAAGAAAATGCATCAATTAATGGGCAAAACATTCAGCTAGCATCAAAATGGCAGGATCAAATTCACACATAACAATATTAACCTTAAATGTAAATGGACTAAATGCCCCAATCAAAAGACACAGACTGGCAAATTCGATAAAGAGTCAAAACCCATCAGTGTGCTGTATTCAGGAGACCCATTTCAGGTGCAAAGACACACAGAGGCTCAAAGTAAAGGGATGGAGGAAGATTTACCAAGCAAATGGAGAGATAAAAAAAGCAGGGGTTGCAATTCTAGTCTTTGATAAAAAACAGACATTAAACCAACAAAGATCAAAAGAGACAAAGAAGGGCATTACATAATGGTAAAGGGATCAATGCAACAAGAAGAGCTAACTATCCTAAATATGTATATGCACCCAACACAGGAGCACCAAGATAAATAAAACAAGTTCTTAATGACCTACAAAGAGACTTAGATTCCCACACAATAATAATGGGTGATTTTAACACTGAATTCCAATATCAGACAGATCGCTGAGACAGAAAATTAACAAGGATATCTAGGACTTGAACTCATATCTAGACCAAGTGGACATTTACAGAACTCTCCACCCCAAATCCACACAATATACCTTCTTCTGAGCACCACATTGCACTTACTCTAAAATTGACCACATAATTGGAAGTAAATAACTCAATCCATTTCTTTGATGTTTTCATGTGATTTTTTTCCTTTTAGCAATTGCTATAAATGATCTAGAATGTTTACTTAAATTATGAATGGCTCTATTTCAACAATGAGGATATTCATTCATGGCAAGACTAGCGACTTTGATTTTGGTTCTCTACTCTTTTAATAGCTCTACCATTTACCTAGATAAAGGTATAAGGAACACCATCACCAGATTTTTAATTGCTGTAGATCTGGGAGAAAGAGATAATGCAGTAATTAAAGAGTGGTCTTCACGATGATTTTCCCAGTCTAATGGTGAAATTAAACCGATAAGTACAAAATTAAATGCAATTTTATTATAATTTACTTTATCATTCTTTTTTACTCAGAGTTACAATGCCTAATTGTTTTCCCAATTTTGTCACTTTCCACATTAAAGATGTCAATTTGGCATTTGTAACTGAGGACCCAAGAGGCTATAGATATGATATTTATCAAACTCCAAACTGAAGTATCATATTAAGATGAATATTTTGAAATGAAAAATTTGATTACACAGTTATTAATTCTCACCTAGATTCAGGTTGTTAATGAATTATGTCATTGGTAATTAAGAGAGATTTGAAAGATATATTTTAGAGAGAACCTTTGGTGAACTATGAGTCCAAACATTCCGAAGTGCAAAGAGATGGATTCCTGACCCTTATCTCAAGCTTAGTAGGACTGGCTTCATCAGGACTGTGTAGAGAGTTTGATACACTGTGAAGCTGGGGTAATACAATGGACCTGTCTTTGTTGTGCTGGTAAACCAAATGGGGAAGGTGGGGTAGCTAGTTCTTCCACGTGTGGAAGCAAATAAGTGACTAAATTAGGCTGTGACTATATTTCTCAGAGTTTGACTGGACAAAGGATACAGATATTTTATAGAGACCAGCTATAGGTGGTCTCTATAAAAGATATGTTAAGACAGGTGGTCTTAATCTATCTTGGACCATGTCCAACAGGGCTTCCTGTTGTCTGGAAACTTCAGCAAAGAGAAACCAAGGATAGCAGTGGACCCTTTAAGACAGAGTAAATATGCCATGCACATCGAGATAAAGGACAGTGTCTCTGAAGAGATCATAGATGGTACATTGTTGCAGTGAAATCTCAGAATTTCCTCCACATTCCTGCATCCACACCCTTGGGTAACCCCTTCTCATGCTGACTCAGACTTGGTTATGTGATCTGTTTTTGCCAATGGGATAAAAACAAAAGTCATTAGCTGTGATTTGAAAAGCACTTTTGCGCTGAGACTCTCTTTTATGCTTTTTGTATTTTGTCATAGGGAGAAGCTACACTATTGAAAGGTGAGACATATGGCCCAATCAAATGTGTTGTCTCTGATGACAGTCAACCCACCTCCAAACACATAAGTGTTTCTGAGACTATTCGGCCCAGTGGAGCCATCATCTGACTTTTGACAGAACCCAGCATGGTCCAGTCAGCAGAATTACACAGCTGACCTGTTGACTCATCGAATATAATACAGAGCTGCTGTTTTAAGGTAGTCAGTATTGACATGATTTGCTACACGGAAAATATTACTGCTACACCATAAAAATCCCCTATAAGAGAAAGGAAGCTTTAAAGCCATGTCTACAAAGTTTAGAGTCGGTTGCTGATAGTAGCAGTCAAGTAAGAACTTTCCTGCCCCTTCTCTTATCTCTTTACTCTCTTCAATATTCACTTCACTTCTAGAATGTTCAGAAATACCAAATATGAGCTGAATAAAACATGGAAAGACAAGGATTCATCTCTTTCACAGAGTAAAAGCCTGGCTAATAGAGGGAATATTTCACTTTAGGTCAAATGGTAAGAGTTTTGACTATTACAAAGGAGTGGACAAAATAACTTGATATTATGTTTGAAACTTATCATAATCTTTGGATTAATACTATTTGTATTTAATCTAAGGATTGTCTGAAAAGGCCCGGAACTGCTTGTTTTTATCTAGTATCCAAGAAAGAACTCCCCCAATGCAGTTTAGGAAATAATGTTGCCTTAGTATTATATCCGGTAAAAGTTATTTTCTCAACATTCCGATTACTCATAGCATAGATTAGACATCTAGCAATTGATTAATAGTTTCACTGTATGCATATAATTTTTAGAAACATAGTTTTAGAACTCTAAATGCTATGATTATTAATTATTGGCAAGAGTGTTGAAAAATCTATCCTTTGAAATATAGCTTCTGAGCATAGATTCTTTTGTGTTCTGTTTTGAAATACACCCTTACCTTCACCTGCTCTGGAATCAGTGGTTCTCAGAATGCTTTCTTCTTTTGCAGATTCACTGTCACTGTTGTCTGATATTACAACATAGTAACAGCTCAGCTATCCTCAATAATATTTGACTACAGGGATTCTGTAAATAGGTGAAGCTTAAGATTGCTATTTTTATTTCAAGTGCAATAAATTGTAGTCAAAAAATGGATGGGGTCTTGTCCATATATCTATGTAAAATTTAGATCAAAAAAGCAAAGTGAAGAATACATACTCTCACATTTTGTATGTCACACTATAAATTCTATATTAGGATATACTTCATTTTTGCCCTGTTATTCTCTACCAAAGGAAAAGAAATGAGGAGAGCTCACCATATTTGTTTATTTATTTAACATTTGAAAATCATAATCCAAGATGTAGGTGAGTGAAGCCTTTTTTGTTGGAGAAATTACAAAATTTTTTCCTACATCTGGTAACCTACATCTGAAATTTAAAAATGTGTACCTCTCTAAAAGATGCAATCTCTTTGTCCTCACCTGTGTGATGAGGTTAGCTGTTGCCATTCTTACTGTTAAAAGCAAAACCTCACACCAGATGTATTTGAATGAATTCTTGATTCGCAGTGGAAGTTGCTCATAGCAAAATGAACTATGTGTTGCCTTCTCTCCAGTTTGTTTGATCAGATTTCTGAGCACAAAGACAAAAAGGACAGAAAACACTTTGTATTTGGTATAACCTTGGGAATCCATCCTAAAAGTTAAATGTCAAATTGTTGAATTACTTGCTCTTGTTATCCTCTAACTATTCCATATTCTTTTAATTGACTCAATGTTGTAAAGATAAATGCCTTGGGTTACGCATAACACAGAACACAGCACAACATAATGCAATTTCATAAAGGATCTTCTGTAATTGCTTATCACACGTGGCTGTGTATGACAGACACAATAAAGGAACAAATGGAAAATATTAGGCCAAACCTTATTACTGACATGATACTGGAAATAATCTTGAAATACTTTTTGATGCACATTGCTCATATATAAGCATTGAGAATGATTGGAATTTCTCAAATCTATCTGGGTGTATTTTGGAAATTGTGGGGAGCAACTAGAAAGGGGCTAATCCTGCAAATAATTAAGAAGAATTATGTCTTCTTAAAAACATAGACAAGCAACTGATTTAAAGTAAAAGTTGGTATCCAAGGAGTAAGAGCTCATTATATTGTCGGTAGCCCCATCATTCAGTATAAAAAACAAAGTATCAAAGTTGACTCTCTTTAATATGAGCCATGACAAAATTTTGCACACGAAAAGGATGCTGGCCTTTCAAATACAAGCAAATACACATATAGCTTAATATCATTAAACCAGAGCAAGCGTTTAAGAAGAGAAGTGATAAAATATTCACTTAGTTTGATATGACAACCTGAAGTTTTCAGTTTTTCGCTTACCAATTATATATTTTCTGAAAAATAATCCCATAAAAACCTGGGGATATTTTACTGATGTTTATTATTTCTCTCATTACAAGTCAACTTCTGAGAATTTCCTGTCTTCAGAAATCATGTGAGGCATCTTAGCGATGACATAATTGATATCTCTGAACTGAGAAATGATGAAAGTGGGGAAAGAAGAATAAAATAACTCACATGAAACTGATATGAAGATGAATTCATCACAGCATCTATATAGAACCAAGGGTTTTGCCCTTACCCGAGTTCTTCAAATGTTTCATAAAGCTTAAAAGTTCTGAGGGTAGGTCTCAGGGAGGAGGGATGTGACTTGAATAAGATTTCTGTGAGTTTAACACTTCCTCCATATTTCTATTTATAAACATACAAAATTATTAACACTATGTTCTAATTAGTAATATTCATTTCTTTTTTTTTTTTTATTGCATTTTAGGTTTTGGGGTACATGTGAAAAACATGCAAAGTTGTTGCATAGGTGCATTCATGGCAGTGTGATTTGCTGCTTCCCTCCCCCTCACCCATATCTGGCATTTCTCCCCATGCTATCCCTCCCCAACTCCCCCCCTGCTGTCCCCCCCACTCCCCCCGTGACAGACCCCCGTGTATAGTGCTCCCCTCCCTGTGTCCATGTGTTCTCCTTGTTCAACACCCTCCTATGAGTGAGAACATGTGGTGTTTGGTTTTGTGTTCTTGTGTCAGTTTGCTGAGAATGATGGTTTCCAGGTTCATCCATGTCCCTACAAAGGACGCGAACTCCTCATTTTTAATGGCTGCATAATATTCCATGGTGTATATGTGCCACATTTTTCCTATCCAGTCTATCATCGATGGGCATTTGGGTTGGTTCCAGGTCTTTGCTATTGTAAACTGTGCTGCAATGAACATTCGTGTGCATGTGTCCTTATAGTAGAACGATTTATAATCCTTTGGATATATGCCCAGTAATGGGATTGCTGGGTCAAATGGAATTTCTATTTCTAGGTCCTTGAGGAATCGCCACACTGTTTTCCACAGTGGTTGAACTAATTTACACTCCCACCAACAGTGTAAAAGTGTTCCTATTTCTCCACATCCTCTCCAGCATCTATTTTCTCCAGATTTTTTAATGATCGCCATTCTAACTGGCGTGAGATGGTATCTCAATGTAGTTTTGATTTGCATTTCTCTAATGACCAGTGATGATGAGCATTTTTTCATATGTTTGTTGGCCTCTTGTATGTCTTCTTTTGTAAAGTATCTGTTCATATCCTTCTCCCATTTTTGAATGGGCTTGTTTGTTTTTTTCTTGTAAATCTTTTTTAGCTCGTTGTAAATTCTGGATATCAGCCCTTTGTCAGATGGGTAGGCTGCAAAAATTTTTTCCCATTCTGTTGGTTGCCGATTCACTCTATTGACTGTTTCTTTTGCCGTGCAGAAGCATATGGAACCAAAAGAGAGCCCGCATAGCCAAGTCAATTCTAAGCAAAAAGAACAAAGCAGGAGGCATCACACTACCAGACTTCAAACTCTACTACAAGGCTACGGTAATCAAAACAGCATGGTACTGGTACCAAAACAGAGATATAGACCAATGGAACAGAACAGAGGCGTCGGAGGCGACACAACATATCTACAACCACCCGATCTTTGACAAACCTGATAAAAACAAGCAATGGGGAAAGGATTCCCTGTTCAATAAGTGGTGTTGGGAAAACTGGCTAACCATATGCAGAAAGCAGAAACTCGACCCCTTCCTGACACCTTACACTAAAATTGACTCCAGATGGATTAAAGACTTAAACATAAGGCCTAACACCATAAAAACACTAGAAGGAAACCTAGGCAAAACCATTCAGGACATAGGCGTAGGCAAGGACTTTATGACCAAAACACCAAAAGCATTGGCAACAAAAGCCAAAATAGACAAATGGGACCTAATCAAACTCCATAGTAATATTCATTTCTAAATAAAATTGATATTTAAATTCCCTTGAAGAAAGCTCACACACACAGTATTTTCTGTTTTATTGTCTAGGTAGTCTGGCAATCAAATTATGTATATCAGTACACTGAATTAAACTTAAAAGAGGTGACACTGAATTTCAGTTTCATATTTGGGGCAATCCATCTTCTCTTGCTCATAACATTTCAAAATTAAGACATATGCAATATAACACAATTGTTTTTCATGGCTATATGTATTATTTCAATGTGTAATTAAAAATGAGCAGTACCACCACACAAATTGTTGTTAATCTACACAGTTGGTATAAATTAATAAATACATTTGATAAGAAAATGTATGATTTGCATCATATGGACATTCAAAATGGTAAGTGACAAATTTTTTCAATTTCTTTTATTGTTTCAGAAGAACATGCAACGAAGGATTATTCAATCAAGAAAACTATGTTCTTTACTTCACTGTAATTTAAACATGTGGATAAACTCAGTGACAAAAATGAATTGATTAGATACTATAGTCTTACAGACTATTTTTCATAGTAGCTTTATGTTCACAGTAAAATTGAGGAGAAGACACAGAAATTTCTTACATACTCATTGCTCCCACACACACATACTCTCCTATTATCAACGTCCTTCACCAGAGTGGCACATTTGTTACAACTGATGAAAGTACAATGACAAATCATTATCACTAAAGGTGCATCATTTATATTAAGGCTCACTCTTTTTTTGTTTGTTTGTTTGTTTTTTGAGATGAAGTCTCATTCCCGCTGGAGAGCATTTATATATTCATCATGCACTAAAGGCCATCTTCTGCCTTAGTCTTGCCAGCCCCTTCCTTGAGGATATTGTTGGTTTAATGTGGGAAGTGCAATTACATGTATCATAGGAATAGAGACTATGGTAGAAATCTAAACTTGTGTTAGAGTATAATGGAGGAGTTGCTAAACTAGCAATGTGAGAGAAGGAGTATCCTGGAGATAGGGACCCATTCTGAGTTTTGAAAGACTGAGAATTTGTCATGTAAAATAAGAAAGGTTTGCAGTGCTAAGGGAACATCACTTCCAATGCTTGGAAGTACAATCATGTACTGTGCACATTATTTATTAGACATAAATATATACACTTTTCATTCATTTAAGAAATATTTGTTGAGTATTTATACATATCTATTAGAATACAGGAAACAGGGATTTCTCAGTAAACTTGAAGATTCACATAAAGTATTTAAGGTAATGTAGCTTTAAAGTGGACTAATTTGGTAGCTTAATAATGTTAATCAACACCTGAATTTTTACATCTTCCAGCCATGTCATCTCTGCCTAGCTCCCCTAATGAACTCAGGAAGGATTCAGAAGCAGTACTGTTTATTTTTATGAATCACATTTTAAGAGCAAGGAAAACTTTCCTAGAAATTTCCAAGTACACTTCCAAGCCTCATCAGATAGAACATTTTGGATACAAGGCCCAAGCCAATCATTTACAAAAGGAATTGGGACATGAAAATTGGCTTAAATCAGTAAAAAAAAAATATTTCAGGAGTTAAAATGAGAGACATAGTCCCTGAGTCGTACATGGGTATCATGAACATCTGAACCAAACAAGGCCTCTGTCAGTCAGAACATGTGAGAGAGAAATGGGTGCCGAATAGGTGACTGTTGGTATCTGTAACAGCCGATGGTTTACTAGTCACTGTGCTTGATGTTAGGATGGCCACAGAGAGCAAAACACATAATCTCTGACCTCAGGGAGCTAAGAAAATGGTGAGTAATGCATTATTAAAGAATCACACCGGTAGCTAATAACAATATCTTTTTTTTTTTTTTTTTTTTTTTGAGACAGAGTTTTGCTCTTGTTACCCAGGCTGGAGTGCAATGGCGTGATCTCAGCTCACTGCAACCTCCGCCTCCTGGGTTCAGGCAATTCTCCTGCCTCAGCTTCCTGAGTAGCTGGGATTACAGGCATGCGCCACCATGTCTAGCTAATTTTTTTTTTGTATTTTTAGTAGAGACGGGGTTTCACCATGTTGACCAGGATGGTCTTGATCTCTAGACCTTGTGATCCACCCGCCTCAGCCTCCCAAAGTGCTGGGATTACAGGCGTGAGCCACCGCGCCCGGGCCCAACAATATCTTTAAAAAGAAACATGTGCAGGGAGAGAAGAAAGCATTTAATGGTGAACTTTATTATGCGGTGTCAAGGAAGATTTCTATGAGGAAACACATTTGAGCCATAATCAGAAGTTAAGTCAGAGTAAAGCAAGTAAATGGTAGTCAGTTTAAGGGAAAGTATAATCCTGGCAAAGGAAACAGCATGTGCACCAGCTGTGACACTAGTGTACCTTGAGGAATGAAAACAATTCCACTGTAAGTGAAGAAGAGAGAGAATGCAGAAACGGGATTGGAGAAAAGACTGGACAAGATGAAAGAGACTATTCTGTTACCAATGTTCAGCTCAGTCTTAGGAGAAATGAGAAGACACAGAGAAATTGAAACAGGAGAATATTATAATGTGGAAGAAATGAGCCTTCCAGAATGCTGTAAAGCTGGCATAAAGATAATATTCAGGAAAACCCTGTAACTAGCTTTCATATTATTTTAGGATGAATCAGTCATCTTGTTAACTATGAATAGGTTTCAAGAACCAAGAAGTTATAAATGAAATCTCAAAAATTATTAGTGAAAAAATCCCAGAATGGTGATATAATTCTAAAATATAATAAAGCAAGGATAAGGGCAATAGCACACTTTCAGAGCGTCCCAGAAATTTATTTTGTCTAGGTAAATTGGATTATTAGTCTAATCTTTCAGTAGAGGAAAAAGCAGAGTATTTGTGATCTCTTGAAGGTAAAATATAAACCTTTTGTCATGCTTCAGCCTTGATTTCTTCTCTATCTTATTCTCTTTTCTTCCCATCAATTATGAAGTAATGTTAAACAATCATTCAAATATTTCTTGAATTCATCCACATTTCTGTGGCTCAACTCACACTACGGCTATCCATTCCTTATCTCAAAATCGGACAATTGTATTGAATCTCTTTGCTGGTGTTTGTTCTTGAATTCTTAGCTGTAAAAGAAAAGAAAGATCCTTCACTTATACCCCAAAGTACAATGAATGGCTCAAGCACAACAAAAGCATTATATTATTTGGGTAATAATCCAAGTTGAGTGTTCTTGGTTTGCAGGCAGCTATTTTTTATGCAGCAATTTGGCGGCCCAGCCTCCTTCCATATTGTGACTCCACAATGGTATTTACCTCCAGCCAGCAAGAAGAGAAAGAACTTGGATTCTTCTTAAATGCCTTGTCCCAGTAGTGGCTCAAATAGTTTCCACTTACATTCTGTTTGCAAAAAATTGGTAACTTCCCTGAATCAAGTGAAGGAAGGCTGGAACATATGATGTAGCCCCATTCTTAGAAGAAGGCTCTTTTGTTGTATGTTATCAGATGATAAACTCCACCACATTTGTTTCTAATCTTGCTGCCATCCAAATTGTTCTCCAAACTATAAATATGATAATGAAAACAGTTCAATAGTTTTTGTTTAAAGATTTCAAAGATATGCACAGATTTTAGAACAAAGTTCTCTTCTTTTTGTGGATGCTGATGTGTTTATCTCAGCCCATTCTAAATTTACAACCCCATTTGTTGCCTAGTTTTCTCATAAGATTATATTGCAAAATTACTAAACTTCCACTTGTTGTCTAGATCATGTGGCATTATCTTGCCTTTAGGCTCTGAAACTTGATCTTCCCTCTGCCAATAATACTATCTTTGTTCATTCACGTCCCCAACTTATATACTTAAAATCTCAGTTTAAATTCCATAGGCCCAGAGTTCTCATCCCCATCACAGACCAGATGAGACACCCCTGCATTTATTTCTGTCATGTTTTGTAATTCCCTTTCATAAAGTCTCATCACACTTAAATTTATGATTTATTTAATATGTATTTTCTCAATACATTTTTGACCTTTGAGACAAAATTTGTAACCCTTGCACACTGCATACAGTGGTTGCTGAAGATTCATTTTTAAGTATAGACAGTTTTGTTATGATGCTAGTTTTAAAATGCAAATTGGTTTTAACATAATTGATATTTTAAGAAAAACGTGAGCATAGTAGAAATATTGCATTTGCTTGTATTTGACTTTGTCCCTTAGAAATACTGGGTAAATGAGCAAAATAGTACCCAACTGAACTGAGCTGTGAAGGACCACACAACATGCCACATACACATATCTCAAGCATCTCTCAGATACCTTTGTGTACTGTGTTTGGTATGAGCCGCAGTAATCACATCTGTGATTAAAACTTTCTGTCAAATTCCTAATAATCCTCTTGCTACCCCTTTACAATAAGCTCCAAACTGACACTCATTTCCACAAGCAAATTTCAGGTGGTTTTAAAGTAACATGGAATATTATTGTAGTATTTATGCATTGTTAACTTTTTAACATGTGTAAAATATCCTCTCCTCCCCTGCCCTCCCTCCCCTCCCTCCCTCCTCTCCCTCCCTCCCTCCTTCCTTCCTTTCTTTCTCTCTTTCCTTCTCTTTCTTTCCTTCTGTTTCTTTCTTTCTTCCTTTCTCTTTCTTTTTCTCTTTCTCTCTCGCTTTCTTTTTTTCTCTTTCTTTCCTTCCTTTCTTTCTCTCTCTCTCTTCTACTTTTTTTTTTTTTTTTTTTGAAACACAGTCTCCTCCCTCTTGTTGCCCAGGCTGAAGTGCAGTGGTGCAATCTAAGCTCACTGCTGCCTCTGCATCATGGGTTCAAAGGATTATCCTGCCTCAGCCTACCAAGTAGCTGGGACCACAGGCATGCACTACCATGCCCAGCTAATTTTTGCACTTTTAGTATAGAGGGGGTTTCACCATGTTGGCCAGGCTTATCTCAAACTCCTGACCTCAGGTGATCTGTCTGTCTTGGCTTCCCAAGGTATTGGGATTACAGGTGTGAGCCACCATGCTCCAATTACTGCCACCATTTCTATTAGGTTATTATCTTTTACTTATTTATCACCTTATTTTGACTCTTGTGTTCTGTTATAAACTGAATGTTTGTACCCCTCCTCCGATTTATATGTTGAAATCTAGTACCTAACCTGATGTTTGGAGGTTGGGCCTCTGGAAGGTAATCAGGATGTAAGCTTTCATGAATGGAATTAGAGTCCTTGTAAGAGGAGGTCAGAGAGTTAACTTACTCTGTGTAGAAACAGCAAGAAGAAATACAAAAATTAGCTGGGCGTGGTGTGTAGTCCCAGCTACTCGGGAGGCTGAGGCGGGAGAATTGCCTGAACCCAGGAGGTGGAGGTTGCGGTGAGCCTAGATCGCGCCATTGCACTCCAGCCTGGGTAACAAGAGCAAAACTCCGTTTCAAAAAAAAGAAAAAGAAAAAGAAAAAAGAAACAGCAAGAAGAAAACTATCTGGAAACCAGAAGAAGACCCCTCACCAAGAACTGAACACTTCTGGCACCCTGATCTCAGACTTCTAACCTCCAGAACTGTAAGAAAGAAATATTTGTTGTTTAAGCCACTCAGTCTATAATAATTTCTTATGGTGGCGCAAACTGACTAAGACTGCTCTTGACTCCATCTTTCCCCATATACCCTATTGTTTTTATTGTGTGATTTTGTATAACATGGTGATTTTTAGAAACTCATACGACTTGTTAAACAGAACTGACTATAAATGAAAGAGCAATTGTGTGAAGCTAATTAGGGACTTGGTTATATGAGTCAAAGCTTGAAATGACTGCAGTCTCACATCATAGATAGTCCCTGAGCTCACAGGACTGCCAGGTTATGCTACCCTCAGGCCTTCATAGTGTTGCTCTCAGAATATCAGTGAAGGAACCAATTCTTCCTGTTCATGTCCCAGTGTCAGGTAAAAGGGGGAACAAAGCTATGGACCTGTGTGAGTGGAAGCTCTTTCAGGATCACCATTGTCATTGAAGGAAAAGGGAGTGAGTCTTTGTGTGTCTGTGACTAGGCACACTTCACATGAGTTCTGCTTCATGCAGTCTTTCAGTTACCCATCCTGAGAATATCCAACTTGCTTGTGGCTTTTCCTTTTCATCTGAGATTTTTAGCCATCAGTTATTTCTTCTAAGATTTTTATCTGTTAGTTCACTTCCATTAGCCTCAGTTTTCTTATCTACCAAAAGATATGATTGAAGCAGCTCATCAATAAGCTTTCCTTTTCTTATAAAAGACTTTCATTTATGGTATCACCCTCATTTTACCTGCACCATACCCAAGCATTAAGGTAAAAAGGAAATGGAAGTTTGAATTGAAAAGTCTCTGCTGGCAGCATATCAGATTCCTAACCGGAAAGGTAATTATGCCTCATGCTGTTTGTCAGCCTTTCCCTTACGCATACACACCTATAGATCTGCCTTTGTAGATCCTTCTCAGAACATAAAATACCACAAGATGTCTTTTAATCTTAGGAATGTAAGAAGTCAGATTCTAAAGCCCCCAATGCAGGTGGAAATAGGCCACACCTCTCTAAGTATCCGCTGGAGTGGTGGAGCAGTCGAAGCCTTTCCTGATGTAGCTGGATCTGAAGGTTGGGCAGTGGCATTGCTGTTTCCCACTGTGGATGTCATCAACTGTAAGTAAAAAGAAAGGCATCGCTGTGCTTTTGGTCTAAAAGAAAGGAAGATAAAATGATGTCACAACTTTCTGTCAAAACATTTAGTATAGATCACAATGGTTACATTTTAAGGGGACAAAAAGCCCTATTTGCAGAGTGAAAAACATGTCTAATTTGAAAATGATGTAAGACTGCTTGTATATAAAAATATTACAAAACAGACATCATACTGGAAACTTAATGAGGTCAAAGTCACATTGATATATTCTGATCTCTAATCTTTAAATGTAATATTCTTGGTAGAAACAAATCTGTGCAGAGATTTAAAAAAATTGAGTTATGTCTAGTGTTTTTTTGTTTTGTTTTCTGTTTGCTTAAATTTTCTCAGATTATGCATGAAGACATTGAGTTCAAATTATGTTACAAATTTGTGTGTCGGGCTGTAAAATGTCAAGTAATTAAAAAATAAATGGAAAGAAGCAAACGAACTCTTCCTTGACATTATTAGAATCAGTAAAAGACTCAACAGTAAAAGACCCCTACAGTAAAAGACCCAACAAAGGAGAAAGAAAAGTAGAGAGATAAAGAATTAAATAAAAAAATCCACAGATGAAACCACATAGTTGTCAAACTTACTCCTGAAATGAGATCTGACATGTCAATATCAGTTGGGAAAGATAAAGGTAATTTCAGTGTCTCTAAATATTTAGAGGAGCTACCAGAACAAAATCAGTGAGATCTATATCAATGATGTAGTTGCAGCACTGAGAATGCATCGTGGGATTTTTTTTCCCAATAAGTTGATCTAAACAAGCCTGGCCAAGCTATTCACAGTCTCTGTCACATGAGTGTCACTTTGCAAAGTAGAACAGACACTTGGAAGTTTTAGCCTCCAAATACATTTACATGGGGATTATGATTTAAAATTTTGTTTCCTATGATCTAAAAAAACTGAATCATAATAGGCTGTCAGAGAAAAAAAGAAAATGAAGATGGAAATATACTATCATTCAGAAAGTAGTTACAGTCAAAATTTAGCCAGTTCCACTGTGCAAATTTGGTTTTCTCTTTAACTTTTTCTCTTTTCTCATTATTAGTTTTGAAATAAGTTATGATCAGCTAACTCTGATTTCATTTTTTCTCTTACTTTTTCTCAAGGGGCAGCAATACTTTCCAAGCAGGTCTATAGTTATCCTGGCCATTTTTAAACTTTCAGCATGTTTAAATCAATGTTTCACAAGTCAAATTTCTGAAGCAAAGCTGCAACTTTCACTGCCTTTCCATGTAACATTTGTAACAGCCATAGTACAAAGAAAATAAGAACCAAGATGAAGGGATACAGAATAAATGACTTACAAAGGTTAGACTTTAAACAACCATGGGAGTTGATGGGACAGTTTGGGCTGGCTAATTCTCCTGTGTCTAGTGTTGAATCTAATGTCTTTATGGCTTGGCCAGACAGTAATTAAAAAGAAAATCTGCATATGAGAAAGATTAGTAACAATTGTAACCCAAAAGGATGGAATATCTGTCTGTCCTACCTCTTAATTTAAAGCTATTGGAGACTTGTTAAGAAAGCTTCTGCCTTTCACCGCAAAGCTACAGGTGCACTTGGACTAGGGCTCAGAGACTTTGAAGAAGATTGGCAGGAGCTAAGGGTCCAGATGCTACCAGAAGCAAGGTGAGCTCTAGATCAGTGACAACATTCTGAAGCTATTGTGGCATCAAGCACAGGTTTCAGAGCATAAAAGTGTACAGCTGGTGATTCTCTTATGCCTGCTGAAAAGGATTCAAATGTGTCTTATAACAATGCTAACAGAAAACTACACAATAAAGACAACTAGGGAAAATGTAGTCCTAGCTTAACTAACCCGACAAAGTACTAATTCATTGAAATCTACTCTTTGGTAAAATTGCATCCACACACTTTTCTTTAAGCAAATGACTTCTAAATAAAGATAAGAATAAGCCATGTTTTTGCTTAATATGCTGAAATTACTTCTTGTACATCTGAAAACAGGCCAGCGATGCTCCCCAAAAGAGGTTGTTGCTTTTCAACAATAAGTTATTCTTTTAAATTAGTGATACTGTTTTGTATATTAAAACTTAAACACTGAGATTATAAGAAAAACTAATATTAAAACCTACAATGTTAAATTGTATGGGAATAGGAGAGGAAAAAACATCTATTCATGTATACACAGACAATATCAAAACAAAAAAGCAATATTCATAATTATTGCAGTTCATATTTCTGTAACTGGTCGTGCTCGAAGTTCCTCTACTAGCCATTCCATATTCATTTGGCTAGTCATGATTTCTTGTAGGTTGTGATGTTCCAAAATTTCATTTCTAAATGGTCTTGGTCATTAGCAGTTCTGTCTGATCAGATTAGGGGTCTGTTGACTCTAATCAGTAAACATAAGAGCTCTCAAAGGCATTTCGTAGGATCTCCTTCATTCGGGACATGACCATTCTCACCCATGTTGTGCAGCAGCAACACAATACCTCCTGAGAGTCAGAATAAATTACCTGGCCCTAAGGTTCCTTTTTCCCTGATGGTTCACTAGCATTAGGGCACAAAGCATTCCTACGAAATTTCAACTTTAAGCTCAATGAAACTATTGGCTTATATTCTGGAAGAATCCTTTTCCTTTAGAAATAGGAATAACCAGACCATCAGAGTCCACAGTGCAGGGATGGGCAGCAAACCTTTGCTAGTGGATCACAAGGGTGAGTAAGAAAGGACACTTCACTGTTCACCTTTTAATTTCTGAACTTGTGAATTCTGGCTATGGTAAAAACATTGCCATAGAGTAATCACTGATTTAATGTTTACACTTTAGACTGAGCAACATTACCACAGTGTCCCAACATAACTCAGACTTCAGTAGGCCATTTTACGGTTCTGTCAGGAAGGCTATTTCGAGGTGATAAGCAAAAGGGTAAGAGCAGTGAATTGCATGAATATGAGAAAATTTCTTCCTTTTATTTGCTTTAAAATGCTGTTTGATTACCATGAGTGAAGTATTCCGTAAGTTCATTGATTTTGGCAAAACTATCATGGACAAGAAAGGCAGATCCAGATACTAAGTGTCTGTCTTAGAAAAAAAGATGTTGTTCCTTCCATGATAGAAAAGGTCCAATGCAATCAACATGACATATGGTGCCTTATTATTCTCTTTTAGAGAATGGAGCCATAATGAGATCTCAATACGGTTTCTATTTTTGGCAAGTTGGCCACTTTGCAATAGTTATAGTGAGATAAGCTTTAGAAAGTAGAAATCTATGGTTTTGAGCCATACTTAAGCTCCATCTCAACAGGCATGAACACTTTATTCATGAGTTTGTTGTGAAATGACACAGTTGACTGGAGTAAGAAGCTAGCCTGGCATCCACACGCTGGGTTTTCTTGCTCACCTACTTATTAAAACTCTCTTCTACAAGATTGCTGTTTGGTGAACACTCACATGGGGCACAAACATCTTCATACTCTGTAGCCATTCAGAAAGCTCTATCTACATATATATTCTGTACTCATCCTTGTCACCAATTGTCAATTACCCTTCATTCAATCTTTGACCATTTAGCCAAGTCATTAGCCACTGCTTGCAAGTATATCTAGGGAACCACAACTCTCACAAAGATACATGCAAGGCAAAATAATCAACCAAGCACATTTCCTGGAGTTCTGCCTATGGGAGGGGTTTGCCATCATCATTACCATTCAGGGCTATCATGTAGTTGTACCGCAAGGCTGCCAACATCTATTTTTGGATAGCACATAGTTTCTTCTATAAACTGGGGTTGAACTTTTTCTCCTCAGTCAACTGAAAATAGGAAACTACCTGAGAAATCATAGTACAGGCTGAAAGGTAGAGGCAATGTAGCAGTTCTATATACTCATTTGATATTGATTCAAGCCAAAATTCTCTTAATGATTGACCTCTGTAAGCTCTTGCTATGACTGGTAAGCCACAGTGAAATTTTTCATTCTTAGGAATTAATATCAGTGCAGATCTTCTGTTTGGTAATCATTCTAAATTCTGACTATTTCCCTACTCCAATGCAAAGACTCTGGAAAATGTCTTCAGGTCACGGAGGTGAAGATTAGGAGGAAGGATAGAACATTTTGGCTGTGCAGCATCATCCTTCCTTTAAGGAAATCACCCTTTCATTCAAAGCGCTCTGGGCATAATCAGGGAATTTGCTGAGGAACCAAACCTATCATGATAATTCAAGTCAGACTTCTGCTCACCAGACCTAGAGCTTTTCAACTAATACAATTCAGAAATATTTTTAATAGACCATCTATGTAGGGCAACATGACCCAATAGTCAATGCCAAATACGTCTTCAGGTAAGACTGTTCAAATTACTGCAACTATGTGTCTATTAACAGCATCTATGTGTCTTTGATAATTTGAAGCCCTCACTTGGTTGTAGCCACCTTGAGATCTCATCATCTCTATTGCATAAAGGGACCTTTCCCATGATGGTGGCTTTTCTCATTTTCATTTCTAGGTCACATGGAACAATTACAACAATGTTCTTCAAGAATAAAAAGCCATAACACAAATCTTTAAACCTCCCCTCATAAATGTTCTGATGACCTTTGTGAAGAAGGAGTATCTTTTCTAATAGACCTTTTAAGGGAATATATTGAGAGGATAGCAGGCAGCTTTTATGTAATAAATCCAATCTATCATTTATATTTCCCTAAATCTTTTGACAATTTCCTCTATTGTATACCCAGAAAGTTCTGGCACTTCAGTTTCTCTATGCAGACTTCATTTGGGTCCATATGCCAGTCAACAGTAAACTTTGGAACCTCTCCTTGCTATTTGAGCTAATAGATGCAAATGAGATTCTCATATCAATAAATTCAACCTCATCAAATATTATTTTCTTTCCAACTGAACCCAATACCCTTAGGACCCATTTCCACATAGTGTTTCCCAGGCTGCTGTCTATAGAAATTGAAAAAAATAATAATGCAATTACTTTGGTGTGTATTAAAGTACCAATTGTTCATACTTAGTAATTTGTCCTCTGGGGCCAATTGGCACATAAGTCTAGCAGTAGGTTTAGAGACTATGATCCTCCTGAGAAGGATAAACAGTCCCTTACAAATAGGTATTTCAAGTTCTCCAACCAAGGGAAGATGAACTTCCTGGGAGAGTGAGGAGGGCTACTCCTACTGTCAAATATGGCGCCGCAGGATGTACCAGTTTAAGTTCCGCAGCTTCATGAAAATCTGCCTATGTGTTCTCATCCCAATCGTCAGACACTAAGTCCTTTGCTATCAACGCCCTATATCTAGCATAAGGAATCTTATGAACAGGAGAAGTCAATCTGTTTTATAATTCAGCTATTTGTAGGAAGACTTTGGGTTTAGTTTTCTGAAATCTCAACCATGAAGCCATAAGAAATGAAAGTTTCTTACAGCAAATTCATAGAGGTTTTCTAATTCCTTGAACTTGAGTAGGTGTGGATTTATCACCTGAGCATATCATTTTCCCCCACAAGTTTTTCACTGCACTTCATAAGCAATGAACCAACTCAATTTTACTGCTTATTTTTACAAAACTGTTTCATGGTAGCAAACACTTGTCATGTAGATTTTCCTTTTCTAGGAGCTTGAATACAAGTAGCTACAGGTAATAATTTTAGGTGACTATGTCATTCTGCTTGCCCAGAGTACTAGCACAAACTTTACAAATAGAAACAATACAAGATGAAAACTGAGGCAGGTATTAAGAATAATATATATTTGAAAAAAAAATTTTACTATCTTTATTCCTATTGATAAGTGGACTACAAAGAGAAAGAGAGCTTTCTAAAGAAAAGAATTACAATTGTTTGATTAAGATTACTTATCCCAATGAGCAATAGATTTATTTCTCATGGAAATAGAACATTCAGATAGACTACTGATTGGCTTAACTTATTCTATCAACTATAGAAGTCAACCTCCCAACACTAATTTCTGTACCAAAATTATGTATTTCACGTGTTAATTTGTATGTTCTCTTGGTCTAAGTGCATCAAGAAAAGTAGACTTTGCATTATTTTCCAATTAATAATAAAAGCTGCTATCTAGTTCTACCTAAATCTAACTAGAAAAAGGGTAATCAGGAAAATTATAGGACACGTAGTATTAAGTAAAAATTCAGATGTATATTATTTTGAGTCACATTAAAATAAAGACTTCTTTTTTCAAATACAGCATTTAGAGGGGCCACATATTTCAAAATTGGGGATAGTCACAAGCTGAGTGGGGGAAAAAGCAGTAACAATATTGACATCAGTCAAGAAAGTCTTGAAAACAAACTGCTCTTTTGGCAGAAGTGTGTTTCATTGCTCTGAAGTAAATGGGCGTCTATTTCTGGGATGCAAAGGGAACACTTCATTACCCTCACCATGAGTCCTGGTTGAGTGACTAGATGTATGTACATGAATTGATGGGTGGGGTACATTGAGTATTGCTCTGTTTACCATTAAATTTCTAGGGAACATGTGGGACTTCAGTTAGGGACTCTCTGATGCAGTCAGCAGAATAAGTGAGGATGGTTTAGGACATAGAGAAATTCTACTGCCTGTTGTTCTTCTCCACTAGTTCAGAACAGAAGAAATCTGTTAGAAGCCACAGAGGGAAATTGAAGTACTAAATTTCATTTGGTTTTAAAGTTGGAAGTAAAAATAAAGTGCTAGTCATACAGAGAGGAAGATGATACAGAGTCCAGAGTGGATACACACACACACACACACACACACACACACACATACACACACAAACACATACAGAGTACTTGGGAGACTACTAAGGCTAATGAAGATGAAAGCAGCAAGGAACTGATAAAAGAATTTTTTCCCCAAATTAGTAGGGATATACAGTTCCTAGCGTTCTAAGTTTGAAAAGAAATTTAAGTTTTATTCATATGTAGTCAAATTAAACGACTGGCTCAAAAAAGTTTGTTTGACACAATATATTCCCCAAATATGCAGATATCAGAAATAACTGAAAAAGCAGGTGAATCTATGGAATATGAAATGGATGATTTTATATATTTATTTTGACAGATAGTTTAGATGTTAAAATCAGAACCTTCAGGATTAATCCAACCTGAGCATGAATCCTTGTTATGCCACTTAGTAACTATATGACTTTGGGCAATTACTTTAACTTGCTTATATCTCCAATTTTCTATAGGAAATATTTATGGTTAGTAGTTTTAATGTCCTTTAAATGTTACTGTAAGAATTAAAAAGTAAGTGCATACGAAGTGTTTAACTGTTTATAGTCCATATACAACAGCTCTTGTTTCTGCTTGGACCCAAATCTCAGTACTTTTATAACTAGATATGTTTAATCTACCTGCCTTCTATTGCTAATGACAAGATGATTATATCTTGGTTAAACATTTTACCAATACTTGGTCAATTATAGCTTGAATGCTTTCCTGCATCCCTGTAACGTTAAGATAAACTTCAGGAAGCACAGCTAGCTGATAAGCAGCAGGGTTATATAATCAATCTTATAGAATCAATCATTTCCTAGTTACTAGCATTAAAGCTCCCACTGTCACTATCTCAGAACTGTGTTCTCACTGAGAGGACATCCATTTCCTCCCATTCAGTGGATAACTGACACTTCAACAAAATACCTTTAAACCTTCTTGTTATGATAAGTGGTTATTTCTTTTTTTTTTTTTTGAGACAGAGTCTCGCTCTGTTGCCCAGGCTGGAGTGCAGTGGCAGGAACTCAGTTCACTACAACTTCTGCCTCCCGGGTTTAAGTGAATATCCTGCCTCAGCCTCCTGAGTAGCTGGGATTACAGGTGCTTGCCACCACATGCAGCAAAATATTTTATTTTTAGTAGAGACGGGGTTTCACCATGTTGGTCAGGCTGTTCTTGAACTCCTGACCCCATGATCCGCCTGCCTCAGCCTCCAAAAGTGCTGGGATTACAGGCATGAACGACCGTGCTGGGCATAATTGTTTCATATTATATTTACTGAGGGGCAAAATAATATTGATAAACTTTTTGAAATAAATGTTTGCCACGTTCACTGTGAAATAAGTTTCAGAGAGGGTATCTGTGAAAAAAATGCTGCTTGAACTGCCTGGACACTAAAATATTTACTAGAGTAATCAACTAGGCTTCTAACATTTCATATATTTGTATATCTTAGTGCCCGAACTGAATTTTTCAACTCGGGACTTTCAAATGTAACAAAAGGGTTTATTGACTGGTATAGTTTGGATATGATTTGTTTGCCTCACCAAATCTCATGTTGAAATTTGACCCCTAGGTCGGCGCAGTGGCTCGTGCTTGTAATTCTCAGAACTTTGGGAGGCCAAGGCTGGTGGATCATGAAGTCAGGAGTTTGAGACCAGCCTGACCAATATAGTGAAACCCTGTCTCTACTAGAAATACAAAAATTAGCCAGGCGTGGTGGTACACACCTGTAGTCCCAGCTACTCAGGAGGCTGAGGCAGAAGAATTGCTTGAACCCAGGAGGCAGAGGTTGCTGTGAGCTGAGATCGTGCCACTGCACTCCAGCCTGGGCAACAGAGAGAGATTCTGTCTCAAAATAATAATAATAATAATAATTTGACCCCCATATTGGAGGTGGACTTACGGAAGGTGTTTGGATCATAGGGGTAGATCCCTCCCAGACAGATTAATGCCCTACCTCAAGGGTGAGTGACTGCTCACTCTCTTAGTTTTCACGAAAGCTTGTTGTTAAAAAGAGCCTGTCACCTCCCCCCTCCTCTCTTTCTCCTTCTCTCACCACATGATCTCTGTACATGCAGGCTCACCTTTGCCTTCCACCTGAGCTGAAGGAGCCTGAGGCCCTCATCAGATGCAGATGCTCAATCTTGGACTTCTCCAGCCATCAGAATTGTGAGCCAAATAACTATATTTTTTAAAATAAATTACCCAGCCTCAAGTATTCCTTTACATCAACACAAAGTGGACAAATGCACTAACAGATAATGAGTCCATGATTAGCAGCAGAGCCATAGGTTAGGTAGCATATATATATTATGTACTATATATACATTATATATATATAGAGAGAGTGTGGCTGCTATATTAGACTGTGCAGCATATACATATATAAAATATGTGTGTGTATGTATATATGTGTATGTTGCACAGCTGCACTGTCCAAGGTAGCAGCCGCACATACTACATGGCTATTGAGCACTTTCGAAATGTGGTTAGTCCGGTTGAGAAATGTTCTAAGTGTAAAATACACGATTCAAGTTTGAAGGCATTCCAAAAGAAAGAATATTTTAAAAACTCAGTAATTTTAAATATCTGTTACGTGTTGAAATAATATTTTGATTATGTCGGGTTAAACAAAATGTTAAAACGAGCTTTACCTTTTTAACTTTACTTTTTTATGCGAATACTATTAAATTTAAAATTAAATATATGGCTCTCATTGTATTTCCACTGGACAGTGCGCTCTGGAGGATAAAAAGTGTGTTCTGCTATCAGTTATAATTTCCTGTTCACTTGGGAATTTAAAGTAACCTAAGCATTATTCCTAAAAAGATAGCTTTGATGTATGATTCTTCAATTCTGTCTTTCTAACCTGAAAAATATTTTCTTCAATCTTTCTTTCATTTACATTAAATTTAAAACTTCAGTATGTTCTCCATGAAATAGATAAAGAAAAAGGATTTTCTTTCTTTATATGAGTTATTTCAAAGTCTAACTGGCAAGATAGGTGAGTTTCTACTTGAAGTAGGAGCTGAAACCCTAATCCTGAATTTCTCCCATTGATATTTTTAGACAATAATGAGAGTGAAATTCCCCTTGGTAGCTGAAACTTAGAAAGTCTTCAATTTCCTATCCCTACAACCATTGTTACCACCATCACTGGCAGTACTATCATTAGTAATGTTTGCTATGTACAAAGTAGTTTTCTGTTGTTGTTGTTGTTGTTTTGAGACAGGGTCTCACTGTGTTGCTCAGACTGGAATGCAGTGGTGTGATCACAGCTCACTGCAGCCTCAACCTCTCTGGCTCATGTGATTCTCCTACCTCAGCCTCCCAAGTAGCTGGTACTACAGGGGTGTGCTACCACGTCTGGCTAGTTTTTCTGTTTTTTTTGTAGTGACAGATTTCACCATGTTGCCCAGGCTGATTTTGAACCCCTGGGCTCAAGCAATCTGTCTGCCTCAGACTCCCAAAGTGTTGGGATTCTAGGCATGAGCCACAAGGCCTGGCCTCTGTTAAATATTAAGAATTTATTATGCTAAATACTTTAGGTCTGTTATCTCCCAAGAGCACTATAGACTATTAGCCCTATTTTACAGAAAAATAAAAAGACAGCTTGAAGAATTTAAGTAATTTGTTCAAGGTTACTAACCAGTAAGTAATATGGACAAGATCTGTCCGTAAAACCTGTCTTTAACAACTATGGTTTATTGTCTAATATCATTGTGGCAGCAAAAATATCTGTGATACCAAAACTACCTTTTGAGACTAAACAATCCAATTATCAATTGCAATTCTATTTCCATTATTAACATATTATCTCACATCTTATAAAACAATCTTAAATTTTATTTCTACTGTTCTATAAAATATTCTACTTGTTTACACTATACTTATATACTCTCCTACTTAATTCACTTATGCATATGAGCAGTTTGTTTTTAAGGAAGTATTAATAGCATCATGTTGGATACACAATTCTTCATGTTCCAAGAATGGGATATTAGCCATTACGGTTCCCACTAAATTCCAACAGTGCCTCCCATTCACTGTGAGAACCAAAAATTCTTCCATGAATTTCTAAATACCCTGGTGAAAGTGGGGTTAGAAACAGGATATGTCTATGATTGATGACCTTTGGGCATCTGATTCAGACGTTCACATTGAATTAAAGCTTTATATTCACAACCTCACGTTACAGCTTAACACACACTTACGTGTAATCTTAGCTGACTTTCTCAATTTCTATTTTGCAAAGTAATGTAAATCAGATCCTCCTGAAATACCTTCATTTATATTTTTAGCTCTTTATTTATTTGTTGTACTTTTTATTTTAAAACAATTAAAAACTTACAAAAATATGTAAGGTCAAGACGTTTTCTTTATTTTTCTGAACCATTTATGGATAAGTGGTTAACATAATGCCTCATCGACCCTGAATACTTACGTATGGATTTCCTACATATGAGGTCACTATCTTACAAAGCCAAGGTACCACTCTCAAAATAGTTGTAATTACAAATGACACAAATTTTATTTTATTTTGTTACTAAAAATTATTTTAAATGCAGGGAGTACATATGCAGGTTTGTTACATAGGTATACTGCCTAATTGAGGAGTTCACTCAATCGTAATTATTGTGCCCAATAAGTAGTTTTTAAATCCTTCCCCTCCCCCTCCCTCCTTCCTGCGTTTTAGAGTTCCCATTGTCTATAGTTTACATCTCTACATGCATGTACACCCATTTTTTAATTCCCACTTAATAAGTGAGAACAAGTAGTATTTGATTTACAGATTTTATTTTCTAAAAACGACTGCAACTCAATCTCTCTTCTGTCTTGCGTGCTCTTCTTACAAAGTGAGTTTCATCCTCCTCCTATCAAATGTGTGCTTTTGACCTGAAACAGGAGAGGTGGGAAGGTGTTTATTTCCTGTTCTTGAATCTGGGAAGACTCTGTGACTTCCGAGACTAAGGCGTAAATAGTCATAGAACTTTAGCTGATTCTCCTGGTACACTCACTATTGGGATGTAGTCACCATGCTATGAGGAAGCCCATGCAACAATGTGGAGATTCTGAAGTAAGTTCCGGGTTTTAAGCAAACAGCCTAAATACTTTAGTTCCATTATTTAGGTACACATTCAACCACCAGATACGTGCTCAACAAGCCTTCAGCGGATTCCTGCTTTCAGCACTCAAGTTTTTTCAGCGGAAGGCCCCAGCCAGTATCATGGAACAGAATCAGATTATCTCCAAGTCCTTTCAAGTTCTTAACACACAGAATTTATGAGCATTATGAAGTCATGATTGTTTTCTGCCACTAGGTTGAGAGTGATCACATATACAGAAATAGAAAATTATTAATAGAAAATATATTGTCAACATCTTATCCTCAAACCCCATTCAAGTTTTGCCATCTACCCTCAATCCAATCAAATATTCTTTATACCGAAAGGATCCAGTTCAAAAATAAGTGTTGCATTCATTTGTTAACCTCTTTTAATCAAGAATAGCTCCTCATGACTGTAATTCTTTGGAAGTCTACAGGCCAGTTATTATACAAAATGTCCTTATATTTAGGTTTGCCTAAATTTTTTCATTACATTGAGACTATGCATCTTTGTAAGGAATACTAAGTAGTGATGCTGTGTTCCCAAACATTCCTATCTGCTGGAGGCACGAATTCTACTTGTTCAATGACTTGGTAATATTCACTTTAATACTCAATTAAAGTGGTGCTTGATAGGCTTCTCTACTCACTTTTTAAATCTTGTAATTAGTAAGCATTAGTGGGGAGATATTTGGAGACTAGGTCAATGTCCCATTTCTTAACAAAAGATTTATTCATTAGCTTTTCACATAAATGAATTCTTACTTTATTCCATGGCATAATTCATTACATTCTATTTATTTTGATGTCCAAAGTGTCCCAAATTTGATGAAATGTAATCCCCTTTAAGCTGGGTGCTCTTTCCTTTTGATACCTACCCATGATTCTTTAATGGAGTATTCTTTGTATCTGAAAAATAAAGGTATTTGTTTTTGGCATAATATAATAATTTCTTTCTGGCATAATATAATAAGATGTTTAGGCACATCTGATATTTCCCTGCCCTTGCTTTGAAATCAACCATTTCTTCAGGAAGTCCTAGTTTCTTTTAGAGGTAAGTAGTGTTTACAAAGTTTCAGTAGGTATAATTGTGTATTATGCTAACTCACATGACAATCTCTTTCCTGGCTTAGGCAGTTTCAGTGTCCTATACCTGGCCCTTAACGCATTTCTCTAAAGCTAAACAAATAGATATGTATATTTGATGTATTTACTTTTTTCTCTCCTAATAAATAATTTTGCAATTAAGTGAACTTTTCTAATATTTTCTCCCAATTCTGTTATTGGAAGAAAAAGATGCTGTTCTTTTTATTAATTTGAAGTTAGTATAATTCTGTCTGGGCCAAACATGCACACACACACATACGTGCACACAAACACATTTTATGTCACGGATCATTTCACTGGCAAACTAAAGTGGTATCTTTGGTTAAACACATTTTGAAAATTGAAATCCCGTGAGAGTTAATTGTGCAAAACTGTTTTATGTGATAATTGACTATGTAAAACTGGAATTACAACAGTATAGAATGCCTTGGAATTTTATTTAGATAGTCTTCAGTGTCAAACAAGAGAGAATTAGGTTTATTCAATGGAATGTTAATTTTCATATTAATGCAAGTTTTTAACTAAGCCATGTGTTCTAACACAAATCAGGATAGGATTATGAATACATATAAACCTTGGTGAAAAATATTTAAATAGTCAAAGATTTTTTTGAGGAGAATTCGGTGTCAAAAATAGTGTAATTATTAGGGAAAAATATATTTAAGACATATTTTCTACATCAAGGCATTTATTGTCTAGCAGGGAAAGTAGCTATGTAAATAAACATAGAGCAAAGAGGGTGTAGGGACAAAAAATTCCACCTTCATCCCCTTAGGGTTTCAGCTGGGTCTGAGAATTAAATTGACATTATATAGATTAACAAGAGAAAAGTGTAACACAAATTTTACATGGCATGGAAGCTCTCATAAGGAAATAAAGACCCAAAGAAGCAGTTAGAGTCAGTTACTTATACACTGAATTGGACAAAGAATAGTTAGTTGTGAATAAGCAACTAAATTATGTAAGAGGCTTAGAAGACAAGAGCTATTTTAACAAGTTCTTTATAGAAATCGTAGTTTTCACTTCTCATCCTTGAAGATAAAGATTTTGCAACTTTCTGGTAAAGGGAGGACATCTTTCACATGGGAATTTTATGTTCTGCTTTTAAGAAACAGCACACAGGTCAAGTGATGTTTTTGTACGTATTTTTTTTTAAAGCATTTTAAACTAAATAGCTAATAGCCCAGAGTAGCATATTTTAACCTCTTCAACGGCAACATTAGTGATTAGGACATGGTTGTAATGCACTGAAGAGATTTCTCTGCTAGTGAGTTGGAAAGGCATTTAGTAGGATAGGATTCCTATTTTGCTCCTTGAACCAGACCAAACAAGGTGAAGAACTCTATATAGAACATACTACTGCAAACCAATTTTATGGGAGTTGTTGTTGTTGTCTTGTTTTTTGGTTGTTTGCTGATTTTTAACCTAAAAGAACTGATACCAACACAGCCAAGTTGGGGAATTATAGATATTTTCAAGAGCAGGTAAGTTCATAGCAAGGAAAGTAGTATCAGTGTCTTAGCCAGTCTCTGAGAAGATGTTGTTTCCCTATATTCAAAATCAGAGCTTTTTAATTTTTTTTCAAATAATTACTGCGAATAAAAAAAGAGGGGGAGCAAAAATGACATAATTTTCCTAGTCTTAAAAGAGAGGCTG
Organism: Aotus nancymaae; assembly: GCF_030222135.1. Classification (NCBI taxonomy): domain Eukaryota; kingdom Metazoa; phylum Chordata; class Mammalia; order Primates; family Aotidae; genus Aotus; species Aotus nancymaae. Next base: position 5,228,756 of record NW_026988532.1, on the reverse strand, counting down.
TGCTACATTATCTTAATCTTCTGCTAATCTGATACATCTTCAAAATTTTTTCAGGTCAATTTACTTGCATTTCTACACTAGCAGAGTATATAACATATTTTATTAATTAAAAAATGTTAGATTTACCATGCTGACTCTCTACACTTATGGGAATAAGGTGAAGAATTATAATTAACCACTTTTCCATTTTTCCACTTGGGCTTTCAAAAAATATTCAATTTTTCTTTAAACTATTTATAAATTACTCATAGCCCTAATTTTATATTTGTCTCTTGTTCAGGAGTGTTGGCTATATTTATACTGATTATGTTTTATTGCATTCTGAGATGGTAGAAAGCCATAATATCTTCTACATTGTGTTATTTAAGTCACGAATTTAAATTTAAATATAGTGAAGCCTGCAGATAACTCTTTTTAAAAAATAGTTGTTGTTGTTTCATTATATTCACTCCCAGGACAGTCACTGTGGGATAAATACACTGTAAATATTTACATTGCTTTACAATAATGGGAATCACAGACTAAATCCCTGTATATTGCTCTAAATATTTACCCTTCTGTATTAGTAAAGATACTCAAGGACATGGCCAATCTCAGTGTTCATAAACGATAAGAAGGGCTGCTAAATTCAGAGAAGTAAACATTTCATTTTTACATTGGGAGAATGCATAAGAAGTAAAGAAACTGAGTGTCTTATCAAGTTTGCCTCATATACATATAATTAATTACATATTAGTAAATATATGTTATATAAGCACAAAACATAGATAGATGATAGGTAGATAGATAGACAGACAGACACGCTTTAAAATAGCAAGTCCCTGAGGATATACATCAGTTGTAACTCCTGCTCGTGGTAAATAACGTGGTAAAATAAGAATACATTTCTTATACAAATGACAATAGACAGATTTAAGTCACTCTCAGAAGGTAGCTATTACTCCATGGAATATCCTGGTAGCAATAATAAATACTTTTTTCTTATTCTTTTAATAAGATAACTGATTAACACTGAAACACAAAGTCTCTTTCTCTCTCTGATTATAATTTACCTTTCCTGGTCTTTGTTACTTTTCGTATACATTACTTTTCTGGTCTTTCTGTTAATTTTTGTATACATTACTACTCCTTTAATAAGAAAAGCTTCCATTCTTAATCCACTGATATATATTTTCCCCCATCTGCTTAGTCCCATTAATTTTTATTTCCTTTCCTATTTAATTATTATGGACTATTACTTCAAATGCATCTTCATATTAATTGTCTATAATTTTTATAAATCAGTATAAGGCCAAACATGAACGTAACTATATGAAAGAAAAGTACTAGTTTCTGAAGACTTTACATTTTAAAATATAAACTGATATAATTTCTTTTGGATATATAATCAGTAGTGCCATTGTTAGATTATATGCTAGCTATATTTTTAATTTTCTGAGGCCCTCTATACTGTTTCCCATTAGGGCTATACTAATTTACATTCTCATCAATTGTGTAGAAGGGATCCCTTTTCTCAATATTCTCCTCAACACTTGACATTTCTTCCTTAGACATCCTGAAGACCAATTATAAGTTGGCCAATATGTTCAATTGCAAAGATTAGAATTACCAGTTGTATCTGCTTTTCTATTCACTGGTCCTTTAAAGGCATAAACTTTTATTCATTTTGTTATGCCCAGCATTGAGCGTAATACAAGGAACATATTAGGTCCTCAAGAAATGCTTGCTGAATCAGCCTTAATTGATAATCAAGTTGTTGTTGGTTCACTCTTCTCCATACATTTTTTTTTTTTTGAGATGGAGTTATTCTCTGTTGCCCAAGCTGGAGTGCAGTGGTATGATCTCGGCTCACTTAAACCTCTGCCTCTTGTGTTCAAGTGATTTTCCTGCCTCAACCTGTCAAGTGGTTGGGATTACAGGCATGTACCACCATGCCCAGCTAAGTTTTGTATTTTTAGTAGGGATGAGGTTTCATCATTTTGGCCAGGCTGATCTTGAACTCCTGGCCTCAAGTGATCTGCCCACATCAGCCTCCCAAAGTGCTAGAATCACAGGCGTGAGCCACTCTGTCCAGCCCATATATGGTTTTAAAATCAGTACTATATTCATGTGAAATTGAATAAGATAAAATAATAAACAGTATAGATATTATCATAGTAAATAATTAAATTTTCATTGAATTTTTTTCCTACTATTATCATTGTATAGCCACAAATTTCTACTGAGTATTTATCTACTATATGGCAGGCCAAGTCTGCATTCTGGGATACCGTATTGACACAATCTTGAATCAGCACCTAAGGAGTTCAGAAGCCCAGAGAGTGGATAGAGTAGGTGAGTAATTCCAACATAATATTTTACAGTCTGAGATGGAAGTACAGAAGCATGCAATTCAGTTTTGCAAAGGGGATTAAAAGGTTTCTAAAAGAGAATAATATCTAAAATTGACTGTCTTATGATTTTTATTCTCAGGGTCTAACAAAATGGCAAGTAATTTAAAAAATAATGGCATGTATCTAAAATAATATTTTATTATTTTTTCTATTTAATATGTTACATATAATTTAATATATGTTTAATATTTCATATATTGTAATTTCACTATTGTATCCTTTATTTTTCTGTATACTTAAATAAACCAGGTAAAGTTAAGTTCAAAATGGTATCTGTCAACTATGAATTTTTTAAATGTTTAATACATTTAAGATAATTTGTGAAGTAGGATGGAATTTGAGATTTTTTTTAAAAGGCCATCTTAGGAAATTATTGGAATAAAATTAACCTGAAAATATCATAATATAGAAATAGTCTTTCAAAGAAGTTAACAAAAATATAAGTATCATGTAATTATTTTGTTAATTTCATAAATAAGAGAACTAGTATTGAGAAATAAGCCTGCCCTCTAGTGGTGATTAATGCATTTTAAAACATAAGGAAAACATCATTTTGCTGTTACAGCAAAGTTCACATTGACATATATTTGAATAGAAACACTGAAACTGTATATTCTGGATTAATAGACATGATTAAAATAACAGTTTGGTATATCATTTAGTAGATTTATCCCCTTAAGAAATTTAATAAAACAAATTTTACTAAATGAAAAATGTCACTGTGTTTCTCCTTGTGAATGGTATTACCGATGTTGAATTAGATCCTTTGACGGAATCCTTTTTCCATCTTATTTTTTATTAGAAATTCACAATCTAGGGAAAAGTTTAGAAGTCTCTAACTTGTTTTACTCACTCCCCTACGAATTTTCATCATCAGTTCTCTCCACTGTCCTAATAAGCTCTCTTCATATACCCTTTGTCTCTGCTTAAAACTGGATAAGTCATATCTCTCTTTTCTGACACAGGACTTGAAGGATCTATACAAAAAAATGCAACTTATTGCACTTCATTTCATATTTCTTTTTGAATCCAGAGGTGTCTACATGCCTGATAATGTGCTATATATCCTAAAATATATTTCATCCTTTGTTTTTCCTAAAGAAGGATATTTTTATGCAAACGTAGCATAATTAATTATACAATTTATTCATGAAAGAAAATATACATATGTACTGAGTTTTTTTAATTCTGAATTTTGTACTATCTGTATTTTAAAAATCAACATCCATTTTTACCTATGATTGTCATAAAAAATTAGAGGTAGCCTCTAGTTATACAGTCACAACATGAAGAAGTGTTAGATATTTTAGAAATAACTAGATCAATCCCTCTATTACAACGAGGTAAGTGTTCAAATGTGTCTACTGACTTAGCCAAGGTTTTGTATTTGGTTGTTTCACTAAAAGTCAGAGCTAAATGGAAAACATTTTTCAGTTTTGCTTCCAATTTACTTCCATACCTACAAATACAATTTTCTATGGTTCAGAACTGTGTTATATTCATGTCCTAACTCTGAGAATCTCTGAATACATTACAGCGCATATCAAAAGTTAAGGACTTTGAAAGATTGTCCTGGTGGGCCCGGTGGAATCAATGATTCTTACAAGAGATAGGCAGGAGGGTCAGCATCAGAGAAGGAGATGTGATGACATAAGTAGTGGTGGGAGTGAAAAGGAGGGTATGAGAGAAGGGGTGTGTGTGTGTGTGTGTGTGTGTGTGTGTGTGTGTGTGTGTATGAGAGAGAGAGAGAGAGAGAGAGATCGAGATTTGGAGACACTGTGCTTTGAAAATGGGGTAATTAATGAATGAAATAATGCAAGCAGCCACTATGCCTTCTACAAACTGAAAAAAAGTAAGGCAACAGAGTCTCCTCAAGAGCATCCAGAAGGAACACAGTCCTGTCAACTCATTTTAGACTTTTGACATCAAGAACTATAAAAATAATAAATTTGTGTTGTTTTAAGTCACTAAATTTGTGATAATTTGTTACAACAGTAAGAAGCTAATGAAACTCTAACTGAAATTATTTCCTCTGTTTTACTTATTCAGAGTATTGTCAAAGGATGGCCCCTGAAATCACCATCTTAGCGTAACTTGGGAACTTGTTAAAAATTCATATTCCCTATTTCCAAACCAGACAGACTTAGTCATAGAAACAATGGGGGCGGTTCAGAAATCTGCAGTTAAGAAGCCCTCTGACTTAGGAATGCTAAGCCTGGGAGACATTGACTTACATAATGTGTTTTCTTCATCTGGTGCAGGGAAGAATACTGCATGTGATTCTCATTGTGGTTTTGATTTGCATTTTCTTGATAATTAGTTTTATTGAGTGCTTTTGAGTTCACCTGTTGGCCATTTTTATGTCTTCTTTGGAAAATAGAAAAATGTCTATTCGGATCCTTTGCTCATTTTATGATGGGGTTATTTGGCTTTTTGCTGTGGAGGTGTGAGTTCCTTAAATCTTTTTGACATTAACTCCTTATTAGATATAAGGTTGGCAAATAAATATTTTTCCCATTCCATAAGTTGACTTTCCATTTTGTTGACTGTTTCTTTTGTTGTACACAAACTTCTTTGTCCTTCATCAATATTTTATCATTTTTAGTTTATCATATTGACTAAATTTATTCCTAAGTATTTTATTTTTTTGATGATATTATAAATGGGATTGCTTTCTCAATTCTTGAATAGTTCATGGTTAGTTAACAAAATGCTACTATATTTTGGGTATCCTGCAAATTTACTAGATTTGCCTATAAGTTCTAAAAGGTGTCTTTATGACGTCATTTGGAATTTTTACCTATAAAATTATCTAATCTACAAACAGGGATAATTTTACTTCTTCCTTTCTGATGTAGATACCTTTTATTTATTTATTTCTCTCCTAATTGCTCTGGCTAGAACTTCTAGTACAAAGTTAAGGAGAAGTAGCAAGAGTGGGCATCCTTGTCTCGTTTCTGATCTTAGAGGAATAGCTTTCTACTTTTCACCATTGAGCATAATGTTAGCTGTGGGTTTGTCATATATGGTCTTTATTGTGTTGAGGTACACTCTTTCAAAACCTAAGTTGTTGAGAGTTTTTTTTTTAATCATAAAAGCATGTTGAATTTATCCAACTTTTTTCTGCATATATTGAAATGATTATGTAACTTATGTTCTTTGTTTTGTTATTGTTGTGTATCATATTTATTGATTTGCATACATTAAATCATTTTTGCATACCAGGGATAAATTTCACTTGATCTTGGAAAATGATTCTGTTAACCTGCTGTTGAAATTGGTTTGCTAGTATTTTGTTGGAGATTTTTTCATATGTGTTCATCAGAAATGTAGGCCTGTAAGTTTCTTTTCTTGCAGTGTTTTTGTCTGGTTTTGGAGTCAGCATGATGTGGGCTAATAAAATGAGTTTGGAAGTATTCTGTCTTTAATTTTTGAAAGAGTATGAGACAGAGTGGTTAATTCGTCTGTAAATGTGTGTTTGAATTTACGAGCTAGCTATCAGGTCCTAGGATTTTATTTGATACACATTTTACATTACTTATTCAGTCTCCTTGTTTTGGTCAGGGCAGATTTTCTATTTGTGATTCAGTCTCAGTAGATTGATGCTTTAGGAATTTATTGGTTTCTTACAGGTTATCTTATTTGTAGGTATACAATTTTCCATAATAGTCTCTTATGATTCTTTGTATTTCTGTGGTATCAGTTGTAATATCTCTGCTTTTATTTGTAATTTTATTTATTCAGTCTTTACTCTTTTTTTTTTAGTCTGGCTAAAGGTTTGTCAATCTTGTTTATGTATTTTTTTAAAATCCAACTTTTAGTTTCATTGGTATTTTCCATTTTTACATAGTCTCAATTTTATTTTTTTCTGCTTTGATATTTATTATTTCCTTTCATCTACTAACTTTGGGCTTAGATGTTCTTTCTTTTCTAATTTCTTGAGAAAAAGTAAAGTTAGATTGTGTATTTGTTATTTTTTATATAGGTATTTGTTATAAATTTATATCAGAATAGTTTTTGTTACATCTCATAATCTCTGATATATTTTGTTTTTATTTGTATTTGTCTTAAACTATTTTTAAATTTTTTATATTTTTTCTGATACATTGGTTTTTCAGGAGATGCTGTTTAATTTCCAGATATTTGTAAATTTTCTGGGTTCTTCTTGTTACTGATTTCTAATTTCATACCAGAGTCATAATGAAAAGATATTTGATTTGACTTCAATCTTCTTAAATTTGTTAGGACATATTTTGTAGCCTAATACATGGTCTGTCTTGGAGAATGCTCCATAGGCACTTGAGGAGAATCTACGTACTACTGCTGTTAGATGGAATTTTCCATATATGTCTGTTGGTCAATTTGGTCAAGGTGTACTTTAAGTCCAATGTTTTCTTGTTCAATTTCTTTCCAGATGACTGATCTATTGTTGAAAGTAGGACATTGAAATACTCTACTGCTTTACTGCTATTTCTCCCTTCACATCTATTAATATTTGCGTTATATGCTTAATTGTTTAAATATTGGGAGCATGTATTTTACAATTGTTATATCCTCTTGAAGAATTGACCACTATTATTATATAACAAGTTTTTTTGTCTTTTTTTTTTTTTTACAGTTTTTTAATTTAAAGTATATTTCAGTTGATATAAGTATAGCTCTCTTTGGTTTCTATTTGGATGGAACTTTTTTTTTCTGTCCCTTTACTTTCAGCACCCGTGTTCTCTTAAAGGTAAAGTAATTCTCTTCTAGGGAGCATAGAGTTGGATCTGACATTTTAAAATAGAGCTACTGGGTTTCTTTTGACTTACATTTAATCTAAACACTGATAGGTAAAGGCTTACTGTCACAGTTTTATTAATTGTTTTCTGACTGTTGTGTGCATCCTTTGTTCTTCTCACTAGCTTATTTCGTGATTTGATAATTTTCTCTGGTGTTATGCTTTAGTTCCTTTCTATATCTTTTATGTATATGTTAGTTTTTTGCTCTGTACTTACTATGAGGCTTACCTGAAATATCTTATATTTTAAGCTGGTAACAACCTAACTTTGATCACATACAATAACTTTACAACTTACTCCCCCATGCATATTTTATATTTTTGATATTATTTAAATTTTATATTGATTATTCATTAACAAATTATTGGAGCTATAGTTATTTTTAATATTTTTGTTTTTTAACCTTTGTACTGTAGATGTAAGTTACTTTCATACCACTATTGTAATATCAGAGTATTTTAAATTCAAATACATACTTTTATAAATTATGCTTTAAGTTCTGGGGCATGTGTGCAGATCATGCAGGTTTAAATACATACGTAATTTTACCAGTGTACCAGTGAGTTTTATGTTTTATATATGTTCATGTTACTAATAGTATCCTTTTAATTCAGCCTGAAGAATTGCCTTAGTATTTCTTGTAAGACAGGTCTAGTGATAATGAATAATGTGACAGTGAGTGACAGAGCTTTGTTTCTCTCTGAGAAGGTCTTTATTTCTTATTTATTTTTGATGCACAGCTCTGCCCAGTAAAGAAAGTATTATTAGTTGCGTGTTTTCTTTTTTCCTCCAGCATTTTGAATGTAGCATTCTGCTTTCTCCTGGCCAACAAAGTTTATTGCTGAGAAACCTTTTTGGGGACCCATTATATGTAAGAAAAAAAAATTGGAGGTTTCAAGAATCTCTGTTTACCTTTGGTTATTGAAAATATGATAATATGATTATGCTATGTCTTGGTAAAGTTTTCTTGGGGTTGAACCTGTTTAGACCATTGCAATTCATGTACCAGGATGTATGTATCTCTCTTCACCTTTGGGAAATTTTCAGCCATTTTTAAAAGCTCTTCGTCTCTTTTACTCTATTTTACTCTATCTCACTCCTATAACACAAATGTTTATGTAAAATTTCATTCTATAATCATGCCCTAGCTATATCATAAATGACTTCATATTTAATGTTAAAATATATGTATAAAATTCTAATTTATTTAAGTCAATAATTAAAAGACTATGTCATTAATTTGTATATAAAAAATAAATCATTATTTTAAAATTTAGGCTAAGGTGGTAAATGTGGATCTAAAAAGATTAAAATGTACAGATTTTTTATTTTTAAATCATGTGACAATAATTATGTCTATTTTAAATATATTTTTAAAAGCTTGAATATTTTGTAAAATAGTAGATTTTAGATTTTAAAGTAGAAAATACACGGATTAAGATGTGAACCACTTTATCTCTGAAACCTTCAATGGTCTTGAAATGGTTTGAATCTGTGTCCCTATCCAAATTTCATTTTGTATTGTAATCTCCAGTGTTGGAGGTGGGCTTGGTGGGAGGTGACTGGGTCCTAGAGGTGGATTTCTCATGAATGATTTAATACCATCCACTTAGTGCTATCCTTGTGACAGTGAGTGAGTTATGAGATCTCATTGTGTAAATCTGTGTGACACTTCCCTTTTCCCTCTCTTGCTCTTGCTCTGGGCATGTGACGTTCCGCTTCCCTTTTGTGTTACACCATGGGGAATCTTCCTGAGGCCTCCCCAGAAGCCAAGCAGATGCTTATGTCAAGATTCCTGTATAGCTGCAGAACTTTGAGCCAATTAAGCTTTTTAAATTAAGCAATTTTCTTTTGAAATTATTCATTCTCAATTATTTCTTTATAACAATACAAGAATGGACTAATACAGAAATTTGGTACCAAAGAGTGAGGTATTGCTATAAAGATATCTGCACATGTGGAAATGACTTGGCAACTGGGCAACAGATGGAGATTGGAAGAGTTTGGAGGGTTCAGAAGAAGACAGGAAGATGAGGGAAAGTTTGGAAGTTCTTAGAGAGTGGTTAAATGGTTGTAACTAAACTGCTGACAGTAATATGGACAGGGAAGTACTGCCTGAGTAGGGCTCAGATGAAAATGAGAAACTGGAGCAAAAGGCACATGTGTTATTTCTTAGCAAATAACGTGAATAAATTGTGTCTATGACCTCGGAATCTGTGGAGTTTGAACTAGAGAGTGATGATTTAGAGTACCTGGTGAAAGAAATTCCTAAGCAGAAAAGTGTTAAATGTGTGGTGTGGCTACTTCTAGCAACCTATGCTCAGATTCATGAGCAAAAATTGACCTAAGTTAGAAACTTGCATTTAAAGGGGAAGCAGAGCATAAAAGTTTGGAAAATTTGCAGTCTAACCATATGGTAAAAAGGAAAACCTATTTTTAGAAGAGCTCATTCAGGCTGTGGAGCAACTACTTGTTAGATATATTTGCATAACTAAGAGGAGTCCAAGTGATGATAACAAAAACAATAAGAAAAAGACCTCAAAGCCATTTCAGAGAACTCTATGACATCTCCTTCCACTACAGGCCCAGATACTTAGGATGGAAGCATGATTTCATCGACCAGGTCCAGGGCCCCACTGCCTTGCCTAACTTAGGGACACCGTTCCTTCCATCCTAGCCACTCCAGCTCTAGTTGTGACTCAAAGGAGCACAGGTACAACTGGGGCAGTGCTTCAGAGGATGTAGGCTATAAGCCTTGGTGGTTTCCATTTGGTGTGAAACTGGAGGGTGCACAGAGTACAAGAGTTAAGGCTTGGGAGCTTCAACCTAGATTTCAGAGGATGTATAGGAAAGCTTGGGTACCAGGCAGAAGCCTACTGCAGGGTGGAGTCCTCACACAGAAGCTCTACTAGTACAGTGAAATGTACTGGTACAGATAGGAAATGCAGCATTGGAGACCCCACACTGAGTCCTCACTGAGGCACTGTCTAGTGGAGCTACAAGGAGAAAGCCACCACCCTCCAGAACTCAGAATGGCATATTATATATGGTCATTATATTGCACACTGTGTGTAGAAAAGCCAAAGGCATTTAGCTACAACCTGTGAGAGCAGCTGCAGGGGCTGAACACTGCAAAGCCGCAAGGGCAGAGCTTCCCAAGGCCTTGGGAGCCCACCCCTTCAACCAGTGTGCACTGGATGCATAAAGTGGAGTCAAAAGAGGTTATTTCAGAGTTTAAAGTTTTAATGACTGTTCTGCTAGATTTCAGACTTGCATAGGACTGTAGTTCCCTTCTTTTGGCTGATCTATCACTTTTGGAATGGAAATATTTGCCCAATTCTTGTATCTTTATGGTATCTTGAAAGTAAATACTTTTTAAAAAAAATTTTACTGGCTCATAGGTAAAATGGACTTGCCTTGTTTCAGAAGAGACTTTGAACTTCAGATGTTTAATACTGGAATGAATTAGGACTTTAGGGAACTAGTGGGAAGGCATAATTGGATTTTTCAATGTGAGTATATGAGACATAAGAATGGCCAGAATTGTAAAGATATGATTTGGATCTGTGTCCTCAACCAAATGTAATGTTGAATTGTAATACTCAGTGTTGGAAGTAGGGCCTGGTGAGAGGTGATTGGATCATGGGGCTCATTTCTCATGAATGGTTTAGCACCATCCACTTTGTGTTATCCTTGTGATAGTGTGTTCTCTGAAGATCTCATAGGTTTAAAAATCTGTGGCACTCCCCACTTCCTCTCCTGCTCCTGCTCCCCCCATTTGACTCACCTGGGCCCCCTTTGCCTTCCACCATGATCTTAAGCTTCCTGAGGTTTCCCGAGAAGCAGGTACTGAAGGATGTCTTTTCACGGTCCACAGCAGGCATGGTTTCAAAGGCAGGAGTTTCCCGGATCCACGCCTCCATCCGGGAACCAGAGGGGTTTCAAATGTAAAGTTCTTTGTCTGGGTTTCTCGAGTGCATGAGGTAGGCAGAGAAAGCCAGGTGAGGCTCCTTTGTTCCAAAAAACCCACTGAAAGCTGTGAGAGGAGGGGGCTCTGTAACTCAGAGCTGTGGATGAAGCAGCCAATCTGGTATCAGAGTCAAAGATCAATCATTCCAGAGGAAGTTTGAAAGAACTCCTCTCATTGGATGAGAACATGAATGGGGAGGGAACAACTCAAGGGTTAAAACTCCAGCTATTCCCTACCTATATGGATTCTTTCTCTGGGTACCCCTTCCACACGACAGCATGGGAACTGTCTTTCTCTCACTCTCTCTCTCTGTCTAATATATAGTTTTTCCAGAAAACTCTTTGGGTCCATGATATTTATTCCAATGGCAAACTCATAGCGCTTCCGGGGACCCTTTCCCCATTCTTCGGAATCAGCACACTAAGAAAGACCCTCTTCAGAACGGGGAGCTGAGTAGGCTCCCTGGGTTACAATACCACTATGCTTCCTGTACAGCCTACAGAACCATGAGCCAATTAAATCTCTTTCCTTTTTAAATTACCCAGTCTCAGGTATTTTCTCATAGAAATGTGAGAACAGCCGAATACAGGTCCTAAATATGTTGGACATGTATCAGTATATAAAAAATAACATTAAAGAAAAATAATTGGCATTACTGTGATTCATTCATACCATATAAATGTAATTTAAGAGTATTAATGTATTATTTTAAGAGACTCTATTAATCACATATTAATTTTGAAGATGACTTTGCTCATTGTTTGGCTGGTTAAGTATAATAGATTTCCCCAGATAATATGAGTTGTAAATACTTTCATTTTTGTGCTCTGAAATCGCCATAAGAAACTTCATTGTACTCTTCTTTAGCTCCCAATGCAGTATAACATGTCAGTGAATTACTGTGATTAGGGTTATGTCTTGCCATTCCATGTTTTTGATAAAAATTTAGAATTAATTTTTACACGATCACATAAAAAACTTAATTAACTCCTCTACACATGCTTTACTATGCAAAGTGAAACATCCAGAAACATGAAGCATATTCTGTCAACCCAAAGGCCATAAAGGATGTGGAATGTTGGCTCAGAATAACTCCTAACAATTTAGTGACATTACAGTTTCATCTTCAAATAAATATTTTCAGTTAGAGTATGTTGTTCACTAATTGGTTGATTATTTTATTCAAAAATGTTTAATTGGCATGGGACTATCTGCCATGAACTGTTTTAGGCACTGATTATATAGCAATAAATGAAACAATAATCCCTGCCCTGATGTAACCTACATTGCTATTATTGCTACCACATAAATGAAAAAAACAACTATGTTTAGAAAGTAATTCTGGCCAATGTTATGAAAAACAATATGTAAGCTTAGATTTTAATAGGATGCTGATTGACTTCAGAGTGAGTGCTCTTATCATACACACAGTAACATATAACCTCTTATAATAAATTGGCTACCAAGTCATAGATTTGTTAGGTCCCCAACAATGAAAATTAATAGTGAATAGAGCTTTCTAGTTTTAAAGGTATGTCTCCTAGAGAATGTTATAACACAATGAAAGAAATGAAAAAATCATGAATTAAACTACATCTCTAACACACTCTGCAGTTCTTCCTGTTTCCTTTCTATGCCTCATCATTTATTTGAATTATCTTTGAATCTAAAGGGATGACAGAAAAGACTATTAGAGATTTTAAAATATTTAGACAATAAATATTTTCTGCATATAACTTTGATTATTCCTTAAATTATTTTGGAGCAATCAAGATACCTGAAGTAATTAATCAATATTACTTACAGAAAGAAGAAAACTTGTGGGTTGTAAACATATTCCATGTGTGACTGTGAGGCAATTCAATTTCAGCAATAAGTTTTTCAAATTCTGAACTTTTTTGAATTAAAATAGGCAAGATATACATTTTAAGATTGCAAGAATTTTGATAAGTATTTCTATTTAAGTATTTGTTTAATATTTTCCCTGAATAACCACAGTTCCCATGAAAGCAGAAAACTTTGTCTTGTTCACTGAAGCATCATCATTGTTATTGCACTTCATATATGCTCAATAAAGGACTTAAATAAATAAAGGGCTGAATGCTCCCAATAGTGACAGATATACAACACTCTTATCACATTCTTGCCATCAAGTATTGTTATAATTCTCTGACCTCAAGTAGCTGTGACTATAGGTACATGCCAACACACTCCTCTAATTTTTTTTATTTTAAGTAGAGTCAGGGTTTTACCATGTTGGCCAGGCTTGTCTCAAATTCCTGACCTCAAGTGATCTACACAACTCAGCCTCTCAGTGATGGGATTACAGGTATGAGTCACAGTGCCTGGCCATCAAGTATTATTATTAATATTACTAAACTGAATTTATGCCTTAATTTTTCTTTACCTAATTCATAATTTAGATTGTTCTTAATTTTTAAAATGAATAATTATAAAGTAAAAGAATACTTAGTAATAATTTAAGTAATTAGTTAATTTATCAGGTGGGAGATTAACCTAACTATTGTTATTATTTGATTACTGGTGAGTATAAACACATTTCTTCTGTTTATATATATGTTCTCTCTGTTAATTCTTCATCTTAAATTGTTATATGCATTCATATCTATTGAGATTTTACTTTATTTTTATGTTTTAGTTTAATTGATTCTTATATGTAAAAGCAAATTGGATACTTATCTATTCTGGGCAGTAAGCTGTCCCTTAACAGAGTATATGATCTCTCTCTTTTAAAGTGTTTTCAGTAATCACTGTTACTTTCTACCTGGTACATGGACTTGAAGACATTTAACAAGCCTGAGTTTAGGAAGAGGAATAGCTGAAGATTAGATGGAAAAGTAAGGCTTCCCCCTCACAGATTCCAAAAATTGGGCAAGTAATTGACTCTTTCACTTGCCAATTAATCTAATGATCAATGCAATAAATAGAAAAATGGCAGTGTAAAATCCATTTAGGAAATACCAGCATCTCTACTAGAATATTTGAATCTATGAAAAAATCAACAGCATTCTTTTTCAGTTAGGTAAAACCTCAGAAAGATCAAATAAATGTGAGGAAAAAACCAACACTGTATTTTAATTACTTGGATTCTGTAAAACAAAGAGAGTTCCACTTGAAGAAGTCACCTGATATTTTACAGAATATGGACAAGTAATATGATTCACTCTGCAATAGATATGATTTAAGACTGCTCAGAGCTTAAATATGAAATGAAATAGATGCTATTTGGAAGAGAGGATAATTCAGGAAGCTCTTTTGGCACGATTAAGAGATATTATTTCTTATTTCTTCAGATATGATTTCATTAGGAAAGTGAAATTCACCTTGTGTTAACATGTTCAAAAAGGTGGGAACTGCTGAGGAGAGGGAAAAACAGATACAAACCGTCTGAGGATAGACATTTTCTAAATAATTTTATCCATAATAGTAGTCACTAAGAAAGTGTGTATTGTCTTAATCATATCTTCAAAAATTCTCTGTGAAGAATTTAGTCAGAATAGATTCAATTTTAAGAGTTCTTTTATTTCACTTGAAAAAAACGAGCATAGGTGTCAATGAACATTTATTCCCAAGTAAAGAAAATCAGAAAAAGCCACAAAAGTTAATTCACTCCATTTTTCAGTATTTTTGTATTTGCATGCTTAGGAGCTAATGAGAACCTGTCAAGTACTGTGGTGGTTGGGGAATTAAGATTTCTTCTAAGTGACAATTCAGCACAATTTTCTGGAAAGAAAAATAGGGAAAGGAAGAGATTTAACTGGAAGCCTGGTAGTAAAAGAGGAAGCAGTAAATAAGAAATAAGCTAATTACATAAGATTGACACATATAACACAATATATTCTAGGCTGGGAAGTTTGTGACCAGCTCAATCCCTGACTAAGCTCTGTTTCTGCTGACTTGTTGAGTGGCTAATGCCAATATTTGTCCTTCTTAGTGTCTAATTCATTCAATAATTGTGGTTATATCAGCTATTAATTATGGGACTTTATTGTATCAAGTGTTAGAGGATGTAAAAATTAGAAAGCCAATTATATTCAGATACTACATCTTTTTGACCCAAAGCAATTTACCTAATTCTTTTAATCTTCTCTTCACTCACGTGTGAAATGAGAAAAATTAGATCTTCCCTATAGGATTGCTGAAAAGACTTCATGAAATAGTGCATGTAAAACACCACAGTTCCAGATATATGGTAATAAATAAATAAATAAATAAATAATTTTAGATTATGATGATAATGAAGTGCTTGAAAGTTGAAAATAAACAATTTATTTGACTTATTTGTAGTCAGTGATTTGTCTATTCCTTCTCTTAACAATATGTATTGGAAACTGGATATAAAATATTTTAAAATATAATTTGTCTGTATATTCTTCAATGGATCCTGCTTTTGGTGTTGTATTTAAAATATTCTTCACCTAACCCAATGTCACAAATATTTTTTCCAGTGTTTTGTTCCTATTTAGAGTATATTTTTACACATTACATTTAGGTCTATGATCTATTCTGAGTTAATTATTGCATATGATTCAAGGTATGGTCTAAGTTTATTTTAAAACATATGAATATTCATGCATTCCATCCACATTTGTTGAAAGGACTGCATATTTTTTTAATTAGTAGATTGCTGTTGCACAATTGTTGAAAACTAGTTATCCATATATGATTAAGGCTATTTATATACTCTCTATTCTGTCCCATTATTGAAATTGTCAATCTTATTCCATTAGCACAACCTTAGGTAAGAACATAAATCTTGAAATCAGATAGGGTTAGCGTTGTTTTTCAAAGTAGTTTTTGACTATTCTAAGTTCATATAATTTTCATTTGTATTTGAGAATCACTTTGTCAGTTTCTACCAATAGAAAAATAGGACGTTGGTGCCTTTATCAAAATATATACCCCATAAATATATACATCTACTATGTAGCCATAAAATTTTTAATAATAATAACAACATTTAATTTTTAATAAATATGCTGGGATTCTCTTAATAGATATTCATTTTTATTTTTAATAGACTTGGTTTTTCAGAGAAGTTTTAAATACACAGAAAACCTCAGTGGACAGTACAGAAATTTACCATGTACACTCTCTCCACACATGCGTAACCGCACCCATTATCAAAGTCCCTCACCGCAGTAGTACTTTTGTTATGACTGATGAACACATGTTGACAAATCATGTCACCCAGAGTTAGTGTTCACTCTTGAATAAAGCTACTATAAACACCTATGTGCAGATTTTTGTGTGGACATGAACTTTTTAACACTTTTGAGTAAATGCCAAGAAACACAATTCCTGGATTGTGTGGTAAGAGTATGTTTAGTTCTGTAAGAAACTGCTAAACTGTCTTCCAGAAGTGACTGCATCATTCTGCATTCCCACCAGCAGTGAATGTGGGTTATTGTTGCTCCACATGTTCACCAACATTTGGTGATGCTGGTGTTCTGGATTTGGCCATTCTAATAGTGGTATCTTGTTTGTGATGCCATCTCATTGCTGTTTTCATTTACAACTTCCTAACGACAGATGATGTGAAGTATCTTTTTTATATGCTTATTTGCCATTTGTATTCTTCTTTGCTGAGATATCTGTTAAGATCTTTGGCTTATTTTTAAAGCAACTTGTCCATTTTATTATTTTTGAGTTCTAAATTTTCTTTATATACTTTGGATTATAGTTCTTTGTCAGATATGCCCTTTGAAAAATATTTTCTGTCAGCCTGTGGTTTGTCCTCTCATTCTTTTGACAGTATCTTTTGTGGAGCAGAAAATTTTAATTTTAATGTAGCTCAGCTTATCAATTATTTATTTCATAACTTTGGTGTTATTAATATGTCTAAAAATTATCACCAAATGAATGTCTTCTAGATTTTTTCATATGTTATATTATAGGAGAGTTTTTAGTTTTGAGCGTTACATTTTAGTCTACAATCTATTTTGAGTTAATTTTTGTGAAGCACGTAGAGTCTCGGTGTAGATTCATTCTTAGAAATTATTTCTATTTTGTAAAATCCATCAGATTTTATACATAGACAATAATTTTGTCATTAAATCAAGGATTTTTCCTTCTTCCCTTCCAAGCTGGGTGTTGTTCTCCCCCACTTCCTCTCTGTGTCTCTCTGTCCTCTCTCAATCTCTGTGTCTTTCTTCATCTCTCTGTCTCAGTCATCATCTCTGTTTCCCTCAGGCCCACTGTCTTGGTTTTGCCTTATTGGACTGGATAGAATCTTTAGTAAATGACTGGATAGAAGTGGGAAGTGGTAAATGTAGATGTAGACATTATTTATCTTGTTTCTGATCTCAGGGGAAAGGCAGTACATCTTTTCCTTTCAGAATAGTATCCTTTATAGGATTTTTATGGATTCCTTTTATCAGGTTAAAAGAGTTTCCTTCTGTTCTTGACTTGCTGAGAATTCCTGTTAAAAATAACATTAGATGTCTCATCTAATCTTTCTTCTTGCTTTCTTTGTTTCTTTTCTTTTTCTTTTGTAATGCCCTTGGTTTTGAGATGGGATTAAGTCTGACTTTATAGAATGAGTTGTGAAGTATTTTTCCCTTTCAAACTCTAGAGTATTTTGTGTAAAATCAATATCACTTCTTCCTTACATACCTAATACAATTCACTAGTGAAGCTGTCTGAGCCTGGAGTTTGTGGTGCAAAAGAAAGAGAAATTGTGTTGGGAGTCTGGGAGTGAATAGAGAAGAGTAAATAAGAAAAAGGCTGAGTCTTTAAGACTGAGGTGTGAATAAAAAATATGCTCTCAGCTGGTCAGTGTGCTGCTGGTTGAATTATTGACTAAGCTCTGTTCTGTTGACTTGTATGGTCACTGCCAATCTTCATTTTCTCTAGAGTCCAATTCAATTATTCCATTATTATTATTATATCAGCTATTAGTTGTGGGGCTAGTGTAATAATATTACATTGTGTTTATTTTTGGTTAAATCATCATCCTTTAATTTTTTTATTTTTACATATATTTTTATTTTAAATACTAAAATAATGTTATATACTTACTCATGCAATTATTTCAAATAATGTCCATTAATTTTTATAGATCTATATTTTCCACAGGTCTCATTTTTCTATGTGTAAGGGACATTTTAAAAGCATTTCTTATATATTGAATTACTGTCTATAATAATTTTTCTCAGATTTTGTATGTCTGGAAGTGTCTTCTACCTTAATTTTCATAAGATCATTTTGCTGCTTTGGAATTCTACAGTGAAACTCTTTTTAAAACAAGTTTCAAGATACCTACTCTCTTATTGCATTGTTTCCAGTGAGAAAGCTTCTGCTACTGTTAGATTTTCTTCCTCTTTTTACATAACATTCTATTTTATATCTGGCTACATTTATGATGTTCTCTTATCACTGATATTGAGAAAACTGATTATGATGTAGTTCTTACAGTTCTCATGTTTCTTGTGTTTGGGGTTTGTTGAGCTTCTCAGATCTAAGGCTTTACAGTTTACATCAAATATTAAAAACAATTCACCAATTATTTTTTCAAATATACTTTTTCTTTTCTTCCTCTTTCCTTTGCTTAGGAACTCTCAATATATGTGCAATTGGCTTCTTGACATCTTTCTGCCACTTATCGATGCTCTGTTCTTTTTTATTTCTCTGTTCTCTCAGTGCCTTATTTAGCTACTTTATATTCCTGTAGCCTGAATGTAATATTATTTTTATGCAATATTTATTCAGTGCTTAATCTCATCTAGTATCTCTCAGACATTGTAGTTCTCAGCTATAGACAATCAATTCATATTTTTCATTTTCCATTTTCCCTGCCTCTACTTTACATTATGTATGTATAATATAGAAACAAAAATTATTTTAATTTTCTTGCCTGATATTTCTAGCCTCTATTTCAGTTCTGAGTAATTTTGATTGATTTATCTTATTATTTTGGATTATATTTTCCTGATTCTGTGCATATCTGGAATTTATTTTAAAAATTACTAAAATTAAATTTCAAATATTATGATTTTACCTTATTATGGGCTGGGTAATTTTGTGTCTTTGTAAGTATTCACAGAATTTGTTCTAATCTACAGTTTTTAATTGAAAATAGTTTGAATCCGGTTGACTCTCACTTTAACAGTTTTTTAGGTAGGGTGATAGAAGTGTTCATTCCATAATAGTAGTTTTTAATAAGGGTAATTTTTTACCTCTTTAAGACGTTTGACAATGTCTGGAGACATTTTGACTGTCAAAGTGTAGGGATGAATGCAACTGACATTTAGGGGTTAGATACCGTGAATGCTGCTAAACATTTCATGATGCTTAGGGCAGGCCCCCCAACAGCAAGTAAGCATGGCCTAAAATATTAAAATATTTGAATTTAAACTCAAATATTTGAATTTTTCAAAAAAGTTGTATTTGGGAAACTCTGGCTTAGGCCTAGTTATTCCACAAACTTAAGACAGGACCTTTTCTGTGTATTCTACTCAATGGCTTGAGCAATGTGAATTTCTTCAGTATAGTTTGTAAGACCAGTACTATGTGTGGAGCTCTGTGACAACCAGGTGCTATCATATCTTATCTTTACTTGTATGTCTACGCTCTGCCATAAGCAATTTTGTCAAAAACATGTGGAGGTTCTAAGCAATACTCAGAACTGGAGGAGTTCCTCTCCAGATCTCTGGCGCCCTGTCTCCCTAAGGGTTTCTCATCTCCAGTGTTTTGTTACATAAATTCTACCTTTCTTGTCTCTCCCACTGTCCCTCTCTAAAACAATGTCTAAAACACACACACACACACACACACACACATACATACAAAAACATATTTTCTCTAAAGAGTAGTTTTGAACATTGAATTAATTTTTAGAGTTTTAGGATGCTTGCCTTATCTTTACAGTGTATAAGTAATTCACTTTTTCTTATTGTCAGCTCTAGAAAAATTTATGAAATATTATTAAACTGAACATGTATCAAACCAGCTAAAAAGTGCTTATGAATATAGCATGAAAAAGAATTCCATAAAGGCACAGTGCAATTATGTAGAGCATTTCTATACAATATTAAATAATAGCACTTCTGTAAGATTTTTATGTTTTCATCATATTTTCATTTACTAACGCTTCTTTATTGGTTAAAATCTTAACATTGTACCCATTAACTAAAAAAAAAATAAAAATAAATGAAAACAAACATTTATGTCACTGGACTCTATGGGATAAAATCATATATTTTTATAATTATTAAAAATTTGTATTTGGGAAAAAGCATTAAGATCACCAGATTTAGCTGCCATAAGGTGGTTTTGGTATTTGGAAAGTTAAATGATAATTTGTTTAGAAGCTTAGTTGAATATTTTAACCTAAAAATACTCTAACATGAGTAATATTTTAGAAAATGAACATTGCAATATTATTTAGCTTAATATTTAACAATAGAGCTACTTTGACTATGGCAGATCTCTAACAGTTGTAATATTGACCACAAAGTGATGATTTTTCTGCGTAGGAAAGGGAGTGTGTATCTGTGTGTGTGTGTGTGTGCGCGCGCGCACGTGTGTGTGTATTTCCATGCTCATTATACATAATCAAGATGCAATTCTGTTTATAAATACTAGAAAATAAAACTAAATATCAACCACGTTATATATTCTCTTTGAGATTTTTAACCCAAAGTAACTTCATCAGAAAGTGTGGTGGTACTAATTATTATAGATAGAAAAATATGGCAGAATTTAACTAGCAAAGTTAACTTTATGTTTCTGCATCAAAAAAATCTATCAAAGTTGGTTAACAATTGCCCATGAGTTTTCCTGAGGCTGGGGTTATTAGTGTTACAAAGAAGTGTGTGTGTGTGTGTGTGTGTGTGAATGAAAGGAGAGAGAGAGAGACTTTGTAGGTTTTATAGAACATTTTTAGTAATAACAGTTATTGTATTAAATGATTTAAGTGCCTAGAGTGGAAGTTGCTCAGAAATATCAATTGTTGGAATAAATATTAGTATTACAAACTGTGGCACAGTTCACAACAGATATAACCTATAATCACTTCTTATGATCACAAAGGAAAAGTAGTTGTTAAATGCATTTCCTCGTAGAGAAGAGAGAAACAGTGGTTAGATTATTTGTTTAATATTAAATATCATATGGAGTAGATCCAGTATACAAACCCAGATATATTAGGGAATGTTCTTTGACAATGATGTCAATGATAATCTTCTTAAAACAAGTAAGAAACAAATCAAAAATAAATCTGGAATAGTATTTACACTAAAGTATATTTTCCAAATAGTGCACATGTTTTATTTGGTACCATTCTCAAGAGCCCAAATGCAGGCTTCAAAGAAAAGCATTTCTTTCACTGGCAAAGATTTTCTAATAGCAATGTTGGTTCTGATATTCTATTTGAAGTAATTATGGCTAGTGAAGATGGACAATAATTTCAAAATAGAAGCATAATGTTTTCATGGGATATCTGCCATTAATGTCTTCCCTGGCTGTTTTTTGCACTATGACACTCAAAATGTTTTCAGCTAAGTATTTTTGACAAAATGTACTGTATTAATTTCTCTTTTCTTTGGCTTCTGTCTTAGTCTGTAATGCACTGCTATAACAGAATACTTCACATTAGGTAGTTTATAATGAACAGAAATGCATTGGCTTACAGTTCAGAAGGCTGGGACATCCATGATCGAGGGGCTGGCATCTGTCACGAATCTTCTTGCTACATCATCTTATAGCAAAAGGGGGAAGACAGGGCAAGACTGGGGGGAAGGGAATTCTCCCTTTTCATAAGGAACTCACTCCCTTGATGAGAAAGGCAGCCTGGTGATAACAGTATTAATCCATTCACAAGGGCAAGCAAAAAGTTACCACATCTTAATATTAGTGCAATTTTTATTGAATTTCCAACACATAAACTGTAAGGGGACACATTCAAACAATGGCAGCTACTATAAAATATAGTTACTGATAATAACCTGAAGCCTCAGCTCTACGGTATAACTTAATTGATATTTCTTTCAATTAAGACATTTTATCAGGCTATTCACCCCCAATATTTGTTCTGATGTTCAGCTCATCTTGTGGTCATAAATTTAGTACCTGTTGTGGCTAAAGTGAGTGCTGTTGTTGGCTTCTCATCTCTATTTCGGGTGGTCTAATTCATATTGCTGAGTTTCCACTTTAGTGTTATATTTAACGTTTCTGGTACACTTTTTAAATTTAATAGGTGAACAGGGGAAACAATTGCCATGTGTCTTAGTGCAGGATGAAGAGCATCTCCTGTCTACATTTAGAGAGGAGGATAGCTAATGGGTAAAGAAGGCACATTCTCAGTATGGGATTGAGAGTTTGTGATGCGAGATATGTAGTGTACTGCAAAATCTAGAAAAAACTCTAAAATATAAAGAGTGAACAGGCAAAACACAAATATTCCATTAAAAAACGGCCTACAAGAGTTTCTGAGCTAAAGGTAAATTTTTCATTATCACACATCCCCCTAAGGTAGGAGTGTTGAACATTCGTAAAGGGAATGAATATGGGGCAGATACTAGGTTTCAGATAGACCTGGAACCAAACTGTTGATATCATAATGCATGGCAGAGTCAGAATTCAGTTAAACAAAATGGTCGTTACACTAGTATTTAATAAATTAGTTTATTAAAAATGGGATATTCTTATAAATTTGAAAAGCATAAAGAGAAAAATCACTATGATTCTTCATTCTACTTTTCCAAATTCTCAATGTTTTTGTTTGTTTTAGATTTTAAAGAATAAATAGTTTATACTAATTTTAATCACACAGGAATATACAAATAAAGCATTTTTAAGTAAAATTGAGTATTATAGCCAAAGATACATATTTTATAATGTAGGATATTACAGTATAGTTCTTTAACAATGTAAATACTTTTTTTGCTCTTCTTGATTATTAGATTAAAAACACTTTGTAAAAAATTGGTGAGCATATAAATAAGGACTTCAATTTCTTTTAAGTGAAAGTTCTTAATATATAAATTTTTTTGTATCTAAAAATTTTAGGCTTTGAATCTTGTGTAGTCATTTTTAAGACTAAGCTGATTTTTAGCCCTATCTATACCTCTCATGTGGACAGTCGGGTATATCTTTTTTTCTTAATTTTAAGTCAATAATTAGAAAGGAGATTTACTAATGTTAATCATGTTCTAACTTTCTTCTGAAATTCTCTGTATACCTTTAGTTTACACATATTTTTTTCTTCACTTCAAAACAACATCCACCAGTAATTTAGTTAAATACATTTGTGTTCCATCTATTGGGGATTCCAATTATTATTTCATCAGATGCTTTTTCTTGTCTTCTATAGGATAAAGCATTTTGTGAATTAATTAATTAATTAATTTATTTATTTATTTATTTTCTGAGAGTTTCGCTCTTGTTACCCAGGCTGGAGTGCAATGGCGCGATCTTGGCTCACCGCAACCTCTGCCTCCTGGGTTCAGGCAATTCTCCTGCCTCAGCCTCCTGAGTAGCTGGGATTACAGGCACGCGCCACCATGCCCAACTATTTTTTTGTATTTTTAGTAAAGACGGGGTTTCACCATGTTGACCAGGATGATCTCGATCTCTTGACCTCGTGATCCACCCACCTCGGCCTCCCAAAGTGCTGGGATTACAGGCGTGAGCCACCACGCCTGGCCCCCATTTTGTGAATTTATATGATAACCCTGTGCTTTTTCCCTTGACTTACAGTTATTAATTCAAGACTTTTCCTTTATAAAGTAAAACGTAAAATGCCACTGGTGTCTGTTGCCTTTCTTTTATCTTATTATTTGTTTTATAGCTGATATTGATATTCTTGTCATTAATTCGTTCCTTCAGTTTTGCTATTTCTATTTTATTCTCATTCCATTGTTTGAATGTATGGTCTCTCAGCTATCCTTTTCTTATTAAATTTACAATTCTATTTTCTGTGTTATTAAATTAACACTAGAGAATGTTCTCCTATTTCTTAAATTATATATTCTTCAATGTCAAACTTTTCTACCTAAGTTCTAAATATCCTTTTCATTTGCTTTTTTTAAAAAAAATTATTGTTATTATTTTTTGAGACAGAATCTCTCTGTCACACAAGCTGGAGTGCAGTGGTGCCATCTCAGCTCACTGCAACCTCCGCCTCCCAGGTTCAAGTGATTTTCCTGCTTCAGCCTCCCGAGTAGCTGGGACTACAGAAGAGTGCCACCACACCTGGCTAATTTTTGTATTTTAGGTAGAGACAGAGTTTCACCCATTTTCTTTAAAATATTTATTATTGTCTTATTCTTTTGCCTTTCTTAGGTCATATGTTTATGTTATGTCTGTGGAGACATCTATTCAGATCGTCTATTGGCTTTGGTCTATGGATGGTTTTTTCTTCTTCCACTTTCTGCTTTATTTGAGACCCGATTCTCTTCAGTTCTTAGCCACAGTTTTAAGATTTACATTGTCCTCTAAATCAAAGCTATAAATAGACAGGAAAACAGCTTGACTAGAGCTAATTATAGACAATCTTTGTCTTCTCTCTTGAGATTTTGTTAAATATCCTTCCTGATTTTATTTTATTTCAAAGGGACCTGTTTTATTATCACAGAAAATCAGAAGTAGGATTACTCTGCCAATTCATGATGCACCTTTTGCTACCTATTCATCTCCTCCATTTTACTTGTGAGATAGCTGTAGCAGTTTTTACTCTACCATCATGCTCTCTCTCAGAATAGGGAAAATGTAGTAACAATTTTCAAAATACTCTTAATATAATCACAGTTCTGGTGAGTGGGTAATGAATTAAAATTTTCACTACTCTGTGTTAGAAGCTGATACAGTTTGGATGTGTGTCCCCACCCAAATCTCATGTCTAATTATAATCCCAAATGTTGGAGGTGGGCCTGCTGGAAGGTGGTTGGATCATGGGTGTGGTTTCTTATGGTTTAACACTATACCGCTTGGTGTTGTCATGGTGAGAGTGAGCTATCATAAGATTTGGTTGTTTAAAAGTGTGTAGCACCTTCCCCTTCTCTATATTCTTCTTGTTCCAGCCATGTAAGACATGCCTGCTGTCCTTTCACTTTCCACCATGATTGTAAACTTCCTGAGGCCTACCCAGAAACTGATGCCACCATGCTTCTTGTACAGCCTGCAGAATTGTGAGGCAATTAAACCTCTTTTCCTTATAAATTACTCAGTCTTGAGTATTTATTTGTAGCAGTGTGAGAACAAATTTATTCTTATCTTTTCCTTGGACTTTTGCTGCTTAAAGTTCACGGTATGAGGTTGAAATGTTTTTTATTTGTTTGATTAGCAGAAGTGGAGATTTTTGCTTGCATTTATTTATTTTCCATGCTTGAGTTATTTAAGTATACATACTATATAGTGAATCTATAACTATGTTTCCCACTATCATTTTTACTTGGAAATCAATATAGCTAATTCTTAATAAAAATTTTAAAATGTTAAATTAGATTAAATATGGAAAAATACTGGTCATTATTTTCTCATTGAAAGATACAATTTGTGCCAGCTTCACAGGAATGGTTTATACAGATCTTAAGTTTAATAAATAAAATACTATTTTTAGAATTTAAAAGGTGTCATTTTTCACTTAGAAAATTATGAATTGCTGGATTAAAAAACTTATGTCACAGGAGTCCTTTCTGAAATATTCACTCAGTCATACACATTGACTGATTAATACATTATGCTTCATTTTGAAAGACAAAAGGAAAAGTAGAAAAGACAAAGACTGGGCATGTGGCTCACACCTGTAATTTCAGCACTTTGGGAGGCCCAGGCGGGTGGAACACCTGAGATCAGGAGTTCGAGACCAGCCTGGCCAACATGGTGAAACCTTGTCTCTACTAAAAATACAAAAAAATAGCTGGGCATGGTGGTCAAGTGCCTGTAATCCCAGCTACTCAGGAGGCTGAGGCAGGAGAATTGCTTGAACCCAGCAACGGATGTTTCAGTGAGCTGAGATCGCACCACTGCACTTCATTCAGACTGGGCAAGAAGAGAAAAACGTCGTCTCAAAACAAAACAAAAAAACAACAAAAAAAGAAAAGACAGAGATAATTTATAATTTTTGCCAAGCAAAATTTGAAAAAGATATAATTAGGACAGAGACTTCTGATTCATTTCCAGTATTCATTGCATCTTTCTTTTCTTCTTCTGATGAAAAGATACCAACCCATTTCTCCAACATGCTTTAGGACAAGATGGCTGCACAAGGAAAGCCGCATTTTCCAATATCTTTTTGTTGATAGATAGAGCTATGTGACTAAGTTCCCAATGGGATGTTTGTGCAACTTCAAGTTGATCTCATTTAAAATTAAAAATTTCTTCTCTGCACTTCCAATTTCTGTCTTCCTACTGGAAAGGCAGATGTGGAGCAGCCACCATTAATCCAGGAATTAAAGCCTCATGTCAAGGATGACTGGGTTGCCTCCTCACACATGGAGGGCTTATCTCTGGCGTTTCCCATGTGAGACAAATTTCTATTTATTAAACTCAGTTATTTGGAGTACACTTGTTAGGAGAGTTTAGTCTAGACCCTAACTGTAACACTTAATTTTTAAAAATAATAATCAATGAAAAGTAGAAGGAATCCACAAAATGGCATCTCAAGATAGCGAGAAAATATTAGGAAAAAAGAAAATGTGATTAGAAAATTATCTAGGTTTTCATAGAAAGAGAAAAAAGATAAGATCTTTCATGGCATGCTTTCTTTCTTCTCTATCTTCTTTTTGTAATAGGGATAAATTTTACAGAAGCATAAAGTCTATGGTAGGGAATGTGTTCCAAGTAAAAGGAGGGACTTCAAAAACTTTGAGGTGGGGTCTTCTTGTTTTGCTTACAGCTATCATTTAGTGTCTAACTCAATGTGTTTTATGTAAAAGGTACTGAGTTAATACCTATATAGTGAGTGAAATAAGGGGTTCCCCTTGCAGAGATAATGATAACCATGGGTTGAGGGATACATGTGGAATATTACAAGTTCAGATTTGGACACATTAATTTGTAAGTGATTGTTTGCCTTCAAAATAGAGATATTGATTAATCGAAGTCAAGAAATAGGAGGAAAGAGTAGTTTAATGGTAAATCTTACGTGTGAACTTAACTGGGCTAAGGGATACCCAGATAGATTATAAACATTACATCTGGGTGTTTCTGTAAGGTAGTTTCTGGAAAAAATTAACATTTGAATTTATAAACTGAGTAAAGAAGATCATTCCTCACCAGAGTAGGCAGGCATCATTTAATCCACTAATGGTCATGACAGAACAAAACAGTGGGAGAAATGTGAATTTACTCTCTTTGGGAGCTGAGACATTCATCTACTGCCCTCAGACATGAGAGTTTCAGGTTCTTAGGCATTCAGAATCCAGAAATTATATCAGCAGCCTCCCTGGTTCTCAAACCTTTGGCCTCAAACTGAGAGTTACACCACTAGATCCCCTGGGCCTTGAACTAAATTACATCACCAGCTTTCCTGGTTCTCCAGCTGGAAGATAGCATTTCATGGGACTTCTCAGCTTCCCTAATTCGTATAATAAAACCCCACTTCTATATCTATAAATATCCTATTGGTTCTGTTCCTCTAGTGAGCTCTGACTAATACAAGCAGTCTGAACAGGAGATATAATTTTAGAATCTTTATCATATGGATGGAACATAAAATCATGTGTAAAGAGGAAAGCCCTCTAATTTCTCCCTGAATGAAGAGAAGATGGCCTATGCTGTGGTCCTGAGAAACTTTGCAGCCTCGAAAAAGAGTGTATAAGAAAAGTCCAAAGAGTATCATTATGGAGGACTTTCACCCACACATACCCTCAGCATGCTAGGGACATCTATGTGAATAAAGGTCATGCTATCCATTAACTTCAGAGTGGCAGAACAGCAGAAAACAACAAACAGAAGGAAACTATGAACTTTCTTTCCTGATTTCTGATTTGATGGTGTTTCCTGATTTGATGGTGTTTCCTGAAAAAAGTAATAGGTTATCTGAACACACACAAATAAGATCTAGGGTTTTACTCAAATATGATATATAGCAAAATTATCTAGTATATGTAATAATATGACTAATCCTTATTGTGCTTTATGGTAATTAACACTATGCAAAGCAGCTTGCATAAATGAATGTAATTATCATGGTGTTTACATAACTAACCCCCTTTTTTTTTTAATAAATTGAAGGGCAGGAAGGCAAAAAATATGAAAAAAATGATGCTTCTTTGAGATCTCTTCTAAAGTATTTTGTAAGTAACCTGTTAGTATTATTCTTTTGAGAGAGTAATCAAGCTCCTCAATCAAAATCCTTGCTAATTGCCTTACAAGAAAAGTCAGTATAAAGCAATATCTGAGTTTTATTTCCTGCCTTGAAGTTTGTCATCTCATTGATAAAGTTGCTCCAAATATGAGAAGGAAATAAAAAAACCTATCAGTTTGTTCTTAATAACGAACTGTTAGGTTAGGCCAAGGTAGGCTTAAAAAAGTCAAAGTTAAAATTTTATAATAAAGTAAATGTTAGGTTTAGCAAACAAGATCAGAAGAGAAAGTCATGAACAATTTTATTTTTGTTGTCTCCAATAAGGCATAGAAGCACGTGCGCGCGCGCGCGCACACACACACACACACACACACACACACACACACATACACAAAGATAGATATAGATATAGGTGATACAGATATAGATACATCTCACAATTGATAGCACCATGATTCGTAGTAGCCAAAATGTGGAAGTAATGCAAGTGTCCACTGATTAATGAATAGATACACAAATTATAGCATATACATTCAATGGAATATTATTCATACTTCAAAAGAAAAAAACGTTGACCTATGTTGCAGCTACAATACGGATAAAACTTGAGGAAATTATACTAAGTGAAATAAGCCAGTCATAAAAAGACAATTATGATGTGACTTATATGAGATATCTGGAGGAGTCAAATTATGATAGAGACAGAAAGTAGAGTAGTAGCTGGGAGATGGATGTGAATGAGGAATTGTTTAATAGGTTTAGAGCTTCAGTTTTGCAAAATGAGAAACATCTTATCATTGGCTGCACAGCAGCATGAATGTTCTTAATGCTACTGAACTGTACCCTTAAGAAAGTCAATGTGGCAAATTTTAATGTGTAAAAATTAAAACAAATGCATATATGTATACATATATCCCAATATGTAAAATAAAGCAAAAGACTTTCAATTAATTTTAAAATTGCAAATCAAAAAATATACACTCTGACAAAACAGAAATTATATTTCAAATAAATGCTTGGAGTATTTTTGAAATACCGCTCATGTATTTACAAACAAAACAATGCAATTCTGAATAACTGTGGGTCAAGGAAAATGTTAAAAATCAAAAGTATTTTGGTTGAGTAAAAATATAAAACTTATAAAATTTGAGAGGTACAGCTTAAGCAGTGCTTAAAGTTAAATAAACAGCACAAATGCAAGTATTAGAAATGTCTGCACTCCCATATTTTTTTACAGCACTGTTCCAAAAAACCAAATAGTTTATATATTTGATGCAAATGTTGAGTATTCCTTTAAGAAAATGATTGAAGTGTCTATCAACAGATAAATGGATAAATAAAATACGGTGCTTATACCCAATGGGATATTATTTAGCTGTGAAAGAGAAAAATAATTGTCATTTGGAATAACATGTTTGGAATTGGAGAACACTAAGCTAAGTGAAATAAGCTATGCTCAGAAAGACAGATATTATGTTCTCACTTGTGTGTGGAATCTAAAACAATCAACCTCATGGGAGCAGGGAGCAGAGGCTGGAGGCTGGAGGAAGTGAGAAGATAATGGTCACAGGTTACAAAGCTTCAGTTCAATAGAGAGAATGAATTTATTTTTGAGATCTTGCACAGAGTCGTTAAGTATAGACACTAGTGTACTGTGTTTCAAAATTGCTGAGAGTAAATTTTAAATGTTCTTACCACAAACAATTATAAGCATTTGAGGTGACAGATACATTAATTAGCTTAGGATAATTATTCTTTTTTGTATTCATAAATCATAACATCACATTTTTTCTTGTAAATATATACAACTATAATTTGTCATTTTATAGTAAAAATAAATAAAAGAGAAGAAGCAAATAATTTCAGTTTTGACCTTTAAATATTAAAAAGTAAATTAAACAAACTAATTCAAAGAAACAAATGAAATAAAGATGAGTTATAATAAATGAATTAAAAGATATAAAAATAGAGAAAATTAGTAAAAATAAACGTTATGTCATTAAGATTAGTAAAATTGATATCTCTAGCCAGAGTCATCATGAATAAAGAGTAAAAACATAAATTATTGATATTAGTAATGAGAAAGGTAACATTATTAATGATATATATCATTACTACATTTTAAAAAGATGTAGAATGATATATAAAAAAGTACTTTATGTGAATTTACTCACCACCTTAGATATAATAAGTAAAATTCCTGGAAAGATATCAACTGCAAAGTTCATTAAAAAAGAAATTACTTGGAAAGTCTTATAGTTATACACATATTCAAAAATTAAATTCATTGTTAAAAATATTCCAACAGAGAAAACTCCAATGCCAGTTGGCTTTACTCTTTAATTACAGCTAATATCCTAGTAATAAATTGTACAGAATTAACAAGAAGATATGCAAATGGCAAACAAAATTAAATGGGGAATAAGTTTAAAGAAGATAAATGGATGGCACAAAAGAACAGTAAATCATGCTTCACATTATTAGCTGTGAGGGATATGCAAACTAATACCAAAATAAAATATTACCGCAAACTTATGAGAAACTCTAAACTAGGAACACCAAGTATGGCAAGCACTGCTGAGGATGTGGCCCAACTGAAAATCTCATACACTGCTCTGGTGGCATCGTAAACATGTCTACAGTGTTTCAAAAGTTAAACACATTCCAACTCTGTTATTAAATCTTTCCACTCCTTAATATTTACCAGAGAGAAGGCAAAGCAGAGGTCCATACAAAGACTTGTATACGAATGTTCAGAGCAACTTTATTTGTAATAGCCAAAACCTGAAAAGCAACCCCAATGCATGTTACGAAGCCAATGGATAAATAAATTGTGGCATATGCATACTCTGGAATACCCAGCAGTAACGAGGAATGAACTATTCGAGTATGCAACAAAGTGGGTGAATCTTAAAATAATTATGCTGAATTGAAGATGTCACACAAATAGAGCACATATTGTGTGATTCTGTTTATATAAAATTATAGAAAACACAAGCTAATGTAAAGCAACTGAAAGCATATCAATGCTTGCCAGTGCACAGAGTTGGTGGAGAGAGGCAGTAGAGAGGGATTTGACAAAGTTTGGAGTGATGAATTATAAAAATGAAGACACAATTATGTTCTGCCTAAAATAAGTCCATACTAAATATAAAAAATATAGTTAGGTTAAAGTTAAAATATGTAAAAAATATAACTTAAAAACATTTTATTCTTAAAAGGCTGAAGTGGCTAGTTTACTATCAGGAAGAGTAGATTTTAGAACATGGACTGTTACAAAGTGGCCAAATTTATATTTGTTCTTATAGTATCCAGTAATTAAAATAAATGATATGTTTCTGAGTTTTAAGTAAGTTATACTTCCAGATGTTTCTCAACCTAACAACATATGTCTAATATATAGCTCGCTCCTACAGAAATCCCTGGTTCTTAAACAGACAACCTCTGCTAATGAGTTATAGGTCCCACTTCTCCCTTAGATGTGGCTACCAATAAATTGAACAAAATAGGTTATTTCGGGGAATAGAAAAGAGGCAGCCATATATGAAATCCAGAATGCACACCATTGCCAGAACTGCAAGTAGTCAATTCCCTACATCAAGTAGACGTGGAATGTGTTACAGAACCCCAATCATTGTGTGCTTTGTCTCTTTATTCACTGTCAAATTATAGTTGATACTATAATTATTGTGCCTTCTTGTTTGTTGCTGTTTTTGCTGGCCTTTCTCTATGATCATATGTTGGAGGTGTTATAGGTGGTTAAATTTATTGCTTAGCCAAGAGTTTCTGGGCGATGATAAATTATATCCATACCTGAGTTTAAGAAATCATATTGAGCGTCCTATATTCAGAGAACCATTGCCCCATGACATCAATTTGGGATTCTGCAGATAATGAGACAGTTGCCTATCTTTGGACATTGGAGAGGGCATTTTTACTGCATGTTGAATACCTACTATTTGTCAGGCCTGATACCAGCCTTTCAAGTTGAATCACTGTATTTAATTTTTCAGACGATTTTGAGATAGAAATCAAAGTCTCAGATAGGATTAAAAAGCAAACAACAACAACAACAAACACAAGGCTGGGCATGGTGACTCACACCTGTAATACACTTTGGGAGGCTGAGGCTGGTGGATCATTTGAGGTCAGGAGTTCGAGACCAGCCTGGTCAACATGGTGAAACACTGTCTCTACTAAAAATAGAAAATTTAGCTGGGTTTAGTGTCAGGTGCCTGTAATTCCAGCTACTCAGGAGGCTGAGGCAGGAGAATTGGTGGAATCTGGGAGGTGGAGGTTGCAGTGAGGCAAGATAGTGCCATTACATTCCAGCCTGGGCAATAGAGTGAGACTCCATCTCAAAAAACAAAAACTAAAACTAAAACTAAAAACAACAAAAAAAGTAGCTAGGGTCTCATATCTAGGAAAATAATACACATGGAATATGAAACCAAGGAAGTCCACTCTTACTTAATATGCTATATTATATTAGGCATGGATGTTCTTGTTTATGTATGTGTGGAAAGAAAGGTATGTGTGCATGTGTGTGTCTGTGTGTGTGTGTGCACATATTTGCTACAGCCAACTTCCTAACTTGTAGCAAAAGCTGTCTAATCAATCCAGAGACAGAGACTGACAACCAAATTTAAGCCTTTAGATTCATCTGTGCCTAAATTCTGATTAATTCTTGGCTTTTCCTTAATATTAATCAGTTAAGCTCATTTCTTGCTCCAATTTCATTGAAATTTTGTTATATAACACAGAGATGTCAAAACAAGAGGTATTTGTTGACATGATGCTTTCATATGATTCTGAATCCTGTAAAAATATTTTATTTATAAATATTTCATTTGCTGTGCATTCATTATTGTATGAATTTTTATCATCTTTCTTAAATGTAAATATACAGTTTTAATCTCTTTTATCTTCTTGAGAAAATTGTACTCTCTTAAAGGGCAGAGTCTGTTTTATTTTCTGTTTTGTACTCTAAAATATCTTTGACTTTCTGTACATGATTAACAGAAGATTTGCTCAAATAAATAGTGCTAAGTAGATGTAAGACTTTTTCATTTAAGTTATCTTCTACAAGGTATTTTATGTGTATTCAGTTCTTTCCTAACAGCAATGAAAATATTATACAGCATATTTAATCAATGTATTGATTTATTCAGCACATATATAGTTAGAATTCCTTTCTGCTAAGCTAAGGTATTATAGATTTAATTAAGATGAAATAGATTTTAGCTCCACTCTCAAGTCTTATGTAGAGTGGAAAATTTTAATAAAGATTCAATAAATGTTTGTTGAATAAATAAATTATAAATTCAGTTTTTCTAGGCTAATAATGTTGAACCATACTTGGATATATGGTTTTAAGCTTTGTTTGTGTTCAATAAACAATAGAGATATGGCAGAAATTTAAAAACATAAGTCTAAAACATTATTATTTTGTATTCTTATTTGTAGCCAAAAAAACTGACACAGAGAAAACTATTTTTTTTTGGAAATTTGACTGTTTAAAATTTAGGACAACAGTCAAATAGATGAGCAAAGAAGCTTTTGAAGCCAAATGTGGCCTAGATTCTTTCTTTTAAGAAATACATTTTTTTCTTTCTTCTTCTTCTTTTTTTGACCTGACTTAAAACTCACAGCTTCTACATCCACATCCAGAATAGATAAAATGAATTAGAAGGAAATAGGCATTTATTTATGAAACTGCCATCTCCTCACAAGTCACGATTAACCTCAACTGCAGATTTTGTTTCTAAGTTATGCCCTTTATTTCCTGTGCACAATCAAAATGAACATTTCTGAAATGCTGTTCACTGAGGGCTTAAATTTTGTGCTATTTCAAAATAAGTATCAGTTGGCCTGATTTTTCAGGGTGTATAAAATTCAAACAAGTTATTCTGTGGATGCTTATGTAACATCATACTATACAAACCACTTAAAGTTTATTTACTTGTATCATATTTCATCATCTGAGATGACCTGAAATGATTAAGCAGTCAGACAAATGTTGGGGTTATTCCTTATTTCTTGATTATTAATAAGCACTTATTAGATGTATAACATGATTTGTGGCTACAAAAGGAATATAAGACATAGATCCCAGCTTTTATGAGCTTGAATTTTAAGTGAAACTAGACGCACATAGTGTTTGATTATTGCAAAATAATGATAGACAAAGAAAAATACCTGAAAATGAAATGAGATTAGCACTGGTGAACAGTAGAAGGAAAATACAACTATGAAACTAGAATTTCTGATTTAGAGTGAAAGATGTCACAGAAAGTTATTTAACTGCAGTGTATAAAGATAAAAATTATGTCTTAATGTTTACATGGATTTTTGGCACCATCATATCCATCATTGTCTTCATAACTAACATTTACTGAGCATTTTGAATGTTCTATGCACTGCAACAAAAGCTATATGCATAATAATTAATTAATCCTTACCAAAACCATTAGTTAAGTATAATCAGTGTTCCATATTAGAGATAAAGAGCTGAAGAAGAGTGAAAATAAAGAAACTTCTGGAGGTGGATCCAAGATAGCTGAATAGGAACAGCTCTGGAGTGCAGTTCTCAGCGAGAACAACACAGAGGGTGAGTGAACACTGCGTTTCCAAATGAGTTATTGCTGCCCACAGACCAGGAGATTTTCAGGCTGAAAAGTGCCATGAGTTTCCAGCACAGCTGTTTCTGCCCATTCAACTGAAAAAAAGGGGGCTGAAACAGGAAGCCAGTTGATCTGGCTTGGCAGGTCTCACCCCCACAAAGACCAGGAATCTAAAATACTCTAGATTGAGAGTTTTGCAGCAAGCACAGCTGGACCCAAGATGATCCAGCTCTGTTGGGGGAAGGGTGTCCGCCATTACCAAGGCAGTCTGCCATTACTGAGGCAGTCTGCCATTACTGAGGTGGTCCACCATCACAGATGCAGTCAGTCATTGCTGAGGCAGACCGCAATTACCAATGCAGTTCTAACTATACCTCTATTAACAAAACCTCAAGGAAGTTCAAACAGCACCTGGGCAGCACCCACAGCAGCTCAGCAATGCCTCTGCTGGCAGACTGTGACTAGACTACCTCCTTGCTGGGCAGGGCATCTCTGAAAAAAGGCAGAAGCACATCAGGAACTTATAAAAAAAAAGCCCCATCTTCCTAGGACAGAGCACCTGGGATAAAAGGTGGTTATGAGTTCCACTGCAGCAGACTTAAATGTACCTATCCAGCAGCTCTGAACAGAACAATGGAGCTCACAGCTCAGCACTTGAGCTCCTATAAGGGACAGACTGTCTCCTCAAGCAGCTCCCTGATCCCTACATATCCAGAGTCAAGTCATAAAGGAGAGCTCAGGCTGACATGTGGCAGCTGTCCTTCTGGAATGAAGATAACAGAAGAAGAAACTGACAGCAACCCTTACTGTTCTGCAGCCACCACAGTTGATCCCCAGGCAAGCAGGGTCTGGAGTGGACTTCCAGCAGTCCTATAGCAGAGAGGCCTGACTATTAGAAGGAAAACTAAAAAACAGAAAGAAGTAACTTCATCATCAACAAAAATGATGTCCACTTAGAGACCCCATCCGAGTCACCAACTGCAAAGACCACAGGTAGATAAATCCACAAAGATGGGGAGAAACCAGTGCAAAAAGGATGAAAACACCCAAAACCAGAACGCCTCTCCTCCTCCAAGGGATCACATCTCCTCACCAGCAAGGGAACAAAGCTGGATGGAGAATCAGTCTGATGAATTGACAGAAACAGGCTTCAGAAGGTGGGTAATAACAAACTTCTCTGAGCTAAAAGAACATATTCTAACCCAATGCAAAGAAACTAAGAACGTTGAAAAATGGTTTTACAAAATGCTAACAAGAATAAACAGCTTAAAGAAGAATATAAATGATATAATGGAGCTGAAAAACACAACACGAGAACTTCGTGAAGCATACACAAGTTTCAATAGCCGAATTGACCAAGCAGAAGAAAGGATATCAGAGATTGAAGATCAAATCAATGAAATAAAATGAGAAGGCAAGATTAGAGAAAAAAAGAGTGAAAGAAATAACAAGCCTCCAAGAAATATGGGATTATGTGAAAAGACCTAATCTATGTTTAATAAGTGTACCCAAATATGATGGAGAGAATGAAACAAAGCTGGAAAACACTCTTCAGGATATTATCCAGGAGAACTACCCCAACCTAGCAAGGCAGACCAATATTCAAGTCCAGAAAATACAAAGAACACCACAAAGATATTCCTCAAGAAGAGCAATCGCAAGCATATAATCATCAGATTCACCAGGGTTGAAATGAAGGAAAAAATGCTAAGGGCAGCCAGAGAAAAAGGTCAGGTTACCCTCAAAGGGAAGTCCATCAGACTCACAGTGGATCTCTCAGCAGAAACCCTACAAGCCAGAAGAGAGTGGGGGCCAATATTCAACATCCTTAAAGAAAAGAACTTTCAACCTATAATTTCATATCTAGCCAAACTAAGCTTCGTAAGTGAAGGAGAAATAAAATTCTTTATGAACAAGCAATTGCTCAGAGATTTTGTCACCACCAGGCCTGCCCTACAAGAGCTCCTGAAAGAAGCACTAAACATAGAAAGGAACAACCAGTATCAGCCACTCCAAAAATGCAACAAATGGTAAAAAGCATCGACACAATGAAGAAATTGCATCAACTAATAGGCAAAACAACCAACTAACATCAAAATGGCAGGATCAAATTCACACTTAACAATATTAACCTTAAATGTAAATGGGCTAAATGCCCCAATCAAAAGACACAGACTGGCAAATTGGATAAAAAGTCAAAAACCATCAGTGTGCTATATCCAGGAAACCCATCTCATGCAAGGACACACATAGGCTCAAATTAAAGGGATAGAGGAAGATTTACCAAGCAAATAGAGAGCCAAAAAAGTGGGATTTGCAATACTAGTCTCTGATAAAATATATTTTAAACCAACAAAGGTCAAAAGAGAAAAGAAGGGCATTACATAATGATAAAAGTATCAATGCAACAAGAAGAACTAATGATCTTAAATATATATGCACCCAATACAGGAACACCAAGATTCATAAAGCAAGTTCTTAATGACCTACAAAGAGACTTAGACTCCCACACAATAATAGCGGGAGACTTTAACACTCCACTGTCAATATTAGACAGATCAATGAGACAGAAAATGAAGAAGGATATCCAGGACTTGAACTCAGATCTGGACCAAGTGGACCTAATAGTCATCTATAGAACTCTCCACCCCAAATCCACAGAATATTCATTCTTCTCAGCACCACATCTCACCTACTTTAAATAGTAAAAAAAAGTCAGAAAAAGTTATTCATTCATATTGACTGGAGAAACATCTTTGTAAAGTGACCAGAAAAATGATTTTTTGTTGTTGAAAATAACAGAAGATGGGCATTTTTTCTACACTTATATATTACATCTAAGTGCATTATTTAGGCAAAAACTTATAAATTAACATCAAACGGTGAATTAACAGGTGAAGCAGGTGAAGTACAGGGCTTATTCACTCTCAAAGACATGCCCAGGATATTCTGTTTCATAATTTCAGTCTGCAATTCTTTATGCACATTAGACTATTTCTACAAAGAGCAAATATTTACATCCATATTTATAATGTCACCATTCTGAGATGCTTACCATTCCACAATGACATAATGCAATTTTTGATTTTGTACTCAACCACTTTTCAGTTAAGACAAGTTAATTCAACATTTGCTTATTTAGGAAACATTCAGATAATACAATTACATACCTCATAGGGTCTTGAAGAGCAAGTACATTTTTATAAATAAAGTTCTTATAATAGTGTGTAGCACATGGTAAGTGCTCAATGAACATTTGTTAGTATTACTCTAGACAGGTTGATTCCTTTCCTGATGTCTTAATAAATACTTCTGTATATTTTGAGACCCAGATCAAACACTGGACACTTTTAGGAGCTTCCTAATTCACTGGAAAGACAATTTTTTACAAAATTTTATATCTCTTAAAACCCTAATTCAGTTATAGAAGCAACCATATTGATCAATTGGCCTGATGACATGCCAGTTGGCTTTTTCTTTAGCATTAGATGTACTTTCTGACACATTTCTGGTCATAAGTATGTAAAGGACTTGAAGCCATGCACAATACGATTCTTTATAATTTTGATATACCTGATTTTCAATCTTTAAAACCTTATCAAGACAAAGTGTACATATAGAACCCACTGATTATTGCACTTCCCTTCACTGCTTCTCTATCTTTTTACTTTTGCCAAAGGAACTATTTACTCAAGAGAGGAGAGAAATTGTGATCAAACCAAAATATATTGTTTATTATTTTACATCAATTTAAAATAATGCTGTGAGGCCCTTATAGCACACAATATTCCCCCAAAATACACATAAAGAATAACCCTCAGAATAAAAAGTAGCTAGGATCATGAATAAACTATATACAAAAAATTGTATAATTGAGTTACATTTGTAAATGTTTAGAAAATATCCATTAGGCATCTGGTATATGCAAAAAGAAAAACATATTAAACAAATAATAGTTTATAATTCATTGTGAGGATTCAAATAGTATCGAGAAATAAAATGGGAGCTAAATGAGGAGAACAGATGGACACATAGAGGGAAACAGCACACACTAGGGCCTTTTGGGTGGTGCAGTGTGGGAGGAGGGAGAGTTTGAAAAAAGAAATAACTCATGGGTACTGAGCTTAATACCTGAGTGATGAAATAATCTGTACAACAAACGCCCATGACACACACTTACCTATATAACAAACCTGCATGCGTACCCCTGAACTTAAAATATAAGTTTAAAAAGGAGACATAAACTCAATATCAAAATATCCCAGCTAATCAGAAGGTTTTCATCCCAGAGGGACTATGCAGAAGATATGAATAAATATACTTTAATATGGAGACATCACTAAGCATTTGTGGCACATGGCAGATGTCAATATTATTTATTGAATAAATAAATGATAATACCACCAAAGGTATAAAATAAACAATAAGAGTGACTGGGAAAATGCTGATTTCAAATGAATATAAACTTAACTGACATATAATTTTAAATTTGCACTTCAGAGAAATGAGACATAGATGTCTTCCCTGACTATAAGTGCATTTCAGAAGGCTTCCACCAGATACCCTAAATCATCTCTCTCAAGTTCAAAGTTTCACATGTCTCTAAGGTGGGGAAAATTACTGACAGTCTTTGCATAGGAAGAGTGACCTTTACTCTAATTCCCATAAAGTTTCTCATCTCCTTCTGAGGGCACCTCAGCCTGGATTTTGTTATCCATATCACTATCAGCATTGTGGTCAAACCCATTTACCAAGTTTCTAGGAAGGTCCAAACTTTCCCACATCTTCCTGTCTTTTAAGCCCTCCAAGTCCCTAGGAAGTTCCAAATTTCTATACCTTCCTGTTTTCTGAACCCTCCAAGTTTCTAGGAAGTACCAAACTTTCCCATATCTTCCTGTCTTCTCAGCCCTCCAAATCTCTAGGAAGTTCCAAACTTTCCCACATTTTTCTGTCTTCTTCTGAGCCCACCAAACAGTTCCAACCTCTTTCTGTTAGCCAGTTCCAATGTCACTTCCATTTTTTTAGGTATTTTTACAGGAGTATCCCACACTCTGTGGTAGAAATTTACTGTATTAGTCTGTTCTCATCCTGTTAGTAAAGACATACCCAAGCATGGGTAATCTATAAAGGAAAGAGGTTTAATTTTCTCACAGTTCTGGGTGGCTAGGGAGGCCTCAGGAAGCTTACAAATATGGCAGAAAGGGAAGCAAACATGTCCTTAATCACACGGTGGCAGGAAGGAGAAGTGCCAAGTAAAAGTGGAAAAGCCCCTAATAAAATCATCAGATATTATGAAAACTCACTCACTCTCACGAGTACAGTGTGAGGGTAACCACCCCCGTGATTGAATTACCGCCAGACTGGTCCCTCCCACCACACATGGGATTCACAGGAACTACAATTCAAGATGAGATCTGGGTAGGGACACAGTCAAATCATATCAATGGTTGTGATTTATTTCATTTTTAGAAACAGACCTTTTTTATGCTAATGTCATGATTGGATGAAGCATAAAGTTTTAGATAAAATTAGTACACATGTATACATATGCTTAGATTTGTGTTATATTTATGCATATAAGTAATTACGTGAATGTGCTTGTTTTGTTTTTTTGTCGAGGTTCTGTATGACCTGCTGCCTCCTTATCTCCAGATTCAAATTATACCACTCTCCATTCATTAACTACTCTTCAGGTGTTTCTTTCAATATTCCTTTCACCATAAGTGATTGATGCATGATAGCCTTTTTCTGGTACACTCCACGTCACTTTGTCAAAAAGTCCATTCTCAGACTTCCCAATAAAAATAGAATTTTCCTTAAGAAATCTTTAAATGAACTTCCAGATCATGAAGTTTTCTGGTGATATATCTCTTAATTAACCATATATATATACACATATAAAATTTGTGTACTTTTTAAATTAACTTATGTATTATTTGTCTGTCTCTTCCAGTAGACTGTGAATTCTAGCAGGACAGATTTTACATTTTTCTTATTGAGAATAAATTTCCTAGAATCTAGCACAATGCCTAGCTTCTTGATAAGATTTTTTTAAGTAAATGAATTGACTGAGATATCTTAATTTTGTTTCTCAACTCCCTAATAGTATATTTAAATAGTATATTTAAAAATACCATATACTATTTATTCTGAGAATATCTCAAAATAAAATTAAAATAGTGTTGATTATACAGATGACAGTGTTATCAAATTAGTGAGTAAACATTCTAGCAAATTTTGATACCAATGGAAAGAGCCTGGTATCTATATTTGACAGGCTTCTGCTCTGAACACATTCAAAATTCATTAGCTGCACACACACACACATACACACACACACACAATATTAATATATGTGTTTTAGTATATTTCAATCAGTATATTTCAATTTAATATACTTTATATTAGCCTGACGTATGTATGTGTATATATAAAACTGAATACTTGTAATACAAATATATAAATTTACTTAATATACTGAAATATACATGTAAATATATGTAAATATTTATTCAGCATATTTAGTATATTTAAATTCAATATATTTCAAACTCTATCAGTCCAATATAGGTATATTTAATTTCAGTGTATTCAGTAAATTTCATTATACTGAAACATACTCTTTGCCTACAAAGAGCCAGACCTTTTTATTCTGTAAATTTAATTCATCACATACTTGTAAATAATTAACTTCTTGTAGAAAGTAAGTATAAAAATTAGGTATCCCAAATAATTATCAGTTAGTATTTTGTTATCTGTAAAGATTGTGCATGCCTATTTTCAATTTTAAGAATTCTAACAATGTCATTTTATGAAATAAAATATATTTCAGAGAAATTTACTCAGATAGTGCAATACATTAACTTTCAATCTAGGTAGCTGGGAGATTTAGAAATCAAAGGTTATATTTAATTTTTTTGTTAAAAGCCAAATAATTTCAAGGCTAAACCAAACACTCTGTTTCTCTAAAAAGGAATATTGACTCCTGAGCCTGTTTTCTGGCCAATACTTTTACTTTTCATTTCGTTGTTTAAGCTTGTTTCACACATGCAGCATTTGGTCTTTAGAGTTTTAAATTATTTTCTGGTACGAGGACATTTTGCTTCCACCATCTGAATGAGTGTCAATTCCAAATACCCACAAATAGTGTGTCTTTATAATTTCTGTTTTGAATTTTAACCATCTATAGGATGGAAAGATGATTCTATTTATTTATCTAAGAAATCGTAGCACACTGAAATGGCACTGCGGGGAAATTAGCACCTTTCTTGTAGGAAATTCCTCTTTATTAACTACCATCATTCCAGTGGTCCATCAGACAATGCACAGAAAAACGTCTCAACCTTTCCATATTCTCCCCAACTTGGAAAAATATGATCTGTTTGTAAAAGAACGTCAGGTTAGCTAAGAGTTTTATTCTAGTGTCCTGCAAATTGATCTCAAATATTACAGTGTTTTTTAATAACATGATGATATCATTGCAAATGAATGCACAGAATCATACTGTTGATGCTATTTAAATAATGTAGGAGTTTATACAAACTACTAATGAAAGGAGACTAAAATATCTTCAAGTTAAGAGAACATGCTGCTCATTTTCTTTATCATCATTGTTAAAATAATAATGGTCAAGATGGTATTGAGGATCATTAGCCAAAACTAATTCCACACTATGGACAGTGGCCTAATAAGATATGATGTTTCCTCAAGCAAAAATGTCAGAAAAGGCTGTCTGACTTTTTGCTCTTTCAAAGTCTTCCAAAATAATCCAGAATCCTATCCCTCCTGTTACAATGTAATTGAAACTTTCTTGTCATTTTATCCCTTAAGCAGAGTACAGAATGAAACTGCAAAATGCTACCTTCTCCATCAGACTAGTGCTTTTATTCTATCTTATTTTGCTTTTAAACTGATTACAACAAAAAACCATGTGCCAAGACTGAAAATGCTATTTTAATTTGGTCAAATTTCTATGATTTTCTGTTAGTCTACACTCAAAGTTTTTTATTTATTTATTTATTTTAATCTATATTTCTCTAAGTTATACCAGGGAAATAGGACACTTTTCTAGTAGATATGCCTGTGAGTTTGGAACAGTTTTGTAGCCATTTAAATTTATTTTCTTACAAAAATATATTAAAAATTAAGCTACTTAGTCTTATTGATACATTTCAGATAAATGGTTAATCTTATCTCAGGCCCACGCCAGTTTTATAATTATATTCTGTAATTTATGTTATGTTTAGGAAGAAAAAAATAATTTCCTCTTCTTCCTGTAATATGGAAGGCCTCAGGTCTTATGCTGCTGTATTAGTCTGTTCTCACACTGCTATGAAAAAATATTTGAGTCTGGGTAACTTACAAAGGAAAGAGGATTAACTGACTCACAGTTCTACATGGGTGGGGAGGTCTCAGGCAACCTACAATCATGGTGGAAGGGAAGCAAACACATTCTTTTTCACATGGCTACAGTAGAGAAAAGTGCCAAGCAAAGGGTAGAATGCCTTGTAAAATGATCAGATCTCATGAGAACTCATTGGCTATCATGAGAACATCAAGGAGGAAACTGTCCATACAATTCAATTACCTCCACCTGGTCCCGTCTTCAAACTGTGAGGATTATTACAATTCAAAGTGATATTTGGGTGGGGACACAGACAAACCATATCATTTCACTCCTGACCCCTCCCAAATCTCATGTACTCACATTTCAAAACACAATCATGCCCTTCCAACAGTCCCTCAAATTTTTAAATCATTCCAGCATTAACTCAAAAGTTCAAGTTCAAAGTGTCATCTGAGACAAAGCAAGTCCCTTTCATCTATCACCCTGTAAAATCAAAAGCAAGTTAGTAACTTCCTAGATACAATTGGGTTACAGACATTTGGTAAATACGTCCATTCCAAATGGGAGAAATTGGCCAAAACTAAAGGGATACAGGCCCCACACAATTTCAAAATTCAATAGTGCAGTCATTAAACCTTGAAGTTCCAAAATGATCTTTGACTCCATTTCTCATGCAAGA
This sequence comes from Aotus nancymaae, assembly GCF_030222135.1. Lineage (NCBI taxonomy): Eukaryota > Metazoa > Chordata > Mammalia > Primates > Aotidae > Aotus > Aotus nancymaae. The sequence continues at coordinate 5,184,691 of NW_026988532.1, read as the reverse complement.
GGTGGGCTCCCATGGTCTTGGGCAGCTCCACCCCTGTGACTTTGCAGGGTACAGCTCCCCTTCCTGCCACTTTCACATGCTGGCATTGAGTGTCTGTGGCTTTTCCAGGCACACAGTTCAAGCTGCAGCTGGATCTACCATTCGAGCTCTGAAATATGGTGGCCCTCTTCCCACAGCTCCACCAGGCAGTGCCCCAATCAGGAACTGTGTAGGGGCCAGGTGTTTCCATACATCTTCTGAAATTTAGATAGAGGTTCCCAAACTTCAATTCTTGTCTTCTGCGTGCCCACAGGCTCAACATCATGTGGAAAGTCACCAGTCACCAAGGCTTGGGATTTGCATTTTCTGAGGCAATGGCTCAAGTTGTATCTTGACCACTTTCAACCACAGATGGAGCTGAAGCAGCTGTGAGGCAGGTCATCCAGAGGCTCCACAGAGCAGGGGAGCTCCGGTCCCAGCCCAGGAAATCATTTTTTCCCTTCAAGGCTTCTGGGTCTATGTTGGAAGGGGCTGCTGTGAAGGTCTGTGATATGCCCTGTCGTCTTTTTCCCCATTGATTTGGTGACTTACATTCAGCTCCTCTTTACTTATGCAAATTAATTTATCAGGCTTGCATTTATCCCCAGAAACTGGGGCTTTCTTTTCTATTGCATCCTCAGGTGTAAAATTTCCAAACTTTTATATTCTGCTTCCTCTTGAATGCTTCACTACTCAGAAATTTCTTCTGTCAGATGCCCTAAATCTTCGCTTTCAAGTTCAAAGTTCCACAGACCTCCAGGGCAGGGGCAAAATGCTGTCAGTCTTCCTGCTAATGTGTAACAAGAGTCGTCTTTGCTCTAGCTCTCAATAAGCTTTTTATCTCCATCTGAGACCACATCAGCCTCTCAGCATTTTGGTCAAAGACATTCAACAAGTCTTTAGAAAGTTCCAAAATTTCCCGTATCTTTTTGTTTTCTTCTGAGCCCTCCGAACCGTTCCATCCTCTATCTGTTACCCGGTTCCCAAGTTATTGCCATATTTTCAGGTGTTTTTATAGAAGGAGTTCACCCTTTTACTTCAAATTTACTGTATTAGTCCATTCTCACACTGCTTTGAAGAAATAGCCGAGACTGGGTAATTTATAAGGGAAAGAGGTTTAATTGACTTACAGTTCCACATTGCTGGAGCGTCTTCAGGGAACTTACAATAATGGTGGAAGGGAAAGCAAACACATCCTTCTTCACATGGAAACAGGAGAGAGAAGTGTTGAACAAAGCGGGAGTTGCCTTATAAAATCATCAGCTCTTGTGAGAACTCACTCACTATTATAAGAACTCAATGTGAGAAACTGTCTCTATGATTCAACTATCTCCACCTAGTCCCATCCTTGACCCATGGGGATTATTACAATTGAAAGTGAGATTTTTTTGGTAGGGATACAGAGCGAAACCATTCAGACACCAAATCACAATGACTATGCTAGGATGTGACTGTTCTATCACAAAAAATACAAGCATCTAGGTTACCCCAGTCTATTAATGCTACATTTTACCAACACTGTCTTTCCTCATAATACCAGAAAAGTCATTTGTCACCTTGGACAGTAAGCCACCAGACCCTATCTGTGAACAAAACACAAGGAATCCTGTTACTCTAGTTCATTTTCTTTACAACATGTAATGCAACATGAGGCCTTAATTTTCATAGTCTTCTTGGGAATTCAGGGGTTGATCCCCCTTGGAATGAAAAATTTACCGAAGTAGCACTCTTCTATGCATCATTCACCAAAAGCTTGCTCATGTTTTAGCTGTGGACACTCTCAGGTCTTAATGACATGAAACAACAATATTGTATTTTTTTCTCATGCTACATTTCCATTGAAAGACTACAGTGAGTGGAGGGGGCAGTGTCCAAATAAGTCCCCAACAATGAAACTGTGCCATTACCGAGGATGTTATTCCTGTGGTTTGACCTGTCAAGCAAATATCTGATTTGGAATTACTATGTATCACTTTTGATTTTGTCTTATTGGCCAGAACTACTCAAATGTTCCCACACAATCACAAACAGGACCAGAAGAAAAATTATATATTTTTCTTCAAAATGGGAAGGAAATACAAATATTTGTAAACAGCACACATAACTACTAGAATTCTCCTTTCTGCCTATCAAAAACCTCATTTGCACTCCTTCCCACACTCAAAGCCTATTTTCCCCCTCTTTATGGGAAACAAACAGAAGTCTCATCCAGTTCATTTACCCTTAAGCCATATTCTGAGGTGTCAGGGTGATAATCCTATTCTGTAAATTAATTCTAGGAATAACTACATGCCCAAAAGGTCGATCCAAGGGATGTTTTACATTGTAAAAAGTTACAAACTGTTTTAGTCCATATTGATAGATCTTTGGCACTTTCACAAACATAGCTTCCTGCTTCTAGACTCTAATGAATTTTATGTGCCAATAATTTCACAGAGACTTGTATGTTTTGTTGTGATTTTGGCTTATTGTTTGGAGACATGCCTCTTCAAATCTTGGAAAAAATTTATGCAGTATTGGCCTATCAGTCTTAAGAAGGAAAGCTAGAAATCTTTCATCTGAAAGAGTTACTGGACATCACCTCAGACAATTAAGGGGTTTCTGCAATGAGATTATGAGTGTGACTACTATACTGTTTATTTTATTTATGCAAAAGTGTAAATTCTAAGCAGACATTTTTGCTCAAAACCTTCATAGTTGTATATTTTGCACATTGGAGACAAGAAGTCGTTGTGTTTTCCAACACACCTGGTTACCAAATTTTGGACTCTTTCTTTTTATTTCTTTTTGTAATGGCAGACAATTATTTCATACGTTCATTTCTTCCTTGTAGAATCTTTTGAAATGCATTGCGACATTATGCGCTTATAATACTATTGCATGCAAAAATTTACCAAATGTTTTGCCACTACATTATACAAATTTCATTCCTCAATCATGCAATTACTGCTTTTGCTCTGCTTGCCAAAAAATAAGCAATTGATTGTTTTATAAAAGCATTGACTCTCTGTACATCAATTTCTACATTCTTAAGGATAGGCTGAGTTATGCTGCAGTAATAAAAAATTCAAAATCTTAGTGACTTATGGTAGCAAAAATGTATTTCTTCTTATACACTCAACCAATCAAAGATAGGGAATTTTTTTTTCAGCATGATGGAATAACCATTTTCTTAAATAGTGCCAGTTGGGATGGCAAAATGTAAACAAAAGAAATTCTAGAACAACTCAACAAATTAAATGCTAAATCTGGAAGGAATTTTCACATTACTAACAGCCTCATAAATAATCACATAGTTACAATAATCTATAAGATCCAGAAAATAAAAGTCTAACATTTGACTAGAAGAGCAAAGAATTGGCAATATTTGTTAAATAACCACAACCATCTCTAGAGAACACCTCTCAAAATGACACTAACTGTATGCTGGTGGTAATGTGGAAAAGTGAATTAAAAGATATTTGTAAAATTTAAAGTGGAAAATATTCAGGATATTTTATAGATATTCAAAATTGTTATGATACATGTATCTGAAGTATATAAAGAAAGACTTGGTTGAAAATAAAGAATTGGGAATCTTTATATGTGAGCATTTCCCAAGTAGGATATGTAGGGGTGGATGAGCAGAAGCCAAGGGCAGACATCTGAGAACCTCAACAGAGAATGGCCAAGATGAACTTATTTAGACACATGAAATTACTGACAATATTCATGTGTATAGTTGGTAAGTCACAATCCCTTCTCAAAATAACACCCGATTTACATAAAATGAATAACAATTATAAATGCATGTGAGGTTTATGATGTATATATGTTAAAACATTAAGCATATTATGCATTTACAGAAACAAAAAACACATTGATTTATTCCTGTTACATAAAACAATAAAGACATTAATGTCATTTATGCATCACATAATGAGAATAAGTGAAATTGTTTTGACAAGATAGAATGTTATATTCAAATATTTTAAATATTTTTCTTAGCAACTATTAAACTAAACATCAAGGTGATTTTTCTTTAAAATAATTGTTTTATTTGAAATAGTCAAGTAATAAAAAATAACTTAGAAAAGCATTTGATATTCTCTAAAATATATAATCATATATTAAAAGCCATGAGTGAAATGGCATATAAACCAGTACATATGCAATGAACATTTAATTTTTGCTCAGTATATAATTGACATTGCTCTATAATCATTGCTTTCTAGAAGAAAGATTTTATAATTTAATAAAATTTCATTAAATGGAAGAAGTATGTAATTTGTCATCATTCAGTTGGGAAATTCCAATTAAAGCTTTAAGTCAGTATTTTAAAATCTATCCTAAGTTTCTGTAAAAGTTAGTAGCATAATGTTATTGATTCATCATAACTTTGACTCTAATATCAAATTTATGCACTTAAAGTATATATTTTGTATTTATGCTATATAATTGTCACCAAACCCACTCAATTTTACTTCTTATCTGTCATACTTTACAAAGACAATCCTAGAAACAGTAATAATAAATTATTTCTACACTATTCATAAAATGCTTTTAAAATATCTGTTTTTTCCTAGTGGTACCTCTGACCACTAGGAACATATATATGTATGTAATCATTACATGAATTAGTGGTACACTCTTTGCTCTTATAACAAATACATGCTATAATTCCATATATTTATCAAGGTTTTACTTCTTGAAGTAGAGTTAATACTATATGCCAGTCTAATGAAAATATGGATGTTTGGATGGATTGTAGAAGTCTTACTTCAAGGGACTAGGGTTCAAAAATATTATACTCTTTAGTATATAACTTGCTTGGCAATGAAGTCTTTTCTAATTTTTAGGTAACTTTCTCTTATTTTGCTCCTTGGGTTTTGTAAGTGCTTTAAAAAATAGTCATAGTCATGTAGTTCAAAGAAAGTTACTAAACCAGTCATGAAAATGACTTCTGGCTTTATGAGTTTAATAAATTCTTGAATGTCAAATGGCCCATTATTGTGCATTGAAATTCCTGAGTATGTACTTGCTCTTGTTGCCCCAGTCAGAAATTTCAAAATTTCATTAAATTCTCAATAAAGATTGCCTTTTTCTAGCATATTTTGGGGCCATTACAACCTTTGTACACAAATGAATAACTCAATAACATTTAACAAATTAGTCTCAAATAATGATTACCTACACAAATGTGGTTTAGTTTTTTGTAATGATGAGGTAAGAATCATTTATCTGGAAAACTTGAAAGTCTTCTTTAGTCATAGTTCAATATTAAATTGAATACAGCACATGAAAATATACATTTATTCCATTATTTAATTGATAATATTCTTTGCCTCAGTTTCAATCTATGGGACTTAATCCATAGCTAATACAGGAAAAAAAAAAAGTGGCTTTAGTCACTGTTAGTTTCCTGATGACTTAAAAAGTAAATAATTATAATTATTTGTTTTTTCAAGTACATACACAATTAGTGAAACTCCTTATCTTTACTTTTGCCCGGTGATTAGGTATATGTATTTCAAGAAAATCTAGATTTCAGAGTTTTATTACCCATTTTCTCTCTTTCTTTCTCTCTCCTTTTTTTTTTTGGCCTAAAAATAAGCTCCTATAATATCATAATAAAAGTTATTTATTAATCATAAATCCCATCAAGGATTGAGTAAGCAGGCAAATGTATTATCTTTTGTTTGTCTTCATAACTGCCCCCACAGACTAACAAATCTACACAAACACCCTCTTTTATTTCAATACCCTGTATCTGTGTCAAAGTGGCAGCTTTGTCACTTTACACACAAAAAGCACCAAGAATGTAATTTCTTTTTATGTGTCATGACTTTAGGTAAGATGTATCAGTGAGATTTTGGAACGACTATTTCTAACCTAAACATCTTGAATCCTGAGTTTTTACATAAATCAATTGCACAGTGAATTGTCAATAAAACTTTTACCTGAATACAGCACATCAGTGGGTTTTGACTTTTTATCCAATTTGCCAGTCTCTGTCTTTTGATTGGGGCATTTAGCCCATTTATATTTAAGGTTAATATTGTTATGTGTGAATTTGATCTCATCTCACCAGCAAGGACACACATAGGCTCAAAATAAAGGGATGGAGGAAGATTTTCCAAGCAAACGGAGAGGAAAAACAAGCAGGAGTTGCAATCCTAGTCTCTGAAAAAATGGACTTTAAACTATCAAAGATCAAAAGAGTCAAAGAAGGGCATTACATAAATTCTAAATATATACACATCCAATACAGGAGCACTCAGATACATAATGCAGGTTCTTAATAACCTACAAAGAGACTTAGACTCTCCCACAAATAGTGGGAGACTTTAACACTCCACTGTCGATATTAGACAGATCAATGACACATAAAATTCACAAGGTTACCCAGGGCTTGAACTCAGATCTGGACCAAGTGGACCTAAAAGACAGCTATAGAACTCTCTACCCCAAATCCACAGAATATACATTCTTCTCAGCACCACATTGCACCTACTCTAAAATTGACTGCAGAGTTGGAAGTAAATCACTCTTCAGCAAATGCAAAAGAATGGAAATCCTGACAGTCTCTCAGACCACAGTGCAATCAAATTAGAACTCAGGATTAAGAAACTAACTCAGAACTGCACAACTTCATGGAAACTACAACTGGCTCCTCAATGTCAACTGGATAAACAATGAAATGAAGACAGAAATAAAGATGTCCTTCGAAACCAGTGAGAACAAAGACACAATGTACCAGAATCTCTTTCACACATTTAAAACAGTGTCTACAGGGAAAGTTATAGCAATAAATGCCCACATGAGAAGCATTGAAAGATCTAAAATTGACACCCTATCATCAAAATTGAAAGAGCTAGAGGAGCAAGATCAAAATAACTTAAAAGCTAGCAGAAGACAAGAAATAACTAAGATCAGAGCAGAAATGAAGGAGATAGAGACCCAAAAAACCCTTCAAAAAATCAATAAATCCAGGAGCTGATTGTTTGAAAACATCAACAAAATAGGTAGGCTGCTAGCCAGATTAATAAAAAAGAAAAGAGAGAAGAATCAAATAGATGCAATAAAAAATGATAAAGGAGACACACCACCAATTCCACAGAAATACAAACTACCAACATAGATTACTATAAACAACTCTATGCACATAAACCAGTAAATCTGGAAGAAATGGATAAATTCCTGGACACTTGCACCATCCGAAGCCTAAACCAGGAAGAAGTAGAAACCTTGAATAGACCAATAACAAGGGCTGAGGTTGAGACAGCAATTAATAGCCTACCAACCAATAAAAGCCCAGGTCCAGATGAGTTCACAGATAAATTCTACCAGATGTACAGGGAGGAGCTGGTACCACTCCTTCTGAAACTATTCCAAACAATCCAAAAAGGGAATCCTTCCTAAATTATTTTATGAGATCAACATCATTCTGATACCAAAACCTGGCAGAAACTCAACTACAAAAAAAAGAAAACTTCAGGCCAATATCCATGATGAACATAAATGTAAAAATCTTCAGCAAAATACTGACAAACCTATTGCAACAGCACATCAAAAAGTTTATCCATCACGATCAAGTAGGTTCCATCCCGGGAATGCAAGGCTGGTATATCATATGCAAGTCTACAAAATTAATCCACCACATAAACAGAAACAAAGACAAACACCACATGATTATCTAAATAGATACAGAGATGACCTTCCACAAAATTCAACAGCCCTTTATACTGAAAACTTTCAATAGACTAGGTATCGAAGGAATGTATCTCAAAATAATAAAAGCTATTTATCAAAAACCGACAACCAATATCATACCAAAAGCTGGATGCATCTACTTTGAAATCCAGCACTAGACATGGATGTTCTCTCTCACTACTCCTATTCAATATAGTATTAGAAGTTCTAGCCAGAGCAATCAGGCAAGAAACAGAAATAAAGGATATTCAATTAGAAAAGGAGAAAGTCGAATTGTCTCTATTTGCAGATGACATGATTGTGTATTTAGAAGACCCCATTATCTCAGCCCAAAATCTCCTTAAACTGATAAGCAACTTCAGCAAAGTCTCAGGATACAAAATCAATGTGCAGAAATCACAAGCATTCCTACACACCAATAACAGACTAACAGAGAGCCAAATCAAGAGTGAATTCCCATTCACGATTGCTACAAAGAGAATAAAATACCTATGAATACAACTAACAAAGGATGTAAAGGACCTCTTTAAGGAGAACTACAAACCATGCTCAAGGAAATAAGAAAGACCACAAACAGATAGAAAAACATTCCATGCTCATGGCTAGGAAGAATCAATATCATGAAAATGGCCATACTGCCCAAAGTAATTTATAGGTTTAATGCTATCCCCACTAAGCTACCAATGACGTTCTTCACAGAACTGGAAAAAAACACCTTAAACTTCATATGGAACCAAAAGAGAGCCTGAATAGCCAAGAAAATTCTAAGTAAAAAAACAAAGCTGGAGGCATCACGCTACCTGACTTCAAACTATGCTACAAGTCTACAGTAATCAAAACAACATGGTACTGGTACCAAAACAGAGATATAGACCAATGGAACAGAATAGAGGCCTCAGAGGCAACACCGCACATCTACAACCATCTGATCCTTGACAAACCTGACAAAAACAATCAATGGGGAAAGGATACCCTGTTTCATAAATGGTGTTGGGAAAACTGGCTAGCCATGTGCAGAAAGCAGAAACTGGACCCCTTCCTGACACCTTACACTAAAATTAACTACAGATGGATTAAAGACTTAAACATAAGACCTAACACCATAAAAACTCTAGAAGAAAACCAATGCAAAACCATTCAGGACATAGGCATAGGCAAGGACTTCATGACTAAAACACCAAAAACATTGGCAACAAAAGTCAAAATAGACAAATGGGATCTAATTAAACTCCAAAGCTTCTGTACAGCAAAAGAAACAATCATTAGAGTGAACCAGCTACCAACAGAATGGGAAAAAATTTTTGCAATCTACCCATCCGACAAAGGGCTAATATCCAGAATCTACAAAGAACTAAAACAAATTTACAAGAAAAAAACAAACAAACCCATTCAAAAGTGGGTGAAGGATATGAACAGACACTTTTCAAAAGAAGACATATATGCGGCCAACAAACATATGAAAAAATGCTCATCACTGGTCTTTAAAGAAATACAAATCAAAACTACGTTGAGATACCACCTCACATCAGTTAGAATGGTGATCATTAAAAATCTGGAGACAATAGATGCTGGAGAAGATGTGATGAAATAGGAACACTTTTACACTGTTTGTGGGAGTGTAAATTAGTTCAGCCATTGTGGGAGACAATATGGTCAGTCCTCAAGGATCTAGAGATAGAAATTCCATTTGACTCAGCAATACAATTACTGGATATATACCCAAAGGATTATAAATTGTTCCATTATAAAGACACATGCACACATATGTTCATTGCAGCACTGTTTACAATAGCAGAGACCTGGAACCAACCCAAAGGCCCACTGATGATAGACTGGACAAGGAGAGTGTGGCACATATACACCATGGAACACTATGCAGCCATAAAAAATGATGGGTTTGTGTCCTTTGTAGGGACATGGATGAATCTGGAAACCATCATTCTCAGCAAACTGACACAAGAACAGAGAATCGAACACCATATGTTCTCACTCATAGGCGGGTATTGAACAATAAGAATACATGGACACAGGGAGGGGAGCATCGCACGCTGGGGTCTGTTGGTGGGGGCTAGAAAAGGGACAGCAGGGGATGGGGAGGTTGAGGAGGGATAATATGGGAAGAAATGCCAGATATGGGTGACTGGGGAATGGAGGCAGCAAACCACATTGCCATATATGTACCTATGCAACAATCCTGCAAGATCTGCACATGTAAGCCAGAACCTAAAGTACAATTAAAAAAAAAAAAAGTAAACTTTTACCATAACACTATGAACCCATTTTTTTAATTTTCATGTTTCATATACGTATCATTTATTCTGATTATATTTTATCTTGAAAGCATAAAGAAATTTATTCATTTTATCATTCATTCACTGAATGGCTGTTGAGCTCCTTATGTGAACTCAGACATCATACTAAGTTCAGTGTACAGAACTTTAAACCTGTCATGTTTTCTTGGCAGAATTTTAAATGTAATAGGAAGGCAAAAATACATAAAATATAAGGCATTTAATTTGCCTTTCCCTTCCATTTATAGATAACGTCAAGGAATAATAAGGACTTAGGCTACTCACATTTTAAAATAAACAACAGAACTTTGACTTAACAATTAGGCTTCCTATAAATCAATATGTACCAATGTACTATGTCTACATATTTTATTAGTGATTTTATTTTAATTAGTGTGACGTAATACACATACAGGACTATATATGAATCAAACTAAATAACATCTCTGCATTTTTATCTGTTTTAAACCTCATTATGCGAAGTTAGGAATTTCACTCGTACTTCCAATGATTCTGCTTAAAATATTTAATATTCATTTTGAGGAATTTAAAATGTTTTTATATTGTTTTTCTTTTAGGCATAGTAAGATTGCACATTATTTTCATGTGTTCACTGAGATGATTTTAGAAATTTACAGTTTAAAATGTTCCTATAATTATGTGGTTGGAAATATCATCTTAATCTTACGAAGTTATTAATTTTAATTTTGCTTTTACGGTGAGTAAATATATTGGAATAAACAAATTATATTGGACAAGATGCCAATTTGAAGATTAATGTCTTAGTTCCACACTACTGAGAGCTAAAATGACCGATAATTGTCATGGTGTCTAAGCATCAGTCTGAGAGGAACGGCAATCTAAAGGCTAATTGAAAAAGACTGGCATTTTGAGGGCAGATGAATATGAATAATGTTGGAGGCTGAGAGGAAGATGGTGGCTTTTCAAGGATGGCTGAACTGATTCTCAACGTGGGAGACACTTAGGGACTCAAAGACATAGATAGCAGTTATCGAAGAGCAGTAGAACACTGTAGCTGAGGCATGATGAAATAACCCCATGATACATGTTGAGAAAGGCAAATGCTACAAAAAACTTAACAAACAATAGCTTAAAATAAGTCCTGCAATTTATGCTACATAGTCCAAAACTGTGTTGTTAAAATATTGTTGGATGAAATAACATTCAGAAATTGAACATTATCTATCCATTTGTATATACACATCATTGTATACCCTACATATGCCAAAATTATGTAGAATAAAAATGAAGCAAACCAACTTCTTCTCTTAATAGAATGTGAGTTCCATAAGGAAAAAAATATTCCTATATTGTTTATCTCTAAAAGTCTCTAAGACAAAACATATGTAGTGAGGATGGCAACTTGGCATCCTTTTACACAAACTGGTTTACAAGAAAGGCCACAGCTTCAATTAATTATTTTAACAGCTCAGCCAAGCAGAATTCCACTTCATCAACACATATTGTATACATTAAATATATAATTTACCCATACAAGAAGAGTGTCATTATGTAATCCTGATAGTATTGTTTATGCAGTAGGTATTGGTTTTGTATTGTTCTATTAAGGGAAATTTTTCTCCACTAAAATATTTCTAAAATATAGTGATATATAATTTTTTATAAATCTATAAATATAATTACAAACATCAAACACCAAATATTAGACAGCCTTACAGTTAGAGGCTATGGCCAAAAAATACTAATTTAACAGCCAAAGCTTTTCATATTATCATGAGAATGTTATATTCTTTTCAGTCAAAATTATTGAGTTCACAGCAGCGTATTTACTTTTACCAATTTCCATTTGATTTTATTTCCAAAAGTAGTTGAATCAAGGACAGTTTTTGTCATTTCTGTGTCTGCTCATGGTTTCATCACTTGGCAATTTGTATGGATTACCCTGCCTTTCCCCAAAGAACAGTGAGACATGAATATAAATTAGGTCCTACAGCATTCCCTTTCAAGTGCAGGATCACTAGGTTAATCTTTACATGAAACGGTCTGGTTGCAGAATGGAAGATCTGCCATGTGGACTAAGGCTAGCAAAGTCAATGTATTTTAGAGGATTTATCATGACACCCTCTTCAAAAGTTTCTTCATAAGAACTCTGTGTGGTCTCCGCTAATCTAATGAGTTTGATTTTCTTTGATATTTAATTGAAACACAACTTTATCTTGTATCTTTATGTTTTCTGGCAAACAAAGAACTAAAGAAACTGATTCCTTTGGGATGCTGCTTTTGAGAATAGATTAGACTCAAAGCATGCACACCAGTTTATTTTAGTGTTTATTTTAGGTAATTATTGATAGATGACAGAATATGTGATATTGGGAGAATAGCTGATTCAAGGTTAACAGCAATCGTTAAACATTTTCCAAATAATACAGTTTCTAAAAATATCTGATGAATGTTGGGTGATACATAAGTTCATCCTTTTAATATTTCTATTTCTCTTTTGGTCAGAGAATACAAAATTTCAGTTTGACAGAAGGAATAAGTTCAAGAAACCCAACAAAGTGACCACAGTTAAGAGTAATGTGTTGTATATTTAAAAATTGCTAGGAAAGTAGATTTTAAGGGTTCTTACCACACAATGCAAAAAAAAGTTTGTGAGGTAATGGAAAGGTAATTAGCTCATTTTAGCTATTCTGCAATGTATACATATGTCAAAATATGTTGTATACTAAAAATACATATAATTTTTAGATTTTAGAACTATAAATGCTATACCAGCAGGCATTTAAAATTTCTATCTCCTGATATGATTTTTTAAAAATCAAAATAATTATACAGAACACATACAAAAAATAAAAGGATGTTTTCTGAGAAACATAGTGATATACTCCAAATTCTCTATGTGAACTAAATACTAGATTTCCCTATTCATATTGGTAGTATTGCTTATAGGAAGTACTAATTGTATAATTTAATACTGTTAGTAGTCTTTTAATATTAATAGGTAAAGACAATAGCTAAAGATAGCTTTTGTTACTATTATTTTACTTTAAGTTCTTGGGTAAATGTGCAGAACATGCAGGTTTGTTACATAGGTTTACACATGCCATGATGATTTGCTGCATCAACTCCTCATCTACATTAGGTATTTCTCCCCTAGCCCCCCACCCACTACTGTCTCTCCCCTAGACCCCCACCCTTGCTGTCCCTCCCCTAGCCTCTGACCCCACAACAGGCCCCTGTGTGAGATGTTCCCCCAATGATTTCAAATAGAGAAGTAAAGCAGCTTTGGCCTGGATTTTTATCTAAAACTTAAATTATTGCTTCTTTGCCTATTACCATTGCCATCTATAGAATAATACAGAGGAGATTCTCTAAGAATTTAATAATTAAAAATATAGTGGCAGAGACAGTTTTCAGCAATGGTTTAAAAGCAAATTCAGATCATAAAGGGATATTTTAAGAAAAAAATCACTTGAAAGAACAGAGCTTTAGAAAGACATTTTATGTGATAATGAGCTTACCTTTCTAAATATTCAAAATGTTTTCTATCCCTTTTTCTTCTTTTGTACTTGTATTTTTTTTTTCTGATAAATATAAATGTTTTCTTTCCTTCTGCTCCTTTTTCTCTTTTGTGAGTTTATGTGTGTCTTTATATATGGAATATATAGAAAGATTCAATTGTTTTTATTTTAATTAAATTAGACATCTAAGCCTTTTTTTGTAAAAGTAATTAATTTAAAGTTTGATCTTTTAAAAATAATTTTTTTTTTCTTTTTGGATTTCATCAGTGAAATATAGAACAACAAAAACCAAAAATGTTCTCACTCTGTACCAAATCACAATATGGTTATTTAATGGAATTTATAACATTATTTTCTTCATGATTAAAAACTACACAGTATGGTTTCCACAAATGAAAATGCCAAAGTAAATCTTTATTATAATTGAATAATGTTATAGCTATGTTAGAATATTATTATGCAAAATAGCATACAATGCATCAAGAGAATAGTCATAAATTTAACTAATGTTTATGCAATGAATATGATAAACCTTACTACTGGATTATTCACTCATTTTAATTCACAAATCTATTTATAACCTGATAGCTTAAAGAAGGGATATCACATGTTATTATTATATAAAATAGCTGTTTTCCCAGAGATGCAAACCATCACAAGCTACGCCAGAGGTATGGAACCAATTCTCCATCACAGCTGGCAAAAGGAGTCAACCCTGCAGACACATGAATCTCAGACATCTGTCCTTTAGAACTGTGAGAAAGTACATTTATGTTATTTAAGCCATCCTGCTTGTGGCACCTTCTTAGGGCATCTCAAGCATACTAATACAATCATTTATATGTCTCTTTAAATTGTTAAACAAGATGCACATTATTGTAAACAAGAGCAAAAATAATAGCAGAAATCCCTGTTTTATTTCTGATCTTAAATGATATTGGACATGACTGTTTTATTCCCATTAATTGAACTTTGTTATAGTGTAGGGTTCATCAGGACATGGAACATTCTCCAACACAGATAATATTATAGGTCACAAAACAAGTCTCACTAAATTTAAGAAAACTGAAATTATATCAAGTACTCTCTCTAACCGCAGTGGAATAAAATTGGATATCAACTCCAAAAGGAACCTTCAAAACCATGCAAATGGAAATTAAATAAACTGCTCCTGAATGATCATTGAGTTAATAACAAAATCAAGATAGAAATTAATATTTGAACTGAATCTATTAAAACCTCTGGGACACAGCAAAAGCAGTGCCAGGAGGACAGATTTTACCCTTAAATGCATACGTCAAAAAGTTTCAAAGAGCACAAATAGACAATCTAAGGTCATACCTCAAGAAGCCTGGAGAAACAAGAACAAACCAAACCCAAGCCCAGCAGAAAAAAAGAAATAACCAAGATTAAATCAGAACTAAATGAGACTAAACCAAAAAGCATTACAAAAGATAAATGAAACAAAAAGCTGGTTCTTTGGAAAGATAAATAAAATTGACAGACCATTAGTGAGATTAATCAAGAAGAGAGAAGATCCAAATAAGCATGATTAGAAATGAAATGGGAGATATTTTAATTGACACCACAGAAATACAAAAGATCATTCAAGCATACTATGAACAACTTTAAATGCATAAACTAGAAAACCTAAGGGAGCTGTATATGTCTCTGGAAAGATGCAACCCTCCTAGCTTAAAACAGGAAGAATTAGAAATCCTGAACAGACCAATAAAAATGGAAAGCTGGAAATGGTAATAAAAAAAATTGCCACCACATAACAGTTCAGGACCAGAAAGATTTACAACTGAATTCTATCGACATTCAAAAAAGAGTTGGTACAAATCCTGTTCACACTATTCCACAAGACAGAGAGAGAGGGAATCCTCCCTAAATTATTCTATAAGGTCAGCATCACCCTAACATCAAAACCAGGGAAGGACATAACAAAAAAAGAAAACTACAGACCAATATCTCTAATGAATATTGATGCAAAAATCCTCAACAAAATACTAGCTAACCAAATCCAACTGAAGATCAAAAAAGACAATCCACCATGATCAAGTGGGTTTCATACCATGGAGACAGGAATGGTTTAACATCCACAAGTCAAAAAATGTGATACATCACATAAACAGAATTAAAAACAAAAATGACATATCATCTCAATAGATGGAGAAAAAGCATTGGACAAAATCTCCCATCCCTTTGTGATTAAAACCCTCAATAAAGTCAGCAAATTATAAAAGGGACATTATATAATAAAAGCCATGTGTGACAAACCCACAGCCAACATAATCCTGAATGGGAAAAAGTTGAAAGCAGTCCCTCTGAGAAATGGAAGAAGACAAGGATGCCCATTCTCACCATTTCTATTCAACAAGTACTGAAAGTCCTAGCAGGAACAATCAGACAACAGAAAGAATCAAACACATCCAAATTAGTAAGAAGGAAGTCAAACTGTCACTATTTGATGATGATATGATTGTAATACCTAGAAAACACTAAATACTCCTCGAAAAATCTTCTAGAACTAATATATTGATTCAGCAAAGTTTTGGGTTAAAAAATTAATGTACACAAATAAATATCTCTGCTATACACCAACAGTGACCAAGCTGAGAATCAAAAGCCAATATCCATGATGAACATTGATGCAAAATTCTTCAATAAAATACTGGCAAACTAATTGCAACCGCACATCAAAAAGCTTATCCATCATGAACAAGTAGGCTTCATCCTGGGGATGCAAGTCTGATTCAACATTCGCAAGTCTATAAACGCAATCCACCACATAAATGAAACCAAAGACAAAAACCACATGATTGTCACAATAGATGCAGAGAAGACCTTTGACAAAATTCAATAGTCCTTTTTGCTAAAAACCTCTCAATAAACTAGGTATCGCTGGAACGTATCTCAAAATAATAAAAGCTATTTACGACAAACCCACAGCCAATATCATACTGAATGGGCAAAAACTGGATGCATTCCCTTTGAAATCTGACACTAGATAAGGATGCCATCTCTCACCACTTCTATTTAATATAGTATTGGAAATTCTAGCCAGAGCAATCAGGCAAGAAAAAGAAATAAAAAGTATTCAATTAGAAAAGGAGGAAGTCAAATTGTCTCTATTTGCAGATGCCATGATTGTATATTTAGAAAACTCCATCATCTCAGCCCAAAATCTCCTTAAACTGATAAGCAACTTCAGCAAAGTCTCAGGATACAAAATCAAAGTGCAGAAATCACAAGCATTCCTATACACCAATAACAGACTAAAAGAGAACAAAATCAAGAGTGAACTCCCATTCAATTTGCTACAAAGAGAATAAAATACCTAGGAATACAACTAACAAAGGATGTAAAGGATCTCTTCAGGGAGAACTACGAACCACTGCTCAACGAAATAAGAGAGAACACAAACAGATGGAAAAACACTCCATGCTCATGGCTAGGAAGAATCAATATCATAAAAATTGCCATACTGCCCAAAGTAATTTACAGATTCAACACTATCCACATCAAGCTACCTATGACCCTCTTCACAGAACTGGAAAGAACCACCTCAAACTTCATATGGAACCAAAAGTGAGCCTGCATGGCCAAGTCAATACTAAGCAAAAGGAACAAAGCTGGAGGCATCATGCTACCTGATTTCAAACTATACTACAAGGCTACAGTAATCAAAACAGCATGGTACTGGTACCAAAACAGAGATATAGACCAATGGAACAGAACAGAGGCCTCAGAAATAATGCCACACATCTACAACTATCTGATCTTTGACAAACCTGAAAAAAACAAGCAATGTGGAAAGGATTCCCTGTTTAATAAATGGTGTTGGGAAAACTGACTAGCCATGTGCAGAAAGAAGAAACTAGACCCCTTCCTGACAACTTACACTAAAATTAACTCCAGATGGATTAAAGACTTAAACATAAGACCTAACACCATAAAATCCCAAGAAGAACACCTAGACAAAACCATCCAGGACATAGGCATAGGTAAGTACTTCATTACTAAAACACCAAAAGCATTGGCAACAAAAGCCTAAATAGACAAATGGGATCTAATTAAACTCCAGAGCTTCTGTACAGCAAACAAACAAACAAACAAAAAACAATCATTAGAGTGAACCAGCTACCAACAGAATGGGAAAAAATTTTTGTAATCTACCCATCTGACAAAGTGCTAATATCCAGAATCTACAAAGAACTAAAACAGATTTACAAGAAAAAAACAAACAAACCCATTCAAAAGTGGGCAAAGGACATGAACAGACACTTTTCAAAAGAAGACATATATGAGGCCAACAAACATATGAAAAAATGTTCATCATCTCTGGTCATTAGAGAAATGCAAATCAAAACCACATTGGGATACCATCTCATGCCAGTTAGAATGGCAATCATAAAAAATCTGGAGACAACAGATGCTGGAGAGGATATGGAGAAATAGGAACACTTTCACAGTGTTTGTGGGAGTGTAAATTAGTTCAGCCATTGTGGAAGGCAGTGGGGTGCTTCCTCAAGGACCTAGAAATAGAAATTCCATTTGACCCAGCAATCCTATTACTGGGTATATATCCAAAGGATTATAAATCATTCTATCAAGAAGACACATGCACGCATATGTTCACTGTGGCACTATTTACAATAGCAAAGACCTGAAACCAACCCAAATGCCCATCAATGATAGAGTGGACAAGGAAAATGTGGCACATATACACCACGAAATACTATGCAGCCATAAAAAATAAGTCTGTGTCTTTTGTAGGGACATGGATGAATCCAGAAACCATCATTCTCAGCAAACTTACACAAGAACAGAAAATCAAACACTGCATGTTCTCACTCATAGGCTGGTGTTGAACAATGAGAACACATGGACACAGGGAGGGAAGCATCACACACTAGGGTTGGTTGGGGGGGACTAGGGAAGGGACAGAGAGGGTAGGAAGGTTGGGGAGGGATAACATGGGGAGAAATGCCAGATATATGTGATGGAGGGGATGAAGGCAGCAAACCACATTGCCACGTATGTACCTATGCAACAATTCTGCATGATCTGCATATGTACCCGAGAATCTAAAGTACAATAAAAAATAAATGTATATTAAAAAATAAAAATATATAAAATACTAAAAAAAAACCCCTCAAACCTTTTTATAATAGTGGCCAAAAGAAAAAAGTTACTAGAATTACACCTAATCAAGGAGGTGAAAGACCTCTACAAGGAAAACTACAAAACACTGCTGAAGGAAATCAGAGACAACACAAACAAATAGAAAAACATCCTATGCTCATTGATGGATAGAATTAATATTGTGAAAATGACCATACTGCCAAAAACAATCTACAAATTCAATGCAATTCCCATGAAAATACAACCATCATTCTTTACAAAATTAGAAAAGACGATCCATAATTTATATGCAACTACAAAAGAGTCCTCATAGCCAAAGCAAAACTAAGCAAAAAGAACAAATCTGGATGCAGCACATTACCTGACTTCAAACTATACCATAAGGTCATAGTCACCAAAAGCTTGGTGGTGGTATAAAAATCAACAAATAAACCAATGGAACAGAATAGAGAACCCAGAAATAGAGCCAAATACAGCCAACTGATCTTTAACGAAACAAGCAAAGACATTAAGTGGGGAAATGACACTCTGTTCAACACATGGTGCTGGGAAAATTGGCAAGCCACATGTTGAAAAATAAAACTGGATCCTCATCTCTCACCTTATACAAAAGTCAACCCCAGATATCTTAAAGACTGAAGTCTACAGTATGAAACCATGCAAATTCTAGAACATAAATTCTGGAAAACCCTTTTAGACATTAGCGTAGGCAAAAACTTCATGACCAAGAACCCCAAAACATATACAACAAAAACAATGATAAATAGGTGGGACATAATTAAACTAAAAGGTTTCTGCACAGCAAAGGAAACAGAGTAAATAGACAACTCACAGGGTGGGAGAAAATCATCACAATATGTAACTCTGACAAATGTCTAATATTGAGAATCTACAAGGAACTCAAACAAATTAGCAAGAAAAGCCCAAACAATCTCATCAAAATATGGACTAAGAACATGAATAGATAATTTTCAAAAGAAGATATATAAATTTTTTATGTCTTTTTTTTTTTTGAGACAGAGCCTCACTCTGTCACCAGGCTGGAGTGCAGTGGCACAATGTCGGCTCACTGCAACCTCCGCCTCCCGGGTTCAAGCAATTCTCCTCCCTCAGCCTCCTGAGTAGCTGGACTACAGGCACACGCCACCATGCCCAGCTAATTTTTGTATTTTTGGTAGAGACGGGGTTTCACCATGTTGGCCAGGATTGTCTCGATTCTCTTGACCTCGTGATCCACCCGCCTCGGCCTCCCAAAGTACTGGGATTACAGGCTTGAGCCACTGTGCCCAGCCTAGGAAGATATATAAATTACCAAGAAACATATAAAAATGCTCAACATCACTAAAAGTAAAAAAAATCAAAACCAAAATGTGATTCCACATTAGTCCTGCAAGAATGACCATAAACAAAAAGTATAAAAAAATAATAGAGGTTTGCAGAGATGCAGGGAAAAGGGAGCACTGTGAAGCTGCTGATGGGAATGTAAACTAGTACAACAACTGTGGGGAACAGTGCGGATATTCCTTAAATAACTAAGAACTAAAAACAGAACTACCATTTGATCCAACACTCCCACTACTGGGTATCTACTCAAAGGAAAAGAAGTCATTATACAAAAAAGATACATACACATGCATGTTTATAGCAGCACAAATAGCAATTGCAAAAATGTGCAACCAATTCAAATAGTCAAATGTCCATCAATCAATAAGAAATAGTGATATATATATATAATAGTAGTACACATATATATGTATACACTTGCACAATGGACTACTATTCAGCCATAAAAAAATTGGAATAATGGCATATCAGCAACCTGGATGGAATTGGAGACCATTATTATAAGTGAAGTAATTCAGGAATAAAAAAATCAAACATCATATGTTCTCACTCATAAGTGAGAGGTAAGCTATGAGGATGCAAAGGCATAAGAATGACACACGAACTTTGAAGACTTGAAGGAAAGGGTGGAAGGCAGGTGAGGGATAAAAGACTATAAATTGGGTACAGTGTATACTGCTCAGTTGATGGGTGCACCAAAATCTCATATATCATTACTGAAGAACTTACTCATGTAACCAAACTTCACCTGTTCCCACAAAACCTATGGAAATATAAATAACAAAAGAATAAACAAAAACAAACTAACAATAGAAGAAAATTACTTCTACATAATAACAGCCATATATAAAAAGTCTAAAGGTAATATCATACTCAACAATGAAAAACTGAAAGCTTCCCCTAAGGTCAGAAACAGGTAAGAATATCCACTCTAACTTCTATGTAGTATAATACAAGTCCTAGCCAAAGCAATTAGAAAAAATAAATAAACAAATAAAAGGCATCTAAATCGGAAAAGTAGAAGTTAAATAACATGCTTGTAGATGCATAATATTGTATATTAAAAAATGAGCACTCAATTATAAAAAATTGTAAGAATGAATAAATAAATTTGAAAGACATAAAATTAAAAATTTAAGTCATTTCTATACATTAATAACAAAGTGTCCAAGAAGGAAATTGAAAAAAAAAACTACATTTACAGTAGTATCAAATCTAGTCTTCCATTTCATTAGAAGAAATGGAAGATTTAGCAACAAACTTAATCAAGCAGGTGAAAGACTTATACACTGAAATTTACAACACATTGTTGAAAGAAATTAAAGAGACAAATAAATGGAAAGACATCATGCATCCTGTATTCATGGATTGGAAGACCAAACACTATTAAATATCATCATACTATCCAAAATTATCTAAAGATTCAATGCAGTTTCTACCAAAATCCCAATTATAGTTTTTACAGAAATTAAAAATAAAAATCCCACAATTTATACAAAATGGCAAAAAGAAACCAAATAGCAAAAAAAATTGAATAAGAAGAACAAAACTGGATGCATCATACTTCCTGATTTCAAAGTATATTAAAAATCTGTGTTAATTAAAACAGTATGGTACTGGCATAGAGGCAAACCTATAGACCAGTGGTCCACATTAGAGAACTCTGAGCTAAATTCATGCATAAATGTGGTAACCTAATATTTAATAGGTTTGCCAGGAATACACAATGGGTAAATGATAGTTTTTTTTTTCAACAAATGGTGTTGGGAAAACTGGCTATCACACACACACACACACACACACACACACACACACACAGATATTTGATCCGTATTCCATACACAAAAAATAACCCAAAATCATTTAAAATGTTAAATATAACATCCAAAACTGTCAAGTTTCTTGAAGAAAACATAAGAAGATACTTTACATTGATGTTGGCAGTAATTGCATGGCTATGACACCAACAGCACAGGCAACAAAAGCAAAAATAGGCAGCAGAACTACATCAAACTATGAAGCCTCTGCACAAGAAAGGAAACAAAAGGCAAGCTATGGAATGGGAAAACGTATTTGAAAACCATATATCTTATAAAGGGTTAATATCCAAAAGTCATCAAAAACTCTTAACAACCGAACAGCAATAAAAAACCAAATAATTTACAGAGGAACAAATGTCTTAAATAGCTATGTCTTTAATAAAGAAATGCAAATGGCTAAAATGTATTTAGAAATATATTCAAAGTCACTAATTATCAGAGAACTACAAATCAAGACCACAATTAATACTATCATACATATGTTAGGATGGCTATATGTTAGAAGAAACAGATAGCTAATGTTAGTGAGGATGTGAATAAATTAGAATCTTGGTACACCTTTTCTGGGAATGTAAAGTGGTAAAGCTGCTATGAAAACCATTATGGAGGTTTATCAAAAAATTAAACTTAGAATACAATAGAAGCAAAAGTACTTCTAGGTATTTATCCAAAATAACTGAAATCAGGATCTTGAAGAGATATTTACACTTCTATGTTAACTTAACAGCATTGTTTACAATAGCCAGTATGTGCAAACAACCTAAATGACCATGGATTATTCAGTCTTAAAAACAAAAAGAAAATCCAGGCAGATTCCACAACACAGGTGAACCTGGAAAATATTATTCTAAGTGAAATAAACCAGTCACAGAAAGACAATCAATGTATGATCTCACTTATAAGTAAAATCTAAATCAATCAAACTTATAGAAGCAAAGAGAAAAATGGCGGCTTCCAGGGGCTGGAGGAGGGGAAAACGGGGAGTTGTTCAATGTGTGAAAAGCTTCAGCATAAAAGATGAATAAGTTCCAGAGATCTTCTTCATAACATTGTGCCTATAGTTAGCAATACTGTATTGCGCACATAAAAATATGTTTTGAGGGTAGATCCCATATTCAATGTTCTTACCACAATAAAAAATAAAAAAGAAGGGTGGAGTTTGCCATAAAAGTAAATTTCTCCTTAATAACTTTTATCACATTTTGAAACTGGAGAAGGAGGGTAAAAAGTTAAGCATGCAATCTCTATGTGCAGAATTCATACTCCTGTACTTTCTCAGATCAGAAGTGTAAGAAACCTACTGGGTCTCAACTGAAAATTTCAGGAGAGCCACCCTTTGGAACAAGATGAATTAGATCTTACTCTGATTAAATTGAAAGAAGCAGATCCTTAGCCTATTTGCCAAACAAGACAAAGGAGAAGTCACTCTAGTAGAGGATAACATTTGCAGTCTCTGTATTTCTTTGTCTGGTCATGTCATTAAAAAAATCATTACATATGTGAAGAGTTAGAAAAATATGACCAAAAATCAAAGAAAAAGTTTAAAAAATTATAGATAATCCTAAAATTGGAGTTATTGGAAAATTTTTTTAAAAAATATCTGTGATTGGTAAGCTAAATAAAACAGTACAAGATGGGAGAAAAAATTGATGAATATAGAGAATTTCAAGAGGGATTGAAACGGATGAAAATAACCGAATGGACATTTTAGAATTATAAAATTCAATTAAGTACTTACTGGATAAATTAACTTCAGGATTAATAATCATAAATGCAATTCAACACAAAAATGTAAAACAGAAGGACTGAGAAGAAAAAATGGAGTAAAAAGAACAACCAATTCTAATCTATGGAGAAAGAAGATGGAACAATGGTTAGCCCTGGAGACATACTGATGAGATTGAGAAAGGGGCCTCATGTTGTGTTAGAAATGTTCTATATTTCGGTCTTGGTGGTTATTCCATGTGTACAAACACATGTAAGATTAATGAGTAATACATGTAAATATTTTGCATGTTATGTATAAGTGTGTTTAGTTTTGAACATTCATTGTTTTCACATTTCTATGTTTACTTTTCACTATATATATTACAATTGTATAAAGTGCTCAAAAAAATTTTTTTTGAGACAATCTCGCTCTGTCACTCAGGCTGGAGTGCAATGGCATGATCTCGACTCAGTTCAGCTTCCAGCTCCCAGTTTCAAGCAATTCTCCTACCTCAGCCTCCTGAGTAGCTGAGACTAGGCATACACCACTACCCCGGCTAATTTTTGTACTTTCAGTAGAGAGGGGGTTTCACCATGTTGGCCAGGCTGGTCTCAAACTCCTGACTTCAGGTGATCCACCTGCCTTGGTCTCCCAATGTGCTGGAATTATAGGCGTGAGCCACTGTGGTCAGCCTAAAATATATTTTAAGTAAAATTTATTTCTTTATAATATCAGTATTGGTAGGTAAGAATGTTTCCATCAAGAAACCCTTGACCATCTCTCATGTTATAATTGTACTCAGGTAAATCCACTAATAGATTTAAAATCTAATGTAGGAAAGATATGTGATGGAGTCAACTACAATAATATAATAATTTGTTTAACTATTGTAGATGCAGTAATGTGGAGGAAAAAAAGAGAAGATTATTGATGAAAGCAAGATGAATTTACTTTGCCTGCATGGTTTTGAAACATGAGGACATGAGATTTGGGAAGGGCAAAGGGCAGAATGACTATTCTTAATCAGAATTGATTCAGAGATATAGCCTTTTTTCTAAGGCTTTACAGTTATATTTTAATAAATTATTACATGCAGTATATATCTGTATGGTACTTCCTTCCAAGTATTTTACAGCTGCTTTGTAACAACACTTTGAATCATTCATTTAAAATATATAGAAAAACGTTAGTACATAAAATTTTTCACTGTCACTCTGGATCTTTCAGCATACCCTCTCAGCCTGCAGCGTTACAGGGAATGAGGTGACAGGTTCATTCTGTCAGCACTGTCTGATATTCAGGGAGGAAGACAACTTCTGAGAATGACAAAATGAAGGGTTTGAAATGTGATAGGCCACTTTATAACATGGCTTCATGACTGACTGTGACTGGTACTTTTATGTCACTTTCTGACATACTTTAAAAGAACAGTTGTTGGAAATGCTAATAATTCAGTTCAATTGGGAGTGCTTCTCTTCAATGAAGTCCTACAAAGACTTTATTCAGGCACAAAATAATGTACATTCTGAAGGAGTTATCTGGTAGGATAAAATTTTCTTTAAATGACTGCTTCATGTATTACTTGTAAAAAGGAAAGTAAAATATTTCATTAACTCAGTACATAAGATAACACAAAAATAAGTAAATTTAAAATATTTAAGAGTAGAATAGACAATTTTTTTTTACAAAGTAGTTGTTCTATGTTCCTTTTATCAAACTACTTTTGCATTTAGATATAGAGTAGATAACTGGCCATATGTTAGTGATTTATGTTTTCTAAGAGGTGTGTTTACAACTATATACACTACACATACTGTCAATCAATCATTCTGTGTTAAGTTCTAGTATTTGCATTGCAGTCTTTGAGGTGGGAGCACAGCTTTCTTTGGCACCCAATAGTCTGTATCTCCTTAATTCCTGCTTTTTTAACATTCTATCTTTCTTCTGTAAGATGAATGTTCTGAGTCACCTTTTCACACTGGAAGCTTATGTGAAAGCTGAGTGAGCAAGTGTGAGGTCAGGAAACACAAGACAAATGCCTAGTTAGGGTCTAACTAAGACCTTGTGCTTGGTTTGTGCTTGATTTGGTTGCAGGACTTTTCCTTAGTTCAGCTAAAAGACGTGGTCCTTGTCACATGGCCACAAAAATTTAGGCTCACAGACCATTTGAAGGGTGAATAAGGCAGGGTATTACTGAGAAACGGAAAAAAAAAGGGAAACAGGGACCCTCCACAGAGCCAGAGTTCCTGCTGGTGCGCTTCTCACTTTGCAGTTTGACTCCCAGTTTCCAAACGGGAAGAGGAGGGGCCTTAGGTGAAATCGGTGAACTCCTGTGGCTCCACCCCAGTGGGTATTCCTCCCAGTTCACAGGCCTGTTGGAGTTTTGCCAGGGAGCCCTTCCCACCTGGCTGTCTCAATTTTGGGTCTTACATAAAAATAGGTCTTGAACTGTTAAATATAACGTGGCAGAATGCCTTGCAAATGCATTGGAACATCGCTAAGTGCCTGTTTGTCCCACATCTGCCGTCTGAGAACAGATCACATAGACAGTCAGTTATGCATTATTGGCCACATTTTGAATCTTATAAGTGCTGTCATGGTCAACACATGCTGATTGAAACAATTCCCGTAAAACTTATAAGCGTCCTATTACATATTTGTTGTTCTGCCTAGAGAACCCAGTCTCTTAGTGTTGTTATATATTGGGTGGTGTGTCAGTTAGAATTTGGTCATGTGGAGGTAACATAAACCTAGCTAAAAGTGGTTTAAACATTGAGGGAATATACATTTGCTTAATCAGATAATCAGATAGCTGGATGTGGATGATTCTATTTAAGAGTGGTATTGAGGATACATCTCTATCTACCATTACATACCACCTTCCTCATCATACTGGCTTTAGACGCTAGGCTCAAACCTCAGTTCCAACATCGCTATCAGAGTTTCAGGCATTATGAGCTCCTAAGACATCCTGCAATGCAAAATAGAAATAGGAGCAAAAGTGTTTTATCCTCTAGACATTCTCCCTTCTATTAGGAGAAAGAAAAAAAAAGTTTTCCAGAAGCTCCCTAATAGACAACCCTTTATTTCTCATTGACAATCAGTTTCACAGGGATTTGTATATGCATGACTGATCTACAACCATTGTGAGTCACCAAAGCTGATCATTGTCCCCTAAAAAAAATAGAGTGTCCGTTAGAAAGACAAATAGCTTATAGGGTTCAATGGGCTTACAGTTCTACATGGCTGGGAAGCCTCACAATCATGGCAGAAGGAAAGGAGGAGCAAGTCATATCTTACATGGATGGCAGCAGGCAAAAACAGAGCATGTACAGGGAAACTCTTGTTTTTAAATCCATCAGCTCTCATGAGACTTCTTTATTATCATAAGAACAGCATTAAAAGAACTGCTTCCCTGATTTAAGTACCCCCTACCTGGTTCCTCCCACAACATTTGGGAATTCAAGATGAGATCTGGATGGGAATACAGCAAAACCATATCATTCTGCCCTTTGCCCTTCCCAAATCTCATGTCCTCATGTTTCAAAACCATTCATGCCTTCCCAACGGTCCCCCAACATCTTCACTCAATTTTGCATTAACTCAAGAGTCTACAGTGCAAAGTTTCATCTGAGAAAAAGCAAGTTCCCTCCACCTATGAGCCTATAAAATCAAAAGCAAGTTAGTTACTTCCTACATATAATGGGGGTACAGGCATTGGGTAAATACAGCCATTCCAAATGGGAGAAATTCGCTAAAACAAAGGGGCTACAGGCCCCATGCAAGTATGAAATTCAGCAGGGAAGTCAAATCTTAAAGTTCCAAAATGACCTTCTCTGACTCCATGTATCACATTCAGGAGACACTGAAGCAAGAGGGTGGGTTATCATTTACTTGGACAGCTCCACCCCTGTGGCTTTGCAAGGTACAGCCTCCCTCCTGGCTGCCTTCATGGGCTGGTATTTTCTGCAGCTTTTCCAGGTAGGTTGCTTTTACAGTGCAGGTTGTCGGTGGGTCTACCATTCTGGAGTCTGGATAATGATGACACTCTTCTCATAGCTCCACTAGGCAGTACCCCAGTAGAGACTCTGTGTGGGGGCTCCAAGTCCATATTTCCCTTCTGCACAGCCCTAGCAGAAGTTCTCCATGAGGGCCCCAACACTACAGCAGACTTCTGACTGGGCATTCAGGTATTTCTATATATCCTCTGAAATCTAGGTGGAGGTTTCCAAACCCCGATTCTTGACTTTTGCGTACTTGCAGGCTCAACACCACATGAAAGTTGCCGAGACATGGAGCTTCCACCCTCTAAACGCATTGCCTCAGCTTTATGTTGGCCCCTTTTAGCCATGGCTGGAGCAGCTGGGATGTAGGGCACCAGGTCCCTAAGCTGCACACAGGTCCCTAAGCTGCACACAGGTCCCTAAGCTGCACACCAGGTCCCTAAGCTGCACACAGCACTGGGACCCTGGGTCTGGGCCAGGAAACCATATTTTTTTTCTCCTTGGCCTCCAGGCCTGTGATGTGAGGGGCTGCTGTGAAGACCTCTGACATGCCATAAAGAAATTTTCCCCATTGTTTTGGGGATTAAGCTTTGGCTCCTCATTATTTATTCAAATTTCTGCAGTCAGTTTGAATTTCTCCTCAGAAAATGGGATTTTCTTTTCTTTTGCATTGTCAGGCTACAGATTTTCCAAACTTTTATGCTCTATTTCCCTTTTAAAACTGAATGCCTTTAACAGCACCCAAGTCACTTCTTGAATACTTTGCTGCTTAGAAACTTCTTCCACCAGATACACTGAATCATCTCTCTCAAGTTCAAAGTTCCACAAATCTCTAGGGCATAGGCAAAATACTGCCGGTATCTCTGCTAAAACGACAACATCATATTTGCCACATTTCCCAACAAGTTGCTAATCTCTATCTGAGATCACCTTAACCTAGATTTCATTGTCCATATCACTATCAGCATTTTGGGCAAAGCTATTCGACAAGCTTCTAGGAATTTCCAAACTTTCCCATTTTCCTGTCTTCTTCTGAGCCCTCCAAACTGTTTCAACCTTTGTCTGTTACCCAGTTACAAAGTCACTTCCACACTTTCAGTTATCTGCATCAGCACCCTACTCTACTGGTACCAATTTACTGTATTAGTCTGTTTTCATGTTGCTGATAATGACATACCTGAGACTGGATAATTTACAGAAAAAAAGAGAGGTTTAATGGAATTACGGTTCCATCTGGTTGGAGAGGCCTCACAATCATGGTAGAAAGCAAGGAAGAGCAAGTCACATCCTACATGGATAGCAGCAGGCAAAAGGAGGGCTTGTGCAGGGAAACTCTTGTTTTTAAAACCATTAGATCCCATGAGACTTATTTAATATCACAAGAACAGCATGGGAAAGACCTGCCCCCATGATTCAATTACCTCCTACTGGATCCCTTCCACAACACACAGAAATTCAAGATGAAATTTGGGTGGGAACAGAGCCAAACGATATTAGCTATCAAGTAGAAAAGCAAAAATGTCATCGTTTGCCACAGATGATCATTATGCAATCAAATTGATCTATCTTTTTTTTGGAGAATTTAAACATATGTGAAAATAAATTAATAATGCATTGGAAGGAGTAAATAAGAAGTGTGAAAAGTAGAAATAGCCACAGACAAGGGAAGAAAGAGTCATGAGTGTGGGTTACTGGGTCAAAAAGTAATAGACATCTGATTCAAAGGCAACAATAAAATTGCTAGCATACCATATCTATTGTCTGGGTCATTAGAGGTCCTTATGTGTCACTGGAGCTACTGTTATGTTCTGAATGGTGATAAATGGTTTTCCAGTGCTCTTTGATATCTTGCCCTTTTTATACAGTGTTGATTTTCTCTTTCCTTGACTTCTCTGTGTTCTCTAAACACTGCCAACTGAATGACATGACAACACCTGTGCCTGCTCCTTGAAAACTAAAAGCACAAATACAGAGACACAATATTATTTGTGATTACATTTATTACAAAAATTATTCATTCAATTACTATGTATGACTTCTCACCAAATGCCTAATATTTTATTTGGCTCTGGTGATAAAGGGTAAATAAGGCAAAGTCTTTGCATCCATAAAAGTTAATGCAGCTATAGGAGAAAGACAATATGCAGGAATATATATAAAAGTAAAATAGTCTTCTAGTAGTGTCAGAGGCATTTGAACCAGAGCGACTCCATTTTGAATGAGGACTAGGAAAATGAGGCTGAGACTTGCTGGAATGTATTCCCAGAAAATCAGGTATTCATAGCTTCTAGATATTTACGGATCAAATAATAATGTTTACTAAGGCCCAGACTGAGAGTGTCCAGATATTCCAATATCTAGAGAAGAAAGGCATTCCTAATTTTGCTTTAAAGGTAATAATATCGATTCTTGAAAAATATAGTAATTAAGAAATTTAATTCTTTATCGCAAACCTTTGTAGCAGAACACATCTCCCGTATATAAAAGCATTGTACCTAGGGCAGATGCGTTCCTCCTCTTACTTTCAGAAACGTCCTACTCTGTCTCTGGAGTACAAGTCTTTTCACCACTTTACTTTCTTAATAAATTGGCTTTTACTTTGCACTGCAGGCACATCTTGAATTATTTTTTGCATGATATCCAAAAACCCTCCCTTGGGGTCTAGATTGGAAACCTTTCCGTAAACAGTAGGAGTATGTTTTTGATGACAATGATAATGCACATTATCATGTAGTGAGAAAGTTCATGAGCACCTTTTGGTTATTAATACATTTAATCGGCTGGGCGCGGTGGCTCACGCCTATAATCCCAGCACTTTGGGAGGCTGGGGCAGGTGGATCACAAGGTCAAGAGATCGAGACCATCCTGGTCAACATGGTGAAACCCCGTCTCTACTAAACATATAAAAAATTAGCCGAGCATGGTGGTGCATGCCTGTAGTCACAGCTACTCGGGAGGCTGAGGCAGAAGAATTGCTTGAACCCAGGAGGCGGAGGTTGCGGTGAGCCGAGATTGCGCCATTGCACTCCAGCCTGGGTAACAAGAGCGAAACTCTGTCTCAAAAAAAAAAAAAATACATTTAATCACCATTTTATTACAGGTGCAACGTGTTCAATGTACAGATGAGTAAATGAGATACTGATAAAACTTTAAAAAAATAAATAAGCAGGGTAGGGGAATTTTCAGTGAATGCTGGAATAATCCACTGATGTATGATTGTGTGAAAGCAAGAAAAGAAAAAAAAAAAGAATAAAAGATCTAAAAAAAGATGTTAAGCAGAGAAGAGCAAGGCTAAAGACTATACATCTCCAATGGGTTAGGAATTTGAAAAATTGTTAGGAGGTGAAACTGGCTACAAACCAGTGAATAAAAGGAAGAATGTAAGAGAATAGGTCCCACAGTTACGTAGTGATAGATTACGTAAAACTTTTTAGGCTATGATAAGAGTTTTCATTTTATACTAAAATCAGTGGGAAGTCATATATGCATTTAGAAATAGGACTACTGTGATTAAACTTTTAAAAAAGATCAATCTGCACCACTTTGTGGAAAACAGAGCTTAAAGGTATCAAACTAGAAGCAAGAAAACCAGTTAAATATTATGGTAATGATACCAATAGATGGTATGGATAGGTGGCAAAAAAATAAATAAATAAAAGGCAGTAATCACATTCAGAATTCATTTTGAAGACAGTCTTAAAAGTACCGAAAGTTGACCAACCTGAGCCTATTATATAAGGGGATACAGTTCACACATGTACAATTGGCTGTAATTAGACCATCCAGAGCTAAAAAGACTTCTGAAAAGGCATGGCAATCCTTGGAAAATATCATGCCCCTTTTATAACTGCATCTGCTAAGGGATTAGAATGTAGGCTGAAGCTTCTGGAAGCTAAATATACAATATAAAGAGAGAACCTGCCTGAGAATGGAGCACGAAGGAAATTAGCATCAAGACAGAGGGAGATACTGTGGTGCAATATTTTTTGACTAACTGAATCCAACTCTATGTGAAACCAATTCTGCTTTTCAGATGTTTTAAATGGTGCATAGGGATTTTTGTCACTTGCAAGTGAAATCTTCTGCACTATTTTGTAGCAGGTTACAAAATACTGGTCTAACTTCTATTATTAAACAAATGAAGTAAGTCGTATAAACTTGCTATGCCAAAGTTTTCTTCTATGCAAAATGGAAATGATGAAACTATCAACATCCTAAAGGAATAACGTACCCTTCGATCCATAACTGGTACAAAGACAAGACAGTAAAAACTGATAATGAGTGGGTGTCGAAGAATGAAAACACATGGACACAGGAAGGGGAACATCACATGCTGGGGCCTGTTGGGGGTGGGGGCTAGGGGAGGTATAGCAGTGGGTGGGAGCATAGGGGAGGGATAGCAGGGGGTGGGGGGATAGGGGAGGGATAGTTGCTCTTGACATATCCAAACTAATTTGAAATGCATTATGATATATATTGAGTAGTATTTGTGTGTCTGTGCATGTGTGTACATGTTAATTGCGAATGTCCAGAAAATAAAGGAAAGAAGAAAAAGAATATGAAAACGAAGCAGAGGAAAACGATGAACAGGGGTATGAAAGGGAGAGGAGTGGATGGAGAGTGAAGATGATGTACCCTGGTCTCTTGGGATTTGCCCTGATTATCTCCATTATTTTTGTGCAACTAATGAGATATTTTGACAAACAATTATGCCATAAACCTTTTGTTAAAATTTGTCCTAATAATTTTGGAGACAAAAATATACTTACATATTACAAAGAAGGAAGAAGGCAACTGTGAGGTATTTGTGACAATATGCAAATATGTAAATCTCCCATTTGCTATTTTATTGGTCAACACCCATCACCCTGTGATTTTACATAATCAATTCCATATTATAAAATAGTAAATGTTTCTCCTTTTTGTACATTGTTTTGTAATTTTTTTAAATTGACCCATAATGTGGATGTCCCAAAACCATAGATGCAATAGAAGAATGGAAAAAATTTATACATCTTGTCAATAAAAGCTTTATCTCCAGCCCCAGACTTTAGATACCTATATGAAGCTTCCAGGGTTTGCTTTTGACAGTTTCTTTTCCTGAAATACCTTCCCTGAATATTTGAAATGGTCACTCCCTCTCCTAAAATACTTTCTCCTCAGAGATAATTGCCATCATCATCTTATCAAAAATGGCACCATGTGGCAATATCTGACCTTTTATGTCACTTTACTTTTTTCTAGAGCTGTTATCAAAACCTCTTTACTGATTTATTTTCTCTTTCCTAATATGTAAGATACTTGAAAAAGGACACTGTGTTTTTTTTCCGAAAATTTAACACTGCAGTTCAAACACTACATTCTCATTAGATACTGGTGCCGTATTGGGCAACATAGCAGCTGCTAGAAAGAGAAACGATGATGTTTTTTAAATGAATGAATAAAAATAACGTAAAATTAGCTCTTAAAATATTTTACTTTGAGACAGTTGTGGATTCATATGGAGTCGTAAGAAATAATTGAAAATTATTTTTAAAGAAACACCAGATAATCCAAATGTTTTTCCCATTATGTAAGATAGTCAGTTTTCGGAGATCGATCCAAGATGGCCACTTAAGAGGAAGTCGGGATTGCAGCTCCGAGAGAAGGCGCAGAGGGTGAGTGGACGCCGCATTTCCAGACGGACTTTTACTGCCCACAGACCAGGAGATTCACAGGAGGAAAAGCCCCACGGGTCTCCAGCGCCGCTGGTTTGAGCGGAGTGGCCGCTCAGCCTACGCCCTGGAGCGGGGGGGCAGTGGCTTCTTGCGCAGAGCGAGAGAGACAGAGTTCCCTCTGAGCCAGAAAGGGGAGCTGAAGCAGAGAGCCAAGCCAGGAGACCACCGGGCAAGGGAGTGCCACGAATCTCAGAGCCGCTGCTTCGGCTGACGCAGCGGCACACAGGGCAGCGGATTTTAATTGCGCGGAGAAGCTCCCCGCACTTCCAGCGCCGCTGGTTGGACCGGAGCAGCCGCTCGGCCTGCACGGGGGGGCGGGGAGCAGCGGCTCCTTGAACAAAGTGAACGAGACTGTGTCCCCTCTGGGCCAGCAAGGGGAACTGTGGCAAGGAGGCAAGCCAAGAGATTACAGGACAAAGAGGGCCCCTCTGGAAACACGGCTGAACCCGGGACGGTCCAGCTCTGTGGGGGAGGGGCGTCCTCCATCGGGAAACACCCTGCAGTTCCCGGGGCAATTTTCCGTAACCAAGACAACCCGCCACTACAGAGACTCCGTCACTACAGGGGCGGGCCAGCATAGCGGAAGCCAGGACTGCAGGGAAGCTCACACAGAAGCTGGGCAGAGCCCACAGCAGCTCAGCGAAGCCTCTGCAGGCTGAGTGTGACTAGACTGCCACCTTGTGGGCAGGGAAAACGGTAGCAACACAGCTGAAAAACATAAAGTGCTAAACCCCTGGGCCAGAACACCTGGGGAGAAGAAAAGGGGGTTTATGAGTTCAGCTGCTGCAGACTTAAAATTACCAAAATCAGAAAGACAGCAACTACAAAGTCAATAGGCGGATAAATCCACAAAGATGGGAAGAAACCAGCGCAAAAAGGATGAAAACACCCAAAACCAGAACACCTCTCCCCCTACAAGGCAGCATAACTCCTCACCAGCACGGGAACAAGACTGGACGGAGAATGAGTGTGATGAAATGACAGAATCAGCTTTCAGAAAATGGATAATAAGAAACTTCTGTGAGCTAAAAGAACATGTTCTAACCCAATGCAAAGAAACTAAGAACCTTGAAAAAAGACTTGATGAAATGCTAACGAGAATGGACAACTTAGAGAGGAATATGAATGAATTGATGGAGCTGAAAAACACAACACGAGAACTTCGTGAAGCATGTACAAGTTTCAACAGCAGAATTGACCAAGCAGAAGAAAGGATATCAGAAGTTGAAGATCAACTCAATGAAATAAAACGAGAAGGGAAGATTAGAGAAAACAAGGTAAAAAGGAATGAACAGAGTCAACAAGAAATATGGGACTACGTGAAAAGACCTAATCTACGTTTGATAGGTGTACCTGAATGTGACGAAGAGAATGCATCCAAGCTGGAAAATACTCTTCAGGATATTATCCAGGAAAACTTCCCCAACCTAGCAAGGCAGGCCAATATTCAAGTCCAGGAAATACAGAGAACACCACAAAGATATTCCTCTAGAAGAGCAACCCCAAGGCACATAATCATCAGATTCACCAGGGTTGAAATGAAGGAGAAAATACTAAGGGCAGCCAGAGAGAAAGGTCGGGTTACCCACAAAGGGAAACCCATCAGGCTCACAGCAGATCTCTCAGCAGAAACCCTACAGGCCAGAAGAGAGTGGGGGCCGATATTCAACATCCTTAAAGAAAAGAACTTTCAACCCAGAATTTCATATCCAGCCAAACTAAGCTTCATAAGTGAAGGAAAAATAAAATCCTTTGTGAACAAGCAAGTACTCACAGATTTCATCACCACCAGACCAGCTTTACAAGAGCTCCTGAAGGAGACACTACACATAGAAAAAAACAACCAGCACCAGCCACTCCAAAAACACACGAAATGGTAAAGAGCAGCAACACAATGAAGAATCTGCATCAACCAATGGGAAAAACAGCCAGCTAGCATCAAAATGACAGGATCAAATTCACACATAACAATATTAACCCTAAATGTAAATGGACTAAATGCCCCAATCAAAAGACACAGACTGGCAAATTGGATAAAAAGCCAAAACCCATCAGTGTGCTGTATCCAGGAAACCCACCTCACATGCAAGGATACACAAAGGCTCAAAATAAAGGGATGGAGGAAGATTTGCCAAGCAAATGGAGAGCAAAAAAAAGCAGGAGTTGCAATTCTCATCTCTGATAAAATAGACTTTAAAGCAACAAAGATCAAAAGAGACAAAGAAGGACATTACATAATGGTAAAAGGATCAATACAACAAGAAGAGCTAACGATCCTAAATGTATATGCACCTAATACAGGAGCACCCAGATACATAAGGCAAGTTCTTAAAGACTTACAAAGAGACATAGACTCCCACACATTAATACTGGGAGACTTCAACACACCATTGTCAATATTAGACAGATCAACGAGACAGAAAATTAATAAGGATATCCAGGACTTGAACTCAGACCTGGAACAAGCAAACCTAATAGATATTTACAGAACTCTCCAGCCCAAATCCAGAGAATATACATTCTTCTCAGCACCACATCACACCTACTCTAAAATTGACCACATAATTGGAAGTAAATCACTCCTCAGCAAATGCAAAAGAACAGAAACCATAACAAACAGTCTCTCAGACCACAGTGCAATCAAGTTAGAACTCAGAATTCAGAAGCCAACCCAGAACCACACATCCTCATGGAAATTGAACAACTTTCTCCTGAATGTTGACTGGATAAACACTGAAATGAAGGCAGAAATAAAGATGTTCTTCGAAACCAACGAGAATGAAGACACCACATACCAGAATCTCTGGGACACATTTAAAGCAGTCTCTAGAGGAAAATATATAGCAATAAGTGCCCACATGAGAAGAAAGGAGAGAACTAAAATTGACACCCTATCATCAAAATTGAAAGAGCTAGAGGAGCAAGATCAAAAAAACTCAAAACCTAGCAGAAGACAAGAAATAACTAAGATCAAAGCAGAAATAAAGGAGATAGAGACACGAAAAACCCTACAAAAAATCAATAAATCCAGGAGCTGGTTTTTTGAAAAGATCAACAAAATAGACAGACCACTAGCCAAACTAATAAAAAAGAAAAGAGAGAATAACCAAATAGATGCAATAAAAAATGATAAAGGGGATATCACCACAGATGCCACAAAAATTCAAACCATCATCACAACCACTGTGGAAAACAGTGTGGCGATTCCTCAAGGACCTAGAAATAGAAATTCCATTTGACCCAGCAATCCCATTACTGGGCATATATCCAAAGGATTATAAATCGTTCTACTATAAGGACACATGCACACGAATGTTCATTGCAGCACAGTTTACAATAGCAAAGACCTGGAACCAGCCCAAATGCCCATCGATGATAGACTGGACAGGAAAAATGTGGCATATATACACCATGGAATATTATGCAGCCATTAAAAAGGAGGAGTTCACATCCTTTGTAGGGACATGGATGAACCTGGAAAACATCATTCTCAGCAAACTGACACAAGAGCACAAAATCAAACACCACATGTTCTCACTCATAGGCGGGTGTTGAACAGGGAGAACACATGGACACAGGGAGGGAAGCACTATACACGGGGGTCTGTTGGGGGGGAGGGGGGATAGTGGGGGGGTGGGGAGTTGGGGAGGGATAGCATGGGGAGAAATGCCAGATGTAGGTGAGGGGGAGGGAGGCAGCAAATCATACTGCCAGGTGTGCACCTGTGCAACAACCTTGCATGTTATTCACATGTACCCCAAAACCTAAAATGCAATAAAAAAAAAAAAAAAAAAAAAATCAAAAAAATGAAAATAATCCCCAATGTTGGAAGTGGGGCCTGGTGGGAGGTGTTTGGGCCATAGGGACAGGTTCCTCATGGCTTGGTGCTGTCCTTCTTGTGAGTTCTTATGAGATCTGGTTGTTTAAAAACCCCACCCTTCCCCTTGCTCCTGCTCTGCCATGTGACATGCCTGCTCTGGCTTCACTTTCTGCCATGAGTAAAAACTCCCTAAGACCTCCCCAGAATCTTCGGAGATGCCAGTGCCATGCTTCTTGTACAGTCTGCAGAGCCATGAGCCAATTAAACACTTCTTTTTTTTATATAAATTAAAAAAAAAAAAAAAAAAAAAAAAAAAAAAAAGATAGTCAGTTTTCATAATCAGCTGGTCTCTTCACCCTTAAAAACTACTGGGAAAACAGCATTATCAGTCAATCAAGCTGAATCTACCTTTTATGTTTTCTTATGTCACATTCCCCACTCTCCATGTGTTTGCTCAATCAGATCAATTTAACAAAATTTTAGAAAACAGAAATCAGACGTAAGATCATAAACAGAAAAACAGTACCTTCTATTCTTGCACATATACATGGACATATTTTGCAAAGATAGAAAGAAAACCATCCAGGCATGGTGGTCCATGCTTGTAATCCCAGCACTTTGGGAGGCGGAGGTGGGTGAATCACTTGAGATCAGGAGTTCGAGACCAGCCTGGTCAACGTGGTGAAACCCCTTCTCTACTAAAAATACAAAAATTAGCCAAGCAGGTGTTGTGGCAGGTGTTGTGGCGTGCGCCTGTAATCTCAGTTACTTGGAGACTGAGGCAGGAGAATCGCTTGAACCCAGGAGGGGGAGGTTGCTGTGAGCCGAGATGGCATCACTGCGCTTCAGCTGGGATGACAGAACGAGACTCCATCTCAAAAAAAAAAAAAAAAAAAAAAAAGAAAGAAAACCTATTACAAACCTATGATGTCAGCTCATTACCAGTTTTCTTTCTCAGTATATGACTATCATAGACATTTTATTACAATGCAAAGAACAGAAAATGAAATGACTAATAGAAATAGAAGATACATAGTATTCTTTTTGCCAACATTCTAAAATATAAATTATAAGAATAGAATTTGTTTAAGGTAAAACTTTATTACCTAATGATTTAATTAGTTTATTTTTGGAATAATTCATT
Organism: Aotus nancymaae; assembly: GCF_030222135.1. Classification (NCBI taxonomy): domain Eukaryota; kingdom Metazoa; phylum Chordata; class Mammalia; order Primates; family Aotidae; genus Aotus; species Aotus nancymaae. The sequence goes on along the minus strand of NW_026988532.1, from coordinate 5,146,479 downwards.
TATTGATTTATCAAGTATTCGTGCAACATATTTATATTGAACACTTAGAATGTGCCAGCCATTATATAGGGGTTGTATGCTTCAGGGAACAAAACAAGAGATCTTGTTTTCATGAATTCTAAGCTCTAACTGGAGAATATAGACACACACAAACACGCACACACGCACACACACACACACACACACACACCAGTGTGCATATGCCCACAGAGACAAAGGATTAAGATATGCAGTCTAGTGGTGACACTTCTATGCAAGAAAATAAAGCAGTAAAGAGAGTAGAGAAGCGTAGGGCACTGGGAGTGGGCAGCTGTAATTTTAAATAGTGAAGTAGAATGGCTAGAGAAAGCCTCCTTTGAGGTGATTTTTGTTTAAAGACCTGAAGGAAGTAATCGGGGAATCACATTTCATCCCTGGGAAAAGTTGGCCAAGCAGTAGGAACAGAAAGAACAATGAGCATGAGGCAGTTATGTGCCTACTGTGAAAGAGCAGAGTGTTGAAGTGCAATTTAAAAACATCTCTCTCTCTCTCTCTCTCTCTCTCTCTCTCTATATATATATATATATATATATATATATACACACATAAAAGAAAGAAAGAGCAGAGTGAGATGTGGGTAGACAAGCAGTTGCTTTGGTCAGAGAGAAAACAGGAGCCGAATCATTTAGGACTTTGTGGCCAATGCGACACCTTTGGCTTTTGCCCTGAATGTGATGAAAGGGATCTGTGTATTTGGAGCAGGGAGTATCATGCCTTTACCTTTGCTTCTTTGGATCACTCTAGCTGCCAGTAGGCAAGCAAGGACAAAAGCAAGGAGACCATTAGAAGCTTTAAATTGCAAAGTATTCTCAAGCCATTATTAATCTGTAAGAGTTGAGAAATGAAAATATAAAAGCTTCCCATATATATATATATATATATATATATATACACATATATATATATATATATACACATATATATATATATATATACACATATATATATATATATATATATATATATATATATATATATACACAGTTAATATCTCTGAAGGCTTTCGACGAGTACTAAGTAGCTGAAAAAATTTCCCTGGAAGAAAGCTCCAGGCTACCCCTTTCATCATTGCCCTAACTCATTCACTATATAAAACTTCACACGTAATCTCCTTATCTATGTGTAAAACACAGATATTTCTTTCTCTCCATTGTGCTCACCTTTTTTGTTTAAGGAAATGTAAGTGTTAAGCCTCAGTTATCCTTTTTTCATCTTTTAAGGCTTTGTGCATTAAGCATAACCCATACTTTGAATCATACATCAAAACAATTAATGTACAGTACTGAATTATAGAGTTGAATATAAAAGGAACTTCATCTCCACTTGATGTACAATATATGTCAAATTTCCATTTGAATTAATGGAATTCATACACAGGCTCTGCGAAGAAACAGTTTTGAGGAGCTTTTAGAAGATTTATCAGAATATGTGTATAGCTCAATTTTTTCCAAGTGTCTATTGACTTTTTTGTTTAATTGGTTAATAAGAGTGCTTAACAATTGACATGACTACAAAACTCTAACATTTTAATATAAAACAGAACATCTTCAAAATAGTATCTGTAAGACTAATTGCTAAATGGCTGACTTATGCATATATGAATTCTGTTCCTGTGAAATTATTTTTCTAATCTTCCACTTAGTGATCACCATCCTCAAATGCTTACTTTCCCTAAGCTGTTTAATTTCAATGCCCTCCTTCTAATGCCAATTTTAGATGGTAATCTACATATAAGGAAGCTTACTAGCTATTATGGAGCCATAAAATGTGATAGAGAATCCTTACCCTGAAGGAATTTGTAATTGGTTATTTTAATGCAAATTTGAGTAGAGTAACTGTTATATCAAGGTGTGAGTTTAGAAGTTTTTCTATAGCAGATAATAACTGAACTAGACCAGAAGACAAATAAGAGTTCAATAATCAGAGATAAGATGTACTAATCATGTACACCCTAAAGATAACCTATTGCTTTTGTGCTCTGTTTGAAATAATTTTTAAAGAATCACTAGCACTTTTATATTTGTAATTCTGAAAATACCTCAACATAAACCAATATTATTATTTAACACATATTTTTGGAGTCCTAAGTATATAACAGGTATTACTTAAGAATATAACATATATCCACTCATTAAATACTTATAACAATTTTCTGAAGTAGGTACTATTTTTTTTTTGTTTCTTTTATTTTTTTTGTGATGGAGTCTCACTCTGTCACCAAGCTAGAGTGCAGTCGCATGATCTGGGTTCACTGCAACCCCCACCTCCTTGGTTCAAGGGATTCTCCTGCCTCAGCCTCCCAAGTAGCTGGGACTACAGGCACACGCCACCACGTCTGGCTAACTTTTTAGTAGAGATGGGGTATTTTAGTTGAGATGGGGTTTCACCATGTTGGCCAGGATGGTCTCTATCTCTTGACCTCGTGATCCGCCCGCCTCGGCCTCCCAAAGGTCTGGGATTACAAGTGTGAGCCACCGCGCCTGGCCAATAGGTACTATCTCTATCCAACTTTACAAATAGTATCTTGTACACTTATTCCCCTACATTCCTTTATTCCACACAGCAGCAAGCCACTCAGAGCATATACCTCCCTGCTCTAAACTCTCCAACAGATTTCCAAACTACCTAAAGAAAAATCAGAGTTTCTGATTGAGGTTTATAAAATATTATATAATCTGGCCCTTGTCTAATTCTCTGTTATTCTTTTCTACAATTCTCTCCATCACTGGACTTTAGCCATATACGACTCCTGCATACGGTTAACCGATCTCATTCCCCTCTTAGGTTTTGTACTTATTCTTTCCTCTGCTTGCAATGCTTTGCCCACAAATTGTCCTATAGCTTGTTCTTTCTCGTAACCAAGAGTTTAATAAAATATCAAATCACCAGAGAGACTCAGCTCACATATTCTAAGTATGTGTCACTTTCTATCTTACTCTCCTACATAAATTCTTTATGCTCTTAATAAGTGTTTTCCATTTCAATTTTAGTTTCTAAGATCCTAGTATGTCTCCCCCACTTTTAAGCTTTACGCTTATTGAAGGCAGAGACCTTGTTTATTTTATAACACAGAATCCCTGCGGCTATAAGAGCACTAGGGCAAAAAGTCTTCTTGGTCAATAGCTGCTGAATGAATGAATGATTACATAAAGTAACTTCAAATCCATTTAAAACTTAAGGTTTCTATACAACTTTTCATACTTCCCAATCCATGCTCTTAATCTGAAAATGTTCACTTGCTTTTGAGCATTGTTGTGAGTTAACATGCTCATTGTTTAATAAAATTATAGAAATAATTTTATATCTAATATTTATGAAATGGCTATAATTTTTTCCACATTGCTATGGTCAATCTCAATTACTTATTAGAACAATAATATTAACTAAAATTGTAGTAATGAAGAAACTCAGTCTTTGAGAGAGCTATAATTTGAATATTTGTGTCCCTCTAAAATTTGTAGTAGAGATCCTAAACCCCAAGGTGATAGTATTATGAGGGCCATATTTAAGAGAAGACTAGATCATGAGGATGTGGACTTCATGACTGGGATTAGTGCCCTTATAAAAGAGACCCAGGAAATTATCTAGACCCTTCTGCTAAGTGAGGTTAGAGTGAAAAGATGGCCACCGATGAGGAAGAAGAAGTCAACGCATCTGCCAGTGACTTAATCTCAAATTTCCAAGCTTTCAGAACTGTGAAAGATATAAAATTCTGTTGTTTATAAGCCATCCAGCCTATAGTAGTTAGCTACAGATGGCTGAACAAACTGAGACAAAGAGCTAAATTATTGTCTAATAGAATATAGTCAAATAAACTGAACTGATGGTATTTTAGCACATTCTATCTGGTTTTTGAGCTAATAATGTAGATGGCCCTACTCTACCTTTTCTTCAGTGTAAATATTTACTATCAAGATTTCCTATAATTACTTGCTTTTACGATTGGCATTTGTATTGCAAGGAAAGAGTCTTAAATATCAAGCACGTCATTGAATGGAGATGATACATATCACCACACTGAAGGATTTCCCGTTATAGCTCCCTTATTTTCCTATAAGGGCCTACAAGGTCATGTGTTCCAGATGGAATAGCTTCCAGGGGGTGGATAGCTATAAAGCTACATCTGACTTTATACTAGGGAAAAAATAAGCGTAAATTTTGTTGTGTGTCTGTAATCTCTAATTTATCACAAAAACACAACATAGTCTAGCTCATCCTAATAACATGAACAAATTCTAGTTTTGGAAATGATGCAATTATTTTCTAAAATTTGTTATGTCTGTTTAATAAAATTACATGACAATATAAACAGATTGTAGTTTTTGAAAATGTTATTATTTTCTGAAACCTATGTAATGCCTGCCCAATAGAACCACATCTAAATGGACAGATTAATTAGCGAGCAATGTGATACGTTCCCACCACTTCCACTCAGTCTCTTGGCCAAAATTGGTGACAAACTTACAACCTAGCTGCAAATGAAATATGAAGGAGCACACTGAATATGTGATGGTAAGCTCTCACCGTCTAAGCCAGAGTGTTATATTATCAGAGGAGATACTATGACACAAACATTGATCCTAATCACATTTAAGTAGGAAAAAATGCTTCAAGTATAAATTCTAAAATATTTTTAATGTCAGCTACTACAAAACGAGATTTCAGTTAATAATCTACCTCAAAGCTTTTCTAGCTAGAAATTATCCTTAGACCAATAGGCATTTTAACTTTTAGAAACAAAAATACACAAGACCTGAATGATGAATGAAATGTTTATATATATACTTCAGTTATACCTTTGCTGTTAGAAGTAACTGGAAAGTTGCAGTGAAATAGTATTTTTAATTATACTATAGCCATTATAAAGTCAACTTTGCATGGAATCTCCACATCTAAAAATGTATTTCTCTGAATGTAATTATTACCAAATGAAAGGACATTTATACCAAGGTAAATCAGTTTATCTCAATTTTGGTATTTTTGTGGCTACTTGATATATATTATGTGGCTACAATGTGCAGGTGTTAACAATTGAACATTCTAAACTTCTTTGATGGTATTGGCAGATTCCTTTTTATAAAATTAAAAATTATTCAATGGAGTTAGACAATTTAGAAAAGCATATAAAAAGAATATAGATGATTGAGCAATATGGTGTTTAATCTTCCTTTTTCAAAATAATCATTTTTTGAAAATAATTTTAAAAACTAGTTATCAGTGAGTTAGAGATAAGACAACACACCTTCCTTGTTCTAACTGTAGTCAGGCTCCTCTAAGCCCTCTAAACCTGAACCTTTGTGTCAGTCACTGTAATGCCTACGTTTCTAAATTTTAGTAAGAAATTTGCTATGTTAGTTTAGGGAGAATCTCCCATCCTTGATATATGATTCCCTAAGTATCTGATCAAGTTCTGCAACCCCACATTTCCCCACACGATATCTGATCACCCTGATTTGAGTTTATCGAGGATCATGTTAGGTTTTTATAACCAGAATCTCCCCCAATGCCTGGTATTTCTTTTTAGTAATTTTCCATCCACTGACCCACACCCTGCTTCCTGGCTATAAATCTTCACTTGCCCATGCTATTTTGGGAATTGAGCCCAGTTCTATACTGAGATCTCTTTTCCTCCACTACAATAGTTCGTGAATAAAATCCTTTTCTTTTTAACTGTCCAACTGTAGTTTTCTTTAACAGCTAGCAACCATTAATACAGAAATCCTTTTAGCAATAAAAAAAGATCATTAAAATGCCAAGTGGGTAATATAAAAATAAGTGCTAATTAGGTGAATTAGAGCTAATTTATTTAGATACAGAAAGATAAATATGAAATTATAGCAGTTGAGAAAAGAATTGTTTTTCAGGACACAGGGTACAGCATCAACATAAATGTGGAGATAAAATAGAAATAATATATTCAGATGAACATTAAAGGAATGATAAAGCTGATACTGCAGTTTTCAAAAGACATAATCCTATTAGTTTTAATACAAATTAAAATGTATTGAGTGTACTGTCTAAGTGCTTTGCAGGTACTTTGTCTTTTAAGCACTTTATGAGGTAGGGACTATTGTTATCCCCATTTTAGATATAATTTTAGATATAGTTTTAAAAAATAAAACTCACACCAAAATGGAATATAAAACATTAATGCTTATTAACCAAGTACCTTGTGAAAGTCAGGGTTGGGAGGAGGCCTGGAAAGAAAAAGAAATCATGGTTTTGGGAGACAAGCATGTGCAGAGGCGATGCATACCAATAGAGTCGTAATTTCTGCTCTCAAATAATTCTTTTCAAAACCACTCATTGTTAGCTTGTCTAGCTTGCTTAAGTCAGTTCTTTTTAAATAATCAGTGTTCATTTCTTGTTTTCCTCTCATTATGTAATCTTATTTCATGTAAACGCATTTCCCCGTGGCCCTAGCGGTGCTAACAGGCCCTTTGTTACTACCAGGAGGATAGTAATATCCTTTGGTATTTCAAAGCATATTTCAATAGATTTCCTTCACACTAAAAATAGTTTTATAAATAGCTCCTCTGTAGTCTGGTAGGGAGACATCATTAAGGTTAGGAAGAGGGACATCCCATTTCCTGAGCCTTTGGACACTCTTCTGCAGTGTGCCAGGAAAGTTCCAAATTTTACCTCATCCAACTATGGGTCGTATTGAGTCTAGGCCTTAATTAAGTAACACAGTACATGAATTACTCCTCTCCAAGGTGTTCAAGCCAACCCGCTAAATCTTAAATACTGTGGCAAGAAATGTGTCCCACTGAGCCTTCTACTTTGTCCAACTTGCCCAATCATTCTTACGCTCTCCACATATGCACAACATGCTTCTGCAGAAATAGATTTGTGAGACTTTATCTTTCCTCGATGGTTATCTCCTCATCTAGGCCTTTACATTTCAGGAGAGGTGGTGCTGGGGTGAACCTCTTTAAGGATACGTGGCAGTAACAATGTCAGTGGTAGCTCTGAGGTAACTAAGCTTCAACTTCTGGGGCAAGTTATCCAGATGAAGTTACAGAAAGACTTTCATGCAGAGGAGGAACCAGTTCTTCAAAAAGGGGAGGGAGGTCTGTCTCCAGTGGCAAGTGAGGTTTAGGGAAACTTTGAGAGTTGAAATTCTTGGCCTTTTCTATACCTGCCAAAATTTCCTCGTGTTCTAAAGTCCTATTTCTTCCTTTCCAGTGTGCTTACCTTAACATAAGAGATGTGGTGTGTGGAACATTTGACAATCTAATTCTGTATCTCTTAATCTCAGATTCAATCTGAAACTCTTAACTGCTGCAGGAGACAAGGGACCCCTCTAAAATTTCTATGGAGGTGCTTAATTGTACATCCATGACTTTTAATTTCTCTTTTCCTTGTATATATACAACACCTTTCTAAGAACCCAGGTGACTCTATAAATGTTATAAATAATATTTCAAACATAACAGTGGCATAGTCACTTGTAATCATGATACATTGACCTGAACCTGTACTATATCCCATGCAACCAGTTTATTTGATTAGTCATAATTATATTGCTAACAATGGCTATCTTGTGTTCTATTTTCCCCCAGCTTGACCATTATCCCTGAGTTCCTTTAACAGCCCAATCCAAAAATTCTCTTGGGAGGGTTTGTTTCCTAGGGGAAATTTCAATTCCAATTACTCTATCAAATGAGTTAAATCACAAATCAGATGCATTCCGCCAAATTAGGATAATTTGCGGGTTTAATGAAGTATGAGCAGAAAATAGAGAAACCACAGAAAATTATACAGCATACTGAGTTTAAAAACTGTAGAATTACAAACACTCTAGACGCAAAAATGTTTCAAGAAAAAAACAAACAAGCCCATTCAAAAGTGGGCGAAGGATATGAACAGATACTTTACAAAAGAAGACATACATGAGGCCAACAAGCATATGAAAAAATGCTCATCATCACTGGCCATTAGAGAAATGCAAATCAAAACTACATTGAGATACCATCTCACACCAGTTAGAATGGCAATCATTAAAAAATCTGGAGACAACAGATGCTGGAGAGGATGTGGAGAAATAGGAACACTTTTACACTGTTGGTGGGAGTGTAAATTAGTTCAACCATTGTGGAAAACAGTGTGGCGATTCCTCAAGGACCTAGAAATAGAAATTCCATTTGACCCAGCAATCCCATTACTGGGCATATATTCAAAGGATTATAAATCGTTCTACTATAAGGACACATGCACACGAATGTTCATAGCAGCACAGTTTACAATAGCAAAGACCTGGAACCAACCCAAATGCCCATCGATGATAGACTGGACAGGAAAAATGTGTCACATATACACCATGGAATATTATGCAGCCATTAAAAACGAGGAGTTCGCGTCCTTTGTAGGGACATGGATGAACCTGGAAACCATCATTCTCAGCAAACTGACACAAGAACACAAAATCAAACACCACATGTTCTCACTCATAGGCGGGTGTTGAACAAGGAGAACACATGGACACAGGGAGGGGAGCACTATACATGGGGGTCTGTTGTGGGGGAGTGGGAGGACAGCGGGGGGGTGGGGAATTGGGGAGGGATAGCATGGGGAGAAATGCCAGATATGGGTGAAGGGGAGGAAGGCAGCAAATCACACTGCCATGTATGCACCTATGCAACAACCTTGCATGTTTTTCACATGTACCCCAAAACCTAAAATGCAATAAATTAAAAAAAAAAAAAATAAATAAAAAATAAAAAAATAAAAATAAAAAAAAAAAAAAAAAAAAAGAAGTAATATAAAAGTGTTGTCCCGGGAGGCAGGGGTTACAGTGCGCCGAGATCACGCCACTGCACTCCAGCCTGGGAGACAGAGTGAGATTCCATCTCAGAAAACAAAAAAAGAAAAAGGAAAAGGAAAGGTTATCCTGAGAGAAGGAGTGAACTTCATTTAATGAACACCTAAAGCTGGATATGACCCCAGTGGGAATAGAAATAATAAGTACCCTTAATTACTCTACTTCCTCTCTCTCTTTTCCCTCTGGTCTTCCCACTGGCCGAACCAAAAGAAAAATGTAATTCCATTGTTTCTATATACTAAATTAAAAAAAAATGGCCATAAAAAAGAATGAAATCATGCCATTTAGAGCAACATGGATGGAAATGGAGGTTATTACTTTAAATGAAATCGGCCAGGAACAGAAAGACAAGTATCACATGTTCTCACTCATATGTGGGAGTTAAAAAAATTGTTCACATGGATGTAAAGTGGAAAAACAGAGAACAGAGACTGGGGAGGGTGGGTAAGGGCAAGTGGGAGGATGAAGGTAAGTTTCTCAATGAGGACAAACATACAGTTCAACAGAAGGAATACATTTAATGTTCGATAGCAGAGTAGGGTAGCTATAGTTAACAAAACTGTGTTGTACTTGGGTGATGGACACCTTAAGTACTCTGACTTGATCACTATCCATTATACACATGTAGCAAGATTTCACATGCACCATAAATTTGTACAAATAAACAATGGAAATAGAGATAAAAGGAAGATTAGGCACAGAACAAATTGAAAAATCGTGGCAAGCCAATCTGGAGGGGCAAGTGGGTGATATCTCACAAATAATACATAAGATAACCTTTCTTTCCTTAATATCTCTGCTCAGGTATCTAATGAGTTTTTCAAGCTTAGCAGGTCTAAGGCTAAAATCTGCTCCTTCTGGGTTCTCCCTAAATCAGAAAAAAACTATCCTCATTGAATCATTTGTTCAGACAAGCAAACTCAGTGTCATCTTTGACTCTTCAAACTCTATCATATATTGTATTAGCAAAATATATTGAATCTGCCATCTGAATGTAGGATTACAGGCTGACTCTGACAACCGTGCTTTCTTTGCTATGACTACTCTAATCAAAATGACGACTGAAATAACCTTCCTGCTAATCTTTCTGCTTTCAATCTTAAACACTTGTAGAATATTTTATAATTACTGTGATCCTTTAAAAACGAGCCATTTCATCATACCCATGTTTAAAACCTTAAAAAGACTTCCCATCATATTAAAAATATAATGTAAAGTCCATATTATAGCTAAGGCACTAAACTTTATAAAATGTAGACATTTTTATATTCATATTTTCTACATCTTTTTGTCTGAGGCATTCTGTTTTAGTCACCCTGACCTGCTTCAATTTTTTTGACCACTACTAAGCAGATTCCTGCCACAGGGCCTTCGCCAGTCCTCTACCTGGAATTCTTTCATTCCTCTTATCTAGAGGCTCTCTAAATTCATTTATATCTCTGCTGAAATATCACCTTCTCAGATAGCTCATCCCAAATCATCCTAAATAAAGTTATATGTATGTATATGTGTGTGTGTGTGTATGTCAATAGTTACTAAGATAGTATGATGTGGCCAAAGGATCTCAATAGTGATTTTCAAATGTTTATTGGTTTATTACAATGTAAATAATGTATAAATGATAGTTTTAGAAAAATAATTTAATTGAAACATATAAATATAAAACAGCCTTACAGCAAATTTTAAAATAATTAATGTAAGTGAAGGTGTGTATAGACTATTAGGTATTGACATTGAAAATAATTTCATAAAAATTATTTTACTTATATCCTAATGACTTTTTCTCTCATACTAACTCACCCCTAATTTGGGGGTAAAATTTTAGCCATTTTTATTTCTTTGAAACTTTATTGGTAGCTGACATTTTCACTGGAGCAGAGGTAGAATTTCTTCATTGACATTAAATTACGTTCATTATTTTTCTTTGGCTAAATGTTTCCTATAACATCTTAAAGTTACGTGAGATTACCAAAGAGAAATCCTTAACTTATGCTCTCAGTGTTCCCATTTTAGGGTTTACAGTTTGTTTGTTTTGACATGCAGAAAATTAAACAAAAGGAAATAGGATGAAATACAATAATAATTCTGCATATCATTATTTACAATAGTAAATATTCTGACTTAACTTTCTAGATGTCTCAAAAATGTGGATATTCTCAATTACTATGAACTTTGATTCTGCATATAATTTCTATCACAAAGTATGTTATACCTAGAGAATGTTTTCTGAGACTTAAAATGTATTTAAAATTAGCCAGATGTGGTAGCTCATACCTGCAATCTCAGCATTTTGGGAGGCCGAGGTGGGTGGATCACCTGAAGTCAGGAGTTTGAGACTAGCCTGGCCAAAATGGTGAAACCCTTTCTCTACTAAAAGTACAAAAATTAGCTGGGCTTGGTGGCAGGCACCTGTAATACCAGCTACTCAGGAGGCTCAGGCAGTAGAATTGCTTGAACCCAGGAGGCAGAGGTTACAGCCCAGATCGCCCCACTGCACTTCAGCCTGGGTGACAGAGCAAAACTCTCTCAAAAATAAAATAAAATAAAATAAAACAAAATAAAATAAAATAAAAATAAATTTAAAATTTAGGAAACTTTCAGTTCAAGACTGCTTTAGAAATAAAATATATTTTTCAAAACCTCTTTTTTAAAGGGTTTGCATTGTTTCAAAATGAAGGGGGGATGGTAAATTATATGTAATCAACATTTTTTTTTAAAGAGAAGCTTTAATTGGTTTCATCATAGTTGCAAACTTATTTTTCCAATGTAGTGATCATTAGAGAAAATAATGGCATTTTTCTCAGGGGAAAATTAATTTCCAAATTTAGAAACTAGGTGCCATTTAACATTTTACTAACATTGTTGCCATTTACATGAAGATGATAATGGATGTTGAATTATATTTTACCTTGGAGGCAGCAAAAGGAAACTAATCGTTTCAGATAAAAAGTTAGTGGAAGCTCTGCAGTTTCACAGATGACATGTCTTCTTTCTCTTGCTCTAATTATGGAACAGCAAATAACAAGTAGAACTGAGATTTTGCCTGAGCGGTGATAGTGACTCAGCCTTGACTTGTGAATGTGAAATAGGCTTTCAGCTCAGAGACTTCTCTACATCACATTGCATGCTATCTTGTGCTCTGACTCACAATTTCTTTTTTGTAAGAGTGAATAAAGGCAGTTGTACTCACAGTTCCCATCATCTGTAATTTCAGAAGCCTTCATAGTATTTCCTTGGTTCCTTGCTAGAATGAAATATCAGGCCTTTATGTTATTTACAAAGAAAATAATAGAAATGTAGACAGGTGATTTCAGAAAGAGGTTGATTTAGCAAAAATATGCAGTGGCAGATAATTCAAATAGAAAACAATATTATTACCTCTGTTTTTTTAGAGATTTGCAAACAAGTTGGGAAATTTGAAAGACCTGTTAACTATGTAAAAAGCAATTTTTACGTGACTATTTTATTCATTAGTTGCCTCACTTCTGATTGTTTCCTTTTGTAGATGAAACAGTCAATATTCTCTTAGAATGATATGTTTACAGCTTTTTTCTTTTCAAACCTGGAAGACATTTAAAACAAAATTTTCAAATTATAGTTTTTAAGGCTTATAATGTATTTAATATAGCATATAAGAATCTCTTATGTATAATATTCTTAATAATTCAAAAATTTTAACTTTTTACATTAATTGCACTTGTCAAAGCTATTTTGTCCCAAATCTTAATGGACTACAATTTTTGAGTTAATAATTGATAGAGTTTGGCTATTTGTCCCTGCCCACATCTCATGTTGAATTGTAATCCCCAGTGCTGGAGGTGGGACCTGATGGTGAAGCAGGATATTTCCCTGACCCCTACATGAGACTCAAACACAGTCCCTTTGTTGCTCAGCCCACTACTCTCAACTTTTTGTGGGAGGCAGCACATGAGCATGGCAAAACTGGAGTTCTGAGTGCTGGGATCAGCCAGCTGCTTTGGTGCGGGCGGGATCAAACTCCACTCCCTCAGATCTGCTGCATTCTACCCCTCATAGGAGGGAATGCACAGGTAAGTGGATATAAGAGCCAGAGCAGGTGCTTCTGGATGCCGGCAGGAGCAAACTCCATGCAGACCCCGTGGCAGTGTCCAAGTGGGGTGCCTGAGACTCACAAGGCCCGAGGGTGTATGTTACAGTGCTCTTAGCTCTGCCACCCACAGATGGCTTAAATGTTTACAGCTCAGTGGGCCCTCCACCCTTTCACATGAGGCAGCTGTCCTTCACCAGCAAGGAGAAAGAGCCAGTGTGACAGCCTTTTGTATCCACACTCACGGCTCCTGGGCTCTTGTCGGGTGTCCAGGAGAAATGAGGTCACAAGAATGAATTAAAGGATGGGAAATGCAGAATATTTTATTGCCTATGAAAGTGGCTCTCAGTGGGCAGGGGATCTAAAAAGGGGATGGGGTGGGTAAATAATCTCTGGCTGGAATCTGGCCCTCTCAGGCCAGATTCTTTTCTGACGTTACACCATCAAGTTGCTCCTCTGAAGTCAAGCTGCTTCTCTTTGACATCCAGCCGTAGTCTCTGACATCAGGCTGCTTCTCTCCTCTCTGCTGGCTGAGTCTGGGGCCTTTATAGGCACAGGATGCAGGGTTGGATGGGTCATGGGTATTTTAGGAAAAGGCATTTTAAAATGGTATTTTAGGATAGAATTTCTCACTTTGGGCCATGGTTTCAGGCCTTTCTGCTTGATGGTGGGGTTTTGTCAGGGACTCACCCTTTTCTGCCTAAAATGTCTCTGCCCTCTGTCCCTATCATTTCTCCACTCTGAAGAGGCACATCTGAATGTCATTAGAATATGGATAATAACTGGTCTTAGCTACTTTCTGCTGACAGGAGGTGTTGTTTGGGGAGAACGGCATTCAGATTTCTTCCAGAGGTATACCTAAAAGTCCCTGGCAAAAGAGAGCTATCATTTGAGGCTTCAGTTGCCCGACTGTTTGGAGTTTGATGGCCTCTGGCAAGAAGGAACAAGCTTTACAAGGGTAAGTATGCATGGATTAAACATGTGTATTGTACAAAAAGGAGTTGAAAAGAGGGAATCTAGTACCAAAGATCACAGAAAGAAGAAGTGAAATATGCTAATTATTCTGAAAATGACATAGAACAGAGCAAAGGTAAAAACAGCAAGCATAGCAAGACTAGAAAGAGGATATCCATGGGAGATTAATTATTAATACTTATCCTTTGTGATTTTTAGCTTGAGGTCACTGATCTCTTTCACGTTGGTAATTTGAGTGCTATTCTGGGTTGACGGAGGTAAATTTGTCAGCTTCCCAGGCCTTTATTCAGTTACAATAAATCCAAGAATCTATCCCAGTGAGCTTCATACCTAGAGTAGAAAGTAGAGAGTAAGGTCCCTCCCAATCTGGGCTTATATAGGGAGAAAGGGAAGAAAGTACCTTTACCATCACTAGGTCTCTTGGGTTAAATAGAGGTGACCCTAGTTCAAGGGATTGGGCCTCTGACAGTTATTTCAGTTCCTGTTTGAAATGGGCCAAATAAGTTGTATATTGAATCAAATCAGAGGTTTCCTGATCTATCAATAAATCATTTTTTAGAATAGACCATATACATTATTTCAAAGTGACTCAAACTTGTCTTTGAGGGTTGTTTCTAATATGTAGCCGGGCTATGGGGAGAAGGGTTGTCCAGGGGAGATGAGCCTCCTGAGACAATTTTCTGTTGTGCCTTTTGATAACATCATCTGTGTTTTCTACCTTGCCTGAGGAATGTGGTCTCCAACACAATGACAATGATACTGTATCCTTAGTGCCTTTGAGACCCTCTGGGTGACAGCCACCTCGAATGAGAGGTGGAGGTATCTCTTTGCTCTAGAGGTACTCAGGGGGAACAAAGTAAGAAATTATCTCATTAATTAGCACTTTCATCACCTCAGAACATTTCTGTCTGACATGGAAATGCTTCTACTCAATTAGTGAAGGCATCCATCCGTACTTAGATGTACTAGGTGCCCCTTGCCTTTGGCATATGGGTAAAATCCTCTTGCCAGTCTTTCCCTCAGTAGCCTCCTGTCCTTTGGTTTCCAGGGAAAGAAGCTGTCAATTGAGGGGATTATTTTTAAGGCAAATCTCATAAGCATTAACTACCTGTTTAACCATTTGTATCAAGTTTTTTACCTGAGAACAATCTCTGGGCCAATTGACAGTGAGGGAATGTGTTCTCTTTCCGGGTTCATGAGGGGGTGTACTTTTAAGGGCAAGAATTTCCCAGCGCCATGCCCGACTCCCATCTCTCTCCATCTGGGAGATTTTAATGGTTTATCTTTGAATTTCACGGGCGTGGGAAGAAACTAACAGTCAATCACCCCAGTGGAAGTTTAAAGAACTCCTTTCATTGGCCAGAGGAACTTGGGAAGGTGGGAATTTCTCCCAGGATAAATTCCCCTGCTCCTTCACCCACACAGGATTTCCAGCTCTCTGGAATCCCCTCCCACACGGTGGGAGCTCCTGTTCCCCTCTGGGATTTCCCCTCTGGAATCCCCTTCCACAATCTTCATGGAAGTCTTTCTCTTCTTCTCATTTCCTTCTCTTTTCTCTACCTAAATAAAATCACCTTTCTGCAACACTTCTTGGGTCAGATATTTACTTTTACGAGCATACGGTGCACCTGCAGTGGCCCCATAGCTTATTCTTTAAGAGGTTGGAGGCCAAGATCCCATAGCACTCTCTCGGGGGAGCTGTGCCTCACCAGCACCCAAGAAAAAACCCGGTTACAATAGGTTTTAATTTTACCTAGGTAGAAGGCCTGGTGAAGGTTTTTAAGAACTTTCCATTGATTGGCAGCCAGTAAATGAAGCTTGCTGTGTCCCAATTGTAGCCATCCTGAGGACTGAAAGACGTATCCTCAAGAGGTGGTCCCTTCTATTTCCTCAGGAGAATTTTGAGGTTTTATTTCTCTTATAGGGCCCTCCCAGATCAGTGGGGCTTCAAGTGGATCACGAATTTGGGGTCCTCTCACTGCTGCTTTAGCTGCTTGGTACACCAACCTATTTCCCTTGGCTACTTTATTCATCCCTTTGTGATGACCTTTACAATGTATGACTACTATTTCCCATGGTAGGAAAACCAAGGCTAATAGTCTATTAATTTCCCGATGGTATTTAATGGGAGACCCATTAGCTGTGAGGAAGTTCCTCTCTTTCCAAATAGTGGCATGGGCATGGAGGACTAGGAAAGCATGCTTAGAATCAGTTTAAATGTTAACCACATTCCCTTTGCTTAATTCAAGCACCTTGTGAGGGCAATTAGCTCAGCTGCTTAAACACTTGTGCCTGAGGAGAGAGACATGCTGTCAACAATATCATTCAGAGTAACTATTGCATACCCTGCTTTATGGATCCCTTGTTCTACAAAAGAACCTCTCCATGTAAAGAGAATCCAGTCTGGGCTCTCTAAGGGGGTTTCCTTGAGGTCCTCTCTGACCATGTAGGTTTGTACTACTATTAGTTCACAGTAATGTTCAAGCTCCTGAGCTTCTTCTGGAAGGAATGTGGCTGGATTCAATTAGGGAAAGGTTTTTAATTGGACTGAAGATCCCTCTAACAGCAGAGCTTAATACCTAAGGAGGTAGTTGTCCATTAGCCAAAGACCCCCACTAAGAAGACAGCAGTCCTGCCACATTATGTGGAGTGTAAATGATTAAGTTATTCTCCATGGTTTACTTAATAGCCTCTGGTACCAGCAAAGCTATCACGGAAACTGCTTAGAGGCAGGCTAGCCATCCTTGGCTGCTAAGTCAAGCTCCTTACTTTGGTAGCCTACAGTCTGCTGGGCTGGACTTTGGGCTTGAGCTAGAACCCTGAGGGCCATTCCCTTCCTTTCTGACACTAAATGTTAAATATCTTCCCTATGGGAACACTAAGGGCTGGTGCCTTAAGCAAGACTTTTTTTTCAGTTGATCAAAGGCCTTTCTAGCCTCTGGTTCCCAAATCAGAGAGTGAGTTTTGGCTGCCTGAGTCTCCTTTATTAGTTGATATAAGGGATGAGCTATTTCACCATACCCAGGTATTCATAGGCTGAAGAATCCTTTAATGCCCAAGAATCACCTCAGTTGCTTGAGGATTGTGACAAGGGGGAAAGAGGAGATAGGCTTAATCCTATCTTTGCCCAATGCCCTGGACCCCTCTGACTAGACCAGACTTAGGTACTTCATTGAAGTCTGACAAAGCTGAGCTTTACATTTTGAAACCATATGTTCTCTGTTAGCCAGAAAATTAAAAAGAGAGACTTACTGCCCTCCCAAGAGATTTCTTCAGTTGGAGCTCAAAGGAGAATGTCATCTACGCATTGTAAAATGTTTTAACCTGAGGATAAAGAAACTCAGACAAGTCTTTTGACATTGCCTGCTGAAACAAGTAGGAGCTATCTTGGAATTCCTTAGGTACCACCATCCAGGTTAACTGGGAGGTTTGGTTAGGGAGATCTTCAAATGCAAACAAATACTGGGAGTCAGGGTGTAGCAGTATCTGGAAGAAGGCATCCTTTAGCTCCAGGACTGTGAACCATTTAATTCCCTCAGGTGTTTGAGCTAGCAGGGCATACAGATTGGAAATGATTGGGTGAATTGGAACCATAGCCTTATTTACAAGGCAGAGGTCCTGAACTTGGCTCTGTTGTCCATTGGGTTTTTGTACCCCTAATATCGGGGTATTACAATGGTTGTTGCAGGGTTTGAGGAGGCCTTGCAACCTTAAGTTATCAATGAATCCTTGTAGTCCTTTCCTAACTTCTGATTTCAGGGGATATTTTTTCTGATTAGGAAAGGAGGTGGGATCCTTAAGGTGGATCTGGACTGGTTTGGCAGTTGTGGCTCAGTCAATTTTTCCTTGAATTGCTCAAACTTCTGGGTTAATAGCAGTCTCCACTAGGAGAGAAAAATGGTTTCTCTTGGAGCCATCCAGATGGTGGTACCCATATGGACCAAGGTGGATACTTTCAGGAGGTTCTCTAAAGTATCGTCTGGTCCAAGACCTGTTTCTGCAGATTGCTTCTGATATCAGGGCCTGCCTGAGTAATAAATTTATACTTTAGGATTAGTTATCCCTCTACTGAATCAGGAGATAAAATAGTATGTTTTATCAAGGCCCCTCTTAGCCTCTCCAGGAAGGCGGTGGGGTTCTCATCAAATCCCTGGTCTTGGATAGCTTGGTATAATTGATAGGCTTGGTTATTGATAGCTTGATAATTGAAAGGCTTGGTTCTAGTTCTACATAAGTCTTCCACTACGTACACCTGAAAGTGTTTCCTCTTCCATTCTCCAATGTCACAGTTGGGATCCTATTTAAAGTCATCCAGTTATATCATTTGTTTCTTTCCAGTTGGATAAAATTCAGGCCCTTTTTTGACACTATTTGTAATACAAAGCTCATCCCCAAATCTCTCTGCCACTTGCAGAGAGGCCTGCTTCTCAGTGTCAGTCTGGATTTGATTCAAAAGTAGCATAATATCTTTCCAGAAGATTTGAAATACTTGGGTTAAATTCTGGAAAGCCTCTATATGTCTGTCAGGATCATCTGAAAATGTGTCAAGATCCTCCTTAATTTGCCTTAAGTCCTATAGAAAGAAGGGGACCAGGACCTTACTGGAGCCAAGTTCACCAGGCATCTGTTGGAGGGGTAAGAGTAAGATTAGAGCTTGTCTTGGGTGAGGATTTCTAGGAGTGGGCAAGTGAGAGAGAGAAACTGGACAGGGAGGACAGGGTTGACCTGGAGGGGCAGGGCCAGAGAGAGTTGGCTCCCCTGCTGGAGGTGCCACTCGGGTTCATTTCTTTAGTTTCTTGGAATTGCCCTTTGTGCCCTCCCCTGAGATGGCAAACAGGAGAGCTGGATGAATCCTACACTGTCAGCAAAGGTCTGAACTACCCTCCAAGGTAAAGAAATCCTGCACATGTGAGGCCTCAGACCATTTGCTCTCAGGTTTACAGAAAGCATCTGACTGTAGGATGATATCAAACTAAATGGCTCCTTCCTGAGGCCAAGACAGTCCTTCCTGAAGAGTATAATTTGGCCAAATCTTTGTGCAAAGGGCTAAAGGCAGTTTTTTCTTTAGAGTCTGAGGGCCAAAGCAGTCCCAGTGGTTCAGAATACACTCCAGAGGAGTACAGACTGAGGAGATAGTTGGGTGCCAACTCTGGAAGATAGGGAAATAGACCTTTCTCATGTTCCTTCCCTCTTTCAGCAAACTTTGGGGTGTGAGGAGAAAGAAAATGGGCCTTATCATTTATCTCTTTTGTCTTTTTTTTTTCCCGAGTCCTGGTGCTCTTAGATGAATGTCACCAATGGGTGTCATTGAGGCCTGCACCCATGAAGCAAGGAAACCACAGAGAATAGGAATTAGCGATACTCACCTATGCTTCCATCTTCCCTACTGTTGGCAAAGTTTGAACTCCCTGGCCTTTACCTATGCCGTGGAGCATGGTCTCCTTCCATCAAGTGGGGGCTATTTACGTTGTGCCTGTTGCCTGGCTTCGGATCCCTAAGATCTGATTTTTTTTGGGCAGTGGGGAGCTTCAACCCAAAGTTTAGAATTGAGTTTGGGACAAAAAGTGTCTCAGGAGTGAAACGATTCATTTAGATGAAGTACCGGATGGGCTTTGCCAAATTTGCAGCTGTTAGCCTGTGGGGTCGTTCCTTCACTGCTTCCCTGTCATAAGCAGAGTGCTGAAGTAGGAAAGAAAAGCTCCTTTGCATAAAAAAGGTAAAAGAGAAAAAAAGCAAAAACAGCTTATGTGGGGGACAAAAAACCTCTTGCTCTATGAAAGTGGGTTCCTTTAATCACTGTATCCTTCCTCCAGCTTGAATCAAGCTGTATCCCTTGGTCAGGGTAGAAAAAGAGTTTATGACCTCATAGTGGGAGGGGACAGTGAGCAGTAAACACTGGCCAACTGCATGGAGTCCCGGGCTTCCAATATTTCCCTGGGGCCCTGTTGGCAGCTGTTGGATGTGGCACTTGCATGCTGCAGACACATCCAAGCACCTGAAGGGGTGAGGGGAAAGCTGCTGTGCACCACACACCTGCAGCTGTTGGGGTTAGGGTGGTGGTGGCACCTCTAAGGACAAATGAAAATCACGTTGTTCTGAATGGCATATCTGGTGGCTGGGCCAAACACTTATTCTAATTAGTCACATTACTTCAATTTGTAGCAAAACTCTTATCATTATAAAAGAAGAGATAGAAGCCAGAAGAAAGAGAAAGATACCATGGAAAAGTCTGGAGTTCTTGGCTGACACTGTAATGGGCAGTCAGGTTCTGGGCCAGTCTAGGGTCCTTCTGGCAACACCGAGGAGTGGCCTCATCCAGATGCTTTCAGTTGCCCCAGGACTTTATTATGGTCCCACACAATGGCTAGACCTCTGCAGGGAAACAGAGACAAAATTCCTTTTACCCAAAGAAAGAGATAGGTGGCAGCATTGCAATCTGTCTCTGCAAATGGCACAGCTCAGGGGAAAGTCTGAGGCGAAGAAGTCCTGACAAAAAAAAAGTGAAGAGATTGATCCAGCAGATCCACATTTACTCATCCTTCTTACGAATTGTAGAAGAACCCCCATTTGAAGCAGGATATTTTCCTGACGCCTTCATGGGACATGCAGCAAAGGACATGCAAAACTTACTCAACCCACCACTCTCAACTCCTCATGGGAGTGAGTGCGTGAGTGAATGAGTTGGAAATTGGAGTGCATGAGCTCCGGAGTCACCCAGACACTTTAGAGCTGATAGGATCAAACTCCACTCACTCAGACCTGCTGCATTACACCCCTCACAGGAGGGAGCACACAGGGGAGTGGGTGCAGTAGCTGGAGTGAGTGCTTTTTGTCATTGGCAGGAGTGAACTTCATGCAGGCCCCATGAAGCATCCAGGTAGGGTGTTGGAGACTTCTGAAGCCCTAGGGCGCATGTTGCAGTGATCTTTTAGCTCTGCCATCTGTGGATGGCGTAAGGGTTAACAGCTCAGTGGGCCCTCCACCCCTTCATGTGAGGCAGCTGCCCTTGGCTAGTAGAGCAAAGAGTCAGTGTGACATCCATTTGTATCCACACTTGTGGCTCCCAAGCTCTTGTCTGGAATCCAGGAATAATGAGATTCCATGAACAAATTGAAGGATGATAAATGCAGAGTATTTTATTGCTGATGAAAGTGGCTCTCAGCAGGAAGAGGATCTAAAAAGGAGATTGGGTGGGTAGGTAATTTTCTCCTGGAGTTCAACCATCTCCAGCCAGACTCTTCTCCAAAGTTACACTGTCAAACTGTCTCTTTAAAGCCAAGCTGCTTTTCTTCAACATCCAGTCATAGTCTCTGACATCCAACTGGCCCTCTTCTTTCTTCTGGCTGAGTGTGGGGTCTTTATAGGGACAGGATAGGGGATGGAGTGGGCCATAGATAGTTGAGGAAAAGGCAACATTCATGAGGGGAAACAGGGACAGAATATCTCAATTTGGGCCATAATATCAGGCCATTTGTCTTGAGGGTGGGATTTTGTCAGGGACCCACCATTTTCTGCCCAGAATTTCTTTGCCCCCTGTCCCTTTCACTTCAAGGTGATTGGGTCATGTGGGTGAATCTCTCAGGAATGTCTTGGGCCATCCCCCTGGTGATAAGTGAGCTCTTACTCTGAGCTCACACAAGATGTGGTGGTGTAAAAGTGTGTGGCACCTCCCCACACACTCTCTCTTTTTCTTGCTTGCTCATGCTTCCTCCATATGAAGTGCCTTCTGCTTCGTCTTCCGACTTGATTGTAAGCTCCCTGAGGACTCCATACAACCTGATGCCGGAACTATGCCTCCTGTACAGCCTTCAGAACCATGAGTCAATTAAATCCCTTTTTAAAAATAAATTACTCACTGTCAGGCATTTCTTTAAAACAATGCAAGAAAGGCCTGATAAAATAATGTTAACAATCTGAGTCACCCATGATTTGGGGTAGATTGATTACAAAGACCATATAGTTTTACAAAGTAATAATTCAGTGTTTTTTACACTATAATCCCATCGTCAGTGTCTGCCTAAACATCAGATCATCCCCTAAACTAGTCTTCTGAAAGTCCTTTATTTTAGCCATTTCAGCAGTTGTTCATATCTGTCATTTGTATATGAAATAATAGAATCATATTTAAATGATACTCTGGGCCATAAATACATCTCTCAGAAAGTATTTTTTGTTAAAATTTAACATAATCAGATTATGCTGATTAAATTATTTATTGTAAAAATTCCGCCTACCACTAGGAAAAACTTAACTCTGCATTTTTCAAAGTATAGCTATTTCCCAAATAAATAAAATATGGCAAGAAACTATGTCTATTTTATGGGTCAGCATATATGCTACGTCTTCTACAGCTGTTGTCTTCTGAATTACTTTAGGGTGTACCGTCCTTTTTTTATACATAAGTATCTAAAATATGCAAATTTTTTCTCAGAATGTGTGATTAGTTTCTTAGGAGATTCCCCCGTGATCAAATTCAATCATCTTTCTATATTTTGAAATTCTGCTTGAAATATGCTTATTTTTATTTATGAAAAATCTGCCAGAATATCTGCAACTGCAATTTCGTAACACTTATATAAGCATATTTTCCAATTTAATATCGAGTTTACAGCTAGAAATAGCAGAACAAATGAAAGAAATATCATTATGAATTTGTAAATGCTGTGAATTCAATAGCATGGCTAAGAAAATGAATGACAATGCTTTGGCAATATTTTTATTTTAAGATAATAATAGGCATGGACAGAATGAGTTTAATAAATGAAACTGATATAAATCTAGAATATATTATTTTAAAGGTTTTCACTCAGCACACAATAGTTCATATTTTAAAAACATTTAAAACTGAATTTGGAGAGCCTGCATATATTGAGATGGTCCCACGGTCTTTCGTTTTTAGATGTTTACAATCCTTTGCCAGTTATTGATTTATTGTCTCTAATGTATAAGTTTCCCCTTTTTATCTGCTCTGTGAAAATAAATCAACGCTTCTAAATCTTTTTCAGTTAACATTTTACACTGAAGCTTTGTCAATAAGGAGTGGTGAAGAAGCATTGCATAATATAAAGTTTTGTTTTCTGATGTTCTTGTGCTCAATGGGTGTGTTCCTGCATTGTACCTGGCTTTTCCCAGCACTAGGCTCCTGTAGTGCCCACAGCTTCTCCACGACCTGCCTTCTGCTATGCATGGAGGCCAGCAGCATTTAGCAACCAGCTGCTCTCTTCTGATACCACTTTTGGCTGGTTTTGTAGAAAACTGCCCCTGGTGAGTCACACCCCCATGAATTACTTTCACCACACCTTGGAGAGCATTTTTCTGGCAGGTTCACCGCAGCCATTTCTCTGCCCTTCAGTGAGCCACAGCTGTGTACTCTCCCAGGATAACTTGTAAAGCCCATATGTGTCTTTGGGGCAGGGAGGTGCTATTGCTTGGATGTCCTATCTCAGCCATGGAGTAATAATTCTTATTTTAATCTTTTTTTCTATAGTCAGTGAATTTACTAGAGATTCTGGGGTATGGTAGCTTATGCAGGTAGATGTATCTCCATTCACGATGGTTGACTGAAACTTGGACTCAGCAGAAGACTATAGTTAATGAGACTGAACTGGCAGATCATCTGTGGCATAATTCAGGGAAGGAAATGTAAAGGCTTAGGGAGGTAGGGCAATTGAACTGAATGTATTACCCAATTTTCATTTGTAGTTTTGATATTTTTATTGGAACAAATCACCATAACCACTGTTAAAGTTTCTTTTGCTTTAAAATTACCAAAACTTTAGTGACTGAAAACTTCATACTCATATCATCTTACAGTTCTGGCAATCAGAAATCCAAAATAAGTCTTAGTAAGCTAAAATCTAAGTGTTAGAAGTGCTCAGGTATTTTTGGAAATTTTAGTTGATAATTTACTTTTTAAGCTTTTAGTGGTCACCTATACTTCTCGATTTGTGGTTTCTTTCCGTCTTCAAAGCCAGCAGTGTTAAATCTTCTCTCCTAATTGAACTCTATTATCTGTCAGCACATCTTTTCTTTATGATTCTACCCATCTTCCTCCCTCATACAAATATCTTTCTGTTTACATTGGGCATCCCTGGATAATTCAGGATAATCTTCCATTGTGAAGATCCTTAATTTAATGAATGTACAATGTCTCTTTTGCCATGTAAGGTTACATGTTCATAGGTTCTGACATTAAGACATGGGCATCTTGGGGAGACAGTATTTAGTTTACCACAATCTCTGTCACTTGGTATGAAGCTATTGGCCTGATTAATTCCTTATTCTCCATAGTATTCTACAAGTGGTTTGCTTTTACCTGGCAGGGCCAGTAGTATAATTGTAGAATATTGCTTCAGAACTTCGCCAATTCTTTTCTCTATTGTAATATAGTCAATAGGGATATTAATAATCTTGACAACTCACAAAACATCTAAGTCATCTACTAAGCTAATGACATTCTACTGATTAAAACCGAAAAGGAGGAAGCCACAACACTTTCTGAAACAGTGGGTGGGAAATGTACCTAACACAATTTCATGAACTTGCCTTCCCAGTGTAGATTTTGTTATTTCAATGGTCTGGAGCATTTCAAGATGGCTCCTACAAAGAGAAAGGTAAATTGTCGTACCTCTTCTTATCTACTATGAGAAATAAGCACAATACTTAGTAGTCTATTTTGTATTTTTCAAGTATTGTTTACTACGTTTTAGTGTGTTACTTTGGCTCACCTACAGAATTGTACACAAGATGGCCAGTTATAAATTGGTACAACAGCAAAAGAAGATGACCCCTCAGCAAAATCACATTCAGTCTGTAGTATATGGTACTCTAATACTTGGACCTTGTGATGCAACAGATTTATTAATATTTACAGTGTACACAGCATATAGTAATGCTGTATGAGTCTTTGGTGAACAGAAATAGAAAAATCACACAGAAAGTCTCCAGGATTTTTATAAAATCTATGCCATGTTTAGCAGATACTATTCTCCTTTTGAGAAACAGAATCTGACTTGCTACTGGGTCTTGTAGAGAATGAAAGCCTAACCATGGAACCTCAGATGATCAACATACCTTAGCTTTATGTCATTTGTCACAATATTAGGTGAGATCAGGATTCATATCAGAGCAAATAAAGTGCAGAGATAAACTTATATTCATGTAATGAATTTGTTTTACCACACATTTTATCACTTCAAGAAACTGGCCTAATTGAAAGGTACACTGGCATATTGAAGACTCATTTTGACACCAGTTGAGAGAAAGATGCTTAAAAGGATAAAATATTTCAGGACACAGTATATTTTCAATCGAAGTTCTTTATATAGTATGGTTTTCTACACAGTCAGAGTCCTTGAGTCCGAAAAAGAAAAATATGTGGAAATGGGAGTGGCTCCTATCAAAATATACCTGAAGACCCAATTACAGAATAATTGTTTCCTACATGGTAAATTTGAACTCAATTTCTTTGGAGATACTAATTCTCAAATTGGTATGAATCCAGCCAGAAAACACAATCAATGGTTTCACTAAATTGAAAGAGGAAACTACCTCTTGGACTTTTGGGGCTCCCTATGCCATGAAACTAATGGAAAAAAGGGGAATTAATCTACTGGATGGAGTGATTTACCTTACCTTTTAAGTGAGAATGTATTGCGTCTAATAATGAAGTAAAAGTAGACTGTATGTGGATCCCAGGATATTCTCTGGGGCACTTTCCAAGCATATCCATGCCCACTTGTAAAGGCTGACAGAAAATAGCAGCAATCAGAAAAAAACACATACTGAAGGTTTCAGACTTTCTGAGAATGAAGATTTAGGTCAATACAGGATAGAATCTTGATCAGAGGAGGTGAACTCAAGGGCAGGAAATACTGAATTAGTGGTTAAAAAATGAAGCTGTAGACGTCAATTAAGGCCTTGAGAACAATTACAGAAATCAAGACTGATAATTTTGGATGTTTTCTATTTTTCTCATTATATACATGTATTTATTTGTAGCTATGAATCATTGTTTTCCTTATTCTTTATATTTTTATTTTTTATACAGCAGCAGACTGTCTGCATTAGAAGCCGCCACATGAAGGGTGTTCCTCAACACCATGTGACAGATTCCAGAGGAATGATTTTCTGGAAATTTCAGCAGTGCATCTCCACAGTGATTGCTCTGTCATTCAGTGAGCAATAGCCTTGCCATGTCCAAGATGTATCTTCAGTCTTACATCTTTGAACTGCAGGCAAAGACTCTTCTATAGCTCAATCCTGTGGAGAATGACTACTCTTACATCTGTTACTTCAATAATTTTTGGAGGTATGCTTACTTGTTACTAACCAATTTATTATAACTTCAACTCCTGTTGTAGTTAACAGGTTTTTACAGTAAACTGTTTAAACACTGTGTGGTTACCATCTCTGAATTGGTCATAGATATATATATATAATAACTTACATTGATTGATTCTATAATATTAAACTGATCTTAAAATCTGGTATTAACCTCACTTGGTTATAGTGTATTATGCATTTATTTATTATGGTATTCAATTTGCTAAATTTACGTTACATATTTTTGCACTTATATTTATTTCGGATATTGGATTGGGGTTTTTATCCAACCAATGTTAGTTAACACATGTGTTGTATCTACCAAATTGGCTTATAAATAAAAGAGCACTCATAAATTACGTAAAAAAGTTTGAGCAACTTTCAAGTTCACATGCCTTAAGTAAACCTTTAATAAGAAAGCTAGCTTTAAAATTATTGATAAAATAAAAATGAACTATCTTCAGAATTGTCAGCATACATTTTTGTTTGGATTTCTTGTTTGTCTTTGCTAGATATTTAAGATAACAGGGCTTGCCACAGAAAGTTATGAAACTGTAAATCTAGCCAAAACAAAACAGTTTTTATGTGAATGTTTTGATAAGACTGATTTAATATTGTTGGTTTAATGAAAACAGCTGAATATTCTGGTGAAATAATTTCATTGGTGAAAGTGTCCATGTAGTAAACTTTAAGGTTTTATTTAGGCAAACACTTGATATTCACAGAATATAAATTGGATAAAAAGGAAACAGAAACACATAAATATTCTAGATAAACTATTAAGATATGAATGCATAAGTGCTGTAGGTGAAGTTTTTGTGTAATGTAATATATGCTCATTAAATAATTGGGTCATTTCTAATTAAGAAATGGTTAGAAACATGTTCTAAAAATTGTGGAATTCTCATTCATGAAATGCGAAAATACCTGATAGGCAGCTCAGGATTTCTTGCTTCCTAGATTTTTACTAAAACTTATCTCCTTGGTTTTCACTAAAATTTAAGGTTACTAAGGATAAGAATTATAATTAATATATAGTTATATAGATAAATTGTGCCTAAAGATGTGTTATTAGTGAGACAAAGAATAATGTTATCTAATTCAGGAGTTATATTAAAGTCAATTTAAATTATGGACTTAACAAGGTTATTTATGAAACATACTAGTAAGGAACTAGAAAGTAGGGAAGAGAGATGTGAAGAAAGTAATGTATATGAAGAGGTATTTTTGGTAAGAAAAATTATAAAAAAGATAATTTTGTATGAGAAAAGATGTCATATGGTTAATTTTTTGACCTAAGGTAAAATGACTGGTTATTTAAAGAAGGAGGAAATCTGAAGCTGAACGGAAAACCCAGCCATGTTGCGGATCATCTGTGTAAGTCAAATGTAGTTTTTCCTGTTTCTCTGTGTATTCTATCTTCATGTACTACAAAGAAGATAGAAAGTTGAAAAAGTTTATATTACATTATATTATTTAAAATATGTTAGACAATTGAGACAATTGGAGAAATTTGGCTAATTAAACTTTTCTTAGTCTTGATTAAGGTGAAACAAGAAATACAGTAAGGAAATGTACTGAGAGTTTAGCAATTCTTTTTTAATATAGTTAAGCATGAAACCAGATTTAGTGTGGGGCCAAATCTCACATATATGCTTGCATTATTTTGTATCATTTGCTGTTTTGCATAGATAGTTCTAGCAATGGAGTAATTATTGACAATGTGCCTAGAGTGAATTTCTTGATTGCATAGGTTGTGTGGTAATATTGGTGGACTTAAGAATATTGAATTGTGTATCAGCAGAAAAATAGTAATTGTGATTTTTAGTCTCTAAGAAACACTTTAGCCTCCAAGGGAAACTGAGTTGGAAACATTTAGGATTGATTTCCTGTTTATTTGGTTTTCTTCCGGTTTTCATTTGTTTGCTGTTTTTTTCCTCTTTGAATTTATGGCTTCTGAATGCATAAATATAAACCATTGATGATTTTTAGTTTCTAGTGGAAGAATTCTATTTGGTTCTGTGAATAGTTATTTTGTTTCCTGTGGATTTCTAGCAAGTCATCATTTGCTTTGTTTATTTATTTACTTACTTTTTTGAGACAGAGTCTCGCTTTGTCACCCAGGCTGGAATACAGTGGCATGATCTCGTCTCACTGCAACCTCCCCATCCTGGGTTCAAGTTATTCTCCTACCAGAGCCTTCTGAGTGGCTGGGATTATAGGCACATGCCACCACACCCAGCTAATTTTTGCATTTTTAGTAGAGATGGAGTTTCACCACATTGGCCAGGTTGGTCTCAAACTCCTGACCTCAGGTTATCTATCCACCTGCCTCAGCCTTCCAAAGCGCTGGGATTACAGGCGTGAGCCACCAAGCCCAGCCCAGTTCTATTTATCTACAATTCCTAGGCTACCTTTGTCAGACCTGCAGGAATAGATGGAGCATATCAGCCATTTGAAATTTGGTTGGTTTTGCTTGTTTCTGATTATCTAGAGAGCTGTGAGAGTTTTAAGTTTCCTGGCAAAAATAAAGAAAAAAAATACATAAAAAACTTTCAGAATAAGTTCTGAACAGAAATAGTGCATTATTTTTTATTTGAAAAAGTAGATGAGAATAAAAATGCTTAAATTATGTTTATTTACTAGGAAATTCAATTCAATTAATAGTTTGAGTAAATGTCAGATCTTTCCCTGTAGGTAATGAAGAAAAACTTGACAGGAATTTTAAATTGTTGTAGGCTTCAGAAAAAAACACATTTTCTTGTCAACTGTGTCTTTAACTATGGTTGTCTTAAGACTTTTGTCATCCACAATTGATGTTTTGCTTTGATCTTTCTAAAAAAAAAAAAAAAAAGTGACTTATAATCAGCTACAGTCCAAAGACTGCTTCTTTGGAAGAGTTCATGAAAATTACTCTTGAATACAGGTTTCTGATAACTTAGGAGACTGTACCATTGGATTAGAGAGAAAACTTCCAGGGCACTAACTGAAAGGCTGATGTATTCCTGAAGATTGCTAACCCAATATGAAGAAGAGCAAGAGTCAATTGCATGGACTAAATTAATGGAGGACAGAAATAGCTTTTTATGGCTTTCATTGTTTGAAATATTGCTGATTCTTTTTGTTTGTTTTTTCAAAATCTGGAGAATCTTTTTCTTTTGAGCTATTTGTAGCCTTGGAATATACTTTAAGTCTATTGAGTATACTTCTGTAAACATAATTTGAGTCATATATTTCTCTTTGCCTAATTTCTTCAGAATTTGTAAACTATTTGTGAAAATTCTTAATCCATGGCATTGTGTTTGTCTGCATATAGTTAATAACAATATGTTTTCTTTTGTAATGAGACACATTTGAAGGAACTGGTTATTTTCTCAGGGCTCTGACCAAAATGGCCTTGTGAGATGTTTCAGTAAAGCCAATTTGGGACAGTCTATATGGACAGTGATTCTTATCACATTTTGTATGGGTAATAAAGCCAAGTATGTGGGACTAAAGCTAATATTTCAGGTAGATTGGTCCTTCTTTGATTTGTCTCTGGTAGAAGTGGTGGACTGAAGAGAGAAATACTGTACATCAGAAGAAAACTCTACACCTTATTATACCTGATTAACCATTGATTCCTGGGTGGCTACATGGTCAACCATGGTATGGAGCTGCTGACAACACCCCACCTCAGCATGAAGCAGGCAGAAGGATTGACAGCTGGATTCCTCATGATTGAGGAATTGAAAAATAGAAAGTGGAGACTGAAACCGGCCCAAGAGTCCCATAAACAGTTGTTTTTGGATAAACTTAGAAATCGATCTCTGGTGTTTTTGGTAACAATCCCGAAAAATGGAAAAAGAAAATGTGGTACATATACACTGTGCAATACTATACAGCCATAAAAAGGAATGAGTTAATTTCCTTTGCAGGGACGTGAATGGAGCTGGAAGTCATTATCCTCAGCACGCTAATGCAGGAACAGAAAACCAGGGACTGCATGGTCTCACCTATAAGTGGGAGCTGAACAATTAAAACACATGGACACATGGTGGGGAGCAACATATGCTGGAGCCTGTTGGAGGAGACTGGAGGAGAAAGAGCATCAGGAAGCATAGCTAATAGATGCTGGGCTTAATACATAGGGAATGGGCTGATCTGTGCAGAGAACCACTATGGCACATGTTTACCTATGTAACAAACCTGCACATCCTGCACATATATGCTGGAACTTAAAAAGATAAAGAAAGATAAAATATTAAAAAAGATAAAGAAAAATTGGCTTTCAAGTAACACACATAATTTCTTATTTTTTTATTTTTTTTTATTTTTTGAGACCAAGTTCTCCCTCTGTCACACAGGCTAGAGTGCAGTGGTGTGATATCAGCTCACTGCAACCTCTGCCTCCCAGGATCAAGTGATTCTTCTGTCTCAGCCTCCCAGGTAGCTGGGATTACAGACACCCACCATCACATGTGGTTAATTTTGTTGTATTTTCAGTAGAGATGGAATTTCATCATGTTGGTCAGGTTGGTCTTGCTCTCCTGATCTCCAGCAATCCACCCTTCTCAGCCTCCCGAAGTTCTAGATTTACAGGCACATAATTTCTTACTATAATTATTATTCATAAGTCATTATTGTCTTTTTAAAACTGTCAATAAAACATCAAAAGATAAGCAAATCAGGGCCTAATGCATACATTTACAATAGTTAAGTAGACCTTTGATACATATTAATTCCATGTAATTTAAAGTAATTTGTAGTTAATAAGCATAACATGTAACTGAAAAGATTATTTGAATATAATTGATAATTGATTAATATTATATTTACTTTATACCGCTATAAATTTTATTATTATACAACTTTACTTAGATTATAATTGTAACAAAAGTACCGTATAACATGCAATAAATAGCATTACTTCTCATGGCTAATAACTTATTCTATAATCAGAAACATTTTTAGGTATTATTCAGATTTCCATGTCTATGCATATTCATATTGTTAAAAGCAACTTCTCAGATTAATAGTTTACTTTTAGTAGTGACAGATATATTTAAGGTTTACTTTCAGTTTTACTGTTCAACTAAAATTGCCTATCAGAAAATCGCTAATTTAATTCTTAATAAATAAAATAATTATTTTAATATTTTTGTGAATAATCATAAAATACATTATTTTAGCCAAATTAAGAAGTCAAAATGTAAGCCTCTTTATATTAACAAATATACAGGTTTCAAAAACCGTATAGATTGGGATGTACCTCAAATAATAAAATGTAAATATTAAATTTAAGAAATATTAAATTATTTTTGTAAATAAAGTTTTATTTGGAAACAGTCTCATGCATATCAATTGTATGTCTACAGCTGATTTCACACTACAACAGCAGTTACCATATGGCTTTCAAAGCTTAAAATATTTTCTGTTTGGCTTTTTACAGAAATTTTTCTTGGGTTCCGGCCTAGAGCAATGCTTGGCCGAATAATTTACTTGGCAGCTCCCAAGTTCCTTCATATTTATTTCGCTTTCTTTCATTTGCTCAACCAATTCTCATGGTGCCTCTAATATCTGGGTTTCATGGTTCGTAATTGGGTAGCCCAGAGTCTCGGGCCTTGGATTTACTTGTATCTGTGAAAATCAGCAGGGGTTTGGGCCTGACTAGGTCTTATTAAAGCTGAATAATGGTAAGTCTACTAAAGAAGCAGACACAGATAAAATCCTTGGTGTGTGTTTTGTAGTTTGTCTGGGAATGCAGTTCATGAGAACTAAAGAAAATTCAATAACACAGAGGTGGAATATTTCAATAGTAATGGAAATATACATAAGAAAGGCAGATTGTTTTCTTTACTATAGCTGCCTTGTCTTATCATTAGTTTTGCAGAGAACATAATAAAAAATAAAAACATTTTACATAAATTTTTATTTGACCTTTCAAAAGAACTATGAGGAAACTGTATTTTTTTAGAAGTACATTGATCAGAATAAGTTAAATTTTGCTTTGATCATAAACTGCTCCCAATTCTCATCAGCTTATAACAAGTAATGTGTGTCATTTAAGTTAAATGTTTATTGTGGGCCAATGTTTGCTCTATGCCACATTGCCTTCATTCCGTATCTGTAATAGGCAGAGCATCTTATATCTAGAATACTGTTGTTGTTAAGGAAAAGAAACATGGCAAACCAATGAGTTCTTAAAACACCAGCTCTGAAGTGGGCAAAAAGGTTATCTGGCCACTCCTAGGTTAAGAACAAAGTCTTCCTGCAGGGAGAGACACTAACAAGTCTGCCATGATTTCTTTTTCAGGGATAGAAAGCAAACATTTCAATATTTTGATCAATAATTTTAAAACACTGTGTTTGGCATATAATCCTGGATTCTTAGTAGATATATGTGTGTATAAGATTCTGTAAATATGAGGGTAACAATTTGATGACAGATCTAATTGGGGGTGTGAGAGGCTTTTAAGAAACAAGGAATAAATCATCTAGGTCAGAATACAGTTGCTTCTGATAAAAGTTTTTTGAAAAAAGTCAGCATATAGAATAACTTGCAAATGGTATGGTAAACAAAAGAGAGAGGTTCAAAGAAAATGCTGAGCTCAAAAGATAATATTTTAAATATATTTCCTAAATGGTATATATTTTGCAGTATGATATGCTATCACTTTCTTTCAACTCTAATGTCTCAAATTACTTGGACTTTTGATAATACTCTATCAAATATTTAAAATGGTCAGATTCTTTAAATTATATGGATGGACAAAAAATATGGCATTGGTATATAATTTAAACTCTTTCTCTTTTCCGACTTTCTACTTGGAGAAAGTAAATTTCAGCATATTGAGGGAATCACAATTGCAATTCTGAAACAGCAAGTTTTCTAAGATATTTTTGTCAGAGAGTGGGTGCCCTTGTATCTCTTAGCAGCAGGCTAAAATAAATGGCCATACAAAACATATAACCTGTCTTTCTTTCCTTGAAACTGAATCCAGGCAGCTATCACTGGATCTCTTCAAAAGAAACCCAAATAGAACATTTGCTGAATGTGATCATTGGAGGGAGAGGCAAATTCTCTTGAGTTTGAAATATATATGAAAAAGATTCTGTGAGTTGAACTTTAGTGAAACTGCTAAACTCCAGGGACAATGAAGACATACTACAAACTTCCAGAGGAAGTATTTAGAAACTTTAAAAAGAAGAAAACAATACAATCATTGAATCTATTAGTAATGACACAATGTAGAAAACTGTAGAATATAATCCATAGATTCTTGAGGGGAAGAAAATAAAACTGTAATGTCGGAACCTTACACTCATCAGAAATGACATGCATCTGTCGAAAGGAGCAAAGAAAGACATTTCAGTGGATTTTAAGGCATGATGATGAGGATCTGATGAAATCATCCCTAAAAGAAATGATCAAACTGGATACATTTTAAAATATATATATCAGAACTCCGGTAAAGATATACAAAGACATACAGCAAATTTAAAAATGTTTATACAGGAATACCACTAAAACATGGTCCAAAATGTGAGACTATGGCATTCTTATCTGAATCTTTCTTCATTCCCCTAACTCAGCCTCAGTGACTCAGTTATTCCGACAAATACCCAGTCATGAAAAACAAAATGCCTCATAACTAAAGAGAGCCCATTGTGACCCTGGATCTACAGATTCAGAGAGGAATAGATTTTGTGAGATTGATAGTAACATAAGCAAGTTTAGAGAGAGTGAATGACAAAGGCCAGCAGATCCATTAGCCAGAGCTTGTGATTATGTATGAGAAGCAATGGACCAGCAGATTAGCTAAATATTTAAAAGAAAGATGTAGGAAATGAATATCATAAACACACCACATATCCCTATGGTTGACTGGAAGGCTGTGCATTTGTGGCAGAAACTAGAGTGGGCCTCATCTATTCATGCATTCCTGGCTAACTGTGGGAATGTGCTCAACCTTAAAGTGAGAGTGAAACATACTTGTGAAATACCTTGAATGTATTATTTCAACAAATACACACGGTCACCAGTAAGGGTGGTAGCCGTTAGACTCAAGATGTATAAGCACAACTTTTGCCTATTGATGACGTGACCACTATGCTACTAAGCACAGAAGTGATCCGTAGGGACTCAGGCTTAAAACTTTAGATTTAAATTTCAAAAACTGGTCAAAAATATCTGTGAACAAATGTCATGAGATTGCTCAGCTTTAATTCAGTCAAAGTGCTAAACAATAACAACAAAAAAAGAGCAACAACACAACCCTTGGAAGAAAACTTCGAATTCACTAAAAAATAGTGTCCAAAATGACGATTTTTCAATGAAAAGTTAAGAGGCAACAGAATATGTGACACACACACCAGAAAAATATAGTCAATAGAAGTGTTTGATGCTAAAATTATCAGACAAAGCTTTTTAAGCAGCTGTTATAAATATGTTCAAAAAAGTAATGAAAACGATCTTCAAAGAATTCAAAAAAATGATGACAATGATTCAACGTAGACAGAATGCCCATAAATAAAATAAACACTAAGAGAATCAAATGGAAATTCTGGAGTTGAAAAGTAAAAAGACTAAAATATAACATTTTCTAGAGGTTTTCAATAGCAGATTTCAAATGGCAGAAGAAAGCATTCATATACTTGAAGATACAGAGATAAAAATCTGAAGAACAAAAAAATATGTATTAAGAAAATTAACAGTATTTCAGAAACCTGTGAGACTAAGAATCTAACTTTAAAAATGGGCAAAAAATATGAACAGTTCACTGGAGAAGATATCTCAAAATCATTAATCATTAAAAAATGCAAATTCCAACTATAATGAGCTAGCATTATATGTCCATGAGAATGAGACCCAAGATATTTACTCTCATATGTTGAATAGAAAAGACAAATATAGTAAGTGTGGATGACATGGATAAACCACAAACTTCATGCATTGCTTTTGGGAATATTCAGTGATTCAGTCATCTTAAAAAGAGTTTTGCATTTGTCCAAAAAATTAAACATAAATTTACCATATAACCATTAATAAATGTACATTTATTTCATTTTTTTTGTATTTCCACAAGAGAAATGAAAATATATGTCCGTAGAACATTCTTGTATGTCTGTATTAATCAGGGTTCTCTAGAGGGACAGAACTGATAAGAGATATATGTATATGAAAGGGAGTTTATTAAGGAGAATTGACTCACACGATCACAGGGTAAAGTCCCATGATAGGCTGTTTGCAACTTGAGGAGCAAAGAAGCCTGTAGTGGCTCAGTCCAAGTCCCAAAACCTCATAAGTACTGAAGCCAATAGTGCAGCCTTCAGTCTGTGGTCAAAGGACCGAGAGCTCCTGGCAAACCACTGGTGTAAGTCCAAGAGCCGAAAAGTTGAAAAACTTGGAGTCTGATGCTCAAGGGCAGAAGGGATTTGGCACAGGAGAAATATGAAAGCCAGAAGACTGAGCAAGTCTGCTACTTCATCTTCTCTTGCTTCCTTTATCCTAGCCCTGCTGGCAGCTGATTAGATGGTGACTTTATGACTTTAGGGTGAGTCTGCCTCTCTCAGTCCACTGCCTCAAATGTTAATCTATCTGGAAATACCCCACAGACACACCTAGGAACAATACTTTGCGTCTTTCTATCCAATCAAGTTGACACTCAACATTAACCATCACAGTATCCAAAATAGTGTTGTTTCTTACAGCTCCAAACAGGACATTATCCAAATTTTCATCAGTTTGTAAGTGGATGAACAAAACATGGCATAACTAAGTGATGGCATATTAAGCAATAAAAAGAATAAATTACACATACATTGTGTTATATGAATGAATCTCAGAAACATTAAATGAAAGAGGACAGTTGCAAAGGACTCTCATGTGATTTGATTTCTTAAAATGTCCAGAAAGGCAGATTTATATAAACAAAAAGCAGATTGGGTTGCCTCTGGTTGAGGATAGAAACAAGAACTGACTACCACAGTACAGAAATGAACTTTTTTGTGTGATGTCAATGTTCTAAAACTGGACTATTGAGATGATTTTGTAAATCTATAAATTTGCTAAAAATCACTGATTTTCAATGAGTGAATTTTATGGTAAGTAAATTATACCTCAATCAAGATACATAAAAATGAAAACATACAAATACAAGGAAAACAATTTGGACATACCTGGACTCAGAATGTAACTATTTACATACTTTCTCTGAGCAAAATCATTAAAGATGTAAACGCATAAAACGAAAATTCAGTCAGAAGAGAAATCCCATGAGAAGGAAAAGTAAATGATACAGATTATATAAAATAATCCCCTCTGATTTTAATATCTATTCATTTATCTGTCTCTAGCCTTCTGTCCACTCATCCATCCACCTTTCCATCTATATCACTATATTGAACTCAGTAGAGTACTTTTAATAATGCTGTATTTTTCTCCTATGACTACTTTCAAAAATATGTTTTCATATCTTTTCTTACTCATTAGAGAAAACTTTCGCAGATCCCCTAGCTGCTGAATTACTTTCAACTACATAAGTAGTCTAATATTCAGGTATTAAACAGCACAGAAAAATCTCAGTAAAAACTTATGTATCGTATCCACTTCTTTATTTTATTTACTTCTTTTGGGTCAGGATTTGCTCTCTCACTCAGGCTGGAGTGGAGTGGCGCGATCAGGGCTCACTGCAGCCTCCACCTCCCAGGCATATGATACCATTCCCGCCTAAATTTGTGATTTTTTATGTGTGTGTGTGTGTAGATGTGGTTTGGCCATATAGCTGAGCTGGTCTCAAACTCCTGGGCTCAAGAAATCCACCCACCTTAGCCTCCCAAAGTGCTTGGATTTAGGTACAAGTCACCGCCCCTAGTTTACTTAAAAGTTCTAGTAATTTAAGGATTTTGGTAAGTATAAGAAATAAAAGTACATAATTTAAAAATATTTTACTTTACTGAAGTTTTTTTGGACTATTTTTTGCATATCAAATGATTTCTATCACAGTGAGAAAAGATCTGCTTATAAACAATTGCATGTTTCTGAGTTTAATTGATTTAAATAGTTGAGGATTTCATGATCAAACTGAGATTTTCTAGCAAGGAGGAGCCTGCTCAATAATAGAAATCCAAACACAATTCATTCCATCAAATTATTATTTTTTAAATAGAACAATTAGAGCTGTCTGTATTCCATATATAGTAAAGAGTTAATGGTTCTTAAGAAATAACCTGTTTGTTTTAACAAGAGAGCAAATGAATCATCATGATATGACAAAAGCTGATAGTCTCTTTAAAATTAAGGAAAAGCATGTACTGAATCAGTCTCTTTGGCATTCAGAAGTTCTGTATCTAAGGCCACTAGACACTGGCCATAACATAACTTAATTTTGTTCAAAACTTCAGCCTAAGGAAAAATATATGCTGAATTACAGCAAAAGAGAAGAATGGGACCCACTGAAATACGTTCCTCCAGATTTTAAACTCTTAGTCTCAGCTTCAGACTTATGCTTTTGTTATAGATTTTTCTGGGTTTACTGGAGAAACCAAAGTTGAGGGAACATTGTTTTTGTATCTATTTTTGCAAATGTACCCCAAACATAGAGGCTTAAAAAAATCACATTTATTATCTCCCAATTTCTATGGTCAAGAATCCAGACATGATTTAGCTCAGTACTCTGTTTTAGGGTTTCTTGCAAGGATACAAATATAACTTTGGCTGGCCTATGATCTCATTAAAAGGCACGGTAAGCTCACTCATATGGTTGTTATTCCTCAAGGGCTATTGTACTTAGGGACACGATTCCTCACTGGTTGTTGCCAGAGGCCACCCTAAGTTCCTTGTGACCTGGATCTCAGCATACCACACAGTGTGATACAGAAAGTTGCTTTATCAGAGAAAGCATACAGGAAAAGCTGGAGAGAACATGTGAGCAAACAGAGGCACAGTTTTTTATAGACATTTTTCAAAAGTGAAGTGACACTTTTGTCATATTTTATTTTTAAAAGCAAGTCACTAGGTTTGGCCCACACATGAGTGGAGTAGATTGTGTGAATGCACTGAATACCAAAAAGCAAGCAAGAATTGTTGGGAGATGTTTTGAAGCTATCACAAGTCCCTGAGATAATTAAATTTAGTACCTATTTCCTAGGCATTCTTGGTACCTTGTGTGTGGATAGAGGGTCTTAGTCCATGTGGAATGCTATACAAAAAAATACCATAGACTTAGTAGCTTATAAACAGAAACTTATATCTCAAGTTCTGGAGGATAGGGAGTCCAAGAACAAGGTTTCAGCAGGTTTAATGTTTGGTGATGGTGTGCTTCCTAGTTCAAACATGAATTTCTTCTCTCTGTGTCCTCACATTACGGAAGGGGCAAGCCAGCTTTTAGCTCAACTTGTAGAAGTTAATTTTCCTATTTATTATAATATTAATTTCATTATATTTATATTAATATCCAATTAATAGTTTAAAATTTGTATCACGAATTGATTTTTTGAAATTATTTCAAATATTGTATTTCTATCACAATTTTTCCCAAATTGTTTTCTTCTTTTGATTTGATCTATCTAAAAGACTCATTACTTTTTAAAATTTATAATTTTTCAATCTTCTATTAATTCACTTTTATGACATAGCACTTGTATTTACAAATCATTGTGTTTGGTCAGAAAAGTTATCCTTCAATAATGTACCCAATGGGTATATTCTGTATACTTTTAAAAAACAGTTGCGGATTTGAAAGTTAAAAATGGAAAAAAAATGTTTCATGTGTATGGCTCTTTTCAGGAAATTAGATGGACTATAATATTATAAGTACAATTTAAAGACACTGACTATTTTCATTGAAACTATTTCTTAACAATTTTTTAAAAAGAACACACACATTTAACATATCATCTCCTAAATGAATAATATGTTTGTGTTATTCCCATAACATCACCCAATAAGACATTCTCAGTCTTCTGTCACATCCAAGGGATACTATAATTTCCATTTTTAACACTCTAGTAAAAACAACTTATTGTAAAATCTTATTAAGCACTCATAGAATATATTATGCTCTCCAGTGAATGATTTTACCAAGTAATATTGGAGAGAACCCTTTTTAAAAGAATTTCAAAGGAAACATATTGGTTTCATTCTACAGTGAGCAAAATAGAAAAGAAATATTGTTACATAATATTAGTAGGTTAGTAAAATGCATTTAACACCTGAAAAACCAATGATCATAAAGGATCCTATTTAACTTTTCAAATAAATTAAAGAGAAACTTTTACTCATCTTCCAATAAAACAAGTACTTAGAAAGCAGCCATATGCAG
This sequence comes from Aotus nancymaae, assembly GCF_030222135.1. Lineage (NCBI taxonomy): Eukaryota > Metazoa > Chordata > Mammalia > Primates > Aotidae > Aotus > Aotus nancymaae. The sequence continues at coordinate 5,106,947 of NW_026988532.1, read as the reverse complement.
TGATAATAGGTGAATAGGATTTTTAAAAATGCTTGTATATGTGCTTCCATTCAAATGCAAAATGCCGAAAGATTCAAATTATAAATCGGAAGAAAGTCTTTGAGATATTTCTAGGAGCTTTGGGTTTATATTTTGGCAATATTGTCTTACCTGCTTGCTAAAGATTTTTTAAATAGTATTTTATTTATTTAAATGTATATTTTGAAATCAGAAATGTTGCATGTTAGTAATACACTAAATAGGAGGAATTGTGTTCTTTTATTTACATTGAAGCTTTAACATTGTGTTCATTTCAAGTTGAAAAAATTCAATGAAAACATTTATCATTTAAGTTAACAAAATCTATACTCTAATTTTTAGAATGTATTTCCACAATATTAAAAATTATTTTTAATGTTTATGGGTACATAGTAGATGTTAATATTTATGTGGTATGTGAGCTACTTTGATACAAGCAATCATTCATATTAAATTGTATGTTACTACATTATAAACCTCTTCAGTGGATATTTAGATGCTTCTCATCTGTAAAATTACATCAGTATACATCTGTATATATCATCAATATAACTATGTAAATATTATTGAATTTTAGTTTTCTTGGTTACAAATTGAAACAATATTTAACTGGATAATAAAAATATTTAATTAAATCTACCGAGTTTATGTCCAAATCCACTTACAAAAATATGTCTAGATTACCAATTTTAAAGGCATTGGTTATTATTGTATTACATCTAGATTACATTTGATCTTTAAAATGTTTTAAAGTATATTATTTAAAAGTTGTGACTCACAGAGGGGATCCCAATGTCCTAATAAGTCTTTCATTGCAAAATGCCTTATAATCACTTAAGTGATTTTAGATGGTAATAGATCTAGTGACCTATGGTGGTTGTTTAGGTATAAGTGTCTGTAACCTCTCAATTATGTATAACTATACAATATGTAATTCCTTGTTTTCCCATTACAGTATGTGATTCTCAATGTATAGTACTTTTTTTTTTGTAGTTCTAGGTAATGCTATCTTTTTCTTTTCTTTTTTTATTATTATACTTTAAATTCTGGAGTAGATGTGGAGAACATGCAGGTTTGTTACATAGATATACACGTGCCATGGTGATTTGCTGCATCCATCCCCTCATCATCTACATTAGGTATTTCTCCTAATGTTAGCCCTCCCCAATCCCCCCACTCCCTGCTATCCCAACCCCTAACACTTCATCCACCCACAGGCCCCGGTGTGTGATGTTCCCCTCCCTGTGTCCATGTGTTCTCATTGTTCAACACTCACTTATGACTGAAACATGCAGTGTTCGTTTTTCTGTTCTTGTGTCAGTTTGCTAAGAATGATGGTTTCCAGTTTCATCCATGTCTCTACAAAGGACATAAACTCATCCTTTTTATGGCTGCATAGTATTCCATGGTATATATATATATGCCACATTTTCTTTATCCACTCTATCTTTGATGGGCATTTGGATTGGTTCCTAGTCTTTGCTATTGTGAACAGTGATGCAATAAACATATGTGTGCATGTGTCTTTATAATTGAGTGTTTTGTAATCTACTGGGTATATACCCAGTAATGGAATTGCTCGGTCAAATGGTATTTCTATTTCTAGATCCTTGAGGAATCGCTACACTGTCTTCCACAGTGGTTGAATTAATTTACACTCCCATCAACAGTGTAAAAGCATTCTTATTTCTCCACATCTTCTCCAGCATTTGTTGTCTCTTGATTTTTTAATGATCACCATTCTAATTGGCATGAGATGGTATCTCAATGTGGTTTTGATTTGCATTTCTCTAATGACCAGTGATGATGAGCATTTTTTCATATGTTTGTTGGCTGCATAAATGTCTTGTTTTGAGAAGTGTCTGTTCATATCCTACAACACTTTTTGATGGGGTTGTTTGATTTTTCTTATAAATTTGTTTAAGTTCTTTATAGATTTGGTTACTAGCCGTTTGTCAGGTGGGTAGATTGCAAAAATTTTTTTCTGTTCTGTTGGTTGCCAGTTCACTTTAATGAGAGTTTCTTTTGCTGTGCAGAAGCTCTTAAGTTTAATTAGATCCCATTTGTCTATTTTGGCTTTTGTTGTCATTGCTTTTGGTGTTTTAGTCATGAAGTCCTTGCCTATGCCTATGTCCTGAGTGGTATTGCCTAGGTTTTCTTCTAGGGTTTTTATGGTGTTAGGTCTTATGTTTAAATCTTTAATCCATCTGGAGTTAATGTTTATATAAGGTGTCAGGAAGGAATCCCTGACACTTTATACAAAAATGCTATTTTTTCTACCTGTATTCACTCCTTGAATGATTTCTTCCAAGCTCATAGCTTTAAAAATCATCTCTATGGGGAAAAACCAATGAACCTGTATAAACAAATAGAAAAAAGCAGGCAAAATACAAAAAAGATGACAAACATTATTTAGGAGCATCAAAATCTCTGGAAGTAAGAAGACTACAGAATCTAAAATTCCAGAGAGGTGAAATTCTGTCAATAAGCTACATCCACTTATTTGAGGAAAACATTTTTGTGTTCTGTGCATGAGCAAAATGTTAAAATAAAGGTAATTTCTGGGAAATAGAGAAGCAAGCAGAGATTTAGGATGTAATGTGAAAATAAAGAGGTAAATTTAGAGATGCAATGAAATACAGATATAAATAGACAATTAATAGAATATATCCAAACTAAAGAATATAGAGCAAATACAGAAAAGTATATGAGAGACAATTACGACACTGTAAAAATATCTAAACCATAGACATCGTTTTTCTGTTTCTGACACACTAATATTTCGATTTATTGAAAACCACCAGGTCTCTCACCATAATTTAAAACTTTTCAATACTAGCTACTTTTATCTTTCAAGTCAAGAAAATTACAAGATGTTGACTATTTTTAGTTTTGTTTATCTTCAATTTAGGATGTATAACTAAATGCAGTAAATCAAAAACAAGAAATTTATACAAATATTGGCACATACCAAAAAAATGTCCATTTAGTGATCATATGTTTGCATAGCTAGAAAATCTTACAACAGACAAAAAATGTCTGTGATTACTGAGGGACTTTGTCAAGGGACTGGGCATAAAATAAATCTCATAAAACCAATAACTAATATTCCAAAGTAGCACAATGCCTACATTTTAAAGCAAATGTTGAGAGATTGCCCACAATAAACCAGGTACCTTTCTAGGTACTTGCCAAATATCAGTGAACAAAATACACAAAGATTCCAGCCCCCTTGTAGTTTACTGTTTGAGAGGAAGAGGTCAAAAGAAAATAATAAACAGGTAATTTACGACATATGTGAGAAAATGTTACATGCCACAGGAAAAAAAAATAATGTTTATTATTATTATTGAGACAAGGTCTCACTCTGTAGCCTAGGCTGGAGTGCAGTGGCATGATCACAGCTCAGTGCAGCCTTGAACTCCCAGGCTTGAGCAAACCTTCCATTTCAGCCTCCCAAGCTAATTTTTGTATTTTTTTTTATAGATACGGAGTTTTGTCATGTTTCCCAGGCTGGTCTCAAAACAACTGAGCTCAAACGATCCACCTATCTCAGCCTCCCAACGTGCTGGGATTTTAGGTATGAGGAACCATACCGAGCCAGAAAAAAAAAAATTAGGGTCTGCTTAAGATTAATGGGGTTTAATGCATTGTTATAAGTAGAAGCATAATAGTATCACTTCCCTATTATTCATCCTCAGCATTCAAATATTAAGAGAACCTTCTAAAATTAAACTTGGCTATGCCAATTATTTGCTCAAAGCCTTTCCTTAGTGCTCCATGTACTGGCATAACATAAATGGTGCCTCATAATTTGGTTTCACTCTAGTTATCAGTCATCTCCAAGTTCTATCCATATTTGATGAGATATTTTGGAACACTGAAATGTTTCCTTTCCTTTTTAAAATATCCTGCCACCTTTAAGACGGGATAGTCAATGTTTAAACTACAAGATCAAGCTGAATTTTTTATTACTGTTATGTCTTTTGTAACATATTCTAGATGAAGTTAATCAATCTGTATTTTACCTATAATATGAAGATATATGTAATGTATAATTATGATGTTAACATTACTATACACACATTAGAGGATTATTCCCTTCTTCCCCTTCTTAAGAACTGGAGCATTATAGTTTTATATCACACAATAACAGAAAACTCTTTGATATATTGCAATTATTCAATACATGTTTAATATATAATAAATAAGTAAAAATGGCATAAAATAATTTTAATTGTGGACTTTTATTGTTAAAATTATTTTAATTATAATTTAATTAACAATTTTAATTATAAAATCTGCATTCAAAGAATCATTTATATTTATTCAGAGAACATCAAGAATATGCTAGGAATGAAAAATTAAAAAGTGAAATGAGTTTTTTTTTTGGTCCCCAGTATGGTGGATTAGGTGTCTGTAGCCTCTCATCAAACCTTTGTGCACTCTTTTGCTATTTCCAAGTGCCACAAAATAGCAAAATAGTGCACAAAAATCAACTCTTTGAGCTTTAAGTCAAAAAGGAAAAGGGGAATCTGCCAAAATCATGATGCAAACCAGAGCCCAGGGAGGAGAATGTGCACAAACAGCCCTATGATGGTGTATAGTCAACAAAGTGAACGAAGCCTAAGCATGCGAGAGAGAGCCAGAACCCCTCCCTCTGTAACTCACCTTTCCACTCAGGCTAAAGGAGAGCACTTGGATTTTCCCAAGCCCTGGAGATAACTTGGGGAGAGGCTTAGAGACTCTGGGAGGGAGAGACACTGGGAAAAGCTTCTGGCATTTTCCCTGACTCAAGGCCAAGAGAAGGATGCCATTCTTAATTCAGGTGCAGACAAAGTCAATCATTCTTTGGTTACCTAGGAATGTGGCAATGCAAGCATTTTAGTCTTGGGCCAGAGATTGAAACACATGCTCTGGAAGCACTTATATGCCTAGTTTGGCAGCCTGAGATGTCCCACCTTTTCTTGACAGTGATTGTGGTATAGAGGTCCATTCTCTGCTCCACACCCAGGCAGATCTCCAGGCGTTCAACCACCTGTTCACTCAGATTGGCAGCCAGACCTACCCAACCCTTCCTGTTCAGAGACCTAGGTGTAGGGGCCCCTATCTGTTTCACACCAAGGCAGATCTCCAGGTCTTCAGAGTACCTGCTGACCCAGATCGGCATCATGAGCTGTATTACCCTTCTTTCACAGACACCGTGGTGCAGCCAGACCTTCTTTGCTCCACACTCAGGCTGATATCCAGGCAGTCAGAGCTACCATTTGCCTGGATTAACAGCCTAAGCTACCCCACCCATCAAGTGCAGACATTGGGTTGACCAAGGAGCTTAGACAACTGTGCACCCCACAGATCAGCCTATTTACAGAGGCAATGGAGAGCTTCTCCCAGTAAACAAAGATCAAGTATACACCCAGTCACATTGGCCTCATCTGGAAGTGTCATCTACTGGCTTGTAGGCTAGACCACAAAACCAAATATAAAGCCTGCTGACAGAAGTGCATGGGGCCATAGAAGCAAAGCCAAGATTCTACTCAATATTCTTTATAGTCACACACACTGGTGAAGGAGAGAAAGGAAAAGAAAAACACAATAATATTATAGAGAAAGAAAGAGATAGAAAAAAATCCTACCCACGTGAAAATAAGTACACAAAATAGAAGTGCCATTATATCAAGATGAAGAAAAACCAGCATAAGAGTTATGGCACCACAAAAAATTTGAATGTAGTAACACCATGAAAGAATTACAGCAGCTCTCCAGTAACAGAATGGATCAAGAAAAAGAAAAAATTAAAAAGCATCAAAAAAGGAAAAAAGTCAAACTGTTTCTCTTCACTGACAATATGATTTTATACCTAGAAAACCCTAAAGACTCTTTCAAAAGGCTACTGCACCTAATAAATGATTTTAATAAATTTCAGGAAACAAAAATCAATGTACAACAATTAGTATCATTTTTATACATCAATAACATTCAAGCTGACAGCCAAATCAAGAACACAACCCATTTACAATAGTCTCTCTCTCTCTCTCACTTATACACACACATATGCACATCCCCACACACACACATACACAACCTAGAAATACATCTAGTAAAAAAGACAAAAGATCCCTAAAAGTGTAACTAGAAAAACTGCTGAAAAAATCATAGGTCTCACAAACAAATGGAAAAATATTTCATGCTCATGTGTTGGAATAATCAATGTCTTTCAAATGGCCATACTTCACAAAGCAATCTATAGATTCAATACTATTCCTATCAGTCATTAGGGTGAATCGGCAACCAACAGAATGGGAAAAAATTTTTGCAGTCTACCCATCTGACAAAGGGCTGATATCCAGAATCTACAAAGAACTAAAACACATTTACAAGAAAAAAAACAAACAAGCCCATTCAAAAGTCAGTGAAGGATATGAACAGACATTTTACAAAAGAAGACATACATGAGGCCAACAAACATGAATAAAAGCTCATCATCACTGGTTATTAGAGAAATGCAAATCAAAACTACATTGAGATACCATCTCACGCCAATAAGAATGGCAATCATTAAAAAATCTGGAGACAACAGATGCTGGAGAGGATGTGGAAAAATAGGAACACTTTTACTCTGTTGATGGGAGTGTAAATTAGTTCAACCATTGTGGAAGACAGTGTGGCAATTCCTCAAGGACCTAGAAATAGAAATTCCATTTGACCCAGCAATCCCATTACTGGGTATATATCCAAAGGATTATAAATCATTCTACTATAAGGACACATGCACACGAATGGTCATCGCAGCACTGTTTACAATAGCAAAGACCTGGAACTAACCCAAATGCCCATCGATGATAGACCGGACAGGGAAAATGTGGCACATATACACCATGGAATATTATGCAGCCATAAAAAATGATGAGTTCGTGTCCTTTGTAGGGACATGGATGAAGCTGGAAACCATCATTCTTAGCAAACTGACACAAGAACAGAAAATCAAACACCACATGTTCTCACTCATATGTGGGTGTTGAACAATGAGAACACATGGACACAGGGAGGAAAGCATCACACACTGGAGTCTGTAGGGGGGAAATGGGGAGGGACAACAGGGGGTGTGGGGTTGGGGAGAGATAGCATGGGGATAAATGCCAGATATAGGTGATGGAGAGGAAGGCAGCAAATCACACAGTCATGTGTGTACCTATGCAACAATCTTACACGTTCTTCACATGTACCCCCAAACCTAAAATGCAATAAAAAAAAAAAAAAACTATTCCTATCAAACTGCCAATGCTATTTTTATATAATTTTTAAAAATAACTCTACAATTCAAATGGAACTAAACAAGAGTTCATATAATTAAAGCAATTTTAAGCAAAAATAACAAAACTGGAGGCATCACATTACCCAAATTCAAACTATGCTATGCTGCTACAATAACCAAAACAGCATGTTCTGATACAAAAACAGGCACATAAACCTATGTAACAAAATAAATAATAAAAAAGTAAAGCAGAACACTCTATGATCATCTGGTTTTTGACAAAGTTGACAAAAATTAGCAATAAGGTAAAAACTCCCTAGTCAATAAATGGTGCTAGGATAGCTGGCTAGTAGTATGCAGAAAAAAGAAAACTGGACCCCTACTTCACCATACACAATAATTAACTCAAGATGGAGTAAATATTTCATGTAAGACCTAAAACTCTGAGAACCTAGAAGAAATCTGAGAAATACCATTGTGGGTGTTGGGCTTGGGAAATAATTTAAGACTAAGTCCTTAAAAGCAATTGCCACAACAACAACAACAGCAACAACAAACTATTTACAAGTGGGACTTAATTAAACTAAATAGCTTCTGTGCAGCAAAAGAAATTATCATCAGAGTAAATAGACAACCTACAGAACAGGAGAAAATGTTTGCAAACCATGCATCTCACAAAGATCTAACATCAGTATCTACAACAACATAAACAATTCAGCAAGCAAGAAACAATTAACTCCATTAAGAAGTGGGCAAAATACATGAATAGATACTTCTCAAAAGAGAAACAAGTGGCTAACAAACGTGAAAAATTATCAGCATCACTCATCAGAGAAATGCAAATCAAGTCTGCAATAAGATACCATCTCACATCAGTCAGAATAGCTACTATTAGAGTCAAAAGCAACACATGCTGGTGAGACTGCGAAGAAAAGGGAATGCTTATATATTGTTGGTGGAAATGTGAATTAGTTCAGCCTCCGAGGAAAGCAGTTTGGCGATTTCTCAAAGAACTTAAAACGGAACTACCACTTGACTCAGCAACCTCATTGTTAAGTAAGGAGCCAAAAGAAAATAAATTGTTCTACCAAAATGACACATGCAATTGTATGTTTTCTACAGTACTATTTACAATTACAAAGACATGGAATCAAGTTAGATTCCTATCAACAGCGGACTGTATTTATACACCACAGAATACTATGCATGAATCATAAACACCCACAAAATTGTGTCCTTTGCAGCAATTTGGATGCAGCTGGAGGCCATTGCCCTAATTTGATTGACACAGAAACAGAAAACTAAATACCACATGTTCTCACATATAAGTGAAAGCAAATCTTTGGGTAAATATGGAAATAAAGATGGCAACAATAGATGCTGGGGACTCCTGGAGGCTGTAGGTAGGAGGGGAACATGGACTGATGAACTAACTGTTGGGGATTATGCTCCTTCCCTCAGTAACAAGATCAATCATACACCAAACTTCAGCATCATGAAATATGCGGTGTAACAAACCTGCACCTGTACCACCTGATCTAAAATAAAGTTGAAATTATTTTTAAAAAGGGAAAGGATATCATTGAATAAATCAGCTAAAACTTTTCTGTCTGGCTTACGTGTTTCTTAGTACAGTATGGTATATAATGTCAAACAAATGTATGTAATAAATGTATTTTCTAGATGTTTATATGACAGTTTACGGGGCTGTAGAAAGTATAGCATTAGCAACTGGCAAAGATTTCAAACCAGGAGCTGATGTTTAAACTACAGATTTTCAATAACATATAGTATTTTTTAATGTAATATTAGAGATGATCTTAAATATTAATAACATGTTGATGTTAAATGCAGAATAGTAATATCTCTGTATACATAATATAAGCAATAAGCAATTGCCTTTACAGAAACCAATGCTTTTTTTGATTAATAATAAAACTGAATATATGACAGGAAAATTGGACAGAATGGTCTTAATATCAAAACAAACAAATTTCCTTTAAAGATTGGAAAAGTACTTTTATTTTCTTTATAAGTCCATTCATATTGTTTAGTATCCCTTTGTTAGTAATATATTTCAAATACCTAAAATATAAAAAATTAAAGTCATTCTGTAGCCTTAATGAAACATTCATTATTATTATTATTATTTTAAATTTAGAATGAAGCAAACAGTTACAGCACAAAGGATCACAGAGTATTTGTTTCTTATTAATTCCACTTGAAATTTTTCTATTTGTTTATGAGATTATAAATATTTATTAAGTAATAAACATTTTATTCCAAACAGTTTGCCCTATCTGGAATATGATAAAATAATGTAAACAGTTACAATATAAAATTAATTAGGGTTAATTATGTATAATACATAGAATTATCTCTGGTCACATTTGATAGTTACAATTTATATTTACCAAAAGTATTTTGATTTAAAATATTTTCCTTGAAGAATTGTTTTCAAAATTAATCTATTTCAATAACAATTATTTATGGATCTGTTGATTAGTAGCTAGTTTTATGATTTTATTTAGCTAAATAAAAGTTATAAGGAACAGAAAAGAACTATCAACAGTTAAAGGCACATCTAACAAAGAGGCACCAAAGGGGCACACGGAAATTTTTGGTGGTAACAAACATGTTTATTACTTTAATGATGGTGATCATTTGACAGGTTTATGCATATAACCAAACTCATCAAATTTTGTGCATTTCATATGTGCAGCATTTTGATTATTAAACATATTTCAGTAAAGCTGTTAAAAATCATAATTTTTGGCTGGTCACAGTGGCTCATGCCTGTAATCCCAGCACTTTGAGAGGCTGAGTTTGGCAGATCACTTGGGGTCAGAAGTTCGAGACTGATCTGCCAGCATAGCATAACCCTGTCTCTATTAAAAACTACAAAAATTAGTTGGGCAAGGTGGCATGCACCTGTAGTCATAGCTACTTGAGAGCCTAAAGCAGAGGAATCACTTGAACCCAGGAAGTGAGACTGCAGTGAGCTGAGATCAGAGCCCCTGTACTCCAGTTTGAATGACAGTGCAAGACTCTGTCTCAAAAACAAACAAACAACAAAACCATAATTTTAGGAAAAAAGAGTATTAATTTAAGGAAACTAATTAACATAAGGCATATAGAGCTGTCATCAATTCTAAAGAATTAAAGGGAAAAGTCAGAGATGTTCATCCATGATGCTTCTTCCTTTTTTAAATTTTTAAAAACTTTATGGAGTCAAGGGTACATGTGCATGTTTGTTATATGAATATATTGTATAATGGTGATGTCTGGACTTTGCATTTACCTATCACTGAATAGTGACTATTGTACTCAATATGTAATTTTTCAACTCTCACTCCCAACCCCTGGTCAACCCAGCCCTCTATTGGAAGCCCCAATGTCTATTATTTTCCTCTGTATTTTCTTGTGTATCCATTAGGTAGGTACCACTTCTAAGTGAGAACATGCAATACTTGATTTTTGGCTTCTGAATAATTTCACTGAGAATAATGGTCTCCAGCTCCATCCTTGTTGCTGCTATAGACACAATGCTATTTGTATAGCTGCATAGTATTCCATGGGGGTGTGTGTGTGTGTGTGTGTGTGTGTGTGTATGTGTACACATTTTCTTTACCTAATAATTTGTTGATGAACACTTAGGTGGATTGCAGACAATGGGGATAGGACATTCTATTAAATAAATGGTGCTAGAAAAATTGGGTAGTCATATGCTAAAGAATGAAACCAGGCTTTATCTTTCACTACATACAAAAATTAACTCAAGATTGATTAAAGACTTAAATGTAAGACCTCGAACTGTAAGAATCCCATAATAAAGCCTAGGAAAAACTCTTCCAGACATTAGTCTTGGCAAATAATTTATAAGAAAGACATCAAAAGCAAATGAAACAAAAATAAAAATAGACAAATGATGTATAATTAAACTAAAGAGCATTTCACAGTGAAAAAATAATCAACAGAGTAGATAGCCTACAGAATGGGAGCAAATCTTTGCAAACTATGTGTCTGACAAAGAACTAATATCCAGACTCTATAAGAAACTCAACTCAACAAGAAAAAACTGAATAACCCCACTAAAAAGTGGGCAAATGCCATGAACAAACATTTTTCAAAAGAAGACATGCAAGCAGCCAACAAATGTATAAACATGCTTATCATTAGGCCAGGCACAGTGGATCACACCTGTAATCTCAGCATTTTGGGTCGATGAGGTGGGCAGATCACAAGGTCAGGAGTTTGATACCACCCTGGCCCCACGGTGAAATCCCATCTCTACTAAAAATGCAAAAAGTTAACCAGGTGTGGTGGTGTGCACCTATAATCCCAGCTACTCAGGAGGCTGAGGCAGGAGAATTATTTGCACCCAGAAGGTGGAGGTTGCAGCGAGCCAAGATCATGCCACTGCACTCCAGCCTGGGTGATAAAGTGAGACCTGTCTCAAAAAATTTTAAAAAAATTGCTCATGATCACTAATCATCAGAGATATGCAAATTAAAGCCAAGATGAGATGACATCTCATACAAGTCAAATGGCTATTGTTAAAATTCAAAAACTACATATGTTTGCAAGGATGTGGAGAAAAACAAATATTATATTCTGTTCATGATACATTTTCTAAATAAAAACACTAAATATAATAAATTAATCTTAATTTTTATTATGATTATATGCGTGTGCATATTATATTCTTTTCAAAGACCATTGGAACAATTGTCTAATATAGTCCCTGATATCATGATTGGCCTTGTCAGAAGACAAAGTAGGTAGATGTTAATTTAATGATAATATGGAGGAGGTTACTAGATTTCACCATCTGTCATTCCGTATACATTTATTATTTAAATCAGAAATGTTTTCTCATCTAATATAAAACAAATATTCTGGAAGATGATCTACTTAGCATATAATCTTATTGCAATTTAACGAGAACCAGCCATGATCAAGCCCAAATGAGATAGCTATATGTTAGTTACTTGGAAGACGAGGGCAATATCTGGTTCAAAGGAGATGCAAACCTGAAGAATCAAAATTATGTGGCAGAGGCAATATAAGCATTCATTTCCCAAATCTGCTTTCCTTCTCCAGTTCTCTTATGTTTAGGAGATCCATGTTTCTAAATCTAGGCACAGAATGTAGGCCCAGGTGAAGACTCCCCTTCCAGGCTCTCACGTATTTAAGAATACAGGTTAGCTGAATAGTGGCTGAACTTCATCCTCATCAGATCTACTATGTGAGGAAAGAGATCAGATTTTGTGCCTTCTTCCTTCTCTCTTCCTGATTCCCTCTCTTCCCCTCTTCTTTTCTCCTTTGTTTCCTTGTTTCTTTCCTTTCTCCTTATTCTCCTGCTTCTTTGTCTTCACTTGTCTCACTCTCCTCTTTTGTTTATTTACTTCATTTAATTTTTTGAAATGGTCTTCAGTACTCAGAGATCTTTGGAAGGCCAAGTGGTTGTCTCCACACAAAATATTTGTATCTAGATTCCTCCATGTTTGATCATCTGCTTGAAATTGTAAGAGGAGATTATGTTTTCTTATTAATTGCTAGGATTATGAATGATGTTTTTATACCAAAATATTGATTAACAAGAGAAAAGTATACAAATTAATTGATTATAACTTTTAAATGACATGGGAGTTTTGAGAAATGAAGACCTCAAGAAATAAAAAAATGTATATTTTTATGTTTATGTTTGATTAATAGTGGACAGTTGTAGATGAATACGATTGGAGGACAGAAGGGCATGAGCTAATGATAATATACAAGGGGTAACTTAGCAAGACCTGTTTGTTCAGATTCTTCTTTATATCCCTGTGTGTTCAGAGATAAGGATGTTTCTTGCCTTTAGGTATAGGGAGGGCACCTCTTAAATGAAAGTCTTATGACCTGCTTCAGAAAAATGTCAGGTAATCCTTTGTAGTTTTTATGACCTGCTTCAGGGAAGAGGGGCATGGAAAAGTCAAAGAGTGATCTTGCTTCTGCTATTTTCTCGAATGACAAGAATACCATATTTTAGGGTAGCATGTCCTGAACCCCATCATTGCGATGAAATTTAGAAAAACTAGGTGTCATTAAATAGGAAATGTATATTTTTTAATATTTTAAAATACAATACTTAATTTTTTGTTTCCAGGAATATTAGATGCAGAAAATTTATTCTGTGTGAAAATATTTTCAAAATGATTTCTTTCCCAATATTTTAGAGTAGGTAATCTGGAGATGTCACAAGAATATCGGTTGTCCTAAAATTGTAATGCAGTAGTCATGTAATTCTTGCCATATTAAGAAGTCACTCTTCTGTAGGGTTCCTCCAAATTATTACTTTAGTGAGTTGATCATTTTACTCTTACAGTAAACTGTAGTTTTACTACTGGCTTTGGTTGTAACCTACTATTTTATTGGGTATTTTCTGCTGTTTCTTTACCAACCCCTCCAACAAAGGATGCTTCAAAATTTTATTCTGTATTAATTGTCTGGCTTAGACAAATCACTTCTTTGAGGCTTGGTTTCTAATATCTGCAACAAATAAATTATCTTACTGATTTTCAGTCTTTCTCCTAGCCTTTAGGTTGTATGTAGTTTTATTTTGGTTTTAGTCTGTTCTGCCCAAAGACATGCTCCTCATGATTTTCTTCTTTGAATAACACCATAATTTATCCAAGTATTCACATTTAAATTTTCAAATTTTCTCCATCATCCGTGCTCTTGCACAAAAACCCTATGCATTCTATTCTTTTTAATGATCTTTCTTTTCTCCTTCATTCTACTCCCATTTTTGTCATGTCAATTTAGATCCTCATTAATTTGATTCTGAATTCCTTGCATAGATTTCTAATTATACTCCTTTTGAGGGTCTTCCTTCTTCTCATTAATCTGCCAGAACAGATCCAGTCATATTCAAATGAATTAAATGACCAACTCTCTCCCCTACCAAATTAAATGTAAACATAATAACATTCTGACATTCAGGATTTTTGCAACTATCTCTAACTTTTACCCTACTGATTATCATAAAATGACATAAAACTGTACTCCAACCGAATTGAAACTATGCTTTTCCTAAAGAACTTATTTCTTTTGTCCCATGTTGCTTGTTGTTGCTTACTTTTATTTAGTTTGCTTTGGGCTTTGTTTATCTTGAGAAATTCCACGTGTGTGTTATACACTTTTCTTTGTCTGGAATTTCTTTTCTTTTTCATCAAAAGGCAGTTTTTTTTTCTTTTAATGAAAGTTCTATCAGTTGCCATGGCAATTTTTTTTTATCAAAAATAGAAGCTTAAAAGAACCTAGGACCAACTCACTGATTTTTTGAAAATAAAAACTGAGTACCACATGTTTCAATGATTTGGCAAGGTCACTGTTTACTTGGAGCTACAACTGATAGCCTACCTCACAACAAGGAGATGTATTCAAGTGCTGATTTATTTTATTTTGCTGCATCATAGTACTTCCCACCTATATTACTGTAGTGATTCATTTATTCCTTGAATTATGGTATTTCTGTATTTATAGTTTTCTTCTAAAAGATTATAATCTCCTTAATTGCTGACAATATAATTCATTTATCTTTCCCATTGCTCTTGAAAATGAAATATATATATAAACATCTTCAGATCATAAAGTCATGATCAATTATGTCAGTTAATTGAAATACTCACGTGGTCACTGATGATATCTATATCATCTATACCTCTATCTATTATCTATACTTATACTTATACCTATATTTAAATCTATATCTACAAATCATCTTTTAAAAAAGAATAGCAACACATAGCACTTTTTTACCAGAAATATGTCAAAAAACATTGAAATGCACAACTAAAAATTACTTCATATATTTTTATGTAATTGGAGAACTAATTTTGTTTAAAAAACAAGGCAAAAATGATTGAGGTGGTTTGATATTTAATTGAATTGTTAGTTAAACCTATTTTACCAGTTCTACCTGAAATAAGCATTTTGCTTATTGTATTAGTCCATTTTCACACAGCTATAAAGAAAGACCTGAGACTGGGTTATTTGTAAAGGAAAGAGGTTCAGTTGACTCACGGTTCCACTTGGCTGCAGAGGCCTCAAGAAACAATCTCAGGGGAAGGGGAAGCTGGAACGTCTTACATGGCTGCAGGCAACAGAGAGTGAGTCTATAAAAGGAACTGTCAAACACTTATAAAATCATCCTATCTCCTGAGTATTCACCCGTTATCACAAGAAAAGCATGAGGGAAACCATCCTCATGATCCAATTGTCTCCCTTCCTCTACCTTCTACACGTGAGGATTACAGGTACCACCCTTAACACATGGGGATTACAAGTCAAGTTAAGATTCAGGTGGAGAAAGGGAGACAAACCATGTCACTCATAAATTGCCTGCCCAGAACCACCTTTGATTTAAAAAAAAAAAAGCCTACCTTTGCATATTGTCTTAATATGTATCTTAAATCCTGTTTACAATTTTTGAAGAAAAATTATCATTTCTAAGCAAGGTTATGATTTGACTCTGGCTTTACTGAAGCAAAAACAAAACCAACAAACACACACCTATGCACACATAAATATATAAACATATTTCCATAAATGTTTCTGGACAGAGGGCTAAATTATCACTGTTATCTTTCTTTATATATATTATAAAGCATATTTAAAAGACCTATATGTAACTTACATCCAAAATTTTATTGTCTGGAATGCTTAAATATCATTGATTTTTAAAGAAATGTATATTCCATGCATAATTTAGTATTGAGTAGTTTCTTTTCTTTGAGAAAGTGAATATTATGTAAGATTCATGAGAATCATCAGTGGAATTTTTTTTAAGTCCTCAAAAAATAACAATAGTTAAAAAAGAGTTTAAAACAAACAAATAATTATTTTCATTAAAGGCCATATATAAATACTTGATGGTAAATTTCCCTGGCCTATGTGAATGTTTCTTAGTATTTTACTTCATGTACCTGTATTCAGTAGGAAATTGGGAATTCTGGACTTTGCAAAAATGATGGCAATACATTCAGTTAAATGAGAAAAAATCACCTAATTGGGGGAAAGTACGGTCACTCAAATTGGTCATTTTTCATTATGTTGAAAAAGTACTGAGATAATTAGCTGAAATTCCCAAGTAAACAAAATACTTCATCATTGTGAAAGCATAGTCAGTGTAACTAAAATATCATTCAGACAAAATGAAAGTCCAAACAATGGACTTTCATTTCTGGCACATACAAGATGAGTGACTTTTACCAAGTCATTTAAGTTTCTGATACTCAAGCTCACTTGTAAGATGGAAATAAAATATCTCTTTCAAAGAGTGATACTAAATTCTAATAGAATGATTGTGAGCAGACACAGAATCTGCCAAATAACAGAAACTTGCTCTTCCCTTCTGAAATAAGGAACCTTTAGTTGTGTTAGTTAGAAACATCGATTGAACCACTTTCCTGTGGCTTTTAAATTTTATTATTTATACCAATGGAGAATATCAGAACAATTAAAGAATCCAGACAGGCAAATCAAAGTAGAAAACAACCTAATTTGAGGTTGGGATTTAGAGTGACTTAAATATGTTAAAATATGATTCATGAAATTTGTATAGTGGAAAAAATACCTTGTGGTTAAGATTTCTTAAAAAGTCATAAAGTCTATAGACACACACAGCTTCTTAAAGTTCTTTACCAAGAATTACGTGAATTGATTTTACCACAGGGACATTAATTCAGTAATAATCCTAAAAGTGATTAGGGAATGTGTACTATTTGCCAAGGATAGTAGACAGGAGATATAACAATCCATTGTGCTTATGTTATTACTTGGCTAAAAATAACAACCCAAATTAACAGGAAGTTACACCATGAAAGACGTAAACGTAGCTTGCCCTTTTATAACTTGGGAAAGGGTGCCTCTTCCTCAATAGGCACATTCCAGAGCCAGAGAGTAAGGCTTAGTGAGTCTAATGCCAACTGGATTTCAACTCCCATTGTTCTCCTTGGTTAGGGGCTTATGTAGAATGTATTAAAAGAACAACAGAGATTTGTGGGCCTAGATTAGGGATTATAACCAAGTTTTTTGGGGTTATAGTCTTAAAGATTGTTGCCACTTGGTGATTGGCAAATTAGCAGATGAAACATGCAAACTATAGATGGGGATATTGAAGAAAACATGACAGAAAAGAGTCAACTCTGATGGCAGAACTGTTAGTCTACACTCTCGGTTTTTATAAGCCTCTTGGCTGCATTTATGTCCCTCCTCTGAGTGGAAGCTGGGTGTCCAATCGGCCTAGGTTCAGGGAGATTTTGATGTAAGCGAACTTGTATCTAACCTCTTCTCTCTTGTGGTTTCTGCGTGGACCCACTGATTTCTTGATGACTCATGATTTGTTCATATCTCATCCTCTAAATTTATTGTTTTCATATGATTTTTACCTGAGCAAATCTTTCCTCAAAAATATTTAACAAGAAATTCGAGCCTCATGTGTTTAACTGCACCCTTCCCCCCAGCTACCTCAGGGACATCACCAGGGTACTGTGCAAATGCTGTAATAGAACTGTCAAGATTCATTTTACTTGTTTCGCCAAAAAAAAAATCCATCTGTTTCTTAATCATCTCAGACTGTGATTGGCTCTTAGAAATCTAAAACTGTATACTTAAACTCAAGGGTTAATGACTTATCCCTGTTTATGCATTATTTTGACAAAGTTTTCCGACACCTTAACCTAAAATCAAGTTCCATGGGGGGAAAATACATAAGATCCTTTAATTCAAATCAAGAAGCTGTTTTGCTTTTCCTTGATCCTGTCTTACAGACCTTAGTAAAATGTTCAGAGACTGTAATTGATTGATACTGTTTGGATGTTTGTCCCCTCAAAATCGTGTGTTGAAATGTGATTCCCAATGACGAAAGTGTGGCCTGGAGGGAGGTGATTGAGTCATGGAGGCAGATCTCTCATAAGTGGCTTAGCACCATCTTCTTGATGATAAGTGAGTTCTTGCTCTGTGCTCATGTGAGATTTGGCTGTTTAAAAGAGCTTGGCACCTCCCACCTCTTTCTCTCTTGCTCCCACGCTTACCACATTACGAGTGTGCTTCCGCTTTGCCTTCCACCATGATTCTGAGCTACCTGAAGCCGCACCAAAAGCAGACGCCAGCACCACCCTTCCTATACAGACCGCAGAATTGTGAGCCAGTTAAATCTTTTTACCTTATAAATTACCTAGCCTCAGGTATTACTTTATAGAAATGAAAAAAATGATCTAACACATGGATCAAATTAGTTAATGTCATCAATTCTGAGTTTTGTTACGTATAAATGTTCACACCCAGGTTATTACACTTAATCATCCTAGTAGTCATGTAGTAACCATCTAATATAGATTATTGCTATTATCATACTACTATTTGAGGCTCATACAGGTTAAATAACTTGTATGAGCCTCAGACACTCATATGGTACTTATTCAGCTCAACAAAGATAGAAATAATGGACTGACCACAGTTTGTAGTAAATAATTTATTTTCTTGTTCTACTACTTTGAATTAATATAATTTTCAGATAATTAAAACAGAATATTTACATCAAACCTTTGACCAACTACAGCCTTGGAATGCAGGCTGTTCTTTGATTAGGCAAAGTTCAGTACTGTAGCTAATGAGTCCTTTTTTTTTTGAGATGGAGTCTCGCTCTTGTCACACAGGCTCGAGTACAGTGGCATAATCTTGGCTCACTGCAACCTCCGCCTCCCAGGTTCAAGCGATTCTCTTGCCTTGGCCTTCCGAGTAGCTGGGATTACAGGTGGCCACCACCACACCCAGCTAATTTTTGTACTTTTAGCAGAGACGGGGTTTTACCATGTTGGCCAAGCTGGTCTCTAACTCCTGACCTCAGGTGATCCACTCATCTGGGTCTCCCAAAGTGCTGGGATTACAGGCTTTTTTTTTTTTTTTAAGTTAAAGCTGCATGGGGTTTATAATAAAGCAATTCTTCCACTTGCCATATGCTTTTTGTAGATGGAAATACACTTTTAAATAAAACCACTTCTTATTTAAAGAGACATCCTTAATTATGAACAATCTATTTATTTATATAGTTCTCAATATATTGTAAACGTTATTAACTCATAGTTTCTCAACTCATGTCTCCTTATTGCTTATCATATAGTCTCATATTTATGTGCTCCTCTGATTAAAACAGATCCTAAAGAATATGTAAATGCATACTTCTAATGATGTCTCAACTGTTCTAAGATCATCAAACACATTTGTGTGCTTGCCATGTTGATATGAATGCTGTAAAAGTGAATTTATTTAACCATTACTAATGAATTTTGTTAATCTTCACAATTTATGGTTTAATGATGTTTCTCTCCCACTAGTGCTCTCTACAGTGAAAATGTAGAGAGGTAAAATCATTTATTTTCAATGAAATAAATTGACTTTACAGGTTAATGTGCTTTCATTCCAAAGCTAAATGCTATCATTTTGCTCAATTAACTTTTTGTCCTTTTTTCAAAGTCCAGAAATGATAAGAAGTTACGTTGTTACTTTATCCATTCTGTGAATTTCTCTGAAGTTGTAATTACTGTACTGAGAATTTTAGATTTTTTGTACTTTACCAGTCTTGAAGAGGCAACATGGTATCAGTGTAAGTGGAATTTTCCTTAATGGATTTTATCTGCTGGTCAAGACCTTTTCAAAGTAATAGAAGTAAGGTCTTAGTGTTCATCTGATACAAATAACTGCACTGAATGGAAAAGGAATTCAGATTAATACTCTTTTATAAATGCAGCAAAAGTGTGCTTTTACTGTAAATGAATAACCGAAGATGGAGTCTGAATTTGCAACTGTAATGAGAATTTAACACATACCCTACTTCCAGGCATTTCATATTTTGTGCCTGTTTCACCTGATTCTTTTTCCTTTTTTCTTTTGCTTTAAGTTCTGTGGTACATGTGCAGATCTTGCAGGATTGTTACATAGGTATACACACGCCATGGTGGTTTGCTGCCTCCACCCCCCTGTTTCACCTGATTCTTATCCAGTTTATTGCCATTAAAACTAATTGTAAGTCACATAGACATATTAACCATTTGAAGTTAGTATTCTATTTTACATCTGAAAGATCATATTTGAAAGCTTGCATTGGAACCCACACTCCTGAGCTTGGCATTCATGGATGAAAATCTGTTCTTGAGATTTCTCTGAGCGTTCCTCCTCTGGTCTTCTTCAAGTGACCTCTCCTGTCACTTGGTTCGCTGGAAATGCCATATCTTTTTCCTGAATTCCGGTTGTATTTATTGTCTTGATTAATCATTTGGCATATGTTGTTTACATCCTTAGATTCTTAGGTTGCAACAAAAACAACATAGACTTGTCAGTAACCCAAATCTATTGTTATGGTACCAATGGGAAGAATAAACCAAGACTTTAAAAATGCACAGTGCAGTAGACTAACTAGTGCTTACAACTCTTTGAAAGTCACAAGGGAAGAGGATCCTCATTACTTGAAGGGGCTCCATCAGGCAAAGAGGGGCCATTTGAAGCCTATAAAGACAAACATAATATACATATGCAATGCAATTCGAACATATCGTAGGAACTACGCAGGAGGTAGTTGAGTTTCATGGAATGTTGTTGTAGGAGAATCATGAAATATAACAAATGTAGATGATCGAATGAGGAGAACATCCCAATTTAAACTGATATATTTTTCATTTTTGTCACAAGAATACTTCTCGTAATGATAACTGTTATTGAAGCTAGAAGAACTTAATTCAAACAAAATCATCAGTGTTTACTGCATGAGAGTATATGGATAGCTACTCATTAATATTAAATTGATACACCCAGTAAAGACTTCAGTCCCTGTTAATTCAAGAGTTAACATAAATACACTAAATATAATGTTCAGGAGGACTATCTGCTATTTAAGGAAGCTGAAATAGAAAAACCTAGTGTAGCTATATTGTTCTTTGTTTATTTCTGTCATAATAATATTTAACATACCATTGACTAAATTAAAATGAAAAAGCCCATCAATCTTGCAAAATATTTTCATATTAACAACACTACCTCAGTGTAATCTGTAGAATAAAATCTTAAATACTAAGATTTTTGGCTTGGAGTAAGCTAAAATGACTTTACTATTAATAAAAATATGAAGAAAATATACATAAAATAAATCATAAAATATAATAAAATATAAAAGAATATTTTAACAGATGTTTTATTGTAAATATTCAGAAAATATTTAATAAATATTAGCAACTATGCTTTGTTTTGTATTATATATCTCATAAAGTTCTAAAGATGAAAATAAGATACATAAATGATTTTCATACAATTATAAAATAGAATTATGAGGAAGGTGGTTGAGTTTCAGAGGAATGTGGTCCAGAGTTATTTCAGGAGAATCATGAACTATGACAAATTTAGATGATGAGTGAGGAGTATATCCCAGTTTAAATGAACAGCTTAATCAAATCCAGACAGGCCAAAGTAAACACATACTATATGATCAAGATATGAGATATTATAAATAATAGCTGGCATAAACCATAAAAGCACTGATATGAAATAAATAAATAATGAGGTGCTGTTGTAGGTTGTGACCCCAGATGAATGTCAGGAAATAATATTATAGAAATCTTAGATTGACAATCACATATAAATGAGATTTAAATAGAAGGAGAATCCCAAAGGCAATGAAATATCTACAAGATGGAAATGTTGCAAACTGAGGTAGTAGCAAAGAGATGAAGAAAGCATTGTAAGAATAAAATGATTTTAAGGATGAAGATGTAGGGGGTGGAGGGAGGAGGGAGCAGAGGCCTCCCAAAGTTGCTTTCAGTTCACCTGATCCAATGTGCCCAGGTTCTTGACCTCTCTGATCCCAAGAATGGGGGAAGGGGCCCCGGAGTCGCAGTGAGTTTACGGTTGGAATAAATATCGTGGACCCAAAGAGTTTTTGCCAAGAGCAATTTATTAGTCAGAGAGAGAAAGAGAGAGAGAGCTCCCACGCTCAGTGGGAAGGGATCCAAGGGAGGAATCTGTATAGGTAAGGAGCATTGAGGTTTTAACCCTGAAGTTAATCCTGCCCCATTCCTGTTCTCGTCCAATGAGAGGAGTTCTTTCAAACTTCTGCTAGAGTGATTGATTTTTGACTCTGATACTGAATTGGCTACTTGGCCCTCAACAGAGCCCCCTCCTCCCAGAGCTTTTGGGGGGTTTTGTAAACAAAGGAGCACACCTGGATTTTCCACCTAGCCCAAGCGTGGGAAAGTCAGAAAAAGAACCCTAGGTTCCTGGATGGGGCATGGATGGAGGCCTGGCCCTGGGAAGTTCCTGCCTTTGAAACCACGCCCCTGGTGGACCTACATAGTCCCTCAATAATTGTATAATTATGGTAACAATGATAGGTAAATGAATTTTAAAAAAAGAGTAATTATTTGGTAGCCTAAAAAGTTACAAAGATACCACAAATAGGTGATCTCAATTTTAAATGCTGAGTTTGAAGTAACTACTGCATATCCAATGAAAATGACATAAAAAAAAAAAAAAAAAAACTGTACTGGTGATTCCAGTGCCTTTTAATGCAACTTTACAAAACCTGAGAAAGAGCTACATGAAACTGATTTAGAATGATTTTCAGAATATACTGTTTAGTGGGGAAAAAAATGTAAAGGAACATACATAGTATGCTACCTTACTGGCAAGAAAGAAATGAAAATTGACATGTATCTTTTTCTCATAACAAAAAGAAGCACTAGAAGTACAAATAAGTAAAGTTAGTACAAACATGAGGTAAAGGGAGAAAGTGACAGGCACTTCTTGAAGTTTACCTTTTTATACAACTTTGACTTTTAAAAACATATTAATATTATTGTTTTAAAAAAATTAAATCGGTAAGAATAGGAAAGGTTGAAGAAACCCAAACTAAAAGACAAGAGATGAGTAAATCTAATTATATTTTGAGTAAGCACACTAACCGCACCACAGGAAGAGAAAGAAAGGAAGAAATGAAAGAAGAAAAAAGGAAAGATACAGAAAAGAAGGAAGGAAGAAACAAAGGAGGAGAGAGGGAGAGAAAAGAAAAAACATAATTGGAAGTAAATCACTCCTCAGTAATTGCATAGCATTTCATAGGTTTAAATGAAATATTGGTTGGTTGCTTGTTTGTTATTTTCTTCCCTTATTCCTTCCTATCTCCATCGTTAAGCATAATTATTGGCATAAAAGAGGTTTTCAATACCCATTTCTAGACTGCATTCTAGCCTGGGCAATAAAGCAATACTCCCATTCTCTCTCCCTCTTTCTCTTCCTTTTTCTTTCTCTCCTGCATTCTTTTTTTTCTTTCTCACTTTCTTTCTTCCAAAAAAAAGAAAAGAAAAAACAGAAATAGAAAGGAAAAAAGGAAGGTAGGAAGAAGAAAGAAAGATGAAGAAAGAGGAAAAGAAAGAAATAGGAAAGAGAGAGAAAGAAATAATGAAAAAAGAAACTTCTCCAGATGACTTATTAACACATACATACTAGCTGATTTTATAACCTAAGTCTGGAGCACGATGGGCTGTGAGGAATAAAGAGCAAAGTGCAAACAATTCTGTTGTCTTTTTAGTAGAGATGTAACAGTAAGTGAAGTTTAAATTCTGAAACTAATTTCTATGAAATACAGAATTAATTGAATCAGATGTGCTGATGATTGTTTGTGGTATTCTCAATTCTCAGTGTGGAAAATAAATGAATGGGAAAAACCATAAAAGAGCACATATGAATGGATTAGAAATGGAAATATCTTTGTGAACTTATGATTCTTAAAATATGTAAATGTACGTATGCATATGTTTATAAGCATATACATATATTATATGCATAATTTACAGTTTATTTTGCCAACATTGAGGATGCGTGCCCATGACAGCCTCAAGGGGTTCTGATGACATGTGTCCAAGGTGGTCAGAGAATAGTTTGTTTTCACACATTCTAGGAAGACGTGAGACATCAAGCAACGTATGCAAGATGAACATTGGTTCGGTCCGAAAAGGCAGGACAACTGGAAGCAAAGGTGGAAAGACTCAAAGTAGGGCAGGGCTTCCAGGTCATAGGTAGATAAGAGACAAATGGTTTCATTCTTTTGAATTACTGATTAGCTTGTCCAAAGGAAGAAATCAGATACGCATTTATTTCCATGAGCAGAGGGATGACTTTGAATAGAATGGGAGGCAGATTGGCCCTAAGCAGTTCCCAGCTTGACTTTTCCTTTTAGCTTAGTGATTTGGGGACCCTCCCCAAGATTTATTTTTCCTTTCACAGTGTGCCTGTATATGTACATGTCTATTTATATTTGTAAGTGCATATATGTATATGTGTATATGAGTGCATTAATTTCCAAACCCTTTTCAATAAAAGGGCAAAGAAGCCAACATACCCACTGGAAATGAGCACACTTACTACTCAGATCTTGATCTCTATCGAAACAGATTGTTGAACACATGGATAATTACAAGGTTATAGCAGGTTAGGTATGAGATAAATCTAGGACAGCATTTATGCAAGAAAGTAAGAATGAAGGCAAGTTGCAGGGACACAGGAGCTAACTTATTTGAAGGCAATCCACTATGCAAATAGGGACCATTTGAGTATGCAGATAATTAAATTAATTATATAACAATGAAATAGGAATTCATGTATCTATCCCAATTTAATTATTTACATACTTAGTAATGTTATCTATATTAAAACATATGTAAATGTATTGCCAATTTTTATATTACATACACATACCCACACAAACACATGTCAGAACTGAGGGCTCTTTTGCACAGTAAAATACTAAGAATAGAATTATAAATGTGGAAGGAATGCTGAAATTGAAAAATGTATGTATGTATTTATTTATTTTTTTGAGATGGAGTTTTGCTCTTGTCGCCCAGGGCTGCAGTGCAATGCCAATCTCAGCTCATTCCAACTTCCGCCTCCGGGGTTCAAGTAATTCTCCTGCCGCAGCTTCCCAAATAGCTGGGATTACAGGCTTGCGCCACCAGGCCCGGCTAATTTTTGTATTTACATTAGTAGAGACAGGGTTTTACCATGTTGGCCAGGCTGGTTTCGAACTCCTGACTTCAGGTGATCCACCCACCTAGGCCTCCCAAAGTGCTGGCATAACAGCACCACTCCCGGTGGAGAAATATAACATTTTTATAACCAACACAGTAAAGACGGGATGATAAATTTAGAGGCCGGTTTGAATAAGGAGGAGGATATTCCAGTGTCCCAACAGACTGCTTTTTAGTTGGAAGGAAAAGTAAATATCAAAACATAATAGTAATTAAAAAGTGGAAAAAATTTTCAATACTCTGGCATCAACTGTGAGTGGCAGATGGACATAATTTACTTCTAGATGTCATATCCTGGGAAGAAACAATCGCCTATGTAGTATTTTGATCAGCAATGCGTAACTTCAACCTAATCATGAGGAAACATCTGAAAAGCAGAAATTGAGAAATATTCTATTTGAAAAATAAATGTTATCATACTGTTTTCATCAAATATGTCAATGTAAAAATGACAAAAATTGGCCATGAAAATGTTCCAAATTAAAAAGACTAAAAGACATGATGAAGAATTACAATACCTGACCCTAAATTAGATTCTGTACTAAAAGGGTGGAAATACTATAGAAGATATTATGAAATAAAACAACAAATTTGGAACATGAGTAGTAACTTTGATAAGAGCAATTACATAAATATTGTTATAACTTTTCTAAATGGACTGTGGTTATATGAGAGGATATCCAAATTGTTAGGAAATGCACATGGAAATAGTTATAGGCAAAGCACCATGATATATGCAACTAATCATCAGCTATTTCAAACATTATGCAGATATAAATCTATTTACAGTGAGTGTGTACAAGCAAATGAGTGATAGAGAAAATGAGGCAAAATAATAACAATGGGTGAGTATGAATAAAAGATAAAATAATATTTCTTAAAATAGTTTTATTTGTACAACTTTTTATGTTTGAAGTTATTTGTAAGTAAAATTTACAAATGTAAAATTCAGTTTTAAAATGAAAAACTTGTATCTTTTTAAAGCTTTTTAAGCACTCAAGATTAAGAATTTGGGGAATTGATGAAATTTGGAAGAAATACATAAGTAATTTTTTTGCAAAGGCATACACACATGTAGGTTGTGATGGTTAATTTTGTATGAGAATTTGACTGGGCCATGGAGTACCCACATATTTGGTCAAACATTATGTTGTTTGTTTTGGTGAGGATGCTTTATATTGATAGGCTGGATAAAGCAGATTGTCATTCGCCCCCCGCCCCCTGCTAATACAAGAACATCTCATTGACATTGTTGAAGACATCAGTGGAACAAAACACTGACCATCCACAGAATAAGAGGAAATTCCTCCTGCTTGACTGCTTTCCAGTTGGGACAGATGTTTGCTTTTGGACTCAAATTCAAACATTATGTCTTTTGGGTCTTGAGACTGACAGTTTTTGGAATGGAACTACACCATTGGCTCTCTTGGTTCTCAGGCCTTTGGACTTGAACTGGAATTATGCTGTCAACTCTCCTTGGTCTTGAGCTTACAGACTGCAGATATCGGGATTTGTCAGTCTCCACAAAATTATGTGAGCTTTTTTTTTTTTTTTACAATAAATCTATCAATCAATCATCTATCTTCTGTCATCTATTTGCCTGTATGCCTATTTACCTATCTAATCTTCCTATCTATTTACCTATCTACCTACCTACCTATGTATTTACCTGCACATCCTATTGGCCTCATTTTCTGGAAATCTCTAATACACATGTATTTGTATATTATATACTAGTATAAGAAAAATATTTGAGAATGCAAAATAGATAATGTATCAGAGTTTCCATTTTATTTAGAGGCAAAAATTGTTGAAGTGCCTCGTAACACACTTCTTGTACTTCGTATTTTTTATCTGCCTTTACCACTTTGGAAGATCATTTAGACTTTTAGCTTTAAATATCATATATTTTCTGAAAACTGTCAAATTTGCCTTTAGCCCAGAGCTCTCTCTGGAAATACAGACATTAGATTAAATTGCCTACTCAACGTTACAACTTAGACATCTAGTCAACGTTTCAAACATAATATTTTTAATTTGTATACCTTAGAAACATGATCTGAAGCAAAACCTTTTTGCCTCCCTTGCACTTTGGAGTCGTGCCGATATCTGGTTAAATAGACTTCAGAAGCATCAGGAGAAACACTGAGGAAGAAAAGCAGAGAAATACTATGTACATTCTTGGTTGGAAACCAGCAAACTGGTTTATTTAGCTTTGCTAAAATAAATTGGGCCCATTTATTTTGAGAGTCTGGAAGGATGTGAGAATTGGAGACAGAGGCCAGGTGTGGTGGTTCATGCCCATAATCCCAGAACTTTGGGAGCTGTGGCAGGCAGATCACAAGGTCAGGAGTTTGAGACCAACGTGACCAACATGGTGAAACTCTATCTCTGCTAAAAACACAAAAATTTGCATGGTGGCAGGTGCCTGTCATCCCAGCTACTTGGGAATCTGAGGCAGGAGAATCGTTTGAACCTGGATGGTGGAGGTTGCAGTTTGCTGAGATCATGCCATTGCACTCCAGACTGGGCAACAAGAGTGAAACTCTGCTTCCAAAAACAAGTAAACAAACAAAACAAGGGAAATATTAGCATATGTGCAAATCTAAGGAACACAGTTTATTTGGTAATCCTGACCTGACGGGAATTTTCGTGATGATATTTTAGGCAGATTGGATTGGTATTGGTGTGGATATTATGGAAATAAACTTGCTTCCTGAGACACAGAGCTCTGTAGCTCCTTTACATACAACACTGTGAAATAAATTTGTTTTGTTTTACATGTATAATCTAATTGAGGATGTAGATTATATACATAAAAAGAACACATATCCACATTAAAATAGGTGGATAATAAATAAGTAGATACATTTTAACTGCACATCAACAAAATGTTAATACTGTGGTTACGCAAGAAAGGAATTATTCAAATCCACACA
The DNA here is from genome assembly GCF_030222135.1 of Aotus nancymaae. Classification (NCBI taxonomy): domain Eukaryota; kingdom Metazoa; phylum Chordata; class Mammalia; order Primates; family Aotidae; genus Aotus; species Aotus nancymaae. The sequence goes on along the minus strand of NW_026988532.1, from coordinate 5,078,619 downwards.
TGTCCCTCCGTCTCCATAATCTAATGAGCTTCACGTAAGCATACTCTTTTTCTGAGACTACCTGATCATTTCTAAGTGATGATATGGTATCGGTTCTTCTCTTCTTTCAATTTCTCATCCTCACTGAAGTTAGAGAAATCATTTTGAAGCAAGCATATGATTATTTGGTATTTACTTATTAAATGATCTCCATGGTATCCCATTTTCTTTTAAGACAAAAAAAAGGTATTTCTTTAAACATAATTTTAAAATCTTTGCAAAAGTTTGCACTTCCTAAGTTCTCAAGCCTCCTCTCTCTCTACTCCAGCTCCCTCTCACTATGAAAGTGTTGTACTTGTGGTTACTTCTGTATCTCTTACCTTCTTTCTTCTTCAAGTTAACATCTGCATATCCATACCTAATACCAATAATCTTGTCCTCCCTGAGTGCATTAATACCCTAGCAGATGCTTGCAGGTGCCAACTGTCTCTTATTCATGGCACTTGCTAATTTTGCAATGTTACATTAACTCAAATAGCAATATGAGCAATATTAATCTTTTTCACTAGACTCTAAACCCTAAGGTGACCTCCGGGATATGCCTCTCTTTTTGTTATTATTTAAGCAGGTCACAGTCATCAGTCTTACTTACAGTTAATCAAATCAATTAGTTTGCAAATTAATCTTTTGCTTTTCTTAAATATATCTGTAAAACCCAAAGATCAGATAAAAAACAGACAGAACTAGGGTATGTGTCTATGATGAGTGTTTAAGAGCAAAAAATAGCCCTACAATAGGATAAAGAAAAGGAGAGATCAGAGAAGGTGATTTTAGGAATAAAATGATGGCCTCTGTATTTGAAACATGGATAATAAGAAAATAGAAGAAGAAGAATTATATTGTGAATTCTCCTTTCCCTATTCATATGAGTAAATAAATCCTAGCTTTGCCTTCCTCCTATTTCACATTTTCAACGTGTGCTGCATATTGAAGAAAACAACCGCTTAGTCTGGTCTTAAAGGTTGCCTGCTTAGTGACCAGAAAATTCACTTTTAGAAGAAACCCTATATGCCAGTGATTTAGACCTGTTCTACTTTAAATGGAGCACTTGAAATGGCCCTGAAGAATGCCATCCGAAGTGCAGCATTAGGGGGCATACCAGCCACAGTGAAAGGTCACGCTTTGCTTCCCATTCACGATTCCCTTTGTTGCATGTGTTTCTGAATTTTTTCTTTATCCTAAAACTCCCTAGCATACATACTCAATTTAGAGCTCTTCTAGTATTTGAAACTATGCCAACACAACATAATTCTTCGAGGAAATTTGAAATTATTTGAGGTAAAGACATATTCAAAAGAGACAGTGCTCTCTCTTATAGTGCTCAGATTAAATTCATCCCCTGCAAATCTCTTATTTGTTATTTAATCAATTTTTTATAATCTTGTGACAAAGAGATCAGGAATCTATACAACTTTAATTTGCAGGCATTAGTTTGTATCTTTCCAGAAAATCTTTCTTTCTTGGAAATACACAAATATTCTTGTAAAGGATGATTAAAGTACATGTTTGATTTTATGACTTTTGGAAAATTTGTGTTTATTCGCAGCAGGAGTTGCACCAAAGATGTGACATTGTTGTCATCTTTTGTATACACCCTAAATTGCCTGATAAACATTATTTTTCATTTATTGATATATTTATATATTTGCTTACCATAAGCTTCTTTTTTATTCTTAAGTAATGCAGACCTCTTTCTGTGTTTAAAGGGAATTTTAGATTGATTTGGTTTGGGATATAATATTTTTAATTCAAGTTAAATATATAATAGTTCTATGTAGATTGAAATTAAATTGAATTATAAGTTATTAAAATTGGTGGTAATTAAAATAGAAAGGACATTGCTTAAATAAAATCACAGTGTATGAACTAAAAATATAAATCTCAGAGCTTATGATATATTTTAAGGGGTTGAGTAATTTCAACTCTCTAAATCTTCATATTTCTACATCAAATTATATTATCTTACATTTCATATCAATGCAAACAGTCTGTACATATGCCAGGGTTTATTTCTATAGCTGTCTGACCTGTGGCTTGAAATTATATCAACATTGTGGTCAACATGTAAATTAAAGCAGGTTCAAACATCTAAGAGTCCTGGTCAGTTATCAAGCACTTAGTTCATTTATAATTTTTGTGTTTTATCAAAGATATATGTGTGTGTGTGTGTGTGTGTGTGTGTAAGCTATTTGTTTTTTTATATTGAGAATTTATCTTCATTTTCTTCTGTTTCACAAAATGTCATATGAGTATGCATATTTAACCTTAGAGTTTAGCAAGTGCTTGTGCAAAATATTTGATAAACGTACTGTTGAGATCAATCAACTCTGGGAGTCTTAACAAGACTTGTTGGAGTGAAATCTGTGATGTGCAGGAGATGTTCATACCAGCCAGAGAGTGCTGATTTTGAACAACTCTTTCCAACTCTGTTTTTAGTGACTTCAGGTTATTGGCTACAAGAACTATTTACACAAAGAAAACCATAAAAATCTGTGAATGTGTATACAAATATGTATATGTGTATTTAAAAATATATATCTTCATTCCAAGTTTCAGGATCACATTATTAAGAAATGAATGCCTAATTTTCATGTGAAAATTTGGCAAGGCTGTTTATTTAAATATATATAACATCTAAGAGTTCTGGTCAGTTATCAAGCATTTAGTTCATTTATAAATTTTGTGTTTTATCAAAGATATATATATGTGTGTATATATGTAAACTATTTGTTTTCTTTATATTGAGAATTTCTCAATATAAAGAAATGTTACACATTATTTATGTTATATATTATTTACATAGCACACACATTAAGTTTTCATTTTCGTTTTTAGCAATATTAGCACTATGGACAACAAAAAATAAGAGATTGTTTTCAGGTTGTCATGAAAGCTCTCTGGTCCTCAGACTGTGAAGATGTTGAGAGTTAATGAACCTGTTCTTATCATTCTATTTGTATAATAACTCAAATCATAGAAAAGAATTCATCTATTATCACATGGTAGTCATACTACCACCATAAAGATGGTGAAAGTATCCAGTTGCACTTTCAAAGCGTGCACTTCAGTCTATATTTTATTATAGTTAACCACAAATGATAACTTCATGAATTGTGATGTTATTACATGACGTGATTACTAGCATCCCATTTTCCTTGGATAGACAGGCCGACATTGCACTAAGCTTAAGGGTGCAACCAAACCAATCACAAATTTCCATCTTTGTGAGTCTATGTACTGAAACTAACCTAGGTATCAATTCTGTATCTGTTAAAGTTGATTAGGGAGAAAAAGCCATGAGGTAATTTGAACACATACAATTTAATATAAAGAATAATTGACAGGAGATTGGAGAAATGGTGAATTGGCTAATAAGAGTTAAAGCAAACATTAAAGAACAAAGAAAAAGCAGATGTAGGAATCAACTACCACTCGTGAGGCTGAGATCAGAGTACCTAAGAAAGAGGCTTCCTTACCATGTGAAGACTGGAATTGAGATGGTTTAGGAGGGGTCATATCTACAAGTCACAAGATGATACATAAGATGCAGAGGTACCTTGTTGGTGTGACTTGCTACAATTTTTTTTTCTAGGTTGTTGGAGAAATTCATCCACAGAGAGAGGATGTGCCTTAAAACTCACTTTACTGTTACTTGTATGGATGGTGGGGAGTCGTCCGTGTGAATGTGCCTCATCTGTGGCATCTCTCCACTGCAAATCTTCCAAGAGAGATGACACGGAGATTTGCAGGCTGGTGAGTGCTTCTTCCTGTTGCTATCAGAAGGAACCAGATGGTGGGGGCATATCTGCAGGGCCTGGATGCTTGAGAAAATACACTGTGCTGATGTCAGGTGCTGGAGAAAGCTGTGATCTTCAGGAAACTCACAGCAAAGAAGCCGTGTACTTTTCTTGAGCCAAGTTTTGTAGGAAGTGTGCATTGCAGGAGCCTAGAGGTAGAGAAAACTGTGTAGATTAAGGAGCCAAGTGCTGGAAAAAGCACACTCCTTAGAAATCTGGAAAGTGAGACACAGTGGCATCAAGAAGAAAAAGCCCCCTCTTCCTCTTGTGTCTCTTGAGCACCCCCTACTAACATGGCTTAACATAGTGTCAGCTAGTAAAGGAAACATATTTATGAAACCCGTCTCCATTATCGTGGAACAGTCAAAACAGCTGATTTTGAAGATGAAAGTTAATACATTTATAAATGTATTGTGTGTTATAAATTGTAAGAATCTCTAAAAATAGAAGTAACTTGCCACTTGTGGAATCATTTTTATTGAGAAGATACTTCATAGGAAAATGTCACAATAATTCCTGGAGAGCCTTTGATGTATGAAATAAATTAGATGTGTTTCGTTTACTCCCACTTTGTATTATAAAATGTCCATAGATATGAATAGAAAAAAGAACCTCTCTGCCTAAATTCAACAGATTTAAATATTTTGCTGATATGTTTTAGAAGGTACAACAGAATAGACAGCTGGAGAAATATGTGTGTCTTTAGGAGAGGGTCATCAAATTTATTTTTGAAAATAAGGTGAAGGATGACAAAATACGTGTGTAACAGATGTTAAACAACATATGACCTTCATCTGGTCATGGACTTTGATATTTTGAGGTTCCAATGTAATGTGACTTTTCTGGGTTATTGTTTATTACTAAATGTGGGCTAGGTATCAAGAGACAAGAATAAAACATGACAAAGAAAATTCTTAAAAAATGAAATTATTAAAGGCATATCAGCTTTTTCTTCCTGAAAATCACATAACTTAGCATCTCTGTCTTTTATTTTGTCCCAGGTTTCAAGTTATATCTTCTTTTATAAGAAATGCTGTGGCCCAAACAACATCCCTATTGTATCAGGCAGTAGCCATTGTTCAACCAGAGGTGCAAAACCACTTGGTTATATATTATATATTTTTGTTACAGGAAATCAGCCTCATACAGTCACAGGAGGTTGTTAAGAAGCCTTTATAATGCTTTTTTATGCCCACATCTGATGTGGAATCTTGAAGTTGCAGGGTAAGTAGTTGATAGATGTGAAGGGCGTATATCAAAGGCAGGTGACAACGATAGAATAAGCTGAAACCCTAAACTGAAACCAGCCATTCTTGTTGCCTCTGACTTTGGTAGTAAGAGTATCTTGCAGAAGCAGAGGCCCTGTGTCAGAAAACTAAACCTTTCTAAGGAGTCAAAAATGCCAGAGGAAAACATAAGGATAGGCAGAACAGTCGCAGATCCAGCTACTGCTTCATGGCATTGAACTCAGTCATTAGATCAACAAACGCGTGTGTGTGTGTGTGACTTACACAAAGAACACATACACAAGAGAGAGGAGAGAGAGAGGGAAAATAGTTGCTACCTTCAATTTATCCTCCAAATCTCCCAAGAATCTTCTCCCACCAATCTTCTAATGTGTCCAAATTAGAAACATACAGATAGGAACTTCATCACAGTTCAGTCTAGTTAAGATGACACATAACACTTAACATGTGTTTTACATAACAGTAATCTTCTAAAGTCAGACGATCAACTATGTTACATTAGTCCATTTTCACACTGCTATAAAGAACTGCTTGAGTCTGAGTAATTTATAAAGAAAAGATTAATTGACTCACATTTCAGCATGACTAGTGAGGGCTCAGGAAATTTACAATCATGTAGAAGGTGAAGGGGAAGCAAGACGCCTTCTTCAAAAGGCAGCAAGAAGGAGAATGAGCACAAGAGGAACTTAAAACATTTATGAAACCATCAGATCTCATAAGAATTCACTCACAATTGTGAGAACAGTATAGGTGAAAAATGCTCCCATGATATAATATGAGGGGGATTATGGGGATTATAATTCAATATGAGATTTTAATGGAGACACAAAGCCTCCTCATACCATTCCGCCCCTGACCACTCCCAAATCGCATGGCTCTTTCACATTTCAAAACCAATCATACCTTCCCAACTGTCTCCCAAAGTCTTAATTCATTCAAGCATTAACCCCAAAGTTCAATTTCAAAGTCTCATCTGAGACAAGGCAAGAGACTTCCACCTAGAAGCCTATAAAATCAAAAGCAAATTTGTTACTTCCAAGATACAACGTAGGTACAAGTGTTGGGTAAATGTTCCTGTTCCAAATGGGAGAAATTAGCCAAAACAAAGGGGCTAACAGGTCCCATGCAAGTCTGAAATCCAGCTAGGCAGTCGTGAAATCGTAAAGATCCAGAATGATATCCTTTGACTCCATGTCTCATATCCAGGTCATGCTGATACAAGAGGCAAGTACCCAGGACCTTGGGCAGCTCCACCCTGTGGCTTTGCAGGGTACAGTGTCCTTCCCAGCTTCTTTCACTGCTGATGTTCAGTGTCTGTGAACTGGCACTTTTCCAGGCACATGTTGCAAGCTGTCAGTAGATCTATTATTCTGGGTTCTGGAAGACAGTGGCCTTCTCCCCACAGCTCCAATAGGCAGTGTTCTAGTGAGGACTATGTGTGGGGCCTCCAATTCTGCATTTCCCTTTTGCACTGTTCTAGTAGAAATTCTCCACGAGGGGTCACTCTCTGAAAGTTTTTGCCTAGATATCCAGAAATTTCCATACAACTTCTGACATTTAGGTGAAGATTTCCAAAGCTCAATTCTTGTCTTCCTTGTACTGGCAGGACCAACACCACATGGAAGCTACCAAGGCTTGGGGCTTGCACCCCACTGAAGCAATGGCCCAGGCTGTACCTTGGCCCCTTTTAGTCATGACTGCAGCTGGAGTGGCTAGGACACAGAAAACCAAGTCCCAAGGCTGCAAAGAGCAGCAGGGCCCAAGCCCATGAAACGATTTACCACCCTTGGCCTCAGAGCTGTTATAGCAGAGGCTGCTGAGAAGATCACTGACATGCCCTGGAGATGTTTTCCCCATTGTCTTGGTGATTAACATTCTGTTTCTCATTACTTACGCAAATTCCTGCAGCTGACTTGAATTTCTCCCCAGAAAAGTGGTTTTTCTTTTCTACCACATCGTCAGGCTGCAAAATTTTCAAACTTTTGTTCTCTGCTTCCCTTTGAAACATAAGTTCCTATTTCAAACAATCTCTTTGTGAATACATAAAACTGCATGCTTTTAAGAGCATGCAGGTCACGTCTTGATTGCTTTGCTGCTTAGGAATTTTCTCTGCCAGATACCGTAAATTATCTCTCTCAATGTTGAAGTTCCACAGATCTCCAAAATGCTACCAGTGTCTGCAAAAGCATAGCAAGAGTTACTTTTATTCCAGATCCCAACAAGTTTCCAATCTCCATCTGAGACAACCTTAGCCTGGACTTCATAGTCAAAGCTATTCAACAAGTCTCAAGGAAGTTCCAAACTTTCCTATATCTTCCTGTCTTCAGAGACCACCAAACTGTTTGAACCTCTGTCTGTTACCCAGGTCCAATGTCATTTCCATATTTCTGGGTATCTTAATAGCAGTACACCATTTTCTGTGGTACCAATTTACTGTAAAGTCTGTTTACACACTGCTATAAAGAACTACCTGAGACTGGGTAATTTATAAAGGAAAGAGGTTTAATTGACCCACAGCTTAGCATGTCTCGGGGTGGGGAGGTCAGGAAGTTTGAAATCATGGTGAAAAGCAGAGGCGAAGCGAAGAACCTTCTTCAAAGGTTGTCAGGAAGAAGAGTGACCATAGGAGGAACTACCAAATACTTATAAAACCATCAGATCTCATGAAAACTCACTCACTATCATGAGAATAGCATGGGGTAAACTGCCCCAATGATCTAATCACCTCCATCTGTTCTCTCCCTTGACACATGCAGATTTGGGGGATTATGGGAATTATAATTCAAGATGATATTTGAGTGACTATGCAAAGCCTAACCATATTATAATATTATATGGAATTTTGGTTCCTTCAGAAAATTGATTATTAAAAATACATTTATATTTATAATTGAGAAATAATTGTTGTGTATATTCACTGGGTAAAAAAAATGTGATGTTCTGATATATGTATACATCATAGAAAGTTGACTTTTGTTTATTCATTGATGAAATGTTCACTTCTTAATATGTATTTTTTAATATTTTATTGTATTATTGCTATCAAAATTAGCTTTTAAGTTATCCTTCAAGGTAAACTGCTACAGGGAACATAATTGATTCATAGCCCCAGATGCTTTTCTTTTGGAGCCATCATAATTTTGTTTCAAGGCCATGTATAACCTGGCTTTCTTTCAAGTAATAACTAAGCCCAATGGGGATACTAGTGTCAGCCTATGAGGATGGGATTCAGAACTCCTCAACTGAGCAATATTAACTCAGGGAGTACTTGTTTGCCTAGCTGAAACTTTCTTAGAAATGTGTTGTAGGCTAATATTCTTACCCAATACTTCCTTTTCTGTCCCTTTTACTGGTAACAGAACAGTATCATAATCTGATGTTTCTCTCTGCATGATCTTCTTTCATTTATCCTTTGCAGATACTCCATCAAAAATGTATTACACAGCAAATTCCATTTTATTCTGTTTAAATTATGCTGCTAATTAGCTATTTTACTCAATAAATATTTAAATGTCTATAATGATGTTGTAGAATACAAAAACAAAATTGGCAAACTTAAGCTTACCTTCCATGGTGGAACAAAAGGTACATATAGAAATGATCAAATATATACAGGAGAACATTTTATATTGTATCTTACATAGAAAGTTTATGTACTGAATACTTCATGGAATTTTAAATATGAGAAGTTCTAATTACCTAATATGTATTTACCTAAATACTTCTGATATAGGAAGAGGGTCATTAAAGGACCTTACAGAAAAAATAATTTTTATACTATATTGCATGAAAAATCTTGTAATTGTATTAAATCCTAACATAAATGTAAATAAAAATGTTGAAAATATTTTAGATTCATAAGATAATATAGAAAAACATATTTAAAACATATTTATAGTACAGAAAAAAATGTTAGCCTTGATGTAATTTTTCACAAAATTTTGCTGTCACAAATATAACTTCATAGTTGATGTTCAGAAAATAATCAGTAAAAACTCATTGTTGTATTAAATATTATTGTTATTCTCATTTGTATTTCTTTATATTTAAATATTTTCTCAATTGTCGACTATGTCATCTTCTAGGTTTCTGAATGTGCCTAACTCACCCAGGGTATCATTTGTTCATTAATAGCTCTAGTACAATCCCAACATCATTAAATCTTGCTTCTCCTGCAAAATAGGCATCTTCACCTTGCAACCTACTCACATTCTCAGAATTTGACAGATATCAAACAATATATGAGACTAAGTAAAAAAGACTTGCCCATACAAGTGGGGCAAAAGATTAAATTACTAGAGAAGTGTGCAGGTCACCACCTGGGGGTGGGGGGCTGTCCTGCACACCTTGACTCAATGACAGATGAAGAAAGTATACTGACACACAGATATTATATTTTGCCACTTAAACTGGGTGTTCAGACTGCTTACAGACTCCTTGGAGAGTGCTGTAAACAGTTGAGACCCAGCCCTGACACGCTGGCCTCACTGGCGTTTATTCAGCACACATTAAATGACAAAACTCTGAGTCAACACCACTAGAGTTTAAAGATTAAAGGATAGGTTCTGAGGCCTAAAGCAAACACCATTAGTGGACAATATTCCTGGTCGACCTCCCGGCAAGAGAGCCATCCAGAATGATCAAAGGTTAATTTTAGAATCACATGAGTAAACAAGTTAGTTAGGTAAACTCCCCACATTCCTTTGTTTCCACTCTAATTTATTTAACTAAAGGGAAAATGCTGCCTTCAGCCAAGAATGTTAAAAACAAAAACAAAAACAAAAAAACCTTAGGCCTTCCAAAAGGGTTTGAGTCTACATTCTATAACTTTCTCTAATATTTTTCCCTTAATACTTTTGCTACCACCCTGAGTGAATCCCCACAGAGAAGAGATTTTTTTTTAGAGATAATGTAATAAAAACTCAGTTCATCAGTGTGTCATTTCATTTTTTACTTTTATTTCTTCATCTGTTGTGTGGACCAGATATTAAACAGAAGGCTAGTTATAGATCACTATAACTCTAGTATATATGCAGGTCATGATGAGGTGTAATACAAAAGAAAAATACCAATTTTATCTATTTAAATGAAGTAAATATATTCATTTACAATTTTTTAAATTTCATATATACATTGTAAAAATTTAACAAAATGCAGAAAATAATTAAAGAATGTAAGTGTCTAAAAATCTTATCCCTGATAAATGTTATTGATATATTGATATAAATTATTCTTTAACTTGTTGCAAATAACTTTCTAAAATTTTTCTAAAACATAATTATAATAGGTAAATTATTTCAGAAAATACATTATTGATGTAAGAAAAATATTCAATTATGTTCATTTCATACGTTTTTTTTTAAGTTTTAGCACTTTAGTCCTATGATGTACATGTGTAGGAGGTGGGCAGGAAAGGATAAGAAATGGAGCATTGTATTCTAAATATTTATGAAGTTGTCTAATCATTTATATAATAATTCATTTAATCCTCAATGATAACAATTCCTACTTTATTAATACAAAAACATAGATTTACATGTTTTTGTCTGTTTTTAAAATTACCTTAAGACAATTTTTTTGATAGTATTAAAATATTTTCCTTAAGGAAATTTTATACTATATATTTTTTAGTTGGTAATGTGAATCATTCCATTCTTTTTCAACAATATCTTGGCTACTTTTTTATATATAATCTCTAGGGACATTTTACAATTTTGCAATCTATTATAAATTCTGTTAATCATGCATTATAATTTATAAATTTGTTTAAAAATAATGAACATTTGAAATCAGGTATTTTTGTACTTCTTTACTTACCAAATTGATATTTATGCACTTCAGTAAAATTTTAATTTTCTTTACCCTGATCAAGTCTTTCCTACTAATTTCATTTCTATTCATTTTACATTTTTATTATTGTTTCATAATTTTTAAAATATATTAAAACATATTTGCTGTAATATTGAAATAACTGACTACTTGGGTACATACTAGCAACTATTTTGGGCTCTTAAAATTTTTTTGTATTTTATTTTCTCTAGAACAACTCTGAAAGCATTTGCAAATTATGACAATTTTTATTTCATATGCACACATATTTTTAACTGTGTGTGTAAGTATATGCATTTGTATCTATATACATCATTTTATATATATAATTTTGTCATGTATTGCATTCGCTATAATCTCCAGAAAAAGTGATAATTGTGAGAATGATTATTTTTTATGTAATTCAGACATTACTGTGATTCCTTAATGTTTCTTCATTAAATAGAATGTTCTCTACTGACTTAAAAGAGAGCTTTAAATCATTTATGGGATTTACATTAATTTTTAAAGATTTTATTTTAAACAAAAATGAATACTGAATTATTTCTAAAATCCAGTAACTTTTATAATTTCTGTGATATTTTCATTTGCCTATTAATAAGATAATTTGTATTATTTTCTTATTTAAATTTTTGCTGTCTTTCTATCCTATATTTGTTGGTATGTTTATTTATTTGTAATTTAACACCAGGATTTATTTTATTCAAGTGACTCATAAAAACATAACTGGTATTTATATTGGTGATAATTTTTTTCTCATTTGTCATCTCTTCCAAGTTTCATATCTCATTTTAAAATTTTCTCTTGTCTCTCATTTTATATATATATATAAATTTGTTCTCTATACAAAGTTTGAATATAATTTTCACAGTGCATTAGAAATCTTTAAGTAATTAATTTTCAAATTCATTTTATAATGCCATTACTTCCTTCTATATTCAGAATGTTTTCACGTTTTCTTTCCACTTTGTGCATCTTTTTCCTCTTTCTTTCTTCTTTCTTTCTTTCTACATATATATCTATGTGACATATGATATCTATGATATTTTGTTACATGTATTCATTATGTAGGAATCAAATCAGGCTGTTTGGGTCTATCCATCACTTCAAGTATTTATCATTTCTGTGTTTTGGGAACATTTCCATCCTCTCTTCTAGTTTTGAAATATATGTACATTATTGTTAACTCTACTTTGCTATTAAATATTGGAAATTATTTCTATTATCCAGCTGCTTTTTTGTACTCATTAACCAACTTCTCTTTATCCCCTCCAATCCTACCCACACAACCATCCCAGCTTCTGTTGTGTATCATTGTACTATCCAGTTTTATGAGATCAACCTTTTTAGCTGCTACATAGGAGTGATAACAAGTGATATTTCTTTTTCTGTGCTTGTCTTATTTTACTTAATATGATGAGCTCCAGTATCATTCATGAGGCAGCAAATGAGATGATTTATGTTTTTTATAGTCAAAGAGTATTCCATTGTATATATACATGCCATTCATCAACTTTATTCATTCATTAACTAATAGGCACTTAGGTTGATTTCATATCTTTCCTATTGTGACTAATGCTATAATAAACATGAGAGTACATGTATCCCTTTAAGAAATGTTTTATTTTCCTTTGGATAAATATCCAGTGGTGGCATTGTTGGATCATATGATACTGCTAATTTTAGTATTTTGAGAAATATCTATATTTTTCCACAGTGGTTATACTGATTTACATTCCCATCAATAATGTGTGAGAGTTTCCTCTTCTCTGGATTTTCTCCAGCATCTGTTAATTATGTCTTTTTAGTTGCCATACTAACTGATATGAGAAGATACCTCATTGTGGTTTTGACTCGGCATTTGTCAGATGATTAGTGATGTTGAATCTTTTTTTTCATATTTTTGTTGGTCATTTGTAAATCTTCTTTTGAGAAATGTTTATTCATGTCCTTTAGCCACTTTTTCTTGAATAACTTTCTTTTAAATTGAGTTATTTATATATATTCTGGATATTAGTCTCTTGTCAGATAAATAGTTTGCAAATATGTTATCCCATTCAACAAGTTGTCTCTTTACTGCATTGATGGTTTTCTTGACAGTTCCATTTGTCTATTTTTGTTTTTGCTGCCTGTGCTAGTGAGGTATGAGGTATGAGGTATAAGGTATAAAATATTTATCTAGGTCAATGTCCTGAAATGTTTTCCCTATGCTTTCCTCTAGAAATTTTATAGTTTTGAGTCATATGTGTAAGTCTTTAATCCGTGTTGAGTTTATTTTTGTATCTGGTGAGAAATAGAGGTCCAATTTTATTCTTCCACATCTGATTATCCAATTTTTCCAGCATCGTTTATTGAAAAGGGTGCCCTTTCCCCAATGTATGTTCTTGGTACTTTTGTTGAAAATCAATTGACTTTAAACAAATGGATTCATTTCTGGATTCTCCATTCTGTTGCATTGGAATATGTGTCTGTTTGATCTCAGTATTATGCTGTTTTGATTACTATAATATTGTAATATGTTTTGAAATCGGATAGTTGTTATCTTTGCTCAGGATACCTTTGGTTTTTTAGGCTCCTTTTAGGTTCCATATAAATTTTAGATTTTTATTTTCTATTTCTCTGAAAAAACTGAAGGCTGAAAAACTAATCTATAGGCTGTTTTAGTCAATATGATTAATTTATTAATAAATATTAATTTTTATGATACATAAATATGTAATATTTCTGCATTTGTTTGTATTGTCTTCAAATTCTTTCATCAATGTTTGGTAGTTTTCCTCATAGAGGTTTTAATCTTCCTGGTTAAATTCATTTATAAGTATTTTATTTTATTTTTGTAACTATTGTGAATGGAATTGCCTTCTTGAATTCTTGCCCTCAGCTTGTGTATTATTGCTGTATAAAAGCATTGCTTATTTTTGTATGTTGATTTTATATCATGCAACTTTACTGAATTTATCTAATACAAAAGATTTTGGTGGAATCTTTTTTTTAAAAACTTTTATTTTAAGTTTAATGGTACATGTGCAGGATATGCAAGTTAGTTACATATATAAACATGTGACATGGAGGTTTGTTGTACAGATTAGTTCATCATCCAGGTATTAATTCTGGTATCCATTAGTTATTTTTTTCTGATTATCTCCCTTTTCCTATAATTTTTTCTAAATAGTGGACATATTATCTGTAAAGGGGGATAACTTAATTTTCTCTTTTTCAACGTGGATGCCTTTTTTTTTCTTTTTTCTTGCCTAATTTCTCCTGCTAGGATATTCAGTACTATGTTGAAAAGGAGTTGAGAATGTGAGCAACTTTGTCTTGATCCCATTCAATATGATGGTAGCTGTGAGTTTTTCATATAAGCATTTTAACACATTAAGGTATTTATTCTCATGTCTAATTTATTGAGAATTTGTAAAATGAAGGGTTGTTGAATTATATCAAATATTTCTTCCTGTATGTATTGTGATGTAGATATTGTTTTCACTCTTCCTTCTGTTGATTTTATGTATTACGTTTATTGATTTACATATGTTGAAATACCCTTGTGCACTTGAGATAAATCCCACTTGATAAAGGAGTATTATCTTTTTGGTGTGCTGTTCAATTCAGTTATTTAGTATTTTCTTCAGGATTTTTATGTCTATGTTGTTCAGAGATATTATTCCGTAGTTTTCTTTTTTTATGTGGTGGTTTTGTTTGATTTTGGTGTCAGGGGAATGCATGCCTCATAAGTAAATTAGGGAGAATTTCTTCTTTAAATTTTCAGAATAGGCTGAGGAGAATAAGTATTAGTTCTATTTTGTAAGTTTAGTAGAATTAAACAGTGAAGCCAGCTAATTCTGGACTTTTTTTTGTTATGAGACTTTCATTGCTGCAAATAATCTCCTTACTCATTATTAGTATATTCAAGTTTTCTATTTCTTCTAAGTTTAATCTTGGTAGTTTTATCTGTCTGGAAATTATTTATTTCCTTTAGGTTTTCCAGTTAGTGTATAATTGTTCATGAAAGTCTATGATGATTTTTTTTTTTAAATTTCTGTGGTATCATTTGTAATGTCTTCACTTTAATTTCTGATTTTGTTTATTTGGGTCATCTTTGTTTTTTCTTGGTTAGTGTAGTTAGAAGCTTGTCAATTTTATTCACCTTTTCAAAAAAACAAACTATTTGTCTTTCATTTTGTAGGCTCTATTTTGTTTTGTTTTGCTCTGATCTGATATATTTTCTTCTGTTAATTTGGGGTTTGGTTTGTTCTTGCTCTTGAAGTTAATCATTAGATTGTTTCTTTGAAATCTTTCAAATTTTTGATGTATATGTATATTGTTACAAATTTCTCTATTATCACTACTTTTGCTGAATCACATAGCTGTTGGTATGTTGTATTTCAGTTTTTGGTTATTTCACAAACATTTTTGACTTTTTCCTTAATCAATTCCTTGACCTAATGGATATTCGGGAGCATATTACTTAAATGTTCATGTATTTGTAGAGTTTTCTAGATGCCTCTTGTTATTGATTTCTAGTTTTATCTCATTGTGGTCTGATAAGATACTTGATATAATTTTTATTTTTGTCAAATTTTTGAGATTTATTTTCTATCCTAAAATATGATCTATGTTCCATGTAGTAATGAGAAAAATGTGTATTTTGTATCTGTTGGATATTCTGTAAATGACTGTTAGGTACGTATGGTCTAAAGTGCAGTTTAAATCCAACGTTACCTTTCAAAATTTCTGTCTAGATGGTCTAATGCTGAGAGTGAGATTTTGAAATCTCCAGCTGTTATTGATTTGGAGTATATCTCTTCCTTTAGCTATAATAATATTTGCTTTATAAATCTGGATGCTTTGGTGTTGTGTGCATATGTTTAGTATCGTTATATCCTCTTGCTGAATTGATTTATCATTATATAATAATCTTAAAGTACTGTCATGAAGTACTGAAATTCCTTCTTCTGCTTGATACAGACTGTTGCTGAAGATTTTGAGTGTATTTTTGTATTTGATTTCATGAATTCTTCAGTTCCAGAATTTATGTTTTATTCCTGTTTTTACATTTTATCCTACTTATTTGAAACAGAGTCTTATTCTGTCACCCAGGCTAGTGTGCAATGGTGCAATCATGGCTCAGTGCCACCTCAACTTTCTGGACTGAAGTGATCTTCCCACCTTAGCCTCCTGAGTAGCTTGGACTACAGGCACACAGTACCACAGCCAACTAATTTTTGAATTTTTTGTAAAAACAGGTTTTGCCATGTTGCTCAAGTTGGTCTTAAACTCTTGGGCTCAAGCAATTCACCTGCCTTGGCCTCCCAATGCGTTGGGGTTACAGGCATGAGACACTATAGACAGCCCAATTATTTCTTTAATAAATTTCTCAGCCAGTCACGGTGGCTTACGCCTATAATCTCAGCACTTTAAGAGGCTGAAACAGGCAGATCACCTGAGGTCAGGAGTTCAAGACCAGCCTGGTGAACAGGATGAAACCTTGTCTCTACTAAAAATACAAAAATTAGTCAGGCATGGTGGCACACACTTGTAATCCCAGCTACTTGGGAGGCTGAGGTAGGAGAATCACCAGAACCCAGGAGATGGAAGTTTCAGTGAGCCGAGATCATGCCATTGCATTCCACCCTGGGTGACAAGAGTAAAATTCCAATGCAAAAAAAAAAAAAAGTTAATTTATATCCTAAATTGCTTTACTGATTATTTTGTATTTTTTTCTGTATTTTTTGTATCTCACTAACATTCATTATTATTTTGAATTATTTAATATCATTATTTTAAATAATTTTAGGGAATTTATAAATTTTTGATTGTAATCTGTTGCTGGAGAATTATTACATTCACTTTTTTTCATGTTTCTTGTGTTCTCACATTGATATCTGTGCATCTGATGAATAGTCACTTCAGATTTTTGAATATGACTTTGGAGGGGAAGGCTTTTCTTGAAGATGTACCTATGGTGTTGCTTGAGTAGTGCACTTTTGCTTCAAATCTGGGTATTTGCAGAAGTGTAGTATCCATAAGATTTCTTCAGTTGTATGTAAAGTGCAGTAGCCATAAGATTTCTCCAGGTGTCTGTGATTTCAACATTGACTTAGCATGCAGTTGTTAGTGGTGAAGTTGGGCAGTGAGTATGGTTTGGGCCATGGCTACAGCAGTTGTGGGACAATCCCCTGTGCTAGTGTTGACAGTGGCTGTGACAACCTGGTGGACCAATCCCCAGGCCTGCAGGTGTCACGTATGTATTGGAACTAGTTGTAATAGTAGTGACGTGCTGGGTGGGCCTGGCCTGAGGCTCCTGGAAAGAGTGCTCATGCGATGATCGGATTGTGATGAACTGGGGTGAGCAGTCCCCAGGTCTTTGGATAGCATGTTCAGGCCCTGGGATGGTGGAATCAGGTGGAATGGACTCGTCATCAGGCCTCCAGAGGTACTTACCAGTAACTGGTTGTGATAGGCAGGGACAGGGTAAACCCAAGACCCTTGTAGAATGTTCAGGTAGGACTGATAGTGGCTGAAGCCCTGCTGTTGGAGAGAGGAGTGTTGCTTTCAGTGCAACATCCATATTCAGGCACCTGGATAATGCACACTTCACTTGTGCTTTGGTTTGGTAGTGGCAGCCTGCAGTGACAGCAACTGCAGGCAATTTCATTTCCTTTTAAAACATGTGAAAATGTGAAATGGTGCTGCTGTTGGGGGTAGTGGGGCCATTGCCAATGGCTTGTGCTTTAGCCCTGGAGGCAGCAGCCAGCCTTGGCAGTGGCTGAAGACGGGACTGTCAGTGTGGTTCCAGGAATGTGGGGATGCACTGGCTGTTGGGCCTGTAGGTATGATGCACTCTGATGGGGTCTAGGCTCTCAATATGATACCTTTCTGCATCTGCTTAGGACTCCATGGGTGTGTAGGGCCCAACATGAGTCCCCTTTCTGGATCAATCTTTTTGCACTGTATTCAGGCAGCCCACTTGTATTAGTTTTCCAGCCCACAGTGGCTAGAGACTATCCTGTGGATAGGATTACATGACTATGGGTTGGAAATTTGGGTCGCTGGGGATTTTTATTTACCATTTTCTTGCAATGCCGAGCCTCTCCAGGCTCCCTTCAGATCCCTACTGGTACTTGCCTTAGGTGTTTCCTGTTACCTCTCTGCTAAATTCTAGTGTTTTCTCTTAGATGGTCTACTCAAAAGGTAATTATCTACTTTCTCTTTTGGTTCTGCATTGTGAATAAAAAAACAAGTAGCAAATGCCTGTGGTCAGCCATCTTGAATCCTCTCCTTTCTTTCTCTTCTTTCTATCTTTCTTCCAACCCTCTCCTTTTTCCCCCCTCCTTCCATTTTAGATGCTTTATGTTCAATGAACAGAAAGATGACCAGTGTGGCTGAAGGTAGGAGATGAGGTAAAAAATGTAAAGTCTTGGGTAGATCATACAGAGTTTTGAATTTTAGTCTGAGTTTGAGGAGCCATTGAATTGTTTCAAGATTGTTATCTTCTAAATCAGATTTTAAAGGGGGAATTTTTGTGTGTGAATTATAGACAGCAGTAGTGGAAGCAAGAGGTAATTGTTATAATTTAGATGAGAAATACTGATGGATTGAGGTTGTGTGGTCAGGGTGGGACTGGTGAGAAATTGTCATATTTTAGATATTTATGAAATTAGAGCTAATAGTAGTTGCTGACAGCTCAGATGTGACATACAAGAGAGGCAAGTCAAGGCCTGGGCAACAGATAAAATTGAATTGTCATTTATGAGGGGCCACATTTTTAGGATATACATGTAGATTAACTTAGACTGAACCATTTAATAAAGTAGTTGGTTAAGTATTGGTTTCATTTTGAGAGCTCTGTGAAAAAAGCAGTGAGACACTGAGGGAATCAAGAAATAAAAAAATTTAGAGAACCTCATGATGGGAGTAGGGAGGGAATAATTATTTCTAGGAGAGAATAGACTATTTCAAAATGATTTCATGAATATGCGAGAGATAAGAAAATTAATCGAGTGCACAGAATGAGGGCATATTTATGGATAGAAATGCCAGGTATTTATGTTTTGAAAAATATGAAAAGTTAGTTCTGGGACACTTGCAAGTTTTGTTGCTTGGGGTGGTGGATATAGTCTCATCTTTTTTTTTTTTTCTCCAGCAGAATCATTCCTGTTCTATTTTCTATTTTTTTAAATTATATTTTAAGCTTTGGGGTACATGTGCAGAACTTGCAGGATTATTGCATAAGTACACACATGCCACGGTGATTTGCTGCCTCCATCCCCCGTCACCTATATCAGGCATTTCTCCCAATGTTATCCCTCCCCAACCTCCCCACCCCCCACTATGCCTCCCCTAGACACCCACCCTCCAACAGACCCCAATGTGTGATGTTCCTCTCCCTGTGTCCATGAGTTCTCATTATTCAACACTTACCTATAAGTGAGAACGTTCAGTGTTTCATTTTCTGTTCTTTTGACAGTTTGCTGAGAATGATGGTTTCCAGATTCATCCATGTCCCTGCAAAGGACATGAATTCATCCTTTTTATGGCTGCATAGTATTCCATGGTGTATATGTGCCATATTTTCTTTGTCCAATCTATCATTGATGGGCATTTGGGTTGGTTCCAGGTCTTTGCTATTGTAAACAGTGCTGCAGTGAACATACGTGTGCATGCATCTTTATGATAGAACAACTTATAATTCTTTGGGTATATGCCCAGTAATGAGATTGCTGGATCAAATGATATTTTTATATCTAGATCCTTGAGGAATCACCACACTGTCTTCCACAATGGTTGAACGAATTTACACTCCCACCAACAGTGTAAAAGTGTTCCTATTTCTCCACATCCTCTCTAGCATCTATTGTCTCCAAATTTTTTAATGATTGCCATTCTAATTGGCCTAAGATAGTATTCTTGTTTCATAGCTTTTATTTTTTTCAGTGTCAGTTAGATCATTGCTTGAAATGTCAATAAGGAAAAGTTCATGAGGTCTTATGATAGAGGAGGAGTAAAACAGATAGTGATTAAGACCAGGAGAGTGAACTGGATGGGTAAAAGCAACAGTTTTGCTAAACAACACCAGAGTCAACTTATTATGAGTGTTCATCAACTTAAATTGACACTAGTCAAAAATAGTTTTATGTTTACACACATATATTAAGCTTTCTACATGAAGATATGAAATAGAGAATTAGACTGAGAGTTCTGTCAGTTATGGACAATAGAAACTGTAAGTTTCCAGAGAGATGAAAATGTATTTAAGGGAATAATTAAATAGATAATCTGCTCAATAAAATTCAATACAAACTAGATAAAGATTGAATTGAGGTCATGGGGAAAATAAGAGTGAAGGAGAAGTTGCTACGTTCAATGAATTAAATATGTTGGTGGGTTGAAATTGTTCAGAGTCACGTAACCAGAGTGAATTAGTTGGAGAGGCAGAAGATATTCAAAGTATTATAACCAGAATATTGGAATCACCAAAAAATAAAATGGTAATAATATATTTTTTTAACAAAGAAACACAGTAAGTTAGTTGTTATGTATTGGAGAAATGAAAATTAAGATGGCAATTTTTAAATGACAGCAAAAAGCAACGGGTAATATTGTTTACTATTATAAACTTAAAACAAATGAAGGGGATTTGGGAAAGCTCAAAAATAATTGTCAGAAAGTGGCAATGAGTAGCAAGGTAGGCACACACCATATCTCTACAAACAATGTTAGCTTGGGAAAGTAGAAAATTTAGAAAACTATGTTGGGCGTGGTGGCTCACACCTGTAATCCCAGCACTTTGGGAGGTTGAGGCGGGTGGATCACAAGGTCAAGAGATCGAGACCAACCTGGTCAACATGGTGAATCCCCATCTCTACTAAAAATACAAAAAATTAGCTGGGCATGGTGGTGCGTGCCTGTAATCCCAGCTACTCAGGAGGCTGAGGCAGGAGAATTGCCTGAACCCAGGAGGCGGAGGTTGTGGTGAGCCGAGATCGCACCATTGCACTCCAGCCTGGGTAACAAGAGTGAAACTCCGTCTCAAAAAAAAAAAAAAAAAAACTACTAAATAAGATTGAAAAGAAACCAGGCATTCTTAGAGGAGACAGATTGTTACCACTTCATGCAAAAAGGTCAATGAAATATCAGTGAGGAAATTACTGGAAGAAGTTTTCATATTCAGAAATTATTAACTTTAGACTGGAAGGGTATAAGGTTGAGAAAGGAGTGCCAGAGTAAGTCTACACAAAGTCTATAGGGATGAAAGTTTAGTGATGAGGCATGGGGATGAACAATGACCTGGGATTACTGGGCTTTCTGTAAGTCTGAGGGTTATTGAAATAATTTCAGTGATCTCTTAGAAAATGTAAATGTGTGCATAAGAGGATGTCTGTGAGTATTGTCTAAGAAAATGAAGCTAAAGTTTTCAAGAGGATGTGAATTCTGTGGATGTCCAATTCAAAAAAAGAATTAATGATAATAAGTCAATAGAAATGGTTTGGTACTAGAAAGATGATTTAGTATATATTGGAATTTTTACCTGATACACATTTTCCATAAATAATATTTAAAGACATATCCTATTCTAAAAATCTTAGATTTTTAGAAATATCTAGTCATTTTTTCTCTCTTATATTCATAAGGAAATCTAGATCTGTAGTCTTTTAGAAACAGATTTATAATTGATAGGTTGATGATAGAAATAAAAAATAGTATTGATATCTTATGGTATATTTTAGATAAAATATAAGACTTTAATGAGTATTTGCTTATGGAGGATACTGTTCCAACTAAGAATGCCGTAAAAACAATTACTATCATTTAAAAAAAGTGTGTAACCAAAACTATAATGTGTTAAGCTAATTATAAGTGAGTATTTAACTTGTTGCAGAACTATTTTTATTGTTAAAAAATAATTGACTTAATCATTATTTTAAAGCAATTCTTTCTCACACTTCTGAGGGGTTTGAATTTTCAAATAAAAGTTAATTATTATGAGATTCGTAACTATCAATTATTTTACAAATTGTGATCCTAGTATTCCTCAGCAATAGATCAGCTTACTGACCAGCAGACATATGAAAAAATGACAAATTGAAGTGTTATATTTTGTAAAAAGACCTGAATATCAAGCAGAGATTAATGTCTTCAAGGAAAGTTGAGAATAATAATTTTTACGCAATGTGAATGATCAATATAGCCACCAGAAATGGGCAATTATTTTTGATTGGCAATATCTAAGCTAGTCAAGTAATGAAAAAAATTAAGAAGTACTTATATAAATAAAGTAATTTCATACAGTTAGAGTAACTAAGTCTTCCTTCAGTTTTAACAACCTTAGCGATAGAATTTATTTTGCTTGGTTAAGATGCCTGTTTTCACTTTATCCTTCAAAACAGTAGTTGTATGACAACAGTAATTTATATTACTTCATGATAATATCTGCTCCATAGATTTGCTGAACAGATTATGAGCAATGTGTATGGAAAACACTAACATCCTCAGTGAATGGCAGCTTTTATTACCATACCCCTCGGACTTTAATACAGGTCACTCTCTGGTGTCATATGTGGTCTGATAATGTTGAAGACGGGGAAGGATAGACATTGCGAGCATAAGGGACTGTAGAGATAATCATTTCAACCTGCCCATTTCGGCAGAAAATAAACTGCGATTTAAATACAGAATATTTAGGGAATTGTGTTCATTTCTCTATACATTTACTAACATGGTAAAAATCTATAGACAATGTAGATTATTTCTCAAGAAAATTAACAGGGATAGGATGTTTAAAACTCATCTCACAAGAGAAACCGACGTGTTCCACAGCTTGTTTAAGTTATCACGATTCAGCTAGAGTTAGTAGGTCTAGGAAAATTAAGAATTTTTGGTAATATCTAAGAATGCTTTAGTGCATTTTGCAATTTGGCAAATTGTTAAAAATTATAAGAAAAGAGAGAGACATCTCCCTTCTTAATAAAGAAAAGTATTAGTTCTGACTTTGCCCTATATTGCTTGTGGGCATGTGTTTAATTTAGTCGAATTGAACTGAAACAGTCATAGAATATAAAGGAACCAAAAATGTTTCCGTAAGGGGAAAAAAGCTAGAAGGTAAGGGAAAACTAACTCTACCATATATTTTAATAAATAGTATAATTAAGAATTCTGAAAAATACATTTGTGCTACTATGTATTTATTTATTTATTTTTGAAATCTACATGGTGATGACAATATTTAATTTTATGTCAGTGTGGCTGGATCATGGTGACAAGCTATTTTGTTAAATGTTATTCTGGAGGTGCCTGCGAAGGTGTTTTGTTGAAGAGATTAATATCTTAATTGGTGGATTTTGAGTATAGCAGATTGCCTTCATAATATGGGTAGACCTCAGCTGAACAGTTGAAATCTTTAATAAAACAAAGACCCATCTCCTCCTTTGGAATAAGAAAGAATTCTGCCAGAAAACGGCCTTTGAAAACCCCCACTGCAGCTCATCCCTGGGTCTCCAGCCTACTGTCCTACTCCACAAAGTTTTTACTTTTAAACTTTCACAATCACGGGAGCCAGTTGTGAAATCAGTAAGTATTTATTTCACAAATAAATATTCGTGAAATAAATCCTAATCTTTTTCCTTTTTGTTCTAGGCACACATACACACAACTCTCTCTCACACACACACACCATTATTCCTGTTTCTTGGGAGTAACCTGATGAAAACACTGCTAATATTTTTTTCATTAAATTTTAGTAAATAGGAATGGGGGCTGTAACGGTGGTAAATAAATATCACATTGAAGCATTATCTAAACACAAAATCAAAGATATGGAAACAAAGGATAATTAGAAATAAAGTCAAATAAATACCGTAGTCCATGTTTCTTACTGTGTAGTTTGTAGATTGCAACTGAAAAGCATCTAAATAGGGTTCATTTGGCTTCACAGACATAAAAGATAACTTTCCTGTTGTTTTAAAGGTGATAAAGCACACAACGTGACTGCATTTGTGTTACTTTATTACAGTTAAAAAATTAAAACTGTTTTAATATTTTTAAACTGTAATGAGAGCAGTATGATAAAATATGCCGTATTTGTAGTATGATAGTTATGAGGGAGGATCTGTGCCAAAGCTTATTTGTGAAGCAGGCATGGGGAGCAGTTGAATTTGCCTAACTGAAGACCAAGGGTGACTAAACAAGTCTTCTTTTTATTTTTCCCTATACCCCTCTCACCTGTTCGACACTGAGCACACTTGGAGTCTAATATGTTAATGGTAGACAGATTGCAGTTATCCTGGCTTACGATTTCATTCAACTCTTTCTAATTGGATCCCCAGGCTTGGGTCTCTCACAAACCACATCCTGTACAACACTGCTCTGATAGATAAATAAGTAGAAAAAAATGAAAACAAGAAAGGTAGACTGGGTTTTAGGAGACGAGCTGAGAGAATACGACATCCACATAGCCTCGAGCTCATCACTGTGATGAAGGCTGTGAAGAGGTGATAATGCTTCTTGTTCTTCCTGGCAGACAGATTTAGGCAGGTCCTAAAGGCTAGAAGGAGATTTAAAATTAAATGGCAAACAGTTACGACCAGTACAAAAGTAGTGTTCACTACAGCTCTCTACACAGAGTGTTGATAACACATGTACCTGTAATCTTGTTCTGTGAAAAGTACTGAACTGGGGAGAGAAAATTCAGGGTAAGCAGGTAGGCAAGTTGAATGAACAAGGAGCTCTGAAACTCGAGGAAGGAGCAGCAAGGCAAACCAGCACACAGAGGGTGTTCTCAGGAAATCTAGGTCGACTCAAAGGTAGAATTTAGAATCACAGGGCCGCTGGAAACAGGTTATGATATCATTGTTTCTAGCATAGATGACAGTTACACAGATATAGCCCAGTTTGTGCTCAAATTATTTTAAGGATGTGAACATTCTTTTTAAATCTCTCTTGCAGAGTTATTTTACTACGAGAAATTTTGGATTTCTGTGAATTTCACAGTATTTACTGGTCTGTTTCCCAATTGTAGGTGTTAGGGGTGTTTAACATTAGCACCTCAGGCTCTAATAAAAAAATCTGTGCAAAAATCGACTATCAGCACACCAGTTTAAAGTGTATCTGTACCCTTTTTGTACACATGAATTAATTTAGAGAAATGGTTAACTACATGCCATTCTTCAGTCATTAGCTGGTTACTAAGTAAATGGACAAGGTAGCAAGAATGACATTGTGTTTGCATTTTCGAGTCATTTTTCTAGGAATCAAGGGAAAATATGATTTAAAGGAGTAAGTTATTTTCATAGTCTTAATGAAAAAGAATTTAAAAATGTTGTGTGTGTACTGGTAGGCAGTGATTATAATTACAGTCATTTGTAATCTTTAATTTGTAAAGTAATTCTAAGTAATTTTTTGAGTACTTATTTCTTTTTTTTTTTTTTTTTTTTCACATGTACTCTTCGAGGAATTGGAATAAGTCACCACCAGAAAGGTTCAGCTCCTGGTTACCACCTTATGACCCTTAAATTAACAGGCTTTTCTTTCACATATGTGGTTAAAGTAATGACCTAATTTCTTCCACAAGCTAAATGTATGTGATAAATTGTCTTTTAATTTGGCAATCTATTCTAATTAGTGAACAAACTCTTTCTATTTGTCTTTTGTCCTGTGGCTCCCCTATTATGCATATCAATATGGCATGATAGTTCTGGGAAAGAACTCCGGGGCAAAAATGTTGGACTTCAAATCTTAGTTCCAGAACTTTCTTTCTAGCTATTTGATCCTGAGCGATTTAATTGTCTCCTTGCTTTAGTATTCTCATCTATAAATTGGAAAGAATAACAGTACCTAATGCATATATTTTGTGAACATTAAATAAGTAAACACACACACACACTTAGAATAAACTGTGGCACATAGCGAGCACTTTATTACAGACACAGAATTTGCCATCATTACTGCAGTCCTTATAATTTACTCTATTTTATCCATTCCATTATCACCTCAGTCAAATCTCCATCATTTGCCCGTTAAGTTATTCCAACAGCTTCCTACCTAAGCATTCTTCTCTATTCTTCACCCACTTCAAGTTCATCTACAGTTGCCAGCATGACCTTATTAAAACACTAAGCTGGTTATATCATTATATCATATATCAAAATGTTGAGCTAGTTATATCCTCAGATTAAAATTACTCAATATTCTCCACCTTCCTCAAAAGGAAGTTAAAATTATTTTTACAACATTTTCAACACTCTGTGAGTTGGCATCTTCCTGTCACTTTAGCCTCATCTATTTCTACTTGTCATCCTGAACTTTATGTTTTAGTTATATAGAATAATTCACATCTCATTCAATACTCTAATTTTTTCTATGAAAATGCATTTTACAGCATACTTATTCTGCTTTTTACACTGCATTCTTTAACAGTAAAATTCAATTCATCCTTCAAAGCTCAATCATTCATAAAATGTTCTAACCCTCCCTATCCCCATCTATATTTTATGTATTCTGAAGTCCCAATATAAAAGTGTTTTTACTTGTTTAAAGCATTTTTACATTTGGTTGAAGTGATATCTTTGTTTCTCAACTAATTTATGAACTATCTCAAAATTATTCTGTATTTTATCTTAAATTTTCAGAACTTACTACATAAGTCCTTGATAAATTTTTGTTGCAGTAGTAAATAATATAGTCACTTTAAATATGTACTCTCTTAGACCTTTATACATGTGGAGTATGATCCAAAGCCATTGGTAAAGGCTTTTTACTTTTTGCCCTAGAAGGTACACGGTAACCTTAAGGAAGAACAGAACTTATTATTTTAGATTCCACACACAACTGGGAATGTGTTATTTGTCTTTCTGTGCTTGGATTATTTCACTTGGTATAGTGTTCTCCAATTCCATACATGTTGTCACAAAGTGACAAAATTTATTTCTTTTTAAAAGCTGAATAGTATTCCACTTTGAATAAGTAGGCTTTCCATATCCATAGGTTCTGCTTTCTTGAATTTAAAAATGTGTCTTAAAATTATCTGGAATAATTTTTAAAGGGATGGTCATACCTATACATGTATATACATGTACATATATAGACTTTTTTTCTAAGCAATGTAGTATAAAAACTATTTAAGAATAATTGATGAGGCATTAGTTATTTAAGTAGTCTAGAGATAATTTAAAGTATAATTATCTTTTATAATTTAAAGTATAATTATCTTTAAATTATCTCTAGACTACTTAAATAACTAATGCCTTAAGTTGTTATTTAAGTAGTAGAAGGATGCACTTAGGTTATATGCAAATATAACACCATTTTACCTAAAGGACTTAAGCATCTGTAGATTTTGGTATCTGCAGATGTTGGGTGTTCCTGGAATCAGACTCCTAAAAATATCAAGGGACAACTGTATAGACCACAGTATCTTTACATTCATCTTTTGATGCATACTTTTAGGCTGATTTTATAACTTGACTATTATGAACAGAATGGCAATGAAAATGGGAGTATAGATATCTCTTGACATACTGCTTTTAAATCTTTTGGGTAAAAACCTAGAAGTGGAGTTGCTGGATAATATGATAATTTTTTTTTCAGTTCTTTTGAGGGACTTTCATACTGTTTTCCATAATCTTTGTAAGAATTTACATTCCCACAAACAGCACATAAGGGTTCCATTCTCCACATTCTTGCCACTCTTATCTTTCATCTGCTTCATGATTGCCATTTTGAAGAATATGGTTTTAATTTGCATTTTCCTAATGGTGAAGTTGAGCATTGTTTAATATCTCTGTTGGCAATTTGCGTGTTTTCTTTTGAGAAATGTTTGTTCAGATGACTTGCCCATTTTAAAAATTACATTTTTTCTTTCAATCAATTTTAAAAATGTTTATTTTTTATAGATTTATGGGGTACCAGTGCAGTTTGTGTTACATAGATATATGGCGTAGTGGTAGAGTCAGAGCCTTTATTGTACCCATCCCCCAAATAGTGTACATTGTACCCAATAGGTAGCTTTTCATCTCTCACCCCCTTTCCACATTCCTACCTTTTGAAGTCTCTAATATCTATTTTTCTACTCCAAATGTCCATATGTACTCATTGTTTACTTCCCACTTATAAGTGACAACATATAGTTTTAACTTTCTGGTTCTGAGTTACTTCACTTACAACAATAACCCTCAGCTTCATCCACGATGCTGCAATAAGTCATAATTTCATTTTTTATGGTTAAGTAGTATTCCACGGTGTACATATACCACATTTTCTTTAACCAATAATTCACCGATGCGTCGGTTGATTCTGTAGTTTTGCTGTTGTGAATAGTGCTGCTATAAACATATCAATGTAGGTATCTTTTTGATATGATTTCTTTTCCTTTGGGTAGATGCCTAGCAGTTTCTTTTTTGGCCTGGTGCTCTTTCTGAAACCACAGAAGCTTACTAAGCCTACACACATGTGTGACCTCAAAATGCATAGAAATAAGGCCCTCTGGGCCTATCTTCATACAAAGGACAGGAGTTAGTATATAAATGGGCTGGTATTCATTTATAGCAAAAATTCTGAGCACATTTTATAGTTACTCAGAAGTCCTGAGCCGTTGCCCACAGAAAGAACCAGCTATTTGATGCATCTATTTTTTTGCCTCTTTTATTCACTTGTCCAATACATCTAACTCTCTCACTACTACTTCTTGGGATGCCCTCCTAAACAAACCACCTGCAAACAATTCCTGGTGTCACACTTTGCATTTGGGAGGAAACAAAAGCAAGATTGCAAACAAGAACACCTAGTAGTAACTGTGATTATTTCTGCTAAATATTACTGAAATTGATTTAACTTTGCTAAGCAGTGTGCAAAGCAATGAACACAACAAACATCATTCCACCTTCTTGGACTTTCTAAGGGAAGAAAGAACTTCATTTATTCAGGTAATTAAAGTATGGCTTAGGTGGAATGTGCAAGAGAGAAAATCCCTTGGAATCAGGTGGAAGAAATGAGTAGGTCATGATAATACAATGCCTAAAAGACCATTGATTAGGTATTAGCAAGTATTTCTATAATATGAATTTTATTTTAAAAAGGTATAAGGACATCATTTTATATGGTTGAGAGATGATAGTAGGGTGAAATAGGATAGTATTAGATGTGAAACAAAACAAAACAAAATGCAGTAAAGAAGTATTGTTGATGTAGGAGTTTCAGGGCTTACAGATGAATTTGGTGAATTAAGTAGTAGTAAAGCAGAGGAATTAGAATTGTCTTCTAGGTTTGTCATTTGATCAACAATGTAGAGAGTGTAAAGTTGTCAGAGATGGAAATTAGTAAAATTGAGGTTTGGCAAGATTTTGAAATCAAGTATCTGCTTTGTGCATGTAAAATTTGAGACATCTGGGAGACATCAATTGTGGATATTAAGAAGCAATTTTATTTATAAGAACAGAGCTAAAGGGAGAAGTCAATTTGCCAAGAATGAGAAGGAGACAGTTGATACTTGCTTAAAGTTTGCATTGGTTCAAAATAAAGGAAATGGCAATAATCTTAAAAGCATCAGTTCACATTGAACTAAAATTGATAATTTCAGTCAGCAGAAACAATAAATTTAGGAAGGTGTTATTTCAGTGACATGAAGGTCAGAAAATAAAATGTTAACAACTTTTTAAACAACAGATTCTAAATACATCTCTCTAGATTATGTCTTTTCTAGGCAAGAGAGTAATGCTACTTCTTTAGGAATGTACAAAACTGCCAAGAAATATGACAGTTTTACTTTAATGATGTGTTCCACGCAGTCCATTCAGTAAAGTCTTATTTTAATATAAAGCAATATATAAGTATTGATATAAAATGAGTTTTTCCTACTCTTCTCTAAGCAAATGTTGGACAAATATTTAAAAATTTACTAAGAAAATGTGCCAAATTATTAATCTGTATCATAATTATTAAGTTTCCATACATGCAGCTATGATCACAAACCAAATAAGCAGGTTGCCACTCAGACTTTCTATTCCATGGTGAACCTAAATGAAACGAATAGGAATGTTACGTGGAGGAAAGTATAGTCCAGCCAAATCTTGGAGTTGTTCCTGGCAGTCAAAAGTCATGGCTTTTTAAGTAGAAATGGAGTCTGTTCACGTATCTACATCAGTTGTCAGTGCATTAAATTCAGTTCTATTCTTGAGTGAATTTTTATTCGCCAATATATCAGTATTTGCTATTTTGTGAGTCTTCACTAAGAAAGGGCATAGAACACAAAGATAGGCACAATAAAAGTAAAAGTAAACCATTTGCAGTATATTCTATCCATTTTTAAAAATATTTGTATATGTTCTTCAGCCATGATCTACAAAAAACATACAGTGTTTACTAATGAAAAGCTATTTCTGATTTCTGAGTGTATCTACTGTTTCAAGCTCATCAGTAAGGCACACAAAATAGTGAGAATCGTAGTGAATCTGCTGATCTCCTTATGGCAAAAGGAGTAATGTCAAGTTATCTAAATACACAAAGAAATTTTTGCCAATTTTCTTTTATTTTTATTTTAAAATATACAATTAAGTTATCATTGACTGTAATCACCCTGTTTTGCTATCAAATAGTAGGTCTTATTCATTCTTTCTACTTTTTTTCTTCTGTATCCATTAATCAACACTACCTTTTCCCTAGCCTTTCACTACCCTTCCCAGACTCTCGTAACCATCCTTCTAGTCTCTCAGTCAATGAGTTCAATTGTTACGATTTTTAGCTCCAACAAAAGGTGAAAACGTGATGCTTGCCTTGCTGTACCTGGCTTATTTCACTTGACATAATGATTTTCAGTTCCATCCATGTTGTTGCAAACGACTGGATCTCGTAATTTTTTGGTTGAATAGTGCTCCATTGTTTATATATACTATAAGTTCTTTATCCAGTAATCTCCTAATGAGCGCTTAAGTTGCTTTCAATTCTTAAATACTGTAAACAACGCTGCAACAAATATAGGAGTGCAGAAATCTCTCTGACACACTGATTTTCTTTCTTTTGTTTATATACGCAGCAGTAGGATTGCTGGATCCTATGGTAGTTCAATTTTTAGGCTGAGGAAGTTCCAAACCGCTCTACATAGTGGCTGTACTAATTTGCATTCCCATCAACAGTGTACAAAGGTTCCTTTTCTCGACATCCTCGCTAGCATTTGTTATTGCCTGTCTTTTGGATATAAGCCATTTTAAAGGGGTGAGATGATATTTCATTGTTTTGATATGCATTTATCTGATGATCAGTGATGTTGAGCACCTTTTTAAATGTCTGTTTACAATTTGTGTCTTCCTTTGAGGAATGTCTCTTAAAATCTTTTGCCATTTTTTTGACCAGATTATCAGATTTTTTTCTAGTAGAGTTGTTTGATCTCATATGTTCTGTGTTTTAATCCCTTGTTGAATGGGTAGTTTGCAAACATTTTCTCCCATTCTGTGGGCTGTCTCTACACTTTATTGATTGTATCTTTTGCTGTGCAGAAACTTTTTGATCTTATTTGATTCCATTTGTCATTTTTTGCTCTGAGTGCCTGTGCAGGTGGGTTATTATTTGCCTAGACCAATGTCCAGGAGATTCTCCCCAAAGTTTTCTTTTAGTAACTTCATACTTTGAGGTTTTAGATTTAAGTCTTCAGTCTGTTTTAATTTTTTGTATATGGCAAGAGATAGTGGTCTAGTTTCATTCTTCTGCATATGGATATCTAGTTGACCAGCCCATTTATTGAGCAGCCTGTCTTTTCCCTACTGTATGTTCTTAGTATCTTTGTCAAAAATAAGTTTGCTGTATATCTGTGGATTTGTTTCTGGGTTCCTCTATTCTGTTGCTTGTCTGTCTGTCTGTTTTTATGCCAGTACCTTGCTATTTTGGTTACTACAGCTGTATAGTATAATTTGAAGTCAGGTAATGTGATTCCTCTAGTTTTCTTTTTTTTCTTCTTTAACTTTTATTTTTAACTTCAGGGTTATGTGTGCAGGATGTGCAGGTTTGTTACATAAGCAAACGTGTGCTATGGTTTGCTGCACAGATCATCCCTTCCTTAGGTATTAAGCCCAGCATCCATTCCCTGTTCTTCCTGATGTTCTTGCTTTGGTTAAGATAGCTTTGCATATTCTTGGTCTTTTGTGCTTCTATATAAATTTTAGGATTTTTTTTTATATTTCTGTGAAGAATGTCCTTGTTATTTTGATAATGTTTGCATTGAATATATAGGTTGCTTTATGTAGTAAGGATATTTTAAAATATTGATTCTTTCAATCAATGAACATGGAATATTTTTCCATGTTTTTGTGTCCTCTTCAATTTATTTCATCAATGTTTTGTAGATTTTATTATAGAGTTTTTTTTTTTTTTTTTTTACTTCTTGGTCGATCCATAGGACTTTAATTTTATATGTGGCTATTGTAAATGTGATTATTTTTAAATTTCTCTTTCACATTGTTTGCTGTTGGCATATAGAAATGCTGCTGATTTTTGTATATTGATTTTGTATCCCATAACTTTACTGAATTTATCAGTTCTAATAGTATTCTTATGGAGTCCTTACGTTTGTCCAAATATAAGACATATCATCTGTAAACAAGGGTAATTTGACTTCTTCTTTTCCAATTGGATGTCTTTTATATCTTTCTTTGGCAGATTCCTCTAGCTAGAACTTCCAGTGGAATGTTGAATAACAGAGGTGACAGTGGGCATACTTGCTATTTTCCAGATCTTGAAGGAAAGGCTTTCAGTTTTTCTCCATTCAATATGATAGTGAGGGAAGATATTCTTTTCCTGGGTCCACAAGGGGAATGGTTTCAAAGGCAAGAACTTCCCAGTGACATGCCCTGCCTTCTTCCACATCTCCATCCAGGAGCTTAGAGGTCTTTGTTTAACTTTCCCACACATAGGAAGATAATCAAAGATCAATCACTCCAGCGGAAGTTTAAAGGAACTCCTTTCATAGGACAGAAAACATGAATGGGGCGGGAATTATTCCCAGGTTAAAACTTCCCTTCCCCCACATCTGGGGGAATCCATTTCTGGATCCCCTTCCACAACATCATGGGAGCTGCTCTCTCTATCTCTTTCTCTTTTTTCTCTTTCTTTCTAAATAAATCACTTCCTGCAAAAACTCTTCGGGGTCTGATATTTACTTAAATGAGCCATCATGCCCGGTGGGGTCCTCTCCCCCATTCTTGGTTAAGTGAGGAACCAAGAGCCTGGAAGAACACATCCTATAGGGGAGCTGAGCCTCCCAGATGTCCTGGAACCCAGTCTCAATACTAGCTGTGGGTCTGTCATATATGACTTTTATTATGCTGAGGTATATTCCTTCCCTCTCCAGATTTTTTTAGGGTTTGTATCATAGTGTTGAATTTCATCAAATGTTTTTTCAGTATCAATTGAAATGAGTGTATGGTTTTTATTTTTCATTCTATTAATGTGATACATCATATTGATTGTTTATCATACGCTGAAACTTCCTTGAATTCCAGGATGTATTAGTCCATTTTCACAAAGCTATAAAAAGACTACTCAAGACTGGGTAATTTATAAACAAAGGAGGCTTAATTGACTCACAATTGCACATGGCTCAGGAGGCCTCAGAAAACTTGCAATAATGGCAGAAGGAGAAGACGTCATCATCTTCAAAAGGTGACAGGAAAGGCAGAGAAAAGCACAGGAAACCTGACAAACAAAACCATCAGATCTCAGGAGAACTCACTATCAAAAGAACAGCCTTGGGGGAACTGCCCCCCACCCCAATCCTATTACCTTCTCTCAGGCCTCTCCCTCAACACCTGGGGATTATTAAGATGAAATTTGGAAAGTGACTAAAAACCTAATCATATTACCAGGATAAATTCCAGTTGGTCATGATAAATGCTCTTTCTAATATATTGTTGAGTTGGTTTGCCAACTATTTTGTTGAGTATTTTTGCATCAATATACATCAGAGATATTAGTGTGTAGTCTTTTTTTGATGTGTATTTGTCTGCTTTTGCTATCTGGGTAATACTGTTCTCATAAAATGAGTTTGAAAGTATTTCATACTCTCCTATATATTTTTAATAGTTTAAATATAATTGATATGGTGATGGTTAATACTGAATATCAACTTGATTGGACTGAAGGACGGAAAGTATTGATCCTGGGTGTGTCTGTGAAGGTGTTGCCAAAGGAGATTAACATTTCTGTCATTGGCCTGGGAAAAGCAGACCCACCCACCCTTAATCTGTGTAAGTACCATCTAATCAGCTGCCAGAATGACCAGAATATAAAGCAGGTAGAAAAATGTGAGAAGGCTAAACTGGCTTAGCCTTCCAGCCTACATCTCTCTCCCATGTTGGAGGCTTCCTGCCCTTGAACATCAGACTGCAAGTTCTTCAGCTTTGGGACTCGGACTGGCTTTCTTGCTCCTCAGCTTTCAGACAGCCTATTGTTGAACCCTGTGTTCATGTGAGTTAATACTACTTAATCAACTTAATCAGTGCACCGTCTCTAGGACTTGTCTGATAGTTGCAGGCCTATGGCCTAGACTGCTTTTCAAGTTTACTTGGAGACTTAAACTGCTGTAAATCTCAGTGGTGAGGTTTAGAGGCTCTCAAGTTTTGACCGCTTGCACTGGTGATTCCTCTCTGGCTAAGGATGGTTTTTAATGCTCCTCTTTAGCTGAATCTGGTTTAGTTTTCTCTCTGCTCCAATAGGACAGCAGTTAGTTGGATGCCTCACAGTTGCTGTGTTCTCCCTCCCCTACAGTCCAGACAGACTCTCTGCAACATGCTGCTGTTGCTGCTAGGGGGTGGGAGAGGGATGCATCAATGATTCAGGATTGTTTTTATAAAATATATTCAGTGTCCTTTTCAGCAATATGAAGTTAAAATTACCTACTATGGGTGTTCACCTGATTTTTGGTTCTTATGAAGCTGTTTTTATTTCTGTGAAGATAGTTGTTCACTTTGTGACCTTGCATAGGAAAAGATGGGTGGAGCTTTCTATTCTGCCATCTTGCTCTACCTCCCAAGGAAGGAAATTTTAAAATATAACTGTTATTTTTCTATTTTTGAATGGCTTATTCTGTAGTGGAGATTTAGGGCATTGCTGGTGCTTATAAGATTGACTATCTCTCACAAATGATCTTTTGAACATATTAAGGCATGAGGTTATATGTACATGAGAAAATTGTGAGTAAAAGGCATCAGAAGTTATATATTTATCTGTAAACATTATGAGACATGTATATCTTAGCTCAGAAATCCAGCTTAGAAAACTTAGTAAAATTTTTAACTAGCAGTAAAAATTCTTGGTACAATTTCAAATTTATTGAAAAAAAAAATAATGTCTGTCTTTAATTCCTTAATATACTACAACATTTTGACACCAATGTATAGGAAAATGAAGACATATTTTATTTGAATTAGACAGATTTGCATAAATTTAATATCAGGAGTGTATGAAACTATCTACAATATGACATAAGAAAGATTATCGGCCGGGCGCGGTGGCTCAGGCCTGTAATTCCAGCACTTTGGGAGGCCGAGGCGGGTGGATCACGAGGTCAAGAGATCGAGACCATCCTGGTCAACATGGTGAAACCCCGTCTCTACTAAAAATACAAAAAATTAGCTGGGCATGGTGGTGCGTGCCTGTAATCCCAGCTACTCAGGAGGCTGAGGCAGGAGAATTGCCTGAACCTAGGAGGCGGAGGTTGCGGTGAGCCGAGATCGCGCCATTGCACTCCAGCCTGGGTAACAAGAGCGAAACTCCGTCTCAAAAAAAAAAAAAAAAGAAAGATTATCCATTAACCTGCTCAAAATAAAATTATCAACTTGAAATATTCAAATGATAGAATAACTTTAGGCTTTTTCAAAAACATAGAAGAAAAAGGAACATCTAAAACAAAAGTAACAGCACCAACTAACTGAAAATGTACTGAAATGGCTACAAGAAGTGCATATAAGCATCCTCTTCCCATTTTTATACTTCTGTTTTAATGAGAAGAATCACCTCTGTATCAATAGTTAATTTCTTCACAGGTGTCTAAATCACAGTCATTCTTGCCTTCTGAGTAAATTTTTAAACGTGTTTACTTTAAGTTCTCGGATACATGTGCAGAACATTCCAGTTTGTTACATAGGTGTACATGTGCCATGGTGGTTTGCTGCACCTCTTAACCTGTCATCTAGGTTTTAAAGCCCTGTGTGGATTAGGTATTTGTCCAAATGTTCTCCCTCCCCCTGCCCCCCACACTCCAACAGGCCTCACTGTGTAATGTCCCTCACTTTGTGTCCATGTGGTCTTATTGTTCAAATTTTTAGTAAGAATATGTAGTGTTTGGTCTTCTGTACCTATGTTAGTTTGCTGAGAATTATGGTTTCTAGCTTCATCCATGTCCCTGCAAATGACATGAACTCATTCATTTTTATGGCCTCATAGTATTCCACAGTGTATATGTGCCATATTTTCTTTATCTAGTCTATCATTGATGGGCATTTGGGTTGGATCCAAGTACTTGCTATTGTAAATAGTGCTGCAGTAAACTTATGTGTGGATGTGTTTTTATAATAAAATGATTTATAATTCTTTGGGTATACACCTAGTCATGGGATTGCTGGGTCAAATGACATTTCTGGTTCTACATCCTTGAGGAATCGCCACACTGTCTTCCACAATGGTTGGACTAGTTTATACTTCCACCAAAAGTGTAAAAGTTTCTATTTCTCCACAGCCTCACCAGCATCTGTTGTTTCCTGACTTTTTAATTATTGCCATTCTAACAGGTATAGGATGGTCTCTCATTGTGGTTTTGATTTTCACTTCTCTAATGACCATTGATGATAAGCTTTTTTTTCATAAGTTTGCTGGTCACATAAATGTCTTCTTTTAAGAAGTGTCTGTTCATATCCTTCACCCACTTTTTGATGTTTATTTTTTCTTGTAAATTTGTTTAAGTTTCTTGTAGATTCTGGATATTAGACCTTTGTCAGGTGAGTAGATTGTGAAAATTGTCTCCAATTATCTTGGTTACCTGGTCACACAAATGATAGTTTGTTTTGCTCTGCAGATGCTGTTTAGTTTAATTAGATTCCATATGTCAATTTTGGCTTTTGGCATTTTAGTCATGAAGTCTTTGTCCATGCCTGTGTCTTGATTGGTATTGCCTAGGTTTTCTCTTAGGGTTTTATAGTTTTGGGTTTTGCATTTAAGTCTTTAGTCCATTTAGAGTTAATTTTTGTATAAGGTGTAAGGAAGTCATCCAGTTTCAGTTTTCTGCGTAGGGTTAGCCAGTTTAGCTAGCACCATTTACTGAATAGGAGGTCCTTTCATCTCCTGACTTGAAACATATTAGAGAGATTTCTTTACTCTTACAATGAAAATCAAGAGTGTTCATATCCTTATCTCAAGATACATTATCAAACTAACTTTGTTACTGTGTTTTGGCATATTTCTTCTTACACTTTGCTCTATTTACCTGAAAAAATCAGCTTTAATATCTGATTTTATATCTGACACTTTCTTATGTAAATCTTCTCTGTCCTCATAACTCATGAGCTATTTTGCATTCACGCTTAAAATAAGGTATTAAGGACACCAGATTTTACATTTTTGCCCCCATCAGAATTGCAATTGAATTATTATTTTTGTAATTATTGGGTAAGAATTTGTATTTTCTGATACATGTTAAGCACAAATAGAATAAAAATTAATTTTTTTGTCATTATTTATATTTTCTATGCTTGGAATTGTGTCCTGACTACATGAAAAAGGAGTTCAGTAAGTAATAGTTAAGAAAATAAATGTTTCACATTTACAATTATCTGTTACTGAATCAGACTCAGTGCAGTAATAAAATATGCACCAATTGATCACAATGTTGTGAACATATCGATCAACAAAATGATCAATTTCAATATTTAAATAA
Source organism: Aotus nancymaae (assembly GCF_030222135.1). NCBI lineage: Eukaryota > Metazoa > Chordata > Mammalia > Primates > Aotidae > Aotus > Aotus nancymaae. Next base: position 5,040,799 of record NW_026988532.1, on the reverse strand, counting down.
GCACAAGGGTAATAATTTGATATTACATAATTTATTACTGGAAAATTCCTGATATTATACAAAGTATAGATTAATCCGTCTACCAAGTCTAATTAAATTTTGTAATAGTTACTGACTAGAATTTCAAATCAATACTTGATTTAAATACTTGATACTTGATGTGATTTTCACTCTAACATTCAAGTATTTAATATGTTAGTCACTTATTTGCTCTAATTCTGTTGGTATAAATATTATTACATAGTCAAAAAGTTGGGCCCCTGATGAAATCTGGTAAATGTTACAAGTTTTTCATTATTTTTACAACTTATCTCTTGCAATATATAGTGACATTCTTAAGACTAGATGGGAACTGACTCTGATGACATGAAATAAATTCTAGAAGCAACAGATTTGTTTGCCTATTGTTTTGCCTCTACGACAAGTCTTCTGCATAACAACAGTTATAGTGTTTACCTGTATCCTTAAGTGGTTTTTTAATCCAGTGAGAAAAAATGTATTTAAGTAAATGTTTAAACTCTTCAAATATTGTGGATTAGGAATTTGCTCATAATAAATAAAGTATCCAAATATTTTATAGGAAGATGATCATGAGATTTAACCTTTAAAATAAGATTTAACTGTGTTTATCAATTAAAATTTAAATATTTCATCATCACACTTCTTTTTTGAAACTATTAATGCCTTAAAAATACTGTAGTGACTGATATATGTTGTTTTAATTGCCATATTTTTATATCAAATCTAATAATTTAACAAAGGTACAGTTCTGGTCTATTTACCTCAATTTTTTTGTATATGAATATATATCCCATGGATACCTACAGAAAACTAGAAATTAAATTGTACTTATGATTACCTAAATTGAAATCTAATTTATTAAGAATTTAGCAGATTTCTTTCAAAATATAATTATCAATATCAGACAGTTAATGATATGATTTGGCTGTGGGTATCCACTAAAATCTCATCTGGAATTGTAATTCCCATGTGTCAAGGGAGGGACCTGGTGGAGAACGACAAGGTCATGTTGGCGGTTTTTCCGTGCTGTTCTCCTGATAGTGACAGAATTCTCACAAGATCAGACAGGTTAAAAGTGGAAATTTCCATTATGTTCTCTCTGTGTCCTGACACCATATGAAGAATATTCTTGCTTCCCCCTTGTCTTCTGCCATGATTGTAAGTTTCCTGAGGCCTCTCAAGTCACGGGAAACTGTGAGTCAATTAAACTTCTTTGTTTACAAATTACCGAGCCTCAAGTAGCATCTTTATAGCAGTGTGAAAACAGACTAATACAGGAAACTGGTATGAAGAGTGGGACACTGCTATAAAAGTGACCTGAAAATGAGGAAGTGACTTTGCAATTGGGTAACATGCAGAGGTTGGAATATTTTGAAGGGCTCAGAAGAAGACAGGAAGATGTGGATACATTTGAAACTTTCCAGAGACTCGAATGGTTTTGACCATAATGCTGACAGTGATGTGGAAAATGAAGTCCAGGCTGAGGTGGTCTCAGATGGAGACAAGCAATTAATTGGGAACTGGATAAAAAGTCACTCTTGCTATGCTTTAATAAAGAGACTAGAGGCATTTTGCCAATTCTGTAAAGATTTATTAAACATTTTACTTGAGAGAAATGATTTCGGGTATGTGGAAGAAGAAATTTTTAAGCAGAAAAACATGAAAGATGTAGCTTAGCTGTTTCTAAAAATGTATGCTCATATGCATGAAAAAAAGATGGTCTGACATTGGATCTCATATATAAAAATAAGGCAAAGCATAAAAGTTTGGAAATTTGCAGGCTGACCAAGTGGTAGAAAAGAAAAACAATTTTCTGGGGAGAAATTCAAACAGGCTGCAGAAATTTGCAAAAGTAATGAATAACTGAATGTTAATAGCTAAGACAACACAGAAAATGTCTCCAGGGCATGCCAGACACCTTTACAAATGCCCCTTCCATTACAGGTTCAGAGGCATAGGAGGGAAAAATAATTTTGTGTGCTGTACCCAGGGTCCCATTGCACTGTTCAGTCTTTGGACATTGTACCCTGCACCCCAGCCACTCTAGCTCTAGCTGTTGAAAAAGAGAGAGAGAGAGAGGAAAAAAAAAAAGGTAAATCTCGGGTCATTCCTTTATGGGATAAAAGCCTCAAGCCTTGGTGGCTTTCACATAATGTCGGGCCTGTGGGTGTGCAGAAGACAAGAGTTGAGGTTTGGGAGCCTCCACCTAGATTTTAGAGAATGTATGAAAATACCTGAAAGTCCAGGTAGAAGTCTGCTGCAGGGACAGAGCTCTCATGGAGACCCTTAACTAGGGCAATCCATAGGGAAAATGTGGGTTTGGACCCTCTACGCATAGCTTTTACTTGTATACTGCCTAGTGGAGGTGTGAGAAGAAGCCACCATTTTCCAGAAAGCTAGATCCACTGACAGCTTGCGCCATGCACCTGAAAAAGCTGCAGACCCTCAATGCCTGCCCATGAAAACAGCTGCAGGGGCTTTACTCTGCAGAGCCACAGGTGTGGAGCTGCCCACACTGTAGCAGCCCACCCCTTGCATCAGAGTGCCCTGGATGTGAGACATTAATCAAAGGATACTTTAAAGCTTTAAGATTTAATGATTGCCCAGCCAGGTTTTTGACTTGCATAGAGGCTGTGGCCCCCTTTTTTTGACCAATTTCTACCATTTGGAATGGGAACATTTACCCAATGCATGTACCCCCATTTTATGCTGGAAATAACTAGTTTTTGATTTACAGGCTCATAGTCAGAAGGGACTTGACTTATCTTAGATTTTGTATTTGGGCTTTTGAGTTAATGCTAGAATAAGTTCAGACTTCGTTGGACTGTTGGATGGCATGATTGATTTTTAAATGTGAAAAGAACATGAGATATTGGAGGGGCCAGGAGCAGAATAATATGGTATGTCTCTATGTCCCCATGAAAATCTTATCTGGAATTGCAATCTCCATGTGTCAAGGGAGAGACTCGGTGGGAGATGTTGGAATCATGAAGGCCATTCCCCCATGCTATGGTCATGTTCTTATCAGTTCTGATAGCTTAAAAGAGGCAGTTTTCCCAGCACACACTCTCTTTCCTGCCACTGTTTGAAGAAAGTCCTTGCTTTCCCTTTGCCTTCTGCCATGATTCTAAGTTCCCTGAGACCTCTTCAGCCATGCAGAAATGTGAGTCGATTAAACCTCTTCTGTTTATAAATTACCAGTCTCAAGTAGTTTCTTTATAGCAGTGTGTCAACAAGCTAATACAGTTAAAAAATGAACTTTCTTCAAGAGATAGCCAGAATCTGACCATGACTGACTATATCCCAAGCTATAATCTTAGTCAAAGCCTGTATCATTTCTTTTGTGAGTTACTACAGTCACCTCTTTATTGATCTCCAAATTCTAATCTTGAGTTCCTGCAAGCTAGTGTCCAATATTAACTAGAGCAAAAAACAATCTTTAGAGCCAGCCGAAGTCCTCCAAGATCTTTACTTTTATTTTTTCCTAGTCTAAGTTTCTACTATCTGTCATTCTCTGCTCACTCATTTTTATTCATTGTTTTTCCTTGATTCCACTTAGCATGCTTCTGACTTAGTACTTCTGCTCTCCCTTTTCTCAGGAGTACTCCTCCCCATCCCATATAGTCTGTATAAACTGTGCTTTTCCTGTAGGCCTCTCAGATATTACCCTCCTGGTCAGGTCATCCTATGTAAATTCCATTCTCCTCTATCTGAGAATCAAGGAGGAAGAAATCCTGCTTTCAGTATTTTCCTCTGCATCAATTACCCCCAACATCATACAAACATACACACAATGACACATATTTGCTTGTTAGTATCTGCCAATATGATTTTAATTTTCAAATGAACAGAATTTTGTTTTCTTAATGGCTATATATACAGCACCTAGAGCAGTGCCTGACACATTGTATGTACAAAATACAATTTACCAGTGAATGCAGAAATGAATGAGTATAAAACAGTCTTTAGATCTAGTTAATTAGGGCTGAATTGATTGGTTTACAGTATAAGAACATGGCAGCAGCAGAAAAAGCCAAAAATATAACACTTGTTAAAACCTGAAATGTGGATAATATTTCATCAAAGTGTGACTATTTCCAATTAAATGATAAAAATAAGTAGATATACTTACATACCTAATAAAACACACATGTACATGTGCATAAGGTTGTGTAGATAAAATAAGAACATAAAAAGTAATTATTAATAGTTAATACGTTTAATCATCATTCTTACTATTATGTACAATGGAATCATGAAGGGAATGTTAGTGAAACACCACACTAGATGATACTTTTTAACTTTAATGATCAAATGTTTGTGTAAACAAGTGTTCAAACACATAAGTAAATGGAAAATACATTATTGAAAGGAGAAATACAAGTTAGTAACATGTGGACTGACAACATTTAGTATAATAAAAAAATGAATCGAGAAAAGATGAAATATTAATTGAATAAATAAATACTTTGTCTGAATAATTGGTGTTCTAAAGATCTATTGTAATTTAGTCTTATCTTTTATTATGTTTTATATCCAAAAAATAAATTCCAACATAAAACTTGGAGTCATCTGATAGAGTAATTTCCATTCCATGAACAAAGTCTAGGCTAGTGAAATGAAAATCACCTGAGGAACTTAATGAAAATATATATTAGCATGTTCCACTCCTAGAGATTCTAATCAACAGGTCTGAAGTAAAGTCAAGACTTTAAAAACTTATCATAAAGCTTCCAAAGAGGTTTAGAAAACTCTGCTCTCCAGGTTTGAGAACCGGTAATATTTTTCAGAGATCATAAAGTGGCTGCCAGTGGCCTGATTTGAACAAATAAACATGATTTCCTTGGCCCGTGGAGGGTTTTCTCATGCTTTCAAATTATATATAAACAGTCACATTTATAGCTTCTTGTGAAAATAAATCTAGCAACAGAGAATTTGCATTGTTACAGTAATGTGCTGGAACTGTTAGTAACTTCCCCCTTCATATAAGATATTGATTCTTTCATTCATTGATTCAAACTAATATTTATTGATGACATATTCCACGTTATATTATTCTAGTTGCTTAGAAAATTAAAGTAGGCAAAGTAGACAAAAATTCCAGAAGTATTAGAACTCAAATTCTAGTGGGAAAAACAGAAAATAGATGGATTTTGTTTTTCACAATTGTCCTCATGAGTCACCATAAATTTCAAGACACTGGTCAACGTGTGGCTGTCATTTATCACTACACTTGCATATCTATATTTTTACAAAGTGTGAAACCTTCTGTTTTTATTTTTATATTAGTCAGAGCAGGGATAATTTCTACAGTAAGGAAAAAACAAAATACTCAGCACTTAACCCAAAATATTTTGATTTCTATTTTATGTTACACTTCAATGTGTGTGTTCTTCAAAATTGTAACTTAGGAATTCATCTTCCTTTTATCTTGTGACTTTTAAATCCCCTGAAACTCAGAGATCATCTGTAATCAGTTAGTGGAATGGAAAAGAAAGGTACATTTCTCTCACAATTTTGTAACTATGTCATTCCATATTCTGGAAATGTGGCAAACCATTTTTCCCCATGTTCCTTGGGAAATAATACATCTCATATTGCGTCTAGATGCAAAGGGCCTGGGAAATGAAGTCGCTGCCTGGGCTGCTCTTTTATCCCTACGGGATGGAAAAGAGAACAAGAATGTTTGCTGGACAGATAGCTTGTCTTTTCCAAACGGTAAACGTTTAAAAAATGAGATATATACCTAGAAGGCTGAATAATTCAAGAAAACAACAGGAAACATTTTCTCTTTCTCTTTTATCTGAGGTTCAATGCAAACAAGTTTTAGTTAGAAAGTTTTTGTGTTCCCTATCCCACTTACTATATTATTGACACCCATTAGCAATTGATTTTTGACTTCTGACCTAGGCTAAACTATGATTTTGGAAGGAAAAAATAATCAGATAAGGAAGTAAAGGTTTTCCTAAAGCCACAAAATAAATTAACAGTAAGTCCAGGAAATACATGAAATGAGTCCAATTTAAGTTGAGTCTTATTTCTTTTATACTTTTGTTCCTCTATATGATGATATGACAACATAAAATATGTAAGTATGTGTATGTGTATACATATATTCTTTTTTATTTTTGTGTTAATAGATGTTTATTTTTATCTTCACAGTATTTCTATTTCTTCTGGTAAGAGTACTACCTTTGGAAACACCACCTCCTACTTTTTATGATCATTTGGAAGTAGCCTATTGGTATACCACGCTATTGTTGTGGACACAGGGCTGAACACGTGATACAAGTCTGTTAAATCAAAATACATATCCATAGCAAAGATTTGCCCATGAATTTGCATGCGATTAAAAAAACCCATCATAGTTCTTCCTGGAGGGAAGAATAAAATAGCAGAAGGATTTTCCATCCCATCTACCTTCCCGTCCTCTTGGTAATGGTAAAACGTTTCTTGGGATATCTCTATCTCATTTTCTACATTTGAGAAGAAAATAAATCTCTCCTCTCCAAATTTGTCAGGGACCGGTGATATCTTTTGTCTGAGATGTGCATATCCCCTGAAAGCCTAGAACTGAGACAATAAAGAATTGGCCTAAAAGAGAAAGAATGAACCCCAGAAAGGCTGATGTGGTGTAAGGTACATTTCTGTGATTCATGTGAATACTTTGTAAAAGTTTACTTTTGCTGAATGGTCATTCCTGTTGGTGAGTGGGATCTAAGTTATTTATCTTTAAATAACTTGAGATTGCCCACAATCTCAGCCCAAGAAGGCAGCTTGCTGAAGTGGAAACCTCAGAAGCCAGAGCATACAGAGTGGACCACATAGAAGTGAGAAAAAGAAGTTAAGCCAGATACAAAGTTCCTAAGTTAGAACATTTGACATGACACTACAAGCAATCAACAAAGGAGACAGAATTCGAATTTTTGCCACGTGGAGGAAAAAGATAACCTCTATGGATTAAATGGAAAACAGCACAAACTGCAACAAAGGTGGACAAAAAGAACAAATACGACAAGAATATGATGTTGTGTGAACTTAAGATAAACCAAGCAAAGAGTAGAAATCTAATCACTATGGTAATACTAGAAAAAAAGGGGGTATTTTCTCTTGCTGTCACCTCTGCCCCAGTGGTAGGGAAGATACTTATGGGCTGAAGACCATAGGATGCTCCACATCTTCCTTCAGCCTAATGGAGCTGCAAGTGTAACTATATGTCTAATTGTCATGTAGGAGGGTTTAGGTTTTAATCTGAGTTTTTCATTTTAAAATATATGAAACAGTGTTATACTCAGTAATAAACTATTTGTGAAGACACTACATTGAGTGTGAAACTGACTTATCCATCCTTACACTTTTGCTTTTATTTTTAGAGCAAGACCTTTTTTTTCCAGAAGATACATCTTGTTTTTTTTCTTTTTATAGTACCAGTTGCATTTGAACTTAGTGTTATATTTCATGAAAAATATAACACATCAACATTATACTTTCCAGAAACTCTTAGTTGTCTAACCAGCTCTTCTGGGACTTTTCAGCAGTCCAGTGATTCTCATTACCCTTCCTGGCACAGTGAGCTTTGAGGGAGAGAGTAAGGGTGCCTAACATGAGAAAGGGACTGTGTTCTATAAAAGACTGCCACTGTTATTTCCGATATCTGCATAGTACTGTTTAGTCTGGCCTATTTTGCTGACTTTTTGTATTACTTATGGTGATTTTCTCTAAGTGGGTACATTAAAAAAAAATTCCAGTTGTTTCTTTGAGGATTATGAATCGATCAGTGGGATCTGCAAATAACAGATCTAATTTTAACAAAAGAGGCAGAGCTGATTATTTGTTGACCAAATTTATTTCTCTGTCTTATAGCTAAATCAGACTAAATTTTTAATCATCATTGTATTTGGGAGTGACTATGTGGCTGGGTTCTAGACTGTAAAATGTGGATGAAAATCACACATGACATTTGTACATTTGGGGCACAAAGAGCCTCAAACACAATTCTCTGTTTTTTAAATGTCCTGTATGCTGGACAGATTTGGCATATAACAGAGGAACTGAGGAACCTAGGAGAAGTTAGAGCCACAATACAGAGACGCACGAGCTGCTGTATCACTTATGGAAGGCTACCTACAAAACACCAAACTGAGAAATGCGGTACGTAAAGCCACAGAGATCGCTTGTTTGTCTCAGTTCTTCTACTCTTTTCAAAAGTGGTTCATATTTTTCCTCCCAGTACTACTGGGGCCCATAAGAGTCACAATATTTTCTAGGCATTTGATTTTAATGCTTAGGCACAGTCAATGGCATGTGAAAATTATTTCCAAATTTATGACCTGCAGGATATTGGTTTCCTATGAACCCACTAACCACCACAAGGGGGCAGAGTTGCCTAAGCCCATCATCAATCAGCTAAACAAAGTTTGCAGCTTTGACCCATTCAAGATTTAGGCTTCTCTCTGGTGATATGAACTCTTGTTTCTTTACTTCAGATATGTAGCAGATTGGTGTAAAATGTTTGATACAGGGATATGTTCATTGATGTCCTTGTTTCTTCGATTTGTTATCCAAAATTTAAATTCAGATAACAAATGTACCTCATTACTTCTGGAGTCTATATTTCTATTTCTCATTATATAGATATGCATGTATCATTTTATATATTTATGTAGATATATAGAAAATGTGTACTTGCATAAGTATGTACACAGATATAAATATGCGTATGCTGTGTATTTTTTTACATAGTCAATGACTGTTGGTAGAAAGGGCACTGCTTAGTAATTTAAACTTCCCCAACTTCTAAATACATTGTTTTCAAAAACTTTTAAATTACATATGTTCACACATGTATGTATATTACAGGTTTACAAACTCTAGTGCTTCCCCAGGCTTTGATAGGGCAGTTTTTAAAGTGTGCTGTTTGGAATTATTATTTGTACAAAGCTACGACTCAATGTAGTTGTACCTGTACAAGCATCTGAGCCAAGACACCAGTGACTTGAATTGCAGATCAGTGACTGAGATGACAGTACTATAACATTATGGAACACAAGTTCTGACCCATCTGGACCTGCTTCTGTATTCACAATTTTGTATGACCAGGTGATAGCAACCACAAAACTGGTAATTATAGAGAGGCAAATGTAGAATTGGGGAAAGAAAAGAGGACAGGAGGGTGAAAAGAGAAGGCAGAAATGAGGGAGGAAGAGGTCAGAAAGGAAGGGGAAGAGGGGAAATATGTAAAAAGAAGAGGCAGAAAAAGGAGGAGGAGATTGAGAAGGAGAAGGCGAAGGGAAGGAGGAGAAAGAAGAGGAGCATAAAATAAAAAAGAAAAGAAGCTAATGGCAGTGGCAGCATAGAAGGAGAAGTAGGAGGAGGTGAAAAAATGAAGGAGAAATTTTCACCCAAAGCAAGATGGAATACATGGTTTTCTAAGCAGTGCTTAGATACGGTATAAGTAAAGAGAAGCATAATGGGAAATAATATGTTAAAATATTAACAAGTATGTTTTCTTTTTGATTTCCTTGTATATATCCTTTTCTTAAATAAGTATTTACTTCTGTAGGATTTGCATCATTAATAAAGGAATACAAAGCAAAAGAAATGTCAATATTATACTTTTACCTATTAAAAATAACTTTTTCAGCCTGGGGAGATAGATATACAGAAAAAGATATATCACTATATATAGATTTCATTATATATATTTTATATGTAATATTTTTTATATGTAAAGTGTATATACACACAAAAATAAAATTTTAATTCATAATTCTCACACTGTTAAAATAACAGGTGTTGACAGATAGTATATCTTTAGAGGCCTACTTAAAAGAGCATTGACTATGCTTTACAGACAAAATTGGAAGAAAATTCCATATGTTTCATTCTTTGTCAACATGCTATTTTTATAAGGTGGAATGATTTGCAAACATTAAGAAAAATTTCCCAAAAAATGCCTGAAATAATGTTTGCTTTTATTTGTTTTTTTCTTCTTTTGTTATGGCATTTTTGGTGTAGGGGTAATAACTCCACTTCTCTTCCATTTTTCTGCTCAAAGCCTTCTTGTAGTGGATCAGTTATACCATCATTCTCAGCAAACTGAGAAAGAACAGAAAATCAAACACCGCATGTTCTCACTCATAGGCGGGTGTTGAACAATGAGAACACACGGACACAGGGAGGGAAGCATCACACTCTGGGGTCTGTTGGGAACTAGGGGAGGGACGGAGGGGTGGGGAGTTCAGGAGGGATAACATGGGGAGAAATGCCAGATATAGGTGATGGGAGGAAGGCAGCAAACCACATTGCCATGTATGTACCTATGCAACAATCTTGCATGTTCTTCACATGTACCCCAAAACCTAAAACACAATAAAATATATATTTAAAAAAACAAGAAAGACACAGAGAAATCTCTAAAATTATGGTTGTTCCTGAATGATGAGATTGAGGGGTTTTGTGTCCTCATGTTTGTATTTCTCTAACTGCTGGAACATTTTTATAAAAAGACGACATTTTTATATTGTCCTTTTATGAAGACAATAATGTTACAACACTCAAGATGTTAAAATTGCTATTTTGCAGATGGTTGTAGTTTTGATAAAATTGTAGATGTGTTACTATTTTCTTCTCCATTCTTTTCATGCATTGCTAACATTTTCTGCAATGAATATGTATTCGTTCTGAATTTATAAAGTCCTATTTTAAGAAAAAAAAAGCTTGACTGAAAATGTAAACTAAGGGCAACTCCGGGTCAATCTGGCACTGAACGCGGTGGATATTATGAACGAGTAGGTGGGGATTGGGCGAATACATGATCCAAGAAAAGAGTGACATCAGAAACCCTCCTTTAGCCCTTTGTTCTAGTCTTGTATGAGAAAAAGAATTTCTAGGAACACCACAATCTTGAATCAAGTTTTAATCTGTTAAAGCAAACTTTAAATTTTTTTCATTGTTCTTTTCTTTCAGGAAATTAATAGAACTTTCTAAGTTACTTCTCTGTCTATTTTCTTTCTGTTGTTTCTAGCTTTTGACAAAAACAAAAATTGTGAATGAGTTAGACATGGCAAAATATTATCAGGGTATTTGATTCTATGGGAGTCTGCATACTTCATGGCCATTGAACTATCTTACAATTTGATATGTTCTGGAATTTTGATAGTAATCTAAGTAATTAACTTTCAGAGAAATTAAAATAAATGTTGTCCAAAGACAGTATAGTTTATTCTTGCCCTCCTCTGCGAATGATGCCAGTTTTGTATGTATTAAATTCATTTCATCATTCTTTATTGCCTATATATTAATACACTCAGATTATTTTTGATACCTTTCTAGTTCCCTTTCTTGAATTGCTTAAATAAAGCATTTGGCCTGTGTTCACATTTTATATTTATACAAAAGTTATATTTTTTCCTTTGTTGAATTATCTTTTTTTACTGTATCTTATGATCTAGAAAAGACCATCTCTATCAAGATTGGAGGGGGAATGACATTATGATGGTGAGATTATATGAACATCTTTAATGTGTCTGATTTTCAAATGAGGGTAGTTATTCTGAGCTATCTGTATTGGTTAATTTTATGTGTCAACTTACTGAGCTAAAGGATGCTCAATCGTTGGTAAATCATTATTTCTGGGTGTGTTTGTCAGTTTGTTTCCAGAACAGATTAGCATTAGAATCAATAGACTGAGTAAAAAAAGATATCCTTCACCAATGTGGGTGAGCATTATCCAATCTTTGGAGGTCCTGAATAGAATAAAACATGGAGGAAGGTGAGATTTATTTCTCTCTGTGAGCTGGGACATCCACCTTCTTCTGCCCTTGGACATAAGAGATCCTGGTTGCTGGATCTTCAGACTCTGAGACTTACACCAGTGGTCTCCTTGCTTCTCAGGCCTTCAGACTTAGACTGAATTATATCATCAGTTTCCCGGGGTCTCCAGCTTGCAGACAGCGTAGCATGGGACTTCTTGACTTAGATAATAATGTAATGCAATTCCCTTTATAAATCTCCTCTTAAAAAATAAAAATATACACATTGCATGCCTGTATCAAAATATCTCACATACCCTATAAATGTATACACTTACTAGGTACCCACAAAAATTAAAGATAAATAAACATATGTATATATGTTCTATTAACTCTGTTTCTCAGGAGAATACTAATACACTATATAATCAGGAAGACTTCTCCAAGAATGTTGACTGAAAACCAAGAGACATATGTTCAGATAAATATTGTTTTATTTATTAATATATCAAGATTTAATAAATTATGTACTAAATTATTATATTATTTGTACAAGTAAAATTTATACTTTTAAAAAACGATGTCATTTTCATTGAAGAATTGATTTTAGAAAGTTTATTTGACCATTAAAATTACCACATTCTGTGATTTGTAATTTCCTCAAAAGTAAAATATTTTATTACTAATTTATACTAACGTGTGTTTATAATCTCCTGAACTGTTCCCACAGAGGTGCTTTATTGCATCAGCTTGAGGTAATTTGTCTTTCCAAGAAATTTTACAGTAAGCTAATATATTAATTGACCAATGTGGCAACTCAAAACCATTTTTTTACGCAGTGAATGCTCCCAATAGTACAATGCTCAAAATCAACATCTTTGTACATTAGTTAACTCAGGACTTCTCCCAAGACAGGTACATTTACATTTATATCTATATTTATTCCACTTTGTACATACTTTATATTATCTTGTCTGCTACACTATTATAACTTATTTTCAGGATTACTTTCTATTACTACACTGTTAACTCTTTAAAGGTAAGGGCTGTGAATTTTCTTTGTAACATGAATTCTCAGAAGAGTTGTTGACACAAAATGGACACTGTTTTTGAAGCTGGCTCCTTTGGGATATGGGAAGCTGGGATATGGTATTGTTTGTGACACACAAGAGTGTTTCATCTTCTGAATGAAGTGCTAGGAGTTTTAATTCACTGTCTCCCAAAATCAGTCCTTCAAGTTTAATTGAGATTTCACCTTCACGTTTCTTTTTGAAGTATCAAAATGTGCTAAGAACATTATGACATTAAACTAAATATTTTATAGACTGTAACACATCAGGATATTTTTCTTTATGCTAATATTAGACTCAGGGAAGAGTATGTATAAAATGCTATGCGAAAAAATTTACTACATATTACCAAATATATATTTCAATATAAAAGCTGACAAAACACTTTCATGTATAGAACTATTTAAGAATAAATTCTATCCCAGGAATATGTACTTATTGTGTAAGTCTCACAGTAGAAGTTCTTACATATGCAAGAAGTATCCAGGTCTGTAGTGACTTTCTTCTACTATTTTATATTGTTTATTGGTATTACTAATATTATTTTATTATTATGACTTTTATTTTTGAAATAGTCTAAATAGACTATTTAAATAGCCTAAATGCACTATTTAAATAGCCTAAATGCAATAATTGTATATAGAAAAAATAAGATACCCATTTGGAAGCTATGTATATCAAGCCTCAATAATTTTCTCTTTTTGCTTCATGGAATCACATATTCATATATATATGATATAAAGCAGACATGCCAAATAATATTTATTTTCTCCTCACTTATTACATTATCTTTCCTTCCCCTTTCTTCCAACTGTCTCTGCATCTGCCAAGTGTTTTAATTTCATAACGTTAGCATTTGTTGTTCCTAGGTAGTTTTCTACATTTTTGCTATCATATATAGATACATATTTTACATCACTTCTTAATGTTTTAAGCTTTGTATAAATGATATCATCATTTATATATCCTTTTGCAATTATTTTCCATTTAGACTTGTTTTGAGGTATATCCAAGTTGTTCCATGTAGGGAAGTTTTTGTTTTTAATATTCATTTTAGCTGACTCTACAACAATCAATTTTTTTTTATTCTTCCCTTTATTGACATTTAACTGAGCCTTTAAAAAATTTTTGATATCAATACTTTAGTGAACATTCATGGGCATGTCTCTTTATGCATATGCATAAACATTTATCAAGGTTATCAAGTTGGGCATAAAAAAACTGTATTATAGGATATGTACGTCTTCAACTTTATTTAAGTTGTCCTATAAGGTTTTATACGTAGCTTCAGTATTTGATGATTTTCCTATTGGTCCAGATCTCAGTTTACCTTAAAATAACTTTTTGCTATCTGCTTTTATCACAGCAAATATAATATTTATTTGATTTCCAGAAGAGTAATCAATGTCTTACATTTCAACCCTTTAGCATAATCCTGGTGTTTTTTTGAATTAAAATTGAAAACATGATGTATTATTTTGAAATTACTCTACTTAATAAATGTAAGATAGTATGACTGCATTACAAGACATATATATCTTTGGGCCAGGCATGGTGGCTCATGCCTGTAATTCCAGCGATTTGTGCGGCAGAGGTGGGCAGATCACATAAGGTCGGGAGATGGAAACCAGCCTGGCTAGCATGTAAAATCCTGCCTCTACCAGAAATATGGAATTAGCTGGGCGTGGTGGTATGCACTTGTAATCCCAGCTTTTTGGGAGGATGAGGCAAGAGAATCCTTTGAATCTGGGAGGCAGAGTTTACAGAGAGTTGAGATCATGGCATTGCACTCCAGCCTGGATGACATATTGAGACTTCATCTATCTATCTATCTATCTATCTATCTATAGATGTATATGTATATATATGTATATACGTATATACGCATATGTATATACATATATATACGTATATACATGTATAGATGTGTGTATATATATACATATATAGATGTGTATATATATAGATGTGTGTATATATATACACACACATACATATACACACAAACACATATATATACATAGATAAATATATATATATTTATTTGGCTTTCTCAGTCCATAGTGAGGTATCTTTTTTACTGTTTAGAATATATTCATTGGTATGAATAACCATATTAAAAATTTGTTTTTCTAACATAATTTTGAAACAGAGTAAGAGTAGTAAACACTGATTTTATTTAGGAAGAAACAAAATTAAATAGTGAGTGATATTAACGTGGTTGATCATAACAGTTTAGCCACATAAACGGAGGAAGAATTGGATGTAAAAATGTTTCAAGTCAGAATTATTAAAGACTGAAATAATGAAGTCATTAAACATTCAAGGCAGAATTTAAAAACATTTCTCAGGCACATTCAATGGTATCGATGGCTCATTATATGGAAAAGAAATGTTTAAGTTTCATATTACTGTTAAATTTTTCTCTGAAAACAAACACTACAGTTAGTCATTTTGAGAAACATCTGTAAGACTACATAGAAGGAGAAAGGCCCCATTTAACATTTTAATATTGGAAATAACAACCGATTTCAATCTTTAGGAAACTTATTTGTTAAATGAAAAAGAATGGATGCTGGGCGGATCAGCAAAGTTACCCAACAGAGCTCAGCCCTGATTGCAGGTATATGAGCAAATAAAATCTTTCCTGACTCAAGCGACCCAGTTTTGGGTTGGTTTGTTATTTAGTAATATATCATTGAACCAAAATCCAAGTGAAACGTTCTAAAAAAATAGGGTACGTTGCTAAGACAGAGTTAAGAGAAGGAGTTCAGATTAGGAAGAAATGAGCATTTATAGAAGAGCTGATGCCATTTTAGGAGATAAAATTAGCAAGGGAAATATTCAGAAAAAAACAAGTTCTAATGACAGAATGATAAGTATTCCCTACTTTTAAGATGTAAGTAGACATGAAAGACCCGCCAGAATAGATTGAGCACTGTCAATAGTTCTAAAAGTTATGAAAACTAAGATAAAAATTGGGTTGATTGTGTAATAGTGAACAATAAATATTTAATTGAATAAAGGTCAAACAGAATATTTGTTTGCAAGTCTACTGATTTTGCAATGAAGAGGTCATCAGGGCCTCTCAAAGTAGCAATGTTAATGAAGTGTCATGAGCAGCATGTGTCATATGCCAGGTTGAGAGGGAAATGGAGAAACAAAGTGAAAGTGAGTTGTTTGTGTGTATCTACATTTGTGTTTTGGATAGTAAGTTGATCACATTTTAGGTTGACAGTAAAGAAATAGAAGAAAATTGAATGAATAGAGATTTCAGGAGAGATAATGGAGGTCAAAGTGAATAATTATGAGCGTAAGGTTGTTCTTGGAGAAGAGGAAAGGAGAAAACACTTTCTTTTCTAGGAGACTATAGAAGACTTTTAGTTAGAAGTGATGACTATATATACATGCTACTTTAAAAGAAATGTGAGAAATATTAGTTTGTTATTAGATATACTGTCATGTACCTTACAACAAACATCCTGTAGGTCAGAAATCTGGCATAGGTCTTAATAGTTCTCAAAGTGCCAAAACGCTCCATTCCTTTCTGGAGACTCTAGGGGAAAATACAACTCTGACTTGTTCAGTTTCTACATACCTCTCCCATTCCTTGGCTCATGGCCATCTTCCTTCATCTTTAATGTCAGGAACAACAAATTTGTTTTCCATATCATCACTCTAATGCCTCTTCCATGGACAACAGCTCCCTCTCTGACCCAGCTGGGAAGGGTTCTCAGCCATTAAGAACTGGTGATTAGATTGACCTCACTCAAGTAGTACAGGTTAATCTCCGCATGTCAAAGTCTTTAATTTAATCATATCTGCAAGGAAATTTTTGCCAGAGAAGTAACAAATTATTAGGTTCTTGAGATTAAAACATGCATATCTTTGGGGAGCCATTGCTCTGCCTACCACGTATCCTTGCTTGATGATAGGTTAGCCATATGGTATACTGTGGCATGTCTTTCATCAACAGTATATAAAAAGGAGTTACAGTGTAAGACTTTTAGGAAAATTCTGTAACAGTAAAATACACTCTAAGGTTTTGTACCCCTTTTCTGCTTGATTCTGCTCCATCTTGCTTTCTGAAACATGACCAAATAAACTACTCCTCTGAGAAGAGGTAGATAAATGCCGCCAAAGTGAAAGCTAGAAGTTTCTATTCAGTCTCCAAGCTGTCTACATCTGAACATTTTCATATAGAAGAAAAATAACTCGATTTATTTAAGTTATTATTGTATTACATTTGTCTTAATAGCTTTTTGAAAAAATTTCTAACCAATATGCTTTATCAGAATGAAGCTGAGTTGGACATTATAAAAGAGAAAGACCTCTGTTGATTGTAAAATGGATTTTATTTTAATGATTAAATTAGATTATCTATTCAGTAATCTTATTCCTTGGTAGCACAAAGACTTTTACCAGTTGAAGTGACAAACTATACAAATGTGGGCAAGTTATCTAAAACTACAATGCAGAGTTGATGTTCTATTAATAGCTTAACTGTAATTAAGCCAACAGTCAGACATCAATATAAATGTCAGTATTATAAGAAAATAGATTTTGCTGCTAGGATAGTATGGTAATAAATTTAATTAGAATTGTAATTGCTTTTTGAATCAGCAAATCTTTACTGCCAGAAAAAAATATTAGCATTTTGAATTTGTCACATATATACTCAATTTTATATCTGACTTTTAAAAAATTATATTTTCATGTAGAATATCCAATAAATAGCCTAATATGAGAAAATATTGATAATACTAAAGGAAGTAAAAGATCTTTGAAAGTTTAAAATAAAAGCTAAAAATATTACTCTTGGGTTAATCAAAGCATCAACTGTCTTTACGTTGTTCTTTCTGCATGATTCTCTCTAGAGTACAAAAATCTAAAGTTTTACATTTATATTTCACTTCAGATTGTTTCACATTTTAAAAAAGATGCCAAGTTGCATAGTCATTGGTACAACCAAATTATTTTCTATTACTTTTGGAGGAATTAAGATTATTGAATCAACAAATCACACAGTGTTTGAGCTTATTTATCACATTTTTGAGAAATGCATTTTTGTTTACTTTAGATATGATATCAATTCCTAGTAGTATGTGCTCTGTGAACCATTTCTATTCCTCATGTTAGATTTTGCTACATTGCACACACAATGAATATCATCTGTTCTGATAATATTGGTCCAGTAGCACTCTTATTTTGTTATGCATTAGTGAATAGGTAATTCAACTTGTGGCTTAGTTTGTTCACCCATCCTTATTTATCTCTTTTACAAATGAAATTTATAAGTATTAGATGCTATGGCTATGTTCAAATCATGTAACACACTAAGCACATTCTTAAGAATATGCCCAATTTTGTGGCCTTTATTTTTTAAAATGGTATATCAAAATTGGAAGGAAATACTAAATTATTTTTAATGTTACTGTAGTGGATTGAATGATGCCTCAACCTGCAAACTAAAGATGTGTATGCAACCAAATACTTGGAATCTGTGAGTGTCACCATATTTGGAAAAAAAATTGAGAACATATAGAAAAGGAAAAGCAATTAAAAACAACAACAACAACAAAAAAAAGCACTGAGAACTAGAGGAGAAGACACTGTGAAAATAGAAACATACATTACAGTGATGCATCTACAATCTGAAAAATGCCAGGGATTGCCACCAGCCACCAGAAGCTAGAAGAGAGGCCTGGAACAGATTCTTCTCCAGAGCTTCTAAAGGGAGCATATTCCTGCCAACAATTTGATTTTGTAATCCTGATCTCCAAAAGAGTAAAAAAATAATTTTTTATTGTTTTAATTTATTTAGTTTGTGGTGATTTATTACAACAGCCACGGAAAATAATAATACATCTATCATTTGCCAATTACTTTTAATTCTTAAGTACTATTTTTCAGTTCATAGTTTTTCAAATCAATTTGCTAAAACTAATATTTGGCTTCATTTTACTAACTAAAAATTGTATATAAAGATTGTCTTAAATTCATAGGAGAGGTGGAGAATTTAATATATATCCTTTATTTCAGTCCCTTGGACCTCCCACTATAATGAAAATAAAGTGTTTTATATATTTTTACCTATAAGGATCAAGAGAATGGGACAGAAATAATGAGATCCTACTATTTGCAGAAACATGGATGGAACTGAAGGACATTATGTTAAGTGAAATAAACCAGGCTCAGAAAAATAAACTTTGCATGTTCTCACCTATTTGTGGGGGCTAATAATTAAAACAGCTGAATTCATGGATATAAGGAGTAGAATGGTTACCAGAGGATGGGATGGATATTAATGGTGGGGTGGGGCAGGGTGAGGGTGAGAATGGTTAATGGGTACAGATGGGTAGTTAAATAGAATGAATAAGATCTGTTGTTTGATTGTACAGCAGGGTGACTACAGTCAACAGTAGTTTATGACATATTTTAAAACATTATACATTTATAGTTGGAATGTTTGTGACACAAATAAATGGCAAATGCTTGAGGTGATGAATACCCCATTTATGCTGATGTGATTATTATGCCTTATAGGTCTATATCAAAATATATCATGTGCCTCATATACATATATATATATATATATATATATATATATATGTGTGTGTATGTATGTATGTTTAGGTATACACATATATCTATACATATACCTATACCATTTTACTTAAAACACATTTTGGAAATTGTAAAGCACAACAAAAATAAGCATCATTGACTTAGCTGAAAAGAGAAAGTTGAATCCTAGTTCATCAACGAGATCATTGAAAAGTGATCTGAATCTTACAGGAGAATGAACCACAAATACAAGAGATTGGTGTAATGTCTCTTTACAAACATGATATAATTCCTTTTCTCAATCCCTGAGATTCTTTTTCCTTCTCTGGAGAGTATAGTAACTGTCCCTTCCTTCAAATGCATGCATGCACACTAGCAGAAGACTAGAGATTTATTCTCTGAAGGAGGAAAAACAGAAATTGTCTTTACTAGAGATATCTAAGTCTTGTAGGAGGAAGAGTTAGACTGGACAGGGAAAATGTGGCACATATACACCATGGAATACTATGCAGCCATAAAAAATGATGAGTTTGTGTCCTTTGTGGGGACATGGATGAACCTGAAAACTATCATTCATAGCAAACTGACACAAGAACAGAAAATCAAACACTGCATGCTCTCACTCACAGGCAGGTGTTGAACAATGAGAATACATGGACACAGGGAGGGGAGCATCACTAGCTGGGGTCTATTGGGGGAAAGAGCGGTGGGTGGGGAGTTGGGGAGGGATAACATGGGGAGAAATGTCAGATATAGGTGATGGGGAGGAAGGCAGCAAACCACATTGCCATGTATGTACCTATGCAACAATCCTGCATGTTCTTCACCTGTACCCCAAAACCCAAAACACAATAAAATATATATTTTAAAAAAAAGAAAACTGGAGAATCTGAGAAAAAATTTAGTGACTACATATTGTGATCTCCATGTTTCTTTCTGGTCTTGGTTCTCAGCAAGTTGAATAGTATTCTCTAAGAAAAGTCTAGAAAATTTATCTCTGGGTATTTGGACCAAATAAAGAATAAAGATCTAAAAATGCTGACATCAGTAATTCCCCATCAGAATATCCCAACCAGTTCTCTCCACAGTGAAACCCATAGTCAATCAACCAGTCCTCTCAGTACACAGGCCCTTTACTCAATGTCTAGTGTTTCCTTCTTTAATGTAAGAAGACAGATAAAAATAATGACATACTGAAGAAAACTACCAGTGCGAAAGACAAAAATTAAAGCATTATTTAACAATAAGCAACTTGTGGCAAAATAAAACTATACATGGAGAATCACACTGTATATCCTAGTCACATTTATATCCTAAGAAAAATAAAAAGATATTACAAGTATTAAAAATATTATAAAAGTAATTTTTAAAATGAACATAAAACAGGAAAGCAATTTTGGTAATTAAAACTTTCTTAACAAAAATGAGAATCTCTCTAGAACTGCAAAATAAATTTGAGAATAAACTCCATTAAATCACAAGCACGTGCATACACACATACACACACATACAGAGAGAATGGAAAATGAGAGAAAAATATTTTAAAAACAGAAAAAATAGTGATTTGGGTCTGACATCTAACCCATAAATACTGAAGATCCAGGATGAAGGAACAAAAAAAGAGAGGAAAGAGTCATTGAATAAACAATTCAATATATGTCATAAAATTGTGAAATTTAGATTTGCAGATTTAAAGCATTCAATGGATTACCCAGCAAAATGATTAAAAGTAGGCTAATACTGACTCATATTATCAAAAATTTTCAGAATTTGGGTAATAAACAATGCTAAAATATTAAATTGGAGAAGACTACATGAAATAATCAAGAATCAACAAGTCACTGAATTTTTAAGAGATAATACTGAAAGCTGGGAGATAATGGAACAAAGACTTAAACATTAGAAATTTATTTCTAACCCAGAATTCTATTTACAGCTACATTATTAATTCCATTAGAGCAGAATTCAAGTGCTGTCTTACGTATGAGATCTCAAAAGCTTTACCAGCATAAATCCTTTTTCAAGAACGTTTATTTTGGAGTGTATTAGTCTATTCTCATGCTGCCAATAAAGACATTCCAAGACTGGGTCATTTATAAAGGAAAGAGGTTTAACTGACTCACAGTTAGCATGGCTTCAGAGGCCTCAGGAAACTTACAATTATGGTGAATGGGGAAATACACATCCTTCTTCACATGGTGGCAGGAAGGAAACAAATTAGCAAAAGAGGGAAAACCCCCATATGAAACCATCAGATTTCATGAGAACTCACTCACTATCATGAGAACAGCCTGATCATCCCCATGATTCAATTACCTTCCATGGGGTCCCTCCTATGACATGTGAGGATTATGGGAACTAAAATTCAGTATGATATTTGAGTGGGGACAGAGCTAAACAATATCATTGCACTCCTGGCTCTTTCCAAATCTCATGTCCTCATATTCCAAAACACAATTGTGCCTTTCCAGTTGTCCCCCGAAGTCTTAATTCATTCCAGCATTAACCCAAAAGTCCAAGTACAAAGTTTTATCTGAGATGAGGCAAGTCTCTTCTAGCTATGAGCCTATAAAATCAACAGCAAGTTAGTTGCTTTCTAGATACAATGAAGGTACAGGTTTTGGGTAAATACACCTGTTCCAAATGGGATAAAATATCCAAAACAAAGATGTTATAGGCCCCATCAAGTCTGAAATCTAAAAAGGCAGTACTTAAATCTTAAAGCTCCAAAATAATCTCCTTTAACTCTTTTTCTCACATCCAGGTCACACTGATGCAAGAGGTGGGCTCCCATGGCCTTGGGCAGCTCCACCCATGTGGCTTTGCAGGGTACATCCCATACTTGTGGCTGCTTTCATAGACTGGGATTGAGTGTCTGTGGCTTTCCCAGGTACATGGTGAAAGATGTTGGTGGATCGACCATTCTGGAGTCTGGAAGATGGTGGCCCTCTTCTCACAGCTCTACCAGGCAGTTCCCCAGTAGGGAACCCTCTGTGGGGATCTGATCCCACATTTCCTTTCCACAGTCCCCTAGCAGAGTTTCTCTGTGAAGGCTCTGCCCTTGCAGCAACTCCTGCCTGGATATCAAGGCATTTCTATACATCCTTTAAAATCTAAGCAGAGGTTCCCAAACCTCAATTCTTGACTTCTATGCATGCAAAGGCCCAGCACCATGTGTAAGCCATTCCAAGGCTTGGGGCTTATATCCTCTGAAGCAATGGCCTTAGATGTAAATTGGCCCATTTTAGCCATGACTGGAGCTGAAACAGCTGGGATGTAGGGTACTATGTGCTGAGACTGCATAGAGTAGAGGGCCTTGGGCCCAGCCCAGGAAACCATTTGTCCCTTTTAGGCCTCCAGGCCTGTGATGGGAACAGCTGCTGTAAAGGTCTCTGACATGCTCTGGAGACATTTTCCCATTGTCTTGGAGATTAACATTCTGCTCCTTGCTACTTATGCAAATTTCTGAAACAGGCTTGAATTTCTCCCCCCAAAATTGGGGTTTTCTTTTCTATCACATCAGCAGGCTGAAAATTATCCAAACTTTTATGCTCTTCTTCCTCTTGAATGCTTGGCCACTTAGAAATTGTCTTCACCAGACACCTTAAATCATCTCTCACAAGTTCAAAGTTCCACAGATCTCTAGGGAAGGGGCAAAATGCCACCAGTCTCTTTGCATAGCAAGAATGACCTTACTGCAGTTCCCCTAGATTTTCTCATCTCCATCTAAGGCCACCTCAGCCTGGACCGTATTGTCCATATCACCATCAACATTGTGGTCAAAGCCATTCACCAAGTCTCTAGGAAGTCCCAAACTTTCCCACATCTTCCTGTCTTCTGAGCTCTGCAAGTATCTAGAAAGTTCCAAACTTTCCCACATTTTCCTGTCTTCTTCTGAGCCCTCCAAACTGTTCCAACCTCTGCCTGTTACCCTGTTCTAAAAGTTGTTTCCACACTTTCAGGTATCTTTGTAGCAGTGTCCCACTACCTAGTACCAGTTTACTGTATTAGTTTATTCTCATGCTGCTAATAAAGACATACCCTATATTGGGAAATTTATAAAGGAAAGAGGCTTAATTGACTCACAGTGCAGCATGGCTGGGGAGGCCTCAGGAAACTTACAATCATGGCAGAAGGGGAAACAAACACATATTTCTTTACGTGTTGGCAGGAAGAAGATGAATGAGTGAAAGGGGGGAAAGTCCCTTATAAAACCATCAGATCTCGAGAACTCACTCACTATCACAAGAGCAGCATGGAGGTACCTGCCACCCAGACTCAATTACCTCCCATCAGGTCCCTCCCATGACATGTGGAAATTATGGGAACTACAATTCAAGATGAGATTTGGGTGAGTACACAGCTGAACCATGTCATGGAGATACTCCAAAAAATTAGAAAGTAAATTAAAAGAGGATGACATAGGATTCAGAATGCAAGAAGTATTTAAATGTTCCCTGGGATAAAGATTAAGAAAAAAGTTAGATGAGAGCTACGCCACAAAAAGTATATATTTTTTAGAATGAGTATTTCAGATGATACCAGGTCCAAGAAAAAGACATTGAAAAATGTCTTTTGCATTTCAACATATTGAAAGTAGATTTTGATAACTGCATGAAAAAAGTATTTGTGATTGAATTTATAATGAGTACAATAAAGACTAAGCAAATGCAAAATAAGGAAACTATTAATTTTAGGAAAAACAAGTTGATCAAGAAATGTTTAGATAGTTGACTGCTACAGGTCTAGGTTGAAAATGACACATATTTAATTAATCTTAATGCAAACAATGAATAATATCCAATATAAAATAATAAAATATGAATGAATACAAAATAATACACCAATAAAAAAATAACAAAATAACTACTTTTATGGGCTATAAATTCTATAAGTGTGTGTGAATATGGATGTGTGACTACGAATGTGTCTGATGGATTTGGTGATGCAGAGCAATATATCACACAGGTAAATGCTTATCTTCCATAGCAGGACATTAAAACATTTCTAAAGCTAATAGTTTTAAGCAGCTGTTATATGATCATATTGTTTAAACGAATGAGGTAAAACAAAAGAAAACCAACAACGGATAAAAGAGTGGAGAGTAGTTGGTTGTGAGGCATCAAAATGGAGCTACGTGGGGCACAGAGGGTGTTTTATACTATGCGTGGAGAACATATTCTAAGGTCACCCATCTCCTTGCATTCATGATCTTCAGTAATCTCCTCTCCAGAGTATGGGCAAAGTGTGTGACTTGCTTATAACTAGTACAATGAAACTTATGGGAATGCCACATTTATGTTACTTAAGATTAAACCTGTGTTGCTGGTAGACATTCTCTCTCCATGGCTTTCTTTGAGGAATAAAAAAGTCATGTTGGGAAGACTCATGTGTCAAGTTGTTGAGGGCACTTCCTAGCTGATGGCTAGCAAGACAGTGAAGCCTCCAACCTAAAAACTCACGAGAATATAAATATTACTGTGTCAGGCTAGGTATTGCTAATGCAAGCATCTATAACAGCGGTTTTTGCACTTACTGCGTGGTTAAGTTAAATTTTAAAAGCTGATAGAGCAAATGTCCTTATACAAAGGCTGTACTGTAGCAAAAGCCCACCAATATTTTCACCTAGGCTTTTCCTGGGCCTTGAAGCATGACAGACTAATGAAGAAATTCTTAACAGGACCAGTTTAGGATTAAACAAGTTTTATCGGGGATCTGAAGAAACTCCTCAGACCTCCACAAACAAGTTTTCTGGAGTCTGACAAAACTCCCCCAACTTCCATGATTTAGCAGGAGAAAAGATAAAGTTAATCACCCCAGCACCTGGACCCATTTAGATTAGGTAAATTTACTGAGGCTCCAGAGGAAGTCTTCAGAACTCAGATCTTAGTTACAGATTAGAAGTTAATCACTTATGTCTTTATATGAATGCACACTTACAGGTAAACATATAGTTTAGAAGGTATATAAGCTCTGGAAAACTTTGTAATTTTGAGTTGGCCTGGTGATGTTTTCCAGGCCTCTTCCCTGTACTTGGTTGCAGAAATAAACTCCCATCTTTCCCAGTACATCTGCATCTCATTACTGGGTGGTGAGAATAAGCAGCCTGAAACTTGGTTTGGTATGGAAACGTTACCGATAATAACTTAAAATTGAGAGAGGATCATTCCCCAGTAAAGCCTTGAGGGGACACCATAACCTCAGTCAACACCTTTAATGCAGCCTCTCTGGCCCCTTAGCAGAGGAGGATCCAGATAATCTGTGGCCTGACTCTTGCTGCACAGAAACTATGAGATAATAAATGTGTTTTGTCTTAAGCCATCAAAGTTGTGGTAATCTAGCAAAACACACAAAAAAATAATGCACTAGGCCTTGGTGAATAATTTGATTTTTAAATAGTGTGTATAAAGTACTTTGATAATAATTACAACTAAAATTAAAGAAGACACAACTTCTTAATACAAAAAGCATGGTATACAACCTTCCAGATCCCTTTAGATAGGTTTTCCCAAGATTATATTTTGAGCCAAGGTGTCAAAGATTAGTCAGGGCAGCAATACAATTCATGTAGAGTAGTTGTGGGTTTACATTATATTATTTGCTTATGCCTTCCCTGGTATTCTTAGTGTAGCTATAAATAAATAAGTTTCTGTTCATTTCACAGGTTTTTTTTTTTTATGATATGAACAATCCTCATTGTTATCCTAATTATTCCAGCAGTAATAATTCCAAAGGCTGTTTCTTTCCTGATGTGGAAATTACAAAGGCAAACTTACCTGTGTATATCTCGGCTTATTTCAAAAGCAATTATTTTGAAATTTATTTTTACAAAATTTCTATCTCTTGAAGATCAAAGAAAACAAAAAGACAGAAAAGGCAGCTTTTCTAGCACAGAGTTTAAACCAATTAGTAAGTAGGAAAATGTTATATGAATGGAAATCAACAATTAGCTAACAAAAATTTACTAAGTGTCCAACAAAGATCAAGCATTGTTATACAATCTTAAGATGAATAAAATAAAACTGACAGAAGGTCTTGTTTTTATGGAGTTTTTATTCTCTTTTATTGATTAACCTAAAATAAAAAATACTAGGAAAATTATATTGTGAATCTTATACAAAGAAAATATTAAGGCAAAAAGCATGAATTTCTATTGGTATTACTTTTTTATTACTAAATGGAAACTATGCGTATGAGACTTTTTGTCCCACTCAATACTTCCCTGTTATCTTCAATGATTAATAATAAAAATAATAAAAGCTAAGAATTATGGGGCTCTTTGCTTCCTTTAAGCCCTGTGATATGAATTTTATGCATACATTAGTTTATTTAACCTCACAACTACTCTATGAAGTAGTTAGAATTTTATGTCTATTTTTCTTATGAGAAACTAATGTTTAGATACACTGAAGCAAGTTATTCTTTCTACCTACTTTGTAACTTTTTAATTTACATTTTATTTTGTCTGTTATTTGTATAGTCACACCTGCATTCTTTTGGTTATCTTCTGCATGGACTACCATTTTTCATCCTTTCACTGTTCGCTTACTTGTTTCTTTGCAACAGGTTATTTTTTGTTCTTATTCATAATGCCAATCTCTGCCTTTCACTTGGAGAATTTAATCTATTTAACTTTAGAGTGATTATAAATAGGGAGAGGGTCACTTCTGTCATGTTATTTATTTTTATTTGCCTTATAGTTTTTATATCTCATTTCCTGTATTGCTATCTCTTTTGTTTTTAGTTAATGTTTTACAGTAAAACATTTAAATTCATTTTCTTTTTTGTGTATTCTTTGTTTTATGTTACTCTAGGAATTATATTTAAAATCTAATTATAAACAATTCTAATTTGAATTTGAATTAGTATCAACTTAATAACATACAAAAAATCTGTTTATTTACACATCTGCCCAACTTTTTCAATTGTTGATGTCACAAAATTATATCTTTGTGTATTGTGTGTTGAAAACATAAATTAACAGTTGTTTACTTATGCAGTCTCTGGAATTATGTAAACAAAAGGTAGCAATAAAAGTTATTGTTTCAATAATACTGGCTTTTATAATTGCCCTTATATTTATCTTTACTGAGATCTTTATTTACTCATGTTATTATGAGTTACAATCCAGTGTCTTTTCATTTGAACCTGCAGGACTCCCTTTAGTATTTCTTTCAGAGCAGGTCTAGTAGTAACAAATTCCTTCAGCTTCTGATTTTGTGGAAATATGCTAATTTCTCTCTGACGTTTGAAAGATAATTTTTATGCATATAGGAATCCTGGTTGACAGATTTTGTTTTTTTATTTCTTTTAGGATTTTATATATGCCAGTCCATTGCCTTCTGGCCAACCAAGGTTTCAAATGAGAAATCTGCTGATAATCTTTTTGAGGAGTTCTTGGTGTGTGATAAGTTACGGTTTCTCACTTTGGCTTCGGTTTTCAACAGTTTGATTAAAATGTGTCTTGTTATGGGCATCTTAGAATTCATCCTATTCAGAATGTGTAGACTTTCCTGGGTGCTTGTATTCCTAACTGATCAAATTTTGAAAAATTTCTTCCATTATTTCTCCAAATACTCTCTGTTTCTTGCTTTTTTTTTTTTCCCCTGGAATTATCACAATGCTTAAATAGGTTCCTTGAGGAAGTCTTCATGTCTGTTGCTTTTCTTCAATATTGTTTTCTTTTTATTCCTCAAACATGAACATTCAATTGTTCTATCTTCAAGTTAGCTGATACTTTATTTTGCCTACTCATATCTGGCTTTTTTTCTTCAAATTTAATTTTAGATTCAATAGGCAGATGTGCAATTTTGTTACTTGTATATATTGTGTGATGCTGAGGTTTGGGGAGTACAAATGATCTCATTACCCAGGTACTGAGCATAGTACCCAAGTATATCTGCCTTTGAATTCCTCTGGCTAACTTTAATATTTTAGTTATTGTTATTTTCAGTTGTATTTTTTGTCAGTTTTAAAAGCTTTTTATGTTTTTACTAATATTTCCATTTTGTTCATGCACAATTTTCTTCTATGACATTCTCTACATCTTTTTCGATTATCTTTAAGGTAACTACTATAAAAGTCTCTGGTTAACAGGTCTGCTGTCTGTCTTTTCTCAGTGATAGTTTCTGTTTTTCTTATCTTTTCTTCTGAATGGGCCATACATTTCTGTTTCTTTTTAGACCTTCTGATTTTATTGCTATTGTTGAAAGATAAAAACTTCAAACTAAAATGTAACTATGGAAATCAGATTCTGCTCCTTCTCCTAGGTTTTCTGATTTTTTTTTTTTTTCAGTTTGTTTGGTTTTGATTTAGAGGCTGTCTCTGTGCCAATGTGTGGACTTAAGATCTTCTCAGGTCTTTTCTTATCCTGTATGTTTCCTGTTCATGCATAATGATCTTCTAATTTCTAATTCGAAAGCAGTACTTTGGAATGTCTTAGTCTTTAATGCTTGGCTCACCAAACAGGAAAAGGCATAACACGAAGGAAAAGGGTAGAACACGGCACTTTAACGCTTCTGGATATTGTTTTAGCTTCAGAGGAAGGTGCTTGCAATGAGGGGAAGGCAGCATGAATGTGTGCAATGATGGCTGACTGCCTGTGTCACCCTCCACAATCAGATGCAGAACTCAATGATGAAAATACAAATCCTTCATAGACGTAGAACAGAAGTTTGTTTCCCACTCAGATTTCTACAAGTTGCATGCAAGTTTCTCCAGAAACACGTGCATGGCTGCTTGCAATCAAGCTGTGGGTAGGGAATGGGTAGTCACTTCTGTACTCAGGTAAAATCAATAAAAATTTAGTGCAATTACTGCCAAAATTTTCTCCTACATATTTAAAACTTTCCATAGACTCCAGATATAAAACATTGCTGCATCAGATAGATTCTTCCAGTGCAATCAATTTTTATCCAGGTAAAGAGACAGATTTCTGACATATTTCTCTTACTCAAAAGTTGTTTTAAAAAGTTATCTGAAAGACCTATTTGGTATAATATAGCTACAACATACTGTTTAAAATTTGGAAAAGAAAGTTAATAGCAAAATATACATTATTTTGTTAATTAAAATATGAATACTTTATTTTGATTGATTAAAATTAAATATCAGGTTTACATATATTTAAAGATGGCTTACACGTAGTATAATGTAGAATCCTATGAATTTAACATTCAGAATAATCAAAGCACATTGTGCTTAAAGCATTTTAGTAACAATAGCTTTTACAGAGGGAAGCCAAGAGTTGATGCCACACATATGAATATTTTTAATATCAAATATAAGAAGTGTTTTTCCACAGAGGTTTCCCTTATTTACATTTCCACTAACAGTGTATCAGAGTTACTTTTTCTCTGCATGTCTATCAACATCTGTCATTTTTTTTTTCTTTTTAATAATACTTATTCAGACTGAGAAGAGCACACATTCTATCAGAAGTGGGATTCAAACCCATATCTCCAGGAAAGATTGTGACCTGAATGCAGGGATTCCTCAAGTAACTAAAAACAATTGAACTACCATTCAATCCAGCAATTCCATTGCTGGATATCTATCCAAAGGAAAAGAAATTATCATATATAAAGATTGCTACACTTGTATGTTTATCTCAGCACTATTCACAGTAGCAAAGATATGGAATCCACCCAGATGTCCATCAGTGGATAAGCGGACAGAGAAAATGTGGTATATATACATCATGAAATACTATTCAGCCATAGCAAAGATTAAAATATGTCTTCTGTAGTAACAAGGATTGAACTGGAGGTTGCTATCCTATGTGAAACAACTCATACACAGAAAGACAAATACTGTATGTTCTCATCTATAAGTGGAAACTAAATATTGTGTATACATGGACATGGAGTGTAAAATGATAGATATAGAGACTCAGAAGAATTGGAAAGTAGGAGGGAGTAGATAATAAACAATTACTTAATGGGTACAATCTACATTAATAAGGTGATGGGTACCATAAAAGCTCTGACTCCACCATTACACAGTCAGTGCATGTGAAATATTACACTTGAACCTCGTAAATTTAAACAAAAAGATGTATGTTTTTGTTTCTGTTTGTATTTATGTTATATTTGTCTGTGATATAATTTCTCCTATGTTCCTAAATTAGTTAAATTTAATATTTAAAATATGAATGTTTAATTGTAAAAGTCCAGATTATAAGTAATACAATTTAAATGTTTAATATATTTGAATTAGAGTTTAAATTATTAATAATTTTAAGCATGATTCTTATAATGTTTCATAAAGATACACAAAGGTATTAGTTTTGCCTAACCTCACACTATGAGTATAATCCCAATTTAGTCTGAGTCACTGCTTGTCTCTTTAATTGGAAAATTATGGATGGGTTGATCAGGTGCCATAGATAAGGAACAAGTCCATGGGAGCTGATAGTTCTCAAACACTGGTGAGTCCTCTCTCTCACAGTCAGCCCAAAGAGGTCACTTGAAGAAAATAACAGCATAGGTACAGTGTACAATGTTAAACTACAAATAATCTCAAACTATTAAATATTCAGCTAAATTTTTCCCATTGTCTTTATTCTACTGGCATTTTCCAAGTAGTAGCAAATGTAAAATAAGCTTTCTGTTTATCAGACCAGAAACAATAAGATAAAGTTTTGCACTGACTTACAAAAACCATTTGATAAAAATAAAATTTGTGTTAATGTTCACAATACAAGACAAAACTGTTAATTCATATTTTATTTTATTACACCATAAAATATTTGGTTATAATATTAAATATTATATATGTTTTATTTTATTGATATCTAATAGCTTATAAAAATGAAATTTAAAATTCATTCTAGCATACATAATGCTTAAAAAAGTTATCAGTTTTCCAATGCTTTCTGCTACTAAAATAACTGTTTTCTCCATAAATTGTGAAACTAGCTGAAGTTCATAGTTAAGTCTGTCTCACCATATGCCTTCTGAAATGATCTTTTTGATAATCTAGAGAAAGTAGACACGTAATTCCACTCTTTAAAAAAGTATGATAGTTACTTTTAAAATTAAACTTTGAAAATTATGGTCCTGATTTACATTTTCTAATTAGTCTATTTCATGATGTTTAAAAAACAAAATATTGTTACTTAAAATTCTTCTCAAGTAAATTTTATTTCTGCTGCTATTTTGGTTTCAAATTCCTGAAAGGACATAAAGGTTATTTTTTGCATTACCACTACGCCAAAGCAATTGCTACCCTTGTATTTTATTAAATAGATGCATATTTTAAGGGTTTTATCCAAATATATGTATTTAAATGTTTTATTTATTTTCTAGAACTACTATTACAAAGTACCACCAGTTGGGTAACTTAAACAAAGAAATTTACTGTGTCACTGTTCTCAAGCCTAGAAATTTAAAATTAAGATGTTGAAAGGATTGGTTCCTTCAACACTTAGGGAAGAATCTTCTTTAAGCCTTTGTCCTTGTTTGTAAATGACTATCTTCTTCCTGTGTCCATTCACGTGATTACCCTCATGTATATACATGGGTCAAAAATCTCAGTTGTGATTAACATCCATGTGTATACATATGTCAAAAATCTCTCTTGTTCTTAGAGGACCCAGTCATTGAATTACGGTACACCCAAATAATATTTTTTTCCCATGATTCCCTCTGTAAGGACCATATTTCCAAATAAGGTTATAGTCTAAGGTACTGAGAGCTAGGACTTCAAAATATAAATCAGGAGATAAAGTGATATAATTCAACACATAACAGGAGTAAAATAAGTACTTAAGTTATTATTGAAAATGTTCTAAGGGCATTTTTGTCTTAACTCACAAGAATAAATAGTTATCTTGTTTTAATTAAGGATTTGGATTTTATTGATTTCTATGGCTATCTTCCTATGACTTTATATCATAAGTAGAAATGAATCAAATTCTATCATCTTGGAAAATTCAAAATGGTGAGCATTTTAAACAATATTGTTTCCAAAACTTGCTACTATTTAAAGTAGGCTGGCATAAAAAGACTTTAGACATGCCCAATGGAGTAAAATTTAGTTTTGGAAATACATGTTTTAAATAAAACTATTCATATTGCATTTTAACATAAATAAGATATTTTATTTTTGCTAGACCGTGATATTCTTAAAAAAATGAAACACTGTCATAAATATATTCTAAAATGAAAATATTTTACCTTGGTCTTTGTTATCTCTTATGTTTAAAATAATATTGGAGTTTAAAAATTTGGTTTTACTCATCCCAGTATAGTCAATTCACTCTTAGAAACAACTAACATGATTTCCCAAGCTAGTACATAGATAATCTGAGGAGATTTTGCAGTAAAGAAGAGACACACACTGCTGATTATAACGTTTCCCTATCTCAGACTCAGCAACAAGTTGAAAAAAATTCATAAATAGGGATAATGACTACTGTTTAATACATCAAAAAAGCCTCCATTGGCAGAGTTAAATAGGCCTTCTCTCTTGTTTTCCAGAAGTCATTGTACTTATTGTTTCAATATAACAGTATGCTGCATTTTAAATTGTCTTTTACACATCTGTTTCCCAAAAGATTGTAAACGTTTGTAGTGTGAAAAATGGCATTCCTGGTGCCTGTGCCTCAAAGTTTTAGATACACAAAATACTTTTGAAATGAGTCCAGACATTTATTTATTTCAAAACATGAAAGCTTAGAAAAATCCCAATTTTCATACAAATTCTCATAATAAACAATCTATAACTGCAAGTGATAACAAACCTCCATGTTTATTGAATTTTAAACTTTAGACTTGAAAATATCAAATCTATTTTTTTTTTTTTTTTTTGAGAGAGAATAGGAAGGAGGAAAAAGGAAGAGAAAGAGAGAGAGAGAGAATGGGGAGGAGGGAGAAGGAAAAGAAAGAGGGAGAGAGAATGGGAGTATTGCTTTCTTGCCCAGGCTAGAATGCAATTTAGTAATGGGTATTGAAAAGCTCTTTTATACTGATAATTATACTTAATGATGTAGTCAGGAAGGAATAAGGGAAGAAGATAACAAACAAACAGCCAACCAATATTTAATTTAAACCTATGAAATGCTATGCGATTACTGAGGAGTGATTTACTTCCAATTATATAGTCACCTTTGGAATAGGTGTGAGGTGGTAATGTATGTTTTGTGTATTTGAAGTGGAGAGTTCTATAAATGTTTATTAAGTTTACTTGTTCCGGGTCTGAGTTCAAGTTCTGAATATCCTTGTTAATTTTCTATCTCGTTGATCTATAGAATCGTAAGCTCTTCTTGTTACATTGATCCTTTTGCCATTATGTAATGTCATTCCTCGCCTCTTTTGTTCTTTGTGGCTTTAAAGTCTACTTTATCAGAGGCGAGAATTGCATCTCCTGCTTTTTGTTTATTAGTTTATTTTTACTCTCTGATTGGTAAATCTTCCTCCTTCTCTCTGAGTCTTTGTGTATTGTTGCATGTAAGATGGGCCCGGATGCAGCATACCGATGGGTTTTGGCTTTTTATCCAATTAAAATATATATAGGTTTAATACCGGCGTTTGATGCTAGCTGGCATCAAACAGAAAATATCAAATCTAAAAGCCTTTGTTTTATAAATAAATTATTTGGTGAAAGTTAATCCACGTTTAAGAGAATAAACTATTATCTACAAATAAGATGCAATTGTGCCTTTTGAATTAATTGAACACAAACAGAGACTTCTCTTTCAAAACCTTGTAAACAAGAATAGGTAAAAATCAAGGATAAAGAAGCACTACCAACCAATTAAGTGGTAACTATTAATATATTAACAAATGTAACATTTTTTATGTTTAATCAGAACTGAGTTACTAATTAAATCATGTTATATGTAGATGAATATATATGTATTAAGGACTATATATGATTATATATTAATTATATATATAATTATAGAATCATATATAACCATGTATGATTGTATGTCTAATTATTAGACATATAATTATATATGATTATATATGATTCTATAATTATATATATAATTAATTGTATATATATATACAATTAATTATATATATAGTTAAGAATTATATATGATTCTTAACTATATATATAGTTAAGAATTATATATGATTATATATTGATTATATATAATCATATAATTCTTAACATTATATATGATTAACATTATATGATTCTTAACATATGATTCTATAGTTATATATGTATAATTAATAGATAATCATATAATTCTTAACAATGCTGTTGAATATAAATATATATAAATTATATATTATATATAATTTTAATATGTAATATATAATTATATAAATAATTATATATATTATGTAATTTTATATTATGTAATATATAATATATATGTATATATAATTATATATATATTTTTAAAATTTTAAAGCCATCATTCTGCCTTCAGTTTGAAGAATGAATTAGAAAGGGACAAAGGTATAAAAGTTAAAAGTTTGGTTCTAATAATTCATTCAAGAGATGATTCTGGCCTGACCTAAGGCAGTTGCAGTGGTTGTGCAGAGAGTGGAAGCCAGGAAATCAAGAAAATAAAGAGAATGCTCAAGTGTTTATATTGGATAATTTAGTAGTTTGTGCCTCAATTTTCCCCATGGCATTTTTATTTATAATTGACAACATGGAGAAACTAATGCCATAAAAATGAGATTTTTCATATTTGCATTTCCTGAGAGGATCGGCCATGCCACATCATGCAAGGCCATTTAGTGAAGCATCAGGTTTTGGCCAGGGGAGAAGTAAGAATAAGGAAAATGACTAGGTCAGACCCTTTACTGAGGTTTTCATGGCAAAGGCAAAATAAACAGATGTGAAGGTATCTCAAAATAGAAAGACAAAAATGGACTCTGGATATGTGTTTTGAAGTTGTCAGCAAGAGTTATTAGGTTGATATCAGGAAGTTATCAATGACAGCAGATGGTAGTAGATTGGAAAGATCTCGGCCATAGAGAATAGAGCACAAAAGCGGGCTAGGAAAGAATCCTCTGATCCTTGATGCAACAGAGTACTAGGTAAGTGAACAGAGATGTGAATTCATTGTTTGGCTATTTTAAACCCTCTGTAATTTGAACGTCTTTATATTTAGCATCCTTAGTCAGATATAGGAAGAGTAAAAATATATGCTTACATCTATTAAAGTCTAATAATAGAGAAGTTTTGGTTTTATTTAGTTATTTATTTTTTCAAAGACGTGGCTTCACTATGTTGCATAGGTAGGCTATACTTCCACACTTGGATTTAAGATATCCTCCAACCGTAGTCTCAATATAAGCAACTGAGACTGCAGGTGTGCCAACATGCCTGACCTTTTTGTTTTTCTGTTTTGTTTTGTTTTGGGGAAGGCAAAAATACTTTAATAAGCTATGATCCCTAACAATATACAAGAAAACCATTGTGGGCACTTAACATAATAAAAATGCTGTATAGATGATTCTAATAAATTTGAATGAGATTTTAACCATTAAGATGCACAATAGGACTGTGTCATGTTTATTAAACTAATCTCAGTCTTCTTATCTTCTCAACACACTATGTAGTCCTAAAGAGATGCTCAAGCTGAGTTTTTTGCACTAGATTTATAAGATTCTGTTCATATACTTTGTGTTTGGAATTTTTAATGTCATAGTCTCTAAAAATACCTAAATCAGCCAGTTCTCTAGATAGTCTCTATCTTATCCAGCTATAAATTAGTAGTATAAATATTTGAATAATATTTTGCATTTTTTCCACACATATTTCTTCCTTTAAGAGAAATAAATTCAACTGATTTTACCTCAAGTTGTCAGACTTTTGAGTAAATCAATTTGATTTAGTTCTCCCCATAGCATCGTCATAGTTATCATAGTGCTTGACAAGTGCATGAAAATTAAAGAAGCCCAGTACAACTAGCATTTGAATAGAAAAGACAATGCAGTTACTATGCAGAGATTCTGAGAAATGGTTAGACTTTGTATAGATTTAGGAACTAGAAAAGACAGAATGTATTAGTGAATTTGATGTAAGAATTGAGAGAGAAAAATATCCAAAATGATTTTCAGTTTTATGGCTTGAGGACCTAAGTAGATAAAATATGTCACCAATTTAGGAAAAACTGGATCAGGTAAGAGCTTCAATAACATAGGAAAATAATAATTTCTATTTGGTACATATGCAGTGTAGATGCTTCAAAGATACTCATGCAAGATGTAAGGTAGACATTTCTCAAAAGTGAGCTTTATGTGAAATATACTTGAATGCCATTAGCATGTAAATACATACAGGAATATATCAAAATTTATTAAATAGACTGAGCCCACCCATAAAGAAGATATTTGCTAAAAAGAACCAAAAATATCCAAGCCTCATTGTTGAGTTTTTGAACACCTGTTTGAACTGGTTTTGAACTGGTCTGAACACGATTACAATTTTAATAAGATTAAAACTAAAAATATCCAGGCCTAATTGCTGAGAATTTTTACAAAAAGTTTCATTAAGTAGACATGATTGGTAAATCACTGGCCATGCCATGAACTTGATCTCCAAATGTCCTCTCCTCCATAGAGGTCTGAGGCAGGGGTGGTGCTGAAAGTTTGAACCTCCTTATTAGGTGGTTGCTTTCTCTGATTACCAGTTTTCACCCTGAAGTGATCTCAGGGCCTTGCAAAGCATCATCTCATTAAGATAGCCAAGTCAGTCCTATCATTCAGGAAAGTCAGGGTTTATGAAGCTCTGTGCCAGTAACTGGAAGCAAAGATTAAGTATACTTTTTATTCAAGGACCAGAGTTTGTTATGTGTTTATTTTCAAGATGTCAGTCATAAGATGAATTCTCTAAAGACGGATATTCTTTATTTAATACAATAGAAAAGTATAACGTTATTGCCTTTATTCAGCCCTCATGACATTCTTTTTTGTAAATTATATGATATGAACTAACAACGATTAGATTTGCTCCTTCAAATAAAGAAAACCACATTTATTGAGCACAAAGTGAAGCAATGCATAGATGTTGACTCATAGAATCTTTAAAGATATTGTATATGGGTAAGAATTCAAATTAAAAGACTTAAAATGAACATTTAGTAAGCATGAATTGGATATATTTCAGACTCAAGAGTTCGTATGCTTCCAATTAGTTCAATAAACAGAAATACAGTTAAATCATTAATGATATATTTTTTAAATTTGTAAATCAAAGACTTCCTAGAAGAAATTTACATGTTATTTTTAATATGTTCTAAAGTGTCTCCATACGGAATGCTAATCCATAGGATCCTGTAATTCACAACATTGATCCTTACTCCTGGTAGACATTTCAGGCAGAAAAAAAGAGAAAGAAAGTCTCTTATCATTATTCCTGCTTCCTCCATACATCTTTAGAGTAAATTTTATTATATTGTCCATCAGAATGGTATAACACATACAGTAACTTCAGGAATAATAACCCAAATGGAGTGTGTGTGTGTGTGTGTGTGTGTGTGTGTGTGTGTGTGTGTGTGAAAGAAAGAGAGAGAAGAGAGAGAGAGAGAGAGAGAGAGAGAGAGAGAGAGAGAGAGAGAGAGAGAGACTGAATATACATCAGGCCAGAAAATGTGATTATGAAAAAAAAAGTATTTATTCTAATAGTTATAATTTGTCATTACATTTTCTCTCATCTGTGTTCTAGTTTTGAAGTATTTAAAATGGTTTTGTCTTTGAAGCATTAAATTCAGGTTAATGGAAGTAAACAATAGATATTTGACCTGTAGAACCTGACTTTTATAAATACTTATTATTTTTATGTTCCTTCCACCTATAAAGAGCTTCTAAAATTTTGTCTGGTGACCATTTTTCATGTTGTGTTAACATGCTCCAGTAGTATAAATTTTAATGTCTCCCAGTGAGGAAAATTTTCTTCAGATTTTTCTCTGGAGTGACTTGAATCATTCTAAAATTGCCACCTAGGAGCCTTTCTGTGGTGACTTGTTCATGGACCTTGCCAGCAGTTTAAATGTTAAGAAAAATGAACAATGACTGATGATGCCAAATTTGTGCAGAGTCAGTAGTTGCGATCTTTCAGCTGTATGCTCTGCTTCAAGTAATGTAACCCACATAACAACTCACAGAAAGCTGTTGCAGTATGAAAATAAAATATAACTCGACTATGTCTTTGCACAGAAAGGTTTCCCTTTTAGGCTTCAGAGCAATTCTAGGCCGTGCAACACCAGTGCTATAGCTCTTTCTTCCCCGAAGAGTAAGTCAAATTTTATATTTCTGTCCCACTTGACCTTCCTCCCTCCACTGTAAGCTTTATAACTCCAGTGTAAGTTCACAGAGATTACAGGATTTGTACTTTTCTCAGCCGCTTGGTTTATCAGCTAATTCTTGATGAGAAGTAACACCAGCTGAAAGCTTGCTTTGAATGTTTTTCTATTTCTGTAACCCCCTGAGAGTTTTGCTGTCATATTTATCCTGAGCCAATAGGCATCTTACTAGATCATAGCTGATTATGAAATTATAAAAAAACACTGCCAAGCTGTGGCACCCTCTTTAATAAACTATTGATTTAATTAGAATCATATTGCCAGAATTACTCCAGGAACAGTATAATATTTTAGGATATATAACAGCCTGGGATAGAATTGTTGACCATAATGAAGAAACAATGCTCCTAGAATTTTATGGATTTGGTTGGAGCACAAAATTTTAGAAAGTGGATATGCATTTTTCCAACAAATATTTTTTATCTATAAACTTACCTCTTACAGTTCTCAAAAATAAAGATAATACCCACAAATATATCAATTCTAATGCAAAGGAAATTATACTCTAAATATCAATTAATCAATTGGAAATGCTTCTCAGTAAAAATTGACATAAAACATTCATGTATTTTACAGTCTAAATATATAGACAAAGTGAATAGTAATCTCAGCTATTTCTTTGTTGAGGATGACAATAACATTGTGAGGATCTTTTTATCATCAAACATCTAGAAGAGTTAGAATTTATTACCACATTTAAAATTGATATAGTAATTATCACAAATAATTATCAATCACTTACTGATTACATTATATATAGCATTTGTGATTAATAAAGTGTGTGTGTGTGTATATATATAGTATAATGTGTGTATCTAGCAAACTACAATAGAAAATCCTTGTTAAGGCACAATTATCTAAGGGGAAAAGGAAAAAAGGTTGGTATCAATTAAGGCATCTATTTTACCAGTGTGAATATAGCAGATTTGCTGTAACTCTGATTTCCACATTGCAGCTAAGACAGGCAGTATATTATTGGAGCGTATTAGGGTTCTCTTAGAGGAACAGAGCTAATAGAATATATATATATATGTGTGTGTGTGTGTGTGTGTGTGTATGTATATCCTATAATATATATATATAAAGGGAAGTTTAAGTATTAACTTACATGATTACAATTTACATATATATGTAATATATATGTAACTTACAACTTACATATATATATATCCTATTTTATATATATAAAGGAAAGTTTATTAAGTATTAACTTACATGATTGCAAGGTCCCACAGTAGGCCGTCTGCAAGCTGAGGAGTAAGGAGAGCCAGTCCGAATCCCAAAACTGAAGAACTTCGGGTCTGATCTTCGAGGGCAGGAAGCATCCAAACTGGGGGAAAGATGTAAGATCAGATGCTAGTCCTATCTTGCCTTTGTCAGGTTTTCTGCCTGCTTTATATTCACCGGGAGCTGATTAGATTGTGCCCACCAGATTAAGAGTGAATCTGCCTTCCCCAGCCCATTGACTCAGATGTTAATCTCCTTTGGCAACACTCTTGCAGACACACCCAGGATCAATACTTTGTATCCTTCATCCAATCAAATTGACACTCAGTATTAACCATCACAGGTCCACCCCTTGACAACTTCAACACATACACATCTAACAAGATCACACCTGATCCTCAAATAAAGACAATAATGAGGTCATAATTACATTTAACATAATACAACTTTCCTTCATACAAAGTTGTATTTGTACGAAGGAAATCCCCAACCCAAATACTATTACATAAATTTACCAATACTTAAATGCTGATATGAAGTCAATAAATCTTATGTCACATCATAAAAGTGAGAGAAAATAAATGAAAAATACTTTGAGTACAAATGTATATATGCACAAGCATGTTGGTTTTTTTTATTATTATTTTAAGTTCTGGGCTACATGTGCAGATCGTGTAGGATTGTTTTTAACAAAAGAAGGAGGAAATACTCATGACAGTTTCAGTCCTCGTTTCTGAAGCTAGTCATATGATCGTAGCTGGTACTGATGACTACCTTCTTCTACTACCCATTCTGATTTCCTTTGTCTTCAGCAAGCAACTCAGCAGGTCGTAGTATTTTTTTCTGGTGAGTGACCCAACCTTCATTCCAGAGGGGTCTGGGCCATTTGAAGTCCTCTTTGGATTGGGCTGTTGTAGTTTCCCATTGACCTTAATCACAAGGCATGGTAATGCTAAGAGATGTCCTGCTAGCTCTCCTGTATTCCATGTGTACTCTTCCTTAACTCCATTGTGGCATAGTAGACTGATTTCATCTTGATAGCCTGGGTCAATCACCCCAACCAACACTGTAACTCCCTTCTTAGGCTATTGGCTTAAAGGTAGGAGAAGCCCAAAGTGTCCAGGTGGTAATCTTAACTTTCAGTTTAATGAAATACTTTTGTTTCCTCATGGCAATGTTCCTCCTACTGAAACTAAGACCTCTAAGCCAGCAACTGTAATGCCACGAAAACGGAAGCAAAAATTTTGCTAATGGATCACCAGGGGTGATGGTGAGTGAGGCCAGTATCACCTCCACCCTTGATTCCTGGACCCATGAATCCTGGCTATGGGAGACACAGTACCATATATTGGATGCTGATTAAGAGCATACATTGTCTTCTGGAGAACTTTGCCCCAGCCCTGTAAAGTATTGTCACTTAGTTAGAGGTATAATCGTGGCTTCAAAAGGCCATTCCATCGTTCTATCAATCCAGCTGCTTCACAATAATGAGGAACACAGTAAGACCAGTGAATTCCATGAGCATGAGCCCAGTGTTGCACTTCTTTAGCTGTGAAGTTAGTGCCTTGGTCAGAGGCAATGCTGTGTGAAATACCATGATGGCAATATTCTGGGAATCTGTGGATCATAGTCTTGGCAGAAACATTGAATGCAGGATAGGCAAATCCACATCCAAAGTAATTGTCTATTCCAGTAAGAACAGACCTGTGCCTTTTCCATGATGAAAAATATGCAGTATAATCTACCTGCCACCAGGTAGCCGGTTCATCACCCTGAGGATTGGTGCCATATCAAGGGCTCATATTGGTCTCTGCTGCTAGCAAGGTGGGCACTCAGCAGTGGCCATAGCCAGGTCAGCCTTGGTGAGTGGAAGTCCATGTTGCTGAGCCCATGTGTAACCTCCATCTCTGCCACCATGGCCACTTTGTTCATGGGCCCATTGGATGAAGACAGGGGTGGCTGGGGAAAGAAACTGAGTGGTGTCCACAGAACAAGTCATGCTATCCACTTGATTATTAGATTATTAAAATCCTTCTCTGCCAAGGTTACCTGTTGGTGAACACTCACAAGGGATACAAATATCTTCACAGTTTTTGACCACTCAGAGAGGTCCAACCACATACCCCTTGCCCAAATTTCTTTGTCACAAATTTTCGAATCATGCTTCTTCCAAGTTCCTGATCATCAAGCCAAACCATTGGCTACAGCCCACCTATCAGTATAATCGCAAATTCGGCCATTTCTCCTCCCATGTAAAGTACACAACCAGGTGCACTGCTCAAGGTTCTGCCCAGTGAAAAGATTTTCCTTCACTACTGTCCTTCAGGGATATCCTAGAAAGGGGTTGTAGTGTTTCAGCTGTCCACTTACGGGTGGTGCTTGCTTATCATACAGAACCATTTGTCAACCAGGCTCTTGTCTTCTCTTCCTCTATCAATTGTTCATAGGGAACTCCCCATGAGGCCATCGGTGCAGATTGGGGGAGACAAGCCAGGGTGGCAAGAGTGGAGACCATGGGCATCTGAGCCACTTCCTCATGTAACTTATTTATGCCTTCAAGACCTGCTCAAACTCAGTCACATATATGCCATTTCCGTTTGATGATAGAATGCTGCTGTGCATGACCCACTTTATGGCTAGATGCATCAGAAAGCACCCAGTTCATTATATGTAGATCAGGTCACATGGTGACTTGATGACCCATAGTCAAATGTTCAGTTTCCACCACAGCCCAGTGACAGGCCAAGAGCTGTCTCTCAAAAGAAGAGTAGTTATCTACAGAAGATGGTAGGGCCTTGCTCCAAAGTCCTAGAGGCATCCACTGTGATTCACCTATAGAAGCCTGCTGAAGACTTCAAACAGCAGCCTTATCTGTCACTGACACCTCAAGCATCATTGAATTTGCTTGGTCGTATGGCCCAAATGGCAGAGCAGTTTGCACAGCAGCCTGGACCTGTTGCACAGCCTTCTCCTGTCTGGACCCCACTCAAAACTGGCAGCCTTTTGGGTCAATGAATGGGCCAGAGTAATGTGTTGCCTCCAAAATACAAACAGCTTCACTAGGCATTGTGCCTCTTTCTTGGTTGTAAGAGGGGTCAAATGCAACAAGTTATGTTTTACCTTAGAAGAACTATCTCGACAGGCTCCACACCACCGGACCCCAAGAAATTTTACTGAGGTAGAAGGTCCCTGAATTTTAGTCAGAATTATTTCCCATCCTGTGGCACACAAATGTCTCATAAACAAGTCTAGCATGTTTACTACTTCTTGCTCACTGGATACAATCAGCATAATGTCCTCAATGTAATGGACCAGTATGATAACTTGCAGAAGTGAAAAGTTATCAAGGTCTCTCTGAATAAGATTCTGACACAAAGCTGGAGAGTTGATATACCCCTGAGGTAGGACAGCAAAGGTATATTGCTGGCCTTGTGAGCTGAAAGCAAATTACTTCTGGTGGGCCTTATGGATAGGAATGGAGAAAAAGGCATTTGCCAGGTCAATGGCTCCACACCAGGCACAAAGAGATGTATTAATTTGCTCAAGCAATGAGACCACATCTGGTACAGCAGCTGCAAATGGAGTCACCACTTCCTTAAGCTTATGATAGTCAATTGTTATCCATCTGTCTTCTGCATAGGCCAAATGAAAGAACTGAATGGGGATGTGGGGGAATCACCACCCCTGCATCTTTCAAGTCCTTGATGATGGTACTAATCTCAGCTGTTCCTCTAGTGTTGTGATTTTGTCTTTTATTTACCATTTTTCTAGGAAGAGGAAGCTCTAACGGATTCTATTTGGCCTTTACCAGCATAATGGCCTTCATCCTACAAATCAGGAAGGCAATGTGAGGGCTCTGTCAGCTGCTAAGTATGTCTATGCCAATCATGCTTTCTGGCACAGGTAAAATGACCACAGGATGAGTCTGGGGACCCGCCAGACCCACTGTAACTCAGACCTGAGCTAAAATTCCATTAATTACCTGACCTCCATAAGCCCCTACTTTAATTTGAGGACCACAATGACATTTTGGGTCTCTTGGAATCAACGTCAACTCAGAACCAGTTTCAGTAGTCCTTGAAATATCCGATAATTTCCCTTTTTCCAATACACAATTGTCCTGCTAAAAGTCTGGAGGTATCCTTGGGAAGGGATGGAAGAAAGATTTACTGTTTAAATTGTTGGCAATACACTGGGGTTCTTCCTTCAAGGGGACCCAGCCTCCCCTTTGT
The DNA here is from genome assembly GCF_030222135.1 of Aotus nancymaae. Classification (NCBI taxonomy): domain Eukaryota; kingdom Metazoa; phylum Chordata; class Mammalia; order Primates; family Aotidae; genus Aotus; species Aotus nancymaae. Next base: position 4,996,650 of record NW_026988532.1, on the reverse strand, counting down.
TCAAAGGATTTTGGGTGTGTAAACTGGCTCAAGTCTGGAAATTGATTGAGTGGCCATGATTCTCCATTGTAATTCAAATTACTCTTCTGTCTATTCAACCTAGAAATTTTCCATTTGTATAATTTAAATAGAAATGCAGTAAGCTTCCTATCAGTTTCACTTCTAGGAACACTGTGATTAATTAGCCAATGCCAGAGCTCTACACGAGTCAGACTGTTCTGATTGCTGCTTTGCCTCTGCCCTTTGTTACAGTAGATACACCCACCTTACTCACTTTGTTGGTTGAGTGCTGCCACTTAACCCCTGCCACCTCAGGATCCAATTATTCTCATTGTATTTAAATTTCATAGTTGAGGGACTGTGATTCCCACTGTCAGAACTGACACACAGCGAAGAGAAATTACAAGGCTCTTCAAAGATTCAGGTGCTGCCTTCACAAATCTATTTTGTAAGGCATTGGTCAAGGGTATATCTTCTGGACCCTAACAGCTGGGATGACAAGGATTTAAAGTGATGAATTCGCTTCACCATTCCAATCTCCCTAAGGCTTTAGATCCCTTCCTCTACATTCAAGAGTTTATTGAATAAAGGGGAGTTTATTTTATCTAAATTACATACAATCCAATCAAGGTGACACTCAGTATTAACCATCACATGGAGTCTACAGTTGCAACAGCCTCTTACTTTGAAAATCATTGCCAATGAGGCATAATAATAGAACTAATATTTGGAATGCTAGTTTCCCAATTCTCAAGCTTCTTAATTGCAGTAAATTTTGTCCTGAGTTTATCATTCTGATGACCAGGCATAGAGTCTATGCTTTCAACCATCTAACAATTTATTAATAATAGAATTCCCTATGTTAAATTGATACTTATAATAGCTATAGTATTATTTGTTAACAACTGAATTATGAATAATTCTATATTAAACCAAGGCAGTTCTAGCTCACTCACAGTGGGCCACCTTTTAATCTATATTTCAACTAACCAAGCAAATAAACTATTAGAGCCTTTTTTTTTTTTTTGATACACTGAACTGCAACATTAAAACAGATTCCCTTCTTAGTGGGCCCAAATCAATAATTTCAGTCTAATCTACTCTGTGTTCCTTTCACCATAATCCCATACTCCTAATATCCTTTCCCATACCTATTCTCCAGATTACTGTTTATATAAATTAGAGAACTCAAACACTTCTTTTGGAGTATAGCGCAGTTCCTTATGGGTCTCACTCTCTTCCTCACCTGTAGGAGCCTGCCGGGACTTCGGTTGTAGTTCTAGAAGCAAACAGAGGTGTTGGGGGTGGCTTCTGAAGAGAATCAACATTATCTTGCCTGGCACCTGCCTCAGGGGAGGCCATCACTTTTGCCTCAGGCAGCACAGGGTTTATCTCCTCATACAAAAGTGGAAAGGCTGATGGCAGTGTGGACAGGGGAGGGGATGTTGCTACTACTGGGAATGGGGGAGGTGTTCCTTCTGGTAAAAAGAGTTTATCAGCGTTTTCAAACTTAGTGTCTCTAGTTTCATCAAGGTTCTCCCACACATCCCCATTCCAAGTTGCAGGATCCCATTCTTTTTTAATCAATGCCCTCACTTTAATAGTAGACACCTGGCGAGGCTGTGCATGCTCCTTTGTTTCAGGTAAGCCACTCACGTGGTAAGAGCTTGTGTCTCTTTCCATAATTTCACCTCTTTCTCTACAGGAGATAAGAGTCTTACTCACGGCCATCTGATCAGATTTGAGACTCAGTGTCTGCTTCTGAAGCCAGGAAACAGAATCCCAGAGTTTATCATTTACTTTCATCGCTTTGTCCAGTGAACTTATGAGCAACCAACCAGCTTCATTATGTTCCTTGGTTCTCCTCATATGGTCAGAAGTATTATGTATAGAGTCACCAAACTCCGTGCCTCTCACAAGTGGTAAATCAGGAGTATGAAATGCATAACACTCTAAACAGTTTATTTTGCATAACGCTCTAAACAGTTTATGCCAAGGACTGTCAGTGTTCTCCATACTATTAGAAGTAGAGTCCTTAGCATTTTTGGGTCTAATCCTATCAAGCAGCCAACTTTAGAAACCCCAAAACCAATGAAAGAACTCCAGCCTTAATATTCTGTTTCTCTAAAACAGATCCTGGTACCAAAAACTGTATTAGGGTTCTCTTAGAGGTACAGAACTAATAGGACACACACACACACACACACACACACACACACACACACACACACACACACATATATGGGAGTTTATTAAGTGGTAACTTACAGATCTCAAGGTCATACAATAGGCTGTCTGCAAGTTGAGGAGCAAGCAGAGCCAGCCGGACTTTCAGAACTACAGAACTTGGAGTCTGATGTTTGAGGGAAGCTTCCAGCATGGGAGGAAGATGTAGGCTCAGAGGCTAGGCCCATCTTGCCTTTTTCAGGTTTTCCTTTCTGCTTTATATTTTCTGGCAGCTGATTATATCGTGCCCACCAGATTAAGGGTGGATTTACCTTTCCCAGCCCACTAAGTCAAATGGTCATCCCTTTGGGCAACACCCTGGCAGACACATCCACAATCAATACTTTGTATCCTTCAATCCAATCAAGTTGACACTCAATATTAACCATCACGTGGCATCTACAGTTGCAACAGCCTCTTACTTTGCAAATCATTGCCAATGAGGCATAATAATAGAACTAATATTTGGAATGCTAGTTTCCCAATTCTCCAGCTTCCTAATTGCCGTAAATTTTGTCCTGAGTTTATCATTCTGGGGACCTGGCATAGAGTCTATACCTTCAACCATCCAACAGTTTATTAATAATTGAATTCCTTATATTACATTGACACTTATAATAGCTAAGGTACTATTTAACAACTGAATTATGAATGATTCAAAAAAGAGTGCAAATTATTCCTAATCATACCACCAAGGTCTGGAATTAAGTATCATCATTAATGTTGCTTTTTCCTCTCTGTTATCTATAGATGTATCATTCTAAATAACATTTTTATTATACTATTGAAAATGTTTTTCATACTGTAATTTTGACCAACCATAAATCTTATTTCCTTTTGCCATATAAAGTTTAAACATTATTAAATGTTAAAATAATGTTTATTTGTTTTCAATATAACAGACATTCATCAATGTTTGTGTGATCACAATCTAGATTCTATTCCTATTTGGTGGGAGTTCCTCACTTTGTGTCTGAAAGAGAATCAGGAACCTCCCTTACCTACAAAGTCCAAAATGCCAGATACCTCTCCATTGTCTCTTGATAACTCAATTTTTAATAGATCACTTAGGTTCTGCCAACATGATGCACCTGCTTAAGATTTTAATTTTTGAGGAAGTGACAGAAAATGTCAGGAGAGTTGAGAAATTTGTTACTCAAAAGTGATGTCACACGCCTGTTTATGATGTAGCTGAATGGGACATGCTAAACTAAATATTTTGATGACACCATTTTGGCTCAGGTTTCTTGATGCTTGCTCAGTCCAGTTTACTGCCTGTTTTTCAATTCCCACTCATCCTGTTTTACTTTAATTTTCTGTGGTAACATACATATTTTCAGTACATTTATCTTTTTAAGTTAGTCAGGGTATTGTGTTGTTTGCTCCTTATATTTCTGACTGATCCATTCAAAAAACATTCAACAACAAAGAACACAAATTTAGGAGAAAACTGTGAATCAGAAAAAACACTGATAAACCCAAATACATTCATGAATTTCAACATTTCATAAAATATTTAAAAACCATTAAACTGGGATAGATTTCTTTATTTGAGGCAAATACTTCCATATTGTGCTGAAACATCTCAACTGATTTATTTTATATTATTTATGAGAAAATATTTAAACAAATAAAAATGTACATCAAAAGCAAAGAGGGAAAGTGTTTCATTGAGCAGAGTTTCGTAATGGTAAAACTTTTCTCCAATTACAGTCATTATTTGATATTTCGAGTTAGCATGAATATGAACTCATGGTGTTTGCATTATGGGCTATATATATTGAAGGTATTGGTGAAGACAAATATAAACTCAGGGCTGCTAGTATTTATATGAGGAAAAAATAGAATTCAGTGGAAAGAATTATTAAATGGAACAAATATTGCCATTTTATAATAATAAAATTTGTTTATAAATATCAATGAATACCTAGCCATTATTAGTTTTATGCATAATATTCATATTAAAAAATATAAACTAATGCTATAAATATAAATTTTTGAAAATATTCATTTTTATAAATATTAGGTAAAACATTTAATTCAAATACTGAAATTACTAAGACTCAATGTATAAAATATATAAAGTGCTTAAAATATATCTCAAAATATTCAGGTTGCTGTATAAAAGTAATAGCCGAGAATCTAAAAATATGAAATAAACGACATCAGAATAAACTACATTTTAAAAATCAAGGAGAACTAGCTCTGGAGCCCCTGAAATGAAGGGAGTCAGGCAGATACTGTAGAGATGCAAAAGGGGTACCAAAATTTTAATGGTGAGGGAACACTGATAATGTGGCTTTCAGAAAAAGAAAGTCTTATTGTCAATGATAAAATACTGATAGTTGGTAAATCAGAGCATATACAGCTGAAAAATTTAAGAAAGAAAAGTAGCTAAAAGTCTGCAGGGCTTAAGATATTAATATCAGGAAGGAAGTGAGTCTAAGGAAGAAGCAGGTAACTTGAAAAATGAAGGAAACTCCCCCATAGAGATTTTATAGTGAAAAGAACTAAGAAAATAAAAGGGAAAAGTTAAGAGTACATCAGAAAAGAAAATAGGAAGATTGCCAATTTTCCCTGCTAGAAAAAAATGGCCATTACTATTAAAGAAACAATAGTCTATTGTATCAAAATGAGAGGGGCCTTGAACTATTAAACCAAATTAGCATCCCACAATTCTCATCTTTCTCTTCATATAACAATTACTGTTTATTTTAGAAGAATAACATTTACAAAATCCCAAACATACTATAGGCTGTATTTTCACAATGCTAACATAGGAAAAACATAGAAAAAACAAGTGCAATACTCAAAATGATAAATCGTTCTCTTCCAAATTAAATGAAGCTGACCGCACTATAACATACACTTTAATTTGAATGAATATTACTGATTAAAAATGTTAAATATTGAAACTAGTATTTATAGATGTTAAAGCATAAGCAACAACAACACAAACCTGATACCAGAATTTCAAAACCTAGAAAGGAAATAGATTACAAAGAAATATATCAAATGACAGTTGAAAAGATTCTGAAAAAGATATTGATAGAAAAGACACTATCATCTGAGAAACAAGGATTTATTAACCAAAGGGAGATTAAATTTAAAATTTAATGTGTGATCACAGAACTTCATGAAAACCAACTTCAAGATAAAAATAAAAATAAATTAGAAAGAAAATTCAGAAAGTAAGTGATCTACATACAAAGAAAGCAAAACAAGAGCCAATGTATATCTAAAAGAATGTAGTTGAGCCCAGGTATAGGCACACACAGAGATATACACATAAAATACAATTAATATTAAAAACAATAATTCATGATCATTCTCCAGGAAATAAACAAGATCTGATTCTACATGCTGAAAACTTTCATAAAGTATTATCATATCATTGACCCAGAACATTCAAGTCATGTGTGGTAAAACTACTGGGCTGTAAAAATTTACAAAAATAGTGAAATTAAAATAAAAATATTGGGGCTCCAGCAATTCATAACAAAACACTTACAAATTAAAAAAAAAATAAGTCATTGCAAAAAAAATACAAAGCCAAGGTATAATAGAAAACCACTTCCAACAAGCTTAAGGAAAGTAATTGTGAGTAAAATCATATATATATATATATAAACAGAGAGAGAGAGAACTGTCTTTAAATATCAGGGGTTTAAAAATATTTTTATATATGTAAGACCTCATGGAATCTTACAGTTATGAACTCTATTTGAGAAATCAACTGAAGGACGAGCTTTATCACACAAATTGATAACTAAATTTTTTTTAAAAAAGGCTCATAGCTGCATTAAACATATTAAATTGTAGATCCAATAATTAATCAAGTTGGAAACAGGGCTAAAGATTAGAATAAAACATAATTTGTCCCATTAGTAACATATTTATTCAAATAATATATTCATCTGACGATTTGAACAAGATGGTTAAATTTAAAAAGACATAAATTTATTATATATATTATATAAGAAACCATCTAAAAGGTACAAACCTTTGAAAAATAAAAGCCTTGTAGTATAGTTTGCAGTCAGGTAGCAAGATGCCTCCAGGTTTGTTCTTTTTGCTTGCAATTGTCTAGGATATATGGACTCTTTTTTGGTTCCATATCAAATTTAATGTAGTTTTTTCTAATTATACAAAGAAAGTCAATGGTAGCTTGATGGGAATAGCATTGAATCTATCAATTACTTTGGGAAGTAGGGCCATTTTCACGATATTGATTCTTTCCATCCATGAACATGTCATATTTTTCCACTTGTCTGTATCTTCTCTTATTTCCTTAAGCAGTGGTTTGCATTTCTCCTTGAAGAGGTCCTTTACGTCCTTTGTAAGTTGTATTCCTAGGTATTTTATTCTCTTTGTAGCAGTTGTGTATGGGACTTCATTCATGATTTGGCTCTCTGCTTGTCTGTTATTAGTGTTTTGGAATGCTTGTGATTTTTGCACATTAATTTTGTGTCCTGAGACTTTGCTGAAGTTGCTTATCAGCTTAAGGAGTTTGGGGCTGAGATGATGGGGTTTTCTAAATATATAATCATGTCATCTGCAAACAGAGATAATTTGACTTCCTCTCTTCCTATCTGAGTACACTTTATTTCCTTCTCTTGCCTGATTGCCCTGGCCAAAATTTCCAATACTATGTTGAATGAGACTGGTGAGAGAGGTCATCCTTGTCTTTTGTGCTAGTTTTCAAGGGAAATGCTTCCAGCTTTTGCCCATTCAGTATGATATTGACTACAGGTTTGCCAAAAGTAGCTCTTATTCTTTTGAGATATGTTCTATCAATGCATAGTTTATTGAGAGTTTTAAGTACCAAAACAGATATATAGACCAATGGAACTAAACAGAGACCTCAGAAATAACACCACACATCTACAACCATCTGATTGTCAACAAACCTGACAAAAACAAGCTATGAGGAAAGGATTTCCTATTTAATAAATGGTGCTGGCCGGGCGCAGTGGCTCACGCCTGTAATCCCAGCACTTTGGGAGGCCAAGGCGGGTGGATCACGAGGTCAAGAGATCGAGATCATCCTGGTCAACATGGTGAAACCCCATCTCTAATAAAAATACAAAAAAAAAAAAAATTAGCTGGGCATGGTGGTGCGTGCCTGTAATCCCAGCTACTTAAGAGGCTGAGGCAGGAGAATTGCTTGAACCCAGGAGGCAGAGATTGCAGTAAGCCGAGATCGCGCCATTGCACTCCAACCTGGGTAACAAGAGCGAAACTCCGTCTCAAAAAAATAAATAAATAAAATAAATAAATAAATAAATGGTGCTGTGAAAACTGCCTAGGCATATGCAGAAAACAGAAACTAATTCCCTTCCTTACACCTTATACAAAAATTAGCTCTAGATTAAAGACTTAAATGTAAAACTCAGAACCATAGAAGCCCTAAAAGAAAACATAGGCAATATCATTCAAAATATAGGCACGGGCAAAGACTTCATGACTAAAATGCCAAAAGCAATTGCAAGGAAATCTAAAATTGACAAATGGGAACTAATTAAACTAAAGAGCTTCTGCACAGCAAAATAAACGATCATCAGAGTAACAGGCAACCTACAGAGTAGGAGAAGAATTTTGCAATCTACTCATCTGACAATGGTCTAATATCATAATCTACAAGGAATTTAAACAAATTTACAAGGAAAAAAAACCATCAAAATGTGGACAAAGGATATAAACAGACATTCTCAAAAAAGGCATTTTTGTGGTCAAGAAACAGATGAGAAAAAGCTCATTATAACTGGATATTACAGTCATGTAAATCAAAAAGACAATGAGATAGAGATACTATCTCACATCAGTCAGAATGGTGCTTATTAAAAATTCAGGAAACAGATGCTGAAGCTGTGGAGAAATAGGAATGCTTTTACACTGTTGGTGGGAGTGCAAATTAATGCAAACATTGTGGAAGACAGTGTGGTGATTCCTCAAGGATCTAGAACCAGAAATACCATTTGACCTAGCAATCCCAATTACTGGGTACATACCCAAAGGAATATAAATTATTCTACTTATTGATTATCAGTTTGGTTATTTATTTAAAGATTTATATATCTGCCTACATTATCCATCTGGTCGTATATGTTGTCATTTTTTTCCATTAGAATTCAACATATTATTATAATCATTTTATATTTTCTCTGTTATTATTCTAAAATTGCAGCTATAACTCAATCTAGTTCTGAAGCTTGAATTGTTTGATTTCCTTATAGATTCTGGATATGAGGCCTCTGTTGGATGCACAGTTTGCAAATATTTTCTTTGATTTTGTAGGTTGTCTGTTTACTCCATTGATAATTCCTTTTGCTGTACAGAAGCTCTTTAGTTAAAATAGATCAGACTTTTCTATTTCTCGTTTTGTTACAAATGCTTTTGTCATAATTTATTTGCCAACGTCTATGTCCAGCATGGTATCTATAGGCTTTCCCCTCGAAGTTTTGTAGTTTTAGGTTTCACATTTAAGTCTTTTTTTTTTTTTTAATTGAGTTAGGATCTCTCTCCAGTTGCTCAGGCTAGAGTGCAGTAGTGTGATCTCAGCTCACTGCAGCCTCAACATCCCAGGCTCAGGTTATTCTCTCACCTCAGCCAAGTAACTAGGATTACAGTCACATGCCACAATGCCTACCTAATTTTTTGGTATTTTGAGTAGAGACAGAGTTTGACTGTGTTGCCAAGGCTGGTCTTGAACTCCTAGACTCAAGCAATTGGCCAGTTTCAGCCTCTCACAGCACTGAGATGACAGGTATGAGTCACCATGCCCAGCTTACGTATAAGTCTTGAATCCATCTTGACTTAATCATTGTATATGGTGAAAGACAGGTGTCCAGTTTCATTCTTTTGCATATGGGTATTATATTGACTAGGGGGTCCTTTCTTCATTCCTTGTTATTATCAGATTTATCAAGGATCAGTTGGTTGTAGGTATGTCACTTTATTTCTGGGTTTCTATCATGTTCAATTGATTTATATGTCTGTTCTGTACCAGTGCCATACTGTTTTGTTGACTATAGTTGTATAGTACAGTTTAAAAGTGGATAGTATAATGCCTCTAGCTTTATTATTTTTGCTTAGGATTACATTGACTATTTTGGCTCTTTTTTGGTTCCATATAAATCTTGGAAATTTTTTTGTTTCTAATTTTGTGAAAAATGACATTGGTAGCTTGATAGAAATGTCGTTGAATCTGTAGATTGCTTTAGGAAGTATGGTCACATTAAGAATATTAATTCTTCAAATCCATGCACATGGGATGTTTTTCCATTTATTTGTATAGTGTGATTTCTTTCATCAGCTGAGAATTTTCCAAATCTTTAAGTTCTTTTCCCTTTTTATTGTGAATTCTGCCATTATATTGTTTCTCATTTCTTGCATTTTATTATAAGCATTCAAGAAAAGGCAAGCAGTTCCTTCAATGCTCTGCTTAAATATTTTCTCTTCATTCTCAAGTTTTACATTCTACAAAACACTAGGACATGAACATAATTCAGGCAAATTCTTTCACACTTTATAGCAAGATTAACTTTCTTTCAGTTTCCAAAAGCACATTTATAATTTCCATCTAAGAACTCATCAGAATTGCCCTCACTGTCCACATTTTTACAAACATTCTGCTCATGACCAAATAGACAATCTCTTAGAAATTTAAGGCTTTCTCTATGGTTCTTATTCTGATCCCTCAATAGAATCATTTTTTATGGTTCATTCATGCTGTTTCTGGCATGTACTTCAAAACTCTTTCAGCCTGAAACTATTAGAGAGTTCTTAAATAGTCTTCACAATTTTAGGTATTTTTTTCATAGCAACACCACATTCAAGTACCAATTTTCTTCTTGGTCCATTTGGGCTGCTCTGATAAAATACCTAAGACTTGACAACTTATAAAAAATAGATTTTTTTTTTTTTACAAAATAAGTGCTGAAAAGTCCAAGATCAGAGCACTGGCATATTTGATATCTAAAGTGACATAGAAGTCAATTCTCCAAGAAATCATATAATATTGTCTTGGAAAGACAAGATAACAGATGGTCAGAGGAAGTGAGGCAAAAACTGATAAAACTAAAAAAAGAAGTAGACATGCCCATTATTACGGTTAGAGGCGTCATAACTCTTCTTTTGGTATTTGATCAATAAAGCAGACAGAAAATCCATACTAATGTAAATATTCTGAACAGACTTTTAATCAACCACACCAAATTTGCATTTTTAGAATAATTCACCCAACAAAAGCAGAATAAATATTTTTCTTAAGTTACCATAAAATATTCATTAAGATAGCTCACATTTTGGGTCATATAATAAAATACAAATTATACAATGCTTATTATCAGAACACAATGGAATTAAAATAGATATTAAGAGGAGCAGGATAGCTAGAAAATCCAAAACTATTTGGAGATTAAACCAAACAGTTTGAAATAACATAAAGGTCTGAGAAAAAGTTTCAAGATAAATTACAACATTTTTTAAAAATAAATAAAAATGAAAATAAAACTTCTCTAAATTTATGATATGCAGTTAAATAAGCAAACAGAGAAAATTTTTATGGCATGGAAAGCATGCTTCAGAAAAGAACTATCTAAATTAAACAATCTAAGCTTCTACCTTAGGAAACTAAAGAAACAACAGTGATTTCATTTCAAAGTACAAATAATAAAATCAGTTATAAAAACTACAGCAGAGATCAACTAACATGAACATGAATAAAGAGTAGAGAAAATAACAGTAAACAAAAGATCGCTCATTAATTACAGATCCAATAATATTTTCAAACCTCTAGCCAGATTCACTAAGAAATAGAAATTGTCAATAATGCAAATAAAAGAGGATTTATCACTATTGACTCTATAAACAGGAGCATGATGAAGGTATACTATGAAAAACTGTATGTCACAAATTTGATAGTTTAGATAAAATATATCTATTACTTGAAAGGCATAGCAATCATTTGTTAAAATAATCTCAGTAGACCCATATCTACTAATACGATTAAATTAAATTAATAACTTAAAACTTTCCTCCAAACAAGAAAGCACTAGGCACAGATGATTTCACTAGTGAATTCTAGCAAATATTTAGTGAATTAATGGTATTATTCTTCCATAATCTCTCTCATGGAACAAAAAGTAGCAGGAACACTTCATAATTCATCCTATGAGGTGATCCTAACACCATAACTAGGCTTTAATGGGAAGGAAAACTACAAGAAAACAATTGATGAATTGATGCTAAGTTTATTTGAAAAGCAAAAGACCTAGAATACTCATTATAATACCAAAGTTGAAGAACAGAACTGGAACATTATCTGTCTTGTCAACTGATCTTTGAAAAAGGGACAAAGGCAATTCAGTGGAGAGAGGACTCTTTTCAACAAATAATAAGGGCCCAATTAGACATCTGTATGAAATAGATAAATAAATAAATCTAGACAGAGACTTCACAACTTTCAAAACCTTACCTCAACATAGATCATAGATCTAACTGTAAAATTCAAAATTATAACATTTGTAGAAGAAAACACAAAGGAAAATTTAGGTGACCTTTGGCTTGGTGATCACTTTTTAACTACGAAACCAAGAGCAAAGTTTATGAAAGTGAGCACTGAGAAATTGTACACATTATAATTAATGTTTTTTGCTTTACCAAAGAAACTTCCATTTAGAAAATGAGGAAAGCCACAGTTGAGGAAAAACTTATAATATGTACAACTGATAAAGAACTTCTAGCCAAAATATACAAAGATTATTTGAAACTCCACAACAAAGAAACAAACAACCTAATTTATAAATTACCTAAAGATCTGAACAGACACCTCACCAAAGAAAACATACAGAAGAAGAAGCATATTAAAAGATATTGGACATCGTTTTTTATCACAGACATGCAAATTAAAACAGTAACGAGACAACATTGCATACTTATGTGAAGTGCTGAAATAAAACAATAGCAACAACAAACATACACCAAGTCATATTAAATATCAATAATGACAGTAACTTTAATTAATTTCTGGTGGGAATGCAAAAGAAGGCAGCCACTGCGAAAAACAATTGTTAATTTCTTACAAAGATAAACATAGACATTGCATGTCATATATTAATTGCACCGTTAGGTAATAAACAACTGATTTAAAAACTTGTGTCCACACAAAAGGTTTCACATGATGTTTATAAAAGCTTTATTTGTGATCAGCAAGAAATGCCACCATCCAAGTTTTCCTTGAGTATGTTAATGCATAAAAAGACTATGGTATTTCCACACAAAAGAATATTATTCAGCAATAAAAATAGATCAAGGGAAGAAAATGTATTGATGGATCTTCAATGAATATTGCTAAATTAAAGAGGTAAGTATGTAAAGATTATATATATAATGTGTGTTCCCGATTACATGACATTCTAGGAAAGAGAAAACTATAGAGACGGTAAAAGCATATGTTTGATGGCTGAGGATGTGAGGATAGAAGAGGCGATGCACTGGGGAATTTTAAGGGCTCTGAAACTGTCCTGCATGATACTGTAACAGTAAACATCTGATATTATACACTTGCCAGAACCCATACAAGTTTATAGAACAAAAATCAATTCTTTAAGTATGAAAATTTTTGAAAAGTCATTTAGGAGGTCGGGGTATCTCAGGAAAAGAAATGTAAAATGTGACAAGAAAATATATGTTACAAATATGAAACAACCTCACTGAAAAGTGGTGGAAGAATATTTACCTAATTACATTGGAAATTAGTGGAATCTATAAGACTCAAGGGAAATTTAATGGTGCCTAAGTACTGTACTTAAACTGATCAACTTATTTTCAGTACTTTTGTAGGTTAGCAATTTTGATGCTCCTATAAATGTATACTAGCAATATGTAATCATGTAAATGGATGACTAATGGTGGGAGATGAGTTACTGTTGAAATGAGAATTTGCAGATATGCAAGTGCAGAAGTCTTAAAGAAACCACATGATAAGGTATTAAACTCAGAGACATCTTTATAAATTCATGTTTATATTAATATAAATGTAGATGGTTACATACAGAACTATTGAGTTGAACACACACAGCATGTGTATATAAACTTGTTTTATCATCTGAGAAGGTCTAATAGCAAAGGTGCCCAGAAGCAAAGAGCACACCTGGTGCCCAGATGTTTGTTTCTAATGCAATTCTATTATAAAAGGAACGAGTGCTCCTTAGAGAAATGGCTAACACTAGGACTGGTAATAAGTAAAATGATCCTGGGGCTCTTTCAGTGTCAGAAATTAAAGAAATACTTAAATAAGAAAACAAACAGGAACGAAAATCTCACACTGATGGGGCTACATCAGAGTTACAAGAGAAAACAAAAAATCCACAACAGTGAGATGCTCTCAAAGACCTCCCAACGGTCTCAAAGCTGGAACAATTTGAGGAACAACATAATTACAGTTGAATTAGATTTGAATCAAAAGTGTGAAAGAAATATCCATGAGTCTTTATTGATTCCCAAGATACAATTTATCCCAAGATAAAATTCCCAAGATAAAATTTTATCTTGGGAATCAATATAGACTCATGGATATTTAATCGATTCAAAAAGTGTAAAACTCATGGATATTTATTTTATTTTTTTATCAGGACAAAATTTATAAATGAATGAAGGAATAAACGGGAAGAAACAATAAATCTGCCATTTAAAATAATTCCAAATAATTTATGAAGAAATCTTTCCTTAAGAAGTGGAAGCATAGCTCCTACTACTTAAGTTTCCACTGCATTTACTGACTACTTTTCAAAGAATATAGTATGAAATAGGATGGGAGAACAGAGTCTTTATAACACAAAAACCTGAAAAATACTACCTCAGCCATAATGGCTAAGGTTAACACCTTATGTCTTATGGAATGTTTATTGACCTAGGTATAAACATCTAAAAGCTAGAAATCTTGTGTAATGTGTGATGGTAACTCAACCCTTGATCTGGCTCTGGAATGTCTTCTAAAATTTGTTCCATTACCTTCCTTCCTTCCTTCCTCCCTCCCTCCCTCCCTCCCTCCCTCTCTCCTTCTCACTTTCTTTCTTTCTTTCTTTTTCTTCCTTTCTTTCTTTCTTTCTCTTTCTCTCTTTCTTTCTTTCTTTCCTTTCTCTCTTTCTTTCTTTCTCTTTCTTTCCTTTCTCTCTTTCTTTCTCCTTTCTTTTTTGTTTCTTTTCTTTCTCTTTCTTTTTTCCTTCTTTCTTCCTTTTTCTCATTACCCTTAGCCAGGCATGAGGGTGTGCCTGTAGTTCCAGCGACTCAGGAGGCTGAGGTGGAAGAATTGCTCGAGGCCAGGAGTTCAAGACTGCAGTGAGTTTTGATTATGCCACTGCACTCCAGCCTGGGCAACAGAGTGAGAGTCTGTGTATAATACTCTCTATATCGCACGTAGTTGAAGATAAGCAGGTGTAGTCAGGACGGTGATTATTGCTTTAAAGAAGCATCATTTGGAAGTCATGGAGAAATATCAGTACATTTTACAGGTATACTAAATTCTGCTGTGCCACCTACATAGCATTTTGTTTCACTGACAGAAATTAGAAGATGACAACCTTGAGCACCAATGCCCAATAAACAAAAAATCTGTTGGAACTAAATAACAACAAAATAGAACATGGGTGCTCTCAGTTGCCATAAACAAGTGAGCCAATTCTTCGTAATAAACACATTTTAACTATGCATTGTTTTTATATTTTGTTTTTATTTTATTTTATTTTTTTGAAACAGAGTCTTGCTCTGTCGCTAGGTGCCAGGCTGGAGTACAGTGGTGTGATCTCAGCTCACTGCAACCTCCGCCTCCCAGGTTCAAGCAATTCTCCTGCCTCAGCCTCCCGAGTAGCTGGGACAACAGGCACGCATCACCATGCCCAGCTAAGTTTTGTATTTTAGTAGAGATGGGGTTTCACCATGTTGGCCAGGATGGTCTCGATCTCTTCACCTTATGATCCTCCCACCTCAGCCTCCCAAAGTACTGGGATTACAGGCATGAGCCACCTCACCCGGCCTGCATTGTTTTTAAAATTGGAAATACATGAAACTGAAAAAACAAAAACAAATGTTTTATGGACCTTATATCTGTCAGAATGAATAAAACACAAACAATGAAATATAGTATATATGAGTGATATTAGTTCTCCAAAGGAAAATACATCACAGTATGTAACTAAAGAGTGAAGGATATTGTCAATATTTTAGCAGAAGTCTTTAGAGAAGAATGACCTGGCAAGTTATTTGGAGACATGTTGATGGTATTTTCTGAAAAATGTTAGTAAGTCCTGTGTACAGTATATCTGTGGGAAAAGTATTATAGAAAAGAGAACAAATATATGAAGAATATTAAATAAGAGCATGCATAACACTTTGAGAATAGTAACAAAACAACTTAAAATGGAGAAGTGTTAGCAAGTGGGAGCATATGAAGGGATAAAAGCATATCGTTTACAAGATGAAATATGTTGGGATGCATAATCCAATGTAAGAATATTAAATTTTGTCACTAATTAGAATAAAAGCCACTGGAGGGTTTTAATAACAGAAGTGACACGATTAACTTGTATTTTCAGTAGCTTGTAAGGATTAATTTTGGGAAAAGGAGAAGCAAGAATGAAAATATTGAATATTAATATTGCAAAATTTCATGAGTAGTAAAGATTGCTGGAGCTAGTCCTTAATTGTAAGTTGTGAGAAAAAATGTTGAATTCTGGATACTTTATTAAGGTAGAGCTCACAGGTTTTATGATGAGATAAAGGTGAGGGGAAGAGAATGATTCCGAGATGTTTTCTCTAGGTGGGAAAAAGGAGTTCCTCTTTCCAGATATAGAAACTGCTGGAGAGAATCAAGTTTTAGCATGGGGAAATCAATAGCCTGGTTTTGAACAGGTTACATGTGAGATGCCTTTTAGAATTCCAAGTGTGAATCGAACACCTGGATACAAAATTCTAGTTGCAGAGAGAGCTAAGAGCTAGATACAAATTGGGAATCAATTGTCTCTAGAATACAACAGAAACAGTGTTTAAAAACATATGACTGGATGAAATCATGTCAAGAGAAAGTATAGATAACATAACAGCCCAGTTGTTTTCAAGAATGGCCATAGCAATCTCCAGAGCAAAAAAAAAACAAAAAAAAACTAATTGGTCATGAAGTTTCATACATGTGTGTGTATGTGTGTGTGTGTGTATCTGTGTAGTTGAAGGGATGTCAACTCTGTGGAGAGGTAGTTGTAGCATTTAGCTTTATCAAAATAAGAGAGACCAGCAATTTTACTTCTACCCATACATTAGTATCCTCTTCATGCATTCTTTTTGAATGACCACCTCCATGAAAGATACTTCCTCATGCTTTCTTGTTAAAATCCAGCTCTTATTTTCTTCTATGGAGTTCAGAATATCACCTCCAACTAGCCCTCAGATGTCATTCCCATCGTTAGAAACAACACATTGATGATTTTTGGTTTTGCGCCTCATGAAGTTTCATTGCTTTAGACAACTATTCTGACAGAATTATTTCTAAAAACTACAATTGCATGGACTTATTTTCAGCATCTTCACATACCTCAGTTTAATATTTAGTAACTTTGACAGCCCTTCCTCATGTGTGTGGGTTTGGGGTTACAAATCACTCATATTTTAGAGATGTCAGTTTGCAACTGTTACTCATTATTTCTGTTGTTTTGATACAATTTTAATACCCCAAAGTTTCTGCTAATATGAGGTTAAACTCTCAATGATGAATTTTTCTGAGAATAAAAATAAATTGTTTCCCAGTTTATGATAAAAATATTTACTTTCTTTTTATTTTCTAGACATATCTGCCCTTTCTTTGCATCACTACTCTAGGATTAACAAATATTAACTTGAGCTAACCTTAACAATAGCTTATAAAAGTGTACAGTATACTTAAATCAGCTTTTATTTGACCTTTATTAGATTTGGTTAAGATGGATTTTTCTGGTCCATTCTGTAGAATTCTTTTTTAAATCCTAGGATGGCCTTGTAATTCTCTACATAATATATCAAGAGTAACATTATTAATAATCTGCTGAGCACACTTTTAAAAATAGATTTCTTCCCAATGATTAGTATATTTTCACTATAACTTACAGAGACTTTGAGGTATGTGATTTAATCTTCAAGATACAAAAGTTATTGTATTTCTTGACAATTATTTTATGCCTCAGGTTGTATGATGCATAGAGCTAAAGAACATTTATTCCCCACACGACAAATGTCAGGTTTTGTAAAACATCTCTGATTACAGAGTATCTTCCTTTTGCTTAGTAAAAACAATGAAGACCTGAATAAGAGAAAGGCAGGCATTTTTTCCTAGGTGAAAAAGAATTGCAGCTTAACTGTCAGATATCATGAGAATTAAGATTTGTACATCTTAGTGTAATAAATTAAGTAATATGTTTTAAATTTATTTTTCACTGATTTAGCTAAATACTCGAAATATACCCTACATTTCTACACTTATTAATGATAGACACAATTTTTTGAGCTAGCTTCTTGAACTTACTTCTTTTACTAATTCAAAGGAAAGCACAAAGAGCTTTCTTTAACCTATAATTTGAGTATTTTGCATCTAATTGGTTATAGTTGAGTAAATATATACTTGTTCTTACAGTGTTAAACACATAAGCAGCAGTCTTTATGCTGTTTATGTGTGATTAACTTGTAAAAAATTCATCAAGTGCACTGAGATCTGCACAGCTTATTTAAAAATTATGTATAAAGTTTTGAAGAATAAAAATGGTTTGACAAGTAGGCAACCCACAAAGGAACTGACACATAAAGGGAAGAGGATCAAACAGGAATACAGCAGGCATATTCACTCTGTAGGCCGCAGTGTCTGGCTACACGCCAAGGGAGTTGAAAGAACAAGCAGACATGAAATATAGAAAAAGAATAGAGACATGAATCTCAAGGTGGAGAAATAAAAGACCATTTGACATTCAAAAATGATTTTTTAATTTTACATCTTTGACACACAGTCAATAAACTCACCTCAGCTTAGTTGACAGTGCATGCAACTGTTTTTCCAAATCTGAGGCAAGCAACACAAAAGCTTGTATTTAAAACATGTTTCTGCTAAATAATATGAACCCACTATTTTAGTTTCATCAGCTTTCCATAACATAAAAGATAGTCCTGGTAAATACTGTATGCAAACCTAAATTCAGAAAATCTTTAATTTTTTTAACATTATTTAATATATTTTAACATTTTATTGCAAGAGCAAATGTTAATTTGATTAAGTGTAGTGTTCTAATTAATCGCCACATGTAACATTTTGGTTAATGATTTTCATGTATTTGTCAAATTTTAAATTTTAAAACCTATTTATTTTGGTTTTGTTTTTAAATTCAAGCTCATCAAACATCTGTATGGCACTCAGCATATCTTGAATTTAGTCATTTGAAAATATTCTTGAGTAAAACTATATCAAGATGATACTAGGGCAAGTAACTGATAGACAACAAAACCATACTAAAGTGATAACATCTGATAATATATCAACTTCTAGTAAAAGGTGGTCTTTAAATAGTGGATTATTTTTAGAATTTCTATGCAAAGCTCACTCAATTTTCATCCTTGCATGTATAAATCTTAAAGAAATAATGGTATCTGGGTAGGATGACAATATATGTTAAATTACCATAATAAGAAAAAAAGAGATTGCTGCTTACTGAAATTTCTGTACTTATGAATATATGCTCTTTGTATTTTGATAAATACAGATAAAATGCCCTCCCAAAAGGCTCTTTCGAGTTAGACTTCCTCCACTAAGTATCTTTTCCTTTCTAATGTGCAAGTACTTATAATGTAATGTTGGCTCAATCTACATGGCCTTGATAAATTTTGAATTGATATTTGATATTTTACTGGGAGCCCATATTGATCTTCTGTGAATTAGCTAATATTCTTTATTCATATTTTCAATAAATTTATTTTTCCAATTCATATTGCTTTTTGTTTTATATCTTTGTAGTTATTTTCTCCCAGTCAGTCTTTATGTATTCTGGTTTCCATTTTGCTGCAGATCATCATGACCATACATGAATTCAATTGAATTTATATTTATATTCCCTGTAAAGTTTATTCTACCCATGAATGTATAATCAAATATAAAATATCATCTATGGGCCATGACATCAACCTTCATTCTTACCCCCTTAAGAAACTAATACTTGTAATCTCAGAATTATCTGTGGATTTGTCTGAACCCATTTTTTTTTCTTTGCTGTTATATTGGTTTAACTAGGAGATACTATTTATGATTTTTATTAAAAGTATTTATTTACCAAGTCCCATTGATAGTATGGAAACTTTAATTTGATGATATCATATGATTTTCCCTAGTCTTAATTTTATTTCAGTGCCAGGCATGGAATTATAAATCCCTTTTCTCTGTGATTATGATTTGGGAAACAATTTATTAGAACCACATTTTGAAACATGAGAATAAGCTGTAGGAATTTTATCTCTGTAGTTAGTCTCGACATTCATTCTTGAAGTGCAGAGTGAAACACACTAGTGTTACTACTATCTGTAAAAAAAAAAAATACTGGGATCTTTGTTTAGGACAGGGAAATAGAAACATTATGGCTTTAGGGAAAGTTGTTATTATTTTTGTTCAGTGTTAATTATTCTCAGTTTGATTTTCAGCATGGCTCTTGGTTTATGTGTTCCAAATGGAATTATATGCTGTATTTACAATATTAAACTACAACTGAATTCTGATGGAATTTCAGTGGGAAAAAAATGACCTCTTACATTCAATTGAATTTGTGTATTTTCTTTATGTTTCTTATAAACTTATAATTGTGAATTTAAATAAAATTAAAAGTGTATTTAGACTAAACAGCTCATTTGACATTTACATATTTTAATCAGAACTTTTGTATTATCTATATCTGTCCTTTATTTTCCTGTACCAATGTGGTTCCCTTCAAGTATTTGTCTCCATAATGTTCTTTTCCAGGATAGTACTAAAGTGTCCAGAATATCATAAAAATGACTTACCAATATGGCAAGAAGAGAGCAATTTCTTGCCGTTTAGAGAAGAGAAAATGGCAAATGCTTTGGTCTGTGTTTTATGTTGTTAAATATAGACAGGAAACAGAAATATGTAGTTGGCAGAAGACGTGGAATGTACTGGAGCTATAGGATATCACCGCCCCCCCCAAATTTTGCACACTTTAACTATGTAAACATGTCAAAGGCTCAGATATCTGTGAATATGTCTGAAGAAAGTTATAAACATTTTCTAGATTTCAGAAAATAAGGGCAAGTCATACAAAATATAATCTCTATTCTATTATGTCCATCAACATGATTATTAGAGCAGAATTTGAGATTTAGTAATAGATTTTTTAACTTTCCTTCCTCAGAATGAGAGAGTTCTCTAAACCTGAGCATCAGGTATTCAAAGAGAAAAAAGAAGTCACTTATACTGCTATCTGTAATTAATAATAGACATATTTTTGCATTATTATAAATCTTTAAACTAATTGTTAACCACAGTAATTTTATTTGTTTTAATGTAAATAAATGTGTGTTTTAATTAACGGCATAGTAAATTATCTTCTCTTTTGTGCAATTCATGTTGATGGGCTCACATTGATGGGTGGTTCCTCTTTAGTTATTCAGATATGTTCCAATTTTTTCATATTCAGTTAAAGATTTATTTCAGATTGTCTCCTATTCAGAATCTTCTTTTGTTTTTCTCAGTATCGATTTCATTTTTATAAAGATTCACAAATAAGAAAATAAAAGGCCTTATCTCTATTGTTTTTTACTCTTGCTTTTCAATAGTATTTTCACTAAATATAAACACTCTTTCCTTACCTGAAATTTCTAAGCCCATTATAATCAGTTTCCTTTGTATGCTTTTGCCCTCCTATTTTTTCTTTGTGAATGATGTCACTGTCTCTTCTACATGTTGTGACATCCTTGTTTCTCCATCTAACATCATTTTTGCTATAATAGAATCTAAACTGTGAACCCTTTTATTATAAATTTTGAGAGGACACTTTGATTAAATTATTGAAGTTACTTTTAGTCTTTCGAATAAAGACGTATTTTGAATGAAGACATATCTGTGCAGTATTCACTTCTACTTGTTGACCAACTGTATAAGACTATCTGTGAAAATTAGAGAAAAGTTTCTAACTTTGTATTTAGTCACTTTAAAAAAAATCTAGCTCAATTATAAAGTCTAAAGTGATTTTAAAACACATTTTCCTTACTAATTCTATTTTTCAAGACAAACTATGCTTTTATTCTCCCAGACATTTTTTTATTCAATATTCAGCTTTCTCTCACAGTCTTCAGAGGTCTTATTGATTTAAACTCATATCTACTTCTTCGTTCTTTAGGCAAGCAATTTCAGTTGTATTAAAAGTATTTGTTCTGGAATGAGTGGGAATATTTTTAATTTTGAGTTTACAAATTTGGTAACTAAATTTGGAGTCATATTTTAATAGGATTTTTTTGGTCAAATATTGCAATTTTATTATGCACAAAAGTATAAATTAGTTGATACCCATTTTCAGGCATCTTAAAAATATAAAACTCTAGTAACATACTTCTAAGACCATCATTATCTGAAATGCACCTTGAATAATAACTTGGAAGAAAGGTAATGTAACTTTCACACTTCCTGTGAGATTCCCATTACATTACCCTAGTTTATGCACACTTAACTACATATGTTTTAATTAAGAAGTATTAGGAGAAACACATCTCTCCATTTTAATTAACTTTAGTCCTCCCCAAAGTTCAATTTCAAATCAATTTCACATGTGTGCTCCATTTTCTGATCAGGCAATATTTTTGCATAAGTGGTATATGTGGTTGTCTATTGAAAGAAAGGATTCTGTGTTACTTTGGAAGGATGATTTATTTTCATATTAACTGGATGGGAGTATCTGGCTCTTCCACACTTTGGCTTTCTTCTATCTCTTTGAAATATTCCTCTAATAATGGAAGATGGATTACAAATATATGATTGTTTGTTGAATGCCCCATTTCTTTTATTTTTTCCCTCTGTGTGTGTGTATGTGTGTTTGAGACAGAGTCTCACACTGTTGCCCCAGGATAGAATGCAAGAATGGGGAAATCTCTTTTCTCTGCAAATTCTGCCTCCTGAGTTCAAGGGATTCTCATGTCTTGGCTTCCTGCTAGCTGAGACTACAGTTGTGCACCACCACCTCCAGCTAATTTTTGTACTTTTAGTACAGACGGGTTTTACCATGTTGGCAAGGCTGGTCTTGAATTTCTAATGTCAGTCAGTTGCCAAAGCACTGGGATTATAGGCGAGAGCCACTGTGCCTGGCCTGTTTCTATTATTTTAACTACATCAACAGATTTTAAAAGCTGTAACAGATTTTCAATCTGCTTTTTATATTATCCTCGTTTCTTACATTTACTAACATTGCAACTTAGATATACTAAAAATAGTTTAGTTCTTCTTTTGCTATGTTTTTAATCCCCAAGCCACTGGCTGCTTCTTCACATTTTTTTTTCATGAATTTTGAGTGACACATTTTCACCTGCCCCTCACAGTAGCCAGTAGTGTACTCATTTTCTTCCCTCTCCAGAACTTCCTACACAAGTCAACTTTTGCCAGTCCACAACACTTTTGGCTTCTCCATTGCCTCGTAGGTAAAGGATAAACCACTATCTCCAATTCAAACTACCATATACATGGGAAAGCCAAACATACTTTCAGTGTTTCAGGATTCTCCTCTGCAAGAGTTCATGTTTTAATATGGAGGATATATGCCATGTTCTCTGGTTGTTTTGCAGTGAGGGTTCAGGTTTATCATCTAAAACCCTTCTATCGGTTATGCTATATCTAGGCTGGTATTGGGAGTTAGATGAAAGAATTATAAGTATTACATTTGAGCAATTTTTACATCAACAGAAGTTGAAATATCCAGATTTTAGAGGTTGCATTTCCAGCAATAGAGTTCTAAGTTTAGTATTCATTGTGCCAGCAACAAAAGCAGTAATGTCAATCTTCTTTAGAACATCAACAATACCTTCATATGAACAGTTCTGTCATGTTACTTTGATAATTTTTCATAGATATGAACCCTCCAATTCTGATTCTTTAGCCCTTTGGTAAGATTTATGTGCTAACCAGTATCTTTTAGTAAAGCTATTCTTAAATTAGCTGGAGTTACTTGCTGCTATTTCAATTTTCTTATTCAATAAAATATATAAGATTTAAACTTAAAAAACTCAAAATACTGTTATGTTACCACTTTTTATGTAAAGAGATAGGAATTCAGAAGACTTCTATTTTATTGCATATGTATACACATCTATATAAACAAAATTTAATACAATGTGTGTCTATACCTATACAAAGCTATTCTTTGTACATAACAACCAAAATGTGATAAGTAAGTCCCTATTAGAAAAAGTCTTTCAGAACTAATAAACTAGTGTCACCAGTAGGAAGATCATTAGTCCTAATATTTGGACAAATACTAATAAAGATGAAATGTATTTCACAACATGGAGAGAGAATACTTAGATTTGGGGCTTAATTCTGTCACTGCTAAGCTCTATGCCCTTTTGCAAGCCATTTAATCATTTTTTTGTCCAATTTATTCCCCTGTAAATGTATTGAGTTCCATGGGGCCCTCATAATATATCTTTCTTTAAATTTTAGACTTTTTAATACAAACTCCTAAAAGATATAAGGAAATATTGCAGGTTAAGCACATTTGGAATGTTAAAGTAATTTTTTAAAGTGAATATTTACATCAAGTTAATCTGAAAGGATAGAACTAACCAAAGAGCAATTTTGGACAGTGGCTACTAAATGTGGAAGAAAAATACCTTATCTTAATGCTGTAAGAATATGCAGGACTTTATTAAAACTTCCAAAATTGAAAGCCAGTTCCTTTAAAAAACTCTTTTCCTTGTACATTCATGGCTAGAAAACAGTTAATCCATCCTCAAAAATCCCCCCCCCCAAAAAAAAAAAAAAGAGTTTAAATTGGCGTGTCTCCTGGAAACTGTTTTTGGCAATATGAGTGAGGTAGATTGTCTCTTTACTCAATTTCACTTTCCCCATCTGCACCAGTTTCTCATATGACAGTTTCTCTCCATAGGTTTCTGGCAACCCAACCAACATCAGTTGCTGTAAATATTACCATAAGAAGGAAAGGAAAGAAAAGCTTATTTCTTTAATGTACAACTAAGTGTTCAAGTTTTAATTAATATCCAATAACTAACATAAGACAACACTCTTTTTGACAAAGCAATATGAACCTTTTTGAACCATCAAGGCTTTGCCCTTATCCCACCAATTAAATCTCAGCTGACTGAATTCTCCCTTTTCTTTTTCTTAGAAGAATCTACAGATCCTAAAATAGGTACAAATATTTATTTTCTACAAGGTTATCCTTTTTTTGCTCATTTTGAGTCAGAGACCACTTAGATTCCTAGCTGGAGTCCTGATTTCTTTTTTCAACAACTGCAATGAGTGATAATATGATTTATTCTCTTTATTGCATTGGGGTTCCAATTCTCCCAAATCCAAGTTTTTCATTTGCCCCATTTTTGCCATTTCAGAGGGTCAAAAAGCCAAATTATAACATTAGACTTATGTACATAATACTAAGAAAGCTCGTGCAGAGTTTATACACAAATATGATTACCATAGGAAGTTGTATTATAAATCAGTTACAATCAGCAATGGTAGTACCACTAATTAAAGGGCATTTTGTATGTTTGAAGGGATTTTCTTGGTTTCCTCAGTAATATGAAGGGTCCCTCACATTTAATGGTGAGGGATCCGGTGGCTCAAGCCTGTAATCCCAGCACTTTGGGAGGCCGAGGCGGGTGGATCACGAGGTCAAGAGATCGAGACCATCCTGGTCAACATGGTGAAACCCCGTCTCTACTAATACAAAAAATTAGCTGGGCACGGTGGTGCGTGCCTGTAATCCCAACTACTCAGGAGGCTGAGGCAGGAGAATTGCCTGAACCCAGGAGGCGGAAGTTGCGGTGAGCCGAGATCGCGCCATTGCACTCCAGCCTGGGTAACAAGAGCGAAACTCCATCTCAAAAAAAAAAAAAAAAAAAAAAAATGGTGAGGGATCAGAGATGTTAGATTTGCTGCATGATGCCTGTTATCCGTCAACATCCATTGCCATTACCACTCATGTAACCATTCCCACTGCTTTCCCTTCCCCAATATAGCTAGAATTGAAAGGATTAAATCTCAGAATTTCCTTGAAGATAGGTTTGGCTATTTTTATTTAGGTTAATCCAATGAGATCTTATTGCCACATACTTGGAAGGTGGCCATAATATGAATGCCATCTTTCTTTGCCTACCATCATGCGCTGTTGTTTAAGAAAGTTGTTGTTTTCTTGCATCAGCTTTCATTGTCTGTTAAGTGGCTTTTCATTTGTCAAAAAATAAAAATAAATAAATAAATAAATAAATAAATAAAATGAACAAGTAATATAGCATTGGCTTCTTTATATGACTCACCAACACCAGCTTTGGGTTTCCACACTCCAGTCTTCTTTGCCTAGAGACTGCTATGTCAGTGCCATCATTCCCAGATCTAGACTATAGAACTAGCCTTAGAAATAGAAACTTTGTAGTAGGAAATTATGGAATTGGATATGTTTGGGAGCAATACATTTCAACAGGACCAGGCTAGAACTTGTTTCTTCTGCCATTCCAGTACTTTTGTAAACTTCTAGTTTTCTATATTAAATCTCTTGCTATTTATAATACATTTAATAGCTTATATTTCCAGTACTAAATTCTTAATTCATTCACATTATGAACTGGAATGCTCATTGTGGTTCACAGAATGAGGGATTCCTCTTTATTCTATGAAACTTTTGGATATTCTCCAAGACCTTTATTTTATTTGTTTGTTTGTTTGTTTGTTTTTGAGGTGGAGTTTTGCATTTGTTGCTCAGGCCAGTGGGCCATGGCATGGTCTCAGCTCACTGTGACCTTCACCTCCTAGGTTCAAGTGATTCTCCTGCCTCAGCCTCCCAGCTAGCTGGGATTACAGGCATGTGCTGCCACACTTGACTCTTCATTTTATTCTAAACATATATTTATATTTGACATATATAAATATCTAGAAAATACAAATCTAATATATAGTGACAAAAAGCAAGGCCATTATTTCCTGGTGCCCCAGGATGGAGGAATGGTTGACAAGGAAAACATGAGAAAATATTGGGAGATGATGGAAATGTGCTGTATTTTGATTGTTGTGGCAGTTACACAGGTGCATAGATTTGTCAGCATTCAATGAAATGGATACTTAAAATAGACGTATTTTATTTCATATAAATTCTAACTTGGTAAAATGGATTTTAAATGATTAACTTCTGTATTGGGTGTGCCATCTACAAAAACACGTTTTCACCTATGAACCCTGTTTAAAATAATATGTGCCTAGAATTTAACTGTTTAAAATATGAAAATGCTATCTATTTTTGCACAATTTTAATAGACACATAATTTTCCAGTACTATTGTCTTAATTAAGTAAGCTTGCTTTGGAACTTTTCCAAAAGTATTTTACTCTTTCTAAATATCATATCAACAGTGTTAACATATTTGTCGATATAACACACTAAACTAGTTTTCATCTATATCTTTCATATTCTTAGTGATTCTAAATTTAAGAACAAACATCTGATACTGCATCAGGTCTTCTAACATAATTATGCAAGAATACTTACACTATGGAATGATATATCATATTAAAATTACTTTTTATTTATTTCTCCTTTATATGACAGTAAATTTTTAGATATTTATTTATATTGTGGTAACAGATAGAAAGCTTGGTTCAAGTGCTAATCACACTGCTTGTTCATTCATTTTAAGACTATGTAATAAGTACTGTCTGACATTCTGAGAATACTGCTGTAATAATAACAAAGGAATCCATGACTGCACAGATTCTATCTTCTACTGGGGTAAACTGATAACAAAAATAGATAAGCTGAAGGTGGTGGCTCATGCCTGTAATCCCAGCACTTTGGGAGGCTGAGGTGGGTGGATCAGGAGGTCAGGAGTTCAAGACCAGTCTGACAAACATCGTGAAACTCCATCTCTACTAAAAATACAAAAATTAGCTGGTTATGGTGGCAGACGCCTGTAATCACAGCTGCTCGGGAGGCTGAGGCAGGAGAAACATTTGCACCCTGGAGGAGGGTGAGGTTGCAGTGAGCCGAGATTACACCATGGCACTCCAGTCTAGGTGACAGAGTGAGACTCTGTCTCAAAAAAAAAAAAAAAGGATAATATCAGATGCTGACAAAGGCCACAGACTAAAATAGAGTGGTTGCCTAATACTATTTAAAAACTAAGATGCAAATTTGATAAATTTTCCTTAAATTAACTGTTACAGCATTTCTCATTTTCTGGAACTGTAATATAGAATAAGTATTCAAAAACAACAAGAAAAATTTACTTTTCATCAAAACCAAACAAATAACAGTAGCAAACCTTTATCTTAGTTTCATTTAATATCCTCTGTGTTGCCTTGGGTTCTCCAGGACACAGAAGCTGAGATGAAGTTTTAAGTGCAAAAGATTTATTGGAGAATAACAGCTGTGAAATAAAAAAACACAGAAAGCAGTGTTAGCTAGAAATAGCTATCAGATTATGATGTTGGAGCCTTGGAACAAATATTAGAGAGAAGAGTCCCAACTTGGCCAGAAGTGGGTAAGCCCTAAGACACCCATCTTGCTTAGTCATTGGCTAAGTTCCACTCACAGAAAACCCACCCTGGACCACCATCGCTGTGTTGCCAATGGCCAGCACCACTCTGAGAATGTGATTTTGGCTAGAATGTGGAGGTGATTTTGAAAGAAGCTGACAGCTGGTGGCTGTCAGAAAACTATAGCCCTCACAGCGGGACAGTAAGTCATCCCTTGAAGAGGAATCTAAATGAAGCATTTAAATTATTAACCTAAATTAAATTACCATGATTTTTGTGAATTAAAATGACATCTGAGCCCATTAATAGGTTTCTCTGAGGCTGATTTTATTTTCAATGAATTTTATCTTATTTCTGAAATGCCATAAAGTTGATAGCATTATTAAACAACTGTTTCTTAGACTGTTTTTCACCATTTTAAACCACATGCACCAGATTTACATGTTAGAAAAATAAAAGACTGACAGTGAAAATTTATGCTAGGGTAATTAACAGATGCGAGATTATATTAATATTCTAATAGAGAGATAATGAGCACTTTTACTTAGTAGGTGACTAGGAATGAATAAAAAAGGTAAAAATTTAAAGTGTCTACTACTGCTACTTCTTTGTGTGTTGTACTACAAAGAAATTTAACCTTGATGTCTGTAAAATACTAGCAAAATGAATCCAGCAAAATATAAAAAATGTTATACCATGACCAAGTAGAATTTACGTATTATTGTAAAACATCATATAAATAGATTTTAAAACTGATACCATCATTTTAATTGATGCAGAAAAATCATTTAACAATATCCGACTACTTTAATGATTAAAAAACTTCAACAAACAATGAATGGCAGGAATACATTCAATTTGGTAAAGAACATTTACATAAAACTCACAGTTTATATTACATTTAATGGTAAAAGACTAGATGTCTACCCCCTAAAACCAGAAACAAGTAAAAGATGTCTGTTCTTGTCACTTCTATTGAACACTATGCTGGAAGTTCTAGCCAGAGCAATCAGTCAAGAAAAGAAAAAAAAAGGCATCAATTTTGGAAAGAAAGAAGTAAAGCTGTCATTTTTCTCATAGGTTATATTCTTGTGTATAAAATCCAGTAAAAAAAAAACAGAACTAATATTTTATTTCAGAAAGGTTACAAGCTTAATAGGCATAGAATTTATTAAAATATTAGAACTAATGTTTGGAATCCACTAAAAATATTAGAACTTATAAATTATTAGTAAAGTTGCAAACTATAAGATTAATATCAAAATTATTGATATTTCTATATATTTTCCAGGGATGATTCAAAAATGAAATTCAGAAAACAATTTGGCTCATAATAGCATCAAAAGAATGAAATTCTTATGAATATATTTAACTGAATAAGTACAATATTTAGCTGTAAGAGCTATAAAGGATTGTTAAAACAAACTTCAAAAGAGTTACATAAATGGAAAAAAATCTCATGTCCATGGAATAGAAGGGTTAGCATTGTTTAGAAGGTAGTATTTCCCAAAATGATCTGTAGATTCAATGTCGGTTCTGTCAGAAATTTCAATAGAACTCTTTTTAGAAACTGGAAAGCTAATTCTAAAGTTGAAAAGAAATTGAAGAACAACCAAAATAATCTTGGAAAAAAAAAAAAAACACTTTCTAATTTCAAACTTACTACAGAGAAACAGTAATCAAATCAGTGTAGTACTGGAACAAGGAAAGGCATGTAGATCAATGAAATAGAAACAAAATTCTAGAAATAAACTAATACATATATAGTTAAGTACATTTTGGTAAGAGTGCCAAGACAATTCAATGGGAGCAAGAATAGGTTTTGAACAAATGGTTGGATTGTTCCAGTTGGGACGACTGGAAAATGGGGTGTCAAATGCAAAATAAAGTTGGATCCTAAGTCATGCCAAATAAGAAATTAATGAAAAATAAATCAACCACATAAATTTAATAATTAAAAGTATAAAAAGTCTTAGAAGATAACATATGGTATTTTCATGACCATGGACCTGGCAAATGATTCTTAAATATGGCAACAAAAACATGAGATTCAAAAGTAAAAGAAATAAGTAAATTGGATTTCAACAAAATTAATTTTTTTTATGATTTAAAGGATACCATCAAGAAGGTGAAAAACCAAACCACAAAAATGGTAGAATATGTTTGGTAATCATATATCTGACAGGCAAATTGTATTTCAAATATATGACGAACACTTAGAACTCCATAATAAAAAGACAAATTGCCTAACTAAAAAATGGACAAAGATTGTGAATAGATATTTCTCTAAGGAAAATATGTAAGAATATCATGAAAATATGCTAAGGTTATTAGTCATCAGGGAAACATAAATCAAAAATGTGTCACCACTTCACAAACACTAGAATGGCTGAAATTAAAAAGTGAGGTAAAATGCTGATGTGGACATGGAGCTATCAGAACCCTCACACATTGTCAGGAGACAGTAAAATGGTGCTGTCAATTTGGAAAATCATCTGGCAGCTCCTAAATGAGTAAATATAGAGTTACCATATAACCCAGCAATTTCACTTCTAGGTAAATATTGAAAAGAAATGAATATATATATGCATACAAAATTTGCACCCAAGTATTTATAGAAGAATTATACATAATAGCCAATATTTGGAAACAACTCAAATGTCCATCAACAGAGGAATAGATAAACAAACTCATGGTAAATTCATAAATAAGGCCGGGCTCGGTAACTTACGCCTGTAATCCCAGGACTTTGGGAGACCGAGACGAGCCTATCACCTGAGGTCAGGAGTTCAAGACCAGCCTGACAAACATGATGAAACTCTGTCTCTATTCAAAATACAAAAACAAATTAGCTGAGAATCGTGGCAGACACTTGTAATCCCAGCTACTCAGGAGGCTCAGGCAGGAGAATAACTTGAATCTGGGGGGGTGGAGGTTGGAGAGACCCGAGATCATGCCATTGCACTCCAGCCTGGGCTACAAGAGAGAAAAAACGAAAATTCATAGATGGGATATTACTTAATCACAAGAAGAAACAAAGTGCTTGAACATACCACATCAATAAACCTTAAAAATATTATGCTAAATGAAAAATGCCAGTCACAAAGATGGCATAGTATATGCCATCTCGCCTAATGAAGTCCAGAAGGATGTCCACAGAGACAGAAAGTAGATAAGTGGTTGCTTACTGTGTTCCTTAAGAGTATTGAAAGTTTAGAGCAGCAGTCCCCAAACCTTTTCAGGCACAAGGCACCGGTTTTGTGGAAGACAATTTTTCCATGGACAGCAGGGTGGGAAGGGAGAAGATGGTTTGAGGTTGAAACTTCTACCTCAGATCATCGGGCATTAGTTAGATTCCCGTAAGGAGCACGCAACCTAGCTCCCTGCATGCACCGTTCCCAGTAGGGTTTGTGCTCCTATGAGAAGCTAATGCCACTGCTGATCTAACAGGAGCTGGAGCTCAGGTGCTGATGCTAGTTCGCCAGCCTCCTGCTGTGTGGCTTAGTTCCTAACAGATCATAGACCAGGACTAGCCTGTGACCTGTCGTTTGGGGACCCCTGGTTTAGAGGAATAATAGGTAAAGTGTAACAGGCTTTTATTATGGTGATGAAAATGTTTTACAATCGACTGTGGTAATGGTTGTACATACCTGTGTACATACTAAAAAGCATTGAATTGTACACTTTAAATGAGGCATACTATAATATGTAAATTTTATATAATAAAACTATTTTAAAAACATACTACTTCGAATTCAGAATGTTCTCAGTGAATAGGTAAGTCTGAGTTATAAGAATTCTTCATGGTTTGATAAAGAAAATACTGGTTTATACAAAGATACCATTCATAATCCCAGGTTTCTGGTTGTTTAAGTTATTACTTTGATTCTCATCCCCAAATCTGTGTTTATTTAAAAACTTCTACTTTACTTGTATACCTAGATGAAAACATTGATATTGATTAATTTATTAGGATTAATTTATTCTCATCACACTGAGTCACATTGCAAAATGGAATACTAAATAAAATAAATTATCCATATTCAAAAAAATATATTTCTCTTCCTAAAGTATTTTAATATATTTCCATAGCAATAAGCAAAAACAAGGAGCAATCAAGCAACATGACCTTGCTTGATTCAGAAAGGCTAAAACAAGTACTTTACCAAATTTTTGCTCACACTGATAGAGACTGAATTTCAGCTTCTTAGTAAAATATGTCATTCTCCCATTCTTCCAAGTTTATGAATATTTTCAAACATTATTTTGCCCAGTAATTATGAAGGCAAATAATTTGAATGATTAATTACAATTTATATATTTATAGAGATATTACATCCAGCTTTAGCATACAAAGTCAACAAACATTCATAATTTATTTTCTTCCTCATTATACTAAGGCAATCTGTAGCATCAAGCACCAGCTCTGAATGAAAAGTGGTTTCTTTGGTAACCTGACAATAATTCACTGAAGATTATTTTAAATGGTCTATAGACTTGGTTTGCCCTCTTTTGGCAAAGTTTTGAAGTACAAATGTATATTTTTTTCTGATTTCCGAAAAGGTTACTGTCTTTTTTTTTTTTTCTTTCATTCTCTAGGCTTTCAACATTATACTTCTGGGAACAAAAAATTGTTATTGATATTACACTTAATGGTTTGGAACAGCAAATTTAATTAACCTCTGATATTAAAAATGACTCTTCAGTGATAAAAATACAGCTTACATAATTTTCGGATTTTAAGTGTTATGAAACTTAATATCCATCCTAAATTTTGAAATCGCACAAACTTAATCATCCATTGATTATTCATAAAAGCAAGGAGAACACTAAAATTATATTATGCTTCTATTGGCTTCCTAGTAAATGGTCAATATCCATTTTTCTATTTAGTACAAATGGTAACTGCTGTCTTCTGACCTACTAACAAACTTCCATTCTTTTTATGTTGTAATTGTAAGCTCATTTCGAAATGCCATATTGATGTTTACGTTTCACATATTAAAAGAATAATTTAATTCTATAATTCTCTGTTACTTCCTTTCTTGACATTTTTTTTAAACTACAGCCTTAACAGCTACAGATCAGTTTTTCTAAGGTAAGAGTTTATATTTAGATTAACAAAGGATATAACTCTCCTTGATTTCATATTATAATACTAAGTTTTCTAGCTTCTTAGAAGTTGATGTAAACAAAAAAATCATTAAATTTTAGGGGAAAAAGGATTTAGTATAATGCACTTTAACTGAATTCTGTTTTCTTGTACTTTATGACAAAATTCTAATGTAGACTCTCAAAAATATGATATTTCACCTTAAGCAATACAAACTTCAGCAAATTGAAACAATTTGTTTGATTCTGTGGCATACCATGGAATTTATTTTATTCTTGCCTTGGTACAAAAATAATTTCTATGCTGTTCATTCTATATATTCATTTTTGGATGTAATTGCTTTTTTATTTTCTAGCTTGTTCAATTTAATCTTAGATGTTTCAGTTTTATAATTTGAATTTTTAACTAAAGCATAACAAAATTACTCCAAAGAGCACTACTCTGAGAGATACCTTTTAATTTGATCTTTAAATATACATTCATGATTCTATTTCCTTTTATTCTATATCTTCCAAAGTTATATATGAATTAAGTGTTAGAGTTGTCATCCTAACATTAGAGTGTTATTATATTTGGTATACTTGGATATACTACTCTGCTGATTTATTTTAATAAGATAACATGAATCTTCTTAGGTGACCTGAAGTAAATTAGTTGATCTCTTTGCTCTATTTTCACATCTTGAAAAGAAAAATACTAGTAATACCTAAAAGTAATATGATGATTAAATTAGATTAATACATGTAAAGTGCTTAGCAAAGTGCCTGGCATAAAGTGTGTTCCTAATAAATATTAACTATTATTATTAAAACAATTAGACTTAGATATAGCTTAATATTAATTAACATTAGCTACTGATCCTTGGGTGATGTTAGTTGTAGAAGAACTATAAACTAAGGGCCTTTCTTAGAGTTTCGTTTATTGCATTGCTAATTTCTTCATGGTTAAAGAAAAAGAAGCAGACTTTATGTATAGTAAAAAGATGGAAAAACAAATGATACTTAAACTAATTAAAAGATTAAAGAAGAAATCAAGAACAGAAGGAGAAAATATCTTTCAAATAATTTAAAAAGCAGACATAGAACTTGAAACAAATATGCTTAAGATACATGCCCAGTCTCATGATTTCCAAACAAAACACCTGGAATAATAAGTAGACTTGAAGGAAATGTGTCATGTAATTATGTATTCTAGAATGTAATAGGCTAGTATATTTAAATAAATGATGTTTAGTACTACTCAGAAAAGAGGAAGCCCTTGAAATACCTTGTGTACAAAAAAGTTCTCCAAAATTTTCGAGAAGCTGGGTAACCTATATTACACACCACAATTTGACAATTTGGATTTACAATGTCAAATGAAAAGCAATGATCTGTCCAACTTAATAAACAATTGTCTTTATATTATTACTGCAGAATATCCTCCCTATATATTTTAAGAGGGAGAAGAGAAAGCTGTGAATCAGGCTGTACTTTAAGATAAAAAGGATCTATCAAATAAAAAATGTTGATCAAATTATTGGACTACTGT
The DNA here is from genome assembly GCF_030222135.1 of Aotus nancymaae. Lineage (NCBI taxonomy): Eukaryota > Metazoa > Chordata > Mammalia > Primates > Aotidae > Aotus > Aotus nancymaae. The sequence continues at coordinate 4,962,020 of NW_026988532.1, read as the reverse complement.
GTTTATTGGTATCTTGTAGATTTTTGATGAGGTTAAGAAATGAGACAGATGAGAGAGAGAAGGAGGGGAATGGAGAGAAGAGGATGGATAATAAGAATGAGAGGAGAGGAGACAAAGAGAATAGAGAGGTTGGAAATTTGCAAAGTAGTAAACCTCAAGTTATTTGAATGAAATAAGATGACCTTAAAAAAGGGCTTAAGCGTTGCCAGTTCAAGACGGCCAATTAAGCAAACACAGTGGCCTCTCCATCCTGGGAAACCAGCATAGAATTAAATTCTTAGTGAATCAGAGACTTTAAAAAATGCAGATAGATACTAACTAAAGAAAATTACTATCTCTCAAATCATATAATACAAAATAGATTATTTTTTCTTCTGTTCATTGCCTAAGGTAAGCAGGAATAGAAACTATTCTTACATGTCTTGTGTCACTACTTAACATTATTTGTGTGGTTTCATTCTAGGTACATATATTGTAAATTGACATTAATTTTAAGTGATGACTCTATATTTAATTGGTGAATTCATCTTGTTCATCTTCATTGTAATTTGTGAAATGTTTCTATTAATTGTGTTTTTTTTAATTTTTACTTTTCCATATCATGGTTTAAGTTTTATATTCTTCTTCTTTGCACATATTCTGAATCACTCAGTTATTCTTTTTTTCTGTTATTCATTATTTATTCTATTTTATTTTTATTCTATTTGATGAACACTTCCAATGATGTAAGTTGTACATCATACATCTCTTTCTTTGATCATAGCATTCACATTTCAAGTCAGTATTTCTCTAAACTTAATTTTCACCTCTACAAAATTTTAACAATTGTAGGTGAGAATTTTTAAATTGCACACAACTCACCTTGTTCCTTTTTATGAAACAATTTTTCTTCAATTATGAATTTACTAAATGATTTTCTCATCATTTCTTGGATCTCATTTCTTGCTCCTGAGTTTACTAAACTTTTCTTAGCAGTGCATACTACCATAGTGGTTATTTTCAGGCGTAATAGTTGCTGAGAATTACTTTTCAAATACACAGAAAAGTAGAGCTGTAATATGATAAACCCAATATACTTATTTCCCAGCTTCAACAATTATCAAAAGTTTAGTAATCTTACTTTATTCATACATTTCTTGCCCATCTCACCATCCCATTTACACAAATTTAAAGTTCTTAATTAGCTACAGTATTTTAATACAAATAATGGACAACATGTAATTTCAGCTGTCATTATATCACTCTAATTGATAGTAATATTGAAAATTATATAATCACCTGACCATTATCACATCTAATAATATTAGAAATAACTACTTAATATGTATTATGCAGTTCATATTCACATAGCCCAAATTGGCTTTGAAGTGTCCCTTGAGACCTGATTTTTAAAATTAAAATCCAGGCCAGCTGTAGTGACTCATGACTGTAATCTCAGTGCTTTGTAAGGCCAAGAAGGGAAGACTGCTTGAGCTCAGAAGTTTGAGACTAGCCTGGGCAACAGGGCAACACAATGAGACCTAATCTCTACTAAAAAATATAGATAAATGAATTAGCTGGGTGTGGTGGTGTGCACTAGTCCAAGCTACTTGAGAGGCTGAGGAGAAAGGATCTCAGGACTGCCGTGAGCTATGATCACACCACTGGACTCCAGCCTGGGCAACAGAGAAAAACTATGTCATCAAAAAAAAAAAAAAAAAAAAAAAAAAGAGAGAATGAAAACAAGATCCAACATTCTCTTTGGTTTTCTGTTGCATAATTCTTTTCTATTATCTAGCAGTCTTTTTATCTTCCCTCTTCTGTCCTATTTTTTTACTGACAGAGCTGGATAATTTGTTGGAAAATTTTGCATTCCTTTTGGCATTGTTTCACAGAGTTCTATCTCCTTCATTTCCTTCAAACTGATAGGTGATTTGTGCACTTTCCGTTGCATCACATCCAAAAAATTATGATATTTGGTAACATCCATATTGTGAAATGAAGATCAATTTGTGATTTTAATTTATGAACCTAATCCCTGCATTATAAAGCTAATATTTTTAGCATCAATTTGTGATAGTTGCAAGTAGGAATGATAGTTTTGACTGAATGGCAACCCCTGGAATAAAATTTTTTTTTCAGAATTAAAAGACAATTATTAAATATGCTATCAACTGAATTCTAATCTCTTAAAATATTTTTCTTTTTATAGATGGTTTTGCAGTATATATTTCCTAGTTTTGGTGTTTTAAAATTTAACTATTATGTGTCAAGATGTAGACTGTGTTAATTTTTGTCTGCCTTTTGTTGTGATCTTGACCTTAAACCATTTTAGCCTTTTTTCCATTGGGATAATTTGTTTCTATGATTTCTTTATATATTACTCTGCACCATTTTCTTTCTCTTTATTTTATTTTTTATTGTTTCTCAGTGCTAACTGCTAAAAGAATACCTCAATTTGATTTTTTGTATTTTTTGATAGAATTTTATTTCTTCCTTTTCTTTCTCCTCTCCTCTTTCTTCCTTCTCTTCTTCCTCTTCTTATTCTTCTTATTATTATATAATAATAATGGCAAATATTATTCTGCTATAAGAATATTAACTCATTCATTTATCTGGGCTTGTTTCTTATTATTGTGGTAGTTTATTCACAGCAGTAGAATATAAAATAAAAATTTTATAATATATATGTTCTATATTTTTCTCTTTATATAGAATAAGAAATAAATGTCCTTCAGTATTTTTGTTTGACTTATTTGTTCTCAAAATCTATCTTATGTGTAGTATATGGTGGATATTCAATAATATCTGATTAATTTTATTAGAATAGATGAAACAGACTCAGGACTCTAAGTAACTAGACAACTCTCATAAATAGATAATATAACTATTATATGGTAAGTAAGGTTGGAGCTGTGGTAACATGACAAAATTAAGGACATTATATTTGCCCTGCTGCCTGGGATCAGAGTTTTCAGCATATCTACCATGGCAGCTAAAGCCCCCTGGTTAGGTAGTTACTATCTTTCCTTGAGCTCTTTCTCTCCAATTGTTTTCTTTCTCTCACAAGGCTGAAGACTGGTAAGGTGGGAAAAGCCAAGATGAAAAGTTCAAGCTCTTGGGTAGACTATTTCAAATGAAACTGGCTCCAGAGTTTAAGGAGTAAATTCTGGTTTGTTCTTTTTTAGGTATATCGTGGGGAAAGAATAAACTGCTTCTGGTTCAAGCATAAGAAATTCTTCATATGATGCCAACTAGCTCATCAAGTCTTATGTTTTATAAAAAAACTTAAAACACCAAGAAACTCAATAACAACAGTGTACATTCACAGGAGCTTTTCTTCTATTTATTTAGGTTCTAGGAAGGTAGCTTAATGGCCGTGATTAACACAGATGTCTGATTATAATAATGAGTTCCAGCTATATCCAAAGTCGTACTCTCATCTCTGAGCTATGATTTGCCTTCTATAAAAATAAGAAAATAGAAAAGCTGATTATCACAGAGTTTGGCTCAGGATTCCAAGTACTTGAGGCAGACGTGCAGGACCTAAGAGCAATAAAGATTTCTGCTTCTTTTTTGTCCAGGGAACAATCTAGCTTCATCAAAATATATAATAAGCATGAAAATAGAAAAATAAAACTCATTCTTTTACTATGAGAGGTTGAATTTTAACAGCAGTAAGCTTAATTCTGATTATTTGACAAGGTGATAGAGTACTATTGAATATATTGCATAAGCTGGATAAATACGCTTTCTGTGATTACTGCGAAGTCTGTAATACTGTAAGCGCCTCATTTTATGTTTTATAGTATGGCCATATGAATTTACTTCTCTATAATAAAATAGTTTAGCCACATTGCCTTTGAATGTATTACATGCAAATAGGTATTTTAGAATACCTAAGAGCCTGCAAAGTTCACTGAAGGTATTAGAAAGATGAGACTTGCTTATGTAAAATATTTAAAATAAATTAGATATTCTGAATGCTATGTAAAATGGCAATGAATCAGACAGCTCAATTCAGCATATGATTGCTTGATTCAAAATTTATGAGAATTAATTACTATAGACTATTGGAGAATAGGAGAACACCTTACCATGTACTGTGGGGAGAAGAAATCTGAGTTGGTTCCTGAAACATGGCTCAGATTTACACTGGCTGAGAGAAAAGTGGAGGCATTTGTGGACACGTGAAAGTGGGCAGACTAAAAAGTATGTTCTGAGGAAGTGATTGAAACTTTTAGTCTGAGTGAATTACACTTTAGAGGGACTACATTTTTAGGGACTCTGAAAAGATCATTTAGTCTTCATTTTTGAAAGTTTTGAGTGTCAGGCTCAGAGTGCAATTTATCCTGTAGGCAATAGGAAATAGCTAAACATTTTTGAAGAGAGACATGACATGATAGAAGGTTCGTTTTGGGAGTATTGACTTATCACAGTATGAAAAATGAATTGCAATATGGAAAGAGAATGGCTCTTGAAGAAGAATTGAGAAGTTATCCTAGAAGACAGTTTAGCCTGTACAGGAATAACATAATGCTTTTTTAAAAACTGCTAAATAAATATTCAAGCATGAAGAGATAGCAATAAAATAGAAAGTAAAGAATTAGGAAGTGATTAAAATTATAATGGCTAAGAGTCAATCACAGTTAGATTTTTTTTGGAAAAAGAAAGAATCATAAGCCCTCTGGTGGTACCAATAATAATAAAAATCTGGTCATTTCATCCTAGAAATATATAATTACATTTTAAAATAATAAAATTTCTATAATTTTGATAACAGATTTATGATCTCCTGAATAAAATATATATGTGTATATATGTACACACAGATGCATATATGGCAAAAAGCAAAGATTCTTTCTAAATATTCCTTATCATTGAAGGAGTCCACATTGCTATTATATTTTAATATGTATAGAATCATCCTTTAGATAATTTTTGTGATTTCAAGTGATTAAATATCATAGTCTTCCATTTGTTGAGGAATTAAAAATTATCTTACAGTTTTGCAATACATTCTTCAATGAAGTGAAAACTATTTTTAGGAAGTATAACAAACTTTGTGAAGTTAAATGTTGCTGATGATTCTAGTTCAAATAAGGAAGAAGAAAATTCTCTTGTCATAGACTCATTTTTCTGTAAGGTCTCCATGGGAATGTCAGAAGGTATGTAAAAATATATTAGACCTCCACCTAATTTTTGACATGGCCCACATATACAAGAAGGCTAACTGGAGTAGGAAAATATAAAATGCTCGGCATGTTCAGGACATTTATTTCAATGCATATATCTTATTCTTTTATTTCTTGGTGACAAGCTAAATCTTTCCTAATTCCACTGTCAAAATTGCCCTGCCATGGCATCAATAAGGTACATGAATTCAGGAGATCCTATGTAAGATTGTTCAATTAAATCATAATATACCTGTGAATAGTACAATAAGAGGAACCAAGAATGCCAAATAAAGCCAACAATAGTCAACCTTATACATAATTCAGGAATATCTCCCCTTCCTATGGACATTTCTCAAATGATCACTGTAGTTGACTTAGAGTCCATTTTGCTGTGGTTGTCTTTGATTTCTACTTTCAACTTGTAATTAGTTGACTCAACACCTTTTGATTTTGTGCATAGTCTTGCTTAACTTACCCAGAGAGGTGAAAATTTATCATAGTGTACATATTAATTCCATAAATCAACTCTCCAACTATATCCTACGTTATCATTTTGTACATGCAGTTTCTGATTTTTGTTGAAGATAGCAATTCAAGCACATATATGATTTCTTCCTCCTTTTAAAATTCACATCAAAATAGACAAAGGAGTAAGTGAGAGATGAATATTTTAATTTTCATTTTTAAACAAATTTATAAACAGTATATGATAAGATCCACAGACTAGAGTCCTTGATAAATTGAGTTTTCTCTCTTTTTTTCTTTTTAAGATAGAATAAAGATAAATCGAGTTCAGATAAGGAAAAAATTGTCAGTATTTATGTATGTAAAGCAATAACTTACAGTGAGTTGACAGAATCTCTAGCAGAATCAAAAATAACCAAACAGTCTGAATGGCAGATGGAACCTGCAGGACAATTGTTGTAATAAGTCAAACTCAATTATATGAATAAGTTGGAAGAACTCTAAGTTCTGACATATTTGTTTCAGGGTCTAAAACGTACTTAGACTGGTATATCTCCATTTGACATGTATAGAACAGTAAAAAAGCAGGTTCTTGTTGCTGAAACCACCAAGGAGATCCCAATCATAGAACTAGGAGTCATAACTCAGATAACTGCTAACTGTCACAACAAGCATGAACAAGGAAATGTCTACAATGGCGGTAAATATCCCCATTTTCCCTGGCATTATTTCAGTTCTCATTTGCAATAAGTCAGTGGAATCACGTATCAAACACAGACTCATCTGAGATGGTTAAGAGTACAGGATGAATTTTGGGGTAGTTAATAGGCATATGAATCAACCCTTCAGCTGGATTTAGGAATGTGGAATGCTAACACACTTCAAGGTAAATGTGGTGTGAGAATACTAAAGCGGGAGAAAACATCTTCTATCATATTGGTTTTTGATTGAAGGTACTCCTGCTAGGTAGAGAAGTGAGTAGGGTGTAATGACTTGCTAATTACAAAAGAAACAAAAAATACTTTACCATAGGAATACAACCACCTGTGTTTATCCCCTCAATTTTCACAACTCATGAAATTTTGCCATAGAAAACAAAAAGAAATCTGTGAGAAAATACATTTCTATTGCTTAAGCCACCCAGCCTAAGTAGAGTAATACAAAAAGCCTCTCTTAGAAATGATGAACATTCAAATTATTATATTATTCAATTGAACAAAAATATCTAAGAAATAAGAAAAAGTATATCCAATGAAATTGATTCACCACAAAAAAAGCAGAAAGTGTATGAGAGAATATGTGTGTGTACTTGTGTGTGTGTATTTAAAAAAAATGGACTAAAACAGGAGGAAAACTAGAGAAAATAATGCAGTAGGAGAAAAATTAAGGAGATGTGATATCATAGAAAAACAAACGAATTGAGAGAAAGGATTTGTAATCATGAAATCTTGTATGTATGAAATGTAAGTAACGTATGAAATCTTACAGAGAATTTGAGAAAATCAGAGCAATAGTTTGACACTAAATTTGTAACATACGACTTGACTTGTTCTTGGCAAAATCATTTTAAATAAAGTGAGAAAAATCAAAGCCAAATTGGAAGAGCATGAGGAATATCTGGGGCATGTGGAAGTGGAACAGTCCAGAAAACTTTTTCAAAGCCTTTTTCTATAAAACACACCAGAACAATAAGATTATAGTTGGAGGAAGGCATGATGTCAAAGGACTGCTGTTGTTATTTTAGAAGGTGTTGAAGCATTTTATTGAAGGAAATGCTCCAGAAATAGGCTAACATGAGACTGGCCAGCAGTGTGAATTTTTAGTGTGTCCTTTTGTACCATGGAAGCTGAAAAGCTAAAAACAACTTTTCCCACTCTGTCTCATAGACTATTCTGCGTGGGAATTGGATTCTGGCAATGAGATGTGCTATTTGAACACCAGAGTTCAGGCAGAGGGCATTGTCATTCTGTTTCAGTTATATATATATATATATATATATATTTTTTTTTTTTTTTTTTTTTTTTTTTTGAGGAGTCTCTCTCTGTCATTCAGGCTGGAGTGCAGTGGCATGATCTAGGCTTACTGCAACCTCTGCCTCCCGGGTTCAAGCGATTCTTCTGTCTTAGCCTCCCGAGTAACTGAGATTACAGCCCCAGGCAAGCACGCCTGGCTAATTTCCATATTTTTAGTAGAGACGGGGTTTCACCATATTGGTCAGGCTGGTCTCAAATTCCTGACCTCATGATCTGCTCACCTCTGCCTCCCAAAGTGCTGGGATTACAGGCTTGAGCCACCACGTCCGGTCCTGTTTCAGCTATGTATATATTTAACCATCCAGACAGATCACAGAGACATGAATTTTTCTGTGGTAGAGTTCCACGGTCAGGTGATGAGTATCATGGGTCTAGAGAGGCAGTTCCAGGGTTGAGAGCAGTTGCTTTTTGATCCCTAGATTGCATTCATGATGGTGTGTGCTGCAAGGTGACAGTTACAACAGAAGCTTCATGATTGCCTATTCCTCCAGTTGTAGCACATGTAGTAACTAAGCCTCATTTGGTTATTCTTGTGGTCTTTTATCTGGGAGTCATTCCCTAAAGCCAAGACCACACAGACTGTTCTCTTAGTCCCAAATATATTAAAGTAATGGATACAGGTTTCATGAGAACTATTTGAGAGACTATTACAAAGGATGATATACAAAATTTGTATACAGAACTAGAAACGAAGGTAAATATTAGAATAAGAAAAAAAGACAAAATATAAATTATAAAAAGTATAAAACAACATCACAAAGTATAGAAAAATTAACATAATTTAAAATATGTGTTGTATGTACTTCTAAACATTTTCTTTTTTTTTTGGAAACACTCACTTTGATCACCTCTTTATATGACAATAACTTTGTAATAACATTTTATGCAGAGATAATAAAAATAATTTGTTTCTGCCTCCAGCATGATTGCTTGAATATTCTTTTTAATTTTTAGAGTTATATGTGTAAAACATGTTTCACGTAAAGCCAATCCATTGTTTTTAACAATGTTATCATTTGTGCCTTTGAAAATACAAATTCTGAAATTCTGATAAATTCTATTTGGCACAATTTTTATCTAAAATAGATTTATATTAAATATATACCATATATGTGTGTATATATGAGAGAATATATCCATCACACACATACAAATTTACATATGTGTATACACACATGTACGCACATGTATCTAATTTTATTTGATGCATTATGTTTCTGACATGAAGGAACTTCTGTTTTATTTAGACATAGATGAGAAACACATCGTCACTTAGACTTTTGAACATGATGTTTGAAAGACTTTTGGCTCTATATACTTCAAGTATTATTTAATCCTCGTTGCAGACATTCTCCTAGTGACAGAAGCCATAGTACTTGTTTATATCTTGATGTAAATGCCAGCCTTGCACTGTCATAGGGTGAGTTTCCATTTTCAAAGGGCAGTGATTAGGACTATTCCTCAAAACCGTTCCTAAACTGAAAGAGCAAGAGTTTAACTTTACTTGGAAATGATCCACATAAATGTATTCCACCAAGGCTAAATAAATGGATGTTAAATTCAGCTTTTCTATGAGTAAATCTCCGAATACAATGGAGGAGAAAAAAGAGTGGAAAGGGGAGAAGAGTATTAATATGCAGATAAAATATCTTTATTTGGAAATTTTTAACCAAGAGAGTATAATGCAATGTCCTCTTTTAGAGCCTTAAAACCAGTACAAAGGAAGGTCTCTAAAACAAACTTCATTAGCTTCACGGCAAGTCAGGCTCCTGCATATATTTCTACCATTTCTGCTTCAAATAGAGTGGTTTCTGCTTCTTGAAAATAAATACTATCATGAGACAGAGATCAACATTATTTTATATATCCTTCACCTTAATAAAATTAATTTTATAAACATCAATTGCTACCTTAATTAGATTGAAACCTGACTTCTCAGCCTGGCTTAGATTGACCTGCATGTTTCCTGTCCCTTTCCAAACTTCCATGTTGGAACCATTTCAACCATGCTTACTATACACTACTAACACTGATCTCTCTTCTCTTCCTCAAATGTGGCCAAACAATTCCCACATGAAGAGCTGTTGTTTTTGGGCCCAGAGCTGTGCTGTTCCAATAGAGTAGATACCAGCCACTTGGGGTATTTTGAATTTAAATTAATCAAAGACAATTAAACACTCATTTCTAAGTTAAACACCCATATTTCTAATACCAGGTGACACATGTTCCTAATGACTAGCATATTGGGTACCACATATATTGAACATGTTCATTATTGCTGGAAGTCTCACTGGTCGCTGTCAGCCTAGAATCTTCAGCTGGAATTTTTCATGCTAACTCATTGTTCTCATTTTCCACTCAGATATCTGGTTGCTGTAGCTATTGTCACAGTCCCCTCTAGCCATTAGCTTTCAAATTCTATTATTTTCCCCTTCTTGCCACTTACTACTAATCTGAATGTGTTTTTACATACATGATTATTTATTTGTATATTAATATTTTCTTCTTTGTTTTGATGAGTATATATGTGTGTTTGTATATGACAGTTATATTTCCAGAATCTTCTGGGATGCTGCCTGGACATATTATATGTACAAAAATATTCAAAAACACATAAAAGGATAAAGAAAAAAGAATCAATACACTGTCATCTTGTTGTTCAAAAACAGAAGACATTGCTTTCGGATAAAATACATGATAATTAACAAATGTGGGGTAATGAAGCATGTATCTTGTACTGCAGAAAACTAAATCAGCCTAAAGGATTACTATAAGTTAAGATGTGAATTAAAATTCAAACTCAAAACTTAGGTCCTATGCAAATATATCAAGAAACAAAAGAGATTATTATGAATTTTATTCAAGGAATTGCTTCTGTTATGTTTATTGGATTCGTTTTATTCAATGTCTATCATTCTATACCCATTGCTTGGTAATATTCAGTGAAATGTGGTTATTTTACTGATGCATTAAATAAAATTTAAAAAAGCAATATTTCTTTGCTCTTTTTGACTAAATAATATGGCCTTAACATACTGCTAGATTCAATCATTTTTCTTTATTATTATTGAAATAGTAGACACACACATTTCAGTGGTTTTCTTTTCAATATTTTGAAAGGTGTTTTTAAAACTGCGAAAAGTTGTTCACCTAGCCCTTCTTCCTTCAGCTCATCTAAAAAACCATTACGATGTTCCAAATTTTCTTTAAACTCTCATGCCATGTATGATGTGATGACCCATATTCAGTCTTTTTTATGTGAGACAGATACTGCAGTCAGGCAGTATTTTACTGCTCCATTTACTTATTGTTTTTCTCTGCCCTTGTCTACATTCACAACATAATGATATCCTTATTGGCTTTCAAGGCCAAATTCAAATACCTCCCCAGTGAAACCACTCCGACACAATAAATGTTTTCTTTTAATCTGCACACACAGGAACAATAAGTATATCTGAATTCACTTTTTAAATATATAGTTACTTGTTAGTAACTTTTTTCTGTTAGATTGTAAGTTATTTAATAGTAATGGGATTATGTCCTGCCCATCCTTTTTCAAGGAACTTCCCATAGTAAGTCATTAATTACAACTGCTATATCAAATAATAATGCTTTAGTTTACAACAAATAGAAGGTGCTCATGCAGTTTTTTTGTTTGTTTGTTTGAGACGGAGTTTTGCTCTTGTTGCCCAGGCTGGAGTGCAATGGCAGGATCTCAGTTCACTGCAACCTCTACCCGCCAAGTTCAAGCGATTCTCCTGCCTCAGCCTCCTGAGTAGCTGGGATTACAGGTGCCCACCACCATGCCCAAATAAGTTTTTGTACTTTTATTAGAGATGGGTTTCGTCATGTTGGGCAGGCTGGTCTCAAACTCCTGACCTCAGGTGATCTGCTCGCCTCGCCCTCCCAAAGTGCTGGGATTACAGGCCTGAGTCACTGCACCCAGCCACTCATGCATTTTTAAAACACAAAATTAGAAGGACAATTTTATATTTGATAAACACTTCAATACATGATGTATTTAATGTATTGAAAACATACGGCGTGTGAAAGCTTCCACTATGTCCATCAAAATGATTTTCTATGAAATGTCTTTGATTACTATATTTCTACCACAGACTTTAGACTAAAAGGATTATTTACATATTTTTCTAATTATAAAATCTATTAATAGCCTGAAGTATATCTGTTTGTCATTGAAAGGTAGGGAAAAATTGCATTCTATCAGCTTCCTTATTTATGTGAATTTACTCTAAAGTGAAAACTTAAATATAATATTTGGAAGAACATAAATGACATAGATACACCATCACCTTGCTGATTTATGGCATGAGAAATTTCATTACAGAGCCCATAATTTCATATAATCCATAACTTAGAAAATTTAAGAATCCTATTACACAATATTTTGAGGGTTTTTTAAATTATTGTTTAAATGTAATGCTATTTCAGTTTTAATGATCATTAATTGACACTTTAAAAGTTTAGTTATTACTATAGACAAACTTTTAATGTGAAGTTTACAAATAACAATCAATTCAATATTTTTTAAAAGACACAGCAAATATATTTTAATATCCAATTGTGATGATCTTGAATATGATACATTAAATAGCCTGAGATTTAATAAAATCTCAGATTTAATAAAATTTAATAAAAAATAAAAATTCAGAGGTTACTTTCATTTTTATTACGATGTTTGTTAGAGTGTGCATTATGTTGAAAGAGGAGGTCGCTACCCCTCAACCTGAATGTCAAGGTAGCTGGAAACAAACATAGTTTCTCATGTTTTCTTTTCCTCTGATGATACACTTTTATTTCTACCACAATTACTGGTTTATATTTCCTAAGTCCAGTATTTCCTTGGCACATCAATATATTTTTCTACTTTCAAATTTCTTAGCTACAATTCTATTGCATCTGATGTTGAGAATCCAGTGCTGAAAGCTTTCTTTATCACTAACTGAAGAAGATGGATAAGGGCAGAGGAGATAAAGCAAGACAAAATCCAAACTCATTCATCTTACTCCCCCAAGACAGAGCCATTTTCTCGTTAGTGTTTTAATAAATGTGATTTTAATTAGAGTACATCATTTTATAGAATAAGTCTGAAACAGAGATAAAGAATATCCTGGGAGATCGATCCAAGATGGCCGCTTAGGAGGAAGTCGGGATTGCAGCTCTGAGAGAAGGCGCAGAGGGTGAGTGGACGCCGCATTTCCAGATGGACTTTTACTGCCCACAGACCAGGAGATTCACAGGAGGAAAAGCCCCACGGGTCGCCAGCACCGCTGGTTTGAGCGGAGTGGCCGCTCAGCCTACGCCCTGGAGCGGGGGGCAGTGGCTTCTTATGCAGAGCGAGAGAGACAGAGTTCCCTCTGAGCCAGAAAGGGGAGCTGAAGCAGGGAGCCAAGCCAGGAGACCCCCGGGCAAGGGAGCGCCAGGAATCTCAGAGCCGCTGCTTCAGCTGACGCAGCGGCACACAGGGCAGCAGATTTTAACTGCCCACAGACCAGGAGATTCACAGGCGGTAAAGCTCCCCGGGTTCCCAGCGCAGCTGGTTGGACCGGAGCAGCCGCTCGGCCTGCACGGGGGGCGGGGAGCAGTGGCTCCTTGAACAAAGCGAATGAGACTGTGTGCCCTCTGGGCCAGCAAGAGGAGCTGTGGCAAGGAGGCAAGCCAAGAGATTACCGGACAAAGAGGGCCCCTCTGGAAACACGGCTGAACCCGGGACGGTCCAGCTCTGTGGGGGAGGGGCGTCCTCCATCGGGAAACACCCTGCAGTTCCGGGGCAATTTTCCGTAACCAAGACAACCCGCCACTACAGAGACTTCGTCACTACAGGGGCGGGCCAGCATAGCGGAAGCAGTTCTAACTACACTCACAGGACTGCAGGGAAACTCACACGGAAGCTGGGCGGAGCCCACAGCAGCTCAGCAAAGCCTCTGCAGGCTGAGTGTGACTAGACTGCCACCTTGTGGGCAGGGAAAACGGTAGCAACACAGCTGAAAAACATAAAGTGCTAAACCCCTGGGCCAGAACACCTGGGGAGAAGAAAAGGGGGCTTATGAGTTCAGCTGCTGCAGACTTAAAATTACCAAAATCAGAAAGACAGCAACTACAAAGTCAATAGGCGGATAAATCCACAAAGATGGGAAGAAACCAGCGCAAAAAGGATGAAAACACCCAAAAACAGAACACCTCTCCCCCTACAAGGCAGCATAACTCCTCACCAGCACGGGAACAAGACTGGACGGAGAATGAGTGTGATGAAATGACAGAATCAGCTTTCAGAAAATGGATAATAAGAAACTTCTGTGAGCTAAAAGAACATGTTCTAACCCAATGCAAAGAAACTAAGAACCTTGAAAAAAGACTTGATGAAATGCTAATGAGAATGGACAACTTAGAGAGGAATATGAATGAACTGATGGAGCTGAAAAACACAACACGAGAACTTCGCAAAGCATGTACAAGTTTCAACAGCAGAATTGACCAAGCAGAAGAAAGGATATCAGAAGTTGAAGATCAACTCAATGAAATAAAATGAGAAGGGAAGATTAGAGAAAACAGAGTAAAAAGGAATGAACAGAGTCAACAAGAAATATGGGACTACGTGAAAAGACCTAATCTACGTTTGATAGGTGTACCTGAATGTGACGAAGAGAATGCATCCAAGCTGGAAAATACTCTTCAGGATATTATCCAGGAAAACTTCCCCAACCTAGCAAGGCAGGCCAATATTCAAGTCCAGGAAATACAGAGAACACCACAAAGATATTCCTCTAGAAGAGCAACCCCAAGGCACATAATCATCAGATTCACCAGGGTTGAAATGAAGGAGAAAATACTAAGGGCAGCCAGAGAGAAAGGTCGGGTTACCCACAAAGGGAAACCCATCAGACTCACAGCAGATCTCTCAGCAGAAACCCTACAGGCCAGAAGAGAGTGGGGGCCGATATTCAACATCCTTAAAGAAAAGAACTTTCAACCCAGAATTTCATATCCAGCCAAACTAAGCTTCATAAGTGAAGGAAAAATAAAATCCTTTGTGAACAAGCAAGTACTCACAGATTTCATCACCACCAGACCAGCTTTACAAGAGCTCCTGAAGGAGACACTACACATAGAAAAAAACAACCAGCACCAGTCACTCCAAAAACGCACGAAATGGTAAAGAGCAGCAACACAATGAAGAAACTGCATCAACCAATGGGCAAAACAGCCAGCTAGCATCAAAATGACAGGACTAAACTCACACATAACAATATTAACCCTAAATGTAAATGGACTAAATGCCCCAATCAAAAGACACAGACTGGCAAATTGGATAAAAAGCCAAAACCCATCAGTGTGCTGTATCCAGGAAACCCACCTCACATGCAAGGATACACAAAGGCTCAAAATAAAGGGATGGAGGAAGATTTACCAAGCAAATGGAGAGCAAAAAAAAGCAGGAGTTGCAATTCTCATCTCTGATAAAATAGACTTTAAAGCAACAAAGATCAAAAGAGACAAAGAAGGACATTACATAATGGTAAAAGGATCAATACAACAAGAAGAGCTAACGATCCTAAATATATATGCACCTAACACAGGAGCACCCAGATACATAAGGCAAGTTCTTAAAAACTTACAAAGAGACATAGACTCCCACACATTAATATTGGGAGACTTCAACACACCATTGTCAATATTAGACGGATCAACGAGACAGAAAATTAATAAGGATATCCAGGACTTGAACTCAGACCTGGAACAAGCAAACCTAATAGACATTTACAGAACTCTCCAGCCCAAATCCACAGAATATACATTCTTCTCAGCACCACATCACACCTACTCTAAAATTGACCACATAATTGGAAGTAAATCACTCCTCAGCAAATGCAAAAGAACAGAAACCATAACAAACAGTCTCTCAGACCACAGTGCAATCAAGTTAGAACTCAGAATTCAGAAGCCAACCCAGAACCGCACATCCTCATGGAAATTGAACAACTTTCTCCTGAATGTTGACTGGATAAACACTGAAATGAAGGCAGAAATAAAGATGTTCTTCGAAACCAACGAGAATGAAGACACCACATACCAGAATCTCTGGGACACATTTAAAGCAGTCTCTAGAGGAAAATATATAGCAATAAGTGCCCACATGAGAAGAAAGGAGAGAACTAAAATTGACACCCTATCATCAAAATTGAAAGAGCTAGAGGAGCAAGATCAAAAAAACTCAAAACCTAGCAGAAGACAAGAAATAACTAAGATCAAAGCAGAAATGAAGGAGATAGAGACACGAAAAACCCTACAAAAAATCAATAAATCCAGGAGCTGGTTTTTTGAAAAGATCAACAAAATAGACAGACCACTAGCCAAACTAATAAAAAAGAAAAGAGAGAATAACCAAATAGATGCAATAAAAAATGATAAAGGGGATATCACCACAGATGCCACAGAAATTCAAACCATCATCAGAGATTATTACAAACAACTCTATGCACATAAATTAGAAAACCTGGAAGAAATGGATAAATTCCTGGACAGTAGTCTCCTCCCATGCCTAAACCAGGAAGAAGTCGAAACCCTGAATAGACCAATAACAAGGTCTGAAGTCGAGGCAGCAATTAAGAGCCTACCACCCAAAAAAAGCCCAGGCCCAGATGGTTTCACAGCCGAATTCTACCAGACATACAAAGAGGAACTGGTACCATTCCTACTGAAATTATTCCAAATAATCCAAAAAGAGGGAATCCTTCCCAAATCATTTTATGAGACCAACATCATCCTAATACCAAAACCCGGCAGAGACTCAACGAGAAAAGAAAACTACAGGCCAATATCCATGATGAGCATAGATGCAAAAATCTTCAATAAAATACTGGCAAGCCGACTACAACAGCACATCAAAAAGCTTATCCACCATGATCAAGTAGGATTCATCCTGGGGATGCAAGGCTGGTTCAATATATGCAAGTCTATAAATGTAATTCACCACATAAACAGAACCAAAAACAAAAACCACATGATTATCTCAATTGATGCAGAGAAGGCCTTCGACAAAATTCAACAGCCCTTTATGCTAAAAACCCTCAATAAACTAGGTATCGACGGAACGTATCTCAAAATAATAAAAGCTATTTATGACAAACCGACAGCCAATATCATACTGAATGGGCAAAAACTGGAAGCATTCCCTTTGAAATCTGGTACTAGACAAGGATGCCCTCTCTCACCACTCCTATTCAATATAGTACTGGAAGTTCTAGCCAGAGCAATCAGGCAAGAAAAAGAAATAAAGGGTATTCGATTAGAAAAGGAGGAAGTCAAATTGTCTCTATTTGCAGATGACATGATTGTATATCTAGAAGACCCCACCATCTCAGCCCAAAATCTCCTGAAACTGATAAGCAACTTCAGCAAAGTCTCAGGATACAAAATCAATGTGCAAAAATCACAAGCATTCCTATACACCAATAACAGACTTAAAGAGAGCCAAATCAAGAACGATCTGCCATTCACAATTGCTACAAAGAGAATAAAATACCTAGGAATACAACTAACAAGGAACGTAAAGGACCTCTTCAAGGAGAACTACAAATCACTGCTCAACGAAATAAGAGAGGACACAAACAGATGGAGAAACATTCCATGTTCATGGTTAGGAAGAATTAATATCGTGAAAATGGCCATACTGCCCAAAGTAATTTACAGATTCAACGCTATCCCCATCAAGCTACCAATGACCTTCCTCACAGAACTGGAAAAAACCACCTTAAACTTCATATGGAACCAAAAGAGAGCCCGCATAGCCAAGTCAATTCTAAGCAAAAAGAACAAAGCGGGAGGCATCACACTACCGGACATCAAACTCTACTACAAGGCTACAGTAATCAAAACAGCATGGTACTGGTACCAAAACAGAGATATAGACCAATGGAACAGAACAGAGGCGTCGGAGGCGACACAACATATCTACAACCACCTGATCTTTGACAAACCTGAAAAAAACAATCAATGGGGAAAGGATTCCCTGTTCAATAAGTGGTGTTGGGAAAACTGGCTAGCCATATGCAGAAAGCAGAAACTGGACCCCTTCCTGACACCTTACACTAAAATTGACTCCAGATGGATTAAAGACTTAAACATAAGACGTAACACCATAAAAACACTAGAAGGAAACCTAGGCAAAACCATTCAGGACATAGGCGTAGGCAAGGACTTCATGACCAAAACACCAAAAGCATTGGCAACAAAAGCCAAAATAGACAAATGGGACTTAATCAAACTCCACAGCTTTTACACGGCAAAAGAAACAGTCAATAGAGTGAATCGGCAACCAACAGAATGGGAAAAAAATTTTGCAGCCTACCCGTCTGACAAAGGGCTGATATCCAGAATTTACAATGAACTAAAAAAGATTTACAAGAAAAAAACAAACAAGCCCATTCAAAAATGGGCGAAGGATATGAACAGATACTTTACAAAAGAAGACATACATGAGGCCAACAAGCATATGAAAAAATGCTCATCATCACTGGTCATCAGAGAAATGCAAATCAAAACTACATTGAGATACCATCTCACGCCAGTTAGAATGGCGATCATTAAAAAATCTGGAGACAACAGATGCTGGAGAGGATGTGGAGAAATAGGAACACTTTTACACTGTTGGTGGGAGTGTAAATTAGTTCAACCACTGTGGAAAACAGTGTGGCGATTCCTCAAGGACGTAGAAATAGAAATTCCATTTGACCCAGCAATCCCATTACTGGGCATGTATCCAAAGGATTATAAATCGTTCTACTATAAGGCCACATGCACACGAATGTTCATTGCAGCACAGTTTACAATAGCAAAGACCTGGAACCAGCCCAAATGCCCATCGATGATAGACTGGACAGGAAAAATGTGGCACATATACACCATGGAATATTATGCAGCCATTAGAAAGGAGGAGTTCACATCCTTCGTAGGGACATGGATGAACCTGGAAAACATCATTCTCAGCAAGCTGACACAAGAACACAAAATCAAACACCACATGTTCTCACTCATAGGCGGGTGTTGAACAAGGAGAACACATGGACACAGGGAGGGGAGCACTATACACGGGAGTCTGTTGTGGGGGAGGGGGGATAGTGGGGGGGGTGGGGAGTTGGGGAGGGATAGCATGGGGAGAAATGCCAGATATAGGTGAAGGGGAGGGAGGCAGCAAATCATACTGCCACGTGTGCACCTGTGCAACAACCTTGCATGTTATTCACATGTACCCCAAAACCTAAAATGCAATAAAAAAAAAAGAATATCCTGTTGTTTCATTGATTTAAATAAGTATAACAATAATAAAAATTATAAAAGAACTAAATAATAGAATCATAACTTATAGCCCACAATGCTTCTATTTTCATAGTACCTTACATAAAGTCCACAATTAAATTTTTATTGAAAAGAAACAAACAAAAATAAAACATTTAGAAAAAATAAAATGAAATATGATGTATATATTTAAGCTAATTTCATGTGAAATGAAAATACATTGTTAATTCTATATGAAAAGAATCATTATTACTAATTTTTGACAGTAATTATTAGGCATTAAATATTATCTAGGAAAATTATGGTTAGTTTTTATTATTATGCAAATCTTTATTTGTGTATATGTGGTTTGGGGTGCTAAAACAAGCAACACAATGTAAACTTTCAAATAATTTTTATAGATTTCAAGCAAAATGTGTCTCCATTGATTAACATCCAATTTGTACATTATACACCTGTTCAATTTTATAAGGCCAACATTTTCTTATGTGTGTGCACCATTTTACACTTCCACCAATGATGTTCAAACATTTATAGTTATCCATAGTTTCATTAATATTTGGTATCACAAATGACTTAATATTTGCCAATTAAATGAATTAAATTATATCTCATTTGAGTTTAAAATTCTATTTCCCTGATTACTAATGAGACTGATCTTTTTTATGCTTAATAATCATTTATATTTTCTGTCTTGTGAAATGACTGCTCATATATTTTGCTCATTCCTTTTTTTGTTACTGTCTATTTAAGTATTTTCTTTCACAGGAATTCTTTGTATAGTCTGGATTTTAATCATCATCAATACATACCAGTTTATGGTGATTTTGAAGAATACAACTGTGAATTCTTAAAAGCCAATTTTAAATATATATACGTACATATATTCTGACATTAATAATTCACTACTGAAAGCTTTCCTCCTAACTGGCTGAAGGGAATGGATATGGGGGGAGGAGCTAAACAAGACCAAACCCGAACTCATTCATCTTCCTCTTTACAATAGGTCTCGTGATTTTTGTTTAAGGAAATCTTTTCATAATCAGAGACTTTAAAAGTCATCCATCTGTGTTTTCTTCAGAAAGTTTTAATCTACCTGCCATTGGTTTTGACATGGCCAGAAGTTATCTTCTGCATATTGATTTTAATTTAATATGTAGTTTAAGTTTTTTCCACTAATTTGACACATACGTAATATACCAAGATGTTTCTGTATGTGTGGATGCCATCTCTGTGCTCTGTGTTCTATTCCACTGGTCATTGCATTGTATGCATTCACATAACTTTACTATTATTTCTTATGTTTGATAAGGGAAACCTCATACTTTATTGTCTATCTTTAGGATTGTAGTCAATATTCATATACATTGCCACTTCATAAATGTTTTAGAATTAGTTTATTTGAAACTCTTTTAGATATTTGTTGGATTACCACTGAATATACAAATTAATTAGGGGAGAAGTGACTTCTTTATAAGATTTTTTATTAGTTAAGATTTATTAGTTATCTTATTAGTTATAAGATTAGTTATAAGATTTTTTATTAATGTCAGAATATATATATGTATATATATTTAAAATTGGCTTTTAAGAATTCACAGTTGTATTCTTCAAAATCACCATAAACTGGTATGTATTGATGGTGATTAAAATCCAGAATATACAAAGAATTCCTGTGAAACAAAATACTTAAATAGACAGTAAATTTAGTTTTTAATATTTCTCAAAAGGGAATTAAATACTAATCATAAAATATTTTAAATATGTTCATCTTTTTGAAAATCACAGTTTTCATCTATTATTTGTTAGTGTAAAATACAATAAAATTGATTTGGAATCTTATCTGTGTATCTTGGAAGTTATTAATTTCTAAAATGTTTATTATTTTTAATTTTCTATGTAAACAATCATTGTCTACACAAGATTAAATCAGTTATGTTTTTCTTTCACATTCACATATAATCTACTTATATTACTTGGTATTGCACTAACAAAACTTCCCATATGTAACTGAATAGAAGTGTTGAATAGAAGTATTGAACATTTCTAGGTTGAATGGTTGTTCTTACAAAATATATTGGTAGAAATGCTTTACTTGATTTGATTCTGCTGTTAGTTCTCAGGTTTCATAAAAAAGTAAAATCATGAATGGCTATTGAATTTGATCAAATCTTTCTTTGCAGATAATGAGAATATCCTATTCTTCCTGAATTGATTTTATACTTTGTGATATGTATTCATTTTCTAATATTGAGTCACCCTTGCATTTTTGAAGTGAGCAAAATGTGATAAGAATTTATCGTATTTTATATGACATTGAGTGAATTTTGCACTAACATTAATACGCAAGACTAACCTGTAATTTTCTTTCTTATATTCTTCTTGCCTGGTTTTGATAGAACATTGTTTTAACCTTATAAAGATAATTTTTAATATATTTTTTATTTTTATTCTATGGAAAATTGCATATAGGTTAGATTGGAAAAACTCAGTATTAACAGCAAATAAGCCTGATTTATTCATGGTGGCAAGATTTAAAAGCATTAATTCAGAACTATTCATGCTTTCTATTACTTTATGAATTATTTAATTATTTTTTCAGTATATATCTTTACTTTTGCATTTTCACCAATTATATTAAAAATATATAATGAATAATTCGATTAAAATATTATCTGGTGAAAGTGGCCAGGATAGTCCACTAGAATCAGCTAGTGTGGGTGGCTCTCACAGAGAGGAACGGAAGAGGCCAATAAATACAGCACCTTCATCTGTAATATCCAGGTACTTGCATTGAAATTGATCAAGGAAACAACTTGACCCACAGGCAATGGAGAAAAGCAAGGCAGGACGTCGGCCCACCTTGGAGCAATGCAGAACCAAGGAAACCTCCCCCGCCCAGGGAGGTGGTGAGTGACTGTGAAACCCCTGGAACTCATCCTTCTCCCATGTATCTTTGCAACCCTCCAGTCAGGAGATGCCTTTGTGAACCCGCTCTACCAGGCCTTTTCAGTCTGACACAGAGAGTTACTTGGAGTCTTGCAGAGCCGCTGCTCAGGCATGCACAGAGACCTGAGAGCTTTAGATACTCGGGGCCTCTGGGCTTCCCAGCAAAAGTAGCTTCAACTCTGACCAAATGGGAAGTTAGACCCCTGTACATACCCCTAAGAAAGAGGCTGAATCCAGGGGACTGAGCAGCAACAGTCGACTGGCTTCACTGCCATGGCATCTAACAGGAATAGACCCACTGATATGAAATTCCAGCCAGCCACCAGTAGCAGCATTACTCCTCCCTGAGATGAAGCTCGTGGGGACAGGAGTGGGCCACCATCTTTGCTGTTTGAGCAACTTAACCATTCCAGCCTTCAGACTTTTAAGTATCTGAACCAACTAAGGATGGAAAGAACCCCCAGAACAACACAACTGCTCTATAAAAACACAGCCAGACTGCATTTTCAAGCAGGTCCCCCGTTTTGTTCCTCCCAGTGAGTCAGAATTCCCTACATGGACCTCCAGTCACCCTCATCAGTGTTCTCCGTCTGACAGAGATTTGAAGTCTCACTGGAATCTTGGGATGGAACTCACAGAGGGAAGGATGGACCACCGTCTGTGCTGTTTGGGTGATTTACACTTTCTACCCTTCAGGTTTTGATGAGTCCAGGCTGACCTGGAGCTGAGGGAGTACTCCAGCAAAGCACAGCTGTTCTGTGAAAATATGCCAAACTGCTTTTAAAAGCAGGTCCTTCACCCTCATTACCAGGTGGAGCCTCCAAACTGGGGTCTCCAATCAGCCCTGCCTGTGCTCTCTGGCTAACAGAGATTTGAAATGTCCCTGGGATGCAGCTCCCAGAGAGAAGGGCAGCCAGCAAGTTTTGTTGTTTGGGTGACAACTATTCCAGCCTTCGGTCTTTGGTGAGTCTAAGGTGACCCGGGGCTGAAGTAGAACCCCAGCACAGCACAGTTGCCCTTTGAAAACATGGCTAGACTGCTTTTCTTAAACATGTCCCTAATCCTGTTTTTTATCATCAGGTGAGACCTCCCAACTGGAGTCTCCAGCTATACCCTCTAGTGTTCTCTGGCTGATGGTGGTTTCAAATCTTCCTTGGATGGAGTTCCCAGAGGGAAGGGCAGGCCATCATCTTTGATGTTTGGGTGACTTAGTTATTCTTATTTTCAGGTTTTGGAGTGTCTGAGGCAACTGGGGGCTGAAGTGGACTCCCTGCACAGCACAGCTGCTCTACAAAAATATGACTAGGCTGCTTTTTAAAACAGGTGCTCAACCCCATTTCTCCTTACTGTGTGAGAACTCCCAAGTGGAATCTCTAACCACCTCCTACAGGTGCATTCAGACCAACAACAGGTCTGTACCTCCCTGTGAGAAAAATTCCACAGGGAGAGGCAGATTGCTATCTTTGCTGTGCAGCAGCCTTCACTATGATAATTCCAGGTACTGGAAAATCTTCAGATACTGGAAATGGGAGCAGGACCCCAGCATCCCACAGCAACCCTATGGAGAAGTGGCCACACTGTTATGTGGGTACCCATTCTCATACCTCCTCACCAGGCAACTCCTTCAGGTCTGGGCCTCCAGCCTCCCCCAACCAGAACTATGAATCCAGTAGCAACTAGACAGAGCCTCAAGTGGCAACTGACAGCCTCTCTGCCACTGTCTCTGCAGTAGAATTGCCCTGGCAACCCACAGACTAACAAAACAGCAACAACTCTAATGGCTTTATCTACACCTCCAACGAACTGCAATTGACTCAAGGTGAGGAAGCCAGTTTATCTCCCACAGGTCCCACACACCCCATACTACTTGTCACCAGACAGGGAACACCATGCTTGGGCCCAAAGCACAGACCCTCCATCCTGGGCTGATTGCACTGAGCAATTTTTGATATGCATCTCTTTGGGGTGGAGCCCCCAGGAGACAAGCAAAAGATCACTGGCCACAACTACTAAGGTCCTTTTCCCTGATGCATCTATATTGAGGAAGAAACATAACTACTGAGATTGCCCCAGAGTTGCAGTGAGCAGCCCAGGAGTGCAAAGCTACAATCTACAGCCAGCACTCAAGGGAGAGAGGAGCCCACATTTTCAGAGCCTTGAACAACACAGCTGCCACTGTGAGGAAACAAGGGGAAGCCACAAAACCAAGCAGGAGTCTATCAACTGACCCATAAACCTGAGTGCCACCTATGGGATCACATACCAAAGCTTTAACACCAAAAATACCTCACTAACATCACTAACATATGCCCCCCTCTGAAACCAGAGACAGTAAGTCAGCTTCAAATTAAGAAACTGCACAATGCTTCGACCTGATGAAAACATCCAGAAAAGAAGTCTATTAATTGTACTCAATCTATACCGTAGTTAAAGAAACACCCACACGCAGAGATGAGAAAGAGCCAATGCAAGAACTCCAGTAACTCCAATGGCCAGGGTGTTGCATGTCCTCCAAACAACTGCAGCAGTTCTCCAACAAGAGTACTTATCCAGGATGAACTAGATGAACTAGATGGAATGACAGAAGTAGAATTCAGAATATGAATAGGAATGAAGATTATCAAGAGTCAGGAGAATGGCAAAACCCAATCCAAGAAAAATAAGGATTACCCTAAAGTGATACAGGAGTTGAATGATGAAATAATCCATGTAAAAAAAAGAAACTAACAGGTCTGACAGAGCTGAATAACACAATATAAGAATTTTCCTATGCAATCTCAAGTATTAACAGCAGAGTAAACAAAGCTCTGAGGAAAGAATCTCAGGGCCTGAAGACGGGCTCTCTGAAATAAGATAGACAAAAATAAAAAAAAAAGAAGAAGAAGAAAAATAAATGAACAAAACTTCCAAGATGAATGGTATTATAAAAAGAGGCCAAATCTATAAATTATTGACATCCCTTAAAGGAACAGGAAGAAAGAAAGCAACATTGAAAACATATTTAAAGATACTGTCAATGAAAATTTCCCCAATCTTGCTAGAGAGGGTAACAGTCAAACTCAGGAAATGCAGAGAACTCCTACAAGAGTCTACACAAGAAGATTATCCCCAAGATGCATAACTGTCAGATTTTTCCAAGGTCAAAATGAAAGAAAGAACATTAAAGACAGCTAGAGAGAAAGGGCAGGTCACCTGCAAAGGAAAAGTGGTCTACCATCAGGCTAATGGCAGACCACTCAGCTGAAATCCTATATGTCGGAAGAGATTGGGGAACTATATTCAACATTCTTAAAGAAAAAAATATCTTAACCCAAGATTTCATATCCAGCCAAACTAAGCTTCCCAAGCAAAGGAGAAATAAGATCCTTTTTTCAGATAACGCAAATGTTGAGGGAGTTCTTTACCACCAGACCTACCTTACAAGAGATCTTGAAAGAAGCACTAAATATAGCAAGAAAAGACTGCTAATAGCTAATGCAAAACACATGTAAAAACACAGACCAGTGTCACTATACATCAACCACACAAAAAAGCTTGCATAACAACCAGAAAACAACACAATAACAAAATCAAATCCAAACATACCAATACTAACATTGAATGTAAATGGGCTGAACACTCCACCTAAAAAGCACAAGTGGTAATCTGGATAAAAAAGCAATACCCAATGGTATGCTGTCTTCAAGAAATCTATGTTACATGAAATGACACCCCTTCACTCAAAAGAAAGGATGGAGGCAAATTTAACAAGCAAATGGAAAACAGAATAAAGCAGGGGTTGCAATCCTAATTTCAGAACAAAGACACTGCAAACTAACAAAGATAAATAAACACAAAAAAAGGCATTTCATAATGGTAAAGGGTTCAAGTTAACAAGAAGACCTAACTATCCTAAATATATATTCACCCAAAATAAAAGCACCCACATTTGTAAAGTAAGTTCTTAGAGACCCACAAAGAGACATAGACTCCCACACAATAAGAGTGGGAGATGTCAACACTCCACTGACAGTATTAGACAAATTATCAAGGCAGAAAATTAACAAAGATATTAAGGACTTGAATTCAACATTTGACTAAATGTATCTGATGGACCTTTAGAGAAGTCTCCACCCCAAAACAACAGAATACATATTCTTCTCATTGCCCCATGGCACACACTCTAAAATTGACCACATGATTGGACATAAAACAATCCTCAGCAAATGCAAACAACTAAAATAATGCCAAACACACTCTCAGATCATAATATAATCAAAATGAACTCAAGGCTATGAAAATAGCCCAACCATGCAATTTCATGGAAATTAAACAAAATGCCCCTGAATGACCTTTGGGCAAATAATGGAATTAAGGCAGACATCAAGAAGTTCTTTTTAAAACCAGTGAGAACAAAGAAATAACATACCAGAATCTCTGGGACACAGCTAAGGGAGTGTTAAAAGAGAAATTTATAACACTATATGCCCATATCAAAAAGGTAGAAAAATCTCAAATTAGCAATCCAACATCACAAATGGGAAAAATAAAACAGAAGTAAGAACAAATCAATCCCAAAGATAGCAGAAGTCACAAAATAACAAACACCAGAGCTTAACTGAAGAAAATAAGACATGAAAAACAATTTAAAAGATAAACAAATCCAGTTTTTTGTTTGTTTGTTTTGAAAACCTTAATAAGATACATAGGGCTCTAGCTATACTGATAAAGAAGAAAAGAGAAAAAAAATCCAAATAAACACAATCAGAAATGATAAAGGAAATGCTACTCCTGACCCCATAGAAAAATAATAATCAGAAACTACTAGAAACACCTCTATGCACACAAACTAGAAAACCTGGAAGAGATGAATACATTCTTGACACATATACTCTCTCAAGACTGAACAAAAAAAGAAATTGGTTTCCTGAACAGAGCAATAATGAGCTCTGAAATTAAGTCAGCAATAAACAGCCTACAAACCAAAACAAAGCCCTGGACCTCATGGATTCACAGAAGAATTTTACCAGACATACAAAGAAGAACTGGTACCATTTCTATAGAAACCATTTCAAAAAACCAAGGAGGTGGATGTCCTCCCCAAATCATTCTCTGAGGCCAGGATCATCCTGATAGCAAAACCTGGCAGACACATACACACAAAAGAAATTAAAAATTTAGGCCAATATCACCAATAGATATTGAAACAAAAATCCTCAACAAAATATGTGTGAACCAAATCCAGCAGCACATCAAAAAGCTAATCCACCATGATAAATAGGCATTGTCCTCAGAATGCAAGTTTGATTGAATATATACATGTTAATAAATGCAATTCATCACATAATCATGATTACCTCAAAAGACACAGAAAAGGCTTTCAATAAAATTCATTACTCCTTCATGTTAAAAACTTGCAATAAACTAGGTATTGAAGGAACAGATCACAAAATGATGAGAGCCATTTATGACAAACCCACAACTAACATTATATTTAATAGGCAAAAGCTGGAAGCATTCCCCTATAAAACTGGCACAAGACAAGGATGCCCTCTCTCACCACTGCTATTCAACATAGTGTTGGAGGTCCTAGACAGAGCGATCAGGCAAGAGAAAGAAATAAAGTGCATCCAAGTAGGAAAAGAGGAAGTCTAACTCTCTGTTTCCAGACTATATGATTCTATATGTAGCATATACCCTACAATCTCAGCCCAAAAGCTCCTTCAGCTGGTAAACAACTTTAGCACAGTTTTAGAATATAAAATCAATGTATAAAATTATTAACATTCATATACACCAACAATAGCCAAGTCCAGAGCCAAATCAGGAATGAACTTCTATTCACAATTGTCACAAATATAATGAAATACCTAAGTATACAGCTAACCAAGGAGGTGAAAGAGCTCTACATTAAGAATTACAGAACACTGCCTAAAGAAATTAGAGAAGATGCAAACAAATGAGAAAGCATCCCATGCTCATAGATAGAAAGAATCAATATCATTAAAATGGCTATAGTGCCTAAAGTAATTCATAGATTCAATGCTATTCCCGTCAAGCTACCAACAACATTCTTCACAGAACTAACAAAAACAATTTGAAAATTCATATAGAAGCAAAAATGAGCTTGCATTGTGTGGGAAGTAGAAAAGTTCCTCTTCAAAATTTCCTTTCTTATTAAAGAAGAATAATAAAAAATGTTAGAAATAATAGTCTCCTTTAAAGATGAGCTTTCTACAAAGCCTTCTTGCTTTTTGCTAGTAGCTCTTTCTTAAGCCCTATCCTATGTAGCTGCTAGACATGCTTACAGGCACACAGTACATTCCATGTCCTTGTACTTTAACCAAGATTTCTGTGCTGGACATGCTCAGAAGCATGTCCCAGCTTGCAGCCTATGGCCCTGCCTTATTTAGACTTCCTTTTTGTTCTCCTTTGTTTTTACCTATGCAAGAAAGTTTTAAGTTATTAGTCAATCAGGTTCAGTTTTAGATTGAGAGATCTGGCTCCAGACAATGGAGATCAGACACAGCAGTAAAGACAACCCCAAATGCATAAAAGATAAATATGTCTGCTTTTCCTTTGTTCATTGTACTCTCGTGGCAAGATGGCTAATAGGAGCACCCTTTCTGCAGAAATTAAAGATTGCCTTGCTGAGAGATCCTTTGTCTAAGTTCTGATTTTTCTTTGCAGCACTGGGCATTTCCAACACATTGTCTTCATCATGTTACCTGACTTCAAACCATACAAATGACAGTGCTGCAGTAACCAAAACAGCATGGTACTGGTACAAAAACAGACATAGACAGACCAATGGGACAGAACAGAGAACTCAGAAATAAGACCACACATCTACAACCATCTGCTCTTCAATAAACCTGACAAAAGCAAGAAATAGGGAAAGGATTCTCTGTTCAATAAATGATGCTAGGAGAACTGATTAGCCAGATGCAGAAAATTGAAACTAGACATGCTCTGTATTAGTTCATTTTCATACTGCTATGAAAAAAAAAATACTTGAGTCTGGGTAACTCATTAAAAAAAAGAAGAAGAAGAAGTTTAATGAACTCACAGTTCCACATGGCTGGGGAGGCCTCACCACAATGGTGGAAGGTGAAAGAGGAACAAAGGCATGTCTTAACAGGCAGCAAGCAAGAGCATGTGTAGGGGAACTGCCCTTTATAAAAACATCAAATATCATGAGACTTAGTCACCATTATGAGAAAATTCTGGAAAAAATATCTGTCCCCATGTTTAAATTACCTTCTACCAGATACCTCTCATGACTCTATAGGGATCATGGGAGCTACAATTCTATATGATATTTGAGTGGGGACACAGCCAAACAATACCACCCTCCTTACACCTTAGCCAAAAGTTAACTCAAGGTGGATTAAAAACTTAAACATGTCTGGGTACGTTGACTCATGCCTGTAATCCCAGCACTTTGGGAGGCCAAGGTGGGTTAATCACGCAGTCAAGAGATCAAAAACATCCTGGCCAACATGGTGAAACCCCTGTCTCTACTAAAAATATAAAAAGTATCTGGGCATGGTGGTGTGCACCTGTAGTCCCAGCTACTTGGGAGGCTGAGGCAGGACAATGTGTTGAACCCAGGAGGCAGAGGTTGCAGTGAGCTGAGATAGCACCACTGCACTCCAGCCTGGCGACAGAGTGAGATTCTATCAAAAAAAAAAAAAAAAGAAAACACAAACCAAAAACTATAATAACCTGAGAAGAAAGTCTAGGCAGTACTACTTGGGACGTAGGCACAGGCAAAGATTTCATGATGGAAACGCCCAAAGCCATTGCAACAAAAGTAAAAATTGATGGTTGGGATCTAATTAAACTTGAGACCCTCTGCACAACAAAAGAAACTATCAACATAGTAAACAGACAATCTGCAGAATGAATGAAAACATTTGCAATCATGTCTCTGACAAAGGTTTAATATCCAGCATCTATAAGGAACTTAAAAAAATTTGTAAGAGAAAAACAAACAACATCATTAAAAAGTGGGGAAAGGATATAGACACTTCTTCAAAGAAGATATAGGTGTAGCCAAAAAGCATGCGCACGCACACACACACACACACACACAGACACACACACACACACACACATCCCTATCTCAATCTTTAGAGACATACGAATGAAAAAGAAAGAGTTGACATCTTATACCAGTCAGAGAGGCTAGTATTAAAAAGTCAGAAGACAACACATGCTGGTGAGATTGCAGAGAAAAGGAACATTTGTACACTGCTGGTGGAAGTGTAAATTAGTTCAATCATTGTGGAAAGCAATATGGCAATTCTTCAAAGAGCTAAAAGCAGATCTACCATTTAAACCAGTGATCTCATTACTGGGTATATACCCAAAGGAATATAAATCATTCACTATAAAGATATATGTATGCAAATGTTTACTGAAGCACCATTCACAATAGCAAAAACATGGAATCAAACAAAATGCCCATCAGTGACAGATTGGATAAAGAAAATGTGGTATATATGTACCATGGAATATTATACAGCCATGAAAGGAATACAATTATGTCTTTTGTGGGAACGTGAATGGAGCTGGAGGCCATTATCTTTAGCAAACTAATGCAGGATCAGAAAATCAAATGTTGCATGTTCTCACTTGTAAGTGGGAGCTAAATGATGAGAACTTATGAACACAAAGGACACATCTAACACCGACGTCTGCTTGAGCGTGGTAGGAGGGAGAGGAACAGAAAAGATAACTATTGGGTATTGGTCTTAATTCTTGGATGATGAAATATCCCAGGTATTCCTGGGTGATGAAGTAATCTGTACCACAAACACTCATGACATGAGTTTACCTATTGAATAAACTTACACATGTATCCACAAACCTAAAATAAAAGTTAAAAAAATTATCAAAGTATCTATCATGCCTCCCAATGTCTTGTTTAATAATAATACAATTATTTTCAAATCCATATCTTTCTAGAAAGGGATGAATAGAATACTTTTTATACTGTCACAATATGGAAGAAACCTGGGAAAATTAAACATTCTACCATTTACTAGTTCAGTCCTTATATGGAATCCTGTATTGTTTTTAGCATGAAGATCAAATACTATTTTAATTTTCTTTACTTTTCCAAAAGCTACTTTTATGTTTCTCATTTTTACAGAGACTCTCATCTCTACTCCAAACTTTATAAACCCAAAAGCCTTTTAAATATTTTGTAAGGTCATTTTATTCTGCTTTATTTAATGCCAATTCATATTTCCTTTCCTCTCTTTGAGTAGTTTGGCTGTCATCTTCATGAGACTATAGCTCAGCCTCTGACACCCTCACTCCCAAACATGACAGACGTCTGCTATGAACAGATGTAATTTGTTAAATAAGGAAGTATGAAAGAAGTCCAATGTTATTAACTAATTTTGTCTAGAAACATATTTTTAAAGAAATGTTTTCAGAAAGAAAATGTGCCAGTTGATATTCTTGGATAGTATATCATACTCATCTTTTATTATATATAAATGCAGAAAATTCCACTTCTGGACAAGATGGACTTGGACTGGATTTATCTTACTATGTGAAACAACTAAAATTGTACAAAGTATGTAGAAAAAAATGAGTTACAAGATACTATATGTCAGGTAACAAAGAGCAGTGTCTACTGGTGGAAGAATTTCCTGACTTGTCTACAAGGAGAGAGAGTCAAGGCTGAGTCTGGCAGATTAGCTGAACTGAGGTGTAGAGAGACTGATAAAACCAAGAGGCAAGGATTCTCAAAGGAGAGAATTGCAGAGAAGAGTGATGGATAGAGATAGAAATCTGGAGAGCTGCATAAGATCTCCTGCAGGTACTCAACTGACTATTGACTCATGCATGAATGTACAGAGACTATCTAACATGTGGAAAGAAACAGCTAAAACGATTAGAAGTAACAATGCTTTGTGTTCATACAGGGTCAGAAGTAGTGTATGTTTCCACCAGCCAGACTGGAGAGTCTCAAGATTCATGGGAATAGGGTGAAGTACACAAGACTTTTACCTTAGTAGTGGCAGATAATTAGAACTAGTCTAAGCTCTGCTCCAGACCTGAAGAAAAAAAAATCATAAAGGTAATGCACAAAGGATCCAATTATTTCCAAGTGAATTCACTGCATCCCTGAACAAAACTTAACGTTTAAGGGATATACAATTGTCCAACATCAAACAAAGTAAAACCCCATAGTACCTAACATCCAATCAAAATTTATTAGGCGTGCAAAAAGTTGAAAACACCAACATATCATGAAGAAACAAATCAAAATCAAGCCAGAACTGAAATAGATACCTTAAAAATAAGATGAGGAAATCAAAATGGTTGTAAATATTTCATAACCTTTTAAACATATGGAATATTTATAACTATAGTGATTACAGTTGTAAATATAATATTTATACTTATATAAATTTTAATTGGGATATGTGTATAGACATGCATATATACACACACATATGTATATATCTTCCAAATTAAACTTATAAAGATGAAAACTTCAATGTGTGATGAGAGTACTCTACTGGATAAGATGAAAAACTGATTAAATATTGAAGAAGAATTAGTGAATTTAAAAATGTATCAAAATATCTCAAAATCTGAAATACTTAAGGACAAATGTGGTGTGCAATCTCAATATACTTGGATAAATAATTTGACTAAATTCAACATCTATGCCTGTTCAAAATTCTCTATAAGGCAGGAGTGCAAGGGAATTTTCTAAACAAGACAGAGGCCATCTACGAGAAATCTACAGCCACCATTATACTTAGTGATGAAAAACTGAATGTTACTAACCTAAGAGCAAACAAGAATGTATATTCTTACCACTTCTAGTTATCTATTCACACATGTATGTATTAATTATGTAACATATAAACATCACATGTAATATACAGCTACATAATGTATATAATATGTATGTTCTACTTGTACGTGTGATGTAAATTATAGTAATATTTAAACCTGTTACAGTCATTCTTGAATTTTGTGACAACAAATTAATGGTGATTCTGATTCCTACTATTTAAATAATTATGATAGCTAAATTTAGAAAGAGATAAGAATTAAAAAAAATTCCGGCTATAATGTTTAAAATATTCTAATACTTGCTGTCAAAACATTGAGGCAAATTCATAGCAAAAATGAAAGAGATGTCTATCAAGAATGACTTTGTCTGCAAACATATTAAAATCGATGTCATAAATGTCAATGATTGAAAGTTTAAATTATACAGAGAACTTACTTTAGAATGCTCATCTATCTCACTTATTTACATGGTACTAAACAAGATGCAGAGAAATTAGTAGAATCTAACATGTGGTGATATGTGGGTGACTTTAGGACTTCTGTTTCAACACTCAAAGACAATTTTCTGAGTTCCAAAATTACCTGACAATATATCCCCTCCTATCTTACATAGGTTCTGTTCGGTTCAAGATAATTTTGCAATTTCTCCACAGATACTATGTAGCATAAATAATGACAAAATAGACATATAGTGAATCACATAACTTTTAAACTGTGAAAAATTTTAAAAAGTTCAGTAAACTTAAAGATGGATGATTTATATAATTATACAGTCACAGACTCCACACTTAGCTAATAAAAGAAAACTTCAGTTAGCAAATACCTTTAAATTGCTTAATGAACTTCTTTCAAAAGTTTCTGTCACCTATAAGTTGATATGCTGGAATATTTAGCTGAATAGATAATAGTAAATTCATATGATATTATTACTTAACTCTGAGAACAAATTTTTTTTGGTATTGAAATAAATATAAAATATGCATTGTTTTATTTCGATAATTCATGTTTAAACACCCTGTATCTGGAGGTAAGTCTATTCAAGAAATGTTTTGTAATGATTCGTTGAAAACACAAGGCAATCTGAAGAACTAATGGAATGTTGGGAAAAAGACAGCGAAAATAAAACAAATTAGAGCTGTTAGCATGGTGGTGATAATGGAACTGTAAGCTAACATGCAAAAGGTCAGGTAAGGATTACAAATAAGGGCGGAGAATAAGTCCTATTCAGATTTAGATACAATAAAGTGTCACTTAGCAGAGCTGGAAACATGCTTTTATATGAGGTTTACACAGCATACAAGTAAAAAAAAAAATTACCAGGTCATGGTGGATAAAATAAGAGATCCTTTTGTTAACTAGAACTTTTCTATGGATCATTTCTAGATCTGAGCTTCATAAAGAAAGAAAAATAAAATATAGCTTTAAATAGTCAGTTTCACAGAATGAGAAGCATAATAGATCATATAACCAGAAGTAGAATTACCTAGCTATGCCAAAAGTTGCAGATATGGGTACTTATGCAGGAAGTAGAGCCAGGTTTTAGTTTAATTGTTAGGGTGGCAGTTGGTGTTATTAAGCCTAAAAGGTCAATATAATAAAGTAGAAAGCCAGAATCAATTTTCATATTAATAAATCCAATATTTAAAACTTTATGATATGTTTCAAAAGATTGTGTAATTTTCTTTTGTCAGTTATAACCTCATATAAATTAATATTCTCTTCTACATTAAATACTTAACTTATATTTGGTTGTCTTTGTGATTAGGTAGGAAGAAGAAGACTATGAAGACAAGGGTGAGAAAAGTTGATTTACTTTGTCATCATGTAATATAATGCTTATATTACAAATATTAAAATATAAGTAATAGATTTTCTCAAGTCATTGGCTTGTTTGTGTTGCTTTTAAAAAAATAGTAACTCCCAAATTTTGAAATCTAAAAAGAAGTAGTAAGAAAAGTCTTTGGTAAATGATTATTAGTTTCAAAAGTATAGTACAGTAGACACTTAGAAAAAATTAAAGTGTCACTGAAGAAAATATATGTAAACAGGAAAATATATTGAAAAATATGCTATAATATCTTGGAGTAACCATGAAAGTGAAAAGGAAAGCTGCTAATAAAAACACAACTTTCTTGTATGATTATCTTTTTCCCATTGATTTCTAAACAATTGGTTTTTGCTTAGGACTTGTTTTAGTTGTGTAACAGGTATCCCATTCCTTGATGCTTTACAATGATGACTTACTGTTTGTCAGCCTCCTGCGGGTTTACTGAACTGTTCTATTCCATGTGGACTTTGATGGGACTTAATGGCAATTGTATCCTACCTTAGGCTTGAATGGGGGTTCAGCTACTGCCGTTGACCAGAGGCTGCATTCTCGTCCAGTGATCTCTTCCTCTAGTTGCCTGAGAGTCCTGAGAGCATAAGAGCTGGGTTCCAGAAAGCATCCCACAGGGAGGGAGCATTTTAAGAGGAAGATAGTGATAACCTCCAGGCCAAGTAAAAGTTACGTCTGGGAAAGGTAACTTGCCAAGGGCCAGGATGCAGTGATGCCTGGTCACCAAAGCTCTTCATATAGAATTTTGTATATAGACAGTGACAGCCAGTGACCATCCTTTAAAAATTGTTTGATCTTATAAATATAAATGTTCTGAGACTTGGCTTGATAAATATAAAAGTGACCAATGCAAAGAATATTAACGTTAAAAAACAAGGGAAAAAGGTTGGCAGAATGGCAGAATGGTAAAATAAAGAGACTGATTTCTATTTTATTCCAAAGTAATACATATAAACTATTCCAGCAAATGACTGTTTGTTGTTGTTGTTGTTGTTGTTTTTGAGGTTAGTGTATAATCTCCCAAAGTATTTTAAATCACCAGTAGCCAACCTATTGTGCACCAGGGACTGGTTTTATGAAAGACAATTTTTCCATGGAATGAGAGAGGGAGGTGTTTCAGAATGAAACTGTTCCATCTCAAATCATCAGGCATTACATTCTCATAAGGAGCAGGCAATCCAATCTCTGGTATGCACAGCTGACGATAGGGTTTGGGCTCCTATGAGAATTTAATGCTGCCTCTGATCTGACAGGAGGCAAAGCTCAGCTACCACTCACCTCCTGCTGTGTGACCCAGTTCCTAACAGGCTACCAACCAATACTGGTCTGCAGCCCAGGGAATGGGGACTCCTGCTTTAAATTATAAAACTTAATTACATGGGAAGTTTTAATGCATATATTTAAAACTTTTGTTTTGGAATGTGTGTGTGTGTAGATATACTTACTGTACAGCAATATGACATTAAATTTAATCTGTTAATATTGAAAATGCACAACCGTATAGATGCATATCAAGACAATATACAGCACCATGCAAACTAAGCAGTATATAAAACACACTACAAACCAACTGAGAAGAGAAATATCAAATTTCTAGTCATATCACTTACCAGAGGTATTAACCATTATTTATGGTTGAGCACATGAGAAATCTGACTTACTTAAGCATTAAAAAGAGCATTTACCAATGCAGAAATTCAGAGAAAGCTGTAGAAGTGGGCATGGATGAGAAAACAGGAATACAGGAATATGAGGTGGCAAAACATCAGCAGCCACGGCAAACATACTCCAGGAATTTCCAGTGGGGCCACAACACTTTTGACCATAGAAATTGCAGTGCTGTAACTACAGGCATTGGCTCTAGAGGACAATTGTTCACAATCTGAGTGAAAGAACTTTTCCTTTATACTATTTTTTTTCACTTAAGCATATTTAAATAAAATGGCAAAATGCAATAAATTATTACACTTGTGGGTGAGCTTCAAGGTAGTTAAATATGGAATAATGAAATAACACATCATAAAATATCTAAAAATAAATGGCACATAAATGTATAATTTTTGTCAGGGGAATCATTGAATAAAAACAAAGGGACATTGTACAAAATAACCGGCCAGTGCTGTTCACAAGTGTCAAAATCATGAAAGAATAAAAGGACTGAGGAATGTTCCAGAGTAAATGAAGCTAAGAAGATATAACAAATAAATTCAGACACAGAAGAAAAGACAGTCGAAAGACACGTGAAGACATTAGCATATGATGTGTGGATTAACCACGTTACAGTTTCACATCAGTTCTAACTTCCCAGTTGTGATATTGTACTCTTGGTATATCAGATGTTAACATACAGGGGAGCTGAGCATATGGCATACGAGAATTCTTTGTCCTAATTTTGCAACTTTGTTTAGTTGCAAATGAAAATTGAAACTGTTTAAAATTAAGTTAAATAACTCAAATTTTATAAATCAAATTCAATAAATGAACCAGTGGCATAAATATAATCAAAATCATGCACCTCTATAGACAGTTTTTTTTCTAATTAGGTTAAATATATCTGGAATTAGACTTTACTTAACACAAACATTCTAGGTATTGATATAAACCTTATTTTTGGTGTCTCAAATCTTCACAGGATTCCAAAACAAGTAGATGCAGTTAATGGGTGTTCTGTACACGGTCAGTTTAAAGTATATTCAACATGAAATTTGATAAATAAAGATTTTTTTATTTATACTTTTATTTTCAACAGGTTTTTTAAATGACATTATATAAAATAATGAATAACATCATGAGCCTTTTTAAAAGGCTAATAAACAAAACAAACATATTTCATTTATATTCTTCATTACCCATAAGATAAATTGCGAACTCTGTGTAAACAACGGACTGGAGAGAATTGAGGTTAAAGATGCAAACTTGTGGATTACATGAGGTTTTGGAGGCCTGAACGAAAGCAACTGCTCTTAACATGCACACAGTGGACCAATAAAAGGAATATTTAGGATGCAACATTTTAGAAAACCATGTTTTCCCTAGAATAAAATAAAAGAAATAAAATTGTGAGTTCGTTTTTCCCTACCCTAATCTATTTAGAACAATTTGTCTTATCCCACTGCTGATATTTTCAGTCAAATTTTGTGACTTTTTGCTATTTTTGTTTGTTAAAATTTAGGATGTTAAAAATCTATATCTAGTTCACAACTTAGTCAATGTAAATTTAATCGTCACATAAGGGTTATCTTGCTTCTTAAAGGTTCTTCCCTATCCCTCCTTTACATTGGATTGACAACCAAGTCTGAGGAAAGCTTAGACAATATCACTAATGGCAGAGGTGGCCTGTCTGGAAAGGCCCCCACCATGAGGCCAGCTGCAGTGGGGGAGGCTGGCTGGGGCTAGAGCCTGCAGCTGGGAACAAGTGGGGGAGACCCACCCTCTTCTGAGTTGGAGGGGTGGGATTCCTGCATTCTTGGGAAAAGCTGCAGCCGCCCATTGGTGGCTCTGCCTCAGTGTCCTGAGAAGCTCACCTGTCCCATGGGATCAGAAGTGCCTGCTCCCACTGCCTGGACTCTCCTAGCTCTCAGCAACCCCTCTGATTTCACAGCAAAGTTGAGGCCAAGCCCAGGTGGTATCACAACCCAGCCTGCTGTGTGTGCACTTGGGGCAGTGCTAACACACCAGCCCCCTGTCTCCTTGGCCCACTCCAGACATTGATTGGTTGCTGAAGAGCATGGGAGGGCCATGGGACCCTGAGGGCAGCTCCATGTGGGTCTGTAGGTGCCCCCTGGCACAAGCAGCTGGGGAACTTTGGGCACTGTGGGTTGCAATTTGATAGTGGCAGGAAATAGGCTTCTGAGTGGAAAGGGGCAGGTCCCTGGTGAGGCTTCACCTTCAAGCCAGGGATGGTCTGAATCCTGGGGACCAGGCTGCCATTTCCAGGGACAAGAATGAGAACTTATGATGTTTTATTTAGGCCTACCATGGCTGCCCATGGACCAATCAGCATGCACTTTGTCACCTCTGGAGCCTATAAAATTCCCAGACCCATCGAGACTCGGGTAGACAATTGGACGACCTGCCTGTGGATTGGAGCTTCCCATTTCAGGTCTTCTCTCCACTGAGGGCTGCATGATGTTGGGACAATCTGTCTGAGAATAGGAACTAGGACCTCTGGGTCTCCTCTCTCCTGAGGACTACACAAGATATGGGGACAATCTGCCTGCAGATAATAGCTACCCACCTTGGGTCTCTTGAGAACTGTTTGAATAGGAGCTACCAATTTTGGGTCTCCTGAGAACTGTTCTGCCTTTCAGTGAAGCTCCTCTTCACCTTGCTCACCCTCTAGTTGTCTGCTTACCTCATTCTTCCTGGACATGGGACAAGAGCTCAGGACCCAATGAACAACAGGACTAAAAGAGCTATAACACAAACAGGGCTGAAACACACCCCCCACACACATTGTGGGAGACAAGAAGGAGAGAACTGTGGCGCTTAGGGGAGCACATATCTAGGGGATATGTGGGCCAGGGCTGTGATATCCTTTTTAGGGTTCTGCAGTTCCTGAGATCTCCAAGCTTCTGGGTGCCGTCGCCTTCCCTTTGTCCAGATGTGGGTGCCACAGCCCACATGCAGCGCACCTGGTGCAACTGCAGCCTTGCATGGGGCTGACACCTGTGACAGTGCCTGGAGCTGCCTGCCCCACCTCAGCAGCCAGCACGACTGGCTGTGCACAGTGGCTGGACTCCTCACTCACTCACCCACACACACTTTGCCACTCTGAGCCTAGCCTCCAGGAGAAGGTGCTGCCAGCCACAGAGATTTCTGTCTGGCAAATCAACACCCTAAGGATCTTGTGACATTACAACATAAGGTAATGGCCAGTGTGTTTCTCTGCTGATTGCCATTATTGGCTTATCTTGTTGCATTCTGTTTTGGGAAAGACCTCCAAACATTTTCTTTAAAAAACTGCACATAGTCTGATATAGATTATGTTTGGCAGAAGTCCCTCTGGGTTGAAGATATCCCTGGGAGATTTAGCTGCACCTTCTTTCTGAGACTATCAGGCAGGGTCATGCTGCCATTCCTTTGATGGCTCTATTTCTTTGTCTCATGTTAAGTTAGTCTCTGGCAAGCAGACAGACCCACTCTCATGTAACTGCTGTGCTTTCATTCTCCAGAGAAATTGTTGCTATCCTGTTTCATATTATTTGAGAACATAAGAAAATTAGGAGAAAAGTGGCAACTGCAATATTCCCTTTTCCACATGGCCACAACCTCTCCCATTTGTCGTCTGTTATTATGTCTCCTCTTTCCCTTCATCTTATAGCGTATTTCCACTTCATTCATAGAGACTGCCTGTAACTGAATTCTACTCAGGAAAGGAAAAGTAGCAGATCCTTCTTTTTCCTTACATGTAAAATCATTTAGTAGGACATCCTCTAGTTCTCTGTACAGCACTCTATCTTGGCTAAATAATGAAACTTTTATATGTCGTGAATTCCCACTTTACATTTTATACTAATGTGTTCCAAAAACGGGATAATAAACTGACCTAGTTCAATTAACATTTAGTGAAAGTAATTTCTGACTTTGAATAATCATCTAGCAGTGAGATATAATGACAGCATGAGATAATTATAGATTTATCAGAATATGATTTCCTATTACTATAACTCCTATCTTCTCTTCATTGGCATTCTGATTGGATTCCCTTATCCTCCCTTCTTGCACAATGACATGAATTGATCAAGAGATATACTACTCTTTGAGGTATAATACCCCACTCCAGCTTGCATCAGTTTAGGCTTAAATTTAACTATCTGGAAGTATCATGGATATGGGGCAGGATTACTAATGGTTAACCACCATTAGTAGTTTTATCTGGCAGGTGTTTGTTTTTACAGAAGCTGAGTTTTATTTAGTCTTGACTCATTGAGCCTGAAATGCTTAAAGACACTTCAGGGAACTTAGCTCCCTGCTGTTCAAATGGCAGGGTTCTGTAAATGAGTTCCTTAGGTAGACGCCAGCACATGCTGCTTTAGATTGCGTGATTACATTTTAAAATCTGCCAAAAAAATTAGAGGACTAGGTTTTGAAATGAAAATGAGTGTTAGTAGCTGCCCTGAGGACCTTGCAATTGATGGAGCCTCATCATAAAGACATTTAGGATTCTTAATCTTTCTATGTTTTTATTCTTAATGTTTTAATATTTTGCTAATATCGCCATATCCGTATACATTAGGCTGTACTGATTTATTAAAAATTAACAAACACAATTTGGTGTTATAAAATAATTTATAAATTTAAAAAATGTATTTATTATACTTTAAGTTCTGGGGTACCTGTCCAGATCGTGCATGTTGTTACATAGGTATACACATGTCATGGTGGTGGTTTGCTGCATCCATTGCCCTGTCATCTACAGTAGGTATTTCTCCTAATACTAGCCCTCCCCAATTCCTCCACCTCCTGCTATTTCTCCCCTAGCCTCCCACCCCCCCAGGCCCTGGTATGTAATGTTCCTCTCCCTGTGTCCCTGTGTTCTCATTGTTCAACATCCACTTGTGAGTGAGAACATGCAGTGTTTGGTTTTCTGTTCTTGTGTCAGTTTGCTAAAAATGATGGTTTCCAGTTTCATTCATGTCCCTGCAAAGAAAATGAACTCATCCTTTTTTATGGCTGCATAGTATTCCATGGTGTATATGTGCTACATTTTCTTTATCCAGTCTATCATTGATGGGCATTTGGGTTGCAGTTGATGGTAACAAATGTCACTTTCTTGAGAATATCTAAATCACTATGCAAGTTTTAGCACTGCCTATTTTTTAAAAAAAAATAAGATGCTAGATATGTAATTATAATTTACAGCAAATATAAGTATTTATGAAATTGTATGTCATAGAATACAAAAATTCAATTAGAAATATGTCTTCAATGAAAATAAAAAAAATTCCTCTAATGTATATATTTTAAAATATACTTCATTTTGCCTTATTGTAATGGGAAGTAGAATAATATCTTTACATAGATAAATAATAACAATTATTTGAATCACATGTATTTCTTTTAAGTTTTTTAGTCAGGATTATTATGGGATAATTGACATTTAATAAACTGCATATGTTTAAATTGTACAATTTGATATTATGGCATACACGTACACCATGAAACTATTACCAAAATACAGATACTTAATATGTGTATCATTACATATGTTTCCTCATGTCCTGTGTAATTATTGCTTTTCTGCCACTACTATCCCTCTCATCCAATGTCCAGGTAGCCACAGATCTTTCTATGGCTATGCAACAGTTTGCATTTTCAAGAATTTTATACAAATGAGATTATAGGGTATGTAAGTTTGTTTGGATTATATAATTCAGCATAATTAGATTTCATATAACCAACAGCAGTGTTTGAGTTCCTCCACTCTAACAATTAATATAAATAGTCTTTTAATTTTTAGTCATTCAAGCAGTTGTACAGTAGTATCACACTGCAGTTTTAATGTGCATTTACCTAATAACTAATAATGTTGAGCCTCTTTTCAAATGCTTAGTTGGTGTCTGCATATCATATTTGGCAAAATACATTTTTTAATTTTTGAACAATTTGATATTTTAATTCAATTTTTTTCTTTTTATTGAGTGACTCTTTTATACTACACATATCTATTGTTAGATATTTGATTGACATTTTACTAAAACAGTTTAAACACTTTTTTCCTATTTTAATTGAGGTTAATTTTCATAATACATTAATTTCCTAGTCTAATCTGGGGTCACAAAGGTTTCTCCTATATTCTTTTAAAAGTTTTAGAACTTTAGATTTTATGAACATCTGTATTCCAGTTTGAGTTAATTTTTTGTATGGTATGATATATGCCTGAGTTTGTTTTATTTTAATTTTTACATATGCATGGCCAACTGAAAATTCTCTGCCTTTTTATTGGTGTATTTAGTCAGCTTATATTTAATGCAATTATTGATTTGATTAGATGGAAATTTATCATCTTTCCATTTGTTTTATATTTATCTTATTTCTTTATTTTCTTTTACCTTTCATTTTTGTGTTTTAGTGATTAATTCAATAAATTGTATGCCTCTATTTTATCTTCTTTGCTGGTTTAGCATCTATAAGCTTTTGTTTTATCTTAGTGGTTGCTTTTCTCTTTCCACTATGAATTTCTTATTAGTGTCTACCTTTAGGTAATATAATAACACTTAATCTATTGTTTAATACTATAAGTAAAAAATTTAATTTCTCTCCATGAGACTTTTATGGTAATTTTGTTATGCACTTTACACAATACATTGCTATTATTATTGTTTAAATAGTTTATTATATTTAAAAATTATTTAAATAGCAAGAAAATGTATTCATTGTATATGGATCCCATATATTTACTAAGGAAGTTGTCATTTCTTGCTCTGTCCTTGGAGTTGATTCATATTCCCACGTGGAATTATTTTGTATTTTCTTAAAGGAATTCCTTTAACATCTTAAAGTTGGGTCTGTTCAAGATAGATTATTTCAACTTTTGAATATCTGAAAGTCTTTATTCTGCCTTAAATTTTGAAAG
The DNA here is from genome assembly GCF_030222135.1 of Aotus nancymaae. Taxonomy (NCBI): domain Eukaryota; kingdom Metazoa; phylum Chordata; class Mammalia; order Primates; family Aotidae; genus Aotus; species Aotus nancymaae. The sequence goes on along the minus strand of NW_026988532.1, from coordinate 4,918,877 downwards.
ATATTTTATCAGTATAAAACTCTATGTTCACATAGTTTTTTCTTCCAATACTTTAAAGAAGTTGTTTTCATACTTTAAAGAATTTGTTCTATTCTCTTTTTACTTGCATGCCTTTAGTAAAAATTTTGGCATCATCCCTATCTTTGTTTCTCTATAGTTTTGTCTTTGGATGTTTTTTAATATTACCTTATTATAGGATTTGAATGATTCATTATAATGTATATTGGTTTAGTTTACTTAATATTTCCCTTGTGCTTGAAGTTTGAACTTCTAGAACTCTCGAGTTTACAGTTATTATATAATTTGCAATATTTAGAGATATTTTTAAGATGTGTTGTTCTTTCTATAAAAACTAGACATTTTAGCATATTACCAATTTTTTTTTTTAATGCAGATTTTCAATTTTTTTTTTAAGTTGTACTTTAGGCTCTGAGGTGCATGTGCAGAACATGCAGGATTGTTGCATAGGTACATACATGGCAAGGTGGTTTTCTGCCTTCATCCCCACATCTCCAAATCTTAATTAACAATTTGCTGGGCTTGGCAAGAAGTTTACCATAGATTAAAGACTATATCTCCTGATTGACTTGAAGAAAGAAGGAAGTGTACACTGTAATAAATTAGAAAAATAAACTAGCTTTAATTATGCTAAATTTCAAACATTTTGTTAAAAATAGAAACTAATTAAAAATATATGTCAAAACCATAATTGACTCAAGGCACTCAGAAACAATCCTAGGACTTGATGGGAAGCAATCTCTAAGAGGGAAACCTGAAGTACAAGCTGGGTAGGAAGATTAAAATGTGTGAAAGATTTTGTGAGATATTTAACTCTTTTGTTTTTTCACACACCTGATTCAATCCATCTGGAAATTCTTTTAATCATTGCTTAAATATAACCATATTCCAACCACTTAACATTTCTAGGGCTACCATTCTGAGCCAAGTCACCCCTTAACTTTTATTAGGAAATACCCTAACTGCATAAATTATCTCTCTGCTTCAGTTAGTCTCTTCTAAGCATAGCAGCTACACAAATTATTAAAAAATTCTAAGCCGAGAAGAATGTATATTCTGTGGATTTGGGCTGGAAAGTTCTGTAAATGTCTATTAGGTTTGCTTGGTCCAGGTCTGAGTTCAAGTCCTGGATGTCCTTGTTAATTTTCTGTCTCGTTGATCTGTCTAATATTGACAATGGGGTGTTAAAGTCTTCCACTATTATTGTGTGGGAGTCTAAGTCTCTTTGTAAGTCATTAAGAACTTGCCTTATGTATCTGGGTGCTCCTGTATTAGGTGCATATATATTTAGGATCATTAGCTCTTCTTGTTGCATTGATCCTTTTACCATTATGTAATGTCCTTCTTTGTCTCTTTTGATCGTTGTTGCTTTAAAGTCTATTTTATCAGAGATGAGAATTGCAACTCCTGCTTTTTTTTTGCTCTCCATTTGCTTGGTAAATCTTCCTCCATCCCTTTATTTTGACTCTGTGTGTATCCTTGCATGTGAAATGGGTTTCCTGGATACAGCACACTGATGGGTTTTGGCTTTTTATCCAATTTGCCAGTCTGTGTCTTTTGATTGGGGCATTTAGTCCATTTATGTTTAGGGTTAATATTGTTATGTGTGAATTTGATACTGCCATTTTGATGCTAGCTGGCTGTTTTGCCCGTTAGTTGATCCAGATTCTTCATTGTGTTGATGCTCTTTACCATTTGGTATGTTTTTGGAGTGGCTGGTACTGGTTGTTCTTTTCTATGTATAGTGCCTCTTTCAGGAGCTCTTGTAAAGCAGGCCTGGTGGTGATGAAATCTCTGAGTACTTGCTTGTTTGCAAAGGATTTTATTTTTCCTTCACTTATGAAGCTTAGTTTGGCTGGATATGAAATTCTGGGTTGAAAGTTCTTTTCTTTAAGGATGTCGAATATTGGCCCCCACTCTCTTCTGGCTTGTAGGGTTTCTGCTGAGAGATCTGCTGTGAGTCTGATGGGCTTCCCTTTGTGGGTAACCCGACCTTTCTCTCTGGCTGCCCTTAGCATTTTCTCCTTCATTTCAACCCTGGTGAATCTGACAATTATGTGCCTTGGAGTTGCTCTTCTTGAGGAATATCTTTGTGGTGTTCTCTATTCTGTGAAGAATTTCATTGGTATTTTTATAAGGATTGCATTGAATATGTAAATTTATTTGGGTATTATGGACATTTTAACAATATTCATTCTTCCAATCCATGAACATAGAATTTATTTTTTATGTCTGGTGTTCTCTTCAATTTCTTTCATCAGTGTGTTATAGTTTTTATTATAGAGATTTTTAACTTCTTTGGTTAGGTTAATTCTTAAGTATTGCATTTTATGTGTGGCAAATGGGATTACTTTTTAAATTTATTTTTCACATTGTTCACTGATGCCATATAGAAATGCTACTGATTTTTATATGCTGATTTTGTATCGTGAGCCTTTGCTGAATTTTTTTTATCAATTCTAATAGTTTTCTTGTGGAATTTTTAGCACTGATATTTTCTTATAGTATCATTTCAATATATGGGTGAATAAAGAATAGAATTTTCCTATAACACCTAGATGTAATTTGGATCTTAAGACATATGGTTTTCCTGTCTTCAAAAAAAAATAAGATGTTTTCAGACACTCATTTTGCCTATCTTCAGAAAAAAAAAAAACTTGACAAAAGCAAAATTAAAAAGTAGAATAAAAAGAAAGGCAATCAAAATTCAGTAATAAAGAATTTCAGAAAAAGACTGACTCAAAGGATTTGAATTATTGCGAGATAATAAAATAAATATAATGTATAGAAGTTCTTATTTTATATTGCAATTAAAGTTAATACATATGATTAATTTAATATTCAATACAAAATATATAGAAGGATATAACTAATGGACTGAAAAATAAAGATATGAGTATATAAAAGATACACTTAAAATCTGAAAATAAAAACAAATTGTTAACAAATAAGAGACTACTTCCTAATAGCTTAAAAATGCATACAAATAAAGAACACTAAAATAGTTAGTTTTCATAGAAATAACAGCTTGAAACAACTGCAATTAAATAAGTCAAAGTAAAAAGGAAATTATTTAAATTAAATAGCTTTGGCATTAGAGTCAATAAGATTGAGTAAAAATTCAGAATTTTAAGGCTTCAAGCAATAGACTTAATTTTCTAAGCCTTGGATTCTCACATGTAAAATAGAATAAATTTTCATTTTCTAACTTATAGATTGTTAGGAGTAAGATCATGCATCTCATGAATGTAGTATGGACCTTACCACATAGTAAGCTGTAAACAAAGATTGCTATTTTTATAGTAGAACAAACTATTCTAGAAAATAAGCCATGGGGAGTGAGAAGTGGATTGTAAATACCGCTGTTATTTTGGCATCAAGAAATTGATATGTTAAAATGTTAAACCATGTAAGTTTTTGTATAAGTTTATGCAAGTATACGTGTATATGATTTAAACCTGAAAATACAAGTTAAATATTCACAATTAGAAACTAGACCTACAGAAAGCCTACAAATGTGTAAAATAAAACACATGAAATGGTACTTTTATCTTATCCCCTATGCCAAAGGGAGCCACCTCTTCAACTACCAAGAGATGATCTAACAATAACTCTCAACTTTGGCACTCCTGCCCGCCCCATTAATAGAAAGTATTATTTATGCTCTCAGTTACCTTCTCCCAATAGTCATAGACACCTTTCTCTTGATTTCACTGTTGTATCCTGTTGCTTGAGTAGTCCTTTATTTCTTGCCTTTAAATATCTGCATGGATTCAGCCATTGCAGCCCATTTCCTGAAAAGACTATCATTGCATTCTACAATCCTCTAGTGGTTCATAGCACCATCACTATCTGCAAGTTAGAATTAGCTAGGCAGCTTTAATAAATCAAACAAATAAGCAAACAGGCAAAACAAATGAAACAAGCCACAGATTGCCAGACTACACCACAGGCCAATTAAATCAGAAACTCGGCGAAAGGGTTCCAAGAATTATGTTCTATAACTCCTCAGGTGATTTTCAGCCTACATTGAGAACAATCACTTTGCATCATCTATAAAACACTCCTGATGGATATCTTATTTTATCATTTGATTTTAGATAGGGAAATTATTTCTCTTTCCATTTGTTTTTATTGTCAGAGTTTCTTTATCCGAATTGTGTACATAGTTTCTGTTTTTTAGAGTATGATAGAAAATATTGTACAGCTCAATTTTATCTTCAAAAAGCCCAGCAGAGCATCTACTCTAATACCCACAACAAATATCTCCAAAATACTATTTTTTTGTTTATTTTTGCATTCCTGTGCTAATACTCTTATAACATTTGGTGTCTGATTTCAACTCACAATTTTACTCAAATCTCTCACCACATGCATTTAATATATGAAAGAAAACTATTTCAGTGATCCAAGTAGATGCTTTGAAAAATGTATTGGGAGGAGGGAAGGTCCAGTTTACAATGAGTGTTTATGTGAATCATAGGAAATACAGCAAAACAGTTATTTGCTGATCTACTCTACTATTATGAAGACACTTATTTGTTCATGAGTATGTATGCGTGGCCCTTTAAATTAAATTTAATGCCATTCTAACCACAGGTCTCAAGAGCAATTATTTAATCAGATAGATCTCAACAATTTTTACAAACTTAACCTTTTCTTTAAACACACTTTCTAAATATCAAAAATATAGAGTGTCTCAGTTTTAAGTTGCGGTAAAATAATCTGGACACCACTCTAGAAATTACCTTCTAAATTTGGCATTCCAATTTCACCTCATAGCCCTGCCTACAAACATGGTTTGAAAGACCCTGCCTTTGTGTGGTGGTCCTTAGTCTTTTTTTCTCTTTTTTTTTTAATTGCATTTTAGGTTTTGGGGTATATGTGAAGAACATGCAAGATTGTTGCATAGGTACACACATGGCAGTATGATTTGCTGCCTTCCTCCCCATCACCTATATCTGGCTTGTCTCCCCAGGCTATCTCTCCCCAACTCCCCACCCCCCACTATCCCTCCCCTATTTCCCCCATCAGACCCCAGTGTGTGATGCTCCCCTCCCTGTATCCATGTGTTCTCATTGTTCAACACCTACCTATGAGTGAGAACATGCAGTGTTTCATTTTCTGTTCTTTTGACAGTTTGCTGAGAATGATGGTTTCCAGATTCATCCATGTCCCTGCAAAGGACATGAATTCATCCTTTTTTATGGCTGCATAGTATTCCATGGTGTATATGTGCCACATTTTCCCTGTCCAGTCTATCACTGATGGGCATTTGGGTTGGTTCCAGGTCTTTGCTATTGTAAACTGTGCTGCAATGAACATTCGTGTGCATTTGTCCTTATAGTAGAATGATTTATAATCCTTTGGACATATACCCAGTAATGGGATTGCTGGGTCAAATGGAATTTCTATTTCTATGTCCTTGAGGAATCGCCTTAGTCTTGACTTTACATTAAATCACCTGGGGTGCCTTAAACAATACTAGGACACTATTATAGATTAATTAAATAAGAAAATGGGAAAGGCTGGAATCAGAGCATCATCATTTTAGTGCTATTTCTTTGGCTTTTTACTTTTTTTTAAATAAAGTAAATTTACTTCTATTATGAAAATGTTCATCCAGGACAATGGTATATGAAATAGTTAAATTGGAGTAAACAAGGTAAGAATTCTAGGATATTCCTTTTTTATAAGAGCAAATCACACAAGTGTTTGCCCAAATTATTTAGAGGATCTACAAACTGGAAGAGACAACCTCGATATTTTCTTAGTGGAAGAAATTGGAACATAAATATATTTCCATAATTACAGTCCTGGTAACTTGGATACAGAAAGCTGGAATCAGTTTCTCCAGAAGATTGATGGGAAAAATAGAAGCAATTATGAAGAAAAGGTCAGTAACACTGACCAGCTCTCAACAGCACTGCTAGAAAAGCCAACTTGATTTAATTTTCATAACTATTGGAAAGGTTGGCAGTGAGCATAGGATTACAATAGGTATGCAGTAGATTTCTTCAAAATATTACAGGATAACTGTTGTTGCTTTAACTGGGCCTCACAGGCAAGTAATATTTAAAATACTTCAAGTGTACTTTTAAAAAGAAGAACAAAGCTGAAATGCCAACCAAGTAATTCATCTCATGTGTTCTATGTTTTGGTTTCTAAGAAGAAATCTTTAGAAAAACATTTCAAAGTAAATAAAGAAGCTGCTTCAGGAACAAAATATTTAGAGTAATATTTACTGGGTGTATATGTAATTTATTTAAATTATGCATTATTATTTCAATTTTAGAACGTTGTGCAAACACTGCTTTCAATTGCACATTTAAATATTTCTGTTGAATTCTATGTCAGCATTTTAGGACAAGATTATGAATAGCTTGTGAAACTTATTAAGTTCAGAACTATGATTCATAGGTCAACCTCACTGATGATAGCTTTACAATGGACATTTTTCTATGAATATAATCTATATTTGCTATTATAAATATTGGGTCACAGACCAAAATAGGATGACTATAAATTTCAAGAAACAGTTATTAATTAAAAACAAGTTATTCATTGGTTAGTAGCAATAGAATCTATCTCTCAGTCTGCCTATCTATCTATCTATCTATCTATCTATCTACTATCCATCTCTATATTTTCCCAGAAGATAACGATGGAAATGTTATTTTATTCCACAAATATATCTATTTTCCACATTGTAAAGCTTATTTAATCATAATAATAAATATAACAAAAATGACATAAGTCCTAAAAGTATACAGCTAAATGTATATATATTTTAAAAATATATATTTTAAAAATATATATTTTGTTTTCTGTCTTTGTAAACTCACTGTTTAAAACCTCATTTTATTACATTATCACCTTGTCTTGGTGCTCTTACTTTACAGAATCAGTATGTTTATTTTGTTCTTTAAAGCATGAAATGAATGTTTTCCCCTTAAATTTTTTTAAATTTCTTATCAAATTATTATTATTACACTCTAATATCCTCTTTTTTTTCATTGTAATATATTTGCCTACTTGATATTATTTGCTATTGTTAATATTATTGTTGTTGCTATTTGCATTTGAGTGTTCAAACCTTCTACTTGCTTTAATCAAGTGTGAGTACATTCTTGTCTCCTGTGGCATCATATCTGACCATTATACTTGTTCTTTGTTGAGCAAGATTTTGAAATCTGTGGTTTGAATTCCCTCTCATTTTAGTAGCCTAGGATAAATAGTCAGGGGTATAAAGATACTTCTGATGCATCTGTATCCAATTTCTTTTTGAAATCTGAACTCTATTATTTCTTCAGAAACTTTTTGTTGTTGTTGTTATCTGTATCAGCATACATCCTGAAAGTGAGTGGTGTATTCTATTCTAGGGAAATCAGGCTTCAGATAATTTGTTTTTAACATTGATAAATTTTGTTTTTCCTTCCTCTGATAAATCCTGGAATGGAAGGGGATAATAAATTGAGTTGTTTATCCTCAGGAGTTTTACATTATATTTTTCCTATGTTGGCTACTAACTCTCTCACTCAATCTACTTATTCCCATATTAAGAGTAATTAGGAAAATAATAAGGATTTTTCCTACTAATCTACATTCCCCTTTCAACCTCCATAGAAAATGGCTGCCAGTCTAGGCATCATTTCATTCAATGTAAAGCCATCAGAAATAGCTACTGGATATACTCTTGCTATGTCACATTCATAGTCACCAAAAAAAAAGTATGTCCTTAAAATTGTGTAGATATCTATTTATGAGTATGTCAAAAATCAGTCAGCTTTTTTATTTACCACACGACTACATATTCACTACGATTTTTAAACTTAAAACCCTTAATTCCCGCCTCTTAGAAGATGGTCCTGCCTTCTATTTCACAGAAAATAATGACAGCCATCAGGAGATAACAATGTTAACTTCTTTGCAACTAACTTATCTGAATGTACAACATGCTTTCCTCCTGCATTCTTTATACCAATAGAAGAGCTGTTTCTCTCTTTGATTAGGATCTCTTTTTTCACCTGTACTTTGTAGTTTATACCTTTTTAACCCATGAAGGAACCTGAATACAAATGTATTTCTCTTTTCTATCTTCATCTCATTCTCTAATTTTAATCACCTTATTGAATCAGTATTAAAATACTTCCACAATTAATTCCTCTTTAAATGTATAATTCTCTCTTTCATTACTCCTGCCAGGAGCCCCTCTATCTCCATGTATAGAGTAAAAGTTTCTTAAACAGTTGTCTAAACTTTTAGCTCTTTATCTCTCTTAATCCAATAACTCACTAAGCAGTTTTAATGCTGTGTCATAAATACTTCTAAATTCAATCCAATTTTACCATTTTCACTGAAAATATATTTATCTGGGCTACAATATTTTGTTTTTAGAAAATTAGCATAGTTAAACCTTTAGGCTAACTCACTTTCAAACTACAGTCATATCACTTAAGAATGGGGATACATGCTATACAGTTGAGGCTTATGTAAGTAAAACACATCACTAGGAAATTTAATCATGCTTCAAGCATCATAGAGTATACTTACACAAACCTACATGATATAGCCTACTACATACCTAGGGTTTATGGATAGCCTCCTACTCCTGGGCTATAAACGTATACAGTACGTACTGAATATGCAGGCAATATGGCAGTTATTTACCATTGTATATCTAAACATAGAAAGATACAGTAAAACGTGGTATGAAAGATAAAAATGGTACACCTCTGTAGGGAACTTACCATGAATGGAGGTTTCACCACTAGAGGTTGCTCTGGGTGACTCACTGAGTGAGTGGTGAGTGAATGTGAGGACCTAGAATATTACCGTACACTACTGTAGACCTTATAAATGTTGTACACCTGTGCTATACTAAATGTATTATATAAATAATAAATTGCACTATTATGATGTCTACAACATAACCAGGCAATAGAAATTGTTCATCTTCATTACAGTTTTATGGGACTATTGTGTTACATGCAGTCCCTTGTCACCAAAACGTCTTTATGTGGCACATGACTGTAATCAAAGCAATCAGAGAGGACTTACAGTAAGGCAAATATGTTAGCATGTCTCCTGTCAATGGTTCATTCACTTCCTCTTTTCCTTAAAATGGAGTTCAACCATTAAACACAATAAGCAAGGTTCTACAAGATGTTTTGTAGACTTCTCTAGCCTTAGCTTCTTGTCCTTTACCATATGTTCACTATGCATTAGCTATAATACATATTTTCCAGTGCTTTCCAAATACAATGCATCTTATTTCCATTATGACACACTCTTCCCTTTTCTCTTCTAGATCAAATGTGCCTACTGGTAGCTACCACTCCTCTTTTGTACATGTAAGTTAAAGATCACATCCAAAGGGCATTTTTCCTTGATTATTAAAATAAAATTTTGCTGTTTGTAATGATATCTATGTATTCTCTTTAATAGCTTTAATTATACTATATTGTTATGACTTTTATAATACATATTTTTGTGTGAACTATAAATGCTTTGAAGGTAAAAATGATACTGCCTTTTTTCCAGTATATCCCTACAGCTACTTCTGTTGCTGAATCATAATATATGTTTCTTCTCCAATGAAAGAGAGAAGAAAATGGAGTATGATTCTAAAGAGGATGTTGATGACATTTTCAGACATATAATATGAGTACTCGAGAATGAGTTAGCTTCCACTGAGAGTGTTTGAAAAGAAATCATACCTTAAAAAAAAGGTGGAGAAAAGAAAGTGGAAGGATGGCTTTCTCTTATCAGAGAAGACATAGTAATAGGAGCAACTGTACAGCATTAGGAATACTGTATTCTAGGAGTTCTCTGTTTCACTTTTCTGTTTTCAGACACACACACACACACACACACACACACAATGCATTATGGTATAGGAAACTCTTAGATTAGTAGAAATACCCTTGTTCCTTCCCTATAGTCTAAATCACTTCCTTGGATTTATATTTCTTTAGGTTTTTCTAGGATTTCCAGCTAGCTTACTTGAATTTTGATATTTATAATTTATAAAGTTTAGTAAGCTAACAATTATTTACATTATATTTGAATTTTAATAATCATCAGTGTTTGTCCCAATAATACAATAAATGTAAATTTTCTGCAAGTCTACAAACAAAAATATTAAATGTTTAAATTTTTTCTTGGCCTTTCTTGATTCACTTCGTAGGGAGCAGTCTTTTGTACATACATATAAAATTGACCTGGGACTGAAGGAACATAAACAAATTAAGTGGTTATTCAAGAAGGCACTTTTCTTCAACCCTCATAGCTTCTAAAGGCTAGTATTTAAAAAGTGTCCACTAATTTTCTCTGGTCATTTCACTCAGCCAGGTCTACACTTTAGCATAGCATCATCACAAATTCAATACGATGCTTCATTCTCTTATTTCCTGAATGGAAAGGTAGGGCAGGTGAGTAGTGAATTTTCTGAAGGCAGATAGAAAACTGTGTTTTAAGCTCAAATAACATGCTGCTGTATTCAATGAATCCCCAAACTCCAGATGAGACTGAAGTGAGTAATGGGATGGGAAGCAGGGTAGAGCTTCCTTCCACAGTGATGACCTCCTGAGCATGGAGGGAAAATTGAACTGACTCATGCTTGGAACCAGATGATGAACACCTGAGACAAAATCCTCTGGGTGGTGTTTATTTTCCACCCTTTATGCTGATCTTAAAAATGTTCCAGTTCATATTCTCCATGGGATGTTCACAGGTGCTGAAATTACTGCAATCGGCAGTCTATATTATTCTTGGGGACTAAAGCTCAACAAACTACAGAGGATATTGGCCAGTCATTAATATTAGTATATTAATGCAATCAGAATGACTCTAGAGGAAATCCTAAAGAGAAAAATAAAATGATTGTATTTTACATGATCTTTCCTTTAAATAAGCATAAGGAAGCACTTGTGAGAACGTCTGTGAATAATTCCTAAGAGCTATATTAGTTCACAATTACAGAGAGAAGAGTTTTATCCTTTTTCGGAATTATTCAAGGTTTTAAAAGCTTTATGTATTCCTTTATATATGTGTATATGTATGTATTTATACGGACAAGTTACTCAAGTGTTTGTAAGACAGAAGCTAAAATTTTGACCTGAATTTTCTAGAAAAGCACTTTATAATTTAGTTATCTAGGTAATCAAGTTTTCAAATTAGTTTTTTTTCTAAGGTGTATGCATACATTATATCCATCTCTGTAACTATGTATGTAGGTATGAATATATATCATCTATCTATACACGTAGAGAACATCATGAAATTTTAGTTTCTGATAGCTTTTGTTAACTTTTTCATGTTTAAACTTCTTTTATTTAAAATGTTTCTATCTTTCAAACATGAAAAAGTGCCTTAGAGGTCTTTAGGAGCTTTTAAAAACATCTGATTTTATAATTTTAACAATTCTTTAGAACTCATTTTTAAATATATTCTACAGTGACACCTATAATTTTTTAATCAAACACTTTATATTAGAAATTTTTTTCATTTTTTAGATTCTTTAGAATTATAAGCCTGGCAATTATAGATATATCTTTAAATAAATTTGGGGGACAGTTTGTCAATTGTTTTCCTAGAAAATGTACGGCAAAGTATTTATAATATTATAATAAATTTCCCTCTCAAACTGTAACTTCGTTTTGTACACCCAGCAGCACCGTGCAGTATTGCTAATTTCTTTCCAGAAATTAGAAATTGTACAAAACATACATATACATGCAAAGAAACAAATATTGCCACATTATTGGTATTTTATCTTTTGGCAAAATCGCTCTTTTAATTTTCATAGCTATGAATGCTAGTGATATAAACTATTTCCTCATTGTTAATTGATCAGCATAAAATTATTTTTATTTCCATTTTTAATTTATGTGAAGTACTTAAATGTGTTCACTAGCTACTCTCTGATTTCCAGACATTCATTCCCAATTCATTGTCTTTTAGTTTTGAAAAAAAAAATTCTAAATAATATTTCTCCTTTAATTAAATGAATATGTTGTCTTTTTTCCTTCATTCTTTACTTTTAGAATGTTCATTTCTACTAGAAGTCATATGTACATTAAATAAGTCACTAGTAAGTCCATTTATGTGTTTTCAAAATACTGATATGTAGACAGTGATCACCATTGCTGCTAGCATAATCTCCTTTCCTGTATAAATTAAGATATTTAGAGAAATGTCAGATACTTATCATGAAGGGGAGCACACCACAACTGAGGTAACCAGCTGGCAGGGAAGGTTAATAAAGCTCTTATGACAAATGTTATCACATAAAAAAGAACCTATCAATGTTATTTAAATGTGGCAACAGAATAAGATCCAAAAAGTTTGTGGTCTAACTTATAGTGTGGAAGCAACCACATTCATCTATCTTTTCTCATTTTACCTTGTCAAAGGTATGCACTCAGGTTAAAAACATTATATAAGGATTAATAAACTGAAAGACTCAGACCTGTAGTATAAGGTAGGATTAGAACAAGCAGTTAAACTACTTGGTATGGTAAGTCAGAATAAAGATTGTTCTTGTTCCAATGTTAAAAGAGATAGCTAAAATAACAGATAATTTATCTAGGCAACAACGGAATCTGAGTAGTCTTTGATAGGCTTGCTGATAATTCTGGCTAACAAGAGTTCAGTATTATTTTTTGGTGTAAATATCAGAGAGAGTAGACTCAAAATTGTAGTTTTACTTGCTCCCATATCCACCAAATATTTATTGGAATATGTAAGAGCTATTATAAAGTTATTTCTAGAAATGGTTTGAGAAATAGATTCTCTAAGAAACTTTGGTTTGTAGATTGAGACCCCAAGTAAACACTTAGCAGATAAAATCAATGTCGTTCAGGTAATACATATTTAAATAATAAATGTATCCTGATTATTGAAACTTGCAGTTTAAGGTAGGATAAGAACCGAGAAAAGTTGTGTAATAAAAGTAATAAAGAATTTCTGAGGGCATAAACATGTGTAAGCGTCTAAAACGCTAAGGAGAAGAGAACTAAACCTCAGCAATTGAATCTAAGAGTTTGTAAACCAGACCAAGTACAGACAGTCCCTAACTTATGATAGTCCAACCTATGTTGATTTTCACTTCACGATGGTGCTCATACAACCATCCTATTTCTAATTTTTAGTACATTATTCAGTAAATTCCATAAGATATCCAACACTGTGTTATAAAATAGTTCTCGTGTGAGATGATTATGTACAACTGTATGCTAATGAAAATGTTCTCAGAATGTTCAAGGTAGGCAAGGCTAAGCTATGTTGCCTCAGTAGGACAGGCATAGTAAACGCATTTTTGACTATGGTAGTTACAATTTACAATGAACTTATTAGAATGGAACCCCACTGTAAATCAGTGAGCATTTGTATATTGTTCTGGTAGACTGGGTGCATCAGTGATGGGTAAAACACATGGAATATACATGCAATTGTCTCATATAATATAAAAGAAGAAAAGAAAAATGTTAAAGCTGAATATATATGATAGCAAGTTGGTGAAAATGAATCTAATACGGTGTTATCCATGAATGAATGCAATTCTAAGCATGTGGTACTTAATAATAGAGCATAGTAAAACTAAGGCACACCCTAAGAAATTCTCTGTATTCCAAATATAATATTCCTCACCTCTACTGTGGAGTAATTGTTCAGTTTCTCCTTGTTTTTCAGGATCACTGACCTCAACTAGAAGAGTAACTTCCTTTTAGCCTGGTGATTCTGAGGCATGGGGGACCCTGAGTAGAATGGCAGTACTCTTAACTTTCAGCTCAATAGAATTACTGTTGTGTCTCCTCATGGAAGCATTCTTTATTTTGGAACTAAGATCTCTAGGTCAGTAGAGCATAAAGGAGCAGGAACAGAAAGCAAACAGTTTTCCAGTAAGTCACCAGGCGTAAGAATGAGTGGTGCCAATTCTATCTGCACACTTTGATTCTTGAACCCATGAATCCTCGCTACAGGAGAAACAACACCATGTATTGGATACTAATTCTGAGCATATACAACCTTCTGGAGAATCTTGCCCTTGTCCTGCAAGGTATCGCCACCTGGTTGGCATTGTAACTAAATATTCAAAAGACCAGCCCTTTATGCTTATGCATATCCTGCTGTATGCTTATCCTCCTTTATGTCTCTTAAAAACAAAAAAAACAAAAATTATTTTTTTCTCAGGTCACAATTATATCCCAATTAAATTTTTTGTCTCCTTGATTCCAGTCTTACACATTCTGATGTCATTTCACCCCCACCTTTTGAAATATCTTGCTTAAATTCAATTTGTTCTTGTCATCTCCCGTATCGGTCATGATTCTTGTTCAGGAAAATAGAAACTACAAGTCAGTATAGGCATTTCAATAGATTGATGCTTAATCAAATATTGTGTTTCGTGTGATGCTTAACAAAATGTTTGCAATGGCTGGAGGAAAAATATTGGTGAAATATTTTGCTAGATATAGATTTTTATATAACTTCCCTAATGCCAGAGAAGTTTTAGGAGTCACAAGAAACTACACACAATGATCCTACCTTTCTGGGGATGTGAAAGTGAGTGATTGCAATTAAATGCCAGAGATGTTACAAAAGATCACGTTTCTCAAAGTTCCCAATTCTGCTCCCTACTGCTGGATGAACTAAAGTGTAACTTCACACATTCTTCCACCTTCAACATTTAGCAAATATTACTTTTGCACACAAAGGATTTGAGAAGATGTATTCAAAGTTCAGCTCCTGCAAAGCAAGAGAGAACACAGATGGGAACAAGAGTACTGAGTTGCTGACCTGCAAACAAAATCACCTATAAAATCTTCTGTATGCATATGCAAAACTTGTAATTTTGTAGATTTTTAAAAAGTTTGATATAAATTTTAAACCTATATTACAAGATCTTTTAATGTCTTGCCTTAATTTAATATTTCATCTTTATTTAATCGCTGACCACACTGCCAATTTTTTTAGTAAGCTAATTTCACAATTTTTAAATTTTTTCCAGTGTTTTCCTCCCGACATCAAAATGCTTTTCTCAAATATCAGTTTAAATGAAAATGTCTTTAAAATCATTTTTCTGGGACTTTATTAACATGTTCTTCTACTTCACACATCCCTGAGACTCTGTAATTATACCTTTTAATGCACTTTTAATTGTATATTGTAATTATTCCTTTTTATGAGGTTCTGCCCAAACTGGTTGCATGTTTCCTGATGACAAGTATTATTTCTTTACAGAATTGCACACCCACTATTTTGTTTATATAAAGCATTAAATTATTATTTGAGGGAATATATTAATGAATGAATTTTAACAATATCTCCTTAGTCTTAATCCTAAATTCCCTTTTTATTTTAAAATTTTTTAAGATAAAACAAGATTTTGGTTAATACTTATTCAAATAAAGGCAAATTTTGTCTCATTACCTCTTCTTAATATGTCATTTTTGGTTTTCATTGCACAACTATTTTAAAAACATAAGACTTTGTGTTTATCTCTATTAAATTTTGTCTATGTTCCGCTTCATATCACAGGATTGACAAGATCTTTAAAATAAAGTTAGTATCATTTTCTAATGTAATAACTATCTCTTCTATAGCCTTGATGTCATTTACAAATTCAACGGAAAAGTTTTCCAAGCTATCATCCTAGATGCTAACGCCATTATGGTACAAACTAGGATGGGCGGGTCAGGTCCATGTGCTGGGTGACCTTGCCACACACCATTCAAATCTTCTAATTTTTAAAAATCCATAAATCATTAATCAATTATTGAATGGACAAGACTCCCTTTGCATCTACTTCTATCCTGCCTGTCAGGAACCCTGAGAGCCTTACATTCACAGCCATAATCCCTCCTGTATCCCCCACCTGTTGTGGAAAGTCTGACATAGAATTTATTTTCCAAAAAGGCAACGCTTTGGAATTTGTGAGAATGCATGGTAGTCTGTACTCAACAATATGTCTCATTTAATTATAACTAAGGTGAAATATAGGTTTAATTGGAAGGTGTTTCCAATGCTCCTCCTCTGTGGCTTCAGCTTGAGAAGGCCACCTGTACTGCAGTCTCGAAGCTATGAAATGGATTTCAAGATAGCTGTGTCCCAATCCATGAGCCAGATTTTAGCATTTCTGTGTTTGTTGTGCTTATTATATATAAAATGTGAAACATTAAAAGAATTTTATGTTGCATCTATATATAACAATGATTGAATTTTAGTAATATTTATACTTCTTTAAATTTAATTTTAAATATCCAATTTCCTCATTTCATCTTTGACTTAATTTTATGTTTTATTTTGTATTTACTTTTACACATTTGTATAATTTATCATGTTCTAATTAGTTTAAAATAATTTTTGAAAAAGTTTCATTTTGTTAGGAATATTTTATTTCACTCATTTTCATCCTTCTTATTGTTAATTTTACCTATGTAACAAACCTGCACTTGCCCACCTAAACTTAAAATAAAAGTTAAAAGAAAGAGTGGTCTTAGCCTGATTTGTGAATTTTTACAGTTCTTTGCTGCTGTGTGCCCCTCTCCTTCATCTGAAGCTTCCCATTGGCGCTGCTGCGTTTCCCTGCTCCCCACCGCAAACCACCTCCCCTTCCTGAGCTCTCTCTTCTTCTTTGGTTGTTTCTCTCTTTACCTGACTTAGGTTTATAAGCATATGTTCATAAACAAAAAAATATATATATATTTATGAATTATTTGTTAATCTTTTGTCTTTTTTAACTTTTCTATTTTTTATTGTTTAATAATGGCTTGCAATTTTTTAACTCTTAAGCACAAATATTTTGCCATTTTATACTTAACTGTTACTTTTCAATTTTTCCCTTGTTTAGGTTTTCCTGAATTTTTCAGACTTTGGAAGAGCATCTTTCTAATTTGAAATCTGGATATTTGTACATGAATTGAAAATAATATCTGAATTCTCATACTGCAGGCCACAGAACCCTGTAGTTCTCCAGCTAAATCTCAGGGTGCTAGAGGAGCGCTTACATTATCACATTGTGCAAGTGAACATTATATTCTACAAATCCATCTGGGTTTTCATATCACCTAAGCACCCAGACCCACATTTAATGCTTACTTCAGACTTCTTGAGGCCTCTTCTGGACATTTGGGAATTACTTTGTACAGCTACTTGATTGCTACTGGTTAACTAAAGAGGTATTTATCTTTTTTTATGAAAAACAATTTAGACTGTTAATACCTTTTAATAAAACTTTATTGCAGCTATTGTTTTCTTTTGCCATAACACCAAAGAAGACATTTGTACCCTTGTTACTGGTTTCTTCTACATGTATGAAATCGATCTAATGAAATCAATGCTAAATTTTAGAATGTCATATTGGCTAAACGTGAATTTTCTATACAGATTTATCTGTTTTGATATCTCACTGTATTGCTGACTAATTCTTAGTTATTCAGTAAGAAAAACATTTAGTTACACAAATAAAACTACATCATTCCAAAATAAAGTCAAATACAAAAAAAAGTTGTATTATTATCCAGTCTCTCTGCACCAGAGTTTCTATATGCATCAAACTAGAGAAAATAATGGCACTTAATCTTAGAGTTATTGTAAGGATAACGTTAGTTAATGCCTGCAATTTACTTAGAAAAGCACGTAGTAGACGGTAAATACTTGGAACATCCTTGCAGAGATAGTACGCAGGCACTCTATGAAAAGGAAAAAGTCAACGATATCACTTTAGTATTTGCAAACTCTTCATTTCGTTGTCAATTTTAAGTCCATTTCATTTTATAAGATAAAAATGTTATAGCACATTTAGTTTCTCTTTTTTTTATTTTATTTTAATTTTTTTTTTTTCATTTATTCATTCATTTTTTATTTTTTATTTTTTTTTTTTTTTTATTGCATTTTAGGTTTTGGGGTACATGTGAAAAACATGCAAAGTTGTTGCATAGGTGCATTCATGGCAGTGTGATTTGCTGCCTCCCTCCCCCTCACCCATATCTGGCATTTCTCCCCATGCTATCCCTCCCCAACTCCCCGCCCCCGCTGTCCCCCCAACTCCCCCGCAACAGAACCCCGTGTATAGTGCTCCCCTCCCTGTGTCCATGTGTTCTCCTTGTTCAACACCCTCCTATGAGTGAGAACATGTGGTGTTTGGTTTTGTGTTCTTGTGTCAGTTTGCTGAGAATGATGGTTTCCAGGTTCATCCACATCCCTACAAAGGACGCGAACTCCTCATTTTTAATGGCTGCATAATATTCCATGGTGTATATGTGCCACATTTTTCCTGTCCAGTCTATCATCGATGGGCATTTGGGTTGGTTCCAGGTCTTTGCTATTGTAAACTGTGCTGCAATGAACATTCATGTGCATGTGTCCTTATAGTAGAACGATTTATAATCCTTTGGATATATGCCCAGTAATGGGATTGCTGGGTCAAATGGAATTTCTATTTCTAGGTCCTTGAGAAATCGCCACACTGTTTTCCACAGTGGTTGAACTAATTTACACTCCCACCAACAGTGTAAAAGTGTTCCTATTTCTGTTTCAAACAATTTTTTTTATGAAAACCAAATATGAGGGGAAAGTTTGTACTAGTGAGCGACTAGGAGAAAGCTAGAAGCAAAAGACCATGACAATACTCAGTAAATAAATGCTGTTTTATTTTTTTCCCTTCTAGTGTGTAATAGATAGTGACCATTCATTAGTAATACTTTTCACAGGGATTCAAATTGTAGGAGCTATTATTTAGTTGATAAAGATTGATTTTTCTACATTGTAAAACTTACCTTATAACTAGGGAGTTTGTGCTTAGAATTTTTAATAGTCACTTTCTTCTGGCCTCATTATTGCCAAAGAGGTTAGGTCAGGGGAACAAAGGGAAACTGTTTTGTGCAATTATCTGTTTATAAGAACATTAAATCAAATGAGGAAATTAAGAAAATCGATACTGAATTCAGTTGCTCATGGTAAGTTCTTTTTTTTTTTTTTTTTTGAGACGGAGTTTCGCTCTTGTCACCCAGGTTGGAGTGCAATGGCGCGATCTCGGCTCACCGCAACCTCCGCCTCCTGGGTTCAGGCAATTCTCCTGCCTCAGCCTCCTGAGTAGCTGGGATTACAGGCACACGCCACTGTGCCCAGCTAATGTTTGTATTTTTAGTAGAGACGGGGTTTCATCGTGTTGACCAGGATAGTGTTGATCTCTTGACCTCGTGATCCACCCGCCTCGGCCTCCCAAAGTGCTGGGATTACAGGCTTGAGGGTAAGTTCTATAAAATCTATGTCTTTAATAATCCCTCTTTAGTTGTTTTAAAATCCAGTGTGATAATCACATAAATAAAGATATTTTTGTGGATATCTTATTTCTTCAAGGCAAGTTGGGATGTCAATGTGTTATATTTGCTTTTGTAAATAATATGGTGAATATTAGCCAATTTAATTAATGACGAATGTAAAAGTTGCATAGTTTAAATCACTGGGTACAAGAAACTTCTCTGGATAGTGTCAGCTTCCTTATATCAAGTATATGTTCCCAGATGTTCTGAGACAGTGTTCAGCTAAGGATGAAGCATCATATTCCAGAATTGAGAGCTCTAACCTAGAAGGATTAAATAGTTGAAACAGGACATGGGCTACTATGAATACAACAGTTTATCCTGTGCTTGATTCATTTGTATTGTTGTGCATTTAAAATGAATACCTAACATTTAAAATAAAGCATATATTTAAAATAAGGTGTAACTGTCAAGTTGTATACAAACTCTGACAGTGTAAATAATATCCCCATGTTCAGTGAAAACAACCATCAGAAAAACTAATTTATTTTAAAAAATTCAATCTAAATATACTCATTTTTGGTGATATGTGTGATACTCATTTAAATTATTTTAAAATTGATAGTGGTCATTTAAACTGAAAGCAAGAAAAAAGCCCCCGCTCACCGGATCTCTTTTTATGCGTCGTGAAGGGAGTATGGGCAGAATTAGAGTTGCTTTCAAAGATTCAAAATTAATCTCAATTAGATTTTTCCTGAAGAGGTGTATTGTAAGTTCATTACAAAATGATTCAGAATACAAATATGTACGGCCCCCCTGAAAGGGACAATGTCATCTGGCTCTAAGAGTCAATTTGTGACTGGTAGTAAATTATGACCTGGGAGAGGCAGGATAGTGACACCTCCATAGCCCCTGACGTGAGAGAAGCAAATCTTGCCTTACCAAGAGCTGCTGCTTCCTCTAAACAGAGAAGTTCTCCTGCAGTCAAACTATGTAAGAATGCTGAGCTCTAGCCTGCCTCATAATCATAGATCTTGTTAGCATTTCATCAGTTTAAGCTTCAGAACCAGGGAACTACTTAATCTCACTTTGATACTTCTGCATATGACAGGTTTGGGTTTCAGTATCTAGCTAGGCACTGCAGTAATAACTATGCTCAAATGCTCAGTCATGAATAGTCACTCAGATCTTGAAAATACTTTTCATTTATTCTCTCATGACACTTATATCAAGGCCATGCCTTCTTTAATAGGGTTAACAAAACACATTATTGGCAGTGCTTACCATTTCAATTTTTATTCTCATTTCTTTATTTCTCAAGGCATTTGAATTGGTGCAGATTTTTTTAATTGCACTACTTTGAACTCATATATGAAAGAACTTAAAATATATCTCTTCTTTCATCCATTTCTTAAAAAACAAATATTGTTTTAATATTATGAAAGACCCGGAAGGGAGGCAAAGTTACATATATTTAAGGTAGACACAGTATATACTTAAAAATATTGAACTTCTTTGCACAGGTGATGAATATTCACTGATGGCGCATAAGCAGTGGAATGGCTAGAATACAAAGATTACACAGTTTTGCCGGAGTTGAATTAAAAGTAGAAATTGTAGAAGAGAAATTAATCTCTAGATACTGGTCTTAATTCTTCATCTCCAATTTAGTCTCTAGCAGACGGAATTCCAATGTCTAATCTTCTCTTTACAGAATGAATTGCTGTTAAGATTATCAGTGAGTTCACAATAGCAACATAAAATGTATTTTCTTGAGTTTTCATCCTATTTAATGCAAGCATAGTGTTTGCTTTCCACGTGGTTTGTCCCTCTCCCAGGATTCATGTGTTTTTATGTTTCATTTCCTGTTTCTATTTTCCCCTTTCTCTCACAGTTGTTTAAATCTTTGTTATCGTTTTGTACCCTTAATTCTTTTAACTTTACTTTATATTTTAGACCAGTTTTAAATTTACAGTGTTCATATGACATCCCTTCCCCCAATGTCTACTATTATCAACATCTTGAAATAATGTGATATATTTATTATAAGTGATAAACCAATATTGATACACTATCATTAAACAAAATTCATAGATTTCATTGAAGGCCACTCTGCTTCATATATTCCACGGGTTTGGAGAAATGTGTAATGACATGTACTCATCATTGTAGTCCATGCGAAATATTTCACTGCCCTAAAAATCTCCTGTGCTCCACCTCCTCATCTCTCCCTCCCACTAAGCCCCTGGAAACCACTGATCTTTTACTATCTCTGTAGTTTTGCATTTCTATAATGTCATAAAGTTGGAATATTATAGTAGGAAGCCTGTTCATATTGGCTCCTTTTACTTAGTAAATATGCATCTAAGTTTCTTTCAGGTATTTTTCTTTCTTTTTTGAAACAGAGTCTCACTCTGTCACCCAGGCTGGAGTGGAGTGGCACCATCTCAGCTCACTGTAATCTTTGCCTCCTGGGTTCAAGTGATTCTCCTGCCTCAGCCTCCTCAGTAGCTGGGATTACAGGCACCCACCACCACACCTGGCTAATTTTTATACTTTTAGTACAGATGGGATTTCACCATGTTGGTCAGGCTGGTCTCGAACTCCTGACCTCAGATGATCCTCCCACCTTGGCTTCACAAAGTGCTGGGATTACAGGCATGAGCCACCACACTCAGCCTCCTGCAGGTATTTTTCACAGCTTCATAGCTCATTTATTTTTATTTCTGACTTATATTTCATTGTGTGGCTGCACCACAGTTTATCCATTTACTTATTGAAAGGCATCTTGCTTGCTTCCACGTGTTACTATTTATGAATAAAAACAATATTTACCCCTCTTTTTTAACCATTACACTTCAATGCCCCTCAAGCTACAGATTCATTGCATCTCTTCTCAATTATTTACTGTTCCTTGATGAAGTAGTATGTTTGCCTCTTATCAAGTTTCATATTCCTAACATGTTTGCCACAGAGAAGTCAAACAAGTGTGACAAAATTAATCTACTTAAACCAGAATTCACCTTCTTTTATCTAACTGACCTCCTGAGTCCTGATTTCTCAGATCTACTAAGCAATACCTTATCCCTGGTCACCCAGGATCAAAGTTAGACACTCTTTAGCTTTCTTTCCCTATTCTTATACCGTCACCAGATCATTTAACAATTTTGTAAAATATTTTGGTGCTACATTCTTTCTTCACCCTTACAACGTCCGACATAAACTGTCATAGTATTCTATCTGAAGACTTGCTCTTCCAGGCTTTGCTTCTTAACTCTGTTAACCCAAAGTGTTTATGTCATCAGATTTAGCTTCTTAAAGTGTAAATCTGTTCATGCTATTGCAACAAATGCAATATTGCAATCATTTCTATTTAAAAATTGGCTAAAGTTCAAATATTAACTTTTGATATAAAAGGCCCTTTATTATCTGATCCTAACTTACTTTTTCAAACCTAATTCTTCCAACTGACTCACAGGTGCACCAAATTTCTATAAATTTCTCTACCAGGCCTATTTCTTCCCACTTGTATTTTTCCATTGGTTTACTTTATCCCCTCCTCCCCAACTGGAATGTCCTTTATCTTATTTTGCCTCTTAGTAAAATCTGACTCTTCCATTAAAACTTTAAAGAGCACATTTTGAGGATTTCCCCAAAATGTTTTGCATAAAGTTCTTATTTCACTCGTCTTTGATACCATAGAGCTTTTAACATATGTCTCTTTTAGTCTCATCATATGTTGTTAAAATACTTTACCACCCTATAGTGTTTGCCTCAAGAATTGAAATCATCTCATTTGTGTCTTCTCAATTTGAAGCATATAAAAACTCAGTAAATTGAGTTGCCCACATTAATAAATGACTGAATTAGGTAACTGAAATGAGCCATTCAAGGGGAAATTCACCAGAATTTATACTAAGAAGGTCATACATAACAGATCTATCTTTCTTCACATTCCTGGTCCATGGCCCTTAAAGAGACACCTAGGACTCTTAAATATCAGAGGAATGAGAAATTAATATTCAAGTATCAGCATGAGCAATGATTAATATTTCCAAATACACTATTTACCATTTAATGTCAAGTTTCTGAACTATACAGGTCTACAGAAATCTCTAAAATAATTAAACATTTTCAATCAAGTAATTCTAAGGCTGGTTTTCGCCGAGAGCTCGGACACACCCCCTTCCCTCACGGGAAGCTCGGATGCTCCCCCCTCCCTCACAGAGAGCTCAGACGCTCCCCCTTCGCTTATGGAGACCTCGGACACACTCTTTTCCCTCTCCGGGAGCTCGGACGCTCCTCCCTCCCTCATGGAGAGCTCAGACGCTCCCCCTTTCCTTGCGGGGAGCTCGGACACACCCCCTTCCCTCTGGGAGCTCTGACACTCCCCCTCCCTCATGGAGAGCTTGGACACACCTCCTTCCCTTGCTGGGAGCTCGGACACACACCACCCTGCCGGGAGCCCGGGGAAAAAGCCCCACCAGGACCTACCTGATAGCATTTTGTCCCATCCAGGCCCCACTCCCTGCCTACCATTTTGTCCTATCTGGGCCCCACTCCCTGCCATTGTGTACCATCCGGGCCCCACTCCCCACCATTTTGTCCCACTCACCTTAGGCACAACCAATCAAACGCCTCCACTCCCTATAAAACCCCACATCTGAGAGGAGTCCGGGCAACTTCTCCGGCCCCTCCTGTCGGACTGCGGAACCTCGTCCGGGAGCCTGAATAAATCCCTTCGCATCAGATCTTCTTGTGCTGGCCTCAGTTTCTTTCCTTTTATCCTCGGCGAGAACAGACCTTACAGTAATGAATTCCATAACCTATTCTTTGAATTTAATAACCTTGATAAAAATGTAGTCATGCATGCATCTGTTTTTCTTGCCAAAGACAAAAAATATTTTTTTCAATATGGTAAAGTAAAAGCTGCTTGATTTAAAATTAAAAAACAAATGACTTTTTTAAAGGACACTTTAAAATTCTGACAACAACTGTTTAAGTCTGCTATAGAAACCTTTTCATTATTTTTATTTGGAAAACTCAAATCGCTATATTTAATTTGTAAGAATTCTGATGTTAAAGTCTTTTTTGAGTGTTTTGTAGAATTAATTTACTTGAATGACCCCACTTCACAGTGATTTACAGACTCACCAGTTTTATGAATTTATAATAACATAGATATACACAGTGACATTATCAGTCATCTCTTCCTTGAAAAAAAATTTATGAAATGTGCAGGTCAATAACTTTAATGACAATTTCTGCATTCATTGAGGAAACTGTTTTTGACTTCAAGTAATATATACTCTAGTCCATATATCATCCATCTTTCTATCTACAACTTACAGATTTGTAGAAATAAATAATCTCAAATCATTTTAATGAAAGACAATGTGTGTATTACCATATCTGTATGTATTCTGGGGCTGGGGATGATCAATAATTTCTTTCTTCTAGAATCGTATGTTAAAGATATTTTAAGAAAGGCATATATGATGAAGTTTTCCCACAGCTTTGTTGAAGCCAATTGAAAGTTCACTTTTGTTCTCCTGACACATTTGTGGGTCAGGGTAGATGGGTAGGGGCTGGCTATATAAAACCAATTAATAACTATGTCTGTTTCCAATAAAAAAAACTTTTCAAGGCACATTTTTGCTATATGAATTCCTGAAAATTTTTCCTGTAAGAGTAGCCTCTTTTAAAATATAAATGCCTCCTTTATGCAGAAAATTGATATGCTGCCAAAGGAAATATATCATATCTCTATTTAATTATTACATATAATAATCTTTATTTACTACTTTCCTTGCTTTGAGCCTCCCAGTCTTATTTCTAGTTGAATTAGAAAAATTTCAGCTGGACAAAGAACTGTTTAAATATGCCAGTAAGATGTAGTTAAGTATATATTTAACTATCAATTCTTGGAAAGTCTTGATTCATATTGATCTACATTTTAAAAGCACAAAGTGATTTTATTCATGTATCTATTGTTCCATTTTACTAAAAAATATTTTTTTTCTATGCTGTCAGAGATTTTTACTTGAATTCTCTTTCTATTTGTTCTTGGTTTAGTGGTGATAGGTGTTGAATATTTCTTTATTTATAATTAAATCTGTATAAAACATAAAGCCCTCAGTGCAGTTGGCTTGTGACTGTGGGCTATTTTATCAAGTCATAATTTTACTTTCCTTTGAATTGTCCATGGATTAAGTGTTGCTTCTAAACAAAATGCTTTGTTTCTCCAAAACAAGGAAAGTTCTATTTGTGCTTGTATTTTTATACGTGCTGTTATTTCTTGGGCTTTTCAAAAGATCTGAAACTTTCTTGGAGACGTATTGACATTCTACTCCTTGTTATATTTTAACATAAAAATTATTCTGTGGTATGGCGATTTGGCCCCTTTAACGATATCTATTCTCAGCCAGGTACGATTTGGCCCCTTTGAAGATATCTGCCCTCAGCCATCTATAATCCCAGCACTTTGGGAGGCCAAGGCAGGTGGATCACACAGTTAGGTGTTTGAGACCAGCCTAGCAATATGGTGAAACCTCGTCTCCACTAAAAATACAAAAATTAGCAGGGCATGGTGGCACACACCTGTAGTCCCAGCTACTCTGGAGGCTGAGACAAAGGAATCGCTTGAGCTTGGGAGGCGGAGGTTGCAGTGAGCTGAGATCACACTCCTGCATTTCAGCCTGGGTGACAGGTGAGACTTCTTCTCAAAAAAAAATAAAAACAAACAAACAAATAAATAAATACATAATTTAAAAAAAGGTATCTGCCCTTAAATTGTAGGTACAAGGTCAGTATCTAGATGTATCTTATTGGGATAAAAATAAGAATTACATCAGAAGTTATCAGGACCTAAAGAGGGCTGGTGGTAAAATGCATGTGGTAGACATTTCAGGGAAGATATCCAAGCAGCAGTGGAATGGTGACCTTTGTTACTTGGTGTCATTTAGAAATACCTTCATTTTCTAATATTTCAAAGCTTTAATTGACTTTATTCATTCATTATTTTACATAAGAATATCATATATGAAACAAATAAAGGTATTATTTCTATTAAGTGTGTGTACTTCCATGCATTTACATCTTTTTCTGTCTTCCTTGCAGGCTTCCATGACACTCAGGCTAGTGGAATGTAGAAATTACTTATTTTGTTTAAACCTTTCATTTTGTCACTAAACTACAGGAGGATTCAATGACACAGTTTAGTTCTCGCACATAAAAAACAATGTTCCTCTCTTCTCTGTTGAACCATATCAACCACCCAAAACCTACCAACTAAACAAAATAGCAAATAAGACAAACATAATAGTCTGGTTCCTAAGTACACAGGTTCTGGAGCCAAACTGCCACTGATTTAATGGTTTTTGATAATTTACTTAAATGCTCCATGCCTCAGTTTCATAATCTATAAACTATGCTAATAAAAGTATTTTTCTATAGGAAAAATTTATGCTATGAAAATTAAACCTTAATAATCATAAAAGTTTTCAGAATATTTTTAGTTCCGTTAAGTGCTATATAGTGTTAAGTAAATTTATATTGCAAAACATAATACTTACAAATATGTTCATAGACTATACACATATAATTTAGTAAATAAGTATAAAACAAACGTCCATGTATCTATGAAACCACAAACTAATTTGACAGATAGCAAATTGCCAGTACCCCAGATACAACCCCACCCCTACCATACATCTTCTCAATGATAAACTCCTTTTTCCTCCTTGAGTATTTCCTGACAAACAGAAAGGTATCTATTACTATTATTATCATGTTATCTTAGAGAATAAATTTTGTCACTTTCCTTTATATTTTTGCAATTTATGTGTGCAAACCTAAACAATCTAGTCCATTGTCACTCTTTTTGAGATATACAAAAAATAGAATCATATGATATCTTACTGAGATCTGGAAATTGTATTTCAGGTGTACATTGCTTATTTTTAAAGATAGGTAGGGTCATATTGATATGTAGTATCTATTATATCATTATGCTTTATTTTGTTTATCAATCATTCTTTTGTTATTATACATTTGGATTGGACCGGTTTTGCTGTTATGACCAAGGCTGCTGCAAATTTTTTTTCACATGAAACTATAGTATATAAGAATGAATGCATTTGCTAAGCAATATGGTATGCATATGTTCAACTTTACTAGACAATAGCAGGTTTTTCCAAAGTATCTTTACCAATTTACACTTTCAAAGCAGATATATAGAAGTAGTCATTGTTTCACATATTTGTTACTACAGATAAACTTCTCTAAAACTTGGTGATTTAAAACAACCATCGTGATTTATCATCCTCACATTTTCTGCGGGTCAGGAATTAAGTAGCTGCTCAGCTGGGCAGTCCTGGCTCAGAGTTTCTCATTAAGTCATAAGCAAACATCACCTGGCACTGTAGTCATATGAAAGCCTACAGAGGTTAGAAGGCCTACCTGAAAGTTGGTTAATTCACGTGGCAGATGAAAAGTGAAAAGTGGCAGGCAGTGCATTTGCCAATGGCAGGCAAATTGGTGGTGGTTGTTAATTTGTTGGCCAAGTTCCTGTCCACATGGGCCACTTCAATGTCCTCATGAATGGCACAACAGGCAGCTGGCTTTCCTCAGACCGAACAATCCCAGAAAGCAAAGCAGAAACTGAAATGCTGTTTAAAACCTAGTCTCAAAAGACAAATTACTTCTGCTATATTATATTGATATACAGGCTAGCAGGATGCGATTCAAAGGGCATTACACTAGAGTATCAATTCCAGGAAGCAGGGCTCACCAAGGACCGTCTGGGAGACTGAATATAACACAGTTCTTTCTTTTGGTAATGTGAGTCTTTTAAAATATTTTCTAAGTTTTAATTTGAATTTTTATGATTACTAATTAAATTAAGGATTTTCACAGGTTTATTGCCATTTACATGTTTTGGGGAGATTTTTTTTTTATGTTTTATTTTTCATTTTTGTGCATACTTACTAGGTGCATATATTTATGAGGTGCATGAGATGTTCAGATACAGGCATACAATGTGTAGTAAGCACATGATGGAGAATAAAGTGTCCAACACCTCAAGCATTTCTCCTTTGAGTTACAAACAATTCAATTATACTCTTTATTTTAAAATATACAGTTAAATTATCATTGACTATAGTTATCCTGTTGTGCTACCAAATAAGTAAGTATTATTCATTCTTTCTATTATTTTGCACCCATTAACCAACCCCACCTACCCTAACCCTGACACTACATTTCCCGTATTCTGGTGATTATCCTTCTACTTTCTACATCCCTGAGTTAAACTGTTTTGATTTGTAGATCTCACAAATAAGTAAGAACACGGAATGTTTGTCTTTCTGTGCCTGGCTTATTTCATTTAACATAATAATCTCCAGTTGCACCCATGTTGTTGCAAATGACTGAATCTCATTCTTTTTTATGGCTGAATAGTTCTCCATTGTGCATATGTATCACATTTTCTTTTTTCATTCATCTGTTGATAGATGAATAGGTAGGTTCCAAATCTTAGCTATTTTAAATAGATATGCAACAAACACAGGAGTGCAGATATCTATTCAATATGCTGATTTCCTTTTTTGGGGGATCTATGCCCAGCAGCGAGACTACTGGATCCTATGTTAGCTCAACTTTTAGTTTTTTTGTTTGTTTGTTTTTCATTTTTTAGGAACCCCTAAATATTCTTCATAGTGGTTGTTCTATTTTACATTCTCACCAACAGTATAGAGCAATTCCCTTATCTCCACAGTCTCTCCACCATTTGTTATTTCCTGTCTTTTGGGTATAAGCCATTTTAATTGGGTGAGATGATCTCTCATTGTAGTTTTGATATGCATTTCTCTGATATCAATGATGTTGAGCACCTTCTCATATGCCTGTTTGCTATTTGTAGGTCTTCTTTTGAGAATGGTCTATTCAAATCTTTTTCCCATTTTTTTAAAAATCAGATTATAGCTTTTTTCCTATAGAGTTGTTTGAGATCTTGAATATTCTGGTTACTAATTGATGGATAGTTTGCATACATTTTTAACCCATTCTCTGGGTTGTCTCTTTATGTTATTGATTTTGTCCTGTGCTGTGCAGAAATCTTTTATTTGATGTGGTCCCATATGTCCATTTTCACTTTGGTTGCTTGTGCTTGTGGCAAAATTGCTAAAGAACATTTTGCCCAGATAAATGTTATGGAGACTTTTCCAAATGTTTTCTTGCAGTAGTTTCATAGCTTGAGGTCTTCAGTTCAAGTGTTTAATTCACTTTTATTTGATTTTTGTATGTAACAAGAAACAGGGGTCTAGTTTCATTCTTCTGCCTATGAGTATCCAGTTTTCCCAGCAATATTTATTAAAGAGACTGTGTTTTCCTCACTTGGTAGCTTTGTCAAAAACAATATTACTGTAGGTGTGTAGATTTGTTTCTAGGTTCTCTATTCTGTTCCATTAGTGTATGGGTCTGTTTTTATGCCAGTACCATACTATTTGGGTTACTACAGTTCTGTAGTATAATTTACAGTCAGGAAAAGTGATTCTTCCAGTTTTATTCATTTTGCTTAGGATAGTTTTGAGTATTAAGAGTCTTTTGTGGTTCCATATAAATTTTAGGATTTGTAAAATATTTTTGTGAAGAATGTCATCAGTATTTTGATAGGAATGGCATTAAATCTGTAAAGTGTTGTAGTAGTATGAACATTTTAACAATATTGTTTCTTCCAATCCATGAATATAATTTTTTTTTCATTTTTTGGTGCCTTCTTCCATTGGTGTCTCATTATTTTTATTATAAAGATCTTTGACTTATTTGGTTAATTTCTAGGAAGTTAATTTTATGTATGGCTATTGTAAATGAGATTACTTTTTAAATTTCTTTTTCGAATTGCTTACTGTTAGCATATAGAAATGCCACTGATTTTTGTATGCTGATTTTGTATCCTGCAACATTACTGAATTTGTTTAAAATTCTAATAGTCTTCTTGTGGTGGAGTCTTTACATTTTTCTAAATATAAAATCTTATTATCCAAAAAAAAAAAAAAAAATTGGACTTCTTCCTTTCCAATTCTTCTTGCTTGCTCTTTCTTTCTCTCTCTCTCTTTCTTTCATTCTTACTTTGTTTCCCTTCCTTTCTTCCTTCCTTCCTTTTTCTCTCTCTCTCTCTTCCGATTACTCTAGCTAGAACTTCCAGTGCTGTATTGAATAATAGTGGTGACTGTGAGTATCCTTGTCATGTTCCAGATCTCAGAGGAAAGGCTTTCCATTTTTCCCCATTCAGTATGATACTACTGTAGCTCTGTCATCTATGATTTTTATTATATTGAGATATATTCTTTCTGTCACTAATTTTCGAGTTTTTTAATCATAAAAGAATGTTGAATTTTATCAAATGCTTCTTCTGCATCTATTGAAGTGATTATATAAATTTTATTTTTCATAAAGTAACATTAATTGATTAACATATGTTGAACCTTTCTTGTACCTCAGGGATAAATCCTACTTGGTTATGATGAATAATCTTTCTAATGTATTATTGAATTTGGTTTGCTAGCATTTTGCTGAAAATTTTTGATAAATATGTATCAGAGATATTTGCCTATAGTTTTCTTGTTTTGGTGCATGTTTGTCTAGTTTGGTATCAGGGTAATACTTGCCATGTAGAGTTAGTTCAGAAGCACTCCTTCTTCCTCTATTTTTTCAAAATAGTTTAAATAGAAGTGGTATTAATTTGAATATTTGGTAGAATTCAGCAGGGAAGCTAACAAGTCTTGAGCTTTTCTTTACTGGGAGACTTTTTATTATAGCTTCAATCTCATCACTTGTTATTGATCTGTTCAGGTATTGGATTTCTTCCTGGTTCAATCCGTTAGGTTGATTGTGTCTAGGAATTTGTCCATTTTTATTTTTTTTTCTAGATTTTCCAATTTATTGGCATATAGTTGCATATAGTAGCCACTAATGAACCTTTGAATTTCTCCAATATCAGTTGTAATGTCTTCTTTTCCATTTCTGATTTTATTTGGATCTTAGGTTCTTTCTTAGTTTAGTTAAAGGTTTGTGAATTTTGTTTAACTTTTCAAGAAACCAACTTTTTGTTTAATTGATCTTTTAATTTTTTTTATTTCAAATTTACTTATTTCTATTCTGAGCTTTACTATTTACTCCTTCTATGTAATATTAATGTTGGTTTTGGTTTTTTTTTTGGTTTTCTGGTTCTTTATGATATATCATTAGATTGTTTATTTAAAGTTTTTCCTCTTTTTGATGCAGGCAATTGTAGCTGTACAATTGCCTCTTACTACTGCTTTTTCTGTATCCCATAAGTTTTGGTATGCTGTGTTTCCATTATCATTTGTTTCAAGGTATTTTTCAATTTTCTTTTAAATTTCTTTATTGACCCACTGGTCATTCAGGAATATACTGTTTAATTTCCATGTATCTGTGTAGTTTACAAAATTCCTCTTGTTATTAATTTCCAATTTTATTCCATGGTGGTCAGAAAATTTCAATTTTTCTTTTATAAGTATCTATTAGATTCATTTGGTCTAGAGTGCAGATTAAATCCAATATTTCTTTGGTGATTTTGTTGTCTGGAATATCTGTCCAGTGGTGAAAGTGGGGTGCAGTCTTCAACTATTTTTGTATTACAGCCTATCTCTCCCTTTAGCTGTAATGATATTTCCTTTATCAATCTGGGTGTTCCAATGTTACATGCATATATATCTAAAATTATTATATCCTCTTGCTGAGTTGACCCCTTTATCGTTATATAGTGACACTCTTTGACATTTTTTTCATGATTTTTGTCTTGAAAACTGTTTAGTCTAATATTAGTATAGCAACTCCTGATCATTTTTGGTTTCTATGGGCATGAAATAGCTTTTATATTCCTTTATTTTCAATCTACTAGTGTCTTTGCAAATGAGGTGTGTTTCTTATAGGCAACAAATTAATAGATCTTACATTTTCATCCATTTCGCCAATCTGTGTCTTTTGATTGAAGAGTTTAGTCCATTTGTGTTTACTGTTGTTATTGATGAGCAAGAACTTACTTTTGTCATTTTGTTATTTGTTTTCAGGTTGTTTTGTGATTTTCTCTTCCTTCTTTCTTTCATATCTTCCTCTAGTGCAGATGACTTTTTTCTGGGAATATAATTTAATTTCTTGTTTTTATTTTCTGTGTGTCCATTGTACATTTTATGTTTGAGGTAACCATGAGGATTGTAAATACTATCTTTTAAACTATTATGTTTACCTGATAACAATATAACTTTATTTACATAAACAAATAGGCAAACAAGCAAAAAGAAAACTAATAAAAACTTTATGCCTCGAATTTGTCTCCCTGCTTTTTAACTTTTGTTGTTTCTTTTTATATCTTATTTTACTATGTCTTGAAATGTTATTGTATTTATTGTTTTGATTAGTTCATTGTTTAGTCTTTCTAATTAGGATAAGAATAGTTTACAAATCAAAGTGCTATAATATTTTGTGTTTTTTTGTGTACTTAGCATTACCAGTGAGTTTTGTACCTTCAGATGATAATTTATTACACATCAATTTCCTTTTCTTTCTATTTGAAGTACAACCTTTAGCATTTTTTTGTAGGACAGGTCTGGTGTTGATAAAATCCCTCGGTTTTTGTTTGCCTGGGAAAAACTTTATTTCTTCTTCATTTTTAAAGGGTATTTTCCCTGGATATGCTAGTCTAAGGTATTTATTTTTTCCTTCAGTACTTTAAATATGTAATGCTACTCTCTCCTGACCTATACAGTTTCCACTGAAGAATCTGTTGCCAGATTTATTGGACCTCCATTATATGTTATTTTTTCTTTTTTGTTGTTGCTTTTAGGATACTTTTTTTAATCTTCAAACTCTGATTATTAAATGTGTTGAGGTAGTCTTTTTTGGGTTAAATCTTCTTGGTGTTCTATAACCTTTGTGTACATGGATATTGATATATGTTTCTAGGTTCAGGATGTTCTCATCTATTATCTCTTTTTAGAAATTTTGTACTCATCTCTTTCTCTGTCTCCTCTTTAGTGCCAATAACTCTTAGATTCTTCCTTTTGAGGCTATTTCCTGGATTCTGTCGGTTTGCTTTATTGCTTCTACTTTCGTTTCCTCTGACTGCGTACTTCCACGCAGCCTGTCTTCCAGTTCACTATATCTTACTTCTGCTTGATCAACTCTGCTATTAAATGATGCTGATGCATTCTTATTTTTCAGCTTCAGAATTTATGCTTGATACTTTCCAATATTTCAATATCTTTGTTAAATTTATCTGATAGAATTCTGATTTCCTTCTCTGTGTTATTTTGGATTTTTTTGAGTTTCCTCAACAAAGCTACTTTGAATTATCTGTCTGAAATATCGCATAGCTTGTTTCTCTAGGATTGGTCCCCAGTGGCTTATTTAGTTCATTTGGCCAGGTCATATTTTCCAGGAGGATGTTGATGCTCATGTATGTTTTTCAGGCTTGAGGCATTGAAGAGTTAGGTATCTACTGTAGTCTTTGCTGTCTGGTCTTATCTGTAGCCATCCTTCTTGGGATGACTTTGAATATATATGAACAGACTTGGATATTATGATCTAAGAAGTATCTACTTTAGGGAGCACCCCAAGCCTAATAATACTATGGTTCTTGTAGACGTGTATAGGTACCACTTTGATGGTTATGGACAAGATTCAGAAGAATTCTCTGGATTACCAAGTAGAGACTCTTGTTCTCTTCCGTTTCTTTCTTCCAAACATACAGAGTCTCTGCTGCACTGTTCTGAGTTACCAAAACCTGGAAATAAAATTACACAGAAACCCCTGTGGCCGCTTCTACTATGACTGCTCTGGAGTCATACCTGAAGAAAGCACAGTGTTGGGTCTTGCCTAAGGCTTGCTGTAACCACTTCCTGGCTAGCATCTATGTTTTCTCAAAGTCCTGGAACTCTACAATTAGCAGGTTTCAAAGCCTGTGAAAGAAAGTACACAGGCCTTTCTTTCAGGGCAATGACTTACCGTAGGCCCCATGTGAGTGCAGAGGTGCTATCTGCGATTCAGGGACTATAGTCAAAAACCTTAGACGTCTACTCAGTGTTCTATTATATTGTGGCTGAGCTGACACTCAAGTCACAAGAACCTCATCCTTTAGCCACTGCCAACCCAGACCATGAGGAGTACTGCCAGACTACCCACCAATGTTTCCTTAAGGCCCAAGAGTTCTTAAGTCAGCTGTGGTGAATGCTGCCTAGCCTGGGACTTATCCTTCAGGGCAATGGGCTATCCTTTGGCCCAGGAGAGGTCCAGAAATGCTGTCCGAGAATCAAGTCTTAGAATCCAGAACCCCAAGAGCCCACTTGATTCTTTTCCCCACTCCCCGGTCATCCCCCATGCTGTGCAGGTATCTGATTTTTGGTTCTTACGAAAGTGTTTTATCTGTATAGGTATTTGTTAACTTGGTATCCTTACATGGGGATGGAGGAAAAATCAGTGGAGATTTCTATTCTGCCATCTTACTCCTCTCAGCATTTACATATTTTGTTTATGTTTTGTGAAATATGTATTTTTTGCTTATTTTGCTTCTATGGCCAATTATATATTTTGATGCATGATAAGGTGGCTCCTTCTAAGATTTCTTAACTGGCTTTTAAGAATGTCACAAGCTCAAATGCCAATTTTTCTGATTGAAAGTGTGCACTCAAGTATAAACATTTCTAAACATATAGAAAAACACTATTTATCCCTTGAGCTACAGGAATGAAGTAGCTGACAGAAAAAACCCAAAGTTTTTCGTTCTGATCACTGATTTAAAATATCATAAATTCATATTTTCTACAGGCCTTATATGTAAAAGTTTTGGAATTGTATAGGAAAGGGAGATCCAAAGACCTGTAATAAATGAATCAATTTAAAAAATAAAACTAATAGCATGCAAAACAGTAAGTCTCACTGAGCACTTCTTGAACTTAGAAACAGATCATGCTGCCTTATCTCAGGATACTGTAACTCCTTCATCTAAGAAAATTACTTTGCAATTGACTTAGAAAACCAATTCTTGCTCTCTATATTCACAACCCATAATTTTCTACATCTCTATTACTAAAAGTAGATGTCAGTGTGATCATTTGGGAAATAATTTTAGATGATTATTTTCTTTCCATGACTGCCCTTACTGGGACTATTAGGCTCAAGCATTTGATTTTGGCCAGCAACAGCAAAATTCTCACAGTCATCTAATATCCACATACATTATTCTCAGGCTACTACTAATAAACAAAAATCCATGGGGCTATACATCTGGTTTGAGAGAGGGCTGGTTGTGCAGCAGCAGGAAATATACTAGGAGAGAGGATGGCATGCTTATGTGACTTATGCTGGCCTTCAGGACATGCCTAAATCCAGGTCTAAAAACATCACTTATTTTAGATGGTGAAATTTTTATCTCTATTTTGGATGGATAGAGATAAGTTAACAAAGGGCAACATAGGTATTATTGTTAATTAATGTCTAACAGGCAGGAAGATAGTTTTTATCAGAATAAGGAAGCATAATTGTAGTTTATTCTCAAAAGAAAATTTTACTTCCTGAAGAGGGAATTGCAATGTTCACAATATCCTAAAAGCCACTACTATGACTCTCACATAGAAAGGGGACAAGATTTAAAAATTATATAAATATGCTATTGAAATTATATAAGTATTCCAAGAATATTGGGTCCAATAAAACTGTAGGCCTAGGTGATGGAGATTTTTGTGTGTGTTTCTGTTTACATATATGCATATAAACAGCATCTGGTAGAAAAATATGTTCACAACAGGTGCTGGGGTCTGTATTTATTTATTCTAAGAAGAAGATTACATTTGGTGCAGTGCATACTAATCCTTTGCTATTCTACTGGATCCACCTATCAATGACAGTGGTTTCACTCATGCATCTTTCAAGGCTTTTGTGATGAGGTTACTATCTGAAGTCTCCTGAGAAATATAGCATTCATTTCATTTATTATTTTGTTAGCCAAACTCTAGTGACTACCATTTGATGGTTCTTATAATATTTACTCAAGGGGAAATGTGGAGTTTCTTTCAACACATAGGGCATATATTTCAACTATACACTGAAAAACAGGAAAAATTATAGACAAATGACTTAGAATCTATATGCAAGCATGTTTTGATTAAAAACTGTACCACCTGATCCTTAAAACTGATACTCTGAATGGTAGTCGGTGTGAAAAGCTGTCTTCATGGAAAAGTCACAGCTCAGGGCTATTGTTGAGTAATTCCTGCAAGGTATGCATAGCTTTCTTTTTCTAGTGCACATTCACTCTGGCAATTAGTAACAAGTCTGTATGGGGAATGCTAAATGGACAATGCATAATAAATATTGAATGACATTTCTTTAAAATCATCCGGGTTTCACTTCATTCAAAAGATTCTGGGGGTATAAAACGAACTAAGTATGGGTATTAAATTATTTATTCTATAGGGATCAAGTCAAGCCCTGTTCTTTATTAAGTCAACATATTGGAATTGGGGTGTTTATATATGAAAAGTAAGTAGGATATTATAGAGCTTTTTGTTTATTTTTGTTTCAAGGACTCCATGATTATTTAAAAACTGCCAAAGATCCTGGACATCAGACAATTTTGTCTATCATGTAGTCAGCTATTTTGTCTCTCAGTTACTTGGCTTTTGTTGACTTCTATTCTTATGGGATACTTCCATACTCAAAGAACATTTCCACGTCATGGTCCCCCACCAGGAAAGTCTGTTTTTAAAAGGGATTATGTTATTTTAATAAGTATGTTGAGCGGTTGTATTCATTTCTTAAATTGTTGGTTTCAGTTTTGTGCTTGAAATCTAATTACCAAAAACCTAGTAGCTTAAAACAATGCAAATTTATTATCTTACAGTTCTGTAATTTAGCATCAAAGACGGGTCTCACTAGGCTGAAATCAAGGTATCTGTAGGGCTATGTTTCTTTCTGGATGCTCTGGGAGAGGATCTATCCCACTGTCTTATACAAAGTCTATAAGTTGAAGCTCATGGCCTTTGTGTTCATCTTCAAATCCAGAAATTGTTTTCCCTCTGTTCTTGTTTCCCGCCATCGTATCTACTTGTCTTACTCTGACATTTTTGGTCTCACACTTTCTCATTAAGAGCCTTAGTGTTTACACTGGTCCTATCTTAATAATTCAGAATAGTCTCCTTGTTTTAAGGTCATTTTAGTAGCTGCCTTATTTTCATTTGCTACCTTAATTCTTCTTTGTCATGTAGCTTAACATAGTCACAGTTTCCAAGAATTAAGACACAGCCATCTTTCTTGAGATTATTATTCTGCCTCCCACAGCAGTGTTAATCAAACACTTACCTACCATTCAATAATTACATAACAATGTGCATTTTTAGCCAGATGAATGTATTTGTGAAAAGTAGCAAAACAATTAAACAATGTATGTTGAAGAAATACAAAGAAAAAATATTGAAAAAATGTAGTGGGTAGCAGAGAATTTCTAAGGTGGGTACATGGTCTGGGCTAGTAGCAGACAAATCTTAGACTGACTCTTCATTTTTATGTCAAAACCATACCTTACATGAGGCTGTTTTGTTGTGTTGCATGTGGAATACCTCCATGAGTATTTCATGTGGCTGAATTCCTATTCGTTTTAAAGAAGTATTACCCCAAATGTGGGGGAATTTGGTCCAGGGCCTTCCTTAATCTCTCTCATTTGCTATTAAACTATGAGGATTATACAGTCTGACTCTTTTACCTCTCCACTTTGGTCTTTCTTTAGCCATTGTAAGGCAGAGTTCAATAATTCTTATAAGACATAACCAAATTAAATTGGTCATTCCTCTATTATGGCGTTAATCCACTGAATCCTATTTTATCCCCTATATTTCTCCCATTAATTAGTTCTTTGATCTCTAGAATGATGATTCATCCTTCTTGTCACTTGGCCTAATATCACAGTGTGGTTAGCAATGGCATAGCTTCTGCAAAGGAATGAATGAGTTTCTACATATAATTATTTAATAGTCAACACAAAAGCAGTGCTTGAAATTGAGATATATGAAAAATAGAATATTAATTATTGCTAAAATTGATGTGTATGTGTTTACTGTGTTTACCGGGGTTCTGTGAAAATAGGTAAAATATTTTAAAATGATTGAGAATAGGAAAGATAGCTAATGCATTTACTGTGTTTACCAGGGTTCTTTGAAAATAGGTAAAATATTTTAAAATAATTGAGAATGGGAAAGATAGCTCTTAGAAAGAGTTGTTCTCTGATTTCCATATAGCTTCCTATAGAAATTCTCTGCTATTTTCACCCGACAAAAGTTAATATCATTTGAGTTGTAGGGTTAATGAATTTGAACTTTTTTGAGTAAAATATCATTATGCTGCAATATATTTGAACTCTTTTCAGTTAATTTTCATTATCCTGCAATTTGTATAGTCAAGGTTTTACTTACTAATGACAGAGTTGTACTCATTAAAAGGAGAGGAATCTCAAAATTGAAGTATTATTATCGATCAAATTTACATTGCTATTTCTAGCCAATTAACATTGATCACATCTTGGATCAAATTAACTTTCTCAAATTATTTCACAGTGGCCTCAGAATGCAGTACAATCTATTTAATTGTTGATGGAAAATCACTGATATTTTCTAAATTGTTATCAGTATGTAATTTGCATTAGCTTTGCATTTCAGACACTTTTTAGTTCTTAATTATTTAACTTGTCAAATCAATATTTGAGCATATAAATTGCACTAAGAATTGCTTTTTCCCAAAGGAAAATAAGAAATGTTAACCATTTTATGAAAGATTTTAGAAAATGCCTTCAATAACTGAATTCAAATTCTATGTGCAGTATATGTAATATGCAAACCTACACATTCATAGAAACACAATAATTTTTATTGACCTAAAATTAACTATTGCACATCCAGTTTCCTTTCCAGAATGTAGAAAGCTGGAAGGAATTTGCACTTTTACAACAGCTGAATTTACAAAAAAGCTGAATTAGCTTCATGACTTTTTGAGCTCATGAAAAAGCTGTGGTCATCAAGTAAACTGATTCAAATTCTAAAGAAAGACACTGCCTGCAGGAAAGAGGAGGTACTCGCACAGTCGACAGTGTTAGGTGCAATCACACACCAGTAAGAAGTTGTAGCGACATTGTGGAACTTTTGGGGGCTGCAGAAATGTGGCGGAGTTTTTACCCTCTTTATCTGGCATTTCTCCACAAATCCTACCACACCACACAGAACAGAACCAAAAAGCCCTGAGCTATGTTGATTGTGTTGCAGACCTGGAGGAGAGGAACAGTGGCCACACAGAAGGGACAAACAACTCCTACAAGAACCTTCCCCTCTAACTCCACACAAAAACAATGCATGGAAGGAAGAGTAATGCTGCTAGCAGCTAGAACGTATGCACTGGTGAACAATCATTTCAGCTGAGGGTCAGCAAGGAGGAAGGAGAGATATAGCTTACATCTGGGGAGGGTCAGGATTAAGCACTGAGCTCAGAACTTTAAGCAGCAGAGGAAAGGAGAACTGAGAAAGCTATACACATGCACAAGGCTTGAGACCTTGTGCATGCTTGAGGACAAGTCTTAAACAGAAGAACAGATATTATGTTGCCCTCACCCTACAACCAAAACGGATTACTTGAGTTACAATGACAGCTGCATACTGTTAGGAGATAGTCAAAAGGGAAAGAACGTACAACAATCCTGTCTCTGAGTTACAGCAGAAAGTAAAACCTAAAACTCTGAATCTTATATTAATGAATCACACTGCTATAAAGTAACGGCCACCCTAGATACAAGTTAAAAACTCCTGAACTAAAGGCTTAAGCAAAAGAAAAGCTCTGATGATTTTGCAGCATGCAATTATTACCTCAGTTTTATTATTATTTATTGTTATACACAACATGTCAGTTTTTAACAAAAATTCATCTGGGAGATTAAAAAGGCAAATTAAAAGGCTACAGCAAAATAAAAACAAACAAACAACACCAAGAGAAAGAACAATTATTATAATCAGATTCAGATGTGACACAAATGTTGAAACCATGTAACTATCAAGTAGGGAATTTAAAATAATAATTAATATGTGTAAAACTCTAAAACCTTAAAAAAGAAAAGAGGATAGTGTGCATAATCTGATTGGTTAGTTCAGCAAACCATTGGAAATCATAAGTTCAAATGAAATTTATAGAAATGAAAACACATAATGGAAAAGAACCTCTTCTCTATGTTCCTCAATATAATCAACACGTCTGAAAAAAATTTCAGTGAACTTAATGACTATTCAACGGGAATTACCCAAGTTGAAACACCAAGAAAAAATACAGCAAGGGAACAAAAGGAGGATAGCCAACAGCTGTGAAGAAATAGCAGTGTTCTAACATATGTAACTGTAATCCAAGGAACAGAAAGAGAGAAACAGGGAAAATATATATTTAGAAAAATAATGATTGAGCATTTGCCAAAATTAATGTTGAGAAAATCAATTTCAGTCCAAGTTCTGTGATTCGTTTTTCAGGCCTGACCACAGGCAATTAAAGGCTTTCCTGGCAGGTATGAGGGGAGTGATTGTCTCCCCTACTTCAGACCTAGTGCATGGCAAGTGCATTTCAGTTTCTGAAGGAAATTGCCATGAAGAACTTGTGTTCCCCTACGTGATCATCCTCCTATGCCTATGTGCTCAGACACTTCCCTTTGGAGATCTGCTTATCAGCGAAAGCTTAAGATACTTTTCACAGTTTTAAACAATACGTATTTTTAATAATAAAGTATATATCCTTCTCTGATTTTTATTTACTCAATGTTATATTTGTCAGAATAATTCTTGCTTATTCATAAAATTATTTGTCATTGATTTTTACATCTGTTATTGCATGAATGAATATACAAAAATTGTCCATTATCCTGTTGATTGTCACTTGAGTTCCTTACATTATTAAATGTACATACAATGCTTTTTTGGATATGATTTTATGTGTCTCATTGAGCAAATATGCAAGAACGTATTTAGGGTTTAGGCCTGAAAGGAAAATCCCAGGATCATGAAGTAAGCACAAATTTAACTGTTCTGATAATGTCA
The DNA here is from genome assembly GCF_030222135.1 of Aotus nancymaae. Classification (NCBI taxonomy): domain Eukaryota; kingdom Metazoa; phylum Chordata; class Mammalia; order Primates; family Aotidae; genus Aotus; species Aotus nancymaae. Next base: position 4,877,464 of record NW_026988532.1, on the reverse strand, counting down.
ACCTGCTTTCTAATGAGGTGTGTCAATATATACTCACAACATCAGAATATGAGCATTCCCACTGACTCGTACTTTTCCTTAACAGTAAGGTTTAACATTTACATTTAAGAAACATTCCTCATTACTAATAAAATTGAGCATCTTTTGATATGCTTACAGTCATCTGTGCTTCTTCTTCAGGCTTCTGTTTGTCTTTTTAGATTTTCTCTATCTTTAGTATACTGAAGGATCTGCAATCTACTGTATGCTTGAACCTTTTTATTTATTGCTATTTGAAGATACAGTCATGCATATAATTTAAAGGCTCTCTGCTTTCATAGAGCATACAATTTGATACAAGTAAATTAACAGGCAAATAAGACAAACACTCTCCAGGTTGTTTGTCGTTTGAAAAATCCTGTATCAAATTTTGTAATAACGTAAGTAGATAAAATATAGCCACATTGTTTTTTGTATAGGTATTATACACAGAAAATTTCAATATCTAGCATACATCTCTACCTGGCCTCTTCCTTTTTGTCTTTTCATTTCTTTAGTGTCACAGTGGGCTTTATATGCCACAGGTTATGTTTTTCACAAGCAGACACTCAGATGGAATTTGGCATGCTGAATGTTTATAAGGGATAAGTATTTGTGAAAAAGATGGGATGAAGATATGTGGTTGAGCAGAGAAAGAAGGTAAATTATGATGCAAGCTCAACAAAGCCTTGGTCAATCTCATATTGGGAGATCTGGAACATGAACAGCCAGTTAGAATTAATCTTACATTGGCCAAAATGTAAGGACCTTTGTGCCTCCACCTCAATTAGTCATTGAATATGGGCTGCCCTGGTTATCACATGCCATTTTAAGTGGCTCTTTGAAACTAAGGTATGGAGCTAAAAATAGGGGGTTCTCTGCTTGTAGCCCAGCCACTAGACTTCAAAATGCATTTAATTTTTTTGCCTTCTCTTGCATTTCAAGATATATCGTGAGGCCAACTGGAGAAGCTTTTTTTTTTCATTAACCTTAAAATGAACTCCATATCCTTCCCCTTTTCATCATATATACTCCCTTTACGTTTATCTAACTGTATGCTAGTATCTAATTATGTGTCTTCTTAAATGTTCCAAGAGCTAATCTTGAGACAGGTAGACAAATTCTGGAGACCCAGCTGCAAAGTTCCAGAGAAAGCTTCAAGCTGGCAAATTAACAACGCGGCTGTTGTTGACCTGCTGTCAGCCTGAGGTTCGGGTGAACTGCAACCCAAGATAGCCACGTGAACAAGACACACAGACACTATACTCATCCCGATTCTTATACGCCTTTCTTATCAAGTGTTTCTTTTCAAACCCCTGCCTTTCCCCCCACGCCCCCCAAAAATCAAAGTAATTACTTTAGATGGGAATCCAACTGCTTTCCCTCTGCTAGTTTTGGTTAATAGTAAGTTACTTTCTACCAGATCTCAATCTTGTTAATTGAACTCTGCAAGCAGCGAGCATCCGGACCTGGTTTGTTCTGTTGGTGGCATACCCTGTGTGTTCTGGGGTGAGCCAAAGAATCTGGTTTCCATCAAAGAATGGGGCTGCCTGCTGCCAGTGAAATACAGCTGCTTGTGGCTAGCTGACCCCTTAGCTGGAACAGTGAGGAGTTTCCTTGCGGCTGTCTCAGGGGGATCCTCTCCTTTTTCTGTTGCAGTGTCTATTGCCTCAGTGCTTTGTTGGTGCAAACAAAATGACCTTTAGAAAAGTGGACAAACTTTGAAACTAGAATTTTGGAAATTTGAACTTTGGAGCTGAGTGAGCCAGTTGGAGTGCTTCCGAACACCCCCTGCCCCCTTTGGCGGGGCGCTACTCTATTTAAACTTGGCCTCTAGTGATACCGTTTGAGCATTTTATGTGTTTGTATTTGTGGCACCGTCGGGGGTTTGCTCGGCTTACACTTAGTCGCGGAGGGGTGGGAGGAGTAGCTGGGGGAAGATGTTTGAAACTGAGGTGAGGAATTTGGGACTGTACCCAGCCCCTTAAACGGGTCTTTCTTTGGAGGTGCGCCATTTATTTGTACATGTGAGTCTGAAAGTTGTCTTTCGTAAGTGAGCCTTAATTCCTTCTGTCTCTGCATGTCTCTGTCTTTCCCCTTCTCCAACCTGGTACAAGAGCTCCCTCTGCTTGAAAACAGTTCACCTTGACAGGTGACTTGCAGAGGTGGGAAGGATTCATCCCACACCGAGTAGGTCTGGAGTGCTGAGGCAGGAGAAAAATGAGGGTAGTGGGGGAATTAACCCCAGACGGTGCCATGGCTGGAAGGCTCCCGTGTCTCCCCTCCTGTCCTTCATTTTCCTCTTTTTTCTGTAAAGCCTGACTTCTTTTCTCCCCTCCATTGCTTTATTTTCTTTTGGTCCTTTCTTTTTCTCTTCGTATTGCAAATAGTTATAATGCCAACTTGATATTTTCATATTTTAGCAAACTTCATGTGTACTTTTGATGATTTCTGTTTTGCCGTTTTGTAATAACACAAACTAATGCTTTTATATATATATATATATTTAAATATGTTAATTATTCTGGCTCTTGAAGAGGCATTTTGATGTAAAGACTCCAGTTTATCCTCTATCAAATAAGTTTTTCTTAATCAATTTCTGAATTATTGATTGTTTTTCTTTGTTTACTTGGTTTGGTAATTTGTCTTCATTTTATAGATTTTGCATCTTATCAGAGTCTCCTCCTTAGTGCAACGAATGAGGCATGATAGTGAATCCTTTCATAGAAAAATTTATATGAAGCTTAAAAATTTTGTTGATGAACTGTTACTTTCATTCTGAAAATACTGGCCTATAATAGAAGTAATTTACCTCAGTTATTATCACTATAAATAAAATTCAACTTCTTGTTTGGAATGGTTAAGAAACAGAATACTTGTTCCATATCTATTGAACAATTTTTAAAAAAAATTAAAAATCAAAAAAATGATATTTGTGAGAACAAAATAATATAAATAAGACAGTGGTTTCATTTATAATTTGAGCACTGATTGCTTTATTGTCTACATTTGCTGATTCAGTTTGAGAATTGGCTTGAAGTCTTCCCACTCCAAATACGCAAATCTATAATTTTATACCCAACTAAAAATAACTTTCAAAATAAAACTCATACTAAAGATGTTCTTAGAGAAACAACATCCAATAGTATTAGTCACCTAGAGAGCAACACTACTAAAATATTGTAGGAAGTTCTTCAGGCTGAATAAAAGTTATCTCAGGTGGTCTAAAGGAGGTATAAGAAGAATCAAGATTCAAAAAGGTAAATAAATGAGTTAATATAAAGGACCTACATGTTTAAACCAGTAAATCTCAAATTTTGGCATGAATCATAAAAATCTTGTTAAAATATGACTTGGGAAAATGTAAATTTCTGAGCTCAATTCCTGATATGTGTGTATATATTTCTGTATGTGTATTTATATATGTATGTGTGTGCATATATTATATATCTGTCTATATATAATGTAAGAAACCATCTACATTCATTGTTGCTACAAATGATAGCTATAGCATAAAGACAATATTAATATTAGTAAATCCATTTCAGTTGTGAAATTTATACTTCCAAAAAATGGATGATTCTGTTACCAAAATTATTTGTTGAAGTCAATAGTCTCACAAATTAAATATTTTTAGTTCAGTTTAAGTAGGTTTACAAAGAGTGTGTGTTTCCTGGTCTCTTTGGAGACAACATAATTCTGTTTACAGTCCATATGTGCTTTTCATACAAGATATAGGACATAGACACAGTAAAACACTATCTGGGAAACATTATTTGTTGATAGTATGCTCATCAATATGGCCTGAAATGTCTACTTTCAGGAATTAAATAGCTGCCAGTTAGAGCCAATATTTAGCTTTACAAGTTATATTTGATCATACATATATTTCTTCTCAGTTTCTACTTTCTTTAAAATTAAGATTCTACTTTCATAAAAACAATATGTTTTATGCTTTATCTACCAAAGAGGGCTGTCAACAATATTTACAAAACTAAATGTTTTGAATACATTTATATTAAATTTTGTTGATTACTTTTTTACATAGTTACCAATAAACATAAAAGACTTAAATGGTTCTTTTATACTTCTTTACTGCACTAAATAAAATCATAATATAGGCACACATATAATCACTGAGGCTCATAATCAAAAGAAACCAATACTGGGATTGGTAGCATTTATTTAACTTGAAGTTTTGGAGGAATTTTAAATATATTACCAAACTTAATAATCCTATTAATATCATGATGTTAGCATTATTATTCTAATTCTGTTTATGAAAATTGAACATTAAAATACTAATGTAAGAGCTAGAATTTGAGTATGTGCTTACATTTTTTCTCAAATAAAAGAAAGTATTTACAGTAAATTTTAGGACCCTCTGAAGTGCCATGTTATCTTTGTGGAATAATTCTTGGAAATATAAATAGGTATAATTACTTAAAAAAGCAAAATGTAGCAAAATTAAGGAATATAGATGTGCTAATTTTTGTATAACAGTATTACATTTTGTTTTAATGTTTTCAGAGCCAAGGAACTTACAAATATTGAAACATATTTTACTTGAAAATATCATATTTCTTTCAAGAAAATGAATGTGTAACTTATTATAGTGACTTCTAGGATTGGTGGTTCAAAGCCAAACTGTATTGGATAATGAGGCACTGACTATGAAGTTATACCATCTTTTCCTCTAAGGAAAGTTCATAACTTTCAATACCTTTTGGGATTGTCTGTAAGTAAAGATATTACATAAAATTTCGCTAGCAATATTTGAGATTAAAATGAAAAGAGAAATAGTTTTTAAATTAACTTTAAAAATAGTTACTGGTATGAATATTTTATGGAAAGCAGTTCCACCAATTAGCTCCCAGGTGTGCAGAGACCTGATAGCTGGATGCTGCCTAAGGCACGTATGACATTAGAAAAATAAATCAGCTCTGAGGAATTCAGAGGACAGGTTGGAACATGAACATAGATTAAGTCACATGAAAATGAAAGTACTAAAGTTTGAATTTCTTTAAAATTTGCAATAAGACTGTAAACTCAATTCTCAGTTGCCCAGTCTGTGTAATTGCTTGGATACATGCATGCTAGAAGACTTGAAGCCAGATGTTGATCTTTTATTCTCACCCTATGGATTCTGTCCTCTGTTTGAATTTATTATTGATTCCTTCAAAGTAAATGTTCACTGGGGTTTAGATTAGAGATGAAAACCTGGCACATAATTATGCCTGTGAATCTTACTACCAGAGGATTTGGCAAATGACTGTTTTCTATTTGAATCTTCTCAAAAATCAGTAGCAGCTTTCGTTGGCTTTTGTACCAATTAACTAGAGAATTGATTTTAAGTTAACCCACAGAAGCATTTTATGACTATGGAAATATTTCGGAAGTTTTATATAACTTGCATTACATTTTAGAAATCACTAGTCTGAGGAAAAGTTGGTTTGTGAGATTTGTTTTTTTTTTTTTTCTTTACCATTTTGGAAATTAGAATTAGCCATTAAATATTTGTTTTATATAATATGTTTTGGTCTGTTAGAATCCTTATGTTTTAAGCTTTCTTACATCTCACATTTCTACAAGTTTATGTCAATACAAATTATAATGTAATATTCTTGGTAGTTTATATACTGCTCACTCAGTTGCATAATGCTTGCCAACTCTCAGGAGCAATATTAGTCTATAATCTAATGTAAATAGCATTCTAAAGTGTAACTACAATAATAGGGCCTGGCATACTGGCTGAAGGCTGTAAGTCCAGTGCTTTGGGAGGCCTAGACAGGCAGATCACCTGAGGTCAGGAGTTCCTGACCAGCCTGGCCAACCTGTTGAAACCCTGGCTCTACTAAAAATACCAAAATTAGCAGGGCATGGTGGTCACTCGCCTGTAATCCCAGCTACTTCGGAGGTTGAGACAGGAGAATTGCTTGAACATGGAAGGTGGAGGTTGCAGTGAGTGGGATCACTCCACTGCATTCCAGCCTGGGAGACAGAGCAAGACCATCTATAAATAAATAAATAAATAAATAAAAATACAGTGTAACTATAATAATAGTGTCTTTGGTTTTGTGAATATTATTGGAAAAGGGCATTAGAATACAATGGGAAAATTATGTAAAAATAAAATCTAATTCAACTTGTATCATAGATATTTTTGAGAATCATTTATTTATTCATCAATTATTTACAAAACTCCACCACATACTATTTGTGGTATGTGCTAGAGATTAATTTTGAGGAAATCATACATAATTGCTATTTTCACAGAACTTTATGAAATTAACTAATGGAATCAAGGATTTGATTAAATAATATTATACATATATAACTTTCTAATTTAGTAAATTCTGATGAGAAGAATTACAGAAAATATATGTATAATGGAAATTTTTTAAATGATAAATAAATTAAAGCTTCTTTTTATAAAGCAGCAGTTGAGCTGAAAATTGAATAAATTAGTTAACGGAAATACACATGTGGGGTTGCTTTTCACAAACGTTCCATAAAATCTCTTCTACTGAAATGAGCTTGGAACAATAAGAAATGAAAGTTCATATGAATGTAGCATAGAGAACAAGTGAAACCATAATAACAATATAACATTCTAGAATAGAACTGAAGCAGGACATACAATCAAATTGAAGATTTAGATATTTACCTGAAGAGTAATGGTAACCAATTCAATTTTTTTTAACAGATGATTGAATTAAGTGACCAGTCTTTCTGGACACTTCATCAGATTATTAATATGCCCCTTTTTGTTATTCCTCATATGACATTTCAGTTACTCATCCTGAGCAAGGTCCATATCTGCTAAGATTATTTCTTATTCTGAATATCAATTAAGGTTTTTATATTTTCAGAATGAAAGTCACAGCTAACGATGAGAAGGAGAACTAATCTTTTAACAGCATTTACAACAAAGCATGATTATATGATACTCTCCTAGTATTTATCATGTTACTCCAAATTCCACATGTTAAAATATTAAATATTAAAGTCAATCTTTCATGCTTATAAATGAGTTTATAATATAAAAATTTGGGTAATGGTAATTACGGTAGGAAAAATTTTCAGTCATTTTTTTCACAAAAGTAGAAGTAAAGGTTAATCCAGTATTGGCATATCTGTCTCTTACATGGTTAATTTAAACAATGATGACATTGTCGTTAAAATTTTAGTTTTTAGCTTGAAAGTCTACATCAAGAACTGGCTTTGCCATTTTTAGACATGGAATGATTTATATTTTCACCAACTCTAGAATATCTGTATTACCCACATTTTTTAGATGAGAAAAACAGATTTTGAGAGTTTAAGCTGTTTCCCCAAAGCACAGTGTCAAACAATCTCAGATTCTATAAACCTAAGAATAGATGATCTTGCCTTAAATTTCTTCCATGTAAATAAAGGCTTTATTAGTATTTGTGTAAAAATGGTCAATTTACATCCTTTTCTGTGCCTCTGTTTTCACATTTGCAAGTTAATGATGATAATATGATTTAAAAATAGGATTGTTGGGACAAATAGGTAATGTTACACAAAACAGCGTTTAGCACATAATGCTTAATGTTATTGGTTCTCATCATCAGTAATGGTGTTATTTAGTGCTAATAATGATGATGAGAGTAGTTACAGTATTTATGTGGTGTAAAGCATGAGTGTGAGGTAAGAAAAAATGGATGTGAAAGATATTGATACCTGATTATCACAGGTTATTTTCCCTTTTGCAGATATATATAGAATCTGCAGATTTGTATCTGGAGAATGTATATCTGCAATATATTCTGCAGATGGAGATAGATTATATTCCAAGTATCTTTTGGGATTAGGTAACCATAATAATGATGTTATAGTCAATGGGATGAGAACAGAAGTAATATTTGACTCCCTCTGGCCCAATTCGTAAGTATATCTAACAAATGATCATTTTTATCTTCTCTTTTGCTAACTGGATGCTAATGACAAAGGTGATTTTGCAATTTGTAAATATTAGACTCATCACTTTGAATAGAGATAACTTATATTTGAGCAAAAGCAATTTTGGAGTCTAAATTCTTCTGTTTTTTCTTTCATAGCATAATGATTCTTTTTTGTATAAAGTAAATTTCAGCATATCAATGTATAGCAAAACTATAATGATACCAAGAGATTCTTCTGTCATGGCTAGCTATAACCCTCATTCAGATAGAACTATGGACACAATAAATATTTATTCAATGGATATATATCAACATCCACTGGATAAAGTTAAAAAAACAACCAAACTGACTTAAAATGCATAGCTTGTGTTAAAAAATCTTTTTTATAAAAACTAGTTTTATGTTATATATTTTCAAAGCAGCATAAAAGTATAGGAGGCTTTATTATGACAACTGCCAATTCTATTAATGTAGAAGTGTTTGATTTGATAGAGGCTCTTTAGTAAAAGTCCTAAATTCTCTCACTGTCTAACCCATTATTTTACAACCCCTAACTCTATTAATAAAAAACTTTAGGCACCTATTTTTCATTTATTGGAAACATAAATTACTAAAATTGTCTGATCTTTGTCAATTATTAATAGTGCTATTAATTATTAATTATAAAGATATATAAATATGAAAAATAGAATTTGATACCTGAGAAAATGGTATCTAGAAAGATACAAATCATGTTAGCCTAGGTCAGCAAGATGTCAGAATGGAAATTTCCCAGTTCACATCCCCCAGTGGAAACAAAGATTTAGCAGTAATCCACAAAGTGCCTTTGCAGGAGCACTGAAGTCCAGATAGGAGATTTGAGTCCCCAGTGGAGTTTAAAACCAAAAGGGCCACTATAAGAGGGTAGGCTTTTGCCTCAGTGGCAGGCTTACCAACCATAGTCCTAGCTTAGACTAGAAGCAGCCTCCAGCTACATCCACATTGCTCCAAAGGACATGATTATTTTTCTTATTATGGCTGCACAGTATTCCATAGTACATATGATATATGGACCACATTTGCTTTATCCATTCCACAGTTGATGGGCATTTAGATTGATTCTGTGACTTTGCTGTTGTGAATAGTGATGTGATGCACATACAGGCGCATGTGTCTTTTTTGTAGAATACTTTATTTTTCTTTGCATATATATTCAGTAGTGGGATTGCTAGGTTGAATGGCAGTTCAACCCACAGTTCTTTGAGAAATCTCCGAACTGCCTTTGACAGTGGCTGAACTAATTTACATTTCTACCAACAGTGCATAAGCCTTCCTTTTTTTTCTGTAATCCAGCTAACATCTGTTATTTTTTGACTTTTTAACAAAAACCATTCTAATTGGTGTGAAATTGTATCTCGTGCTTTGATTTTTATTTCTCTGATGATTAGTGATAATGAGCATTTTTTCATCTGTTTCTTCCTTACTTATGTATCTTCCTTTGAGAAGTGTCTATTCATGGCGTTTGCCTACTTTTTAATGGGATTATTTGTTATTTGATTGATTTGTTTAAATTCCTTGTAGATTCTGACTATTATGCCTTCATCGGATGCATAATTTGTGAATACTTTCTTCCATTCTGTAGGTGGTGTTTACTCTGTTGATAGTTTCTCCTGCCTTTCATGAGCTCTTTAGTTTAACTAGATCACACTTTTCAATTTTTGTTTTTGCTACAATTGTTTTTCAAGACTCAGTCATAAATTCCTTCCCAGAGTTTGTTCTAGGATTCCCCTGTCTTAATTACACAGGGAAAACATAATTTCAGCATTAGCTACTTTTTCAAATCATTACAAATAATTGAAATTAAGAATATGGAAAATTTTGTTCACTTAAAGAAATAAAACATTATGTCTTTTAAGATGACAATTGTCAGGCTATATATTCGTAATTTGCCATCATTCAAGTTTATAGTCTTAAAAACTAGATAGCAATTTAAGCATATATTTAAAAGTACATTAAGGCGCTGTTCCTGTGTTGATGTTAGTTTGGGTTATTTTACTTTTATCATTCAAATTTGGACTTCTTTTTCATAAATTCATAAATTATTTTTCATAAATTCATAAAAAAAGAAAAAATGGCAGTATCAAAATTGTGTAGGAATATTCTCTTACATAACATGTGAACTTACCAAATAGACTGAGAATCATTATCAATGGAACACTAATGTAAAATGAACATGTCTTATAGGGTTATTTTATTTTTATTATTCAAATTTGGACTTCTTTTCATAAAATCAGAAAATAATAGCAAAAAATGGCAGTATCTAAAATTGCATACTAATATTCTGCTTTACATGAGAGGTGAGATTTACTTATCAAATACACAGAATCAGTATCAATGAAACACTAATATAAAAATGAGCCGTTATCACATAAAACTGCTTTTATAAAATAAAACATTTGAAAATCAAGTATCCATGAGAGCTGGATAATATTCATATAAAAATTGTTTTAGATATGTTAGAACAACTAAAAAAATATTAAATTAGTGGTATAATTATTTACTAAAAATATAGAAATTAAGGAAAAATAAATTATACTGGCTCTTTTCAAAAATATGTATACTACTAGAATGAGAAGTTAAAAGTGTGTGTGTTCATTCACAGAAGGCTGAAAAAGCTGCAAAACATTGTGTTTAAATAATATGTATTTAAACATTGTCACAATTTCCAAAATTAGAGTTTATAACGTGCCTATATTTTTTTCAGAAAAAAAGCTGTAAACTGATTATCATAGCGTAATGTGATCTAATAATTTATTTAAGGTTAGTAACATTCCTTCAAAGAATAATTGTGCTAATAATTTTTAAGCCATGTGTAATTATCGAGATTCTCACACAAAAAGTGTATTTATTTTACTTTCCTAGACAGTGGAAAAAATAATTTTCATCGAAGTATGTTTTCAAATTTCATCCAAGACAAATTAAAGTGCTAAAAATTGAAAATATTTTATAAATCACTCTGAATAATATTGCTGAATCATCTAGAGTATGATCAAGGCCAAGCATTTTTCCATATAAATAGGCTAAATGAATACAAATTGTTTATCTCACTATGAAGAACTCAACACTTATTGCAAATTCTAAATTCACAGCAATTCTCCAGGTAGAAGTTGATGGTTTTGAGCTGATTAGGAAACAAATGTAAGATAGATTTCCTATATTCAGTATAAGGCCAAATCTAAAAGAGGTCAAATGAAAAGAAAATATAGTCATATAATACAGCATTCATAGTTTAATTGGCAATAACATCTTCAGCTTAGGTTCCTGTCTATGATTTTTATAAGGTTATATAATTCACATGCTTTTGGGGATTGAATATGGGACACAAAAGACTCTAGAGAAAAAGAAAATCAAATAATTTATTGAAATGAATAAAAATAAATATTATATCTAAAATGATTTATACACAATTTCAATGCAACATCCATGTTTTAAAATTTAATTTTACTTTTTTTAATTTAAATAGAGTTATATATTTTATTTTATTTTTATTTTTGAAAGAGTTATATATTTTATTTGAGTAATAAAGTTGTCAAGGAATATATAAAAAGGATAGTTAATGCCTAGGAATGTAATAAAAATGTTTTAATGCTTTCTCAATATGTTTTGATTCAAAATTATTTAACGAAGTAACTAAGAATGTCATAAATTGAAAATGTAGAATAAATTATAAGAAATTTATGATTGCTAATCACATAAATTGTAATTATTTGTGACATTTATAAATTATGAGGGCTGTTTCAATCATTTCTGATATAACAGTTAATTAATCAAAGTTACTTCAACCTTTCTGAGAAAAACAATTTGAAATTTTATTATAAACGATATTACTTATCCATCAAAAATAATCTCTTACAACCTCCATATGAACTCTAATTTGCAAATTAAAAATGTATGCTGGTATTTATTGAACACATCTAAATGTGTTAATATTTTAATCTCTTCCAATATAAGGGATAAAACAAAGTATAAAATGAAACATTCTAAATAAGATTCTATGGCATTCTACATGAGTTGGTGACACAGTTAGTTATTATGGAAGGATAACTGATAGTCCTAAATAAGTTGTTAAATATTTTCCCCTATAAGCTTGTTGTTTTGAAGAACATAGTGAATTTACAAAATTATTTAAGCTTCATTCAATTTTATGAACTCTTTCTAATGGAAAAATAATCTGCTTACATTACACTGATAAAGGATAATACATGTTATTAGAATTAAAATATCTTGCTTGGTTAAATTTTCATTTTATAATTCAGTTTTCATTTTTCTTCTGTTTTCTACACCACATCTGGTTAAATTATGTGAAATGTTATCTCTATACATGAACTTAATAAAGATTATTTCCATGGCAACTGGTACAACTTTTCAGTAAATAATAGCTTTGAAGGTGCTGTATCTTTGGGTTTATGTTTTGGGTTATTCCATTAACCCTAAAAGATTTTTGTATTTATTTTTTCTTGGAAGGACTTAATTTGAAGAACAAAAGTAAAGATCAGAGTTAAGCTAAAATAGATTTTTCTCTTTTTTCCTCTGAGAAATATCTACAGAGACACAGTGACATGCTTATACCCTGTATTACACAATTGATAATTTAAAACTAAATCAAACCAATTATTTCCAGATATGATTGATACTTCAAAGATATTTTTCCCATTGGTAAAATATATTCATTCACATTTGCCTTCACAATCATTTATTCCTTAAGGATTATACCTATTTTGTTTACTCTAAAGCAAGAAAAGCACATCAGATTTACCTTATAGATGCTATAGATTATTTGATTTTTAATATAATTTAATTTGTATTCTTATTTATATCTAAATATAATTTAATAATAGGTAATAATTATTTTATTTTTTATTATCTCAATGAACATTGATTAGGTTTTCTAATGTGGTAATTATCTAGAAGGACTTTGAAAGTAGACTAGTAAGCAAGCAGACATTGGCCCTCCTCTCATGAAGAAAGCATGTGTTTAGGTAACATTACAATTTCATATAAGGGTAATTTTATCTTCTCATATGAATGCAGAAGACTGAGATAAGTGATAAGACATAATAGAGTCACACACATTAAAGTAGTAAACATCCATGAGTCTATCAAGGTTTAAACTGCTTCAAACATGTCATAGGGAAAAATCCACAGTATATGAAATCAGCATACAAAAATGCTGCCTTAGTTGAGAGAACAACCTTGAACAACAGAAATGAACAGTTCTGTGAAAGATTTCTACATTTCTGTGCCTTTCAATTTCTGTTTTCCTGACACCACGTTGCAGGTCTGAAATAGGCTTTAAGTCATTCTTTTCCATGTGTTTTAGACCTTACTGAATCATTTGTGGTTATTTTTCCAGCTTCTTGGTTGATGGATTACATACTGTCCATTTTTTCCCCTTTCTCTAGAGAGCACAGTACCTATCTTTACCTGTGTATATATAGACTGCACTTTGTCATACAGAACTACATTAATTCGATTTTTGTTTTTTTGTGATGGAGACTTGCTCTGTTGCCCAGGCAGGAGTGCAATGGTGTAATCTCAGCTTACTGCAAACTCCGCCTCCTGGGTGCAAGTGATCCTCCTGCTTCAGCCTCTGGAATAGCTGGAATTACAGTCACCCACCACCACGCTCAGCTCATTTTTGTATTTTTAGTAGAGATAGTGTTTCACCTTGTTGGTCAGGCCGATTTCGAACTCCTGACCTCATTTCTTTCCACTAAGCCCCCAGCTCAGCGTATCTTATCAACAAACATTGCCTTTTTAAAAACTGGTTCCTTAACTTGGAAGAACATTGCTACTGAAACCAGTAGCATCAGAAAAGATGCTCAGCATACCAAATGCATAATTGCATCCTTGGAAGCCGTTTATAATCCTAACTTTTGTAGCCAAATATATCATTCCACATAAAAATAGCATGTAAATTGTGTCTCTTATTCATGAAGATTTAGAAATTAATTATACAGAGTAAACAGATTCATTTCATTGAACTCACCTGGAACCTAAAAAAATTATATAAGATAGAACTATGACAATTAATTGAACAACTTTTTTTTGAAATCCTAGCAAGACCCAGGTTTAAAAAGTAAATTAAACTCAGAGAGTAGATCACTATTAAATAAGCGTATGAAAATGTTCAACCTTAATTGTGATAAGGAAAATGCAAAAAATTACTACATAAATACAATTTTATAGCCACTATGTTAAGAAAACGTATAGTTTGAAAGTACCAAAAATGAGCAAGTAAAATATAATGGGAAGTTGTGAAATACTAATACTTAAGTGTATACATTTATTAACCACATTGCAAAATAATCGTGCTTTATCTTGAAAAGTTGGACATGTTTACTCGATCATTCCTTATTCCAGTTTTATGTATATTCATTAGAGATACTCATATATGCATAGCAAAAGTGTTTACAGTTGCTCATATCAACAATGCTTATAACAGAGAAAACTTAGAAATCTATCAAATATCTATCGATATGAGCACTTAAATTTTGGGAACAGAACACTTAGGATCTCAAAGGGAAAGGTAGAAAGAAAGCAAAATTTACAGATTTATGTAGCAGTTGTGGTGAGGAAAAATATAAAAGTAATTATAACTATGAAATATTTGAATTATAAGATTATATATTTCGAATTACAGTCTGCTGTATAGCGGTTAGACTTTTAAATAAAACATTTGTGCTTGTGAATTTAGATAAATTAGTAAACAAGTTTACCAATGAAAAAAACGACTAATTAATATATTAGTATGAATTGTAAATTTTGTATTGGTGATCAATAAATTCCCACTGGATTATTGACAACCATCTACGTCAAGGGAGGTTTAAGTTATTTGTATATTCTGCTTCTTGGACTTTTATTCTTGATCTGCTTAATAATTCTAGACTATAATAGAGCAATTTAGATGAGACATATTCACTATCTTGACAGTTTATCTGATATTCAGTCTTAAGTATTTTCTGTCCCTCAAAGAGGTGTTGCTCTTTTAGAAAAGATTTTATAGGAGTAGGGAGGAAAGGTAGAAATAAGAAAAAGATTATGTTGGATGTAATTACCAGTTTATTAGTGGAGGAGTGTTCCAGGCAAGGTTAAGAAATGGGCTGGAAATAGGAAGAAGGTGTGCAGTGGCTGCTTTACCTGGTTTCTTATTCTCCAATAATTATTAGAGCCTCCCAACGTCCCAAAGCTACTGAATTTTTGAACTGCAGATTGATTCTGGTAATTTTTTTGCCAATCCTTCTTTTTGTCTGGACTTGAAGATCATTTTGTGAAAAATTTATGAAGGGTCATTTTTTAAGGCTTCATCAAATTTAATAAATCATTACTGATAAATATTAAGTAATCTTAAAAACTGAGCAAAGGGAAAAATGTATTTTTGAAGTGAGAGAAGGGGCCATTATGAAATGTCAGAGATTTCATCATCATATTTATTATTAATATATTTAATAAAATAAGAATAAAATAGTGTTAGTAAATATCCGATAACTCCAAGATTTAAGTAGACACTGGTTTTACGGGGTTAATATAAGCAAACTTTTCTATGAAGTTCTCTACACATGCCATTTACAAATCTTCATCAGCCGCTCATTTTTTAACACACTTCAGGGGGCTGCCTGAATAATTCTTCCAGAACTTATCTCGAGTAAGGTTGTTAAAGACCCCATATCATGAATGCAATGAACATACCTTAATCCTAATTTACCTTTCCCCTACTTTAGCACCTTATAGGGTTGGGCATGATTTTCTCTAGAAATATTATTTCTTTTGAATTTTCTATTTCCATAAAATGACGTTTTAAGTTTTCCAGCTATTTCTCTGGACCTTCTTTTATAGTATCTTGTCAGTTTCTCTTCATTTATACATGCATTAATGATTAGAGGTTTTCTGAAATTTGTAGTAGACTTTTAAAACATTTAATGTGCATGTACTCTCATTGTTTGAATTATAATCTCTTCGTGAGAGCTCTCATATTCACATCTCCATCTGGGATTGCTCCAGGACCTAAACATGCAGCTTCTTACTGACATCTGCCCTGAACTGTTCCACAGGCACTACCCATTTAGCACAAATTTCCTCTTCAAACATACACACTTTCTGTGTTCCCTAAATCAAGAAATTACATCATGGTTTACATAATGGTTTTCCCTCAGCCCCAAATCTGGAATTATTCTCGATTCTCTTAACTGTCATCAATTCTATAACAAATCCAGTTTATTCTATATCATACATACCTCTGAAACCCACCCACAGTTTTGTTCCTCATTGTCAAATGGCCATGATTTCTCTGGATTACTGTAATATTCTCTTTAATAATGTTTCACAATTAACTCTTCCTACTTTGTTATTTATTCTTCATTCTTTATTATTTTTTTTTTTTGTAAATGTAAAACTGATGGTCGTCTGATATGTAGAACAATTCAAGGCCTTCTTAGTGATATTTGAACAGACACAAAATCTAGCCAATAATACCATCCAGGGTTTTTTTCGTCTCACTTTCCAGGATCTTTTCACTTATCTATTCCTTTTTCTCTCCCTATCTTAGTGATGCTGACTTTCACTTATTTCCTCTATTTGTCATGATCTAGGCCAGTTTTTCTGTACCTCAAAAGACGTGTAACTCCTACTGTTCCTTTATGGGAGCACTTGCATAAAAACACAAACTGATATAGATTCTTCTATCAATTCTTCACATCGAATGCTGAAATTAACTTCTTTGTAATCATCATAATTGAAATTTATTACATGATAAATATATATTTTCTATGATATTGGAGGTTTTTATTAGCACAGCACCTGTGGTAGTCTTGTTCATCATTATAGTCTAAATATGAGCTTGATAAATTGTAGGTATTAAATAAAAAGATATTTGAATTAAAATGAATAAATTAAAAACCTCTATATAAAGAGAATAATTAAAAGTACTTCAATGAAGAAAAAACACAGAGGCCCAATTTAATTTAAAAATTTACTAAACCTTAAAAGGAAAAAAAATGTGTTATCTTTTATTATTCTGAAATTAAATCTAGTGTGGATCAGCCAGGGCCCACAACCAGTGAGGTAAGAACTTATAAAACCTTGAAGAAATCAAAATGAAGCAAAATGTTCCCTAGAGTTTAAAAGACTAGTGTCTTTCAGGTGTATACATTTTTGAAATTTTATTTCTGTTCTTTTAAAACTATTACTCAGATTTCATGGAATAAAATAAAATGTATTTATATATTTTTACTTCTATGAATATAGGCAAATATCTCTTCTAGTAAAAATCTTTCTTTTAATAAAAATACTTAAACACATTTAGATATTTTGTATATTTATCTAGCGTTTTATTTCTAATCTTATGTTTAGCAGTTATTAATATTCCTTTAGCACAACATCATAGGTTTCATAGACAGAGATTTCCACAACTAGGAATCCTATACTGGAAATGCTGTATATACTGCCCTACATCTATTATACTTTAACATATTTAAGCAATTTGTTGAATTCTTATTTGCTAAATGTTATTTTTACATCTTTTGGCTGGGTTCAGTGGCTCATGTCTGTAATCCCAGCACTTTGGGAAGTTGAGGTGGGCAGATGGTTTAAAGTCAAGTGTTTGAGACCAGCCTGGCCAACATGGTAAAACCCCTTCTCTACTAAAAATAGAAAATTCATCGGTGTGGTGGCACACACCTCTAATCCCAGCTACTCAGGAGGCTGAGGCAGGAGAATCATTTGAACCCAGGAGACAAACGTTACAGTGAGCTGAGATCAGGCTACTGCACTCTAGCCTGGGCAACAGAGATACTCCGTCTTAAAATAAATAAATAAATAAATAAATAAATAATTTTAAATATAAAAGTAAATAAATTTCCCATCTTCTAGTAAATTTCTGTTTTCAGAATTGATCATCTATATTTTCTGGCCTTTCATCCTTTTAAACATCTTAGTCAATTACTTCTGTACTCCATTTTTGTCTAATATATTCATTGATGAAATGAGGAGTGATTCTCATAATGATGAATATCTTGCTATATTAACTTAGTGTGTTGATCTTACTGCCTGAAGTACACTTTCAATCTTCAACTTTCTTGTATGAATTTAAAATCTGCTTATTATATTAATATGTATCTTTTAGTATTTTAATGTTGTTTCATTTTTTTCTGATTAATACTGAGTAGGCTACAAAATACATTGTATTTCATACTAATATTTTACATACAGAATAAACATTTTATATACTTCTTTAGAATAAGTTACTAAAATTTCTAGATGCAATATAGTTGAAGGAATATAATGAAGTCCTTGAGTGCAAACTAGTTGATTTTAGATATATTCCATGTTTTATAAAAGTCAATAAAAATGGCATTAATGTATTTTTAAAAGATATTAAGAGAAAGACTAGAAGTTTGCGTAGATTAATACATGAAAAGTAACTCAGTTTTTATTTGCAAAAAGAATAATTATTTTTAAAGAGATAGTTTTGTTCTAAGTTGTCTTTTGACTCATTTCATTGAAATGGTAAGCTTGATTAAATTAAACAGTTTTTCAAAGAATATATAGACACATTATATAGACACAACAATATACAGACACAACATAATATAGACACAACATAATATAGACACAATAACCCAATACAATTTTATTTATATATGTTGAAGTTCGAGTAAATAACATACACTTAAGCTGAACTGTAATACCTTCTTCAAAACGTGTCCAATGAAGCACCTTTGGTGAAAAGTTTGCATTTCTTCCAAATGTCATAACCAAAAATCATTTAATTAATAAAAGTTTTTTTTTATTAAACTTTAAGTTCTGGGGTACATGTGCAGAATATGTAGGTTTGTTACATAGGTATACACATGCCATGGTGATTTGCTGCATCCATCCCTCTGTCATCTATATTAAGTATTTCTTCTTATGTTAGCCCTCCCCAATCCTCCCACTCCCTGTTATCCCTCCCCTAGTCCCCCACCCCCAACAGGCTCCAACATGTGATGTTCCCCTCCCTGTGTTCATGTGTTCTCATTGTTCAACACCCACCTATGAGTGAGATCATACGGTGTTTGATTTTCTGTTCTTGTGTCAGTTTGCTGAGAATGATGGTTTCCAGCTTCATCCATGTCCCTGAGAAGAACGCAAATTCATAAAACTGCCTGCTCAAGTGGTTCCTTGACCCCCTTTAACCTGACTATACACCCTCCTTTCTTTCTTTAAGATGTTTGTCATTAATGATTGTTCTTTCTATTGCAATAGCCTGAATAAAATCATCTTCTTAATTTTTCAGTACATATTATCTCTGACTAAAGAAAGGTTGTAATTTAGCATATACTAATAATTTTAGTCTTTTTATTTTTGAATTATTGTATCTTTCAAATGCATAGTAAAATGTATCTTTTTTTTTTTCCCAAGACAGAGTCTTGCTTTGTTGCCTAGACTGGAGTGCAGTGACATGATATCAGCTCACTGCAACCTCTGCCTTTCAGGTTCAAGCAATTCTCCTACCTCAACCTCCTGAGTAGCTGGGATTACAGGCACCCACCATATCTGGCTAATTTTTGTATTTTTAGTAGAGACAAGATTTCACCATGTTGGTCAGGGTAGTCTCCAACTCCTGACCTCATTATTTTACCATCTCGGCCTCCCAAAGTGGTGGGATTACAGGCGTGAGCCAACATACCCAGCGGTAACATGTAATTTTATAGAAAGTTATAGACATAAATTTAAATGGTAATATATATGTATATGTATGGACATGCAAATATACTGCATTAGTCTGTTCTCATGCTGCTAATACATACATACCCATGACTGAGTAACTTATAAAGGAAAGAGGTTTAATTGATTCACAGTTCCATGTATTTAGGGGAAGCCTCACAATCACAGCAGAAGGCAAAGGGGAAGCAAGACATATCTTCCACAGCTGCAGGCAAGAAAGCTTGTGTAGGAGAACCCCCTTGTAAAACTATAAGATCTTTTGAGACTAATTCACTATCACAAGAACTGCATGGGAAAGATCTGACCCAAGGATTCAATTACTTCCCACCAGGTCCCTCCCACAACACATAGGAATTATGGGAGCTACAATTCAAGATGAGATTTGGGTGGGGACACAGCCAAACCATGTCATACACACGCATTATTCACCTGAATTAAATAAAAGCAAGTAATAGAAAGAAGAGAAACATTAAATTATATGGAATAATTTTCATAAACTTTATATATACATATATACAGTTGCATACACACAAACAGTTTAAGGTGGCTACATGAAAAGATTAGCTAGAAATAGACAATTTTAATCTCTTTAACTAAATGTAACTATTTAAAAATCCAAAATAGGTTCTTGAAATCTTTATATGTTTTTATTTGGGTTCAGCAACATCTTGACGTTAAAATGTTAGCACCACAAAGCACCTCAATATGAGCCTAATGAAAAACTTAAAGAGTAATAAGGGCAGAAATCTCTCTTCATTTAAAAAAGTTATTTATTTATAAAAATTTTATTTTCCTGACGATGGAATATAGAAATGAAGCTCAGATTTTGCTTAGTGACATAGCCAAGTCATATTCCAGATAGAGATTTTTATACTACCACAGAGTTAATAATGAAGACATGTAGGTTTCCTATACAGCCTTTGCACCCAAAGTTTAAATTAAAAAGAAAAAAAAGAGAGATCTTGTATCTTAGAATACCTTCCCTTCTCTTAGCAACCACATTATTGTAATTCAAACTGCTAACATTCTAAAATCCTCTTTTTTAAAAAAAGGATAGAACATGCTGAAGAAAAGAGTTACAATGAGAAAATATATGGTAACAAAATACCTATGTAGTGCAGAAGTCTGCACAACTAAACCATTTAGAGTAGAGGGAAAAAAATAAGATTCCAAAGATCCAATAAAGTCAATTTTTAAAAACATATATAAATCAGTTCCTATGTTTTTGATCAAGTTCAATTTTCTCTTTCCTTAGCCATATATTAACATAATCTAAGATAAATTAACTTGTCTTATATTTTGCAAAGCAGCTATAAGTATGAAAAAATACCATAATAATAATCAGCATATAAAATTCGCTCAGAAGAGTTTTCAGAAAATATATCTCCAAATAGAGTGAACAAAAACATTTTATAATAATTGTTGCTTAAAACTAAATATTTTTAAAATAAATTTATTAAAATTATAATAGCAACATTGCTAAAGAATATACCTAAATAAATCTAGAAAACAGTTCATTGTTTCCTACTATCAAAATAAACATGTATTTATATATCTATTATAAAACATGGTAATTATATTAAATTTGACAAAAATAACAGCCACAGGGTCACAGTCTTTGTAATATTTCAGTATAAGTAACAACAAATTATTAAAGAATATGCTTTTTAATTGGTGAGAAATATACCAAATAGTTGATTGCACCAGGGTGGGGCAGCATCAAAGCCTCTAGTTTAATTTTTTTTTGTGACAGTATCCCTATTGCCCAGGCTGGAGTACAATTACCTGATCTTGGCTAACTGTAACTTCTGTCTCCCAGGTTCAAGCTATTCTCCTGCCTCAGCTTCCCAAGTATCTGGGATTACAGGCACCTGCCGCCTCACCTAATTAATTTTTGTATTTTTAGTAAAGACAAGGTTTCACCATGTTGGCCAGGCTGGTCTTGAACTCCTGACCTCCAGTGATCTGCCCACTTCAGCCTCTCAAAATGCTGAGATTACGGGCATGAGCCACTGCACTCAGCCTCAAGTTTAATTCTTAAGTGAGTCAGTCAGTTATAGTTCTACTCAAATATTTGAGTGAACCTAAAATTTCATCTAATGTCTATTATCTTTCATTGTATGCTAAAACAACTTGAAGTCTCATCTATATAATTTTATAAATAATAACCTATTAAACAAAACAAGAAAATTAAGGGTTTACATTTTAGAGCACCCATATTCACCTACAGTTGATGAATTTACTGTTAGAGTGAAAAACAATAGAATTTTGATGAATTCTGAAATGGCTCCACCCTATCCAAACAAGTTGTGTTAATGTGTGTATATATTTCTTAATAAATTACTAAAATTGCTACAAATACCAAGGCTTACAAATTTCCATTGAGAGTAGCCTCTGTCAAAGCTTTACTGTTTATTGATTAATTTCGTTACTATAAAACAAAAAGATGTCTTCTAATTGAAAGATATCAAACACAAAATGTTGAATTATAAAAGCAGCCTCAAGCAAATAATAATTTTTACTCAGCACTAAAATTCACATATTCACAGGAAGTAAGCAAGCATTGGGCATGGACAAAGCATTCTTTTCCTCGAGGATCCCAAAACCAACAGATGTAGAAACTAAAAATATCATTTTCCCCTTATATTAGCATGTATTTCAATTTTGGATTAAGAACTTTTGACAATATATGCAGGAACACCATTCATAAAAGGAAACTATTATGGCTTTGGAGATTTTTTCTTTTACATACTGTTGATTTCATTGAGGAAAAAAATTATATTTAGGTTTCTCCCTATTTTCAAGCCAGCCAGCCATCCTAAATTCATATAATATTTTATTTTAAATTATAACAAATCTAGACCATGATATTATCTCCTGCTCCAAACAACATACTTTTCCTAGTTTGTACCATTAACATGTTTATTAATGGTATTTATATTATTAGGTGTTATTAGGAGATCATTATAATTTTACAAGAATGTCTAATTAAGATAATTTATTCCCTCTTTTATGTTAATCCTTTCCTACCTAACATCACATAAGATAATGGAGGTGTGATTTTTTCCAGTAATTTTTGCAGTTTAATAAATGACATAAACAACTTTCTCATCCACATCCATTTTGAAATTATTCTTAGTATTTTAATACAAAAGAATAAGATAGCATAATACTGCTGAATCTACTATGCATTACATTTCATGATTCTTTAATATTGTTTTGATGAGAGAATAAATTAAAATATCTTTCTCTAGTTTTGATATCCTGAAAGTTTATCATGTTTTTTTCTTGCCTAGACTGAATAACCTCTGATTTGGCGGAAGTCCTTAATTCTTTTACTTTAATCATAAAATGTATTAGATTATCTCTTCATGTATGTATGTGTTTGTATGTATATATGTGTGTGTGTAGTAAATCAAAATAAGTTGAAAAACAATATTATCTGATAACCTCTAAATATTGCAATAATGTAATAGAATTGATATTTTCAAATATATTTTATTTTTCAATTGGCTGTACCACTATTGGCAAGCTCAAAGTCTCCAAATACATTCTTCATGGACTTGTGTGCAATAGAAGATAATACAGAAGCCAATATTTTCCCTTTTGCCTCTTGGTAATGCATAGGCAAGAGGCTTGCCAAAAAAATCAGATCTTATTCCTCAGATAACAAATCCTATAAATAAACAGATACTGTCTCAAATATCAATATGCTGAAATTGAGATCTAAAAGGTGTCTCTAAAATGTTTCTTAAATATCTCTATTTCTGGTATTTGTACCTTGTGAAATGTTCTGTTTTTGAGTGTGACCTGGGCTCTGAAATGCTACTAATAAAATACTGCATATTTAATGAGACATTACGTGAAAGACTACAAAATTAACTGCTGACTTTCATCTAAGATGCTCTTCCTCACTCTCTTGCTTGCTTACTTTCTGGGAAGACATTTGTCATACTGTGAGAAACCCTATGAAAAGTCCCAAATTGCGAGAATTGAGAGACGCTCCAGACAATAGCCAGGTAGAACCTGAGGCTTTTATCCAACATCTTTGAAGAACTAAGTATTGCCATGAACCAAATGAATGAGCTTGACATGCCACCCTCCCCAGGTTGCCCTTCAGATAAAACTCCAGCCCTGGCCAACAGTGTAATTGAAAAAAACAAGAAAGTTTAGCCAGAGGTATTCAGCTGATGCACATTCAGAATTCTGTCACTAGGAACTGTTGTTTTAAGCTCATTAATTTGGAATAAATTGTTATGTAGTAATAGAAAACTGATATAATCTTCAACCCATTGTTAGGATATATGGAGCTTAAGGAAAAAATGCAGTTTCATAGAGATACAGTGAGAAACTGCAGAATGGCATGCACAGGTGGAAAGTAATTAGGGAATTGGGGCATGTGAATACAGTTAAACTGTTTGAGCCTTTTAGGTACATATTTGCTTTAGTGGGATAAATACATTTTAAAAGTCCAGGATGACACAGACATTTATAATTTTTATTCAATTATCTCATATTTTATTTCAGTGTTAAATACTCATCTATGTTAAATCAATTATGCTCATTGGATTATTTTACTTTTATTTAAATTTTATTATCTGGTACTCATCATATAAAATATGCAAATCAAAGTCCTGTCCTTCAGCAATCAATAAGGTAAGAGAGAATAACAACAGAAATAAGTAGAATTTCATGATAACTTAAAAGACAAATAGACTTCACTTTGTATGCTAGTGTGAGACCGTAACAATTACTATGAATGCTGAAACTGTTCAAAAAAACCTTAATAATCAATGGGAAAAAATTTGATTGTTCCATGACCTATAAAATATTTGTTAAAAAATGTAAAGTGTCGTACTGCGGGTGATAAAAATATGTAGGGAAATAAAAATATAATAAAACTAATATTTATTTAGTTAACTATAATTTTTAAAATAAAAAATAAGTGTTTTATTTCTTTAAAAAAACTTATCAAGAATAGTTTGAATACTGATTGCCTTCTTGTTGTATAACTTACAGCACTAAGCAAGCATCTTTTTGTATGCCTTAGAGAATTGTTGTACTTCTTTCTAAATTTGGATTGTTCCCCAATATTATATTTTATTCTTTACAATTTCAATATTAAGAAATATCTCTGAGAGCTATTTGAATGTGATTTTTTTTTTTTTTTTTTGTGGTACTGCCTGTAGGTCACCTCTAGTCTTTTATCATAATCAGCTTCTTTATTTACATTGATAAGTTCACCATCACTAAATTACCCTGGATGCATATTTAGATTTTCAAGCAGTGGCAGTGTCAACATTGTCACAATCTACCATTTAACTTGTAATATCTATATAGTGTTATATAAATATTATGTATTACATAGAGAGATTATATATAACAGTATAATATATTACATATTATATATGTAAAAGGCAAATAAATCTCAGGACTCCAAAATCATTATGCCAGAGGAAAAGCCAAACTGGGAACTATGTCAGAGAAACATACCTCCCGTTATGTCTCTAAATATGATTGCTAAAAATATAAAAAGTTGCATATATCTCTCACAATTTGCCCACAAGGAATTCTTTGTGGACAAAGGACAGACCGAACTCAAAGTCATCCCTCTGAGGTTCACCTGTGAAAAATGCATATCTGTTTTCTTCCTCTGCCCTATTAGTTATGTAAAAATGCAGATTAACTGAGCCAGACTAAATTTGTGTTCGGTGGAAAGCTGATCAAGAGCTCAAATTGTGTATTCAATGGAAGGCTAATCAAGGACTGAAAATAATACAACTTTTTGACTCTTACCTACTTCTAACTTGGAAGCCCCCACTTAGAGTTATTCCACCTTACCAAATCAAATAAACATACATCTTACACATATTGATTAATGTGTCTTTTCTCCCTAAAATATATAAAAGCAAGCTATATGCTAACCACCTTGGGCACATGTCATCAGGACCTCCTGAGCCTGTGTCATAGGCATATCCTTAACCTTGGAAAAATATTAAACTTTCTAAATTGATTGAGACTTTTCTCAGATACTTTTTGGTTGACATGCAATAGCATATATGATACAATAATGGTATTATGTTACCAATATGTACTGTATTCTATTAAATACTGTATTATATTAATATATAATGGTATTGTATATAATATATGGTTTCATTTTTATAAGAAGTCAAGTAAGCCTATCACTAGGAGATAAGAAACAACACTACACATTTGTTATCTGTGTGTAAACTGAATCACAAGAATAGCTGTGATTACTCATTCATTAGGACATGAGTCTGTTATATACATAGTAATGTGTGGGGTGCAGAACCAGCAGCAGTTTATACTTTATGAAATTACAGTTTACATTTTGTCATAATTAAAAATTATACTATGTTGTTTGACAGGTGTTATTTCATCTAAATCATGAAAACTGAAATTTGTGCATATCAGTACCATGAAAAGTGAGATTTTATTTACTTAAAACATGCACTTTCAGAACATCAAAGTCTTTATAATAATAGCTCCTTGTATTTAAACTTACTTTTCTGCAGGAAATGGTTAATTCAGCAGGTCCAGGTTACTCAAATTCTATGTATTCAGAAAAACAGAGTAGTTGATCAGTTTAGGAAGAAAGATAATTTCTGAGACCTTAGAATATTCTGTTTGATAGGTGTGTTTTTGCATGCCTAAAGCTTTGGTCCTGAAGGACCAGTTATTGATGCTTACACTGTGACTTAGTTTGTCTGCATGTTTTCCTCCTAAGGGACTGGAACCCGAGTAGCTGAATTCAGTCATGCAAGGACTAGATGCCTATTTGACAGGCCCCTATATTAGTCCATTCTTATGCTACAAATAAAGACTCAAAACTGAGTAATTTGTAAGGGAAAGAGCTTTAACTGACTCACAGTTCAGCATGGCTGGAAAAGCCTCAGGAAACTTACAATCATGGCAGAAGGAGAAGCAAACACATCTTCTTCATATGGCGGCAGCAAGAAGTGCCAAGCAAAGAGAAAAGACCCCATATAAAACCATTACATCTTGTGAGAACTCACTCACTCTCAGAAGAACAGAAGCATGAAGATTACCATTCCCATGATTCAATTACCTCTTACCGGGTCCCTCCCATGACACGTGAGATTATGGAACTACAATTCGAGATGAGATTTGGGTGTGGATAGAACCAAACCATATTATTTATCCCTGACTCCTCCAAAACTTCATATCCTCACAACTTAGAACACAATTGTGTCCTCCCAATAGTCCCCCAAAGTAGTAACTTATTTCAGCATTAACTCAAAAGTCCAAGTCCAAAATGACATCTGAGACATTAAAAGTCTCTCCCACCCATGAGCCTGTAAAGTCAAAATCAAGTTCATCACTTCCTAGATACAATGGGGTCACAGGCATTGGGTAAATATACCCATTTCAGATGGAAGTAATTGGCCAAAACAAAGGGGCTATAGGGCCCAAACAAGTCTAAAATGCAAGAGGGCAGTCATTAAACCTTAAAGTTCCAAAATAATCTTCTTTGATTCACGTCTCATATCCAGGTCGTGTGAATGCTAGAAGTGGGCTCCCATGGTGTTGAGCTTTGGCTCCCTTGTGGCTTTGCAGGGTACAGCCCCACTTCCAGATACTTTCACAGACTGGTGTAGAGCAACTAAGGCTTTTCCAGGCACACAGTTTAAGCTGTTGGTAAATCTACCATTCTGGGTTCTGGAAGATGGTGTCCCTCTTCTCAAAGCTCCATGAGGCCATGCCCCAGTGGGGACTCTGTCTGGGGTTATGACCCCACATTTCCCTTCTCCACTGTTGTTGCAGAGGTTCTCCATGAGGACTTCACCCCTGTAGCAAATTTCTGCATTGACATCCAGGCATTTCCATACCTCCTCTGAAATCTAGGTAGAGGCTCCCATCAATTCTTGACTTCTGTGTACTTACATGCTCAATGCCACATGAAAGCTACCAAGGCTTGGGATTTAAACCCTCTGAAGTGACAGTCTGAGTTGTCCCTTTAACGCTTTTAGCCATGGTTGGCATGGCTGGGACATGGGGCACCAATCTCTAGGTTGCAAACAACAGAGTTACTTATGCAAATTTCTGCAGCAGCCTTGAATCTCTCTCCAGAAAGTGGATTTTCTTTACGATCCCATTGTCAGGCTGCAAATTTTTCAAACTTTTATGTTCTGTTTCCTCTTGAATGTTTTGCCACTTAGAAATTTCTTCTGCCAAATACCCTAAATTATCTCTCTCAACTTCAGTGTCACAGATAGCTAGGGCAGGAATAAAATGCCGTCAGTCCCTTTGCATAGTAAGAGTGACCTTTACTCCAGTACCCAACCAGTTCCTCATCTCTATCTGAGACCACCTCAGTTTGGACTTGATTGTCCATATCACTATCAGCATTGTAGTCCAAGCTAATCGCTAAGTTTCTAGGAAGTTCTAGGAAGTTTCAAACTTTCCCACATTTTCCTGTCTTTTTCTGAACCCTCCAAACTGTTCTAACAATTATTTGTTTTAGGCTCATAAGTGGCATGTCAAAATGGAAAATGACCTCAGGTACAAGTTCAGTAACTGGCAGGCTTAATGATAGCAGAGGAAAAACTGTGTAGAAATACCACACTTACTGTCTGAGACATAGGCTCCTAATTATAGGACACTAGAGAGATTGACATCTACTTAGAAAAAGGAAGATATGATCACAGAAAATATAACACATAAAAGGTCTACAGCTTAAAATACATCGACAGTTATGGAAAAACAATAGCAGAAAATATGCAAATATTTATGTTATTTATGAATAAATGGCATTATAGGACAGTTTAACTTCTTTCTTTATACTTTTACATTTCCAGAATTTTACAGTGTGTGCATATGTATGTATATCTATAATGAAAAAAAATAAATTTAGCAAATTACCTTGTAAATTTAGTGATGTGAATATTATTAGTCTTTCAAAAGCAATTAATATTAGTATAATTTGTATTGTTTAAAATACATCAGTAGATTAAATGTATTTGTAATTATAAGAGATAAACATAATGCACACCTTAACCTTAATGTCATCTAAATAGAAGATCAAGTAAATGTATTATTGGAATAAATTATCTGATAATTTAGTGAATAAAATTATAGAAGTTACAGTTTTTCTGAAACTTAAAACAGTTTTAATTAACAGGCTAGCCTTGAAACAAGAGTATTTTGAAAAATAATCCATGTGATATTGTAGTAATTAAAGCCAAAGACGTTTTAAAAGTCCTTTTAATATTGATCCCAATATTTTCATTATAGATATGGTATAGCCATACACTGTATAAAGATGTGTTAGTTAATGATGGACTGCCTATATGACTGTGGTCTCATAAAGTTATAATGCTATATTTTATTAGACCTTTTCTATGATTATATACACAATGGTAAATACCATTGTCTTACTACAACTGCCTACAGTAGTCAGTACAGTAACATAATGTACAGGGTTACGAACTAGGAAAGGCTATATCATATAGCTTACGAGTGCAGTAGGCTATATCATCTAGGTTTGTGTAAGTACACCCTACGATGTTCACACAGTGACAAAATCTCTCAATAATGCATTTCTTAGAACATATTCCCATCAGTAAGCACAGGATTTTTAAATGACTGCATTTTAAAAACGTTCTAAGTAGTATTTTAAAACCAGAAATGATGATCAATAATGTTGATAAGGAATGAGAAAACAGCTAATACATTTAAGCAGTCTAATTTTTATCTTAATCAATATATATGTTGTATAAATCATCTAAGTCACAGAGATAATCAAATTATCATATTTCATGTGAAATGTGAATAACAATTTTTTTTTTTGTATATTCTTGTTTAATTATGCTCCAAATTTATTTGTAAGGAGTAAAGTTATTGTCAGAATATAAACATCATTTCAATATGCTTAAAATTCAATCAACTTCCTTTGGCAGAATCAATGAGACAATACTGATAAGACATGAGCATACAATAAGCAAATTCTTAAAAAATGAATTTTATTCTTCTTCAGTCAATATGGAACCAGCATGACTGACAGTGTATTGAAATTTTATTTTTTTATCACACTTTTAAAACTGTCATCTCTGAAATAGTAGAGTTAAATATCTGCAATAAAATAAAAAAGACTACGGTTTACAACATTCAAGGAAATAGCATGTATTTTAATCTTAGCACTGTGAAATTCATTGAGAGCTCATTTACCAAATGCCATTTACAATTTGTGAAACAATTTGTAAACAATAGTGCCTGCTTATATAGTTAGTTGTGTGAAATTTTACTTCAGTAATATTTTATGGGGTATTTAGGAGATTATATATTCTTTTATTTATTTTGGTCACTATTTTCAAACTTCTATTTTTTTTACCCTTCCATTGTCTGCAGATTGCCATTTGAGGACACCTTCTACATCTGAGAAAACGTGCATTGGTTTTGCAGCATTTTTCTCCTCCAAATAAAGGTCAGTAAGCTAACAACTACACTGTAAGAAGTGAGTTTATGGATAGTGTTAACCACCTTACTTTGTATGCTATAGTTATCAATGTAACAGTTCTTAGAGATAAAAATTGTTTAAACTATGGCATAAAGGGGCCATTCATATTAGACAAACAGAGGTAGATATTTTTTAAATGGGAATATTTATTACAAAGTTGTTACTAAGCTTGTTTTAAGTCAGTCTCCAGAGATAATTAAAAATGAGAAGATATTAAAATAATTTAAACATTTTTTTGCCTAGCAAATAAATTTATTTAACATTTTAGATTATTTCCAAATCCACACTTCTAATAATTAAGAAAATTTAATGCAGTGACCTTCTAAGTATTTTTCCAGTATATTTTAAAGTATGGACCAAATAAAGCAAATGCATATAGTGTTTTCAACATATAACATAATATTTGATTTTATTATTTAAATATTATAAGATTATATTTAAACAGGAAGAGTTTCATATGCATTTAACATTATTTGTGAACAATTCTCGAAGGATATTATTGACTTTGCTTATACTTAAGAAATAGTAAATGTAGAATGTAAGAACAATTAAAATAACTGGTAGGTTTAGTACAATAGGAATACATTTTAGTGGTTTATACTTTATTTACTAATTTATCTTTGAAGAATTGAACATAGTAATGTTTTTATTTTGCATATTTGTCTTTCATTTCTCAGGTCTGAGCCAAAGGACACTTGAGTTATCCAATCTTGCAGCACTTAATATAGCCTATTGTTGGTACTAGGGGCATTGAGAACTTCAGATTTGATTAACACCCAAGAGCTGCTACCATACAATAAACTAGGCAGCTACTGGACAATAAGATGAGGCACATGTGTAAAACCTCTGCACTTAGCTTGGTGAAGAGTGATTACACAGCCATTATTACAAAAATTACTTTTTTCCACAAATAAAGACATCAGTTGTCTAGAGAGTATATGCTGCCATTTGCTTTTGTCATTTAAGAAGTGCTCAGTAGAGAATTTAATATAAACTTTTATTAAAAGGCAACTGTGATTTACTATCAAAAGCAACATAGACACTTCATTGAAAAAAGCAAGATTCTTAAACTTCCTTAGGGACAGTCCAGATGCATTATACTCTTTCAGAGTTTACTCTTTCTTTTCCAGGCCTTTCTTCATTTCCACCCTTCCCCTACCGGTAGGAGAGAGATTAGAGATATTACTTTTTTCGTCCACAGTCAGATAATGTTGTTTTGTTGCAGTAACTTTTATTTGTCTTCTCAAATCTCACTAAGTTTGTTTTCAAGCTTTCTCAAAGATAATTCAGTTATCTGCAACCTACCAAATATTTTATTTAAACCTATCACATTTATTTATTTGTTTGTTTCTAGCTATTCCGAAGCATAGATTTTGTTAGTATTTCAGTAACAATTTCTTAAACAAAATTTAATACAAAAATACATATTTAAAATATAAAATCAGATTCTCAATAACTATTAAAGATTTTAGTTAATTCTAAACTTTATGTAAATGTTAAAATGAGTTCAATATGTATAGACATGTTTTCTTAGGCTGTTGTGTTTTTTTGCAACATTTAGAAAATCAGTGGGATAGTACAGGGCTTTTTTTCATATTGTTAAGAATTTTACGCTATTAACCTTCCTTTTCTGGTAATTTGTGTTCTACTATATTCATTAGGAGCCTTCTGGTACAACATATCTGAAAATGTTGTACAATTAATATAACAGTAACAACTTTTTATTTGAATCTCTAAGCAGAAAAGTGTGAAGAAAATTCAGAGTCCAGAAACTATGGGAAATCATAAATTAAAAATGATTTTCAAATAATAGAATTGATGCTGCCTCTGGGTCATCTGTTAATATCTAAATTACCTAAAGCTTAAAAACAGAAGGCAAATTTGAGACCATGCAGAATAGTAGACCTTATCAAGGAGTACACATAAAACCAGGATTAATAAATGTAAGGAAAATATAATTCTTCTACAGAAGAAAATTAAATTCTTACTAATTTTTCTTTAACTTCTAAGTGTGTGTGTCACACACACTCACACAACTGTAATAATCTTAACTTTATGTGAATTTGAGGACCTATTTTACAGCATCAAAATTCTCCACAATGGCTATATAATTTAACTTTTTAAATTACTGCTTAGTCATCATTTAGAAAACTAGCAAACAAAAAATTAAAAATATTTTGAGAAAATTATTTTTAAAAATTTAATAATTTTAATTAGAATTGAATTTCCTAAATACCAGTCTCTGAAGCATAAGGAAACAAAGTACGATGATTGATAGTAAAAATAAATACAGCAGAATCAGACCCACATGAACAGAAGACACAAAAATAAAAGCAACATGTCTTAAGGTTCCCAGGAGAAATGGATTTATGTCTGTCTACACATATATACAGAAAGAAATGTATTATATGGAATTAGCTCACGTGGTTATGGAGGCTGAGAAGTCTCAGGATGTGGAGTCAGAAAGCTGCAGAGCCAAAAGAACAAACAACATAGTTTTATCTGGGTCTGATGCCCTGAGATTAAGAAGCGCTGAAAGTGTAAGTTTCAGTCTTCGTCTTAGTCTCAAGTCAAAAGACCAATGTCTCATCTCAAAGACAGGCAAAGAGAGTTAATTCTTCCTTAACCTATTGTCGAGGCCATCAACAGATTAAATGAGGCCTACCTATGTTGAGGAAGGCAATCTAATTACTGTCTTTTGATTCAAATATTTTTCTCATTAAAAAACACCTTGGGAGGCCGAGGCGGGTGGATCACGAGGTCAGGAGATCGAGACCATCCTGGTCAACATGGTGAAACCCCGTCTCTACTAATACAAAAAATTAGCTGGGCACGGTGGCGCGTGCCTGTAATCCCAGCTACTCAGGAGGCTGAGGCAGGAGAATTGCCTGAACCCAGGAGGCGGAGGTTGCGGTGAGCCGAGATCGCGCCATTGCACTCCAGCCTGGGTATCAAGAGCGAAACTCCGTCTCAAAAAAAAAAAAAAAAAAAAAAAAAAAAAACACCTTCACTAGCAGGCGAGTCTCGCCAGCAGTGTGGAGACTGCGAAAGGAGAGGCCAGGGAAGGTTTTCCCCATGACAACCCTCCCTGAAGAGCATGCAGTGCTAAGAGGGATCCAGAACCCCCAGGAGCAAGCAGCCTTAGGCAGCAACCCCTGCATGCTATTCTTCTAAGGAGCAGGAAAGAACAAGGTGAAGATGATTAACATCTGAAACCTGGCACTGTCACTAAGGTTCAGAGAATTGTAAACCGCCATGTGACTGTGAATATAGTCCTAGCACAAACCAAAAAAAAGGAGAAAAAAAAATTATTTATTTTAAATTGTGGTAAAATACTGACTGGGCATGGTGGCTCATTCCTGTAATCCCAGCACTTTGGAAGGCCAAGGTGGGTGGATCCCTGAGGCAGGAGAATTGCTTGCACCCAGGAGGCTAAGGTTGCATGAGCCAAGATCACACCACTGCACTCCAGCCTGGTCGACAGAATGAGACTCTGTCTCATAAAACAAAAACAAACAAACAAACAAAGATTTGGTAAAATACTGTTAATATAAAATTTACTATGTTAATAAAAGTTATTTTAAAGAAAAAACAAAGTACCTTCACAGATACAGCCAGAATAATGTCTCATCACATCTCTGGGCACCTCATGTGCCAGTCAAATTTACACATAAAACTAAACATCATACAATATTTAATAGAAGTAAAGAAATAAAATAGGAATTAAAAGATATGATAGGAAAACATTAGGGTATAAAATATAACAATGAGGCTATAGGGTAGATTTGATTGAAAATTCAAATCAATAAATAAAAGAAACAAATTTATTAATTCTGTAGGAGGTATGCGAAATAAATGTGATCACACATCTTTTTAAAGTATTTTACATATAGGAAGTACCCCAGAACTTAAAGTATAACTTAAAAAAAAAGAAAAAAGAAAAACACTCATTCAACATAAGGTAAATTTGTAAGATAGAAGCAATAGGTAAAATCACCTGGAATTAATGTTCTAGGTAATATCAACATAAGGGAAGATGAGGAGTAATGATACAAGACTGAAACAAACATTTGTTTTTTATGAGCAGTTAATTAAAACTATGTGTTTTTTTAAACTGAAGAGGAGAAAAATTGAAACATTAAAAAAATTTACAGAATTTAAAACATATACATAGTTAAGAAAACTGTTGAATTCTAAACACTATAAACATAAAAGAATACAAATTAGACCAATAAAATTAAAATCAGATTATCTAAAAATTAGAACAGCTTAAAGGCAGCAGAAAGATATGATTGATCCCTTAAAGAATAATAAATAGACTTACAGAACACTTCATAACAACAGCAATGAAAGTTAAGAAAAAAGTGAATATTCTCAAAATGCTTTGAGAAATAGATTTCGACATTGAATTCTGTATCTACCCAAACTATCAATTTAAGGGGGAGACAAAAAAAAATTCAGTTAATTTCCAACTGAGAATCACTTGGGAATTTTTTAAAGATGTATTTCTAAGATTAAAGAATGAATGGTGAAAAATGTGTTTCTGGTTAGAATGAGGTAACAGAAACAATATTTGTCCTCCCATTTGAAACTACCAAATATGGAATAAAGAAAATAAATGGCAGTTCTCAAGAAATGGAATTTGAGACAACAAAGGAGAGGAATCTTTGAAGTATGGGGAACAAAGGACTTGACTCTTATCAACTCACTGCATTGACACAGTTTCCAAGTCATGATCAACAAGGTAGATTCAAGCAAGTCTGCCAAATGGCCTGAGTTAAGGAGAGAGAGCTGAACATCCATGTAGACCAAGACTGCTATTATTTGCCAGTTCAAATAATGCCAGAATATTTTAAAAGAATGATGCATCCAGAGATACATGGGTTTATCTGAATAGTGTAAGATTGGTTTATCACTATAAAATTACAATGTGTTTCATTATATGAAAATATTTTTAAAAATATCTTAATATATATAATTATTACATAGCATCAAAAATACATTTTTAATAAAAATCTTAGCAAGTTAATAGTAGAAGAGCACGGTCTTGATCTGATAATGAACATCTAAGTAAGGCCTACAGATAAAAATAAACAAGAATAAATAATAAAATATATTATTCCCAACATCAAAATTAAGATGAAGATTCTAGCCTCTCAGCATTTCTATTCAGCTTTATACTAGAGGTAACAGATGGTGCAGTAGCCAAGAAAATAAGGAGCAGGCATCAAGTTTGAAATGTAGAAATAAAATAGTTTTTATTTGTGGATTATATGATCATGTATTAAGGAAACATGATATAGTATCAAAAACCCACCTAATAACTATGTTTATCAAGGTTACAATATTCAAGAACAATAGACAATAATCAATTGTATTTCTATATATTGTATATACTACAAAAAACTACTAGAAATTGAAACTTAAATATAATACTAATTAAATTAACAGCAAAAATAGAAAATACTTAAGAATAAAACTTTTTTGTTAATGTGAAAGACCACATCTACTCATGGATTAAAAAAAACGAAAAACAAAACAAAAAAAAACAAACTCTTAATGAACTAGGAGCTAAAAGGAAATTCCTTAACTTGATAAAGAATGTCTGTCAAGAAAATAGAAAAACTGAAACATTAAAAAATATTAACCCCATACTGGTGAGAAACTAGAAGCATTTGCACTAAGAGCAGAAAAAAAGGCAAGGATGCCCTCTTTCACCACTCCTTTGCAACATTGTACTTAAATAACTAGCTAATGCAATGCAAAAATATAAACAAAAGGCATGCATTGACAGAAGACATGATCATCTATGTATAAGGTAAAAGAATCAAAAAAAACTTAAAAAATTATAAAATTATTATAGTGAGATTTCAGGATAAAGTTGATATGTACAAGTCCATCACTTTCTTATACAACATCACCCTCTCATATGTACTAGCGATAAACAATTGGCATTTACAAGTAGAAGCACAATACCCTTTATATTAGCACCCTAAAGATGAAATCCTTAGGTATAAATCTAATAAAATATATGAAAAATCAACAGAAGAAAAACTACAAAACTCTAACGAACAAAATCAGTGAACTAAATAAATGGAGAGATGTTACATGTTAATGGATGAAGACTCAATATTGTTACAATGTCAGTTTTTCCTAACTTGATCTATAGATTTAATGCTATCATGATCAAAATCATGGGTAGTCATTTTGCAGATAATAATAAACAAATTCTAAAGTTTATATGGTTAGGCAAAAGACCCAGAATGGCCAATGAAATATTAAAAGAGAAGAACAAAGTTGAATGACTGATAATACTCAAATGTAAAACTTACCATAGGGCTACAGTAACCAAAACAAGTGTAGTATTACAGAAAGAACAGACAAAAAGTGTCTGGTAGAGAACTTTTGGCCTCGTTCCCCAGTCATGCGGAAAAGGCCTAATTCCCAATAAAGGAGGCCCTTCCTCCCCCGCAGGGAGGGTCCCTTATCACATTCTATCCTGGCCCAAGGCCAGCAACCTTTCCGCCCAGCAACCCCCGGAGCCAATCACCATCCGCCCCCGTAGCCTCCCGTCCCACAAGCTCCCGCCCGGCAGGTTTTCTGCCCAGCAACCAACCCAGCCAATCGCTAGATCAGCTCTCCTACCGCTTTTCTGCCCAGCAACCAACCTGGCCAATCGCTACCTGCCAGATCAGCCTTCCTACCGCCCCAGGCCCTCAGTCCCTATAAAACCGACGGAACAAAGCAAGCGCGCGCGGTTCGTCCTTTCCCGCTTGAGTCGCCCGGAGATCCCAGTAAAGTCAGTACTGGTCACCACGTGTCCTGCCTGGTGCCTATCGAGCGCCTGCCTCCGTGGGTCGGGGTCCCACAGCCGGGGTCGCACAAAAAGATCAGTGACAGAATAGAGAGCCCAGAAATACACTCACATACATATAGCTAACTGATCTTTGACAAAGGAACAAAAGCAACACAATGGAGCAATGTTCAACAAATGGTCCTGGAACAACTTGATATCCATACACACACACACACACACACACACACACACACACACACACGAAAAAAAAAAAAAGATCTAGCAACAATTCTTAACACCCATCACAAAAGTTAACTCAAAATAGATTATGTACCTAAATGTAAAACACAAAACTGTACCACTCCAAGAAGATAACATAATATAAACCCTACATGACCTTGGGAAGGTGGATGATTTTATATACAACACCAAAAGCACAAAATGTGAAAGAATAAATTGATAAGCTGGACTTCATTGAACATTTAAAAACTTTTGCTCTGTGAAAAAGAATGTTAATAGAATTAGAAGACATGTAACAGACTGGGAGAAAATATTGGCAAAAGATACATTAACTAAAACATTATCTCAAACATAAAAAGAATACTTAAAACTCAGTAAAAAGAAAAGAAACTCATTTTAAAATGTGCCCAAATTTTAAAAGGAACCTCACCAAAAAGATGTATATAAATGAGGGAATGTGTTCCTTTTTCAGGGTTCATGAGAGGGCATGGTTTTAAGGGCAAGAATTTCCCAGCGCCATGCATCCCTCCCATCTCTCTCCATCTGGGAGATTATGTTTGAATTTTGCGGGTTAAGGAAAAAACTAAAAGTCAGTCACTCCAGCGGAAGTTTAAAGGAACTTCCTTCATTCTCCAGAGGAACTTGGGAAGGTGGGAATTTCTCCCAGGATAAACTCCCCTGCTCCTTCACCCACTATGGATTTTCAGCTCTCTGGAATCCCCTCCCACATGGTGGGAGCTCCCTTTCCCCTCTGGGATTTCCCCTCTGGAATTCCCTTCCACAGTCTTTGTGGAAGCCTTTCTCTTCTTCTCCTTTACTTTTCTCTACGTAAATAAATCACCTTTCTGCAACACTTCTTGGGTCCAATATTTACTTTTATGAGCATATGGTGCAACCTGCAGTGGTCCCATCGCTTATTCTTTAAGAGATTGGAGGCCAAGAACGCACAGCATTCTCTCGGAGAAGCTGTGCCTCACCAGCACTCAAGAAAAAGCAGGTTACATAAATACATATTTCATATCATATGTCATCTGAGAAATACAAATTAAAACAACAGAGATACCTCTCTGTGCCTTCTAGAATGGCCAAAATCCAGAACACGGACACCATCAACTCTTATTCATAGTTTGTGGGAATGCAAAATGGTAGAGTCATTTTCAAAGACAATTTGCTTGTTTCTTACAGAGCTAGATATAGCGTTACCATAAGATTCATCAATAATACTTTTGGGTATGTACCGAAAGCAGTTAAAAGTGTATGTCCACACAGAAACCTGTATGTGGATGTTTATTCATAATTGCCAAAATTTAAAAGCAACCAAAGTGTCCTTCAGAAGATGAATAACTAAATAAACTGTGATGCATCCACACAATGTAGTGTAATTCAGAGATTAAAAGAAATGTGCTATCAAGCCATGGAAATACATGGAAGAGTCTTAAATGCATATAATTAAATAAAAGAAAACAATTTCGAAAGGTTACATACCATATGATTCCAACAATATGACAGCATAGAAAAGGCAAAACTATGGAGACAGTAAGGCGTTCAGTGTTTGCCAGAAGTTGTGGGCAGGAGGGATGAGTAGGTAGAGCACAGTAGAGCACAGAGGATTTTTTAGGACAGTAAGATTACTCTGTATGATACTATAATGATGGATACATGTCATTATATTTTTATCTAAACTCATAAAATGTACAACACCAAGATAAACTACAGATTCTGGATGATAATGATGTACCAGTGGACGTTTACAACTTGTAACAAATGTACCTCCCTGGTGAGGGATTTTGAGAATCTGGGAGACTATATGTATGGGGAGAAGGTATATATAAAAATATCATCTTATATACTCAGAATTTCACACTCTGCCAAACTAAGCTTACCGAGCGAAGGAGAAATAAAAGCATTTCCAGACAAGCAAGTACTAATGGGGTTGGTTACCACTAGACAAGCCTTACGATAGATCCTTAAGAGAGTGCTAAACATGGAAATGAAAAATCAATACCTTCAACTACAGAAACACACATAAATACATAGCCTGAAGACCATATAAAGCAACAACAGAAGAGAAACCACAAAGCAATAAGCTAACAACTTCACGATTGGATCAACAGTCCCTACTTAAAAGGCAGAGTGTCATGTTGTATAAGAATACAAGACCCATTCATCTGATGTTTTCA
Source organism: Aotus nancymaae (assembly GCF_030222135.1). Lineage (NCBI taxonomy): Eukaryota > Metazoa > Chordata > Mammalia > Primates > Aotidae > Aotus > Aotus nancymaae. The sequence goes on along the minus strand of NW_026988532.1, from coordinate 4,838,059 downwards.
AGAGACTCAACATACATGTAATGACAATCATAGGTCCAAAGTAAAGGATTAGAGAAATATCTACTACACAAATGGAACCAAAAAAGATCAGGAGTCACTATTATATCAGATAAAACAGATGTTAAAACAATAACAGCATAAAAGGACAAAGCAGGTAATTAATGAATGATAAAGAGTACAACTTAAGAAGAAGACTTACCTATCTTAAATATATACACACTCAACATTGGAGATCTCAGATTAATAAAGTACTTCTAGACCTACAATAACAGACAGACAGCCACACAATAATACTGGAGGACTTCAGTCACCACCCTGACAGCATTAGACAGATAGTTGAAACAGAAATCTGACAAAATTCTGGACTTAAACTTTTTGATGGCATTCTTTCATTTAACAAACAAACAATCAAACAAACAAAAACCTCAAGAAACTTAGCATCAAAGGAAAATACCCCAAAATAGTAAGTGCCATCTATGACAAATTCTCAGCCAAAATCATACTGAGCAGGTAAAAACTGGAAGCATTTCTCTTGAGAACTGGAATAAGACAGTGATGTCGACACTCCTATTCAACATAGTATTGAAATTGCTAGCCAGAGAAATAAAGAAATAAAAGGCATTTGAACAGGAAAAGAATAAGTCAAACTATGTATTTTCACAGATCATATGATCCTTTGCCTAGAAAACCCTAAAGAGTCCACCAAAAGGCTTTTGAAATTGACAAATGATTTCAGTAATGTTTCAGAATACAAAATAGATGTACAAAAATTAGTAGCATTTTTATACAACAAAAATACTCATGCTGAGAGCCAAATTAAGAACATAACCCCATTTAAAATATTAACAAAACACTAAAATTCCTAGGAATATGTCTAAGCAAGATGATGAAAGATCTCTACAAGTACTACAAAACACTGCTAAAGGAAATCATAGATTATAGAAATGGAAAAACATTTCATGCTCATGGACTGGACAAATCAATACTCTTAAAATGGCCATACCTCCCAAATCAATCTGTAGGATAAACACTATTTCTATCAAACTGACCACATTACTTTTCACAGAATTCGAAAAAACTATGGTAAAATTCATATCAAAGCCAAAATAGTCAGAATAACTAAAGCAGTCCTAAGCAAAAAAAATTGAAGCATCACATTGCCCAACTTCAAACTATACTATAAGGCTAGACTTGCAAAAAACAGCATGATACTGGTGGTACAAAAACAGATACGTAGAACAGTAAAGCTACACACCTGCAGCAATCTGATCTTTGACAAAGTCAACAAAAAATGAGCAATGGAGAAATGACTACCTATCCAGTAAATGACGCTGAGATAGTGGGCTAGCCGCATGCAGAATGAAAATGGACCCCCATTTTTCATTACATACCAAAATCAACTCAAGATGGATTAAACATTTAAATGTAAGATCCCAAGCTATAAAATCCTAGAAGAAAACCTATGAAACATTATTATAGACATTGGCCATGGGAAAGCATACATGACTAAGGTCTCAAAAGCAATTCCAAGAAAAACAAAAATTGACAAGTAGGATCTAGTTAAACCAAAGATCTTCTGCACAGCAAAATAAACTATCAAATAGTAAATGTACAGCCTGCAGTATAAGATAAAATATTTGCAAACTAGGCCTCTGGAAAAGTTTTAATATCTGGAAAAGTTTTAGGAGGAACTTAAACAATTGAACAGGTAAAAAAAACAACCAGCTCCATTAAATAATGGGAAAGGGACATGAACAAGTACTTGTTAAATGAATGCATACACAGTGCCAACGAACATATCAATAAGTGCTCCACATCACTATTCATCAGAGAAATGCAAATCAAAACCACAATGAGATACCATTTCACACCACTCCAAATGGCTATTATTAAAATGTCAAAAAGTAACAGGTGCTGGTGAGGTTATAGAGAAAAGGGAACACATATGCTATTGATGGGAATGTAAATTAGTTTAGCGACTGAGGAAAGAAATTTGGAGATTGTTCAAAAAACTTAGTATTACTGTTTGACTCAGCCATCTATTACTAGGCATATACCCCTCCCACCAAAAAACACATATTTATTATCCCAAACAATTGTTCTTTTCTTTTAAAGTTGTTGAATATTATTTTGTTTTACGGATGTTCAACCATGGATCCATTAAAGGGTCAATAGTTGAATTTATGGATTATGGATTTATTATCATGAATTTATAATTTTTTATTTATTATTATGGATTTATCCAGATTTTGACAATAATGAACAATGCTGATGTAATTATTCATACAGAAGCTTTTGCATGAACATTACTTACTACTCTGGGATTAATGTCCACAACGTGCATTGGCACGTTCATCACAGCACTATTCACAATAGTAAAGACAGGGAATCGACCAGGCACAGCGGCTCATACCTGTAATCCCAGCACTTTGGGAGGCCGATGCAGGCAGATCACCAGAGGTCAGGAGTTCAAGACCAGCTTGGCAAATATGGCAAAACCCCGTCTCTACTAAAAATACAAAAATTAACTGGGCATGGTGGCATACTCCTGTAATCCCAGCACTCAGGAGGCTGAGGCAGGAAAATTGCTTGAACCCAGGAGGCAGAGGTTGCAATGAATGGAGATCTCACCTCTGTACTTCAACCTGAGTGAGAGAGCGAGACTCTGTCTCAAAAAATAAAATTAAAATAAATAAATAAATAGAATCAACCTAGGTCCCCATCAGTGATGGATTGTATAAAGAAAATTTAGTATATATACACCATGGACTAATATGCAGCCATGAAAAAGAACAAGCTCATGTTCTTTTGCAGCAACATGGATGCATCTGAAGGACATAATGCTAAATAATTTAACACAGAAAACTAAGTACAAATTAACACACAAAAGCAAATACTAGATGTTCACTTATAAGTGGGAGTTAAACATTGAGTACTCCTGAACATAAAGATGGCAACAATAGAAACTGGACACTACTGGAAAGAGAAGGGAGGGAGGGGGACAAGGTTAGAAAAACTATCTATTTGGGTGCTATGCTCAGTACCTGGATGACAGGATCATTCATATCTCAAACCTGTAATGTAATATACATAGGTAACAAACCTGCACATGTAGTGCCTGAATCTAAAATAAAAGTTGAAGGAAATATAAAAATAAAAAATAAAAAAACCCAGATTCCTTCAAAAGTTAAATTGTTTACATACATCTTGAAATGTATAATACAGTATCATAAACAAAATAATAACACTGATACTGTCAAGAGCTGAGCCATCACCACAGGATCCCTCATGATGTATTTTATAATAACACCTACTCCTCTACTCTAAAATGCTGGAAACCGTTGATCTGTTCTTTATTTCTGTGATTTTGCCATTTCAACTTGTGAATGGATTTATGTAGTATGTAACTTTTCAGAATTAACTTTTATGATTCTGCATAATTCTCCAAGATTCATCCAGATTGTTGTGTGTGTCAATAGACTTTTTTCTTTTCTAATTGCTGAATAGTATTTTCTTTTACAAATGTTTGACCACAGATCCATTAGTGAACATCTGGACTTATCCAGATTTTGGCAATAATGAATAATGCTAATATAATTATTTATACACAAGTTTTTCATGAATATTACTTATTACTTGTAATATTAATGTTCAGGGGTGCAGTTACTGGATTGTATAATGGTTGCATGTTTACTTTTAAAGTTTTTTCAACCACGCTGTTTTCAAGAAAAGTTGTAGCATTTTACATTCCTATTAGCAAAATATGAGTGTTCCAGTTTCTCCATATCTTTCCTAGCATTTGATATTGACACTTGTTCTCATTTTAGCCAGTGTGATAGGTAGGTAATTAATGTCATTGTGATTTTAATTTGCATTTCCCTAATGGCTAATAATATAGAACACATGTTTTGTGAGCTTATTTGCTAACTATAGATTCTCTGGTGAAATAACTATTCTTTTATTTTTGCCCATTTTCTAATAAGATTGTTTTCTTACTGTTAACAGTATTCTTTATATATTCTAGACATTGGTTCTTTACTAAATATTAAAAAAAATACTTTCTTTAGCTTGTCTTTTCATTCTCTCTTAAAAATATCCTTGGCGGAACAAATTTTTAAAATTTTGATGAATTCCACTTTAACATTTTATTTGTTGTGTTTTGTTGCTTAGTGTAAGAAATTCTTGCCTAACTGTAGATCCCAACCTTTGCCTAACCATAGATCCCCCACATTTTCTCTTTTCTTGAAAGATTTTATAGTTTTGTGTTTTACATTTAAGTTCATAAACCATTTTGAGTTAATTTTAGTGTAAGATATGAAGCTCAGGTTATATGAATTATGTTCCATGCCCACCATTAAAGTTATTTGTAACAGGGAGTATAACTCCCAATCAGATGAGAGTAATAATAGATTAAGATTTAAAAAATTACTACATTAAGTAAGATAAGAGAGAGAAATTGTTGAAAAGAATATAAAACAAAAGAAAATGTTTAAAAAGTCAATTAAAATAATTCCAATTATAACTAATCACAATAATATAAGATCAAAAACTTGCAAAAAACTAAACAATATGCCAGACACATGGTTTTCATTATAATGCTGATTAAACTATATTGATAGATTAAAATGTATGGCATATACATTATTAGAGATAAAAATGGTCACAACCTATTCAAAAGCTTTAATTCAAAGAAAACTATAGAAATAAAATGTTCATACTCCCATTCATGGATTAATGGGTTATGGGATTAATAGTTTATCAAGAGTATGAAACAGGTAGCTTTACAAGAGGAGTAAGAGAGACCTGGGCTAGCAGACAGCCTTGTCACTGTGTGATGCCCTGTCAACTTGGGACTCTGTAGTGACTCCCAGCTACCAAGAAGGCCCTCTCAAGATGCAACCCTTGAATTTAGACTTCTCAGTCTCCATAATTGTAAGAAATAAATTCATTTTCTGAATAAATTATTCATTATAAGTATTCTGTGATAAGTAACAGAAAACAGAGTAAGTCAAGGTTATTCCTGAATCTTCACTGTGAGAACCTGACAGGATTCTTGAAGGTAAGACATGAAAGTGAAGTATCCCTTATAAAATTATAAGTGTCAGGTGTTACTTTAGCCTTCAGCTACTCATCAGAATTACTATTTAAGTGTTCATATCAGTTTATGACTCAAGTGGCATGGGCTACAAGTAAGCAAAGTTCAGCTAGAACGCATATGCACCTGTCTCTCCAACATTTGTGAATTGCAATTTGCTCTGAAACCACAGTTCTCTGATGGGTAGAATACAATTAATTAATTTTAAAGTCATCCAAATTTTTCTTGTTGTCAGATATTGAGTGATTATTTTGAAGCTTTGTACATGCCAGAAATTAACTGAAAGCCAAAGATTAGCCTTTTCTTCACCAAAGAAAGATATTATCTAAGGTCTTATTCTCTAGATACAACCCATTTCCTAGGGAAAACATGTTAAATATGGTAAACAAAGGCTGAGAGAGAATACTCAGGCTCTCTGTAACTTATAATCGTTGACAAAAAAAACAAGCTTTTTCTTTATTTAGACTATTTTAACACCAGGAATTTCAGAGCAATGGATTGGTTAGTCAGATTGTTTGTATTCTTCAATGAGGCTACATAAATTTGTAATTTTGATATAATTTTGTCTTAAAATACAATTACTATATGTTAACATTCATGGTTAGTAATTATGGCAAGATTCTGGAAGAGTATGACGTGTTTCAAAAAATTTATATACATATCATGAAATATATGACATTTTATGGCATTTGTCTTTTATATATTAAAACGAGTCTTGCCCTGCCAATAAAATCTATTCATTTTATTATAGTCACTCTAGCTGTCAAATTTATTACTATATCCACCTGGCATGTGAATCTGCATTCTATGCATTCTCCTTTTATTGAACAGAATTTATGATCACTTTCAAAGCTCAATGAAATAAAACAAACAATTTCCAACAGGATTCATCAGCAGAGTAGGTGAACATTTTGTTGATACTCTGCACAGGAGACTGAGCTTAAAATAACTTTTGAATACTGTTATGAAACAGGCTGTTTAGGGGCCTGATGCACCTAATTTAAGTACAAGATGGGATGTGGTAGCACTGTATGAATTTACTGTTGCTGCAAGGCAGTATTCTATATTAAAAATTCTATACTAAACTTATAACTGTAGGAGAAATTTTAGTCAATGCTTGATGTCGAGTGGCATTACTCAGCATTGTTAGATTATTGTTTGGAATTATATACAATTTTAATATTGCCACTGCAAGTTGAACCTCATGAACTTTAAATCTGCATGTCATGACAATACATTAAAATGTCTTCAATAATTATGATTAAACTCTAGTTTCCATCCTTCCCTTGCCTCTAAGTGAAGAAACATTTTCATTATCTAAATATAGTAGTCATCTCTTTACACAAATGACTGAATCTGAAAATAGGTCTATATCTACATCACTTTATACGGTGTGTTACTTAGGAGTGTGTGTGCAAGCATATATGCAAATGAATGCATTTTGCATTGGTAAGTTTCATTTTAAAGCAAACCAAGTCTAACTCATATTGTTAACCGGAGAACCACTATGTAAAGAACTCTATCATTTAGCCATCCTGGTTTGCACTAATGAAAATCACCAAACTATCCAGTGATAGTGACAATGTCTTTTCTTCTTGCTATAGGCACTGCCATTCACATTGCTAGGTTAAAGACAAAATAAATTAACATTGTTTAACAAATACACTCAGTACATTAAATGGACTGTGGATACTATTATTTTGTACTGGTTTACAATCAGATAAGAGAAAAATGCAAAAATTTATGAAATAGTTATTGAATAAACTAGTCCTATATGTATAAAATAAACATATATTTAGTATTACAAATATAATGATGCAATAACTAAATTATCCTTATTAAAAGTCTTTGGTGAAGTTTTGTTCAACAAGTTATTTAAAAGTAATAACACCTATAGAAATATTTCTCATCTTTCTGACATCCAGTGTATATTTCTCTGCAGGGTAAAGAAAAAATAATGACTCTTTTTCCAGGTCATTTGATTAGGTGGAAATAAATTTACCTCTGATTAGTTTGTGGAGAACTTTCTGTTCCAATGCACACACAAAAAATGCAATGTTTTGTGCTCACGTACCTACCTATTTTCTAATTTATTTCTGTCTACTATTAATTTTCTAGGCTTAGATGCAATGTTGCATATTTTATCTACTTTATATTGCATTCTTGTTGTAAAAAATTAGGAATTCTAGTTATCAAATGGATATATAAAGTTATTTAATAATTATACAAATGTGGCAGGTAGAGCCTTATGAATTTTTTTTTCCTTCTTGAATATAACAATGGGGTAAGTAAGCTAATAAAATAGAATGAAAATAAAATATTAAAGGAAATTTACCAAAAATCAACAGGACATTTTATACTAAATAACAAAATGCTGAAGCAATTTTCATTAAAATTGCAGTAAAATAAACATTTCTACTATACTAGATATTATTATTTATGATTAAAGAAAGCTAAAGCTACTGTAATGAGAGATTATAATTAGCATACTTACGGTAATGCCCAAATCATCAGGATTTATAAGTGATATAATTGTATGTGACAAAAACAGTAATACTTTGTAAAATAACTAGAGTTACTAAGATAATTTATTAAGAAGGAGAAATAAAAACATATATTTTAAAATAATTATGATATATTGGTTCCAAAGAAAATGAAACGTTATTCTCTGGAAAATTGAGAAAAAGCCTATTAAAGGCATTAGAATATACATATTGAATACATACTTGTTATATAAAATAAATCATATTAAAGATGTAAATCATGATGATATAAGGGAGAATTATACAATATTTACTTAAAAATTTGTTTTGAGACTGCCTAATTTTTTTAAGTGTTAGTCTTTTGAATATTAACACAAAATGATATAATGATCAGTATAAATTGATTTATGTTTATCTGGCAAACTATTGTGTAACTCTGAGGAATATTTCTATTCTATAGAAGTAGTTTATTCTATTATATGGATTAAAAACCTGTTTATTAAAAAAACACCAATGGCTCTTGTGTCTGAAAATAATTAACAGGAAAGCTAGACTGTGCACAAATTTTGGCATGTCTATATAAATGAAATCAAAAGAATACGGGAAAATACTGCAACAAAATAGCAATCAAATAGTTCACATTCCTAATGTGCTTTAAGCTTTTATATATTGACAAGTAAAATATTCAAAAAATAAGTGGAAAAATTATGAAAATATATAAACACCAAAAATATGGTATCTATTTGGATAATAATAAGAATTTCAAGTTAAATTATTATGATATATCACTATCGTCCATTAGATGGCAAAATATTTACAAAGAAAAATAATTTCCACTATTAGGTACAAGGCAGATTATTCTAATGCGCAAAAAGATTGACCAATTTCTTCAAGATTTTAGGAGGGAAATAGGAAATAATATATTCAAATTGAAAAATATATTTACCTTTTAACATTTCGTTTTAAGTACCATGTTGCTCTAAAAGCACTTGCAGTAAAAAGATTTGTCATATAAAGACTATAGAAACATATTTGTAAGTTTGCTATTTTGTTAGCAAAAACAGGAGACCTGATATCTCAATAATAGAGAAGACTGGTAAACTGTATGGTATTAGTAACATGCTAATTTGGAGCTCTTAATTAAATCTTGCCTAGAAAGACTTTCAGAATGTATTCTTAAGTTAAAACAACAACAATAACAACAACAAAACCAGAATAATTGTGTAGTATATTCTCATTTTACAAATATCAAGCCATTTGATAACATCACTCACAAAAACATAGCTGTACAATTTTATCTTCCAGATCAGTGTGCAAACATAGCAAATATAAAAATGTAGTGGAAAACTTAAAAGGCCTGTCTCATTAATACTCTTAGGAAATATATAAATTATGTAAGTATTCTTATTAATATGACTTAATTAAATACAACCTCATAATGGAAAGATTAACTAATATGGCTCGTATTATGAGATAAAAGATTTCACACATACTAAACTAGATATTTCTATCTCTTTATATTTTTATTTTTCCCCCAACTTTTTTGAGATATAATTAACAAATTGAAATTGTGTGTTTATGATGTATACTATTATGTTTTGACACATGTATGTGTTCTAAGATGATTACTTCAATCAAGCTAGTTAACATGTCCATCTCTCACATAATTCCATTTTGCGTGTGTATGATGAGAGCATTTAAGATCTTTGCTTTCTTAGCAAATTACAAGAATGTAATTTAATCACAAAGCTGTACATTAGATCTTCAGAATTATTTTTTCTGCCTAACTGAAACTTTGTATCCTTTGACCAACATCTCCCTATTTCCACCACACCCCAGACCCTAGCAATGATCATTCAACTCTGCTTCTATGATACAGATTTTTTTTTTTTTTTTATAATTCTAAAAAGTGAGATTATGCAGAGTTTGGTATCTGTACTTGGCTTATTCACTTAATATACTGTCCTCCATTCATCCAATTTGTAAGAAATAACACAATTTTATTCTTTTTTAAGGTTAAATAGCATTTAAACTTCTTTAAGGGTAAAAGGATTCCATTAAATATGTGTGATATACAAACATAGATCACATTTTCTTAATTTACCTAGATGGACATTTATGTTAAGTTCGTATCTTTGCTGTGACAAATAATGGTGCAATGTGTATGAAACTCCAGATATCTCTTTGAGATACTGATTTCAGTTCCTTTGGACATACGCAAAAAAGTGGGATTGCTGGATTATATAATAACTTTATTTTTAATTTTCGAGGAAACTTCATAGGGTTCTGTAATGCCTATACCAATTTACACTATGATCAAAACAGTGTACAAAAGTTCCATTTTCTTCACAGTGTTGCTAACAATGTTTATCTTTTGACTTTTTATAACTACTCTAACAAATATGAGGCAATAATTCATTATAATTAGAATTTTAATTTCTGTTGATTAGTGATATTGGATATTATACCATATACCCGTTGGTCATTTGTATGTCTTTTTTTTTTTTTTTTTGATAAATGTCTATTCAGTTTCTCCACCCATTTTATAACTGGGTCATTATTTTTTATATTGATTTATTTGAGTTTCTTAAATAGTTGGCATATTAACACCTTATTACATATATGGTTGCAAAGATTTTCCTCATCTTTGTAGGTTGTCTTTTCACTCTGTTGATTTGCCCCTTTGCTGAGCAGAACATTTTTAGTCTGATGTAGTTCTATTTTCCTATTTTTCCTTTTGTTGCCTGTGCTTTTGGGGTCATAGCCAAAAAACAATTCATTGCCAAAACCAATGTTAAAAATATTTTCCCCCATGTTTTCTTCTAGTAGCTTTGCAGTTTCAGGTCTTCTATTTAAGTCTTTCATCCATTTTGAATTGACTTTTATGTATGGTGTAAGAGACGGGTGTCATTTCATTCTTCGGCGTGTATATATTCAGTTTATTTAATACCATTTACTGAAAAGACTTTCCTTCCTCTATTGTGTGTTTCTGGCAACTTTGACAAATATCAATTGACTGCAAATGAATTATGAATTCTGCTAAAATTGAAGAACAAACTTAAATTTATAGCGACTTTAGGTGGAAGAATGGTGAAATCATCAATGCTTTACCAAAAGTTTATGTGGGCAATGCCCCAAAGAAATCATCAGTTTATAAATATATACCTGGTTTTAAGAAGGAACAAGATAATGTTGAAGATGAGGTCTGCAGTGGCAGACCATCCACATCAATTTGCAAAAAAAAAAATTATTTTGTACATGACTTAATTGAAGAACACAAATGATTAACAGCAGAAACAATAACCTACAAAATAGATGCTCTCTGTTGGTTCAGCTTATATAATTCTGACTGAAAAATTAAAGCTGAGCCAATTTTCCACATGATGGGTGCCAAAACTATTGCTCCCAGGTCAGCTGCAGACAAGAGCAGAGCTTTCAATGGAAATTTTAAACAATGAGATAATGATCCTGAAGCATTTCTTTGAAGAACTATAACGAGATGAAACATGGATTTATCAGTAAAATCCTGGTGACAAAGCATAATCAAAGCAATGCTACCAAAAGGTGGTAGTGATCTGGTCAAAGCAAAAGTGGACTGGTCAGGAGCAAAATCATGGCAAAGTCCCCTTGGAGATGCTTAAGGCAATTTGCTTGTTGACTCACTGGAAAGCCAAAGAACAATAACATCTGCCTATTATGAGGGTGTTTTGAGAAAGTTGGTTGAGGCTTTACTACAAAAAAATGCCTGGAGAATCTTCACCTGAGTCCTTTTCCGTTATGATCGTCTTGTGCTCATTTCTTTCATCAAATAGGGTGATTTTATGTGAGTTTTGATAATAAATCATTAGGCATCTATCATATAATTCTGATATGGCTCCTTCTGACCTTCACTTCCTAATCTTAAAACCATATTTAAATATATTTTTCCAATTAATAGTATAAAAGAGAGTGCATTGACATGGTTAAATTCCCAGGAACCTCAGTTCTTTAGGGATGGACTAAATGGCTGGTATCATTACTTACAAAGGTGTCATGAAATTGATGGAGATTATGTTGAGAAATAATGTGTGTGTATATATATATATATATTTTTTTTTTATTGCATTTTAGCTTTTGGGGTATATGTGAAAAACATGCAAGGTTGTTGCATAGGTGCATACATGACAGTGTGATTTGCTGCCTTCCTCCCCTTCACCTATATCTGGCATTTCTCCCCTTGCTATCTCTCCCCAACTCCCCACCCCTCGCTGTCTCCCCCACTCCCCCCCAACAGACCCCAGTGTATAGTGCTCCCCTCCCTGTGTCCATGTGTTCCCATTGTTCAATACCCGTCTATGAGTGAGAACATGCGATGTTTGATTTTGTGTTCTTGTGTCAGTCTTGTATATTTTATGTTTTTCTTGTTTAATTCCATTTTCCACAAACTTTTTGATGTCCCCTTCTGTGTGTGTGTGTATGTATTGGGAGGTGTGTGTGTGTGCATGTGCATGTGTGCATGTGTGTGTGTGGACAATCTCCTATTGGTTCTGTTTCTCTAGAGAACCCCAATGAATATACTCCATTGGATCCCTCAAAAAGGAGGTAATCCTGTGATACTTTAATAATAACCAAGTAATACTAACTGTGTGGTAAGTTTTTATAGCAGCAACTGGAAAGTAATACAGCTTTTGTATCAGGAAGTGGAATGCTGCTGTAGCAATTACCTATAAATGTGTAATAATATGTGGGTAGGCACAGTGGCTCACACATGTAATCCCAGCACTTTGGGAGGCCATGGCAGGCAGATCACTTGAGATGAGGAGTTCGAGATCAGCCTGACCAACACGGCAAAACTCCATTTCTACTAAAATTTCAAAAATTAGTTGGGCGTGGTGGCATGCAACTGTAGTCCCAGTGACTCAGGAGGCTGAGACAGAAGCATTGCTTTAATCTGGGTGGCAGAGATTGCAGTGAACTGAGATCCTGCCGTTGCACTCCAACCTGAGTCATAAAGCGAGACTGCATCTCAATAAATAAATAAAAATATATATGTAACAAATACCTGTGAATTTGTTACGTTACCTGGGGAGAAGAACTTTCTTGATGTGATTAAGATAAGGATATTATAATGAAAAGTAATCCTGGATTACCTGAGCAGGTTTCACATAATCACAAGAGTCTTTTAAAAGTGGAAGAGGAAGTCAGGTAGAGAACCAGTTCATGGTGGTGTGAAAAGGACTCACTCTGAAGTGACTGGCTTTGAAGATGAAGGAAAGAGACTTGAGTCAAAGAAAGTAGCTAGTTTCTAGAAAATGGAAAAAAACAGATAATAGATTATCCTCTAGAGCTTCCAGAGAGGAGCACAGCCATGCCAACACCTAACCTTAGCCCAGCTACTTTCAAGACAAGGCTTCTAACCTCCAGAACTACAATAGATTAAATCTGTGTTGTTTTAAGCCATTAAATTTATAACAGCATTAGTAGGGAACAAATATAATTCCTTAATGTTATAAAATATAGTGAGAAAGGATAAACTATTCAAAAATATATTTGAAATTTTAAGATGTACCTTGTCACTAACAAAAATTGTTTCTAATATTTTGTCATTTTGTCACAGTGTTTTTAATAAACATAGGTTTTTAATTAAGGGATTTTAAAATACATTTGTAATACCTTCTATATTCATTAATTTTAGACTTCATTTTATATCATAGTAACAGTATAAATGACATTTCTATTTTGGTATTTTTAGATTTCGTGTATAGATACAACATTATCATAACTTTTTATAGATATTCATTCACATAATATGCTTCTGTTCTTTTTCATTATAACTTAGTAATTTCTCCAAAATTTACTCTATCCTGTACTTGAATTTAAATTTGTTCTCCCTATAGAAACATGGTTTTGATTTTACTTAATTGTGAAATGTATTTCCACCACTGATTCTGTTTATTCCTGATAAAAGAAGCAGCTTTCAGTAACAGAATTTAAACATGTTAATAAATGTTTCTATATTGATTATTATTGTGAAAAAAGGTTCACATTAAGAGGTTGGTGTTTCATATAGCCCACATAATATTAAAAATATATACTATCTGTTTGATACAGGCTCATACTGTTAAATTGAGTATGTTATAAACAAATATATTGTTCTGCTGACTACATTATTGTTTATGAAAAGTTAAAGGGTTACCTTACATTTGAGAAAAGCATGAAATCTGTTACAGTATACGTGGTACTCTTCAGGCTTAATGAGATATACCACATACAAGCTACTGATAGCGATTTTTTTGTAAGATAAAGAATCATTTATTTTCATTTTAATTATTTTAAATAATACATTTGGTGTATTTAATATATTTTAATTATACACAAAATGATTTATTGTTTATTTTGTTAATTAAAATTTTAATTTAAGCATTATCATGAATCTTTTATTAAAACCTGTAATTATGAATATCTTCCACATTACTTTGCCATTTAACTAAAATGCCTGGGTTATGGTATCATAATATAGGAGGGTATTAAATTAATAATTGTCTAATGGCATAGATTATGCATATAATATTTTTCCTGGTTTCTCTTAAATTTATCAAAATGTTTTATACATAGTGGTGTGTGGGAGAATACTGGTTGTGTGGGACAGCAATCAATCTCCTATGACACTAGAAACTGATAATTTTGGTTAATACAAGGAAATTGTAAGGAAGTTTGATGCTCTATCAAGACATGGGTCAAATACTTTCAAGTCTACTAAAGATTGAAAAGTAAAAGTAGAAAAGGATAGAGACCGATCTCTTCCACTTCTATACTCAAAACAGGAAATTTCCTGATACAGCACTAAATTAACATGTGACATAAGCTAAGTTGTTGCTCTTTTTATAGTTTAGAATGATAGTAAGTGGTATGAGATGGAAAAAAATATGACAACATAGTTAAGGAATGGCAAGGAGCAAGCATTAGAAGTCTAGTTAATACACCCTTCAAGCATGAGTGGGGCAAGCACCGTAAGATTATGTAATGGCACATGTTCTCACTCATAGGCGGTGTTGAACAATGAGAACACATGGACGCAGGGAGGGGAGCACTACACACTGGGGTCTGTTGGGGGGAAATAGGGGAGGGACAGCCGGGGGTGGGGAGTGGGGGAGAGATATCATGGGGAGAAATGCCAGATATAGGTGAAGGGGAGGAAGGCAGCAAATCACACTGCCACATGTGTACTTATGCAACAATGTTGCATGTTCTTCACATGTACCCCAAAACCTAAAATACAATAAATATATATATATATATATATATATATACACACATACATATATAAAGATTATGTAATGGAAACATAGAGAACCATATCTATGGGATGTCACTGTTGAGATTTTTATTAATGCTTACCTGTAGATCAAACTTCACTAAAATTTTCTTGGGATATAATTTCTTATCATTTGTCTTAGCTATTATTTTATAGATAAGAAAGTAATTTCATATATATATTTATATATAATCTTATTTTGACACTCATGAGCCATTTTGTGTTTATTTAACTTGTGGTAGATTTTAAATCTTCACTTCATACATGTCACACATGAATGTGTATTTAGCATACATACACTGCTTAGATTGTAGCATAACAAACATCTACCATGTTAAGATGAGAAGAAAGGCAGCAAACCACATTGCCACGTATGTACCTATGCAACAATCTTGCATGTTCTTCACATGTACCCTGAAACCTAAAATGCAATAAAAAATATATATCTTTATATATATATATAAAGAAGTAGATTGGCTGCATCTCAAGTTTCTATCAGTATTTGACAGGCAATTTTAATGAAAAAGAGCTAAGATGATGTACAGTGAGCTGGGCATTCTTGAATCATTTTACTCATTCTTATGTGGATAAATGTTTTATAAGGCTTTTAATATAATATGAATATATAGCTATTAGACTTCTTGGTAAGGTACAGTAAAAATATTATTAAGCCCAGAGGAGTTAATAACCTGACTAGGAGGTTGTGTATATTTTGTAAGGACGATATATATTGTTGCACTTAAATTTTTCAAGTTTGACAGGAAATGATGGGAATTTTATCCTGAAGGCAATCATCTTCCAAACAGAGTAACAGTGTGAAGCAAAATACTGAAAATGTCAACATTTCACACATCATTGATTCTTAATGCTTCTGAAGCTGTTTTTTAGTTTCCTGTGGCCACGGTTAAAAAATTGACATTCTTTTTGTAGTACTTTTCAACGTCTTAACATCTTTTGAATCAGAGCTAGCAATGTTATTTTTTACTTGTTTTGTTATAAATTCCATTCCATACCTGTTAGAATTTATCACTTGTGTTTTGACAAACTCCGTATACAAAAGATGTTTATCATTGAATCTTCCAGAGCTTAAAGTAAAAATCTCTGTCAAGTTATAAATATAAAATTATTTATTCTTCATCTTAGAGGAAAAGGTTTCAACTTCTCATCGTTGTGTATGATGTTTGCTGTGGGCTTGTTATATACAGTCTTTATTGTGTTGCAGTGTGTCCTTTTTATATATAATTTTTGAGTATTTATCAAGAAAGATGTTGAATTTCATCAAATGTTTATTCTGCATCTATTGATATTATTATATAGTTTTTTTCTTTCCTCAACACTAATGTGATATCCTACTGCTGTGTATATCTTGAGCCACCCTTGCATCCTACGGATAAATCTCACTTGCTTATGGTGATAGATTGCTGAGGATTTTTGAATCTATGATCATCAGGTATACTAACCTGTGAATTTTCTTTTCTTGTGATTTCTTTGTCTGGCTTTACTATCAGGGTAATTCTTGCCTCACAGAGTGAGTTTGGAAATAGTCTCTCCTCAATTTTTTGGTAGAGTTTGAGAAGAATTGGAATTAGGTCTTTGAATATTTGGTAGTGTTTCACATTGAAACTACCCAGATCCTGGCCTTTTCTTCGATGGGAGATTTTTTTATTACTGATTTTCAGTGTTCTTACTCATTATGAGTCTGTTCAGATGATCTATTTCATTATTTAGTCATACTAGGTTATATCATCCTAGGAATTTATACTTCTATTTACTATAATACTAGAAGGTTTATCCAGAGCAATTAAACAATAAAATAAAAGCCATTTGAATCAGAATGAAAAAGTTAAATTGTCTCTGTTTGCTGGTGATACCATATTATATATAGAAAACTCTAAAGACTCTGCCAAAAATAGGACCAATAAACAAATTCAATAAGCTGCCTTATAAAAATAACACATAAAACTCAGTAGCATTTCTATATACCAACAATAAATTGTCCAAAAAAGAAATCAAGGAACCGATCTTATTCACAGTAGTTTCCAAAAAATACTTATGAATAGAGCTAACCAATAAGGTGAAAGATCTATACACTGAAAAAAAAATTCATGAAAGAAATCAAAGAAGGCACAGAAAAACTGAAAGATATTCTGTTCTTGAATTTTAAAAATTAATATTCTTGAAAAGTTTACATTGCCCAAAGCAATCTACAGATTTTATGCAATCCCTATCAAAATTCCAATGAAATGTTTCATAGAAACAGAAAAATAAATAAAATTTATACAAAGCCACTAAAGGCCCTGAATAGTGAACAAAAATAATGCCAGAGGTATCACACCACCTGTACCTGGACTAAAAAATACTACAAAGCTACAGTAATAAAAACACCTTGGTGCTGGCATAAAAATAGATATATAGACCTATAGAACAGAATAGGGAGCCCAGAAATAAAGCCACACATTTACAATCAATTGTTCTTTTTAGTTTTTAAAATTTATTTTATTTAATATATATATATACACACACACACACATATATATATGATTTTAATGTGCTAGGAATATACATATATATCATTTTTATGTAGTAGGTATATATCTATATATAGATAGATAGATGTATCAATATAGGAGATTATATATATGAGATATCTATAGATAGGAGATGTAACTCATATGTATATGCAACAAGATCTCACCGTGTCACTCAGGCTCGGGTGCTTGGCATTATTGTAGCTCACTGTAGCCTCAAACTCTGGTCTCAATTGAGCTTCCTGCATCAGTCTCCCGGGAAGCTGGGGCTACAGGCATGGATGACCATGACTGACTAATTTTATTTTTAGTCTTTTTATAGGGACATGTTCTCACTATGTTGCCTAGGCTGTTCTGAAACTCCTAGTCTCAAGTGATCCTCCCACCTCAGCCTCCCAAAATATCAGGATTACAGATGTGAGCCACTGTGTGTGGCCTATTTATAATCGGTAAAAATCATGCATATTTATCATGAAGTATAAATAAGTTGTGCAGTGACTAAATAAAATTAATTTATATTTTCATTACTTCACCAACATCTTTTTTGTCTGTGTCAATAACACAAAATCCACTCTCTTAGTAGTTTCCAAGAAACAATACATTATTATTAACCATCCTGGAACTTCTTCCTCCTGACTAAAATTTTGTATCCTGGACCAAAATCTTCCCAATTTCACTCCCACGTCCAGCTCCTGGCAAATTCTACCCTGCATCTATGAATTCAACTATTTTAGATTCATCATATAAGTGAGATAGTGCACTATTTGTCTTTCTGTGCCTGATTTATTTGGTTAACTGTTTTTTTAAAAAAAGGTGTGAAGAATACACAACAGAGGAAAGAGTCTTTTTGATAAATTGTGTGGAGAAAATGGGATATATACTTGCAGAAGAAAATTGGACTCTTAACTCACATCAGGTACAAAAATAAGCCTAAAATGCAATAAAATGCAAACAACATAGAAACTGTAAAATTGTTATAAGAAAACAGAGGGAAAGGTATTTTTGACATTAATCTTGACAATAACACTTTAGAAATGACTTCAAAAGCACAGACAATAAAAGCAGGTGAGCCCATCCTAGTCCAAATTAGCAAAACCATCTCACTTGCTTATCAATCTATACCAAGTAAGAAATTGCCTATTTAAGGCACTAATTTATGGTATGTTTGTTATTCACCAAAGCTAATGAATACAAGCCTAAATCACAAAATAAGTTAATACACTAAAGTAAATCTCTACCATTAAATACTGTGCAGCTATTAAATATAATGCACATATCTATATGTACATATATTATGTTTACATAAGAGTTTGTATTAAAATAGAATAGCAGTGTGATCTCTGGGTAGGAAAATTAAGTATTACAATGACTGTCTCAATTTTGTTTTTCTGACACATATCAAATTATTTAAACCTGCAATATATTTCAGTTCTACATCTCTGATTATGGAAATATCTTTGGTTTAAAATATTTGCTATTGTTTGATTTACCCATGTAATATATTGAAAGAACAAGAGTTAATTCACATGATACAAATGTTGGAACAGGCTTATACATAAAAAAAAATCCCTTATCAAAATTGTATGTATTAGAAGTATTTTTAAAGATACTTCTTTGATTTAATGAATTGTCTCTAAAACCTTTCAAACAAAATGTAGTTTTAAAGGAATTGAGAATTTTAGCTAGTTTCACATATGTCATATATATGCTCCAATTTTCCCCTCTAAAGGAGCTAAAAATAGATATGATTCTTTTGAGGGTTTAAATGAGTCAAAATATAAAAGGTTCTTAGGGTAGAGTTGAGTATGCAGTGATTACTTAATAAAAATTAGATTTAATTATGTAGTATTGAGCAGTGCAGCTTGGAAGAAATAATTTGAGAATCAATCCCACTAATGACATTTTTAACCTATAGACCTGGTGGGATAAGATCATAAAGGAAGCACATCTAGATTGCTAAGAGAGAAGGTCAAGTGTTAGAATTTTGAAAAATAGCAAATGTAAGAGCATAAAAAAGACAATTATCCAAGTTATTTTC
This sequence comes from Aotus nancymaae, assembly GCF_030222135.1. NCBI lineage: Eukaryota > Metazoa > Chordata > Mammalia > Primates > Aotidae > Aotus > Aotus nancymaae. Next base: position 4,818,621 of record NW_026988532.1, on the reverse strand, counting down.
TGAAGTCCTGAAATCAACCTGATCCTTAATAATGATGATAGCTAGTAAGTTTGGCCGACTTACTTATTGCAAATACTAGTCATTCTCTGAATGGATTTGAAAATCTTCTCTTGCATATGCACACACACACACACATACACACACACACACACATACACACACAGTACACAACAGCATGAACCAGTCATGCTGGAATAGTGTGTCTTGATGTGTGGTTTCAATTACTGGAAACAGGGGAGTCATTAGAGAGGCCGCAGCTGGCGAAAAAGCCAAACCAGGTGATATGGGTTCAAAGTTGTAGGAACATATAGCAGTTCCTTTGGAGCAGACAAGAAAGAACAAATTAGAAAGAAGGTTTTATACATAAGTGGAAGTGCCAGACTTGGAAACATTTTTATACAAAAAAAAAAAAAAAAATAGATATTGTTGAATAGGATGCTCCTTACTGAAGGTTTGGGCAGAATATTAGCAGTTAAAAATCAGGTTCAACATGAATATACCTTCATAGTAATTTCATATCCCTGAAGAAACAAACCAAAGCAAAAAGTCATTTTCTAAAGAAATCTCTTTTTACCACTATAGTCAAATATGTTTGCTTTTTTATACTGCTTAAACAAATATGGCAAAATCATATTTAAATATGTTCATAAAATATTAATATATCTAATACTATAAAGGCTGTTTCTCAAGGACAGATATAATTACCTATTCTTGCTCTTAGTGTGTGCTTCCCAAACTTATTGGTCCAAGTGATAAATTCAGAACAAAGCAGTACACGAGAACTTTCTGGGTGTAAAAGACCAAAGGAAAAGATGGATGAACTGTGATATGAACTATGAATTTTCCATTAAAAGTAGAACACGGGAACATGGAGTCAGGAATGACAACTGTGCAGTAGTGCCAAAGAAAATATAACATTAAGAAAAATTAAATAATGCTGGGCATGGTGGCTCACGCCTGTAATTCCAGCACTTTGGGAGGCTGAGGCAGGCAGATCATGAGGTCAAGAGTTCAACACCAGACTGGCCAACATGGTGAAACCCCATCTCTATTAAAAGACACAAAAATTAGATGGGCATGGTGGCTCATACCTGTAATCCCATCTACTTGGGAGGCTGAGGTAGGAGAATTGCTTGAACCAGGACCCGGGAGCAGAGTTTGCAGTGAGCCGAGATCACCCCACTGCACTCCAGTCTCGGCTACAGAGGGAGACTCCATCTCAAAACAGACACACACACACACACACACACACACACACACACACACACACACAAGAAAGAAAGAAAGGAAAAGAAAAAAAAGAAAAGTTAAATAGATTTCCCAAATGAAAACATTATTGATGCAAGAAAGAAGTAACACTGAAAGCATAAGTGGTTAGATAGCTAATGTTTTGTGGAAGGTTGTATATACATGCATATATACACACGTATACATACACACATATACATATATTCTGATAACTTTTGATACATGTGCATTATTCAGTGTATACCTGGGATTGTCAAAAAAAATACAAAATTGGCAACAAATTCAGGTAGAAGGATAGAGTATGACTGTTGGCCCTCCTCAAACGTTTATGTAAATGGAAGGAGCCTGGAGTTGGCCTGTGGAAAAACGGTGATGGAAGAAAAAGAAGACAATGGCTTCTTCCTCAAAGACATCATATTTTGACAGCTAAGACTGGCATACTGATAGTAGTCTTATTATAATCTTTGACTAATCAGAACAGGATTACAACTTCCTCAGATTACTTAACTAAGAGTTACATAAATGTACCGAGGTAAAAAAAAAATGTGCAATTTAAAAACGTTTTGCCCTGTTGCAATAGTAGTTAATATGTAATGTGGCCTTCTTTTGTAGAGAGAAAATATTTGAAAGCACTGTCTGACACTATTTTGTCAGATTTGCATGCCAGACATTTTGTTCATGTGTTCTTTTCACAGCAGGAAGTCAAGAAACTGGGAAAACGACTGACTGAAATGGAGGTCTGTCTGCAGGAAATAACTGAGTTATGATAGTAAATTGTGGGAGAAATCTTAAATGGGTCAGGAATGCAGCAATGCATTGTTATTAATCTTTTCTTATTCCAAATATAAAACGACAAACTGACACACATATGTGCACACATATATACACACTGTTCTTAAAAGATAAATAATTTTCATTGTAAATATTTTTATGTATAATATAGATAATAAAATTATATTAGTAGGTGACATGGATTTCAAACTTCTTTCTTTTCAATTTGAATAGACTCTGAATACATAGGTTTTACATGGTTTCCACATCCTTAGCATAAGGTAAAGAGAAAAGAATCATCATAAGCTTTGGTTCAGCTGCTGGTAGATTTATAATCTGATTTCTTTGGAGTGTTAGGAACATGATATATGGGTATCTCTTTCGGAAATTAGTTTACATGAGAAAGCAAAGTTGATTTTTCATGGAATATAATAATAACTGGATTTCAAAGTGCTGACAATAAAATATTTTAAAACTATATGCAAACATTTTCTGTCAACTTCAATGGCTTTTCTTTTTTATTCTGTCTGATAATCATATACTTATTACTCTTAAGATATAAAAACAGTGATAACTATATCTATTTAGGTTATATTGTAGTGTTTTTTATTTGTATTGAAATAGCTGTCATAGTATTAAGAATAATAAAATATGACTATTCTGTTAGGCACCATTTTATTTGGTGTACTTCAAAAAATATTTGAATATATTCAGACAAAAAACCTTGTTTTTCCATTTTCTTTATTTTATTAATGTCATATGATTGCTATAATTTATTGTTTTATAATCAATGTGTCAAAATATGGCTATTTTGCATGTGCAATGTATTATCAGTGACACAAAATAAAATAAAATAAAATCCTAGCAGTTTACAGTCAAATTCCTATTGTGTACTCACCTTGATTCTATAATATTAATCACTAAAACGTTCACAACAATATTTTTCATATACTGTATGCTTACTGGACACTGGGTTAAACATGTTTTTTACATTATAATAGACGACTTTCACAACAGAGCTATGAAACAGGAGATTTGAATCTAAGAAGACTCAGCATTCTTGCACAAGATTACAGGGCTTATGGCCAAGCCAGAGTAATAACTCTTGGCTCACTCATTCCCAAAGGCTAGACTTCTTGCCAAGAACATGAAATGTAATTATATGTTAAGAGGCTTATTAACTAAAAGTAAATGTTATTTATAATTTTACAGGTATTGGTTATGAGTAAAGTCTATGTATAACAACTTTTTCTTAATGTAATAATATTTTAAGGTTATTGTCTACTTATATTACATGCCGACATAATACAGTGATTGTGTATAAGTACACTTGTTATGAAGATATAGCTAATCGTGAACTTTAGTTTTGCTATTTACTAGCTAGTAGACTTAATGGGTTACTATATTAGTTATAAGAGGAATACATGTGTTTAGATACACAGTTGGAAATGTCAGCATGTACAATTTTTACTTCTATTTCCCTTTTCTCTGTGTGTGTGTGTGTGTGTGTGTGTGTGTGTGTGTGTGTTGGGAATCTTTCCTTCTCTTCCAGCTATTTTGAAATATATAATAAATTACTGTTAATTATAGTCACCCTACTGTGCTATGTGCTATCGAACACTAAAACTTATTCCTTCTATCTCACTGTATACCAAAAGGTTTTCAGCTAACACAACTCTAGTCTATTTAACCGGCATTGTTTTCTAATCTTTATTGCCTTATGTCCCATTAAACAGAAGTCTTCTATTATGGAATAGTGAAAATTCTCAGTATGCACCACCAGTAGGGTTATTTCTGTAAAAAGCTTTACTCACTGTTTAGAATTGCACATTTTTCAATATATTCTAAGCAGTCAATTCCTCAAACTTTAATGTTTTTCAAAGTTTTCCCACGATTCAGTTTCAAGGCAGAAGGAAGGCTGTAGGGAGGGTGGTGAAAAAAGTAAACAAAATTCATTCACATGAATGCTGAAAATACACCGTCTGCTAAGTGTGTGTAGTAAAGTCTCAACTTAATTCCAAACACTTTATAACTTTTGTCTCATTAGGCATTGTGTTGACTTCTATATTCAGAACTCTTCCCCAGTTTTGCTATGTGTAAAGTCTGCTGTGGAAATTTTTCCAGTGTTCAACCATTAGGTGAATTTGATTCTTCGGATAAGCTATATCGTCTGATTTATCTGTATTAGTAATGAAAATGTCATTTTTGCTTCCCTATTTACTTTGTTTCACTCTCAAATTTTTAGAATTTGAGTGAAGGATTAAGGGAAATATTTTTGGGGGGTCCTCAGATCTCAATATGTATTATATAATTGGAAAAGTATGTGGGTAAAATTATTGTATTAATGTATTGAAGCTACAGAAAGATACCAAAGCAATAAATAGAAATATAATGAGTCCTCAACTATTTAAAGAGTAGCCACATGAATAACTGAGCTAAACTAAATTTTATAAGAGAGGACATGACCAAGAAAAGTGGAAATGTTCATAACTATTATTTCCACACAATGTAAGATTGAATTTAATAGATTCTCACCTTTAATATGTATTGCTTTAGTAAGGAAAATAGGACTTACATTATTTAAGTAAAGAACTAATGGCCAATTGCTAAATATTTGGTGGAGTTAAAATAAATATAACTTAGTGACATCTCCAAAAGAGATATATGAACAAGAATGTTTTATCTATTAATCCACTTGTGTGTAAAATTAATAAAAACTTGTATAGATGTTTTTATGTCACCAGACTGAAAGATCTTTAAGTATAGGGACCAGATTGTATTCATCTCTGTATCTTTAGCACTGTAAAGATAACAACAGAAGACTTTAAAATACGTGATAAAATCAGTTGCACTTTGGTGCAAACTGGTAGCTTATGTTATATTTGTAAAAGAAGTTACTGCAAGAAAGCTTTAATCCACTCAAATTCATGAATCAGCAATTCCTCAATAGTCTTGCAGCCATTACTTTTTCAAATATAAGTTCTCAAATGAATATATTTCTAAACTACTCATTAACTTTGATTAATAAACAAAGAACAAAATTTAATATTTAAGCCAAATGCCATATGGTTTATAAGGTAAAAATGCACAGATATCATTTGCACATACAAAGGTCTTAAACATGGTAAAATAGTTTTCAAATAAACAGAAATATTTAAAATTTAGAAAAAATTGGAATGTTGTTTCTAACCTACAATAGGAGTATCTGATACAGAGTGAGCATAACTTAAGTGATTCAAAAAATATTCATTTACATAATTAAAATACTTAAAAAGATAGTTTATCTAATCACTTTAAATTTAGATTTTATATACATCTTATGAATATAACATTTCAGAACTATTATATGCACTCATTAATAAATACAGTTGTCGAGAGTTACCAAGTTATATATAAAGTAGTGTCAAAAAACACTGATCTAGAAATTATGTACATAAATGTAAATAAGAATATATTTTTTTCTTCTTTAAATACAATTTTTAATCTGTATCATGGATTCTTAGAAGAGATTTATAAATGGGATAAATGCCTTTATGCAATTTCTGATATGATATAGAAAATTATCCACATATGTTCTTGTTAATTTTGTAATCTCAAAATAAATAAATACATAGTCTGTGAGTAAACAGAAATTGTTAAACCCTATTACAGAGTACTTTCGTTTGGCTATGGCATCTGGGTACCAATTTACAGCTTCTGCTGCACAATTAAATAGTAATATACAGTAAGAATGTGACTTGTTAAACAGCTAACTGCTCAAAATAGCTCTCTGGGTTTGAGAATGGACTGGAAAATTTACAGTTAGCACTCATTGTTTTAGTTAGCACTCTATTCCTTTAGGAAATACTCAATCTGGGTATTTCCTAAAGGAATAGAGAAAATTAAAGAAAATATGCCAATGACCAATATTTTAACTTCAGGATTTTCTCTAGTATTTTAACTTTCAGTGGCTTCATTGAGTAGTATTTCAATATTGAAACATTAATTAACCAATCCTATGTTAATTAATTGAACATTATTATAACAGAACATTTCATTCTGCCATCACTCAGCCAGAGTGTTGGAGACTGAAAATATTGCCACTGAGTACAGAGGAACTTTGGCGTGCAAAAAACTTTATCTTTATCTTGAGTTTCCCCAAGTTTTCATCAACTGTGAAATTCACAGTCAAGGAGACAGTGACAGCCCAACTACAGTTCCTCTTCGGTGAACACATTTTAAAATTCTGTAAATATGTGTGAGACTCTCATATCATTATGTGCTTTTCTGTACTTAATCTCTATTTTCTTGTTCCTCCCGCTCACTCCTAGGCCAAAGATTTATACTCATGTTAGTTTACTGCAGTCTTCAAACCCCTCTCATTTAAAAGTTCTATCTTAAAGTAACAAATGTTTCCTTTTAAGTATAACCTTTCTGTATATATCCGCCATTAACTATTCCTGAGAAGTTTTTGAAGACAGAGAGTAGTTAAATCCACTTCTATCATAATTTATTATTATATTTTGTAGAATGAACATCATAATATTTACTCAGTTGTAAATATGTATATATGGGTGTTACTAATCTCTTTCAATAAAAATAGTTTGACTAACCTACTCGCCATTAAAAATACCTCTTGATGCAGTGTGTACAATATTGTGTGTCATATTGGAAGATGTTAAAGAGCAATTTGGAAGTTTATTGAAGGAATGTTTAGCAGAACCCATTTTACATCACTCTCATCATTTTATAGCAACAACTAGGCACAGGCATTGCAACAGTCAGTCAGACAAAAATTAGCATTGCATAACCATGTTTCTAAAATTTTATAGCTGATCGAATCTCATTTCTTGTACTTCATCATCTCAGGAGAAAAGGAAAATTTATTATTGCATTATTAAAATAGTGCTTTTAATATATTTTGAATATCCCATATTTTTTCAGTATCATGACATTTATTTACTTATTAGCTATTTTAATTATGCCCTTTGCTTCAAAGCCTCAGAACACTAGCTGGATAAAGCTTCTCACTAAATATTTAAATAATAAAAAAAATTAAACAACAACATAATAGCTCAACAACAACAAAAAATTCCTAGTATAAAACCACAATTCTCATTTATTGAAACAAATTCCTTAGTGAGAAGAAAAGAATTGTGTGTGGTTTCCTTAGTATTATGCATTATTAATGCTAAAATTGAGAACAATGAAATCTGAATTTTGTACAGGGATCCCTATCTTCAATAATTAAAAAAGTCAATCAGTTTGCCACTTCTCGACATCCGTCTTACCCAACTTGATAAATAATTTAAATCTTTTATTAACAAGAGATGATTTATGGTTAGATAATTTATACAATTCACTGTAATATGCTGAAAACTTTTAGAGCAATCAATCCCTTGAGATAGAATTTTATATGTATAGAGCAAATAATGTTTACTAGAATTTTTTTTTGGTGTACTTACCAAAAGGAAGAACTTATCCTATGACAAATAAGTTTAAGAGTACAATTTTACATTACAAAAGAATGATTCTGCTGAAATGTGATTTAGACTAGCATCTTCAACTATTATGTTAGAAGATAATTACATGTTTCCCTAAAGACTTTCTAATATTGTTAAGAGTCTTTAGGATACAGGCTGATATGTAGTAGATCCTCAATAAGACTTGACTCTTTTGCATTGCTTCAGAAAGGTACTTTTTTCTGAAATAAGGTGTTTTGATTTTAGTACATTCTGCATACTCCTTTCCACTGTCTTAGTCCTTTGCATAAACATAGAAACTATATTTAGTCTTACAATTCAAGTTTTCATTAAAAAGTTTAATAATGAATTTAATTATCTTTAATTTTTTATCCAAAGGTAAAACTAAGTCATATGATACAATAATGGGTAATTTTGCTTTTGATTTTAGCTCAGGAACACACTACAAGTGGCCAAATATAACAGATTATTTCTGAAAATTTGCTCAATACTGGTTTTAAAACGAATAAAAGTTTAATCATTTCTCCTCTGATGGAAGATCTCTAGTTTTGAACATAAGGGCTCTGTTCAGAGTCAAAATAATTTAGAGGTAACATGCAACATATAGGTTAGGGATGGCTCTCCACTTTATGAAGGACTTTGGGTATCTGGTATTATGACTAAGTGCTCTGAGTTCCTTTAGAGTATTCGAATGGAGATTCAAATTTGTGGAGAAGCAAATAAATTTAATGTTGTTTTTTGCAGTACTTTTTAATTTTTATTCCTTTGAGCTGTTGAAATAAATATTCCTTGAACTGTGATTTGAAAATTTGACCATTTTTTCTTAGACTCATATTTCAGTGACTCTAACAGGGTGCCATTTGTAACAAACGCAATTAAAATAAATTTCATTTTGCTTAGACTTTATACATATTTTTCTTTCCTTCAGAAAAGCTTTATAATAAATATATATTTCCTATTTATCTGTAATTATCATATTTTTATCTTATAAATTATTCTAAGATAATTATGGAAAAAATTATTGTTTAACTTTACTTTATGTTCACCAAAACATCATTCTTTAAATTTCCAGTAAGACCTAAGTTGTATTTCAAAACATTTTTTTTCCAACACAAATAAGAATTGTACGTGAATTTATTTAGAAGCAGGTGAAGTCATTTTTTTCTCAAAGGAGAAGAAATGAAAGTGGTTTTTAGTTTGTCTTTATTTTGTTTTGCTTTACAATGTAGAGTTCATACTTTTTCATACAATTCTATGGGAAATGATTATCAGTCAAACAAAAAAGTTCAACTAATCTCTTCTTCTTGGACAAAGATGTCTGACCAACTTCCAAATATTAGTTCCATTTGCAAAGGTATGGTACCAATACTCACTTTAAATATATTTTAATATTTATTATTTTTCAGATGATTCAAGCACTACTTTAACTATCTAGAAATACAATTCTTATTTCTCTTCCTGAAGCTTATAGTTTCAATTTTTACATGATAATCTCAATATCTGGAGGCATGAGTCTGTGAAGAATTTCTCTGCTATCACTGCTCCGTCTACCTCCCCTGCATGTCTTTAAGCCTTTCTGTCTATAAGGGACACTAGGAAAGAGGGAGGCAATGATTTTTTACATAGTTTCTTTCATTGTTAGATTTTTCTGAAAAGGAGGATGAGGTCATAACTTTTTCACCTAGTATGAATTACCTGCTTTCTTTCATGACATAGATATCTGAGCTTAGCTGGCCAGTCTAGATTCCACTTCCAAGAATGTCCCTTCTCATCTATACAGCATGAAGCTAGGAATGTAGACATGACAAAGAAACCTGATTTGGAATCAATGAAAATGTCGATAAAAGACGGTGCCCCCATATGAAGGCAACAGGATGGAGAAAAGCTGCATTAGTCCCTCAGGAGAAAGCAAGAAAAAACATGTTAAGTTGGCAAAGATCAACACTGAAAGAGAAACCAAAGTGCTAATTCATATTTTTCTTGTCTCAGTGCAAGGAAAACAAGCTTATGTATGGATCAAGAGTGATGCTGATACCATTAAGCTACCTAGGCATCCTGAGTAATCTACATATCTTTCTTGCCAGTTGATATTACTCATTTAAAGGCTTTTAATCCCTGTGCCACAGAAATTTGCAGAAATATTCTGCAGTATTTTTTAGCTTATAGCCTATGTATGGCGTATACACTGGCTAATGGATGAAATTCTGTAACTAGAAGTCTTTGCTCATTTGATAGAGCAAACACATCACGGCCCAAAAGACCACAACATCATGAAGTATTTTGGTTAAGGGGAGCCATTTATCCACTACCTCCCACAACTATGAAAGAACTAAAGGTGTTAGAGACTCTCAGGGGCTTTTCATGGCATTACTTGAAGCCTGTTCATTAAAGATGAGCTGGAAGCAGTTACAGTTGTGTACTCAGAAGATTAGTGGGACTCTGACACAATTTCCATCAGCAGATTGCTGAATGAAGTTTTTTTCAAAATTCATCACACAGATCAAGCTCATGCTCTCATCTTAGAAAACTTGTCTGGCTTTCTTGCCAGCTGTCTAAACTCGAGTTAGAAAAAGGGTGGTAAACGGCAGAGACAGATTGTTATTTTAGCACCAGCTGGTCAGTTTTTAGATAATTTTAAGAAAGACGAAGACTAAAAAGAAATTAAAGACTGCTTTATTGGCTGCTTAGTTAAAACTCTCCACTGAAGAATTATAGTTTCAATTTTGGCCCAACTTTGGCCACTCTTTGTATAAAGAGAAAGAATAAATAACAACGTATGTCATTGTTGCAAAAAGCTAGTATGTTGGGAGAGGGATTGTAGAAAGAGACTCTGAAGGGTGAAGAAATTGTAGAAACATGAGAATCAGGAAAGCCCAAAAGCCTAAGGAATAACTCACAGTTGTCTTAAATGGACAGATTTAGGAAGTCTCAGAGGCAGAAATGGAAACTACTGGTGCTACTTAGTCTGTAATTTCCTCAGAAAGTTTTGGCTTTTCATTTGGTGAAAGAAGACTACGATATTTTGAGTTAGCTTTCTACTTTTTTCTTTTTCTCTGCTATTCCCATACAGATAGATTATCTTGCTGAGGACCATACATTCTTATTTTCTTCTGTTTCTCTCCTAAAGGTGTTTGGGAAAGACCTGCTTTAAATTGCACATGTTATCATATTCTCTACTGCAGTGAGTGTCTGTAGAACTCCTTGGGGAAAATGCATGCCATTTGGTTACTATACACCTTGTGAAAGTAAAGGGTTATAGCAGAGAGTTTCAGGCTCATACTGTACTAGAAAATCACCCCAAGGTACATTGGTTTGGGGAATGGCAGAGAGTGGCAATTTCATACCATGTTTGAAAAGCACTTCTGTCTGAACAAATCAATCTATCACTTTCAGAGCTAGGGATTGTTGATACTGGTGTACTTTAAGATATAGAACCAATAAAAATAGTTCACCAAAAGCAAAGTGCATGCCATATGTAAAATGATATCTGATGTCTTAAGTTCAGTCAGAAGAAATAAAGCCTGTTATAAAATGATTTAAAAAAAAGATAAACAATAATGTAAATAAGCCATTCATCTATAATATTATATTACTCTTCTAGCAAATTAAAAGGTATTTTTCCAGACTTATTGAGGTATAATTGACCAATAAAAATTGTGTATGTTCAAGGTGTGTAATCTATTTATTTGTTATATCTTTACATTGTGAAATGATTGCTCCAATCAAATTAATTAACACATTGATTCCCTCACACAGTTACCATTGTGTGTGTGTGAATGTTTGTTTGAGTGTGTGTGTGATAAGGATACTTAAGATCTACTCTTTTAGCAAATTTCAAGAAAACAATACAGCAAAACTGTGGTCACTATACTTGCATTACATCCCCAGAACTTATTCACCCTATAACTGAAAATTTGTATACTTTGGTCAATGTCTTGTCATTTTCCTCAGCCTCTGTCAACTATTATACTGTCTGTTTATATAAGTTCATATGTTTTAGATTCCACATGTACATGAGATCATAAAGTATTTTTCTGTGTTTGGCTTAGTTCACTTAGCATAATGTCCTCCAGGTTTATCCATGTCATTGTAAATGATAGGATTTTCCTCTTTTTCACTACTGAATATATTCAATTGTATATACGAAATATGATATTTGTAATCCATTCATTCATTCAGCAACACTTAGATCATTTCCATATATTGGCTATTGTAAATAACATCACAGCAAATATGAGGATGCATATATCTCTTTAAGATATTGATTTTATTTCCCTTAGATACTCAAAAGTGAAATTATTAGATCATATGGTAATTCTATTTTTAAGTTTTTGAGGAAACTCTAGACATGTTTTTCATAATTGTTGTACTAATTTACATTCCATGAATAGTGCACAAGAGTTCCCTTTTGTCCATACCCTCAGCAATGTTTGTTATATCTTTTTGTTCTAATAACCACCAAGTGTGAGGTAATACCTCATTGTGAGTTTTAGATGCATTTTTTTTTTTGATAATTAGTGATGTTGAACATTTATTCCTAAATACACTGGCCTTTTGTATGTCTGAAGAATATAAATTTGACAAAGATAGTTGACCACTATATAGATTTTCATAAAAGCCTACCATTAATTCCTGTATTTTCTGAGTCTGTTTCCTAACTTCTGATCTTGGTATCATTTTCTGAAAGTATTTATCTATAATTCATTGATGTTTTAATTTTTTTATTACTTTATATTCCTCTAGGGAATGAAACTAGATTCTTATTTGCTTTCACTTATGAAACAATCCAATATTTATCACAATTGTTTTCTCAAGGGTTTTGGGATTTTCCTACAATATTTTCTAGTCTTTTACAGAACGTAGAGAAATTTTTCCAACCAGAGGGATTTATAATTATTCAAACTATGGGTGTTTTGCTGGTATCCTCAGAAACTAAAGATCATTGCAAATTGATACTTCAGTTTTATTATAGTTCATGGCTTCACAGGAACGTAAGGCTTCACCAAACAAATTGCAATACTGCACGATTGATCTCTATATTTCAGACATCTGTTGTAAGCTCTAGGGCAGAGTGCTATGATCTAGAAGTCAGCTAATTTTATCTATAGAATGGCCTATTACAAAAATATAAAGAACATAGACAATTTTGGGAACTTCTACAATATTGTAGATAGCAGATTTCAGCTTTTGAAAAGAAAACAAAATCTCTGATGGAACAATTACATGATAATTACCTAAATCTTCTGGTTTGGTCCAGAAGATCTAGGTAAAAATCTGAAGAAGTTATTTAAAAATCTGAAGAAATTTTCAAATAAACCAGTCATAGCTTCTCCCCAACTTTATAAAATAGATACTTTTTAAAATAGGAAATATTTTCTTTCAACAAAAACTAAAGTATCTCATGAAAAATTGATAGCTGATTTTTCAGAGATAAAACTTTATAACTGCCTGCTTAAATATTAGTATTTCATTGTAGAGTTCCTAAAGGCAAAAGGATGTTTCCAAAGGTGATAATCTTGCTGATAGAGCTGTAAAAGCTGTTGTTAAAAATATGATAGACTTCAACCTAATATGCTCCACTCTTGAAACAATAAAAAAGTTGTTCATTTAAAAACTATGTAGAGATAAATAAATGGACAAATGGATTTAAAAATTGGCTAAAATAAATATGACTGACTATGGGAATTACCTAACAAAATAATTCCAATATCATAGTCCCTGTTGTCTTAGGGTTGTTTTGCCACCAACAAAATAATCTGAATGAGAGAGAGATTTTAAAGGCACTAGAGTCTTAACTACACCTAATAACATAAAATTTTTCAAAACATAAAAGAGATATGCTATTTGTGTGCAGAATTATTTTCATGCCACACCCAAAATAACTATAAGAAGTTTTCCTTTAACAATTTTACCAGAAACATTGTGGCAGTTGAATTTCATAGAACAAAAAAATAACCTATAGAAGGTAAGGTAAATTTTTTTGTCTAGTTGTGGTGTGTATGATACCTGGGTGGTCTGATATTTTCCCCAATACATGAGCCTAATGTTTGGGAAATGGTAAATGCTCTAGTGATAAATGTAGTTTCTGCTTTTGGGATGCCATAGTATCTAAGACAGACAGAAAAAAAATGTTATGTCTATGGTTATCTAGGAATTATGCAAATATTACAGATTCCTGTAAGACTCAGTTCTCTGGAAAATAGAGCAAACAAATCACTCAAAAAACTCAATTGTCTAAAATTCTGCCACCTCCTATATTAAGATGATCTAGAGTTTTGCCACCACCTTAAAATTGGAGCAACCTCTACAAGCAAACATGGATTCTTTTATTTGAATTTTTGTTTAGTGGACTTATGAATTTTCTTCTGACTTCTTTTCTGTGCCTGATTTAACTGAATCCTTTCATAATGATGTTTAGTACCTCAAAGGGCTTCTCTCTTCCCTAGTAACTCTGAGACAAAAAGTCATAGGAACCTGGTAGGACCCACCAGAAGTCTGCCAAGCCTATTTACCATATTTCACAAATTAAGGTGTTCTGGAGGGAAGACAGGCTTTTATGTCCTTGGGAAAGACTTTTTTAAATGCTTGCGATTACCCATTTAGCTATCAAAGTGAAAGCAAACTAACTAAAAGTAAAACACAGGATTCATAATTTCCATGTGAAGCAAACATCTCAGGGAAACTGAACTGGGGATCCCACGAAAGACTGCAAACAACTTTTATAAAGTAGCTAATTGTTTTACTGAACACAACCGAGGGGATATTCTAGCAAATGCATTACTATAGATTGCATCCTGTCTTAATCAAAGTAGGGTTATTTTGATTTCTTCTTTGAGAATCACATTTTAGACTGGGCACAGTGGCTCATGCCTGTGATCCCAGCACTCTGGGAGTTTTCGGTAAACGGATCACTGAAGTCCAGGAGTTTGAGACAGCCTGGGCAATATAGCAAAACTCTACCTCTACAAGGAACACAAAAATCAACTGGGTGTGGTAGAATGTGCCTAGAGTCCCAGCTGCTCAGGAGGGTGAGGTGGGAGGATCACTTGATTGAACTCAGGAGAAAGAGATTGCAATGAGTCAAGGTTTTGCCACTGCATTCCAGCCTGGGTAACAAAATAAGAGCCTGTTCAAAAAAAAAAAAAAAAAAATGGAAAAAAAGGAAAAAGAATTGCAATTTACTAGAAAACAAACATGTTGTCTGTTGTATTCCTTTTTTTCTATAATCCCAGTCTCATGGATAAAATTGAGTCCCTCAATATTTATATGTTCAAGTCTTAACCCCTAGTACTCCAGAATATAACTTTATTTGGAAAAACAGTCCTTGACAATTTAATTACTTAAGGTAATACTGGAATAGGTTAGACCCCAATCCAATATGAAAGGTGTCCTTATAAAAAGGAGAAATGTGGACACATATCATACAAGGATAAAAGGATAAAGCCATGGAGAGATGAAGGAAGAGGTTAGGCTGTTGTTTCCAAGTCTGGGAACACCAAAGATTGTCAGGAAACCACGAGAGGGTATGTAAGAGGGATTGAACGGAGCTACTATAATTGCCCTCAGAAGAAACCAGCCCTGTTGACACCTTGACCTTGGGTTTCTATCCTCTAATACTGTGAGACAATAAATTTCTGCTGTTTAAGCCACCCAGTCTGGGGTACTCTGATATAGTAACTCTACCAAACTAGCAAACTAATACACCAAGTAACAATTCTCATGATCTCATTTCTATCAACTCTAAATTTTACTTCTCATAAAAGCAAGGTTTAGACTCATAAATACAACAATACAATTACTGATAGAGTAAAAATGAGATTATTTTCATTAGTAATGTTTTAAAACAACAAAGTAAAATCAATTAATACGCATCTAGACACTCAAGCCATATTTTGATACTAAAAAATTATTAGAAAGATAATGTAGGAACAAATAACATGTAATAAGTAGACAAACATATATCTGGCATTTTCAGCTAGAGACTGCAAAAGACAGATCTAGTGTCACTAGAATAAATTTGGAAGCAAGGTCTCTCCAATCCTAATGTAGACAGATAAACAAAGGTGAATGCCTGTTATTCACAGAGATTTATTTGATGGGCCAGGTGCAGTGGCTCATGCCTGTAATCCCAGCACTTTGGGAGGTCAAGGCGGGCAGACCACAAGGTCAGGAGTTTCAGACTAGCCTGGCCAATATGGTGAAACCCTATCTCTTCTAAAACTACAAAAATTAGTTGGGCATGGTGGCATGTTCCTGTAGTCCCAGCTACTCTGGAGGCTGAAGCAGGAGAATTGCTTGAACCTAAGAGGTGGAGGTTGCAGTGAGCCAGGATAGCACCACTGCACTCCAGCCTGGGCAACAGAGACTCAAAAACAGACAAACAAACAAACAAACACAATATATATGACAGTTATAGTAGGATAACTATTAATTCCTTCCCATTCTGATAGAAAACAAACCAACAGACCGAAAAGATGCATAGGCTGAGATTGTCCATATGACTTGAAATAATTACAACTGTGTACATTAACACTAGAAATTTAATCTGTATCTTTATATAGTGTATCATAATACAACTTTGATACTAAAGATGGCCAGGAATATCTTTGCATTTCACATCAAGGAAAAACTATTGGAGAAGATGGAAAAAATAATAAAAGAGGCCTAATTATCATATTATTGTTATGATATTTATGTGATGAACTACAAATCAGATGTTATTTGTTGTGTCTTACAAGAAAAACTTTTCACTAAAAAGTTATATTATCTGGTTCCAGAATCAAGCTATTCCTTAAGTCTGAATGAGACAGGACTCTATAAAGGACTACTAAATGACTATTTGGTTAATTATTTGAAAATATTAAAGACAAATGATTTGTATAATTAATGTATAGCTAATAAACATTTTTGTATGTTGCTAATCAATAATCTGATTTAACCACTCATCATTGATATGTTACATTAGAAGGTAATCCCTGATATGGTTTGCTGTGTTCCCACGTGAATCTCATCTTGAATTGTTGTTCCCATAGTCCCCAGATACAGTGAGAGGAACTTGATAGGAGGTAATTGAATCATGGAGGCAGTTATTCTCATGCTGTTCTCATGATAGGTAGTGAGTTTGCATGAGAACTGATGGTTTTATAAGGTGCTTTTCTTCATTTTGCTTGGAATTCATTCCCTCTCCTGCCACCATGTGAAGAGATGATTTCAGCCATGATTGTAAGATTTCTTGGGCTATGCCAGCCATACAGAATTGTAGGTCAATTAAACTTCTTTCCCTTATAAAATGCCCTTATTAGCAGCATAACTGACAAATGCAGTAAGTTGACACCAGTAGAGTGAGGTGCTGCTATAAAAATACCAAAAATGTGAAAGCTACTTTGGAACTGGGTAACAAAGGTTGAAACAGTTTGGAGGGCTCAGAAGAAAATGGAAAGATGTGCGAAAGTTTGGAATTTGTTGAATGATTTTGACCAAAATGCTGATACTGATATGGACAATGAAGTTCAAGTTGAGGTGGTCTCAGATGGTGATGAGGAACTAGTTGGGAACTGGAGTAGCAAAGAGATTGGTGGCATTTTGCTCCTGTCCTAGAGATCTGTGAACTTTAAACTTGAGAGAGATAGTTTAGGTTACCTGGTGGAAGATATTTCTAAATAGCAAAGTGTTCAAGAGGAAGCAGAGTATAAGAGCCTGGAAAATTTGTTGCCTGATGATGCTATAGAAAGAAAAATCCATTCTCTGGGGAGAAAGTCAAGAGGGCAGCAGAAATTTGCATAAGTAATGAGGAGCCAAATGTTAACCAAGATAGTGTAAAAAATGTCTCCAGAGCCTTTCAAAGACCTTCATGGTAGCCCCTTTCATCACAGGTCCAGAGGCCTAAGAGGAAAATGTAATTTCCTGGGCTAGGCCCAGGGCCTCCCTGCTCAGTTGGTATATTATTTTATCATAATTTTGACAGTAGTTATGTTTTCTATTTTGCTATGGAATTGCTAAATATTTGAATAACTGCAATTTTCCTAAAGAAAGGTAGAGACAACAATAAAAATAATTCGAACATAGTAATATTACTATTGTTAAGTAACACATAGAGGAGATTGAAATGGCAAATTTAAATGTAATATAAAGGCTTAATTCTCCATGATAATGTAAAGCAATCACCCCTTTTCTAAGAAGATTAACTTGTAAATTCTTTTTTCTTTGAAATGTATGTACATCTTTTTAAAAGCTAAATAAGACTCTTAGTAAGAATGTCTTTCTCAAGGACTTCAGAGACATCTCTTTGAAATATATATACCACATAAGATAGCTTCCTACCTCTCAGTCTTTTCGGGGAAAATAGAAGCCTAACTTGGGCAGAAGCCTCCCTTTAAATTTCAAAAATGCCTTTTAACATAAAGAAACCTGAAGTGTATTTTGTATTTACACAATGACAAATAGTTAAAACAGACGGTTACCCCAATTACCAAGTGAGTTTAGAATAAAGTATGTGTGACAAATGGTGTTACCAAGTTATTTTACTTGAGGACTATACTTTATTTAGAACATGTATTTAATAAATTGTATCTGCTTGGCTATATGAAAGAGTAAAATTCTTTCTGTCTTTGCAAACCTTTAACAGATTGCCTTTGATGCACATCACATTCTGGTTTTATGTTCATTCAAAAATAAAACTGTTTTTCTCTTTTCTACCTTTGAGGAGAGATTTTCTGGGTTGGGACCTTTTATATTTTATTTTCCTAATACATTACAGCAAAACTTAACAGAGTTATTTCAGAAGAGCAAAGAACAGACCAATCTCACTTATAGACACATACACAAAATTCTCAAATAAATGGTTAAACATGAGTGATAAAATATGTACATGAATATGTATTTTTCCACTATTTATAATAACAAAGGCTGCAATAAATTTCAACTCTCTTGAGAAAACATTACAATATAAACATCGATTTTATTAAGTATGCAGCTAACTAAAAAAAAACATTGTAAAGAAAGGTATGGAGTATCAAAGTTAGTATCCAATTTTTAATTTGTGATTTAGTTTTGCCTTTTGTTTATCCTTATCTACTACTGCTTCTGGTCTCAATCCACTTGATTTTTTTTTTTTTTTTTTTCTTGAGACAGAGTCTTGCTC